>NC_080025.1:109860178-112260178 GCF_030020395.1 Manis pentadactyla
CAATATGATTTATGATGCTCCAACCATCATGTCTATCTCCTGAGCAACAGAAAGGATGAAGATGGAAAGAGGACAGCTCATACACCTCCAGGGAGTCAGTCCCCTTTAAGGTGCTTTCTTAGAAGTCTTATGCAGCATCCCCACTTGTATACTGTTAGTATGTAAAGAATTTAGTAATGTGAGCACACCCAGTGAGAGACTAAGAATTGACCTTGGCTAAGAACCTACTCTCCTGAATAGAAAGTAGGATTCTTTTGTCAAGGAAGAGATGAGTGGTATGCAACTAGAGGCCCTGCCACAGAAAGCAAGCACAAGGGAAAAAACGTGTCCAGGGGTTGGGGTAGCTAAACAGAATATTGAGAGGTCAACAGAATATTGAATCAGGGCCAAAAAGATCCCAATTCTTTCATGTCAGACACCAGGGTTTCTGTATGAAAAAAGTAAAATATTAATAAATATGGAGGCAATGGTATACCATTAAAATTCAATTTGGGATGAAAATAGACTTCCTTTCTAGCCTTAATGATTTTTAGTCTTCTTCTTCAAGGAAACTAATTCCTACATGGTTATATAAACTTCTGGAAACCTGGCCAGGAAAAGGAATGAGAATAATAGGAAGTTCAGCTACAGAGATTTAAAAAATCATTCATTACTCTGTTTCTTTGAAGCAGTGGTCAATGATTTGTCCTGTCCATTCTACTTATTTTTAATCATTATGACAATGAGTTTCTTCATATTGTAAAGAGCAGAAGTTTAAAATATGGCTTGTATCATCTGAGGAACTTAATCCTGGATTTCATAACACTGATTGCTGTGTGCTTCCCCTACCCTGAAGATCCAGCAGCAGTATGGGTATTATGTGGTCCAGGGCACTCTAGCTAGGAAAACCTCAAGGTGGTTCCACTGCCAGTGTAGACAGTTTTTCTGTCTTGGTTATTGGATTGTTTGTGGGGAGGAAGGGAACAAGTCATTGTGATAGAGTAGTTACACTAGAAAAGGAAACAAAGTAACAATGGAAAATCCATCAACACAGAGATAATTTGTTTAACTCAAAGAAGCATGAGCCTGAGCAAGTTTCAAACCACATAGTTTGGTAAACTTTAGTAACCACCTTTATTCAATTGTAATTTTCAGTAATGCTTTTTTTTTTGCCCAAATTCCCTCCTTTATTCAAAAGTTTCTCTCAGCTGCATGAGTTTCTGAGTATTTTATATTATTGAAGTGGTAAAAAGTAAAGGTTGCCCATTTTTTAAAACAGTATTGAAGATTAGCTTGTCCTACATACTTAATTTGGTTTTATCTTGTCCTTTGCCAACCAAATGTTTTCCACTCCTGGACTTCCTGAAGAAAGTCTACTGAAGAAAGTCTTACTGAAGAGATTTTTTGAGTCTTATTAATAAACTTGTTCTAATTATTGACACATTCTTTTGCAGTGAACAGTTATTAATTTAATATTATCACTGCCCCACATCTAGTCTATTCTGCTTGTTTATTGTCTCCCCTAACTCCCAGCACTACGTAACATATCCTTAATGGAATATAAGTCATGCAGAGGCAGCACTTTGCATCCATATAATGTTTTTCTCTTATATATTATAATATTTTGTCATTTTGGAAAATACAGTGAAAAATATAATCTTAAATGTAGTTGAATTTGTATTTTTTGCAGAAAGCTAAGTAAAATTTTTCTAGCTGTTCTACAGTGGCCTTCTAGGGATGTCTGCTATTTATTTAAATTAGTTCTCTTTCCCTGACAGAAGATATTACAAAGGGCAGAATCTTAAGTTAAAAATTTCTTCATGATCAAAAGCATAGGGCTCACATGGTTGCTTTGCTAAAATAATTGTTGTTCCTGGGTATCAAGTACATAGAAATTAAGCTTTCTTGTCAATTTATACTTACCCTAATTCCAGAAGATTGTAAGGTTGAAAATCATAAACTATTTTTCTCTGAACCTAATGATATATGTTTTTAGTAGAAATGGAATAAACACATTCAAAGTGTAAGAATCCTAAATGAATTGTAAATGAACTGTTGTTGAAGACTCCTGTTATGACAGAACTAGAAGGCGAGTTAGGATTAGCAAAGTGGGTTGTTTTTTAAAACATCTTAACTCTTAATTAATCAGATAGATGTATAATTATAAAATTAATTAATGTTTATAAATAAATTCTGTCTGCTTTTTGATCAGCTTACATAATTGTTTTAGAAATATGTTCACAAGGAAACAGTTAGCTTTCCCTCCCCCAAATATATATATTCCCTCCTCTCAAAATGACCCCAGCCTCTGCTGAATATGATTATTGTATATTTAAACTTTTAATAAGAAGCACCCTGAGATTTTAGTAAATGTGTTCATAATTCCATGTAAATAAATTGCACATTTTAACCTAATTTTTTAAGTTACTCATTTCAGAAAAAAAATTCATTTACATGAAATTTGGTTACCGAGGCTTAGAATTATTCCCTTTATTGCTTAATATATGTTCAATTCCATGTCCAATTAGAAAATAGGCACAATAAAGACAACTGGCAAAAAAGTATACATTGAGTTTTTGTAGCTTCCCAAGTTATGCAGAAAGTCTGTAAATTCCATGCTCTGTTGTTGATGATAAGTATGTGGCCCAAAGTGTATCTTATACATACAACTGCAGGAGTTTTATCTTGTACATATAACTAATTCCATTTGGGTTTAAACAACTCAAATTTCCTTCCACTGGTGAACAAATATTTTTTGGTACAACCATAAAATAAAACACTTAATTTTTTTTAAAATGAACTACAAATACATATAACATGAGTGAATCTCAGATGCATTATTCTAAGTGAAAAAAATGATTGATGTATATCGATATGACATGCTTTTAATGGCAAAACTATATACAGACCAAACACAGATCAGTCAGTAGTTCCAAGGGGCTAGGACTAGACAAAGGGATTGACCTGAAAGGGCCACAAAGGGATTTTTTCCAACTGTTCTGTACCTTCCTTGATTATGGGAAGTGATGACACTTTTAAGTGTAGATTTTACAGTGTGTAAGTTATACCTATATTTAAAAAGCACTAAGAAAACAAAACAAAAACTTTCACACTGCGTTGATAGTGTGCAAGTACAAGTGAGGTATTTGCAGAAGCATATAACATCATATTCAGAATATATAAGTAACTATGAATTAATAAGGATAAGCAACCAAAAGCCCATCTACATTGAAATTGTGTCAATTATGTTAATAGAAATGCACAAAAATGAGTGACTAAATGTCCAATAAACCAATGAAAATATGCTCAGCTTCACTTCTGAGTATGACATAGTGTAGCAACAATGAGCATTTTGTCCTGCTAGAATAGTCAGATAATAAGAGATGTCAGTGAGAATATCAAGGAAAAGGTAGTAGAGGCAAATACATTTTTACACAGCAGAGCAAGTTTCAAAAGTTATAGAATCATTTTGGAAAGGATCTTTCAGTGTCCAGTATAAACTGAAAGTAAGAATACCTAATCACTCAGAAATTCTACTAAGTATTTACTCCCGGGAAATTCCTGCAAGTTATCAAAAAGTTTTCAATATGGTATGCAAAATATTCATCAGAGCATTACTTATAATAGCAATAATTGGAATCTCCAAATCTGGTGCTATTAAAAACATGGCTAATTCTGCTAACCATTACACTGATTGAGTTTCCTCACCTGTAAAAAAGAGAATTGTAATTAATTTATCTCATTGAGTTTGTGTATCATACCTGGAACTCTGTAGTAGGTATAAGATATTGATTACAGTTATTGACACTCATCTTTAAAGACCAGGTCAAATGGAAGAGGATTTTAAATGATCAAAACTGAGAATAACTCTTGTTTACTCCTTTGATTCTGTAGGACTACTTTTGTTACCTTTCTTAAAGCTCTAATAGTGTCTGACTTTATGGAGTAGCTAACGTCTTTAATCCCCATCCAACTATGGATTCCTAGCTACAGTGTCAGTAAGGGGCACAGCTCTGCTTTGATATCCCAGGCCAGCTCACTCAGGCCTTGTTACATTTTTTAATGGGATTGAAACGTTTTATAATTCAGTTACAATCTTAAAAATATAAAGTTATAGAATTTTATTGCCTTCAATTGCTACAATATAATCCCTCTTGTGTCATGTTGTCATCAAGATGGTTATAATATGCACGTAACTTCTCTCAAATATAGTAACTGATATTTACTTTTATGAAAGCTTTGTTTCATTTGGAGGGTAAATTTCACATTTCTCCTGCACTCTAATGTATTCACATTTTTAAATGCCCTTGGAAGGACATTCCAGATTCTAAATTTTCCATACTTACTCTTGTCTGTATTTTTTCTATACTGCTTTATGATTTAGATAATATAGAAAAATAAACAAACAAACAAATAAATAAATAAACTCATTTCCACAACATTTTAAACCTCAATCAAAATATTTTCCTGGGATGACGGGAAGATGGCGGTGTGAGTAGTTCAGTGGAAATCTCCTCCCCAAAACATATTTATTTATGAAAATACAATAAATACAACTATTCCTAAAAGAGACACCAGTGGATGCAGTACAACAGCCAGGATATGTCTACATCTGCAAGAACTCAACATCACACAAAGGGGGTAAGATACAAGCCGTGGCCAAGTGGGACCTGAATGCTCCCCCACCGCAAAACCCGGCGGGAAGAAAGGAGTCCGAACGGGGAGGGAGTGAAAGCCAAGGACTGTTAAACAACTATCTCTAGAAATCTGCACCCGAAGGAAGCGCAGAAACAAGGTGCACGGGGTGCTGGATATTAGAGAAATGGAAAAGCAAAACCTGTGGGCAGGTCCCCGCAACTGGTGCCCCTGAGACAAAAGAAAAGTGAGTGCTTTTTGCAAGTCTTAAAGAGACAGGGACACCACAGCTGGACGAAATTGTCCCAGCACACTTAGCTGGCAGCTGGGAATCCTGGGGAATTTTAGGTGCCCTAAACCCCGGGGAGGCAGCTCAGCTCTGAAGTCCCTCATGACACTAAGCAGCCTGCCAGTTGTTCTTCCAACTGGCGCAGACCCCAACACACCAGCCCAGTAGTGGGAGAGTGGCAGCTCACGCCCGGGGCGGCGGTGCTGAAGGGGACCGGGAGTGGATCGCGTGTGCTGGTGGCACCAGAGGGGACCAGGAGCGGCTAGTGCAAGCCCGCCATGGTGGCAACCAAACAGCCCAGGGGCAGCCTGCGTGCGCCGGCGGCAGTGGTGCCAGAGGATCCTGGGAGAGGTCTGCATGGGAGAGTCCCGCGAGCACCTGCAGCGGTGCCAGATGGAGCAGCAGCGCTCCCAGCAGCTGACGAGAATCCCAGCCTGACACACAGCAGCCCAGGCCAGACCCAAAGGCCGCTGCTGGCACACAGCTGCCCGGCAGGGGTGCTGCTATTGCAGAGGAGCGCACCTGGTGTGCCTGGCACTTGCTGCAGGGCTCCGCGCTGCTCTGACAGAGACCCCGCCCACAGCAGCTTAGGATATTAACCCGGTGGCTGCTCCAGGAGTGCAGGTAACCGACACAGGCAGCAGAGAAGGGCAAAGCATCCAGGAAGCAGGGAAGGACTTTCTTCTCCCAGCTGACAGACCTGCAACCTGCCTACAGCCATTGCTATCACCATGAAAAGGGAAAAAAATTTAGTCCAGTCCAAGATAGTTCAGACAACACCTGAGAGAGGATCTGCAGAGACAGACCTAACGGGTCTCCATGAAAAAGAATTCAAAATAAAAATTATAAACATGCTGACAGAGCTGCAGAGAAATATACAAGAGTTAAGGAATGACGTCCGGAAGGAGATTACAGAAAGGAAACAATCTCTGGAAGGATTTATAAGCAGAATGGATAAGATGCAAGAGGCCATTGATGGAATAGAAATGAGAGAACAGGAACACATAGAAGCTGATACAGAGAGATAAAACGATATCCAGGAATGAAACAATATTAAGAGAACGGTGTGACCAATCCAAAAGGAACAATATCCACATTATAGGGATACCAGAAGAAGAAGAGAGAGAAAAAGAGATAGAAAGTGTCTTTGAAGAAATAGGTGCTGAGAACTTCCCCAAACTGGGGGAGGAAATAGTTGCTCAGACTACTGAAGCACACAGAACTCCCGAGAGATGAGACCCAAACAGGACAACACCAAGAAACATAATAATTAAAATGGCAAAGATCAAGGACAAGGACAAAGTAATAAAGGAAGCTAGAAAGAGAAAAAAGGTCACCTATAAAGGAAAACCCATCAGGCTATCATCAGACTTCTCAACAGAAACCCTACAGGCCAGAAGAGAATGGCATGATATATTTAATGCAATGACACAGAAGGGCCTTAAACCAAAGATACTGTATCCAGCACGATTATCATTTAAATATGAAGGAGGGATTAAACAATTCCCAGACAAGCAAAAGTTGAGGGAATTTGCCTCCCACAAACCACTTCTACAGGGCATCTTAGAGGGACTGCTCTAGATAGGAGCACTCCTAAAAAGAGCAGAGAACAAAACACCCAACATATGAGGAATGGAGGAGGAGGAATAAGAAGAGAGAGAAATAATCATCAGACTGTGTTTATAATAGCTCAATAAGCAAGTTAAGTTAGACAGTAAGGTAGTAAACAAGCTAACCTTGAACCTTTGGTAACCACAAAACTAAAGCCTGCAATGGCAATAAGTACATATCTTTCAATAATCACCCCAAATGTAAATAACTAATGCACCAATCAAAAGACACAGAGTAATAGAATGGATAAAAAAGCAAGACCCATCTATATGATGCTTACAAGAGACTCACCTCAAACCCAAAGACATGCACAGACTAAAAGTCAAGGGATAGAAAAAGATATTTCATGCAAACAACAGAGAGAAAAAAGTAGGTGTTGCAATACTAGTATCAGACAAAATAGACTTCAAAATAAGGAAAGTAACAAAAGATAAAGAAGGACATTACATAATGATAAAGGGCTCAGTCCAACAAGAGGATATAACCATTATAAATATATATGCACCCAATACAGGAGCACCAACATATGTGAAACAAATGCTAACAGAATTAAAAGAGAAAATAGAATGCAATGCATTCATTTTGGGAGACTTCAACACACCACTCACTCCAAAGGACAGATCCACCAGACAGAAAATAAGTAAGGACACAGAGGTACTGAACAACACACTAGAAAAGATGGACCTAATAGACATCTATAGAACTCTACATCCAAAAGCAACAGGATACACATTCTTCTCAAGTGCACATGGAACATTCTCCAGAATAGACCACGTACTAGGCCACAAAAAGAGCCTCAGTAAATTCCAAAAGATTGAAATCCTACCAACCAACTTTTCAGACCACAAAGGTATGAAACTAGAAATAAATTGTACAAAGAAAGCAAAAAGGCTCACCAACACATAGAGGCTTAACAACATGCTCCTAAATAATCAATGGATCAATGACCAAATTAAAATGGAGATCCAGCAATATATGGAAACAAACGACAACAACAACACAAAGCCCCAACTTCTGTGGGACGCAGCAAAAGCAGTCTTAACAGGAAAGTATATAGCAATCCAGGCATATTTAAAGAAGAAGGAACAATCCCATATGAATAGTCTAATGTCACAACTATAGAAATTGGAAAAAGAACAAATGAGGCCTAAGGTCAGCAGAAGGAGGGACATAATAAAGATCAGAGAAGAAATAAATAAAATTGAGAAGAATAAAACAATAGCAAAAATCAATGAAACCAAGAGCTGGTTCTTCAGGAAAATAGATAAGCCTCTAGCCAGACTTATTAAGAGAAAAAGAGAATCAACACACATCAACAGAATCAGAAACGAGAAAGGAATAATCACCATGGACCCCACAGAATTACAAAAAATTATTAGAGAATACTATGAAAAACTATACACTAAAAAGCTGGAAAACCTTGGAGAAATGGACAACTTCCTAGAAAAATACAACCTTCCAAGACTGACCAAGGAAGAAACAGAAAATCTAAACAGACCAATTACCAGCAATGAAATTGAATCAGTAATAAAAAAACTACCTAAGAACAAAACCCCCAGGCTAGATGGATTTACCTCGGAATTTTGTCAGACATACAAAGATATAATACCCATTCTCCTTAAAGTTTTCCAAAAATAAAAGAGGAGGGAATACTCCCAAACACATTCTATGAAGCCAACATCACCCTAATACCAAAACCAGGCAAAGAACCCACCAAAAAGAAAACTACAGACCAATATCCCTGATGAACGTAGATGCAAGAATACTCAACAAAATATTAGTAAACCGTAAACCGAATTCAAAAATACATCAAAAGGATCATACACCATGACCAAGTGGGATTCATCCCAGGGATGCAAGGATGGTACAACATTAGAAAATCCATCAACATCATCCACCAAAGCAACAAAAAGAAAGACAAAAACCACATGATCATCTCGATAGATGCTGAAAAAGCATTCAACAAAATTCAACATCCATTCATGATAAAAACTCTCAAGAAAATGTGTATAGAGGGCAAGTACCTCAACATAATAAAGGCCATATATTATAAACCCACAGCTAACATCATACTGAACAGTGAGAGGCTGAAAGCTTTTCCTCTGAGATCGGGAACAAGACAGGGATGCCCACTCTCCCCACTGTTAATTCAACATAGTACTGGAGGTCCTAGCCACGGCAATTAGACAAATCAAAGAAATACAAGGAATCCAGATTGGTAAAGAAGAAGTCAAACTGTCACTGTTTGCAGATGACATGATACTGTACATAAAGAACCCTAAAGACTCCACTCCAAAACTACTAGAACTAATATCAGAATTCAGCAAAGTTGCAGGATACAAAATTAACACACAGCAATCTGTGGCTTTCCTATACACTAACAATGAACCAATAGAAAGAGAAATCAGGCAAACAATTCCAGTCACAATAGCATCAAAAAGAATAAAATACCTAGGAATAAACCTAACCAAGGAAGTGAAAGACCTATACCCTGAAAACTACAAGACACTCTTAAGAGAAATTAAAGAGGTCACTAACAAATGGAAACTCATCCCATGCTCCTGGCTAGGAAGAATTAATATAATCAAAATGGCCATCCTGCTGAAAGCAGTATACGGATTCGATGCAATCCCTATCAAATTACCAACAGCATTCTTTAATGAACTGGAACAAATAGTTCAAAAATTCATATTGAACCACCAAAGACCCCGAATAGCCAAAGCAATCCTGAGAAGGAATAATAAAGTGGGGGTTATCTCGCTCCCCAACTTCAAGCTCTACTACAAAGCTACAGTAATCAAGAAAATATGGTACTGGCACAAGAACAGACCCACAGAGCAGTGGAACAGAATGGAGACTCCAAACATTAACCCAAACATATATGACCAATTAATATACGATAAAGGAGCCATGGACATACAGTGGGGAAATGACAGTCTCTTCAACAGATGGTGCTGGTAAAACTGGACAGCTACATGTAAGAGAATGAAACTGGATCACTGTCTAACCCCATTACACAAAAGTAAATTCGAAATGGATCAAAGACCTGAATGTAAGTCATGAAACCATAAAACTCTTAGAAAAAAACATAGGCAAAAATCTCATGGACATAAACATGAGTGACTTCTTCGTGAACGTATCTCCCCAGGCAAGGGAAACAAAGGCAAAATGAACAAGTGGGACTATATCAAGCTAAAAAGCTTCTGTACAGCAAAGGACACCATCAATAGAACAAAAAGGTATCCTACAGTATGGGAGAATATATTCATAAATGACAGATCTGATAAAGGATTGACATCCAAAATACATAAAGAGCTCACACACCTCAAGAAACAAAAAGCAAATAATTCAATTTAAAAATGGGCAGAGAAGCTGAATAGGCAGTTCTCTAAAGAAGAAATTCAGATGGTCAACAGACACATGAAAAGATGCTCCACACCGCTTGTCTTCAGAGAAATGCAAATTAAAACCACGATGAGATATCACCTCACACCAGTAAGGATTGCCATCATCAAAAAGACAAACAACAACAAATTTTGGCGAGGTTGTGGAGAAAGGGGAACCCTCCTACACTGCTGGTGGGAATGTAAATTAGTTCAACCATTGTGGAAAGCAGTATGGAGGTTCCTCAGAATGCTCAAAATAGAAATACCATTTGACTCAGGAATTCCACTTCTAGGAATTTACCCTAAGAATGCAGCACTCCAGTTTTAAAAAGACAGATGCACCCCTATGTTTATTGCTGCACTATTTGCAATAGCCAAGATATGGAAGCAACCTAAATGTCCATCAGTAGAGGAATGAATAAAGAAGATGTGGTACATATTCACAATGGAATATTACTCAGCCTTAAGAAAAAAACAGATCCTACCATTTGCAACAACATGGATGGAGCTAGAGGGTATTATGCTCAGTGAAATAAGCCAGGTGGAGAAAGATAAGTACCAAATGATTTCACTCATGTTTGGAGTATAAGAACAAAGGAAAACTGAAGGAACAAAACAGCAGCAGAATCACAGAACCCAAGAATGAACTAATAGTTACCAAAGGGAAAGGGACTGGGGAGGATGGGTGGGAAGAGGAATAAGGGTGGGAAAAAAAGAAAGGGGGCAGTTACTTAGCATGTATAGTGTGTGGGGGGCACGGGGAGGGCTGTGCAACACAGAGAAGATAAGTAGTGATTTTACAGCATCTCACTATGCTGATGGACAGTGACTGTGAACAGGGATGTGGTGGGGAGTTGGTGAAGGGGGGAGCCTGGTAAACATAATGTTCTTCATGTAATTGTAGATTAATGATACCAAAATTAAAAAAAAAAGAAAGAAAAACAATTTTCCTGAGCTATTCAGATAAAGCAAAATGACATTTTTGAGCAAGCCAAGTAATTATTCCAATTTTCACTTCATTTTGTGTGTACCTAACCTTTGCATATACCTTTTAGACTGACTTTGTCCAGTTTTACTCCCTGCTAGTTATTTTCAATTTTTATAACATTAGCCAAAAGATATGTAAGCATGGGAAGAAAGAATTTAGTTAGTGAGTAAGCTGGAGCATATAGTTAATAAATGTGATGACTATTAAATTACTGTCAAAACATGGATGTTTTTGAAAATGAAAAGAAGTCTAACCAAGCGGGATACAAAGACAAGTGGTATAAAAAACTGGGGCTGTCCTGGGCTAACTGAGACAAATATTCATGCTAGTGATACATAATTCATCACAACCTTGCAAATTCATTGCAAAATGCACTAGCTAAAATGTCACATACTCTGATGCCTGTATTTTCAGTTTTGGGGGAACACTGTCATGAGTTCATTGTTACAGTTATTGAGTTCCAGGAAGGAAGCTGGTACTAGGGTTCAGCACTGAAGGAAACAAGCCCATATCTGTTCTCAGGGCAACCATTTCAAGTTTTTCCTTGAAAATGATGTAGTAACATTTTATGGCATTTCAAATGTTTTAGGATGTAGCACACATAAACTGTAACTAGGTTATCCTTTTTAGGGAAGAATGTGTAATAAAACTGATTTAGAAATAACAGAATTAAAGGAAAATCTATGCTTTGAAATGCCTGATGTTTTTCAGCTAGTTTCTTTTAGATCTCATCTTCAGAGAACTAGTAAAGTGAAGGGATATCTTTATTTTTTTAAGTAATAGATAAGTAAAGTCATTAATCTGTGGGAATATGCTTGAAATCTGAAATAAGGTTTTATAATAGCAAGTGATTAAAGAAAAGGTATAACTGAACAGTGATAGGAATGTAAGGAATAGAAACTAGGAAAAAAAACAGTAACATTATTACAGTTAAAGTTCCTTAAAATTAGCTGAAAGAGAATTTTAACAGCTACTCCTTCTTCTCCCCAGGATCATTTCATATAATATTGTACACAGTTCCTGATTTGTATTCTAATACGGCAGGAACAATCACTTCCCAAATCTGTGTTACCAGTGGTAATGAATGTATCTTTTCAAATTCTTCTTCCATGTTTGATCAGAAATATTAGTGTTGCCTCAGTAGTGGACATTTCTTATCAAAGAAACTTTACCAAACATGTTCCTCCCAGGTTCTCCCTTATTGCTGCATATGGTATTAGTTACTTTGTGGCCTGAGTGTCTAACTTATATCAATTTTCTCTCCTTTAAAAAAAATTATCATACTATTTTTTCTCTTTATACCCATTATAGTGAGTTTGGGCTGGACCTGTTAATCTTTGTATTTATGTGTTAAGAATATAATAGCCTGCTGACTAGTTTATTGTCTTCGACCCCAACCTCTGTTTAAAATGTTGGCATAGCTTGAGTTTTCTGAAATTTTTATCTTATTCTTATCCTTGACTGCTTGGAATCCTTCAGCGTCTTTTCTTATCCTTTAAGATAAAGTCAGAATTAACTTAACATGGAATTTAAAAAACTTCCCAGATTTGGCTCCAGTCCACCTATTCTTATTATCCCACTACATAGCAATCTGTAATTATTTGCATATTCATTTCTTCCTCTGAGCCACGAGTCCCTTGATGATGGGGCCCATGAAATATCTCCTGAGCCCCCAGCTCCTAGAAAAGTGTCCTACACCTAAAATATATTCAAAAGATGTTAATTATGTGAGTTAATTTTTTAATTACTAGATAGGTTATCAAGTCTAATCAAAGTAAAATAGGATTAATATCCTTTCAGTGCTATAAGGATAATACCTCTATCAAAGAATTAGAAACCTGAATTCTAATCTTGAATCTCTTACTAGTTGTATAACTTTCACCAAATCATGTAACTTTACTGGTCCTTAGTTTCTTATTATAAAATGATTCTGTAATGCTAGCTGATTTCTCCAACCTCTGATAGTTCTGAGCTCTGTGAGAACTGGTACTATTCTATGGTCTTAATTTAATGAAACATAATAACTTTTCAGGTCTTTAAGGGACAATTTCCTTAATACTCAAACATAGAGTTTACCCTAGTGTCTGCCTTATAGCTAAGTATGCTTTGACTCAGGGAAAACAGGCTCAGAGTGCTGCAGTAGTGGAGACTATTTTCTCATTTCCATTGGTTTTATATAAAGGAAAAAAAATAGTGTCATAACTCCAGTGGATTTATTTCCTGCTAGCTTTAAAAGTTAAGAAATGCTTGAAAATGTATCTTATTGGGAACTGTGTCACTGATTAGAATGTTCTGCAGAGACAAATTAACTTTTTCTAAATGACATTTTGAAAATTTGCTGAAAGAAAAAAAAAAGGCAAAGCACTGGAGAAGGTGGCTATCCAAATAGCCATTTTATAATTTCAGGATGAAGTTGACCACCTAGTATGATAAATTTTTGTGGAGCAAACAGAACAAGGTGAGTTTTGCCCAGCTGTGAGCGAAATACCTATTACTAATTCAGAAAAGGATGGGATAACAGTCTGCAAAATTATAGGCCCTTTTAAATAACTAAATGTGCTATAAAGATATATGCCAAGATTTTGGAAACAAGACTTGGAAGAGTTATGGGTAAATTAATACAAAGGGACTAAGTTGGATTTATGAGGCATGAAATAATTACAGACAGTATGAAGAAGAGTTTTATGTTAATGCAAATTGAGAGCAATACTCAGACTCCGATGTTTGCAAATTCTGTTAATATCCAGGAAGTGTAAAATAGAATGGAATAGAAATAGTAAGCAAATATTAAATCATGTAAGTTTATAATGTCTTGTTTTTTGATGAAGATACTATTGTTGTAGCAAAATAGGTCATATATTCATGGTATCAAACACATAACACAGAAAATAAACATAATTAGTGGAATGGTATCTAACTAGAAAAATGTAGGTCTGTGGTGGAGATAACTGCTCTTTGCTTTTTCTTATAGATTGGTTATGTGCATTATTAAGTAGACTGTACTTCTTTTACTCTTTTTCTTATCTTATTTTTTGTGATTAGAGAATGACATAATTCACCAGTATGACATATTTTAAATAATACGTTCTCAGTTACAGGAATTTGAACTAATTTAGGAGTTGCAATTTAAAATGCTGATTATAGTGTATTTTCACCAAGTCTAAAGAAGATTTGAGAGAGATGCATGTAACTCTTTTGACTGAACAAATTAACATTCAAAATTTCATAGAATTAAAAAATTTTGAAACAATTCTATTACCAGCAGAGTGATAGATTATACTCAGAAGAGCCCTCCTCCTACAAAACAACTGAATTTTGCATAAAAATGCATTGTTGGGTTTCAAGAAATATCAGACATCTTCAAGGGCCCAGACATGCAAACAGCAAATCTATATGTTGAAACCTAAACTGGAAGTAGTGGAGAGTAAGTTAACCTGAAAACTGAGTCTGGCCAAGGTATAAGTATCCATGCCAATCCTGTGATGAAAGCGTATCACTGTGTGAGGAAGGACCCAGGAGGGTTCAAAAAGCCCCAGGTAGTTAGCAGAACCTCTTGTATCATAGCAGAAGCAAACAAATACTACATTAAGTATCTCACTTTTAGGTCCATAAAATTCCCACAGAGTAAGATAAAGCAAAAGAATGCTCATAACCTGGGATCACAAAACACAAAAGGAAATAAGGTACAAAGAGTAAGCATCAGCATAAAGAAGAAGCACTTTAGTTATTTTTTTAAAGTTTTTTAAAGTATAATTGATAAATGAATAAAAGAGGAAATGGAATCATACAAAATGCTCCATTAAAACCACAAAAGGCACAAGCGTGGAAAACAAAAGTAGGAACAAGGGCAAGTGGTAAACAGTAGCGAGTATGGTAGGTATAAACCTAGCTTTATCAATCACTTTAAATGTTAGAGGTCTAAGTACATAAATTAAAATACATCAATTAAAAGATAGAGATAGTCAAAGTTGATCTAAGAACAATACCCAAATATATGTTGTCAAGGGCAGCCTACTTTAGAAATAAACACAAATTCGATTTTAAAAAATGGGACGCTGAAAGAGTGAGCAGCTGATAGTAATTTCAGACAGACTTCAGAGCAAAGTAAAGTGATCAGGGATAAAGAAGGAATTAAGACATAATGATAAAAAAGGATAATACATAATGATAAAGAGTTAAGTACTCCAAGAAGACATAACAATCCTTAATAAATATGAATCTGACAATCGGATTTCAAAATCCATAAAGCGAAAACCTGGTAGAACTACATGGAGAAACAGATGAAACCACAATTATAGTTGAAGACTTCAGTACTCCTCTATGCAAAATGGACAGATCCAGTCTACAGAAACTCAGTACAGACATAGTTGAACTCAGCAATACTATCACATAACTGGATATACTTGACATCTATTGATGACTACATCAAATAACAGCAGAATACACATTCTGTTCAAGCTTACATGGAACATTCACCAAGATAGACCACATGCTGGGCCATAAAAATCACACCTTAAAAAATAACAATAGAAATCATATCTTAGTTCTCATACTACAATGGGATTAAACTAAAAAATAACAGAGAGATATCAGGAAAATCCTCAAATACTTAGAGATTAAATAACACATTTCCAAATAACACATGAAATAAAGAAGAAATCTCAATAGAAAGTTGAAAAAAATATTTTGAACTAAATGAAAGTGAAAATACAAAATTTTTAAATTATCAAATGATCAATTGATCAATGGTTCTCAATTTCAAATTATCAAAGTATGTGGGATGCACCAAAAGTAGTGCTTATAGGGAAATTTGTAGCATTGAGTGCATATGATTTTTATCAAATTATTTATATAACAGATCATAAAGCAACCTAAGCAAATTTCAAAGAAAGATATGGAATTTCAAATTTCAAAGAAGAGTAAAAGAAAAGCTATATTCTTTCTGTGCATTAATATTTACACACTTCTGACTTCACTTCTGACACTTGGAATCACCAGATGTGTGTGGAATTTTCCCTGCACACGAAAGTTTCTGTGACACCAGTTGAGTGTCCTACAATTTAACTCAATTCTGAAACTATCTACTTGGAGATAGCCTCAGATCCCACAGGTTAAGGGTTCAGTTCCACAGTAATCCTCCCACTGCCGCCACCACTCTACTTCCAATGTCAGTTGCAAATAACCCATTACCTATGGTGCTGACCCACTGGATAAAATCAGAGATTCCCACAACTTCCTCCTTGGGCTCAATTAATGGTTCACCAAATTTAGAAAAACAGTTTACCTACTAGATTACCAGTTTATTAGAACAAGATATAACTTGGGGCCAAACTATCTGGTGAACTCATCGAGATGCTGGGAGAATGGCATGATCGGAGAAAGCATGGAAGTTTCATGCTCCTTCCCACATACCTTGACATATGTGGCATATCTCTTTCATCTTCAGAGGGTAGGGGCTGAAAATTGATCAGTGGTTCTCAATTTCAAGTTATCAAAGTATATGGGATGCACCAAAAGCAGTGCTTATAGGGAAATTTATAGCATTGAATGCATATGATTTTTATCAAATTATTTATATGACAGATCATAAAGCTCCCCAAACCTGGTACCTTTGGGATTTTTTTGGAGGATTTATTATGTGGGCGTGACCTGTCATTAACTCAATTTTCAGCCCCTACTCTCTGCCTGGAGGACAGGGGATGGTGCTGAAAGTTCCAAGCTTTGAAACTTAGCTTGTCCTTTCTATTGACAGGCCTCCATACAGGGGCCTGCTAAGCATTGCTTCATTAGAATAAGACATTCCTATCACCAGAGTTTTCCAAGGGAGTTTGTTATACAGTGCTGCCTCTATTATATCCTGCTTCCAAATGTATGGATTGTCGCTGAGATTTCTATTCAATTACACTGTTGAATTTGTCTGACATTGTGCTGGGGCTAAACTGTCGAAATTATCAAAGCTATTTAATTAATGATAAGATAAATTCATGTCAACCCCCTCCCTGGGCTGCTTTTTAAGAGTATTCTATATATTCTGGAGTCTTTTTATAAGCCTAGTTATTCTATGTCGATAATAAAAATCTATTTCAACCACATCATCACCATCTTTGATATTACACGTAGCAACTCAACCCATGTGCATTTGGCATCTATCATATGCATGTACTTGAGGTTTTTTTTGGGCTGCAGCACTGAACTATGCTGTTATGGCTCCTAAACTAAGAGAGTTTATAGACTTACTTTCTTCCAGATTTCTTTTACCATCTTCAAGGATTAGCAGCATTTTCTCTTTCAAAGGAATGTAGAATTCAAAGTTGAAGAAGATAATATGACCATATTCACCCTGATTTTAAGAGATGAAAAATAATACTCAAAATTGGGAGTTTGCATCTGAATATAAATGACGTCCAGACAATTCCTAATACACATTCGAAGTCTGGCAGGGCCACTACATCTTCTTTTTTTTAAAGACTTTTGCAATGATTTTAATTTATTTTTATTTTTTTACTTCTATTTTATTTATTTACCTATTATTAAGGTATGATTAATATACACTCTTATGAAGCTTTCACATGAAAAAACAATGTGGTTACTACATTTACCCATATTATCAAGTCTCCACCCACACCCCAATGCAGTCACTGTCCATCAGTGCAGCAAGTTGCCAGAGATCCACTATGTCCCTTTTTTGTGATACACTGTTACCCCAGTAATCCCCCACACCATGTGTATTAAACCTAATACCCCTCAGTCACCTTCTCCCTCCCTCCCCACCCGCCCTCCCACACCCCTCCCCCCTGGAAACCACTAGTTCATTCTTGGAGTCTCTGAGTCTGCTGCCATTTTGTTCCTTCAGTTTTACTTCATTGTTATACTCCACAAATGAGGGAAATCATTTGGCATTTGTCTTTCTCCACCTGGCTTATTTCACTGAGCATGATGTCCTCTAGCTCCATCCATGTTGTTGCAAATGTTAGGATTTGTTTCTTTCTTATGGCTGAATAGTATTCCATTGTATATATGTACCACATCTTCTTTATCCTTTCATCTACAGATGGACACTTAGGTTGCTTCCATATCTTGGCTATTGTAAAAAGTGCTGCGATGAACCTAGGGGTGCATATGTCTTTTTGAATCTGAGAAGTTGTATTATTTGGGTATATTCCAAGAAATGGGATTCTGGGGTCAAATGGAATTTCTATTTTTAGTGTTTTGAGGAACCTCCATATTGCTTTCCACAATGGTTGAACTAGCTTACATTCCCACCAGCAGTGTAGGAGGGTTCCCCTTTCTCCTCATTCTCATCAACGTTTGTTGTTCTTAGTCTTTTCGATGCTGGCCATCCTTACTGGTGTGAGGTGATATCTCATTGTGGTTTTAATTTGCATTTCCCTGATGATTAGTAATGTGGAGCATCTTTTCATGTGTCTGTTGACCATCTGAATTTCTTCTTTGGAGAACCATCTCTTCATATCCTCTGCCCATTTGTTATTTGGGTTATTTGCTTTTTGGGTGTTGAGGTGTGTAAGTTATTTATATATTATGGATGTTAACCCCTTGTTGGATATGTCATTTACAAATATACTCTCCCACACTTTAGGATGCCTTTTTGTTTTGTTGATGATGTCCTTTGCCGTACAAAAACTTTTTAGTTTGATGTAGTCCCGTGAGTTCATTTTTGCTATTGTTTCCCTTTCTCGAGGAGATGGGTTCAGGAAGAAGTTGCTCATGCTTATATTCAGGAGATGTTTGCCTATGTTGTCTTCTAAGAGTTTTATGGTTTCATGACTTACATTCAAGTCTTTAATCCATTTCAAGTTTACTTTTGTGTATGGGGTTAAACAATAATCCATTTTCATTCTCTTACATGTAGCTGTCCAGTTTTGCCAACACCAGCGTTGAAGAGGCTGTCATTTCCCCATTGTGTGTCCATGGCTCCTTTATCATATATTAATTGACCATATATGGTTGGGTTTATATCAGGGCTCTCTAGTCTGTTCCATTGGTCTATGGGTCTGTTCTTGTGCCAGTACCAAATTGTCTTGATTACTGTGGCTTTGTAGTAGAGCTTGAAGTTGGGGAGCGTAATTCCCCCTGCTTTATTCTTCCTTCTCAGGATTGCTTTGGCTACTCGAGGTCTTTTGTGGTTCCATATTGAATTTTAGGATGGTTTTCTCTAGCTCGTTGAAGAATGCTGTTGGTATTTTGATGGGAATTGCATTGAATCTATAGATTGCTTTCGGCAGGATGGCCATTTTGACAATATTAATTCTTCCTATCCATGAGCATGGGATGTGTTTCCACTTATTGGTACCTTCTTTAATTTCTCTCATAAGTGTCTTATAGTTCTCAGAGTATAGGTCTTTCACTTCCTTGGTTAGGTTTATTCCTAGGTATTTTATTCTTTTTGATGCAGTTGTGAATGGAATTGTTTTCCTGATTTCTCTCTCTGCTAGTTCTTTGTTAGTGTATAGGAATGCCACAGATTTCTGTGTATTGATTTTGTATCATGCAACTTTGCTGAATTCAAATATTAGATCTAGTAGTTTTAGAGTGTATTGTTTAGGGTTTTTTATGTACAATATCATGTCATCTGCAAACAGGGACAGTTTAACTTCTTCCTTGCCAATCTGGATGTCTTTTATTTCTTTTTGTTGTCTGATTGCCCTGGCTAGGACCTCCAGTACTATGTTGAAAAGAAGTGGGGAGAGTGGGCATCCTTGTCTTGTTCCCGATCTTAAAGGAAAAGCTTTCAACTTCTCGCTGTTAAGGATAATGTTGGCTGTGGGTTTGTCATATATGGCCTTTATTATGTTGAGGTACTTGCCCTCTATACCCATTTTGTTGAGAGTTTTTATCATGAATGGATGTTGAATTTTGTCAAATGCTTTTTCAGCATCTATGGAGATGATTATGTGGTCTTTGTCCTTCTTTTTGTTGAAGTGGTGGATAATGTTGTTGGATTTTCGAATGTTGTACCATCCTTGCATCCCTGGAAAAAATCCAACTTTATCATGATGGATGATCTTTTTGAAGTATTTTTGAATTTGGTTTGCCAATATTTTGTTGAGTATTTTTGCATCTATGTTAATCAGGGATATTGGTCTGTAATTTTCTTTTTTTGTGGTGTCTTTGCCTGGTTTTGGTATTAGAGTGATGCTAGCCTCATAGAATAAGTTTGGAAGTATTCCCTCCTCTTCTATTTTTTGGAAAACTTTAAGGAGAATGGGTAATACGTCGTCACTAAATGTTTGATAAAATTCAGCGGTGAAGCTATCTGGTCCAGAGATTTTGTTCTTAGGTAGGTTTTTGATTATGAGTTCAATTTTGTTGCTGGTAATTGGTCTGTTCAGATTTTCTGTTTCTTCCTTGGTCAGCATTGGAAGGTTGTATTTTTCTAGAAAGTTGTCCCTTTCTTCTAGGTTATCCAGTTTGTTAGCACATAATTTTTCATAGTATTCTCTAATACCTCTTTGCATTTCTGTGGTGTCTGTGGTGATTTTTCCTTTCTCATTTCTTATTCTATTTATGTGTATAGACTCTCTTTTTTTCTTGATAAGTCTGGCTAGGGTTTTATCTATTTTGTTTATATTCTCAAAGAACCAGCTTTTGCTTTCATTGGTTCTTTCTGTTGTTTTATTCCTCTCAATTTTATTTATTTCTGCTCTCATCTTTATTATGTCCCTCCTTCTACTGACTTTGGGCCTCATTTGTTGTTCTTTTTCCAGTTTCATTAATCGTGAGTTTAGACTGCTTATATGCGATTGTTCTTCTTTCTTGAGGAAGGCCTGTATTGCAATATACTTTCCTCTTAGCACAGCCTTCGTTGCATCCCACAGATTTTGCGGTGTTGAATTATTGCTGTCATTTGTCTCCATATATTGCTTGATCTCTGTTTTTATTTGGTCATTGATCCATTGATTAGGTAGGAGCATGTTGGTAAGCCTCCATGTGTTTGTGGGATTTTTCATTTTCTTTGTGTAATTTATTTCTAGTTCCATAGCTTTGTGATCTGAGAAACTGGTTGGTACAATTTCAATATTTTTGAATTTACTGAAGCTCTTTTTGTGGCCTAGTATTTGATCTATTCTGGAAAACATTCCATGTGCACTTGAGAAGAATGCGTATTTTATTGCTTTTGGGTGTGGAGTTCTGCAGATGTCTGTTAGGTCCTTCTGTTCTATTGTGTTGTTCAGTCTCCTTACTTATCCTCTGTCTCCTTACTTATCTTCTGTCTGGTTGATCTGTCCTTCAGAGTGAGTGGAGTGTTGAAGTCTCCAAGAATGAATGCATTGCATTCTATTTCCCCTTTTAATTCTGTTAGTATTTATTTCACATATGTGCATGCTCCTGTGCTGAGAGCATAGATATTTATAATGGTTATATTTTCTTGTTGGATTGACCCCTTTATCATTATGTAATGTTCTTCTTTGTCTCTTGTTACTTTCTTTGTTTTGAGGTCTATTTTGTCTGATGCAAGTATTGCAACTCCTGCTTTTTTCTCTCTGTTAGTTACATGAATTATCTTTTTCCATCCCTTCACTTTTAGTCTGTGTATGTCTTTGGGTTTAAAGTGAGTTTCTTGCAGGCAGCATATAGATGGGTCTTGTTTTTTTATCCATTCAGTGACTCTATGTCTTTTGATTGGTGCATTCAGTCCATTTCCATTTAGGGTGATCATCGATATATACGTACATTTTGCCATTGCAGGCTTTAGATGCGTGGTTACCAAAGGTTCAAGGTTAATTTTCTTACTATCTACGAGTCTAACTTAGCTCACTTAATATGCTGTTACAAGCACAATCTAAAGGTTCTTTTATTTTTCTCCTCCTTTTTCTTCCTCCTCCATTCTTTATATATTAGGTATCATATTCTGTATTCTTTGTCTATCCCTTGATTGACTTTGGGGATAGTTAATTTAATTTTGCATTTGCTTAGTAATTAGCTATTCTACTTTCTTTACTGTGGTTTTATTTCCTCTGGTGACAGCTATTAAACCTTAGGAACACTTCCATCTATAGCAGTCCCTCCAAAATAGACTGTAGAGATGGTTTGTGGGGGGTAAATTCTCTCAGCTTTTGCTTATCTGGAAATTGTTTAATCCCTCCTTCAATTTTAAGTGATAATCTTGCCAAATAAAGTAATCTCGGTTCCAGGCCCTTCTGCTTCATGGCATTAAATATATCATGCCACTCCCTTCTGGCCTGTAAGGTTTCTGCTGCGAAGTCTGTTGTTAGTCTGATGGACTTTCCTTTGTATGTAATCTTATTTCTCTCTCTGACTGCTTTTAATAGTCTGTCCTTGACCTTGATCTTTGCCAATTTTATTACTATATGTCTTGGTGTTGTCTTCCTCGGGTCCCTTGTGTTGGGAGATCTGTGGATCTCCATGGCCTCAGAGACTATCTCCTTCCCCAGACTATGGAAGTTTTTAGCAACTACCTCCTCAGAGAAACTTTCTATCCCTTTCTCTTTCTCTTTTTCTTCTGGTATCCCTATAATGTGAATATTGTTCCGTTTGGATTGGTCACAGTTCTCTCAATGTTCTTTCATTCTTAGAGGTCCTTTTTTCTCTCTGTGCCTCAGCTTCTTTGTATTCCTCTTCTCTAGTTTCTATTTCACTTATCTTCTCCTCCACTGTATCCAACCTGCTTTTAATACCCTCCATCGTGCTCTTCAGCTATTGGATCTCTGACCTGAGGTCTTTCCTGAGTTCTTGGATATCTTTCCTTACTTCCATTAGCATGTTGATGATTTTTATTTTGAACTCCCTTTCAGGAAGATTTGTAAGGTCCATATCATTTAAATTTTTCTCTGGAGTTATATTAATTTTACTCTGAACCAGGTTCCATTGACATTTCATGTTTGTATATGGTGCCCTCTAGTTTTCAGAAGCTCTACTCTGGAGCTGCTCAGCCCCTGAAGCAATGTCGGGGGTTGCAGGGGAGCGGTATTGGTGCCTGGGGGGAGGAAAGAGCTGTTTCTGGCTTTCTGGATGCTGTGCTTGTCTCCACTGCCTGAATAAGTGGAGGGCCACTACTTCTGTATTACTTACAACACATTGTTGAAAGACTGGAAAGTTGATAACAGTCTGTTAAAGCAAAACTGAAAAGTTAAACTGTCAGGGTAAATAGAGGAGGTACTTCCATAACGTGATGCATGTACTTCTAAGAAAACCCTGGTCTGCTGAACAGTCACTATCCTGAATTGCTGTCTAAATTATAACCATTAAAGAATTAAATCTTTAGCTATGTACAGCTGCTAGTCCTTGAATTGTTGGTGATGCTAGGGAGTTCTTTAATTAAACAAAATCAGACTTTTAAAGATTAGCTTACTTGTCATTTACCTTCTAAAATGACATCTAGCCAACTCAGAACACTTTTATACAGAAAATAGATAAAGAAAATGTCTAGAAATTTCTTCCCTCTGAAGCCAGTCAACAAACAAAAACCAGGGGCAAGAAAGAATCAATAGAAAGAAGTGACAAACCAGAACTGTCACATTTTCTCTTAAACTGTCCCATCTCTGCTGGTTTGAATGGCTGTGAATTTGTGAATGTTTTATTCTCAAAGAACTTTGCTGATCTGTACAACACTGTACCTGAAAAAACTGATGAAACGAGAGCATGCAAAACTAGAAGAAACAAGATGAGATAGAAAAGGCTTGTCAAGAGAAGCCTTTAAAGAAATGTTTTTGGAAGATATGGCATGTTATTATATATAGCAACAAAAAATAGTAATTTCCAATTAAGGAAAATTTTAGCAGCTATGAAGTGCTACATGATTCTGTCTGTATTAAAAGAAATGAAAATAAGAGTAACGGAGGTTAAAGGAGTTAAGGTGGAGTTGAAATGGAACAAGGCAGCAATTTAATGGATGACAATTGCTGGTCCCCATGCTAGAGCAGCTTCTGAAATTTGTGCTTCTTTCACATTTCCATTTAGGGATATGCCCATCATAATACGTGGTCCCAAAGTCCATTGCCTAACTAAACTTTTCATATGCGGTTTAAACTATCATACTTTTCAAACGCCCCTAAGTAGGAAGGAACCAATGTGCAGAGAGCTACTAGTTTAGTACTCTATTAGTTGAGAACAAATTCTTTTTAATGCTAAAATTTGTTAGACTTACATAAGATGAAAATCTGTTGGATTTCTTTATAAGCTATCTATGCTACGTACACAAAAGGCTCCAGACACCATGGATATTTGGATTTGGCCAAGAGTAAAAAAATGTAGATTTTTTTCTTTTCTTTCCTTTCTCCTTCTCCTTTTCCTTCCTTCCCTTTTTATTTATTGTTTTGCTTCCTTTATCTGTCAGTTTAGATCACAAGGGAATTATAAAAGAAGGCAAAAATGGAGATGGGAGAAAGGATGCCCAGCAGTAGGCCACATGTTGGAGTCTAAAACACATTTCCACTTAGTCTTCTAAATTTTTAAAGAATTGTACTTTGAAAACAAAAATGCTTCACAGCTTGCATGCCATATTCGTCATTCTCTCTTGTTTTTATTATTTTCTAAGGGACTCATCATTGAGGTTACTTTAAGGGGTAGTTTTACAAAGCTTATGTTTCCTAATTTATGGAAGAATTAATCAATTGTGCTTAACATGGCAATTGTCCAGAAGGCCAACCTTAACCACTTTGATTACATTGTTAAAGTAATGTTGAATTCTTATTCAAATGCTGATTATTATTTTGCCACATTATCTTATCAGATAAAAATAATTACTTCATTTCAATTGGATTTATTGCCAAGTAAATGAAATGCCTTCTTGAATTTTTAAGTCGTGTGCTCCGTTCTTTGAAGTGTTTATGGAACAGAATGGTAGTTAATGTACACAGTCGTTCCCTAAACCAATTCCATTTGCCACAGAACAGATAGAAAGTCCAGGATACAGCCTCACTTTTACTATACTTCATTTGATTTCCCTAGTAAATTGTATGTAGTACTATTGTCTAAACTAATGAAAGTAACGTTTTATTTGTGAAAAATAATTTAGCACCGTAGGTCATTTTATATGATGAATAAAGAAGATTTAAAATGCTTGTCTTCAATATTAAGTATTTTTAAAGTTTCCACATATTGCATATAATACCAGCATTTTAAAAAACAATGAACTTTGACAGGGTTCATATAACATTTCCGTATATTGTTCAATGTATACAGCTTTCTTCATTTAGTCTGGAAAATGTTTTTTTTTTTAATGACTCATTCTCATGGAAATTTACAGTGGCTATATGACTCTCATAAGCTAAGAAAGTATAAAATTGCAACAAAATGGCATATGAATTACTGCATAAAAGGTCATTTCCAAAATTTCTGACAGTTTAGAACATGAGAAGGACAAAAATCAGTGGCACATTGTCCTATGCTGGAAAACATCTTGATTTAATCAGGACACTATGTAGGTTTTTATACTTCAAAATGATTATACTGTCTGTGAAATCAGACATGCAGATATGTAAGCTACCATTATAATGGTAATGATAAGGAATGAATCAAAGATTAGAGAAATGTTGAATTTACTTCCTTGTTTTCTTACAAACAGTATAACTTTCCAACATAGATACAGTTCCTTCTTCTGTTTACTCTTTAACATTATATTTGTATAATTGATGTACATTCTCAACATTAATGAAATGCCTGCTCAAATGTGTAAAAACATAGAAGTATAATAATTGTAAATTCAAATATAACTTATCCTTGAAATTAAGGTTTTTACTATCACTGAGTGGAAATTTGAAATGGTCTCTATGGAGAATTATTTTGATTAGTATAACCACATATTCCTCCCCAATACCCTTATTTCAGATTAGTGATTGTTTTGTTTCAAGTTAGAAAAATATGATTTTTTATTTTTTTTCCATCCAGAAAGCAAAAGAATTTTAAGACTCAAAACATCATTGATTAGCCAATTTAACAATATTATCTATGTCCTCACAAGTGAAAATCATGAATAAGTTTTGCAAGTGGTAATATATGTTATATTGAAGGACCATAGAAACTGGAGCCAACAAAACAGAAGTTTAAATTCTAATTTTTCCACATTTTGGCATTATGAGAATGCCCAATCATTCTCTGACTTTTTTTTTAATCTGTAGGAGAAAGAATAATTTCATTAAAATCTCATGTATTTTTGTAAGTAATAAGTAGAAGTATGTACATGGACATATAAATGAACCATAAAATTCTGTACCCATATGTGTTAATATGTGGAACAAAAGATAAAGCAGTCCTTGGGAATGTAAATTGGTGCAGCCACTATAGGAAAAAGTATGAAGGTTTCTCAAAATATTAAAGTAGAGCTACCATATGAGCCAGCAATTCCACTCTTAATGATTTCATTTCCTTCAGATATATACCTATCTCAAAGAGATATCTGCACCCCATGTTCACTGCCACATTATTTACAGTAGCCAAGACATGGAAACAACTCATATATCCATTAAAGGATGAAAGGATAAAGAAAATATGTGTAGATGTACATACACACACAAAATGAAATATTATTATGGGGGGAAAAACCTCATAGAAACAACAGATGAATGGTTACCAGAGGTGGGATTGGGTATGAGAAATGGGTGGAAAAAAAGTAAGATAAAGTAGTTCTGATTATAAACAAATTAGATGGCATTTTACTGTGAGAGCTGAATCATAAAATCAACATAGCATAGCATAGCTAAGCAAAGTCATCAAAATAATGGCTCTCATTAGACTTGATAGGAACTAAATGAAAAATAATATAATAAAAATTTTTTTAAGTAAAACATAATTAAAAATCAGCTTATTCAGAAAGGGTGTTGGTAGCAAAAGACACTTAAGAAATTAAATTATGAACTCTATAAGCTCCCATTTGACTTCAAGTTGATGGTTTACCATGACCTTTAAATTCAATTAGTGTTTAATTAAAGCTAACTCTACTTTCACTTAATATACCATGGGAGCACAGTTTTCTCCCTAAAATATCCAGAGATTTCTGGGGGAAAAAGGTTATTTCAAATATTTGTCTGTAACTCAGTACTTCTGATCAATCTCCAGTCTGCTGAGCTGACTTGTTGCTATTCTTCTTTATCCCTACCAGGTTTATTAAGTTTCTCCACCTTTCCATAGAACCACCCAAATGAGAATGAAAGCAAAGAAATATAGAATTTGTGACCAAAGTCCCAAGAGTCTTGGGTGGGTAGCAACTATAGCACAGCACAGACAGAATAGAATTTCAGAGTCGCTCACTAGCTACGTCTAATCATTGGATAATCTCACAATTCATCTCTCCTTGAAAATCCTCAACATTGTAGTTTACTTATTCTCAGTTGGTTGTCTCTCCCTAAATCTAAAATCTTCCTTCTCACTACAATGGAAACTCAGTGCTCTCCAAATTAACTTCATGTCCTTTTTGCATAAGCAAACTTTATTAGAGGCACATATTAAACAAAGGGTTAACTATCAGTTCCAGAATTCCATATTTGCGAATTGTGTTGTTTTCCTACGGCTGCCTTAACAAGGTACAAAAGCCAGGGAGGTTAAAAAAACAGAGATTTATTCCTCATAGTTCTGGAAGCTAGAAGATCCAGGATTCAGGCATCAGCAGTGTTGTTTCCTCCCATAATTTCTGAGAGAGAATTTATTCCATGCCTCGCTTCTAGTTTCTGGTAGTTGCTAGCAATCCTTGGTGTTCCTTGGCTTGTAGACTCACAACTCCACTCTTTGCCTGTGTCTTTACAATGGCTTTCTTCCCCTGTGTCTGTGTCCAAATTTCCCTCTTGTAAGGACATGGACCATTGGATTCAAACCCACACTAATCCAGGAGGACCCCATTCTAACTTTGATTATATCTGCAAAGACTCTGTTTCAAAAGATGCTCACAATCACAGGCTTGAGGGTTTGGATTTCAGTACCTCTATTGAGAAACACAGTTAAATCCACATCGTGGAGCAAATGGCTTACACAGGAAGCTTGAAAGTAGATTTTCCTCTATTGTTGGCCATCCTAGTTTTTGGCAGAGCTGCTATCTTCTGATATTGAACATCCCACCTGGCTGAGTACTGATTATTTTTGTGTTGTGTAGGCTGGCAGAATATGCCACCTCGAAATAGGCCATTTTATCATAAGTATTATCTTGAACTGAAGTCAACTGAGAAGAAGCAGATATAAGAAAAGTTCTCTGCCCTCTCCTATTTACAGGAAAGCACAAAGGTGTCTTCTTCCCCTCTACCAGGAAAGACAAAAGTTAATCATTAGAGACAACTTCAGATTTTTATAAGTTTAGAGACAGCTCCAGAGGAATTTACATTAACAAACTATTAACTAGCCTAATCTACGGTTAGTTTCCCATATATTTGCCTTCCCACCATTTACCAGCCCTATACACCCAAGGTCCTGCTCATTTGTCCTGTTACTTCTCTAAAAAGATCGTCTTTCTTTGCTAAAATGCTGTATATGCCCAGGTTCTAACCAAACCTCTGGGTTATTCATCTAGTGTACTCCTCTGTGTTACACACTCAACAAATGTTAATAAATATCTGTTTGTTTTTCTTATGTTAATCTGTCTTTGGCCAGTCTCATTACAGGACCCCAATTGAAGAACCTAAGATGTGTAGAGGAAGAGATTTTTCTTCCCCTGCAACTCCTATAAATATACTTGAGCTTTGTTCTGGGTCTTGCTTTTAAGATTTGCTAATTGGGAACAGAGCACTATTCTATTTAGGGCTGATTATTTCTTAAAACTGAGGCAAGACTCTTTTGAGCACTCTGCCCAGTGACCCATGAGTCATGAGGATTTCCAGATTGGTCAGTGGAAACAGGCACTATTTTCAGCCCTGTGTCAATCCCAGGATCTTGACCTCCAGGCTTCTGGGTGATTCTTTCCCTGGCTTTGGGTCATTTTCTGACACCCAGGTGTTGATCAGTATTAACAGGGCCCGTATGCAGACCCCCTAGATTTCTCTCTCTGGATCTCTCTCTTTTCGCTAGTGCTCTGTCCTATGAATGCTACCGACTTCAGTGTCCCTAGATTCTTACCTTCATCTCCTCAAGTCAGGGCATCTGCTGAGCTCTGGTTCAGTCCTCCCTCAAGAGCTGCAGCATGTGTGGCTTCACCAAAAGTCACTCAACCACTCTCCTATGTATGATCATTAGATTGTTTCTAATATTTTGTGATTATAAACACTGCTGCAATAATAACCTTGTGTTTATGTACTTTCATATCGTTAGAGGTAACTCTTTGGGGTAGTTTCTAGAAGGGAAATTACTGGGTTAAAAGTATATACACATAAAGGTTTGTTGTATACTGCCACAGTTTTTCTCTAGAAATATTATACTGATTTCTATTCCCACTATCAATGAATGGACGTCCCTGTTCTCAGCTTCATGAACAAAGTATTGTCATGTTTTTAAATTATTGTCAGATCTAATTGTTGAGAAATGCTAGTTCAATATTCAGTTTGCATTTCTAAATAAGACTGAGTTTGAACATTTTTGCATCTTTTATGGTGAATTTTCTATTCATATATTTTTTAAATTTTCATTCAATTTCTGGACTTTTCTCCTAGATATTTTTCCAAAAATATCCATCTTTTCCTTATGCTCTTTAAGAATTTCTATCCTTGAAATTTTGATTAAAACAATAATATATAAATGTAAATCTGTAGAGGTTTTCTTTTCTAGTAGATGTTTGATTATTGACATAATTTCTCTGATTTCTCTATTTTAGATCCTTTGTTCTTATTACATCAATTTTAGTAATTTCTATTTTTCTAAAAATTTTATTTCTTTTATGATTTTAAATATGTAGTTAGAAACTTCCTTGAAATACTATTATAATTTTAAATCTCTACTATATCTGTAGGTTTATGACCTACAGATTGCTATTATTTCTTATTTTTTCTTCCTTTCTTCCTTCCTTTTTTCCTTCATTCACTCCTTACATCCATCAGCTTATTTACCTATGTAATATCTTCCAAGGACCATTTTTCAGTTTATGTTTTTTATAAAGTCTCTTGGCTTTCATTACTTTAATTTTTGCTCTTATCTTTTTAAGTCTTACCTTCTACTTCCTATGGGTTTTACTCTCATGTTGATTAATATTTAACTTCATAAATTGGATACTTAGCCAATAAAATTTCCATTTTCTTCTTTTCTAGTATATTATTTAATGTTTCTCATTTTTTATAAGCAATATTTTATATTCATCAAGCAAATTTGTATGTACTGCTTCTATTACTGTTTCACAATAAATATTTCTAAATTCTATATCATTTCTTCCTAGACCCCTAATTATTTACTAAGTTTTTAAAAAGTTTTCTAACATATTTTTCTTTTGTTCTTTGGTTATATGTTTCTAGCTCGAGTAATCTTGGTTAGGGAATAAGATTTGTGTAATCATATGTTTTTTGGTATTTGGATTATTTATTTGAATCCTTGTGCATAGTTACATTTTATACATGTTTTATGTGTTTTTGAAGTGATACATAATTTTCTCTTATGGTTTTTCAATCAATGTTTGGTCAGTATCAATGGATGGTTAAATGAATAGATAAATGCATGAATAGGTTGTTATAGAAATAAAATTTCAGAGTTAAGATTGTCAGTAGATAATGGTTATCATCTCTAATGATAAATTCTCTTCTTTTGGTTGTTTTATATTTTGTCTGGTTTTAATGTCAACTTGATATACTGACAATGAGCTATCTATTAGATATCAAAGTGGAGATGTTATTTAGTCAGGGAGTCTGCAGGAATGGAATTTAAAGGAAAATCTTGAACTTTGAAACTAAGGATAATTAGTCAATAAATAGCAAGACTCAATGAGATTGTATATAGCTTGCAGAAGGCCTTTAATCAACATTTGTTAATCAATTTTATAAATAGATAGGGAAGCATTCCAAATAGAAAAGTGAAAGGACTTAGAACTAAGCTCTGAAATGCTGCAAAATTTGAAGGTCAGGTAGAGAAGGAGAAGGTCAAACAGAAAATTAATGAGTTATGGGCCAGAAAGAACAATACTATAAAAGAATTTTCAGAGAACCAAGAGGATGAGGTATTTCTAGAAGAAATGAATCATAAACTATAAAATTCTCCTAAGATGTCACATAACTCAAAGATACACTGAAATACTTCTTACTAAGATGCACCTCCTTTATGATCACTGATTGCTTCATCTGCCTGCTCTACACCAAAACTCTACATGTAGTGCTGTTGAACCTAAATATTCTAAATATGAGGTATAACTGGAAGAGCATTATATGACCTCAAATTACTGCTTTAATATGAAAAAGGCAAACGGATTGTATGAAAAATATTTATCTCCAATGTCATTAATCAAACTTAAGAGCGGTAACTTAAGGGCAATGGGAGGATTTAATCTCCCATGAAACACAATGCTAAATAAGGAAACCTAATAGTGACCATTTGCTAATGAAGATGTCCATCAAGCATGCATGGGGTGAATGTCAGGAAGTTGAGCACCTGTTTGGTACATATGCACTATATAATTATAAATTTAACTGCTGCTGAAAATGTCATATTTGAGAAATGCTTTTAAAATTCTACATAAAAAGGCAAATTTAAGGAGAAGAACTGAAAGTCATTTTAAATATTTAAAAAATGCACTAAATGGTAAGATATTTGAGAACTTGTGTGTGTGTATTCATAATATTTTATATAACTGAGTATTTAATTTACTCAGATATGAAAGTGTTAGAGAATTGATACAAATTTAATGTTTCTGATAGCAGTAGGAATTTTTAAAAGGATCTTAAGCAGTAAAGAAATTACTTAATTTGGACAGGTCCTTGATAATTTGGGTAGAATTACAGAATCAGCATTTTAGGAGCAAAGATTTTTCCACTGTTATTTTTATTTCTTTATTTTTTGTTTAGTGCAAACAAAACAATCCCCCAAACACCCCTAGGTTTGGGAGTAAGTTTAAGAGCTCTCATAAACCTTTTGTTAAAAAACCTGCTATTTCTCTGCATAGATTTGCAGATATTTTAATCAGATAGAATTATTGATGAAAAAGTACTTTGTTCATAAAACTGAGCTTCAAGGGAACATATTTCTGAGGTAAACATGAAAAGTTTTTCACTATAGAAAGAACATATACAAAAAATTCAATTTTATGTTTAATTTTTATCTTAATAGTTTAATCTTTGAACAAACTAGACCAAGTCTATTAATAATTTGATAAAATATTCATTTTTTATTGTTAGTATAGTTCAGTTCTTACAGACAGTAAAACTCAAATAATTATATTTGGCCTTTTAATCAAGTCATGCTTATAAATGCTTGTAATGTTGTTGTTTTTTTATTAATATAATTTTCATTAGTGACCTTTGCATTTGATCTATGTTTGATCTATCCAGACTTTTAGAACTTAACCATGGATGTGAGAACATAAGGCTTAATCATGACATTTCCAATATGTTTACAATTATTTTTATAAATTGGCAATCCTTTTCAGTCTATTTACATATTATTATATACTGCCACATGGTTTTCTAACTTCATGTGTGAGTTAGTGTGTACACAATCAGTAGTTTGTGAGAATGATCTTTACCTCCATATCCTTACCGAAAATTGGCATTGTTAAACTTTTTCATTTACTGGCCCTTTAGTTTTCCCTTATGGTAAACACCTATCCACATACATGTATGTATTTTTCTATTGAGCTACATGTATTTTTCTTAATTACTTATGAAACTTAATTATATAATTTGGGTAAAAACTGCTTACGCATTATTTTTGTTATAAATATTTTTATATATTTTTTTAACTTTTATTTTATGCTCTTTTTGATAACCAGAAATTCTTTATTTTAATGTAATCAGATTTTTCCATTTTTTTATTTATATATTTTTGGGATTTCAAGAAAACATGTGTCTGATATTTATTTCTAAAACTTTTAAGGTTGTTTGCACATGGAATAGGTTTTCTTAATGTACATAAAGGGTTAGTTATCTTGTAGTAATTGATTCCTAAGTTAATTACCTTGTGGTGAGAGGTTTTATAATCTATAAAATAGCCATTTTGAAACTTTCCGAGATTAATTTCTATGTGTGTTTATTCTCTAATTTTTATATTATAATTCCATGTATGTTCATTAAATTGTGCTCCTTGACTCTATCATGAAATCATCTGTATTCTTACTACTTTGTTGAGATACCCATTGTGATCATGGATCCGTCAATTTCTGTTATTCTCTATGTAAGATATTAAATTCAATGCATTTCGATTTAGAATTTGAATATCTTCCAAGTCAGTAGAAGCTATTATGTTCATAAGTCACCATTTTTATCTCTAGTAATTCCTTTCATCTTAAAATCTCTTTTGTTTATATAGATAACACTATTTCAGTATTCTTTCAGTTGCCATTTTTCTATATATGTTTCCAAGTCATCACTTTCAGTCTTTCTGTTTTCTTGTTTGGAATACATATCTTATAATGATCAACAAATTGGATTGAGTCTTTAATCCAATCTAACACTATCTGTCAACTGGATTATTTCACTAGCATATTTTGATTATAGCTTTGTAAGATAACTTTGAATATATTTCTATAATTGTATTTCTACTTTCTTGTCTTTCATTCTCTTTGTTTTCTCCTTTCCTACTTCCTTAATCAATAATCAATTTTTTCCCATTTATTTTTCCTCCCATGTACTTGAATTGAAAATTTTCATCCCATTTATATTCTTTAATTAGTTCTACTTGAAATCCAACTATGAAATATTAAATATTGCTATTTGTATGGTTGATCTGTTTCTAACCTCTTAGTAAATTTTTATTTTGATCACGCACACATACACACTCTCCCAGCTTACATGGAATTAATGTCCTAATTAATTCCCAATTTTGGATCCCCAAACTGTCCTAATTTTGGATTCCCAAACTGATAAATAATATATATTTAACCCAATATTTGTTTTCTTCTTTTTCTATTCAGTGACGTTCCAGAGATAACCAAGTTTCAAGTTTTATTATTAGCTCCATTTTACCTGAGAAGCAAACTTTTTGTAGTTCAATCTTTTACTGATGTTGAGACCTCTTAGCTGTACTGTCCAATACAGTAGGTTCTAGCCATGTGTGGCTTTAAAAATTTTAATGTAAATTAATTAAACTTAAATAAAATTAAACATTTAAACCTTCAGTTACAGTAGGCATATTTCAAGTGCTCAGTAACCTATGGCTAGTGGCTATTGTATTTGGTAGCACAGCTGTAGACACTTCCATGTAGAAAGTCCTGTTAGATAGTACTTCTGGAGGGCCTGGGCTCTCTCACCTCTCTCATTGCTCGAGATTAATTTCTTTCTTTCCATGTGACCCTTTAACTAGAACTTTGAGAATTACACCTTAATTTTCAATGCTCTAATTTCATGATTTGTATATTTGTCCTTTTTTATTATTTGTTTCATTAATTTAATATCTCTGTTCATCTAAACAGGTTCTTTAGGATTTTCCCTAACTTACTGCAAACTTAGAAATGCATTTTAAAATCTGCTTATTGTAATTTATTTAATATCTATGAGTTTTCAGAGGGCAGTAGACCACTATGATGTGGAATAAAAGAAAAGATTAACTTATTTTCATTATTCATATATATTTTTTCTGTGAACTGTGACTGCTTTACCCTTTACAAGTTATCAGTTAATTTCTGGTATTCTTTTATGGACTTGAAGAACTCTGAAGGAAAACATCCCTTTGTTAGCAGATGTTGTTTGGGGATGTTTCTTCTTTGTTATTTTTGCTTCATTTCTCTTTGATGTTTGCTTTTGGCCCTGTAATGGTATATATTCCCAGGGAGACTACTTTATCCCAATTTACATACCTGGTTTTTTTTTTTTTTCATTGTTTCTCATGTTTCATATGAAATGCAGGAAGGTCTTTTTGCATTGAAGTTATGTTCTTCTTGTACTGCTGCAGTTCATCTTTAATATTTAAATCTTGAACACATTGGGAATTAATTCTAGTGTATGTTATAGGATAGTAATAGTATATATTCTCAAAATGTATGAATTTTTCCAACACCATTCATTTTATAATCTATTATTTTCACTGATTAAAAAATCAGTGAAAAATCAGATGTTTTATGCTAAGTCCTATATTTATATATGAGAGTCTAATTTAAGACTCTTATATTCTTTTCCCTGGTGGTTTCTCTATCTAATCTTGTACCGATACCAGACTATATGTAGGAAGTTTAAAATTTATTTGTTTAAAAAAGTAACATTGCTGTTTTTATTGGTAACAGATTATGTTTTAAATATTAATTTAGGTAATTAAATGTTTTAGCTTATTGAGTCTTTCTAGCCAGGAACAGCATATTGCCTTTTAATTAATTTAAATGTTATTTTTTATGTTCCCACAAGAGAATTTTAGAGTTTATTTCATATGAATTTTGAATATCACTTTTTAACTATTTTTCATGTGCTTAATTCTTTCTTGTTGCTACTGTAAAAGGAGTCTTGTCAAACTGTTTTTGTTTTTGAGAGGAAGGAAATTTTAATCTCAACCTCCAAAAGAATGCTCTTACTTTTTAAAATAGTTTTCCAGTTGATATACTTTAGTTTTCCAGGTACACACTCTTGTTTTTAATAAATAGTGATAGTTTTGCTGTTTCTTACCTCATTTTTCTCTTTTGTCTATAATCATATAAGCTGTTGTTTCCAGAAGGATGTTAAACAAAAATGGTAACAGTGAATGTCCTTGCACTGTTTCTAAATTAACAGGAACACTGGTTTGCGTGTTAAAATCTATATCCACCTTAATACTATATATTTACATAAATTTATATAAGTATAAATTTATAATACTATATATTGAGACATGAAATATCTAAATTTAAACATATATTTTCTAATGTCAAATAAATATCCATGTTTTTAAACTTATTATATACTATTTAAAAGATAGATGTTAAATTTTTATCAAATATCTTTCTGACATCTAAGAAGTGATTATAAATATTTTATATTTGAATCTATATTATTATGCAAATTATATTAGTAGTTCTTTCAATATTGAATTATACCTGAGTCCAGTAAGACTCTAATTAATAATGGATTATTATTATTTTGTTCCTGTATTCTGTTTGCTAATACTCAATTTAGGATTTGTGTCCAATAAGGAAAATTGCTTTAGGGTTTTCTTTTCTTGTCTTTTACCTGTCTTTATATTTATTACTAATGCTTTTGAACAGTTTACATAGCATGGTTTTATATTACTTAAATAATTGAATTTCCTGAAGAATCTATTTATGACTGGTGCTTTATCTTGAATATGTTTGTGTGTCTGGCAGTGCGAGGAAAGGGGCTGCTTTTGAAGTTTCTCTATTTCTTGTTTGGTAACCTGTACATTTCAATTCTTTATGCTATCTTGAGTGAGTTATTTACTTCAGATTATTTTGTCAATATCTGAAAGCTGATTTTCACAGAGATGAGCAAAGTAATTTTTGATTCTTTATGTCACTGTCTATGAAAATTTACCTCTTTTATTTTTGTTTTATGTATTTGTCTTTTTCCCCCTTTTAAGTTAGAAAATGGTTTATCTGTTCTTTACTTCCCCTGAAGACTCATCCCTTGGAAATTAAACTAAATTTTATTTTGTAGTTCAATATTTGCCATTTATTACTTTATCAATATATTTCTTCTTTCCTTATTGCTCTTTAATTTTTTAGGTTGGATGTTTATTGTTTTTTTCTGTTTAGTAATGTCAAGTGTTAGGGTGTTAATTATTTCTCTAAGCACTGCTTTAGGTGTCATATAGGCTATTGTAATATTTCCATTACTGCTGATTTTGTAGGCAGTTTGTATTGATTTCAGAACAAAATTCTATTGGAGAGATTTTTCATATTTTAATTTTTACTCAGGTAAAAGAAGCCCCTCCCTTTCTTGAGATTTATAATGTTTTCAACACTCTAATAATCTATTCTGCATTCTCGTTTAATTCTTAAAATCAGTCTGAGGCATAGACATCTTTATTCACATTTTGTACAATGGAAAGGGATCCTACAGTATTTAAGTAGCAGGATAAATCTCGGAAAAATAAGAGTGAAAGCTAAAGTAAAGCCTACATTTTTTAGATGTCAAATATTTATTTTGGGGGTACATTTGAGAGGAAATGTATTTACTGGATAAACAAGGGTATGCAGCTCAGTGAGACATGAAGGCTGATGTACCAGCAAAAGAAGATCAGCCACACTTTTGAAAAGAATGAGACGACAGTGGAAATGGTAGGATTTTGAGAAGGTTCACAGGGACCCCTGCTGCATTAACTGTATCAATGCTTTTTTTAGATTTTCTTGCCTCAAGTTACAAATAATGTCAACTTGCCATAATACTAAGATGCCTGCTGACTAATTACTGTTCTGTTTTTATATCCCCATTTCAATGTCTGTAGATCATGATAGGATAGAATCTGAAAGTTGGGCACTAATTAATACTGTGGCAAAATATTGTCCAGGCGATCTGTTAAACAGATGGTATTGTTGAGGGCTTCTCTGATATACAGGATCAATATTAAAATATTCAGTATAACAAACATAATTACACTTGTAACTGAGGCATCCCCCTCTTTCTAGCTTGGATTATTTGTTGGAATGCACAGAACTTGAAGATACTTTACAATGAGACTTACCTTAAATTCAGAACCTGAATATCTATCAAGAATTCTGCAGTGTAAATGAAGTAACTAGAAGGTTTTGTGAGATCTAACTCACATCTCTTTCATAAAGAGAAGGTGGAGACCTGAAAGTCAAGTGTCCTTTTTGGCCTCGCATTTAGAGGGACAATTAGGATCTTAGAGACATTCCCAGTGGAAATCCTGAATCACACAAAATTCTATTGTAATGTCTTTGAAAAGATGCCAAAGAACCCTAGCTGGGGGGTAGGCATAGTTAAATTTGTACTTTCAGAAATCACCTCTCACCTTGGTTAGATGTTTCATTGCAAAATATACAAAATGCTTCAGCAGAACAGCCCAGGAATGATGACACAGATTGTGCCAGCAAGAGGACTGTTATAATAATTTTTTTTCATTTAAGTCACGGAACGACTTGTCGTTTAAATTGCTATTAACCAAGAACTGATGTATCCTACTTACAGAGATTTGGTTGACAAAGCTTGTCACTGTCTGCAATTTCTTTTCTGTTATGTAAAACAAAAAAAAGATGTAAAACTCACACATTTGGAAGCAGAGACTATCCTCCTTTGAAAGAAGAGAACATCCAGTGTTTGTAGAGGGTTTATCTTTTTTAAGGCAGCAAAATTACCTAATTTGTTTTTACCACAACCTATAAATGTCAAATATTCTCAGTGAAAATGATAAAAATATAATTTAACTGTCATATATATGCTCATAAAGCAAGAATGTGTGCTCGGTGAAACTTGGATATGGGGCTTAACTTGGATTACATTACTGTGAAATTATGAATATATATGCAGTATGTATTTGTTGATCTTCAAAACATTATTTACTACTTTATTAACATATTTTGGAAGGAATCATTTATGCTCACCATTTCCTCATACAAGACATCATTAATACTTTGAAAAAAGTTACATATATTTATATGGGATTATGATATTGGATGTGGGGGCAACAATCAAGCTTTATATAGGATGTGCCATGACATTGAATGAAGGCAAGGATTCAAGATTAGCTGTACTCCTTTAAAGGGTGTGAGATTGAATTAGAATGAAATAATAATAGAAATCCAGTCCATAAAAATACTCTCAGAGGCTCTCAGAATGATCATATGTTTATTAATTTATAAGCATTTGATTTTCAGATAAATGATACATTTCTGCTGCTACCGTACATTCCAGTATATTTCTATCTTCCAGAGTAGCAACAGGACATATATATATATATATATGTGTGTGTGTGTTTTTGATGTTAGTCAAAGAGAAAATATCCTATAAGTTTCTAACACTATATGATTATCCTGAATGTATTACACCTCTATAATAAAATAATCCTATGGGGTGGGGAGAGGATGCTAAGTCAAACTAAACTTTGTACTTCTAGTAGAGGAATAATTACAAATGTATAGAAAATCACAGAAAACCTGCTATCAGAGTAGTAGCTGTTTCGTACACATGAGTATAGCAGACCATGAATGGAAAGGCACTGCCTACATCATTCTCCTGTTTAAAAACCCTTCTTCCAGCCTGTTTTCTGCAGTTGAGATCCCAGACTAGAAATCTGTTACTCATCCACAATGCCTTCCTCTCAGGAACTCTCTCTTACGTAGTCTGTTAGCAGTGAGGCTGAGATCTCTTCCCACATATTTCTGAACTCTAGCTTTTCCCCCTCCTGTCATTCTGCTCCTATTGCAAGCCAGCGTCTCAGTTCTCTGCATCCTTTCAGTGTGAGTGAAGAGTGCCACTTCCAGGTTAGTCTGCTTCCACTTGTTCTCTCCCTAGTTTATTTTCCATCATGTCCACATCACTGGGTGTTTTCAACCCTCAACTATGCAGTGAATCTCCAGCTGAAGTCCATGTTAAAGCCTCTGAGCTTGAATGGCCTCACCCATTTCTAACTCCCAAACTCATCTTGATCCATGCTCCTCTCTTGTCCTTACAATCCATAGTTCCTGCCATGTTCTTTTCCAGCCTAAGGCCTTTGTATATATTGTTCTCACTTCCTGGAGCATGGTTTCCTCCATTCTCATCTAGTTCATTACTGGAGAAGGAGTCTTGAGACATTTTTCAGGTCTCAGGTCAAGCAGCGCAGCCTTCCCTGACCTTCCTGGAATGTTCTTCCCTAACACTTATTATAATAGAAGTTTCACAGTAGAGTAATTATTTGGTTAATACTTGTCTCTTTCACTAGACTCTAGTTCTGTGAAAGCAGGGTAGTGTTAATTGTTACTAACACAATAATATTTTATTATCTTTATTTAGTATAGTGTTTGCCACCTCAGTGAATATTTGTTGACTCAATGACTATGAATAAATGAGGAAAGGTGTTCAGCTTAAGAGACTGAAAAGCATGGGAGGATGGTATTTTGGGAGTGAGAGTAGAGTTTGAAGTTGGGTCACATTTCCCTGATGACAGGGCCTATTCAAAATAATTAAAACCCTAGTCCTATAATAATAATAAAAAAAAAGAATAAGCATCATTAATTGAATATTTAATGTCTCAGTAACTGCATTGTGTTCTTTATAATGTGGTTTAAAAGACACAAGCCATAATTTTAAAAAACATCTACAATGTAAGGAGATGTCAAATGTTCCCAATTTCTATGACATTTTTGTCTCCAGCGGGCAAAGATATATGCTGAAAAGACATCAATTTGAATAAATATATGAGGACAATATTTTGAGATGTAAACAGATTACCTGCATGATGTGGAAGCAGAAGAAATGTCTGTGTCAGCCATCTAGTCATGAAATGTTACTGAACCATAGACCCTACCCTCAAGACCTTCTCATAGTTGAGGTGTTGGTATGATATCTTAGTCACTTGACCCTTTAACTTGTGCAAAAGATACCATATTTGCATTTAACTCTCTTCTTAGAAAGGAATCTTTTTTTTAAACCACTTTATAGTTTTGTTTAAATAGAAACTTTATTTTCTAGGAGAATAAGTGAAAAAGGAGACTCAGAGAATGGAATATGTTAGTTGGTATTGGCCAGAGGGATCCTACAGAGAAATGATAGCTTGAAAGTCTTGAATGACTAATACTGCTTTTTAGTGTCATAGGAGTAGAGTGACTTATATAAATGTAAGTAGCAGATGAAACTACTTATCTCATAAGGCAAACACATTTTAAACAGAATTCCACAGGCTTAAAAACAAGGTTTCTTAAAAAAGAACTAGGTTTGCTGCAACCTCTGGACAAAACAGTCATGATTGCCTATATAAGAGCTAGCACTGGATATTCTCTCATGTTTCAGAGAAAATAAATATATATATACACATTTTTAAAAATAGAAGTAAAAACTTCTTTATAAATGCTTTTTCCTCTTTAGATAATAAATACACCAAGCAGGGCATTTTTAGGAATGGGGGTTGGTTTGAAAACCTTAATGCTCATAAATCACGTTATTGTTATTTTGTATTTTCTGTGCTTTTTCCTAAGTAGACCAATTTATAGATTCAAAGATACTTTTCAAAATTTTTATCACTAAAAGAATATAATATGCTTCCAAAATAGTTTTTTGTTACTATTTAGTTTTTTTCTTTTATCACCACCATCTCATTGGTTGCTATGCGATAAAAATTTGATTGCAATATGGAAAATTCATAGATTTTCTTCAATAAGCAAAATCAAACGTTTCTTTTTATTATTATTTTACTACTGTTTCACTGAGTTCTGGTGAGAAGCCTTTTTTAATATTCACCACATTCTGTCCTAGGATCCAAGGTCTAAATTCTTTTTGGAGTCAGTGGGTGCTATATATGGTTTTCTAAGAGGTATTTATTAACATGGAATTGGTTCCATAGAGAACAAAATGCTATGTGCAGCATACCAAAGTATATTTGATTTAGCTATGAATTGAACTATTAATATTTTTCTCCTAGCTATACAAAGAATGTTGGCTGTCCAGTAGGAAGGGGCGGTATGGCACCGTTCAAGAAGGACCCGCCTGAGAGACAGAGAACAAGGAACAAGGTACTCCCTAACTATATTCCTAATGATCTTGTCTTTGCTGAGGGCACCTAAATTTTGCCTCCAATTAGTTCTGAATCAAAGAAAAATAGTTATTTCTTTCATATCCATGGGCATATATTTTTGTCGCCCCCTCTCCCAAATAGGAGAGAAATATATTCAGTTTTAATCTACTGCAAGTTAGGAAGAATGAGAGATTGTGTCATAGGTATATGACTAATCAGCATAAGAGGCAAACCATGACCATTAATTTATTTTATAATTACTACGAAGGTCAGTATGGCATAATTGAGGAAAAATTAGATTTAATATCAGCCAAACCTCAGTTGATATTCCAGTTCTAATACTTATTAGTTGTGAGATTGATCAAGGTCCTTACATTTCTGGGATTCATCTGTAACATGAGGTTAGCAATATTTACTTTACTGTGCTGTTATAATGATTAAATAAAATAACTGATATATGTAATGCACAGCACGCATAGTAAATGCTCCATACATTATTATTTCTATACTAGAAAAGCCCTGAAGCTTCACCATCACTGACAGTTGTATTATCTTCTTTCTGATAAACCCCAAATACCTGCTGTTTATTTTGTCCCTATGGACATTTACGAAGGATTTAATGGCTATTCTGCCCTCTACTTAAAAAATCTTTACACAAAGACTGCCATACCTTGTAACCTGTGACCTTGCCATTCTGACCAGTGTTTGATTGGTCTATAACCAGTTGACTTGACAAAGAACTAGTAGCCAATGGCTTAGCATATACCAAGAACACAAAAGAGACATTTATAACCCTTCTTTGGGAAATTTTGAGTGTGATACAAACATGTTTCTTATTCTTTCCTATTTCCCAGTGTATCCTCACAATAAATCCCCATTACTAGTATTGTCTGAATGTGTGTCTGTTCACTCAGTGCAACCAGAAAAATAATACAAAATGTAGTTCTTCCTTTCATTTCACCAATAATATGGCACCTAAGTGTTATTTTGAGTGGTGAACATTTTTTTTCTACTAAAGAACCAGGTATAAAAGACCATTGTCCACTTGATTTCCATGGAATAGAACTGCACCATTGGAAATACCCCGTAAGTACAAGAACTAGAGTATGAAGGATAAAACTGTCTACTCTTCCAAGTCTCTGGTAAAATTACTGTTTAAGTGTCTAATGCTGTCTCCTTTAGTATCAAAGTAAATGGTAATTGGGAAGAAAGTGATGGATTAGTTTACTTATGAAATGTAATGGTTGCAAAATTTAGTACAGTGTCATGAAGTAGAAATTTTAGGCATAATCACTTTCAAGGGAGATAAAATTTTCAAATGGCTACTTGGAGAAATTACTTAACTCATGTTTATAAATTATGTTAAAGATGAAAAGCATTATTTAAATGTTAGACTTATCATCTAAAGTGCCTCAAAGAATTTAATTTATGTGCAAAATGACAATTACCAGATTCTAATTACATAGCAACAGAGAGTAATGTTCTAATGCTTTGATGATAGGCAGAGTCCTTGATTGCTAGAATACATTTCTAAGTTTGTTGGTCTTAGGCAGCTTTTTCTGTTTTTTCTGATGAAACTAAATGAAATTTTCTTTTCATGGGAATTTAAAATATTAAGATCAGAGTGTTTGGATTTGGCTTGACATTTTAAATATAATTTTTAATTGATTTCTATAAAACTAATCAATTGTCTTTTTTAACTCTTAAAGAAGTTAAGTTAATCCTTGTCTTTTTAACTCTTAACACATAAGATGATGTAGACATGTATATAAGAATAATGTTAATTGATTTTGATAGAACTAATCGTCTTTTTTGATTCTTAAAGAAGTTAACTTAATCCTTGTCTTTTTAACTCTTAAGGCTTAAGATGATATAGACATGTATACAAAAATATAATTAGCATTTTATCCTCACAGTAAAATTGCTATAATCATTCATCTGTATGTATTATCTATACACATATATATGAATATGAAAAACTGACTTATAATGGGATATAAAAGTTGTGTATATTATACTGTTCTCTTTGTTAATGTTAGACCTATAAAAAATTCTACAGTGAAATTCATGTTTTCATTTAGCTGTAGAATTAGTACATTATTTCATAAATCTATCAGCTAATAATTATGCATTATAGCCTCATTTAAATATCAACTTAGAATGAAAAGCTGTGTTTAAACTGAAAGCTTGATATTTTCTTACCGTCTGTAGTGCTTACTGATTTTCAGTTTCAGTATTCAGCTTCATTAAGATAAGAGTGTTTGGATTTGGCTTGACATTTTAAATATCATTTTTAATTGGTTTCGATAAAACTAATCAATTGTCTTTTTTAACTCTTAAAGAAGTTAAGTTAATCCTTGTCTTTTTAACTCTTAACGCATAAGATGATATAGACGTGTCTTTTTAAGTCACTCATCCATTCATTCATTCATTCATTCAACAGACTATTATTGAAACTCCTGTGTGTCCTGGATAGTCTGCTAAATTCAGAGATTGCAAAGTTAGGTCTATCTTCTGTTCCAAAAAATTTTCCTACCCAGGGATTGGGATATATAAGTAGGTAAAGTCACCAATGTATCCAGTTGTGAAGATAGTATATGCACTTTAGAGGGGCCTAGATGAAATACCTAACCAAGTGTGGAAAAGAACAGATTTCCTGGAGTATATACCCTGAGTAGAATATTAAAAGATAAGTAGCTATTAGCCAAGGGATGTAAGAGGGCTGTGTAGTGATCACATTCCAGTGAGATGGAGCCATTTTGACAAAAAAAGAAGAGAAATAAAGCATTACTTTGGGGTATGTTGTAGTGGTGTGTGGTGCTAAAAAGGGGACTACTAGAAGGTGAGGTTAGGAGGCAGGCAGGGGCCACGTCCAGGCGGACCTTGCAGGCTGAGCTAAAGATCATGGATGCGATCAAATACGTCAGGAGGGCCAAGGCTTTTTTCTGATTAAAGAAAAACTTGTCCCATATTTTTTTTCTATGTGTAAGTATTTAATACTCTGCAATGACAGAAATACCTTCAGTTTTCTGTGTTAGTGAAGAGAGGACTCTATGTACTGCACCTTACCAGGAAGTGAATACCCCAATTAGGGTCCTGAACTTAGTTGCTTTTCATATTTCCTAAAAGTCAAGTACATCTTGATGGGCTATGTAGGATTATTAAGCAGTGTCTAGGATATCATTGTAATTACCTTACCTTTTAATCATTTCTTGTACCAGTACATACTGTGTACATAGTTATATGTATGTGCTAACAAATTCAACAACGTAACTGATGGCCAAGTTCAGCTGTAGAATAGAAACTATAAATTATCTATGTAAAACAGTCATCTTCATATCTTGAATAATTAGGCATTATATGTTATAGAAAAAGGCCTTCTTTGGGCCTGGAGGCAAATTTTCCTTATGCTACTTCCTGACTCACCTCAAGGAGTCAGAAAACTATAGTTAACTTTTAGAATGATTTAACTGTACAAGTCCCTAGGGAAAGAGGAAAGTTACTCCAATAGTAACTAGCATCCTAATTACCTAGGATACCTATACATTAAGCTCAGGATATGGAGTTACCGCAAGAACCTAAAAGGAAATGGAAGCTTATTTCAAGTTCTGTCTTGTGTTCTGAATTATTTCACTCTTACCTGGGAGCCATAACCTTCTGTACCACATGAAGTTCCAATTTATTTTCAGGTAGTGTGCAAGTCATGTGCACGTTAGTTCCATTTTGGGAATGATAATATATCACAAATGGCTAAATTTGAAAACAAAGCAAGAAGCTTCATTTCATGACCTTTTACTTTATGTCAAGTTAAAACAGACTGTAGGGAATAAATTCATTTCCATATCTAGAAAATGGAGAATATATGTCCCAGTTAATTTTTGTGGCAAGGTAATATGTTGAGATGTAAAATTGTGAGTGTGTGAGAGGGTGTGTTCTTCCAGAACACTTTTTCTAGTGTTCTGGAAGAGTCCCATTACCTTTCAGTTCCAAAAAGTGTTTCTTCCTCTGTGACAAGAACTCTTTCAGGCCATAAGCATAGACCGCTGGCCCTGTTAGGACGACCACACACCTCAGTTTTCCTGTCGTGCTCTGCCCGTACCTGCTCTGCTCTTTTTTGCCGTCTTTGTTCAGGGAAGCGGCTTCTGTCCTACCAGCCAGCACTTATGTCTCTTTGTTGGGGGGTACTCTCAGACTCCTATGACCTGCTTTGCCTGGGTACACAGGGAGCTGTAAGTGTCTGAAAATTTATATTCATCCGAACTGCACTTAATGACTGATGTGTGCTTCAAATACCCTAGCTCCTTGTCTTGTGGCCCTCTTCGGCACTAGCCACATTCTTTCTCTCTCCAGAGACCTCTTGGGTAGGGTTGCAAAATTTAGCAAAAGTATGAAATGCCCAGGAAAGAATTTTTTTTTAATTATAAGTATGTTCTGTGCAATATTTGGGACATACTTGTACCACACACACACACAAAAATTAAATTCCTTAAATTAAAATCAAGGTAACTGAATGTCTTGTATTTGTTGGGTGACCGCACTCCCAGGAGACTTCACTGAATGTGGCAATTTTCTTGGCTTCTTTCCTGTCACAGTTCTGCCCACCACTCCTCCACCAGGTATTCCTGGGATTTATCCTAAGAAGTCACTTGGTCTGCTTCTGTGGAGCCTAACCAGTTGTATCCATTGCCTTGTCATGATTATTAATACCACCTCCTTTAGCATGTTCTGGTATGAATGGCAAATTATGTGGTCACTCAACATATTATAAAAACATAACTTAATGAGGACATTATGGTATGTTCTCAAGAAATATATGGAACATGATGAACTGGTGACTGTGCAGTGGAAACTGGAAATATTACAATAGAAAAGAGGTTTTTTAACAAGTGGGCTTGGTGTAGGGTCCCTGATATCCAGAACAAGTGGAAATAATTAGTCAGGTCTTTGTAACACCCTGGAAAGGTTGGAGGATATTGGCTGAGACTAAAAGGCTTGATCCTAGACACCACAGTTTCTGTCCTCATCAAAGTTCCCTATGCCCAAATATATCATAGAAGGAGTGGAACAGTCAGACCACAGGGCTCTGCAGGTTCGTCCAGTGTTCCATGTGAGCAAACGGAGTGCTAAAGCCTGAAGTCACAAACATACCTGGGGTCTTCACATGTCCCTGAGCTGCATATGGATCAGTCCTAATAATGATCAAGGTTAATTTTCCCATTATCCCCCAGGGATGAAATTAACTCATATTTAATTTGATTTATATAAAATAACCTTTTTTGTATACCTCCAAGTTTATGGCTACAGATTTATGACACCACAGATTTATAAGAGATTTTGTGTAATAAACTATTTTTTGTTTTTAGTTATAATGTAAGTTTTAGTTGTTATAAGTTAAGTTTTAGTTGTTTTGTTTTAGTTATAACTTAAGTCCTCAAAATAGCTACCCAAGAAGTTTTGTGTTTATTTGAAACTTGTGATATAAATCTAATTTCTAGATTTATAATCTAAGTAATATATAGAATCATTTTGATATTACTTTCCAATGTTCTCAAATAGTAACTATGAAAGTGAGACAAATATCTCAGGAGAAATGCATGACTTAGCTTGTGACTACATTTGTGGGATTTCAGATTAAATATTATCACTAAATTGCAGTCTTCATGCTATCATACATTCATAAATCAACACATCACATGTAAAGCTGAATTTAAATATTAGGTTCACCTTTACTTAATGGAAATGTACATTAAGACATATGAACAGACATTAAACATTTAGGACCAAAGAGTACATTTTCTTTTGCTTTAAAAAATGTGCTGTGTTAATCAGTTTCCTTGGGTGAATTAGTATAACAGGACCCTAACTTTTAAATGCACTTAATTTTCTATCATCAGTACTTTCTCAATGAAGAAATAAAATTTAGAAATTAGAAGACATGATGGATAGCCTTTATTCTAAGGTCAGATATAAGATACTCAAAGCTAATGGGAAATATCATTCTAAGCCATAGCAAATGAGCCTTACCAACATAACAAACTGCTGATATCAGCCGGAAACCATCTTGAATGTCAAGGGATATGCTCATTTGCAGTGTTTGATTGTTCATATAAATATTTAATGAAAATATTATTAGACTATTCAGCTACGTGAAATAAACTGATGGCACAAGTAGCTAGAGAAGGTTACTTAATATTCACTAAATGAAGTGGCACAATAATTTATTTTGCATATTATATGTCTTTTGAGAGGTTTTGTACTTTTAAACTTTTTAGCACTATTTAAAAGGCATCAGTACCACCATAATTGTGAGTTTTTAATGTATTTTTATGGCTAATGAAAATGTAACACACATTTTACAGGGAGAAAGATGACCATCGTCTACATAAAGCATGATGGAAATAAGGTATCTCTGATTCTGAAGATCGACTTACCTCTAATAGAGCTTCAGTGAATCTTACCATAAATGTTAACTTTATAACACATAAAAATACACAGTGGGTTTTTCAAGAGTAGAACTTAAATGATTAAATGGATAAGATAGAAAGCTTTTTAACTATCATGTGAGCTTTGAATTTTCAGGAAAGTTGGGAGTTATCAAATCCTGTAAACTTTTAAACACTGTTTTAGTGAGGCAGTATGAAGAGAAATTTGGAAATACCCATTTTAGAGAACTGTTACAAGTTTATATCTTTACATATAAAATTTCCCAAATGGTCTTTCTAATTGCTACATATATTAATTGTTTTGAAAAAGTTATTTCTTGGGGATCATGTGTGTGACACACAGGACAACAAAATACATAGAAAAAGAAAATATTCTAAAGACATGTTCTTTGGAAAGTGAGGAACAAAAAGTGATACAGACTTTTTAAAAAGTGGAAAAAATAATGTAGCACTAGGGAATAAAGTGTGTGTATGCATGTACATGTTTGCACACCTGTGCTCACACGCTTGTGCTGTTTTCTCTTCAGTGTACCACCTTTTAAAAAGAATAAATCCGGCACATTATTTTGTAAGGGAGGAGCATGCAAAGCATTTGCCAAGCTTGCTTCCATTGTCAGTATATATAAGGAAACTCAGACAGTGAATCCACATACAGAACACTGCTTAAGGACACTGCTGAGTCAACAATAAATGTTGAATGAATAAATATAGCATTTATGTCCCTCAGACTTCAGTAGTTTATGCTATAAACAAACCATTCAACCTAATGGGTGTGGACAGAAATGCAGAGGTGCATTTCAAAGAGCCTATTAACCACAGGTAATCAACACCCTGTGCATATTGTCAGAATACCTTCCAGAAGGAAGAGTGAAGACTCTGAATCTGACAAATCCAGTAGAGATGGATTAAAAGAATTTCTCTATAACTCTCCCACAAAGAGTTTACTGAAAAATGCAATTTGGAAAACAGTTCTGGGCAGTGGTACCAGTTAAAATTTTCATAAGGTTAATTTTTAGGTATAGGGACACTGACAAAATGCTTCTTTCAGGGAAGAATAAGTCACTCCATAGAACAAAACATTATCCTTTAGGGGTATAATTTTATGGAGGGTTTCTTTTGTTATGCTTTTGCTTTTGTCTTTTACCACCTCTCTTAATTTTATATATTTAAAATTATATCTAACCTAAGGGTAATGGTAGTCTAGGAAATTAGACCTATTTTAAGACTTAGAGAAAAATTTATTAAAACTAAGCTTAAAGACATTGTAGAGCTATCAAGGCAGTGGAGAATCATGGAGTCAAGATCTGGAAAAAGAAATAAAGCCAAGGAGGTGAGCCTCATATTTGAGGTTGCAGATTTCTCAAGATAAATCTCACCCTGGCAAGATGAGCAGAGATATACCGTAACACGACAAGGCTCAGGAAAACAGTTGGTATTCAGAGAGCACCAAGGAGGGAGTCTATTGGTGAATCCCCATATGGAAAAACAGGAAAGAATTTTAGAAAACATGGAAGGACATCTTTGTGGTCTTGGTTAGGGAAATACTTTTAAACTAGACTCCCAAAGTTGTTAACAATTAAAGAGATTGGTTGGACTACATAAAAATTATGTATCAAAAAGTCACCATTTAAACAGAAAAGACAATGAGTGAAAGTATTTGCAATCCATGTAATCTAGAAAATACTTATGTCCAGAACACAGAAAAACTACACATCATTAGGAAAACCAGAATTCAAAAAAAAAAGAATAGGCACAAGACTTGAACAGGCACTTTGTAAAACAGGATGTCAAAATGGTGAATAACAATATGAAAAGCATGGGGACTTGATATTGGGGAAAAGCTAGTAATCACAATGTTGCTTATGTAATTGTATATTAATAATACCAAAATAAAAAAAATAAAATAAAATACATAAGTAAATAAATAAATAACTAAAAATATGAAAAGGAGGAAAAAGAAAGATGGTGACATGAGAAGTATGGCAGAAATCTTCTCCCAAAACTACATATATTTTGACAATACAGCAAATACAACTATTCCTAAAAGAGTAACACGAAGTAAGAGTACACCAGCCAGTCTACATCTGGGAGAAGTTAACATCTCATGGAAAAGGGTAAAGTAAAAAGCCGTGACCCGGTGGGACTCGAGCACTCCCCCCACCCAAGCTCATTGGCAGGAGGAATATAAGCAGAGTGGGAAGGGAGTGGAAGCACAGGACTGCTAAACACCCAGTCCTAGAACTCTACCCCAGGGGCACAGACCCACATTGCATGGTGCTCTGGAGATTAGAGGGGCTGAAAACCAGTCAGAGACCAAGGCTGTGAACAAGTTTCCACAACCGGTTGCCCTGGGACAAAAGAAAAACAGGCACTTTAAAAGACTTCTCAACAGTAAGAAGGCTGCTAACGGGGCAAGGGTTTAGGAAAAAGGAACAGGTGGACAAAATTGTCCCAGCACACTCAGCACAGCAGGTTGGAAACTTTCAAGAGCTTCAGGTGCCATATTCCCCTGATTGAAAATGCAGCCCTGAGTTCCCTCACCACAATAAGCAGCCTGCTGCTCCTTCCTCCCCACTGGCAGCTACATGCAAACCTGATATCCCCACCATTGCTGCAGACCAGCTGGAGGGCAGCCTTGCCTACAGAAACTACACAACTTAATGCAAAGGCTTCTCCTTGTGCACCACTAACTGGCCCAGATAGCAGAGACAGGCACAATGACCAGGAGGCACAAAAGAGCTTTGTCCTCCCTGAAAACTCCCATGCTGCTTGCCAGAAACCCCCACCATTTCCCTAGGCAATCCTGAGGGCTGCCCCACCCAAGGCAGTTTAGGGGATTAATCCAGAGGCTGTTCCCTGCATGCGGTTAACCAGCACAGACAACTGAGACAGGCATGGTGACCAAGAAGCATGAAAGGGCTTTGTCCTTGTGGCAGAACCTGCGCCGCTTGCCTGTGACCCCTGCCATTACCCTAGTCTGTCATGAGGGCCACCTCACCCATGGTAGTTTAGGGTATTAACCCAGAGACCCTTCCCTGCACGGGGTTTACCGGCACAGACAGTGTAGCGAGACACTGTGACAGGCAAGCAGGACAGGACTTTGTCCTTCCAACTGACAGCTGCACCACTTGCCTGTGACCACTCCCATCACTTCAGGACTATGAAAAGGCAGAAAAACCTTGTTCAATCCAAAATCCTTCAAACACCAGAAAGAGGGCTTGGTGAGACTGAAATCACCAATCTTCCCAAAAAAGAATTCAAAATAAAGTCATAAGCATGCTGATGGAGCTACAGAAAAATATGCAGGAGCTAAGGGATGAGTTCAGGAAGGAGATAAATGGAATAAACAGTGGACGAATTTAAAAGAAGATTAGATGAGGTCAAGGAGACAGTAAATGGAATACAAATTAGAGAACAGGAGTACATAGAAGCTGAGGCACAGAGAGTAAAAAGGATCTCTAGGCATGAAAGAATATTAAGAGAACTGTGTAAACAATCCAAATGGAATAGTATTTGCATTATAGGGGTACTAGAAGAAGAAGAGAGAGAAAAAGGGAAAGAAAGTGTATTTGAAGAAATAATTGCTGAAAACTTCTCTAGTCTGGGGAAGCAAATAGTCTCTCAGGCCATGGAAGCCCACAGGTCTCACAAAACAAGGGACCCAAGGAGGACAATACCAAGACATATAATAATTAAAATGGCAAAGATCAAGGACAAAGACAGAGTATTAAAAGCAGCTAGAGAGAGAAAAGATCACCTACAAAGGAAAACACATCAGGCTATCATCAGACTTCTCAGCAGAAATCTTACAGGCCAGAAGGTAGTGACATAATATATTCAATGCAATGAAACAGAAGGGACTCAAACCAAGAATACTCTACCTGGTTATCATTTAAATTTGAAGGAGGGATTAAACAATTCCCAGATAAGCAAAAGTTAAGGGAATTTACCTCCCAGGACCCATCTCTACAGTGTATTTTAAAGGGACTGCTCTAGATGGAAGTGTGCCTAAGGCTAAATAACTGTCACCAGAGAAAATAAAGCCACAGCAAAGGAAGAAGACCAACTAAATACTAACCAAATGCAAAATTGAATTAGCAACACACAGAGTCAGTCAAGGGATACACAAAGAGTACAGAATATGACATCTACCATATAAAGAGTGGAGGAGGAAGAAAAACAAGGGAAAGAAAAAGGAGTCCTCAGACTGTGTTTATAATAGCATAGTAAATGAGTTAATGTAGACTGCTATATAGTAAAGAAGCTGCCCTTGAACCTTTGGTAACTAAAAATCCAAAGCCTGAAATGGCAATAAGTACATATCTATCAATAATCACCCTAAATGTAAATGGACTGAATGCACCAATCAAAAGACATAGAGTTACAGAATGGATAAAAAAGCAAGACCCATCTATATGCTGCCTGCAAAAGACTCACTTCAAATCCAAAGACATACACAGACTAAAAGTGAAGGGATGGAAAAAGATATTTCATGCAAACAATAGAGAGAAAAAAGCAGGAGTTGCAGTACTTGTATCAGACAAAATAGACTTCAAAACAAAGAAAGTAACAAGAGACAAAGAAGGACATAAAGATAAAGGGGTCAGTGCAACAAGAGGATATAACCATTATAAATATCTATGCACCAAACACAGGAACACCTACATATGTGAAATAAATACTAACAGAATTAAAGGGGAAAATAGAATGCAATGCATTCATTTTAGGAGACTTATAGCAATCCAGGCCTATTTAAAGAAGGAAGAACAATCCCAAATAAACAGTCTAAATTCACAATTATTGAAACTAGAAAAAAAAAAAATGAGGCCCAAAGTTAGTAGAAGGAGAGACATAATAAAGATGAGAGAACAAATAAATAAAATTGAGAAGAATAAAACAATAGAAAAAATTAATGAAACCAAGAGCTGATTCTTTGAGAGAATAAACAAAATAGATAAACTCTCAGCCAGACTTATCAAGAAAAACAGAGAATCTACACACATAAACAGAATCATAATTGAGAAAGGAAAAATCAGTATGGACACCACTGAGATACAAAGAATTATTAAAGAATAATATGAAAAATTATATGCTAATAAACTGGATAACCTAGAAGAAATGGGCCACTTTCTAGAAAAAGGCAACCTTCCAAGACTGACCAAGGAAGAAACAGAAAATCTAAACAGACCAATTAACAGCAATGAAATTTAATCAGTAATCAAAATCTACCCAAGAACAAAAACCCGGACCAGATGGCTTCACTGCTGAATTTTATCAGACATTTAGAGAAGACATAATACCCATTCTCCTTAAAGTTTTCCAAAAAATAGAAAGGACAGAATACTTCCAAACTCATTCTATGAAATAAGTATCACTCTAATACCAAAATCAGGCAAAGACACCACAAAAAAAGAAAACTATTGTCCAATATCCCTTATAAACATAGATGCAAAAATACCCAACAAAATATTAGCAAACTGAATTTAAAAGTACATCAAGAGGATCATACATCATGATCAAGTGGGATTCATTCCAGGGATGCCAGGAGGGGACAACATTTGAATATCCATCAACATCATCCACTCTTTCAATAAAAAGTGGGACAAAAATGACATGATCATCTTCATAGATGTGGAAAAAGCATTTGACAAAATTCAACACCTATTCATGATAAAAACTCTCAACAAAATGGGTATAGAGGGCAAGTACCTCAACATAATACAAGCCATATATGACAAATCCACAGCCAAAATCAGTCTTAACAGTGAAAAGCTAAAAGCTTTTCCTCTAAGATCGGGAACAAGACAAGGATGCCCCCTCTCCCAGCTTTTATTCATCATAGTACTGGAGGTCCTAGCCACAGCAATCAGACAACACAGAGAAATAAAGGCACTCAGGTTGAAGTCAAACTGTCACTGTTTGCAGATGACATGATAGTGTACATCAAAAAACCCTAAAGAATCCACTCCAAAACTACTAGATCTAATATCTGAATTAAGCAAAGCTGTAGGATGCAATATTAATACATAGAAATCTGTTGCATTACTATACTAATGATGAACTAGCAGAAAAGAAAACAGGAAACAATTCCATTCACAATTGCATCAAAAATAATAGAATACCTAGGAATAAACCTAACCAAGGAAGTGAAAGACCTATACCCTGAAAACTAGAAGACACTCTTGAGAGAAATTAAAGAGGAAACTAATAAATAGAAATCCATCCCATGCTCTTGGGTAGGAAGAATTAGTATTGTCAAAATTGTCATTCTGCCTAAGCAATATACAGATTCAATGCAATCCCTATCAGAATACCAACAACATTCTTCAATGAATGAACTGGAATAAGTAGTTCTATAATTCATATGGAATCACAAAAGACCCATAATAGCCAAAGCAATCCTGAGAAGGAAGAATAAAGCAGGGGGTATTACATTCCCCAACTTCAATCTCTACTACAAAGCCACAATAATCAAGAAAATTTGGTACTGACGCAAGAATTGACCCATAGTTCAATGGAACAGAATAGAGAGCCCAGATATAAACCCACACATACATGGCCAACTAATACATGATAAAGGAGCCATGAACATACAGTGGGGAAATGATAGCCTCTTTAACAGCTGGATTTGGCAAAATTGGACAGCTACATGTAAGAGAATGGAGCTTGATTACTGTCTACCTCTATACACAATAGTTAACTTGAAATGGGTCAAAGACCTGAATGTAAGTCATTAAACCATAAAACTCTTAGAAGAAAACATAGGCAAAACTCTCTTGAATATAAACATGAGCAACTTTTTCATGGGCATATCTCCTCCTGCAGGGGAAACAAAAGCAAAAATGAACAGGTGGGACTATATCAAACTAAAAGCTTCTGTTCAGCAAAGGACACCCTCAGTACAGTAAAAAGGCACTCTACCATATGGAAGAATATATTTATAAATTACATATCTGATAAGGGGTTGACACCCCAAATATATAAAGGTCACTTATATGGCTCACCAACCAAAAAGCAAATAACCCAATTAATAAATGGGCAGAGAGTCTTAACAGACACTTCTCCAAAGATGAAAATAAGATGGTCAACAGGCACATGAAAAGATGCTCCATATCACTAACCATCAGAGAAATGCAAATTAAAACCACAATGAGATATCACCACACACCTGTTAGCATGGCCAACATCCAAAAGGCAAACAACAACAAATGCAGGTGAGGATTTGAAGAAAGGGGAACCTTCCTACACTGCAGGTGGGAATGTAAATTAGTTCAACCATTGTGGAATTCCATATGGAGGTTCCTCAAAAACCTAAAAATATAAATACCATTTGACCCAGCAATTTCCCTCCTAGGAATTTACCCTAAGGAAACAGGATCACAGATTCAAAAAGGTATATGCACCCCTAAGTTTATCACAGCACTATTTACAATAGCTAAGATATGGAAACATCCTACACGTACATCAGTAGATAATGGATAAAGAAGATGTGAAACATATATACAATGGAATATTATTCAGCTATAAGAAGAAAACAAATCCTACTATTTGCAACAACATGGATGGAGCTAGAGGGTATTATGCTTAGTGAAATCCGCCAGGAGAGAAAGACAAGTACCACATGATTTCACTCATCTGTGGATTATAACAACAAAGCAAAAACTGAAGGAACAAAACAGCAGCAGACTCACAGAACCCAAGAATGGACTAACAGTTACCAAAGGAAAAAGGACTGGGGAAGGTGGGTGGGAAGGGAGGAATAAGGGAATTAAGGGGCATTATGATTAACACATATAATATAGGGGCTGCACAGGGAAGGCAGTATAGCACAGAGAAGACAAGTAGTGACTCCATATCTTTCTATGCTGATGGACAGTGACTGTAATGATGTATGTGGGGGGATAATAGGGGGGATGTAGTAACCACAGTGTTGCTCATGTGAAATCTGAGCATAAGATTATATATCAATGATACCTTAATTTAAAAAAATGAAATGGTGAGCAAGCTCAGTAATCCTTGAGGGGATCCAAAAATGAACACCCTCCTGGATAGATATAAAGATTGACAATACCAAGTTTTTATAATAATTTGGAGTATTAGGATTGCTTATACACTGGTGTTGAAGTAAAAATATTTTTTTTCTAATTTTATTTTGGTATCATTAATCTACATGAAGGACATTATGTTTACTAGGCTCCCCCCTTCACTAAGTCCCCCCCACATCCCCGTTCATAGTCACTGTCCATCAAAACAGTAAGATGCTGTAAAATCACTACTGGTTTTCTCTGTGTTGCACAGCCCTCCCCGTGCCCCACACACACTCTACATGCTAATCGCAATGCCCCCTTTCTTTTTTTCCTGCCCTTATCCCTCGCTTCCCACCCATCCTCCCCAGTCCCTTTCCCTTTGGTAACTATTAGTTCATTCTTGGGATCTGTGCTTCTGATGCTATTTTGTTCCTCCAGTTTTCTTTTGTTCTTATACTCCACATATGAGTGAAATCATACGGTACTTGTCTTTCTCTGCCTGGCTTATTTCACTCAGCATAATACCCTCTAGCTCCATACATGTTGTTGCAAATGGTAGGATCTGTTTTTTTTCTTATGGCTGAATAATATTCATTGTGTATATGTACCACATCGTCTTTATCCATTCATTTACTGATGGACATTTAGGTTGCTTCCATATCTTGGCTATTGTAAATAGTGCAGTGATAAACAAAGGGGTGCATCTATCTTTTTGAAACTGGAGTGCTGCATTCTTGGGGCAAATGCCTAGAAGTGGAATTCCTGGGTCAAATGGTATTTCTATTTTGAGCATTCTGAGGAACCTCCATACTGCTTTCCACAATGGTTGAACTAATTTACATTCCCACCAGAAGTGTAGGAGGGTTCCCCTTTCTCCACAACCTCACCAACATTTGTTGTTGTTTGTCTTTTGGATGCTAGCCATCCTTACTGGTGTGAGATGATATCTCATTGTGGTTTTAATTTGCATTTCTCTGATGACAAGCGATGTGGAGCATCTTTTCATGTGTCTGTTGGCCATCTGAATTTCTTCTTCGCAGAAGTGTCTGTTCAGCTCCTCTGCCCATTTTTTAATTGGATTATTTGCTTTTTGTTTGTTGAGGTGTATGAGCTCTTTATATATTTTGGATGTCAACTCTTTATCGGATCTGTCATCTACGAATATATTCTCCCATACTGTAGGATACCTTTTTGTTCTGTTGATGGTGTCCTTTCCTGTACAGAAGCTTTTCAGCTTAATATAGTCCCATTTGTTCATTTTTGCGTTTGTTTCCCGTGCTCCTGGAGATATGTTCAAGAAGAGGTCACATGTTTATGTCTAAGAGATTTTTGTCTATGTTTTTTTCTAAGAGCTTTATGGTTTCATGAATTACATTCAAGTCTTCGATCCATTTAGAATTTATTTTGGTGTATGGGGTTAGACAGTGATCCAGTTTCATTCTCTTACATGTAGCTGTCCAGTTTTGCCACCACCATCTGTTGAAGAGACTGTCATTTCGCCATTGTATGTCCATGGCCCCTTTATCGAATATTAGTTGACCATATATGTTTGGGTTGATGTTTGGAGTCTCTGTTCTGTTCCATTGGTTTGTGGCGCTGTTCTTGTGCCAGTACCATATTTCCTTGATTACTGTGGCTTTGTAGTAGAGCTTAAAGTTGGGAAGTGAGATCCCCCCCACTTTATTCTTCCTTCTCAGGATTGCTTTAGCTATTTGGGGTCTTTGGTGTTTCCATATGAATTTTTGAACTATTTGTTCCAGTTCATTGAATAATGCTGTTGGTAGTTTGATAGGGATTGCATCGAATCTGTATATTGCTTTGGGCAGGATGGCCATTTTGACGATATTAATTCTTCCTAGCCAGGAGCATGGGATGAGTTTCCATTTGTTAGTGACATCTTTAATTTATCTTAAGAGTGTCTTGGGGGCGGAGCCAACATGGCGGCATGAGTAGGACAGTGGAAATCTCCTCCCAAAAGCATATATACTTTTGAAAATACAACAAACACAACTAGCCCTAAAAGAGAGACCAGAAGACGCAGGACAGTGGCCAGACTGCAGCTACACCAGCGAGAACCCAGCGATTGGTGAAAGGGGTAAGATACAAGCCCCGGCCCTGCGGGACCCGAGAGCCCCTCCCCCCAGCTCCCGGCGGGAGAAGAATAGGCAGAGCGGGAGGGAGACGGAGCCCAGGACTGCTGAACACCCAGCCCCAGCCACCCCCACCAGAGCACAGTCACTGTGCGTGGGCGGAGGGCCCTGGATACTGGGGGAACAGGGCAGTAAGACCTCTGAGCGGGTGCCGAAGATGATGCCCCTGTGACAAAGAAAAGCGGGGGCTTTGTGAAAGTCTTAAAGGGACAGGGACTTAACAGCTTGACGGAAACAACCCAGGTCATAGTACAGCAGCTGGAAATTACAGGGAAAACCGGGCGCACTAACCCCGTGGGCAACAGCTCTGAGACACCTCATGGAGGTAAACAGTCAAGCAGCACCCCCATCCATTACCCCACCGGTCGCTGCAAAAGTAGAGAAGCAGCCTGAGACAAATTCCGCCCACAGAAAGGGAAATTAATCCCTTCCGGCCAGGCAAGACACAAAGACCCACTCTACACGCAATTACCCAACACAAGCCACTAGGGGTCGGAGTTGTCTAAGTAAAGAAAGGCCAGTAGCAAGTGAAAATATTGGCCCTCCCAGCTGACAGTCAATAGCACCTGTCAACATGAAAAGGCAAAAAAATATGATCCAGACAAGACTAACCCAGACAGCTTCGGCATCTGCTACATCTTCCCCTGAGAAGGAATCTGGGGAGATAGATTTAGCCAGTCTTCCTGAAAAAGAATTCAAAACAAAAGTCATAACCATGCTGATGGACTTGCAGAGAAATATGCAAGAACTAAGGAAGGAGAATTCAGAAATAAAACAAGCTCTGGAAGGACTTCAAAACAGAATGGACGAGATGCAAGAGACCATTAATGGACTAGAAAACAGAGAACAGGAACGCAGAGAAGCTGATGCAGAGAGAGATAAAAGGATCTCCAGGAATGAAAGAATTTTAAGAGAGCTGAGTGACCAAATGAAAATGAACAATATAAGAATTATAGGTATTCCAGAAGAAGTAGAGAGAGAAAAGGGGATAGAAAATCTCTTTGAAAAAATAATTGCTGAAAACTTCCCCAAACTATGGGAAGAAATGGCCTCTCAGACCACAGAGGTACACAGAACTCCCATGACAAGGGATCCAAGGAGGGCAACACCAAGACACATAATAATTAAGATGGCAAAGATCAAAGACAAGGACAAAGTATTAAAGGCAGCCAGAGAGAAAAAAAAGGTTACCTACAAAGGAAAACCCATCAGGCTATCATCAGACTTCTCAACAGAAACCCTACAGGCCAGAAGAGAATGGCATGACATACTTAATGCAATGAAACAGAAGGGCCTCGAACCAAGACTACTGTATCCAGCACGAATATCATTTAAATATGAAGGAGGGATTAAACAATTCCCAGACAAGCAAAAGTTGAAGGAATTTTCTCCTACAGGGCATCCTACAGGGACTGCTCTAGATGGGAGCACTCCTAAAAAGAGGACAGAACAAAACACCCAACTTATGAAGAAGGGAGGAGGAGGAATAAGAAGGGAGAGAAATAAAGAATCATCAGACTGTGTTTATAATAGCTCAACAAGCGAGTTAAGTTAGTAAGGTAGTAAAGAAGCTAACCCTAAACCTTTGGTAACCACAAACTTAAAGCCTGCAATGGCAATAAATTCATACCTTTCAATAATCACCCTAAATGTAAATGGACTGAATGCACCAATCAAAAGACACAGAGTAATAGAATGGATAAGAAAGCAAGATCCATCCATATGCTGCTTACAAGAGACTCACCTCAAACCCAAAGACGCGCACAGACTTAAAGTCAAGGGATGGAAAAAGATATTTCAAGCAAACAACAGAGAGAAGAAAGCAGGTGTTGCAATTCTGGTATCAGACAAAACAGACTTCAAAATAAAGAAAGTAACAAAAGACAAAGAAGGACATTACATAATGATAAAGGGCTCAGTCCATCAAGAGGATATAACCATTATAAATATATATGCACCCAATACAGGAGCACCAACATACCTGAAACAAATATTAACAGAACTAAAGGAGGAAATAGAATGCAATGCATTCATTCTGGGAGACTTCAACACACCACTCACTCGAAAGGACAGATCCACCAGACAGAAAATAAGTAAGGACACAGAGGCACTGAACAACACACTAGAACAGATGGACCTAATAGACATCTACAGAACTCTACATCCAAAAGCAACAGGATACACATTCTTCTCAAGTGCACATGGAACATTCTCCAGAATAGACCACATACTAGGACACAAAAAGAGCCTCAGTAAATTCCAAAACATTGAAATCCTACCAACCAACTTTTCAGACCACAAAGGCATTAAACTAGAAATAACCTGTTCAAAGAAAGCAAAAAGGCTCACAAACACATGGAGGCTAAACAACACGCTCCTAAATAATCAATGGATCAATGACCAAATCAAAATGGAGATCCAGCAATATATGGAAACAAATGACAACAACAACACTAAGCCCCAACTTCTGTGAGACAGAGCAAAAGCAGTCTTAAGAGGAAAGTATATAGCAATCCCAGCATATTTAAAAAAGGAAGAACAAGCCCAAATGAATGGTCTAATGTCACAATTATCGAAATTGGAAAAAGAAGAACAAATGAGGCCTAAGGTCAGCAGAAGGAGGGACATAATAAAGATCAGAGAAGAAATAAATAAAATTGAGAAGAATAAAACAATAGCAAAAATCAATGAAACCAAGAGCTGGTTCTTCGAGCAAATAAACAAAATAGATAAGCCTCTAGCCAGTCTTGTTAAGAGGAAAAGAGAGTCAACACAAATCAACAGTATCAGAAACGAGAACGGAAAAATCACGACGGACCCCGCAGAAATACAAAGAATTATTAGAGACTACTATGAAAACCTAACAAGCTGGGAAACCTAGGAGAAATGGACAACTTCCTAGAAAAATACAACCTTCCAAGACTGAGCCAATAAGAAACAGAAAATCTAAACAGAACAATTACCAGCAATGAAATTGAAGCGGTAATCAAAAAACTACCAAAGAACAAAACCCCCGGGCCAGATGGATTTACCTCGGAATTTTATCAGACATACAGGGAAGACATAATACCCATTCTCCTTAAAGTTTTCCAAGAAATAGAAGAGGAGGGGATACTCCCAAACTCATTCTATGAAGCTAACATCACCCTAATACCAAAACCAGGCAAAGACACCACCAAAAAAGAAAACTACAGACCAATATCCCTGATGAACGTAGACGCAAAAATACTCAACAAAATTTTAGCAAACCGAATTCAAAAATACCTCAAAACCATCGTACACCATGACCAAGTGGGATTCATCCCAGGGATGCAAGGATGGCACAACATTCGAAAGTCCATCAATATCATCCACCACATCAACAAAAAGAAAGACAAAAACCACATGATCATCTCCATAGATGCTGAAAAAGCATTTGACAAAGTTCAACATCCATTCATGATAAAAACTCTCAGCAAAATGGGAATAGAGGGTAAGTACCTCAACATAATAAAGGCCATCTATGAAAAACCCACAGCCAACATTATATTGAATAGCGAGAAGCTGAAAACATTTCCTCTGAGATCGGGAACTAGACAGGGATGCCCACTCTCCCCACTGTTATTTAACATCGTACTGGAGGTCCTAGCCACGGCAATCAGACAAAACAAAAAAATACAAGGAATCCAGATTGGCAAAGAAGAAGTTAAACTCTCACTATTTGCAGATGACATGATACTGTACATAAAAAACCCTAAAGACTCCACCCCAGAAATACTAGAACTGATATCGGAATACAGCAAATTTGCAGGATACAAAATCAACACACAGAAATCTGTGGCTTTCCTATACACCAACAATGAACCAACAGAACGAGAAATCAGGAAAACAACTCCATTCACTATTGCATCAAGAAAAATAAAATACCTAGGAATAAACCTAACCAAAGAAGTGAAAGACTTATATTCTGAAAACTACAAGTCACTCTTAAAAGAAATTAAAGGGGACACTAACAGATGGAAACGCATCCCATGCTCATGGCTAGGAAGAATTAATATCGTCAAAATGGCCATCCTGCCCAAAGCAATATACAGATTTGATGCAATCCCTATGAAACTACCAGCAACATTCTTCAATGAACTGGAACAAATAATTCAAAAATTCATATGGAAACACCAAAGACCCCGAATAGCCAAAGCAATCCTGAGAAAGAAGAATAAAGTAGGGGGGATCTCACTCCCCAACTTCAAGCTCTATTATAAAGCCATAGTAATCAAGACAATTTGGTACTGGCACAAGACAGAGCCACAGACCAATGGAACAGACTAGACAATCCAGACATTAACCCAGACATATATGGTCAATTAATATTTGATAAAGGAGCCATGGACATACAATGGGGAAATGACAGTCTCTTCAACAGATGGTGCTGGCAAAACTGGGCAGCTACATGTAGGAGAATGAAACTGGACCATTGTCTAACCCCATATACAAAAGTAAACTCAAAATGGATCAAAGACCTGAATGTAAGTCACGAAACCATTAAACTCTTGGAAGTAAACATAGGCAAAAACCTCTTAGACATAAACATGAGTGACCTCTTCTTGAACATGTCTTCCCGGGCAAGGAAAACAACGGCAAAAAAAAACAAGTGGGACTATATTAAGCTGAAAAGCTTCTGTACAGCAAAAGACACCATCAATAGAACAAAAAGGAACCCTACAGTATGGGAGAATATCTTTGAAAATGACACATCCGATAAAGGCTTGACATCCAGAATATATAAAGAGCTCACACGCCTCAACAAACAAAAAACAAATAACCCAATTAAAAATTGGGCAAAGGAACTGAACAGACAGTTCTCCAAAAAAGAAAAACAGATGGCCAACAGACACATGAAAAGATGCTCCACATCGCTTGTCATCAGAGAAATGCAAATTAAAACTACAATGAGGTATCACCTCACACCAGTAAGGATGGCTGCCATCCAAAAGACAAACAACAACAAATGTTGGCGAGGCTGTGGAGAAAGGGGAACCCTCCTACACTGCTGGTGGGAATGTAAACTTGTTCAACCATTGTGGAAAGCAGTATGGAGGTACATCAAAATGCTCAAAACAGACATACCATTTGACCCAGGAATTGCACTCCTAGGAATTTACCCTAAGAAAGCAGCAATCAAGTATGAGAAAGACCAATGTACCCCTATGTTTATCGCAGCACTATTTACAATAGCCAAGAATTGGAAGCAACCTAAATGTCCATCAATAGATGAATGGATAAAGAAGAGGTGGTACATATACACAATGGAATACTACTCAGCCATAAGAAGAGGGCAAATCCAACCATTTGCAGCAACATGGATGGAGCTGGAGGGTATTATGCTCAGTGAAACAAGCCAAGCAGAGAAAGAGAAATACCAAATGATTTCACTCATCTGTGGAATATAAGAACAAAGGAAAAACTGAAGGAACAAAACAGCAGCAAAATCACAGAACTCAAGAATGGACTAACAGGTACCGAAGGGAAAGGGACTGGGGAGGATGGGTGGGTAGGGAGGGATAAGGGGGGGGCAGAAAAAAGAGGGGTATTAAGATTAGCATCCATAGCGTGGTGGGAGAAAGGGGAGGGCTGTATAACACAGAGAAGACAAGTAGTGATTCTACAACAGTTTGCTACGCTGATGGACAGTGACTGTAAAGGAGTATATAGGGGGGACCTGGTATAGGGGAGAGCCTAGTAAACAAAGTATTCGTCATGTAAGTGTAGATTAATGATTAAAAAAAAAAAAAAAGCAGTTCCTTTGTGGTGACCTCCAATGAGTTCTACACAATGATATAAAGGGCATATAAAAGTGTAGGCAAAGGGTCTGTTTGTGTTTATACAGAGGATCAAAGCCTAATTTGGCTACCCCGAAAATGAACTAAGATATGATATGAAAAAGAACTTCCAACATCAGCACTCTCGGGAAGACTCATGACAGAAGATGATCAGGAAAAAAAAAACCCCAACAAAGATCCACGCACTCCCACAGGTGTAGATGCACTCATCCCACCAGTTCCTGGACTTGCCATGGGAATGAGGAAGGAGATATCTAAGCTGGCCTGTGCATACAGTAAAACAACAAATTGGACTGGATCAATACTGTTGGAACTCAACCAAGAATTAGGAGAAGTGCAAATTGTAGTACTCCAAAATCTTACAACCACAGACTATTTATTGTTAAAAGAACATATGGGATGTGAACAGTCCCCAGGAATGGGTTGTTCTAATTTATCTGAATTCTCTCAGACTGTTCAAGTTCAGTTGGACAATATTCATAGGTAAGTTTTCACAAATGCCTAAGGTGCCTAACTGGTTTTCTTGGTTTCAGTGGAGATGGCTGGTAATTACAGGTATGCTTTGGTTAGGTAACTATATTCCTATTATGTTAATGTGTGTGCACAATTTAATTAGTAGTTTAAAACCTATCCATGCTGAAGTTACTCTACAAGAAGATATGTCAAAGAAATAATCAATCTTCCCAGGTTTTCTTCTGCCTGCTACTTCTATAGCTTTTCTTCTTCCTACCTAATCACAACCTTTAAATAGAACTCGTGCCACATGTCGAATTTACCGAGTATCATAATTCTTCCAAGTGGTAAAGACACCTCAAGACAAATGCTGGGCATAGAAGCCACAGGGCATAAATATGCAAAGAAGTAAAAAGCTAACCTTTTCAAACAATAAGACTTCTCTCTCACTTACCAACTTAACATTTCCCTGTATGGCCCCGGAAGATGACTGGTTAGCCAGAGACGGGTAAGATTCCTCAAGGGAGGAACAACCTAAGACAGGCACAGTCGCAGGGGGCCATCTGGTGAGAAAATGGGGAGCAGCAGAGGTGAGGCTTAGAACCTCCCCCCTCATGTTCTGAGAGAAATCTTCTGCATACATGGATGTTTATTGCCCTCGTCTAGCTCGGATTAACACATAGTCTACAGGCACACACCTGATCATCTACATTTGCTCTCTTACAACACTGAACTCTGTTTTCTACCTTTATCTCGTATCTACCTACCACTTCAGCATTTTATTAAAAATAATAATAATAGAGAAATGTGGTATCCACATATAAATCAAGTTTAAAAATCAAATGAATATTCATATTTGAACTGTGTATAGTTCATAATGCATGAACAAAACCGAAAGCTTCTGTGATGACTGCCCTTGCACTGTTCACCATGTAACTTATTCACTATGTAAGAATTTGTACTCCATGTAAGAATTTGTTCGTTATGCATCAGAAGATTGGAGACTGACGAAAATTAGGCTTGGGGTGGATTAATGATTGTGCATTGAGTATTGATCCCCCTATACGGAAATTTATTGTGGTTAACAACTATTTGATCAATAAATATGAGAGATGCCCTCACAAGAAAAAAAGAAAAAAAGAGTGTCTTATAGTTTTTTCAGGGTATAAGTATTTCACTTTCACTTTCTTGGTTAGGTTTATTCCTAGGTATTTTATTCTTTTTGATGCTATTGTGAATGGAATTGTCTTCCTGATTTCTCTTTCTATTAGTTTTTTGTTACTGTATAAGAAAGCCACAGATTTCTGTGTGTTTATTTTGTATCCTGCAACTTTTCTGAATTCCGATATTAGCTCTAGTAGTTTTAGAGTGGAGTCTTTAGGGTTTTTTATGTACAATATCATGTCATCTGCAAATAGTGAGAGTTTAACTTCTTCTTTACCAATCTGGATTCCTTGTATTTTTTTGTTTTGTCTGATTGCCGTGGCTAGGACCTCCAGTACTATGTTAAATAGCAGTGGGGAGAGTGGGCATCCCTGTCTAGTTCCCGATCTCAGAGGAAAAGCTTTCAGCTTCTCGCTGTTGAGTATAATGTTGGCTGCGGGTTTATGATATATGGTCTTTATTATGTTGAGGTACTTTCCCTCTATTCCCATTTTGCTGAGAGTTTTTATCATGAATGGATGTTGAATTTTTTCAAATGCTTTTTCAGCATCTATGGAGATGATCATGTGGTTTTTGTCTTTCTTTTTGTTGATGTGGTGGATGATGTTGATGGATTTTCAAATGTTGTACCATCCTTGCATCCCTGGGATGAATCCCACTTGGTCTTGGTGTATGATCCTTTTGATATAATTTTGTATTCGGTTTGCTAATATTTTATTAAGTATTTTTGCATCTACATTCATCAGGGATATTGGTCTGTAATTTTCTTTTTTGGCAGGGTCTTTGCCTCGTTTTGGTATTAGGGTGATGTTGGCTTCATAGAATGAGTTTGGGAGTATTCCCTCCTCTTCTATTTTTTGGAAAACTTTAAGGAGAATGGGTATTATGTCTTCTCTGTGTGTCTGATAAAATTCCGAGGTAAATCCATCTGGGTTTTGTTCTTTGGTAGTTTTTTTATTACTGCTTCAATTTTGTTGCTGGTAATTGGTCTGTTTAGATTTTCTGTTTCTTTCTGGGTCAGTCTTAGAAGGTTGTATTTTTCTATGAAGTTGTCCATTTCTCGTAGGTTTCTCAGCTTGTTAGCATGTAAGTTTTCATAGTACTCTCTAACAATTCTTTGTATTTCTTTGAGGTCCGTCATGATTTTTCCTTTCTCATTTCTGATTCTGTTAATTTGTGTTGACTCTCTTGTCCTCTTAATAAGTCTGGCTAGAGGCTTATATATTTTGTTTATTTTCTCAAAGAACCAGCTCTTGGTTTCATTGATTTTTGCTATTGTTTCATTCTTCTCAATTTTATTTATTTCTTCTCTGATCTTTATTATGTCCCTCCTTCTGCTGACCTTAGACCTCATTTGTTCTTCTTTGCCTAATTTCGATAATTGTGACATTAGACCATTCATTTGGGATTGTTCTTCCTTCTTTAAATATGCCTGGATTGCTATATACTTTCCTCTTAAGACTGCTTTTGCTGTATCCCACAGTAGTTGGGGCTTAGTTTTGTTGTTGTCATTTGTTTCCATATATTGCTGGATCTCCATTTTGATTTGGTCATTGATCCATTGATTAATTAGGTGCGTGTTGTTAAGCCGCCATATGTTTGTGAGCCTTTTTGCTTTCTTTGTACAGTTTATTTCTAGTTTTATGCCTTTGTGGTCTGAAAAGTTGGTTGGTAGAATTTCAATCTTTTGGAATTTACTGGGGCTCTTTTTGTGGCCTAGTATGTGGTCTTTTGTGGAGAATGTTCCATGTGCACTTGAGAAGAATGTGTATCCCATTGTCCTTCTTTATCTTTTGTTACTTTCTTTATTTGGAAGTCTATATTGTCTGATACTAGTATTGCAACACCTGCTTTTTTCTGTGTGTTGTTTGCATGCAATATCTTTTTCCATCCCTTGACTTTAAGTCTGTGCATGTCTTTGTGTTTGAGGTGAGTCTCTTGTAAGCAGCATATGGATGGGTCTTCCTTTTTTATCCATTCTATTACTCTGTGTCTTTTGATTGGTGGATTCAGTCCATTTACATTTAGAGTGATTATTGAAAGGTATGTACTTATTGCCATTGCAGGCTTTAAGTTTGTGGTTACCAAAGGTTCAGGGTTAGCTTCTTTATTATCTTACTGTGTAACTTAACTCGCTTGTTGAGCTATTATAAACATGGTCTGATGATTCTTTATTTCTCTCCCTTCTTATTCCTCCTCCTCCCTTTTTCATATGTTGGGTGTTTTTTTCTGTGCTCTTTTTAGGAGTGCTACCATCTAGAGCAGTCCCTGTAAGATGCCCTGTAGAGGTGGTTCCTGGGAGGCACATTCCCTCAACTTTTGCTTGTCTGGGTATTGTTTAATCCCTCCTTCATATTTAAATGATAATCGTGCTGGATAAAGTATTCTTGGTTTGAGGCCCTTCTGTTTCATTGCATTAAGTATATCATGCCATTCTCTTCTGGCCTGTAGGGTTTCTGTTAAGAAGTCTGATGATAGCCTGATGGTTTTTCCTTTGTAGGTGACCTTTATTTTCTCTCTGGCTCCCTTCAATACTTTGTCCTTGTCATTGATCTTTGCCATTTTAATTATTATGTGTCTTGGTGTTGCCCTCCTTGGATCTCTTGTCATGGGTGTTCTGTGTACCTTTGTGGTCTGAGAGGCCATTTCCTCCCCTAATTTAGGGAAGTTTTCAGCAATTATTTCTTCAAAGACACTTTCTATCCCTTTTTCTCTCTCTTCTTCTTCTGGTACCCCTATAATGCAGATATTGTTCTGTTTTGATTGGTCACACAGTTCTCTTAAAATTCTTTCATTCCTGAAGATCTTTTTATCTCTCTCTGCATCAGCTTCTCTGCGTTCCTGTTCTCTGTTTTCTAGTCCATTAATGGTCTCTTGCGTCTCGTCCATTCTGTTTTGAGGTCCTTCCAGAGCTTGTTTTATTTCTGTATTCTCCCTCCTTAGTTCTTGCATATTTCTCTGGAAGTCCATCAGCATGTTTATGACTTTTGTTTTGAATTCTTTTTCAGGAAGACTGGTTAAATCTATCTCCCCAGGTTCCTTCTAAGGGGAAGATGTAGAAGATGTCAAGGCTGTCAGGGTTAGTCTTGTCTGGATCAAATTTTTTTGCATTTTCATTTTGATAGGTGCAGTGGAGTGCTTTTGACACGTCTATCCACTGGGAGAGTCAGGACTCTTTCCACTTGGCTCCTGGCCTTTCTTTACTGGGACATCTGTGACCTCTAGTGTCTTCTGTTGGGCAATTGCATGTAGACTGGGTCTTTGTATCTTGCCCAGCTGATTTTGAGGAAGCTCCCTTGCTATGGGCATGGCCAGTCTCAGGCTCCTTCTCTGCTATGGCGGGGCCTCGGAGGGGTACTGGACTGGGGGCTGTTTGGCTGTTTACCTCCGTGTGGGGTCTCACAGCTGTTGCCCAGGTGGTTAGTGCACCCGGAGTTCCCTGGAATTTCCAGCTGCTGAATTGTGACCCAGGATGGTTCCATCCATCTGTGGGGTCCTTGTCCCTTTAAGACTTTCAAAAAGCACTCGCTTTTCTTTGTCACAGGGGTGCTGGTTTCGGGACCCACTCACAGTTCTTACTGTCCTGTTTCCCTAGTATCCAGTACCCCATGCATACACTGTGTGTCTGTGCTCTGGTTCAGATGGCTGGGGCTGGGTGTTCAGCAGTCCTGGGCTCCCTCTCCCTCCCTGCTCCTACTCCTCTCCTCCCACCGGGAGCTGGGGTGAGGGGCGCTCAGGTCCCACCGGGCTGAGTCTTGTATCTTACTCCTTTCACCAGGGGCTGGGTTCTCACAGGTGTGGATGTAGTCTGGCTGTTGTCCTGTGTCTTCTGGTCTCTCTTTTAGGATTAGTTGTATTTGTTGTATTTTCAAAAATATATATGTTTTTGGGAGGAGAATCCCACTGTCCTACTCATGCCGCCATCTTGTCTCTGCCCCTGTTGAAGTAAAATTTAGTATTAAGGTTTTGGAAAACCATTTGGTGAGATATAAAATTAACCTTAAAAGTAGGTGTTTTCTATTATTTTGAAATTCTACTCCCAATGTATGGGTGCCCATGTGCAGGATGAGTTGTTAAAAAGATTAAAAGATTCTCATAGGAACATTATTTGCAATCACTAAAAATTATAAGTTACATAAATGGCCATTCAGAATAGAATGAATAAATGACTAGGATCTATTTATTCAATGAAACCATATATTGCACTGAAAATCAGCAAACCTCAGCTACAATGTGAGTGTAGTATTTAAACATAATTCTGATCAAAATGTGCTAGACTCAAAATGAAACATTTTTTATTTTATGAAGACACATTACTTCAAAGGACCAAACACAGATACTTGTTTTTGGTTAAACTTTTCTAAAAATATATACTTCTCTTAATAGAACACATTTACCTACTAACTTGTAACACCTAGCAAAGTGTACTATATATAACATATGCTACAGAAAGGCTTGCTTGTTGAATGAGTCCTTTGGTTGAATAAATGTTTTACTGATTGACTTCTATTATTCTAATTAGATGATCTGCTGTATAATTCATATTTATTCTTTCTAAGCACTTTTGCATTTGAAAGGAGATGCAGTTAAACCAAAGGGAATAGAAAGAGAAAGAATTTAAAAAAATAACCTGTTTCAAATAGTATGACATTAGTCTCTTGAGAGAGGTCATCATTTGGAATGAGTTTCTATATACCAGGCCAGCTCAATGTTTCGATTTGGTCAGGGAAGTTACATTTTTTTTTAAGACTGAAATAATTAAATCAGAAAAGAATAAGACTACAACAGATGATGTGGACACAAGTACCAGTGATAGACTTAGATGTACCTGGAAGATATTGTCACAAACTCTGGTGATTATTCAGTTCAGTTGAACTATGTCATCAAGCTTGCTTCTCCCTCCTAAAATAGAGGTACTATAATTACAAGCCCAGACTACTATGAAGGATCAGTGTTCTGTGGCAGCAGGAAATATTTAAGACACATTTTTGTCACTGCCTTTCTTCATGACTTCCAAGAAGGTGAATGGCGACTTTGTAAAGGCATTCCAGTTTTCTTCTCTCTAAGTTGAATGTTTTGGCTGGATATTACTATCTGTAGTATTTCTGTTATACTAACCAATGTATGACACCCCAAGAGACTTAGGGGTGATTAGTCTACTGTTCTCTTGCTACACAAAGAACTGAATCCAAAGTACTAAAGGAAATCAATATACTGAAATCCATGTAAAGAATTAAAAATTTGTTCCTCAGAATGTTGAAACTAAAACACCATACTGAAACTCTCCCCTTAAGCTTGAAAACAATAATCCTGTAATATGGAATGGGATCTATGCAGGTAAGTGAACAAATTTATTTCTACATCGAGAAAGCGGAGACTAGCATGTATGTCAGGAAAGTGGAGATACCATGGCTAGGATCCTAACTTGATGCTTATCTACTTGCTCCCTGTGCACATGCAATAATGTAATACTTGGTCTACTGTGCAGGCGCATGCTTGCCCACCTGTTGGCAATAGACCATAACTATCTGTGTTGCTATATAGAGAGCTCTGCCCAGTGCTCCCTGTTGCTAGTGAAGATGGAGGCTGAGGGGAACTGCAGACTTGCCAGAGGTGTACCTGATTCTAGCACTTGACCTGATCTGCCATCATGAGAATAAACCTTGGTATAAGACCTTTCCCCCACCCCCAAACATTCCGTTGTCATTATTCGGTCTCACCAAATCCAGAGTGATCTTGCCTGGAGCTGGGAACTCCCTTCGACCTGTAGCTACAGTATAATGTAAATCTAATATTTCAACATTAATTCTGACATGAAAGGGATTTTTAGTGAGGGTTCTTGTGACTAGGTGTCATTCATGGAACTCACAGATAAAATCCTAAATGTGCAATGTCATGTTGTTCTCTATTTCTGCTAAGGAAATAAATGTAACATACAGCAGCATAAACCCAGTCACAGATACTGAGAACTTTTTTGATAGCAAAGGCCATTGAATTAAATAATGGACTTATTTAGAAAAGAATTCATGGATTCTGCTACTGTGTAGTTATTGAATAATAAGACTCACCTGTCTAGCATGACTTTTATGCATTTCCAGCTGAAACCAACAGGATGAATCGGATATATTTTCAAGGATCTTTGCTGTCATATAATTCTTCAAGATTGATGTAATATATCTTAAGAAGCATAATTCAAAGATCAGAAGACAGGCTTTGTTGTGAATACAAATCTCCTCTGCAATATTTACAGTTGTGGATGGATAGTAGATATTTAGCTTTTTTTGCTTTCTTAACATTTGTCAACTCTGAAGAATGTAAAATTTCCAATATGTTAAGCTCTCTTCTGCTTGTACCTTATTATGTGAAACAATGTCTAATACAATAGTGGAGTCATTTTTGATACATTTTATTTGGAATTAGCAAATTTTTGTAATTACAAGAAATTCCACTTCTTCTGGAGACAAATATATATCATACATTGTTGGTACCCCTCCAAAGTGTTCATCTGATTTGTTTAAATGGTTTCCAGATCTTCAAGATCTTACTTAAAAAAATATAATGAAAACTGAACTTTCTGAAAAGGCTTTGTGACATTAAGATTAAATTAAAATCATATCCTCTCCTAGGCTCTATATCCTTGTTCTTATCCACAAACATCACATAGTTGTGGTTTTATCTTCAAATCTTTATGGGTCCAATTTGTTAGCAGTACAGTGAAAGGAATTTTAAGGTATATATTTTGATGCATTGCATTTTCCATGGTTTTCAGATATTTGTGTTACTTGCCTTAAATTACACTTTTTACGACACATGACATTTCTTTATTTCCTTTGAATAAACATCACGCAAAGAATAATGAGACTGTAACAGCACAGAATCAGTGTTAGAACAAAACATGACTTTAAGAAGTACTGATAATTTTACTTATGGAAAGATAAATTCAGACTTATCTTTTTCTTTATTAATAATTTGGAACATCTGTATGTGTCAAAAAAGAACATTTAAAGCAGTCAGGTGATAAGGTGTTGATTACACCAACAAAATCACATAAGACACTTTGAATGAAGAAATTCACAAGGCTGTTTTTATTGATTTAGAAATGAAAGCAGAGTTATCACACAGTGTTTATTTTTACCTCATCTGTCCACCAGAAATGTCACCATTATGTCATTACATATATAGAGTTAAATTCTTTTAGCAGCATCTTCTTGTTTTATGTGTCTGTTTGTAATTGAAGTAATTTCCAGTAGGTGGCAATATAGGTACCATATCCTGTGGCCAGTCAGATCACAGCAGATGTGCCCGCTGGTAATGAATATTGGGAAGATCAGGGAAAGTGTAGGACATATTAAAGAACACTATTTTTAAAAATTAAAATCGTAACTCTTAACAAAAAGATGATACATAATGAATAGAGTTTGGGAAGCAAGGACTTTAACAATGATGTGATGTTCTGAAATTTGTTCCTATACTAGGCAATGCAGTAAATGTGAATTTTCTCACTAAGATATATAATGTGTAATAGTTGAAGCCCTTACTGCATTATCTAATTTCATAGATTTCAGTCTTGTTTTTTATCTGTGTATCTGGATTCCATACCTTTGATCCATCCTTCACCCTTTGAAATTTGCTGCCTATTTCAGCAGTAAAAACCAGTAACCCAGGACACTCAGTCATGCTTGCAGTAGCTACTTTGGGTCAGCCTTGCTTCACCCTCATCACACTACTCTTCTCCATTTTCAGAAATCCTGGCCCAGACTATATCTGCATTTTTTTTCACCCCCCCTTCCTTTCCTTTTGTACATTGATTTTGCTTTTCTAGGCTTAATACTAGCATTCTCTAAGGATGCTGCTAAGCACTGTCCCTCATTTCTTCTCTCCCAGCTCCATGAGTGGGATACCCAGCTCCAGTTCATTTTTCTTGACCTGTCGTTGGCCCCCTGGCAGGGTCTGCTCCAAATCTCCAGGTGAGGACAAAGTTCTCAGTTGTTGGCTGCCTAAAACATAGTACAGCTAACACATTATGAGATTTTCAGTATCTGGCAGAATTCATAGACACTCTAGCTCCTAAGAGGGTTGATTGAGCACTAATGATGTGATCATACTCAAATGTAAATGTAAATATCTCCCATATTTCAGAGGGCTGGGGAAAGCTGCCAGTGTATGCTGTTACCACTTAAACATTTCTGATTTTTAACTCAGGAAAGTACCTACACACTAGAAAGCTGAGAAAGATAGCTTGTTTTTCTGATGAAGCACTCTGTTTTCCAGCTTTAATTAAAATAGATGGCTTATGTGAAGATTCTTTTATTTATATAGAAAACACTGCTAAAATGTTGGCTTTCACTCTTTGAAAACCTTTACTGACCAGCAAAATGAGGCCAGGCTAACCCAACTTCATGTAAGTCCTTTGAAATTTCAAACATTTCAATTTCAAGTACTCTTCACAGTGTCTCTCATGCTAAACTCTGTATAGGTTTGCATAATACCAAATGAGCTGCCAGGGAAGAAGTGAGAATGACAATTGACCGATACTTGATTTCAATTCTTGAATCTGTCAAGACTACCCATTGTGAAATGGATTAATGTTCATGGAAGCCTCTCAGTGTAAGTTCAGAGGCTACTGGGCTAACATTATGAATCCTCTTAGAAGGTTTGCAACACTCTTCTGTGAAAGGTTCTAAAGTTATATTTTCAAGGTTGGAGGTTTGTGATTTACATACTTTGTGAGACTTGTTTTAAGGCTTTCTCTCACCCGTTCACCTGTTATTTGATAGATTGATGACTTTTGTACTCTGTGAAGCCTCCCTTTACTTGTACCTTAAGTAGATTTCATGTATTATGCCCTCCTCCTTTTTAGGTGTTTTCTTTTACTCAAAGTCTCATTAGTTTCACTTCCTGTCAGTACAATTTCTTCCCATTCAGGTATCCAAGGGAAGCATATTTTTCCCTTCTTTTTGTCTCCTGTCATGTTAGGATGACAATTATAATGCAAAAACTTTGCATAGTAGGTTTCCCTCTTATATTCCTTTTAAAGATGTAGTGCAGTATTTCACATAAAATGAGTACCAGTAATTTTTTTCAAAGATTAATGGATTGACCTACCTTTCAATATGAAGTGATGTAGCAGCTCATGAAATGTTAGTGTTCATTTCCCATATTGCTTTTCTGACAGAACATGCATTATACAGGGTATTTCCTGCATTTTAATTGAAAACAGGTGTTATAGATCATCCTCAGAAGATTCTAAGTGTGCATAAATTCATACATCTTTGGTGAGAATTCTTTGCTGGCTAAGTTGAGTAAAATGATTTGCATTTCTTTGTGGGAAGGGGTAAAAAACAGGAAAAGCAGTGCATACAACATGGTGAATGCTCAATAAATAGTAAACATCAATAGGAACAGCCCAGTAAAAATTAAACTTTTAAATTGTTAAAAATATATAATTTACCAAACTGTAGTAAGAAATATTTCCACTCATAAGCATTCTAAATAAATGATGAAAAGGTAAGCAGATGATGGCAATCATTGCCAAATATGATGCTAATCATACTGGCAAAACTAATAGGAAGGAAGTTATATACCACTTAGAGGAGACACATAATAACTTAAGGAAATCTCTAGAGATCATTTCTTTCTTTAAAAAGGGAATACCTATTTATGTATGAAGAAAATTGATGAATCTACTATCCTTGTAAAAATCTGAATTACTAACTTGAAGGTGTCAAAGTTACCTATTTTTCCTAAGATTTTTCACCTCAAAACTGGAAAGTATTCAGATTCAAGACATTATTCAATTTAAATAGAAATATAAAAGTTGCCCTAATATTAAGGTAACTGACATTAAATATTAGACCCTTTAGATATTCCAAGATAAAATATTCATGTTTAATTTGAATAATTTAGAAATTCTCCAACTAGAGACATGATTTACAGGCAGATCTATAAAAATATATTTTGCAAGATATATGATAACTCTACTTCATCCACAACTCTGTGGAATAAGCCAGGATCTGGAAAGACTTCCTTTGAAAGGAGATAACAGTTTTCTCTCATTCAGGCTTATTCAAAATTTTCTACTTGTCTTCCCACAGGTAGTTCTTATGCTCCAACCGCCATAACAGCCTCCAATCTCTTATTAAAATCTTCAGCTACTATCACTGTGTATGGGACAAAATATAGTATCTCCAAGATTCTTTGCAATCTGACCCACATCTACCATTCATTAGTGATAAATAGAGTCTCAGAGGGAGGAAAAATAAATTAAAATTTTCAGTCATTAGGAATTTGGAGTCAAACTATATTGTTCATTGGTTAGACCAATTCTATATTATTGCAATGACAAAAGAAGACTAATTCTGAACATGCAGTAAATTATTTCAGTGATGAAATTCCTTATTAGGATTAGTTATTTATGTTGGTGCCTTAAAATAGGGCTATAGAATCGGCAAATTAGGGAAATGATGCAAGGGCTTTTGAGCAGCTGGAAAGTCTCACATGAGGGCAGAATGAGCCCTGCCTGCAGAAAAGTTCAGGGGAAGTTTTAGAGGAGGTAGGTTTGAATCCAGGCCAAGTACGTAGGAACCTAGCAATGATTTAGGTAGCGTGATAGAGGATGCAGGTGGCGGTAGAACATGTGACTCAAGAGAACTATTGAATATTGAAGTTGGGGATGAGGAAGTTCAGCACAGCATGACTAGAACTCGGTTTTGAATGTACAGGTGTCTCCCCACCAACCCACCCCCATTTCCATCCCTATTCTGCCATTCTTAATATGACTCAGTTCACATAGAAATGTATTTTGACAACATACATGATAACTTTTTTCTTTGTTGCTGCAGATTATATTCATTGGTTGTTAACTTTTGCATGTATCAGAATCACCAGAGAAACTCCTAGAATTTCTGATTCAGTTGGTCAGTATGGATTAGGGCCCAAGAATGTGCAGTGCTAATGTGCATGCAAGTGCTGCTGATTCTGGTCTGCAGGCCACATTTTTAGCACTGCTGGGCTCTTTTATACTGGTGGAAGGAGACAGAGAAATCCTAATTCACTGAACTCCCTCTAAAGAGAATATGCTATGTATTAGAAAGAAATACGCATTTTGGGGAAGGAAAATGAGATTCCAGCACGCATGCTTAGTAATATGCCTTCTAATTCAGAAGAGTCCTGTTTGTTAGAAGTCCTTTTGCTCTGCTGAGCTGTGGCATGAATTGCAATATGCATGTCTGTGGAGAAAAACTGGATCTGAATTTAATCTCTCAGAATTAAAAAGAGAAGAGGAATTAAAAGATCTCAAGAATAAATGGAAGGGAGATGGGCCAGGGAGGCTTCATTCAGAGAGGGGAAGAGAAGCAAAAATAAATCTCTAGTAATGGTAAATTTAATGTGCAACTTAGCAAAAGGAGAATGTGGAGGGAGTTTTAAGAAATTAGTTCTGGGTATACGAGCCTTTGAATGATCAAAAATGTTTTGGGGCAAAAGAATTCTTCACAAGGTTGGAAAATACTGCTGTTTGGACACAGGAATCAGAGGATGAGTGAGAGCTGATGACTGGTTAAAGTAACCTCATAAAAATGATTGAAAGAACCATTTTAAAATTTGAATTGTACCTTAAGCTAGAATCATGATGATTTTTCTTTGTTGCAGTTAAACATCTGCTATGTATGCACAACCTTGTAAATGAAATAAACACTTCAGAGCTGTCAATTGATAAGAAAGTAGAATAATAAATGTCAAGAGCTTTGGAGGCAAATACAGCAGGTAAGAATAAATATTCCTTCAAATGGTGAAAAATAAACAAGTTCCACCTCATTTACTATCCCACATTTCTAGAGACACATTAAAATCAAGGTCGTGATATCTAAGAATATTCCCTTTTATAGCCATTAATTTCCATATTTATTTATCTCTGCTAAAATAACAAAGTATGACCTGACTGGTTAATTGGGCAAGAAGATAAGAAATATTCTGGGAAAAAAAAGTAAATGCCAGAAGTATTTGTTTTTTCACAAAGACTTCACCTCTTTTATTCTAACCTTAAAGTATATACCTTTTAAGGAAAAAAAAACCCTAAAAGTATAGAAATTAAAAATCGTAAAACCACCTGTAATACTGAGTATGGTAATTTTGGCATATTATTTACCTATACCCATTACTATACTCATCACGTACAAAACCACTTAAAATTCTTTTTTCAAAACTATGCTCATATATTATTTTTACTTCTTTACCCTTGTGTTTAGGTATTTCTCAAACAATATGTTCTCGCAATTTATTGCTTTTATCCAAATCAAATAGATGTTTTCTCCTAAAGGGGAGTTTAATTTTTTAATTTATGTTAAAATCTTGTATGTCTTTTTTATGTATTGCTTTTCATGCTATTTAAAATTAATTTCATTAATTATAGGATTACTTACTATGTATGTCTTTGATTTTATGTTTATCTAAAACTAGAGTTTATGTAATAGATGTATAATAATGCAAGTGATTAGAATTATGATTTTCAAAACTGCTGTATTTTCTCTAGATTCTCTGCTTTCAGTGTCTATCATGTCTTTTAAAGCCATCATATTTAAGCTTATTATCAGTCTATTTCCCAAATTGCAGATTTGGATTTGTGTTGGGTTGATTCTGTTCTCTCTCAACTCTTGCAAATATATTTTCTGCTTTCATCTGTCATTTCTTAGCATTTGTTGCTTATTTATACTAGTTCTCTTTTCATGTAACTTTAATATTTTATTTCACACACACTTATTTAATGTTTCTGAAAACTCAAAATGAGTATTTTTACATGCCCTCTTGTTTTTCATAGTAAATATATTTTTATAGGTTTACTTCTCTTCTGCTTATTTTAAGAAAATGAGTCCATGCGTTTATGTTTGAGAATATTTTATAGGGTTCTATATTATTTCTTTTTTTATCCATCCCAACCCCTGCTCCTGGTTTATAGTCTTGAAGCAGTAGAGATCTGTTTTGACCAAGAGATTGCTGTGTTCTGTGTTTGCACAGATCTTCACTTGTGAAATTTTAAGGTAATTTGTTTAGATAACTCTTGGGTAAGTCCTACTTTATATTAGGTATTTACATAATGCAGCTCTGCTGCCCTGAAATGAGAATTTTGCATTTTTCATTCCTGGCTCCCGTCATAATTTAAAGCAATCCATAGGTCCTCTTTTGCATGTAAACCCCGTTCTCTCTAGAGTGTCCAGCATTCTGCTTGTTTTGTTTTTACATTACATGACTTAACTCAGAATAAAGTGCATAATCACAAATCCTTTTCTATCTCAGCCTGTGTTGCATTACAGAGAATTGTCTGATCTAATAATAGATAAGTACTCAGACTGAGATATGGAAAGTGGTTCTACAGCCACACACAGAGGCTTCCTCCATATCAGGAAGAAGGTTGACCCAGAGACTGGTGGCCTGGGCACTACGTCTTCAACGTGGAAATGAGAAATGAGGTTGAGAGGAAGTCTCCTATTTTCTTCTTTTCCAGTTGTTTTATTTCAGAATTCTAGGTATATGTTGGTTTCTTATAGCATCTAAATCTGATCCACTCATTTATTAAAATATTTAGTAATCTCAGTTAAAAGCAGTAGCATGGTCCAATGCTTGTATTCTGAGGCATGATGGCTATTTAGCGGCCTGAAAGACAGCCAGTTATGCTGCAGCACCCAGAGCAAGGAAGGGTGTGATCCCAAAGGAAGCTGAAGGAGGTACCAACACAGTTTAACACACAAAATCAGATCTGGTTAAGGAATTTTCCCTTTCTCCGAAGAACAATGGTAAACCATTAGTTCCCAGTTCATTTCCAATGGGTAACTTAGAGTCAAATGCAAATTAATTGCCTCAGTATGTCAAGTTCTATGTGTTGATAGTCTTTGCCTACCTTTCTGGTGCCATGCATGTCATTTTTTCTCTCTCCTGCTCTAGGTTGCTTCTCTCAACATTGCTGCTATTTCTGTTTCCCAAGATGCCCAGTTTGATCTCACCTTAGGGTTTTTGCGCGCTAACTGAGCTCACAGATACAGAGAGCAGATTGGTAGTTGCCAGAGGTAGCTGTTGGGGCATGGACAAAATGGATGAATGTAACCAAAAGGTACAAACTCCCAGTTATAAAGGAAGTAAATCCTGAGTATGTAATATACAGCATGTTGACTATCATTAATAATATTATATTGTATACTTGAAAGTTGCTAAGAAAGTAAATCTTCAAAGTTCCCATCACAAGAAAAAGTTCATAACTGTGTGTGGTAATGCACACTATTTTTGTTGTTATCATTTTGCAGTATATATAAAGATTGAATTATTACATTGTACACCTGAAACTAATATAGCATTAATATGTCAACCATGTCTCAATTAAAGGAAGAAGGGAAGGAAGGAAAATACCTTCCTTATCTTGCTGGATAGAAAAATTCAGCATTTTATCATAAACACTTGCTTTTTACAACTGTAACAGTTTTAACCAGAAAATTTCTAGGGAAAGGCTGGCTTACTCTGAATATACTTACTGAACTGTAATTTCCTTGGAGGAAATAAATCTTACTCGTCTTGACTTACCACATTGTCCAACATTAAGTAAAGGTCTCAGCAGTATAGAATTCACTAAAAAGCATTACATTGAATTGACCTGAGATGTTTTATACACCAAGAAATGTATAATAAAAATTAAATTTTACTTAGTTTGAATGTATATTCTTCTTTGCCCTGAAGGTCAAATACAGGCGTGTTTGGGGTAGGGAACAGTGGGGGCAATGCTAAGAGGATCTCTAACCCAGATTAGCAGTGCCTGCAAGGAAGACATACTGAAATCTGCTTGCATGAATAGAAGTTTATTGAACAGTGGAAACTTGTAGGCTCACGAGCCATGACAGCCTGCTTGGGAAACATTGGAATGCACCCCCTGAAGTTTAGAAACACCCACATTTTTTCACTATTGTAAATAATCTCATTATATTTTTGTTCATTTTATGATAATTTACCCTCAGCATAAATACCTTTCAGTAGAGTTACTCACCCAAAAGATATGCCTTTTTGAACTCTGCAGGAAAGAATTAACAAAGAAAGCCTGAGACTGTTTTACTTTAAAAGGCTTGCTTACGAGTTTAAGATTTACCATTGGCTGGTATCTGGAAACTTGTATTTGGGGAGGGTTCCCAGCCCCTAATAAGAAGAATGATTCACTGTTTCTAAACTGCTTATATAAACAATACAGTTTATGCTAAACACCTAATTTCCTTCTGGGAGTCTGAAATTTTGATATGTACTGTGCAGGGGGTATGAAACCACAATAAAATCCCTATACACTTAGTCTCTTGTGAACTCCCCCAGAAGACAATATTTCACAAACATTGTCACAAATTTTTGTTTGGGGAATTAAACCTGTCCTGTATAACTCCACTGGGAGAGGACTCTGGATCTTGTACCTGGTTTCCTCTAGGTTTCTCTCCACATGCCCTATTTTTTTTTTTAGCTGATTTTGTTGTTTGTCCTTCTGCGATAACAAATCATAGCTGTGAGTATAATTATATGCTGAGTTCTGTGAATCTCCTAGAAAATCACTGGACCTAGTGGTGATGCTCTTGGGGACTCCCAACCCCAGTGCTGATTTCCCTTAAGAGATGTTGAATTCTGAAACATCATTAAAAAAGAAATCCAAACCTTTGTGTAAGAAACAGTACTTCATGGTGTTTTGCTTCTCATTTCTCTTATTTATAGTGAAATTCAGTATCTGGTCAGATTTTGGAGATTTGTATATTTTTATTTTCAAATTAACTGTTTATTTTGTTTCCATGTATAGTTGTTCTAAACAGTATTTACTGAATTATCCATAATTTCCACTGTCTTGATAATAAATAGTAAATATATTTGAGTTTATTTCAGGACTAAAACTTCAATTCTTCATTTGGCTAGTGTTACATATCTACTATATTGTTTATTGTAATTTTTTCCAGCTAGTAGGCAACTTTCAAGATTTTCCCAAGAATTTCAGTATCTCCTTGCTTTTTTATATTTTAATCAATTATTGGTGATTAAATATAACTTAAAAGTTTATTTTAAAACATTTAGTAAAGTGGAACTAATGCTTTTGCTTTAGTATTGATAATGGAGGTAAAGGTGATGAACATAGTAAATAAAACCATAGGCTTTTGAATCAATTATCACCATTGACAACACAACATCTGGGGGAAATATTTATTTTGTATAAGATACGAAGAACACATTTCCTGTGTAGGCTTATTACCAATGCAATAATTCATTTTGTTTGATAATAAGTTCTAAATTTTGTATAACATTAGAAACCATAAAAATTATGCATATAGTTAAAAATAGTTCATTTATTCTAAAACACATCAGTTAAGTTGTACTCATTCATAAAGTGTACTCATTCATAGGCAAGGTCTTTTCTCTAATTATGAATAATTTGATTAGAATTTTTTATTGTTTTGCTTTTATAACTCAAATCCAAAACACATTATCTGTGATTTTCACCTCTGACATCTTAGTATTTTGCATTTGTTTTCTGTACCAAAATACTGCATGAGACAAAACATTTTAGTATGTTCTTTCTCCAAAATATTGGGCTTTGCAAAATATATTAATGTGTACTGATGTGTTTGCATTAATAATCTCTGCTGTAACTAATTTGCTCAAAAGCAATTTTAAATGTGATTATCTTACTGGATTAATAGAAATCCAGAAGATGATCATATACATGAGTACCATGATACATGAACAAAATGGTAAAAATCATTTTTCATTAGGCAGCTTAAAAGTTTAATTTAAATAACAAAATGACATTCAGTCATAATAGGAACTGTTTTATCTTTCTGACCCACTAGTGCTATAGTAAGTCCCCATTTCATACCTATATAGTTCAGCTGATAACTTATATATTGATTACCCTTTATCAGAGAATCAAATGTTGAAAATACAGAAGTGTCTTGTAAAAAGATCTTTTAAAATGAGCACTAACAAAGCTCACATGTTAATCCTTCGGAGTTTCGTTAGAAAATCTTTATTTGTTGTTGCTGACTCTTTATAAATGTAAGAAGCAACTAGCCAGCATCTTTTTAATTACGCATTCCAAACATACACAGTCATGAGCCCTCTATATTTATTTATTTTCTTTTCTTATCTCTTTTTTTGTTTGTTTTTTATTTTTTTTTTACTTTTTGAGCCCTCTATATTTAGAGAAAAATGTTTAATACTAGTGTTAAATTTTGTAGACCATAGAAATGACAGATTAACCAACATATATTTAGTGAATTAGATGAGTCTTAAACGGACTTCGAAGTTCTTATAAAATCACTTTGTAACAGAATGAATTAAGCATCTAAATATGTATAGAAGCCATATAGTACTTTATAAACCTAGCCTCATAACAGCCAAACCATAGCTTATCGACAAAATGAAAAAGAGTGGTATGCTAAAAGAAAAGAAAAAGGAAAAGAAAAAAACTTTCTGCATTAGGAAACTACCATCTTGTTTACTTCCTGCTGGGTTTTTTTATGATTTGTTTTTCTTCCTTGATTAAAAAATTTTGTGTATTACTCAGTGTTGGATTAAAAATATTTAAAAAATAAAGTCCAAAGACTACAAAATGAAAGAAAATAACAATTAAAAGTCTCCTTAATGCTATCTACTGATCTGACACTTCTTTCAAGAGAGAATTCCTTATAACAGTTTCATGCAGTTTGTAGTATTTCAAGACTGTTGCTTTTTCCCTTGCCAGACTTTTCTTTCGGTTCAAGAATTTTGTCCTATGTCTACAGCTCAGAACAAAAGTTCTTTAGTACTCATTTTGCATTCTAAAATGAGCCAAAAAAGGAAATACCAATTTTGGGGCCAAAGACATTCCCTCTGGGCATACAGACTAAAAGAGTAGGCAGGGAAAGTTAAAGTGACTCACCCAAGACTACACTTGAAGCAGCAGATGTGGCATTCAGCCTTAGACAATCTGGCTCCAGAACCGATTCTGCTAACCACCATGATTGCTGCCTCCATGGGAGGTCTGTGCATGTGCTTCCACTCTTCTCCAGTGGACTCACTTGAGAATATAACTTTATGGTGTGCCCATTGCTGTATATATTGATATATTTTATTTCTAATTATCACACAGTAATCCATGGTACTTACATGCCATGGTTTATTTAGCAGTTCCAACATTAGCAGTTGACTTTGGGATGGTGTCAGTGTTTTGCTATTGCAAACCATGCACCAGTGAACCTCCTGCACACCTATCTTTGCTTAGAAGTCCTGAGAAGTGCCAATTTAGAAATTAGAAGAATATTAAATTATGATCATTTCTGCCAAATGGACTTCTGAATATACACATAGAATTATAGTTATAATAGTGTGTGAAATTATTAAGCTTCTTACCCTTATCAGCATTGTTCATGATCATTCCCTTTTTTGCTTAGTATGGTTAGTTACAGGTTGCATCTCATTAAAAAAAATGATTACCCAGTTAACTTGTAATATTAAGAACAGATAAGGATATTTTTTTATATTGGCAATTTGCATTTTTTCTGTATACTGTTTCTTTCTAACTGAAACATTTTTCATTGGTAGTTTTTTACCTGATTAGTTTGTGGGAATTCTTACATATTAAAGATGTTGAGCCTCCATTATACATTATAAACATTTATTCTAGCTGTGTCATTTATGACTTTTATTAATGGTGCTTTTGGTTATATAGAACCTTTAAATGTTATGTAGTTATATCCATCATTCAATTATACTTTTCATAGAAGCTTTGTGTAAAATTAAGATATGCTAACTAGCACTACCAGAATTCTGGTAGGGATGCAAAACTATTTTAAGTTTGTGAGATTGGAGCTTTAATGAGCCTACTTTTAGGATTTCATTGCATTGTTGTACTCCCACATCTCCACAAAATGAAGATCGCAGGTTCCTAACAGAACTCTGGAATGACAAAGAATGAATGAATGAATGAATGAGGGAGCAAAGCAGATAAAAAAAATAACATATATTTTAGATGATACTATACAGTGACTTTTAAAGTCTGAGTCTTTTCAAAGTATCTACTTGCATTTGTTAGTAAGGCAGCTGAGTCCTTAAGGCATTAATGTGAAAACTCATGCTGTAACACATTATTTATGTTCAGGGCACAGGAAGATGAATACCACATGTACCTCTGATAATACCACCCCATAGTAAATATGTTATAAATTGTATGTTTTGATATTTAGCAGGAGAAGTCTTTGCTCACTTTTCTCTTCAGAATGTACTAGGCTCTTATGGCACATTCTCAATCCAGATACATGTCCAGGTGGTTTGACAAGTTTCATAAAAGTCCTGTGGGATTTTATAGAGTAACTGAAGAAGAAATGACACTTTTACAATAGTTAGTTTCCCCTTACAGGAATATGTTCTCTTTCAGTTCATTGAGGTCTTTTTTATGACTTTCAGAAAAGCTTTATGTTTTTCAATTAGACCTGTCCTGGCTACTTTTTCTTTTTGTTTTTAGTTTTAAAGTGGTTTGTGTGTGTGCTGCACTTTTTTTTTACACTTTTCTTCCATTACATCTTCTACTTGATAAAAGTGGTACGTAGATAGGAAAATTATTTACTATGCTAATTTTTATTTTACTTGGCCATTTAATTCTTTTATATGTCTAAAGATGGTAAATTAACATTATCATAGTTTCACTGTAGATGATTAACATGTTTGAAAACAATTGCAATTGCTTTTTTCTTTATTCATTAAGGTAAAATTGGTATGTAACATTATTAGTTTTAGGTGTACCACATAATAATTTGATTTTTGTATGCACTGAAAAGTGATTACCACAATAAATCTAGTTACCGTCAGTCAGTATACAATTGACCCCCTTCACCCATTTTGTCCACACTCCAACACCCTTCCCCTCTTATAAACACCATTCTGTTATCTAAGCTATAAGTTTTGTTTATTCATTTGTTTTATATTTTTAGACTCCGTATGTAAGTGAAATCATATAGTATTTGTCTTTCTCTGTCTTATTTCATTTAGTGCTCTCAAGGTCCATCCATGTTTTCACAAATGGCAAGATTCCTTCTTTTTTATGGCTGAGTAGTATGCCTGTGTGTGTGTGTGTGTGTGTGTGTGTGTGTGTGTGTGTGTGTATTACATTTTTATCCATTCATTCATTGAAAGGCACTTACATTGCTTCTATATCTTGACTATTGTAAATAATGCTGCAGTGGACATAGTAAATAATGCTGCAGTAAACAATGCTGCAGTGCATGTATCTTTTTGAGTTAGTGTTTTCATTTTCTTCAGACAGATACCCAGAAATGGAATAGTTCGATCATATGTTAGTTCTCTTTTAAATTTTTTTTCAGGAATTCCATACTGCTTTCTGTAGTGGCTGCCCCAATTTACATTCCTTCCAAAGTGTTCAACAGTTTCTAATAATTATAATTTTGAATTATGCCTCCCAACATTCATATCTTAGCAAATGAAGTTGCCTTTTAATTCAGACTTGCTAATTTCTAAATTATATAAATTGTTAAGTTACAACTGTTAATGTGCTGCATACATTAACATATTTCCTATTTTTTCCTAATGTTCTCATTTGATTCACTTAGATGCCTGGCAAGTTGATGCTGGTGATTGGTGGGGCTTTCAGATTATTTCAAGGTCCTTTATTGTCCTATCCATAGGACAGCTTGGCTGTCCAAATGACATGGTGGCCAGCTTCCCCCAGATTAAGTGACCTAAGATCAAGGCACAAGTCCAGATGGCCTCTTGATTTAGCTCTGGAAATCATACACTGTCATTTTTGCTACATTCTATTCATTAAAAACAACTCATGCATTTGTGTCTGTCCACTTTCAAGGGGAGGGAAAATAGGCTCCACCTTTTGAAGAGAAGAGTGTCAGAGAATTTGTGGACATATTTTAAGATAAGCAAAATATACCCCTACAAATTATATATATTGTTGCACACATTAATTTTTATGAGTGGTATATTCTATGTATCCTTCTGTTACTTTTTTATTCATGTTTTTATGGTCTATCCATAAATCTGTCTATCCATCCATTCATCTATTTTTCTAATAATTTGTATTAAAATTTATGTATAAATTCGTTTTATGAGTATATCTTAATATTCATTATCACACTGATGAAATTTACTTCAAGAATTTTCTTTTTTGACTGCAGTGTTTGGTACTATAAATCCTTACATATGGCTCCTTACATAGCTGTTTTGATAGGGCATTTATCTCAGAAAGAGATTTATGAATAATTGTTTTATAATCTCATCTTTATAGACAGTCAAATCTCCCACTATAAGCAGCATATTAGGGTCCTCATTGCTTTACCCCTCTTACCACATTTGATATCCCTTGTCTACATTTTGTCATTCCTTGTGTGAAAAGTATCTCACTGTAGTTTATATTTGAACATGTCTGATTACTAATAAAATTGGTAATATTCCAAGTGTTAATTTACCAGTTTGGATTTTTCTCTTCTGAGAATTGACTATTTTCTATTGTCATTTTTCTATGGATTTGTTACTTTTTTATTTTTTTGAGGAAATTATTTCTATTTTGTTATATGAACACTTTTCCCTTGTACAGTCACAACTGACACTTTCAGTTTTGACTTTATGACTGTATGTATCTCATAGTCAAAACAGGAACGAGCAAACAAAACTTTCCCCTCAAGATTAAAAAAACAAAACAAAGCAAAACAAAAACAGGACCAACCTGTCTAGTTCTGGTCTCAAGATAAATGAAACCTTTAACATTTTCCCTAACTTCTGACTCCCCATTAAAATCAAATTTAGTCCTCACTTTTGCAGTGCTGCTGTTTGAAGATATACCATAATCTTTACAGTTAGGGTAATCATGAAAAAAAACATATTTTTAAAATAGTCTTCATATTCTATATCACTGCTGAATACACTTATAGTTAACAGATTATCTGTTTCCTTTAGACACTGTCTACACAATCATATCACCTATGAACAATCTCTGTATTTTTTCTATCATGTTTTATTTTTCATGACTTCCAGTACAACATTGAATTATGACCCAAGTGGATATTGCTTCTCATTCTCAGGAGAAAAGATTTTCAAAATCTAACTACTAAGTGTGGTTTTGCTGCCCTTTTTTTTTTTTTTTTTGCATATATACTTTAATCAAGAGATGCTATTGAAATTCTAGTTGACTGGGAAATTTTCAATTATAAGTAGAAGCTTTTTTACATTTACATATGATCATATGACACTTCCTGTTTGTTGTATTATATTATAAATTATAATTTTTTACTTCTTTTGTCAGTGTTTTATAATTTTGTCATATAGATCTCATACATACTTTGTTAGATTTATACCTGTAATTTCATGAATTTTGGGTGCCAATGTAAATGGTATTGTACTTACGCTATTTTTTAGTAAACTTTAAAAAAATATTTGTAACAATTTTAGATCTACAGAAATACTGTAACGATATTACAGAGTTCCCATATACCCTACACAGTCTCCTCCACTGTTACCATCCTGTGTTAGAATGTGAAACAACCAATGAAACAATATTGATATGTTATTAACTAAATCCATACTTAATTCAGATTTTCTTATTTTTTACATATTTCTTTTCTGTTACAGGATATCATTTTATATTTGGTCATCATGCAGTTTCTCATAATTTTCTTGTTTTTTCATGCCTCTTACATTTTGAGGTCAGTTATTTTGTCGACTGGCCCTCAGGAGAATTTGTCAGATACTTTATCACTTGATTAAACTGTGGTTGTGTGCTTTGGGGCAGAAGATCTGAAAGGAAAAGTGCCATTCGTACTGTATCATATCAACGGGACATACTATCAACATGGCTTATTACTGACGATGTTAACCCTGAGGCTGAGGCAGTGTTTGTCAGGTGTTTCCATTGTAAGGTGTTCCTCCCCTTTCCTTTTGTTCTCTCTGGAAGGAAGTCACTGTGTATAGGCCAAAGATAATGAGTGGGAAGTGACACTTCCTTGGGAGCAGAATATTGACAAAATTATTTAGATTTCTTCTGCATGGGAAATTTCTCTGTTCTCCCTCATTTAATTATTTGCTTCAATCATTTGTTTGTATCAGTATGAGACTTACAGATATTTATTTTATATAATATATATATATATATATAATACATATTTTTATATAATATATATAACAGCTCTGGCTATTGAAGATCAGGGAGATATATGCTTGGATACTAACCCACATATATACACATGTGTCTAAATATTTCTATATGTATATATAACCATCTGTATCTATGCTAAGCTTAATCATGAGTTCATAGTGATGTTTCCAACTCTTATTCATTACCACATAAAACATTCCTTTTTTTATCTGTAACTGTGCACTTCAACACTGAGAAGCATGCTCTCAATATCCACCATCCATTTACTTAATTGTTCAACTCCAGTATAAATGTGTAGTGTTTTTAGACTTGTTAACCTGTACCTCTTGGGAAACAAATGTATCAGCTAGAGAACAGTGCTATGTAAAGTTTCATTGGCTCTAGTCTTACAAACTCTGCTGATTTCCAAAATTATTTAGGTTGGCACATTCTGCCCCATTCAATGATAATTGTTTCAACCATTTTTTATACATTTATGTGGCTTTCATGTATAGTTTCTACTTCTCTGCGGAAATTCCCCTACCTTGTGTATTTATATTCTGAATATATTTATCAGTTTTATGTTTTGTAAGATAGCCTGCTTTCTGCTGTTCCTGTGGTTCTTATTTTATTTTTGTTTATTGTTGATTTTATTGTCTCAAGTTTTATCTTGCTGTGTACCTGGAGAGTTTTGACTGTAAGTTAATCATTTCATGGGAAATGTTTTCACGATCACTTGAGCTTCTGGACAATGTTATCTTACCCCAGAGAGGATTTACTTTTTCTTCTGGCAGGCAGGTGACAAATCTAATTAATACAATCAGCCTTTGAAAGTACTGTAGCTGGTTTTTACTCTCTAGTTTATTTTCCATTCAACTTTAATTATATTTTTTCACCCTTTAGGTTACCAAACGTCAGTTATTTACAAGAACTCCTCCTTATTGGCAGGTCCTGATTTCCACATTCCTAGTCCCCAACCCCATGAGACTACAGGAAGTTCTGCTCAAGTTTTGGACCTCCCAGTCCCAGCTTTTCATACACCAATCCACATGGTGAAAAAGAAATACCCCATGTCATTTTTACCTCTTTTTTACTCCCAATTTCTCCTAGTATTGGCTCAAAAAGTTCATATTGCTTAACTTTTAGATGACTTAAAACGAAATGGTTTTAAACACATCGTCCAGTTTTTCTAGTTGTCTTAGCAGATGATTATTATACTTGTCCCATCATTCTTAGAATAGAAAGCATTCATCTCCCAGTCCTTCCTGTACCTTCACCATTACATCTGGGATGACTTTTCTTCTTCTGACTCTCTTAAAAGGAAGATAACAGACCCAAAATCGGTTCACTTATGCTTAGTCCCATGTCGGCAATCCAAGTGAACTGAAGTTACAGTTCCATCTGTCCCACAGCTGGAATTTTAAACCAATCAGGAATTGCTTGATCAGCACTAGTTAGGTAATTTGCTTGATGGACCCTTGTTGTCCTAAGGTAAATTTACAATAACCAATCCATTTTTTTGTCTAGTATAACTTCCTTGTTCCTTTTCCCTTCTGCCTATAAAAGCATTTCATTTTGTACCACTCTTTGGAACTCCTTTCTATCTGCTAGATTAAATCCTGCTTATTCATGAATTGCTGAACAAAGCCAATAAGATCCTTAAAATTTACTCAGAGGAATTTTGTTTTTTAACATAACCATACTCATTTATTGAGTATGTAGATATTTAGGCCTCGGGATCTACGTGTGGGTGTATCTACTATTGATTCTCTGCCTTAGGTCTCTACCAAGGTTTATTTTCAATGCCTCTTGCCTTATAAAGATGAGGAAATGTGAGACCCAGTTCCCAGGTTTGGTAAATACCATAGGGAAAAATTGGCTTCATTTTTCTCCTCAGTTCTCTAAGCTCTAGTCTTCAGCAGATTTCGTTCAAATAAACTCTAACATGCCATTTCTTTAATGCTTTGAAGATTTCTTCTCACTCCTGTACCAGTAGCCATATTCTATTAATGGAAACACAAATGCTTCTCAAATCTTTTCATTCACTTTTTTTCTCTTTTCTTCTTATTACAGAAAAAGTCTTAAATGTAACTATTACATTGAAACTTTTATTTCAAATTTGCTATTTTCTACTTCCATTTTGATATTAACTTTTCTTAAAATTCTACTGGGTTTTGCCCTTTTAAAATGATTCCTAATCAGGACTTCTTTATCAAGTTGTGTACATGGAATTTCTCCTTGATTATCACTGAAAATAGAATTTACAAATACTGTATATTTATTTTGTCCTTTTCATTCTATTTCATAAGAAGAGAGTTGTTTTTTTTTTTTTAATAATTATTTTTTATTGAAGGGTAGTTGACGCACAGTATTACATTACATTAGTTTCAAGTGTACAACACAGTGGTAGAACATTTATATACATAATTCTAGGTTCCAGCTATCACCCTACCAAGCTGTTACAATATCTTGACTATATTCCTTATGCTATACATTACATCCTGGTTACTTATTTATTTTACCATTGGAAGTCTGTCCTTTTTTTTTTTTTTGTGAGGGCATCTCTCATATTTATTGATCAAATGGTTGTTAATGACAATAAAATTCTGTATAGGGGAGTCAATGCTCAATGCACAATCATTAATCCACCCCAAGCCTAATTTTTGTCAGTCTCCAATCTTCTGAGGCATAACAAACAAGTTCTTACATGTAGAAAAAATTCTTACATAATGAATAAGTTACATAGTGAACAGTACAAGGGCAGTCATCACAGAAACTTTCGGTTTTGCTCATTAATTATGAACTCCAAACAGTCAGTTCAAATATGAATACTCATTTGGTTTTTATACTTGATTTATATGTGGATACCACATTTCTCTCTTTATTATTATTATTTTTAATAAAATGCTGAAGTGGTAGGTAGATACAAGATGAAGGTAGAAAACATAGTTTAGTGTTGTAAGAGAGCAAATGTAGATGATCAGGTGTGTGCCTGTAGACTATGTGTTAATCCAAGCTAGACCAGGGCAATAAAACATCCACGTATGCAGAAGATTTCTCTCAGAACGGGGGGGTGAGGTTCTAAGCCTCACCTCTGTTGATCCCCAATTTCTCACCTGATGGCCCCCCTGCGACTGTGCCTGTCTTAGGTTGTTCCTCACTTGAGGAATCTTACCCATCTCTGCCTAACCAGTCATCTTCCAGGGCCATACAGGGAAATGTGAAGTTGGTAAGTGAGAGAGAAGCCTTATTGTTTGAAATAGTTAGCTTTTTACTTCTTTGCATATTTATGCCCTGTGGCTTCTATGCCCAGCATTTGTCTTGAGGTATCTTTACCACTTGGAAGATTTATGATACTCGGTAAATTTGATATGAGGCACGAATTCTATTTAAGGGTTGTAATTAGGAAGGAAGAAGAAAAGCTATAGAAGTAGCAGGTGGAAGAAAACATGGGAAGATTGATTATTTCTTTGACATATCTTCTTGTAGAGTAACTTCAGCATATATAGGTTTTAAGCTACTACATAAATTGCGCACACACATTAACATAATAGGAGTATAGTTACATAACCAAAGCATACCTGTAATTACCAGCCATCTCCAGTGAAATGAAGAAAACCATTAAGGCACCTTAGGCATTTGTGAAAACTTATCTATGATATGGTGGATATTGTCCAACTGAACTTGAACAGTCTGAGAGAAATCAGACAAATTAAAACAACCCATTCCTGGGGACTGTTCACATGCCATATGTTCTTTTTTTTTTTTTTTTTTTTTTTTTTTGTGAGGGCATCTCTCATATTTATTGATCAAATGGTTGTTAACGACAATAAAATTCTGTATAGGGGAGTCAATGCTCAATGCACAATCATTAATCCACCCCAAGCCTAATTTTCGTCAGTCTCCAATCTTCTGAGGCATAACAAACAAGTTCTTACATGTAGAACAAATTCTTACATAATGTATAAGTTACATAGTGAACAGTACAAGGGCAGTCATCACAGAAACTTTCGGTTTTGCTCATTAATTATGAACTCTAAACAGTCAGTTCAAATATGAATACTCATTTGGTTTTTATACTTGATTTATATGTGGATACCACATTTCTCCCTTTATTATTATTATTATTTTTAATAAAATGCTGAAGTGGTAGGTAGATACAAGATAAAGGTAGAAAACATAGTTTAGTGTTGTAAGAGAGCAAATGTAGATGATCAGGTGTGTGCCTGTAGACTATGTGTTAATCCAAGCTAGACAAAGGCATTAAAACATCCACGTATACAGAAGATTTCTCTCAGAACAGGGGGGGTGAGGTTCTAAGCCTCACCTCTGTTGATCCCCAATTTCTCACCTGATGGCCCCCCTGCGACTGTGCCTGTCTTAGGTTGTTCCTCCCTTGAGGAATCTTACCCATCTCTGCCTAACCAGTCATCTTCCGGGGCCATACAGGGAAATGTGAAGTTGGTAAGTGAGAGGGAAGCCTTATTGTTTGAAAAGGTTAGCTTTTTACTTCTTTGCATATTTATGCCCTGTAGCTTCTATGCCCAGCATTTGTCTTGAGGTATCTTTACCACTTGGAAGAATTATGATACTCGGTAAATTTGATATGAGGCATGAATTCTATTTAAGGGTTGTAATTAGGAAGGAAGAAGAAAAGCTATAGAAGTAGCAGGCGGAAGAAAACATGGGAAGATTGATTATTTCGTTGACATATCTTCTTGTAGAGTAACTTCAGCATATATAGGTTTTAAGCTACTACTTAAATTGCGCACACACATTAACATAATAGGAGTATAGTTACATAACCAAAGCATATCTGTAATTACCAGCCATCTCCAGTGAAACCAAGAAAACCAGTTAGGCACCTTAGGCATTTGTGAAAACTTATCTATGATATGGTGGATATTGTCCAACTGAACTTGAACAGTCTGAGAGAAATCAGACAAATTAAAACAACCCATTCCTGGGGACTGTTCACATGCCATATGTTCTTTTAACAGTAAATAGTCTGTAGTTGTAAGACTTTGGAGCGCTACAATTTGCACTTCTCCAAATTCTTGGTTGAGTTCCAACAGTATAGATACAGTCAAATTTGTTGTTTTACTGTATGCACAGGCCAGCTTAGATATCTCCTTCCTCATTCCCATGGCAAGTCCAGGAACTGGTGGGATGAGTGCATCTACAGCTGTAGCAGTGCGTGGATCTTTGTTGGGGTTTTTTGATGATCATCTTCTGGCATGAGTCTTCCAGAGAGTGCAGATGTTGGAAGTTCTTTTTCATATCGTATCTTAGTTCATTTTTGGGGTAGCCCAATTAGGCTTTGATCCTCTGTATAAACACAAACAGACCCTTTGCCTACACTTTTATATGCCCTTTATACCCTTGTGTAGAACTCGTTGGAGGTTACCACACAGGAACTGCCCTTTTTTTTTTGCTTTGTTTTTGGTATCACTAATCTACACTTACATGACGAATATTATGTTTACTAGGCTCTCCCCTATACCAGGTCTCCCCTATAAACCCCTTTACAGTCACTGTCCATCAGCATAGCAAAATGTTGTAGAATCACTACTTACCTTCTCTGTGTTGTACAGCCCTCCCTTTTCTCCTACCCCCCCATGCATGTTAATCTTAATATCCCCCTTCTTCTCCCCCCCTTATCCCTCCCTACCCACCCATCCTCCCCAGTCCCTTTCCCTTTGGTACCTGTTAGTCCATTCTTGAGTTCTGTGATTCTGCTGCTGTTTTGTTCCTTCAGTTTTTCCTTTGTTCTTATATTCCACAAATAAGTGAAATCATTTGGTATTTCTCTTTCTCTGCTTGGCTTGTTTCACTGAGCATAATACCCTCCAGCTCCATCCATGTTGCTGCAAATGATTGGATTTGCCCTTTTCTTATGGCTGAGTAGTATTCCATTGTGTATATGTACCACCTCTTCTTTATCCATTCATCTATTGATGGACATTTAGGTTGCTTCCAATTCTTGGCTATTGTAAATAGTGCTGCGATAAACATAGGGGTACATTGGTCTTTCTCATACTTGATTGCTGCGTTCTTAGGGTAAATTCCTAGGAGTGCAATTCCTGGGTCAAATGGTAAGTCTGTTTTGAGCATTTTGATGTACCTCCATACTGCTTTCCACAATGGTTGAACTAACTTACATTCCCACCAGCAGTGTAGGAGGGTTCCCCTTTCTCCACAGCCTCGCCAACATTTGTTGTTGTTTGTCTTTTGGATGGCAGCCATCCTTACTGGTGTGAGGTGATACCTCATTGTAGTTTTAATTTGCATTTCTCTGATAATTAGCGATGTGGAACATCTTTTCATGTGTCTGTTGGCCATCTGTATTTCTTTTTTGGACAACTGTCTGTTCAGTTCCTCTGCCCATTTTTTAATTGGGTTATTTGTTTTTTGTTTGTTGAGGTGTGTGAGCTCCTTATATATTCTGGACGTCAAGCCTTTATCGGATGTGTCATTTTCAAATATATTCTCCCATACTGTAGGGATCCTTCTTGTTCTATTGATGGTGTCTTTTGCTGTACAGAAGCTTTTCAGCTTAATATAGTCCCACTTACTCATTTTTGCTGTTGTTTTCCTTGCCCGGGAAGATATGTTCAAGAAGAGGTCACTCATGTTTATGTCTAAGGGGTTTTTGCCTATGTTTTCTTCCAAGAGTTTAATGATTTCATGGCTTACATTCAGGTCTTTGATCCATTTTGAGTTTACTTTTGTATATGGGGTTGGACAATGGTCCAGTTTCATTCTCCTACATGTAGCTGTCCAGTTTTGCCAGCACCACCTGTTGAAGAGACTGTCATTTCGCCATTGTATGTCCATGGCTCCTTTATCAAATATTAATTGACCATATATGTCTGGGTTAATGTCTGGATTCTCTAGTCTGTTCCATTGGTCTGTGGCTCTGCTCTTGTGCCAGTACCAAATTGTCTTGATTACTATGGCTTTATAGTAGATCTTGAAGTTGGGGAGTGAGATCCCCCCTACTTTATTCTTCTTTCTCAGGATTGCTTTGGCTATTCGGGGTCTTTGGTGCTTCCATATGAATTTTTAAATTATTTGTTTCAGTTCATTGAAGAATGTTGCTGGTAGTTTCATAGGGAGTGCATCAAATCTGTATATTGCTTTGGGCAGGTTGGCCATTTTAACGATATTAATTCTTCCTAGCCACGAGCATGGGATGAGTTTCCATCTGTTAGTGTCCCCTTTAATTTCTCTTAAGAGTGACTTGTAGTTTTCAGAGTATAAATCTTTCACTTCTTTGGTTAGGTTTATTCCTAGGTATTTTATTTTTTTTGATGCAATTGTGAATGGAGTTGTTTTCCTGATTTCTCTTTCTGTTGGTTCATTGTTAGTATATAGGAAAGCCACAGATTTCTGTGTGTTGATTTTGTATCCTGCAACATTGCTGTATTCCGATATCAGTTCTAGTAGTTTTGGGGTGGAGTCTTTAGGGTTTTTTATGTACAGTATCAAGTCATCTGCAAATAGTGACAGTTTAACTTCTTCTTTACCAATTTGGATTCCTTGTATTTCTTTATTTTGTCTGATTGCCGTGGGTAGGACCTCCAGTACTATGTTAAATAACAGTGGAGAGTGGGGATCCCTGTCTAGTTCCCAATCTCAGCGGAAATGCTTTCAGCTTCTCGCTGTTCAATATAATGTTGGCTGTGGGTTTATCATAGTTGGCCTTTATTATGTTGAGGTACTTGCCCTCTATTCCCATTTTGCTGACAGTTTTTAACATGAATGGATGTTGAACTTTGTCAAATGCTTTTTCAGCATCTATGGAGATGATCATGTGGTTTTTGTCTTTCTTTTTGTTGATGTGGTGGATGATGTTGATGGACTTTCGAATGTTGTGCCATCCTTGCATCCCTGGGATGAATCCCACTTGGTCATGGTGTATGATCCTTTTGATGTATTTTTGAATTCGGTTTGCTAATATTTTGTTGAGTATTTTTGCATCTACGTTCATCAGGGTTATTGGTCTGTAGTTTTCTTTTTTGTTGGTGTCTTTGCCTGGTTTTGGTATTAGGGTGATGTTAGCTTCATAGAATGAGTTTGGGAGTATCACCTCCTCCTCTATTGTTTGGAAAACTTTAAGGAGAATGGGTATTATGTCTTCCCTGTATGTCTGATAAAATTACGAGGTAAATCCATCTGGCCCGGGGGTTTTGTTCTTTGGTAGTTTTTTGATTACCGCTTCAATTTCGTTGCTGGTAATTGGTCTGTTTAGATTTTCTGTTTCTTCCTGGGTCAATCTTGGAAGGTTATATTTTTCTAGGAAGTTGTCCATTTCTCGTAGGTTTCCCAGCTTGTTAGCATATAGGTTTTCATAGTATTCTCCAATAATTCTTTGCATTTCCGTGGGGTCCGTCGTGATTTTTCCTTTCTCGTTTCTGATACTGTTGATTTGTGTTGACTCTCTTTTCTTCTTAATAAGTCTGGCTAGAGGCTTATGTATTTTGTTTATTTTCTCGAAGAACCAGCTCTTCGTTTCATTGATTTTTGCTATTGTTTTATTCTTCTCAATTTTATTTATTTCTTCTCTGATCTTTATTATATCCCTCCTTCTGCTGACCTTAGGCCTCATCTGTTCTTCTTTTTCCAATTTCGATAATTGTGACATTAGACCATTCATTTGGGATTGCTCTTCCTTTTTTAAATATGCTTGGATTGCTATATACTTTCCTCTTAAGACTGCTTTTGCTGTGTCCCACAGAAGTTGGGGCTTAGTGTTATTGTTGTCATTTGTTTCCATATATTGCTGGATCTCCATTTTGATTTGGTCATTGATCCATTGATTATTTAGGAGTGTGTTGTTGAGCCTCCATGAGTTTGTGAGCCTCTTTGCTTTCTTTGTACAGTTTATTTCTAGTTTTATGCCTTTGTGGTCTGAAAAGTTGGTTGGTAGGATTTCAATCTTTTGGAATTTACTGAGGCTCTTTTTGTGGCCTAGTATGTGGTCTATTCTGGAGAATGTTCCATGTGCACTTGAGAAGAATGTATATCCCGCTGCTTTTGGATGTAGAGTTCTATAGATGTCTATTAGGTCCATCTGTTCTACTGTGTTGTTCAGTGCCTCCGTGTCCTTACTTATTTTCTGCCCGGTGGATCTATCCTTTGGGGTGAGTGGCATGTTGAAGTCTCCTAAAATGAATGCATTGCAGTCTATTTCCCCCTTTAGTTCTGTTAGTATTTGTTTCACATATGCTGGTGCTTCTTTGTTGGGTGCATATAAATTTAGAATGGTTATATCCTCTTGTTGGACTGAGCCCTTTATCATTATGTAGTGTCCTTCTTTATCTCTTGTTACTTTCTTTGTTTTGAAGTCTATTTTGTCTGATATTATTACTGCAACCCCTGCTTTCTTCTTGCTGTTGTTTGCCTGAAATATGTTTTTCCATCCCTTGACTTTTAGTCTGTACATGTCTTTGGGTTTGAGGTGAGTTTCTTGTAAGCAGCATATAGATGGGTCTTGCTTTTTTATCCATTCTGTTACTCTGTGTCTTTTGATTGGTGCATTCAACCCATTAACATTTAGGGTGACTATTGAAAGATATGTACTTATTGCCATTGCAGGCTTTAAATTCGTGGTTACCAAAGGTTCAAGGTTAGCCTCTTTAGTGTCTTACTGCCTAACTTAGCTCGCTTATTGAGCTGTTATATACACTGTCTGGAGATTCTTTTCTTCTCTCCCTTCTTGTTCCTCCTCCTCGATTCTTCATATGTTGGGTGTTTTGTGCTGTGCTCTTTCTAGGAGTGCTCCCATCTAGAGCAGTCCCTGTAGGATGTTCTGTAGAGGTGGTTTGTGGAAAGCAAATTCCCTCAGCTTTTGTTTGTCTGGGAATTGTTTAATCCCACCGTCATATTTGAATGATAGTCGTGCTGGATACAGTATCCTTGGTTCAAGGCCCTTCTGTTTCATTGTATTAAATATATCATGCCATTCTCTTCTGGCCTGTAGGGTTTCTGTTGAGAAATCTGACGTTAGCCTGATGGGTTTCCCTTTATAGGTGACCTTTTTCTCTCTAGCTGCCTTTAACACTCTTTCCTTGTCCTTGATCTTTGCCATTTTAATTATTATGTGTCTTGGTGTTGCCCTTCTTGGATCCTTTCTGTTGGGGGTTCTGTGTATTTCCGTGGTCTGTTCGATTACTTCCTCCCCCAGTGTGGGGAAGTTTTCAGCAATTATTTCTTCTAAGATACTTTCCATCTCTTTTCCTATCTCTTCTTCTTCTGGGACCCCTATAATACGGATATTGTTCCTTTTGGATTGGTCACACAGTTCTCTTAATATTGTTTCATTCCTGGAGATCCTTTTGTCTCTCTCTATGTCAGCTTCTATGCGTTCCTGTTCTCTGATTTCAATTCCATCAATGGCCTCTTGCATCCTATCCATTCTGCTTATAAACCCTTCCAGAGTTTGTTTCATTTCTGCGATCTCCTTTCTGGCATCTGTGATCTCCTTCCGGACTTCATCCCATTTCTCTTGCGTATTTCTCTGCATCTCTGTCAGCATGTTTATGATTCTTATTTAGAATTCTTTTTCAGGGAGACTGGTTAGGTCTGTCTCCTTCTCTGGTGTTGTATCTGTGATCTTTGTCTGCCTGTAGCTTTGCCTTTTCATGGTGATAGGAATAGTCTGCAGAACTGGGACGAGTGACGGCTGGAAGGACTTCCTTTCTTGTTGGTTTGTGGCCCTCCTCTCCTGGGAGAACAGCGACCTCTAGTGGCTTGTGCTGCGCAGCTGCGTGCAAACAGGGTTTCTGCTTCCTGCCCGGCTGCTATGGAGTTAATCTCGGCTGTTGCTGTGGGTGTGGCCTGGCTCGGGCAGCTACTCCAAAGTGGTGGAGTCGCGTTGGAGCAGGAGCTGCTGGGAGGCTATTTATCTCCGTAAGGGGCCTCCCTGCTCCCTGCAGCCCAGGGGTTAGGGTGCCCAGAGATCCCGGATTCCCTACCTCTGGATTAAGTGACCCACCCTGCCCCTTTAAGACTTCCAAAAAGCACCCGCCAAAACAAAACAACGCCCACCAAAAAAAAAAAAAGAAAAGAAAAAAAAATTTTTTTAATTAAAAAAAAAAAAAAAGTTTTTAATTAAAAAAAAAAAGGTGGTCATTCGTTTTTCTTTATTCTCCGGTGCCAGCCTCAGGCCTCTGCTCACCGGTCTTTCTGCCCTGTTTCCCTAGTATTGGGGTCCCTATCCCTTTAAGACTTCCAAAAAGCGCTCGCCAAAACAAAACAGCAAAAAAGCAAAAAAAAATGGTCGCGCGCTTTTCTTATGTCCTCCGACACCCAGCCTCCAGTGCCTGCTCACTGTTCTTGCTGCCCTGTTTTCCTAGTATCGCGTGCCCTGCACTCTGGCCCGGATGGCTGGGGCTGGGTGTTCGGCAGTCCTGGGCTCCGTCTCCCTCCCGCTCTGCCTGCTCTTCTCCCACCGGGTTCTGGGGGGAGGGGCGCTCGGCTCCCGCGGGGCCGGGGCTTGTATCTTACCCCCTTCGCGAGGCGCTGGGTTCTCTCAGGTGCGGATGTGGTCTGGATATTGTCCTGTGTCCTCTGGTCTTTATTCTAGGAAGGGTTGTCTTTGTTATATTTTCATAGATATATGTTGTTTTGGGAGGAGATTTCCGCTGCTCTACTCACGCCGCCATCTTCCGCCCCTCTGAAGAAGAGAGTTTTAGAGAGTTTACAATAAGGTTCATTTCTTTTTGGCTGGAATATATTTTCTTATGTTTAGTGAGGCTTTTACATGTTCAAATAGTTCAGTCCCAACAAAACAAAGTAGAAATGTATAGCTTGGTTATAACTTAACATTGCCACTTTGGAAACATAGAAGCTTGTTGTGAGTAGAGTAAAGACCAATATTAGCATGGCTTCTGTGTCAATTAATTTTTTATTTTACCGCTTATTGGCAAGAAGGAATCAATGTTTCCATACATACTAAACATAAGCTTGTACAAACACTGTCACAGAACGAAGTTTAGTGTGACTGCCTTTGTCTGCCTGAAGTGATTCCCAGAGGTGACTAAGGGAGATGTTTGTATTGTATGTGCCCACTAACCTGTCTCTGTTTCTAGCTTTTATTAATTGATAATGTTTCTAAGTAAAGCTCTTTCAGGTTTCCTCCCATTAGTTCCCTGTGGTACATTCCTTTGTGTTATCAGGGAGGCAAGCAGAGTATCTTCTTTCTCCCATCTGGTTATGTCCGTACTATTTCTTGGAGAAATTAATCAAAACTCCTATTCTGTGGATATTACTCTGATATTATTCTGAATTGATTAAAATAATTTTAATGAGTTTACTTTTTAGGAGTAATAAAATTAGGTTAAGTGTGCTCATTTATTTTTTAAACCATTATTTTTGTTTAAGCTAAGGATTTAACATATCGAAGTAATATAGGTATTGCTTTTTGAAGGAAATTATATGTCATCAGTTCTATCTTTATGAACATAGGCAATTTTTATACTTATTGGAAGAGTTCTTTTAGATATATTGTACACATACACATATATACAGTCATGACATTATTTACATACAGTAAATGTAAGCAAAACAGATTGATAGGCAATTTCTAAAATTTCTAAGTATTCTGAGATTTACTGTTCTTAATATCTTTGTAACTGAGATGCATGGTGACTTGGTTAAATAATTGATATTCTTCATCTAAATCTACTGGAACAGTTATTTGCTTGGCTCTCTGCCCCTGAATTTGTCTGACCTTTTACAGCTGGTGTCATTCCATTTTTACTTTTCCTTTACTATTTTTGCCCCAGACTCTGGGATCTGGCAATTGCATGATTGCCAAGGTAACTCAGAGAACTAGATTTTAGTTTACCTTGCTGTCTACTGTTGATTGAGTGCCCCAAAATAGATGATTATATTCCTTTTTCGTGTTTTACCATCAGCCAGTAGAGAAGAGTATTAGTGAGGGGTGCAAACCTCTGGCTAAGATAGCAACTTAGATGTTTAACAATGCATATTGCAGAGTTGGTATGATACTTATTGAATGAGAATATACTTGGAATTAGTTCAGAAATCTAAATATTTACCAAAATCACTGGATAATGATTATGCACACTGAAGTTTGAGATCCACTGCTGCCATAATTCAGAGCATGTCTTGGGATTAGACAGATATGGGTTCCAAAAGTTCAGAAAGAGCCTAAGTAAATCCAATAAATCACTGAATTAGTTAATTAGGAAAAATTTTTGTGCACACACCAAAATGTTTGCAAACCAGGAGCATTCAAACTGAAACATGGAATGAGGTTCAGGGGTATAATGTTATAAAGCAGCTTATATAATGGAAAAGCGTTAACTGCTTATTCATAGTAATTGGTTATAATATTAAATTTTTCTTCAGTGATAGGGACTTGATCAGTGGTTACCTCATATCAATCTTGGGATTAAATTTTGTTTGTGATTTTCAGCAAGAAAGGACCCAGGTTAAGTTTTCTTGCAAAATAAGCTAAATTAAGCTTTGTTTGCATGACTAAGCTGGTTTTATTTGCTCTGGGAATTTTAAAGGCTTGTCTCCATTCTTTCTTTCTTTATTTTATTTTAACACGTTCTGAAGAAGCTGCTTTTCACTATATGTAAGATTGTGGAAATGGACTTAACGTGTGGTTCATTTTGCATATCTGAAGTAGAGCATAGACTAGATGTGAGGATGTAGGAAAGTATTACTTATAAATCTCTTAGCATAATTCCTGGAACATACTGTATTTCATCAAATCTAATAGGCAATTGACTTAAAGATACGTGATGATTTAATTTATACTGGGAGGAAGAAGAATTACACTATGAAACACTACTTAGTAATCAGACATTTATTTTATACTTATTGGAAGAACTCAGTCAATATGTCACATCTATAAAAAATCATATAGTTTGTTTATATTAAAAGAAAATATAAGCAAAATGAATTGATGAAGCCATTCTAAAACTTCTAAACATTCTAAGATGGACTCTTCTTAATATCTTTGCTGTTCAGAACTGTCACTTGTGTTCTACCAGAATTCTGATACAAGAATTACTGACAAGAGTGTTCAGTTATTGGCTCAGTGCATTTGTTTTTCTAGCCAATGACTTATTTTTCTAGTTTGGGTGCTATAAACAAAATAAATAATTTTATCAGAAGGGATCAACAGATTTTCAAGTTAGAACTATGAGTAACAGTTTCTTCAGATTAGACACTAAATGATTTCTGTTTCAACTGGTAAGTAATTACAATTGTCTACTCAAGCTTTCATGAATACTCATGTTAACTGAAGAGTTATAATTATGAGTAAAAGTCTTCAAATTAGACCCTAAATGATTTCTGTTTTAACTGTTAAGGAATTACTACTGTCTACTCAGGCTTCCATGAACAGTCATGTTAACTCAAATACTCTTGACAAACATGTCACAACTGCCACCTGGCTGAGAGTGATGGGAAGATTCAATAGTCAATCAAATATATAGATACTGCAATGTAGGGAAAATGTGCATTATTATTTCAAAAGAAAAAAAGAATCAATAAAGATAATAGTATGTGCCCAAGAAAAATGATATGTAGATAGTGGCTGCCATTTTTTATTAAAAGTGTTTTATTGTGGTTCTCTCGCATACCACATGCTTGATACTTTCTTCTGTTGTTTAGCTCTTGATGATTTAGCTTGTAGAGGTTGTCTGATTTTCAAGTACTCCTAGCAGATCCATTCATAGTATAGTTCTTCCTTGCCTAGACCTCATCAAATACCTGTTAGCTAAGGTAAAGTATCTAAAGTCTTCAAGGGCTTCGCATATAGCAGTTTTTCAGTAAATTTTAGGCTCTGTCATTTGCCTTAATGCTGCTGACACCCTCCCTGAATGCCTTGTCTCCAGGTCACAACCATTCCTAGCTTAGTCTATCATAACCCACTTTTAATTCCTGTAGAAGTTTCTAAACTCCACCTGGAGATGGATTCTACTTCCATAAGTATATTGTGACCCATAGACTGTGATAAGAAATATTAATGATGCATTTCTTTCTTTTTCTTTCTTTCTTTTTTCCAGAAGTTTTGCCTTTACTGCTACAGGAGTTGGAAATTTATTTGAGCTTTTGACCTTTTATGAATGTGAATTTTTGCCTCCCAAATTTAGCCAAAGGATTTAATATAAGGTAAAGATTTTATGCAAAGGTCATTTTCCCTTCTGCTTCATTAACAGTATTACATGTTTAGTAATCATTTGCCCAAAACTGATGCATGTTTCTTTTGGCCCCTGTGTTACTTCTTCTCTTAATTCTACAGAATATAATCAGAGTTAGGTAAATTGACTTTCAAAGCCCTTGGAAATCTGGCTCTATATTAATTCTTCAACTGTATCTCCTTATGTTCTCTTCTGAAAAATCTCTGCTCAAGTCAGGTTGATCTTGTCATGGTTTTCTGAACACACCATGAGCGTTCCTGCCTTCCTACCTTTACTGTTCAAACTTCCCTCCAGCTAAAATAAATTTTATTTTCTCCTCTTTTTTCCTGCAAATGTTACCTTTATTACAAAATCCTATCCTGCTGTTTCAGAACACACTCATTTTTCCATTCTTTCATTCATTCAACAAATATTTCTTGAATACATATTATTGCCAGGCAAGTGAATAAGATTAACAAAAGTCTCTGTCATCATGGAACAATAAAGGGTGTAGGAAATAATAACATAATAAACCTAACTGTAAAATATATTTTTAGATATTGATTATCATGCTAAGGGAAATTAGAGTAATCAGAATGGTTTAATAGACTTTAACAATACCTGTCAATTCCAATCCATGGCACTTTAAAATATTGTTAGCTGGATTGTTAGCTGGATTCATGTGTATATAGCTTGCCTTCATAATGAAAACATAATATCAAAGAAACTGATTAAATTCATATCTGAAATATAATAAGCAGAGCATTAAGAAAGAAGAAAGCTATTCCAACTTTGTCCCTTTTCCCCATAAGATGACTTGCAATTGCCAGGTATGTACACATATTAAAGGCTACAGTAACACAAATATTTATTACCTAGATTGACTCTTGTGTTTCTTCTACCTTGTTTTTCAACAGGGGAAATGGGCATTCTTCTGTTCTCCTTAACGATGAGTAAGAATAGGTGTGACTTGGAGGAGAAAGTGAGGCTTGTCTTTAGCCAGAGAACTGACCAACAACTCAAGTCTCAGGGAGCAGAGAGGCAGAGAGTAGATCCATGTCCACAGCACCCTCCAGAGCCAAGGACCTGACTAATTGGAATAGTCTTAGTATTAAAAACACAGTCCGAAAATGTCTAGCTAGCCACAGAATCTGCTCAGAATATTTAAGCTGGAGTGGGCAAATTCCATCTGGTAGTGACAAATTATAGCCAGGACCCAATGCACAATGAAATAGCGAGAAGGGATCCTCAGATTATGAGAAATATTAATAAGCTATTGTAGAATTGCATTAAATATTAGAGTGTAGATTGTTTCATCTTTGATTGTTAAAACCAAAGATACTGATGACATTTTTTCATAGGTTTAATTAGTGTCTAGTGTCCTTGCCAAATGCATGGTATTAACTGGCAATTCCGTAGACAACAGACGTTTAGCATATTTCTGTAATTTTAGTAAACATTACAACTTCTCTTTCTCGGTTATAAAAATAAAAGTTTGGCAATGAATTTTGCACATGAGATATTAAAATTTACATTCACTCATGCATTTACTACTACTCTTTTAAATGACATCTGTAAATAACTTTTCATAAAATCTATATGTAAATTTCTAGGTCTTTTCCCCTTATCTAGTGGTACCTGAAGAGTTTGCATATGAATTTGGAAATATGTAGCAGTACATCATATGGATCCACAGGACATGATTTGGGCTCCTTGGAACTGGAGATAAACCATCTCTCCAAATGTTTCCTTCTTATAGTTGAGGAGCCTTTACTAGTTTGTTTAAAAACATGTGAAAATCTGTTATTCTCCCACTCTTTGAAGCTTAATCAAATGTTCCTTTTGGCAGATTACTTTCTTTCTCCTGTCTTATTCATGAGGTTACCATTTTTTCCTTTTTATTTTTCAAGAGGCATTATATTTTCAACTCCAACAGATGTATTTCTTTAAAAATGCCTTTCATGAGTTTTATCACCCAGGAAAACAGATATATGAACAAAATAACTCAAAACAAAAGTTATACCAAACTCATGTACTGAGTGTTGAATGGTGCCAATCACCCGGAAAAATTTAAAATGTAATATTCAGTAATCCCCAAGAGTGTTAATCAAATATCCTATTTTACTTTTCCTCCATGTTCTATTTTTTGCTATTTCTATCAATTCAGACTCAGGGATTTTGGCCTTGGATTCCAGCCCATTTTTCCCACTGTAAGTTTTTCAAAAATCCTATGGGTACGAGATCATTTGGCTTATGATATTTATAAGTCTCTAAGCTCCGTAACATGCTTAGTTACTGTGGAGACCAAAAGCAAATGGGAACCTGAGCTGAAAACACACTAACAGAAGCGGAACGGAAATGCAAGCTTAAGTATGGAAAACACACAGTGCTGTTCCGCAGTCCTTTTCTGCTGAAGCTTTGAACAGGTCATGTTCAATGTCCCTTGTTTGCAGAGACACAAACTTCAAAAATGACAATATTTTTCACTACTGAAAATAAACATTAGATGACCTCATACAGCTTAGCATAATGCCCAGCAAAAGCTCTGACATTTGAATTGGTTCACTCTATGAAAGGTTATATATGCCTCTACTGTTCACTCATTACTATTTTAAAATGTTAATTCATTCCTTCTCAGTAAATACTCCATATATCCATCTCAGTTTTCTCATTTTCATAACAAAACAGCGCCACATTTACTCCACATTACTTTTATGTTAAATTTACTACCCTAGACAATCTTTCATTACCTGAAAAATAAAGGCAAAAAATGAAGCTAGTCTGTTTGCCACTCCTGCTTCTTTCTGTACCTCTGCCTTTCTGGCTTTGCCAGTGCTTACCATTTCCCTTGTTTTTATTTGAAAGAAATGCTGTTCATTTTTCTAATACTTGATATCTTAAGAATATCCCCAGATTTAATAATGCACAGATATTTATCTGTGCAGCATCTCTTCAAAAGGGTGCTACTATTTGATGCAATTGAATAGAATAGGGAACATTGTACTTAAGTTAGAAGAATTTTCCAACTTTTAACATTCTTTTATACATAAAAATACATCTCAAATATAAAAAGGTTATAATTCTTTACACAAACGTTTTGTATCCTAATTACAAAGTTATTTTTATGTGTAACGTTTAAGAAGGATTTTAGTTGGAGAGGAGAGGATGATGCTGAAGACAAGTTCTAAAAGAGTAGAATTAGAAAGACTTGACATGAGCTATTTAGGACTTAATTTCTATATATATAAATTTGTTCTTTGGGAATATTCTTTGGAGGAGGTGTGATACTGTGGAAAGAGGATGAAACAGAGATTCAGAACACCCAGGTGCTAATGCCAGCTCCACCATATATTTACTGGATGTACTTTCAAAAGAAAACACCATTTTCTGCCCAGTGGCCCTGACAAGTCCTTGTAAGAGTCAAATATTATGAAAGTATTTTATAAATTATGAAGTCTAATCTATTAACATTTATTGCTATAGCCCTGGTTTGCAAAGTGGACTCATTTATAGGAGATACACAATGAATTATTTTTAATTAAGTATTTTTAAATTGCAAGATGATGAATGTTTCCTTGGAAGAAGAGGAACAATGCAAGAATATGTAAAGACATTTGGAAACGTGCCTGTAAATTCCTTTCTGAACTCTGAGACAATTAATGTTAAGAACCCAGCATATAATCTTCCACAACTTTGTTCATGCTTGTGTAAATTTTATATATTTAACTTTGGTTTTATATTTGGTAATTATTCTTGTTTTTCATCATTATTCTTCCCCTAATGCATATTCTCATTTTTCTGTATTTGTACTTCCACTTGCTTTTTTACTCAAAAGTATATCATGTTTGTGTACTTTAAATGTGATCTGTGTATAAGAAAGCTGGGAGTTCTAACACATTTTTTTAAAAGACTGTACTTTTATATGATGAGTCCACCATAACTTATTCAACTGTTCCTTTATTGATGTACATTCATATTGTTTCCAAGTTTTTACCACTATAAATTATTCTAAATAAACTTCCTTCTAAAGTAACTTAATTTCTACTGGATAGATTCATAAAGGTCAAAAATGTGTATCTTTTAACTGTGAAAGATAGTATCAGATCACTTGATGAACTCACATTCACACCAGCCATGAATAAACAGGGCCCATTTTTTTTTTAATGCCTGGCTAATCTACAGATTTTTTAAGGAAAGAATCATAATGAATGCATCGATTTTCTTTTATTTGAATACTAATTATGTTGTGCTTATGTTAACATGCTAGTCTAGTATTTAGACTTCTGCCTGTTTTTATTTTTGTCCAGTTAGAAAAAAATGTATTTATCTTTTACTTGTCCACTTGCAGAAAGCAGTAACTATGGTAATATCAATAATCTTTTGTTCAGTGTTACTGTATCTTTGAAGTATCTTTCAAGACTGAATAAATAGTTAGATAGGCTCTACTATAATACACAAAAAGCTTAATTTCACCCAAAGAAATTCTCTAGATCTGTGCTAATAGAATTTTCTGCTATGATGGGAATGTTCTCTATCTGCACTGTCCAGTACGGTAGCCATGAGTCACATGTGACTATTGAGCACTTGAAATGGAGCTAATTTGACTGAGGAACTACAAATTTAAAATCACTTAATTTTGACTCATTTAATTTTAAATGTAAATAGCTACATATGGCTTGTGGCTACCTTTAATGAAGAAGGTAGGTCTAAAGTTCCTTCATGTGTTTAGAACTGATTCTCTGGTGGGGGAGCAGGGGAGTGTGACTTTTTTAGTTTGGCAGTTAAAAATATAGTGAAAAGGTTATTTTTGCATGGACAATGTGTATGTATTACTGAAGAACTGGTTGGAGTGACTTAGCACATTTAACTTGATCTATTTTGGCATGTCAAGTCAATCAACTCTCTTAACAATCAGACTTAGGCTTTATATGTTCATCAGTCAAAAATGGTAAATGATTATATTCTACTGCAATCCTAATTAGATTCTACTACAATCCTAACCCTAACCTTAACCCTAACTATGAGGAAATTGCTCCATAACACTGAAACATGCTTTTCTATTTTGTTGCTCTTATGTGTTAATATATTTTTATGAGATACGCATTGTTAACTCAGTAATATCTATTTTTATGTAATGTCTTATCATGTAACATCCTTCTTTTCCTACTTTATAGGAGAAAGCATAACATTTTCTTTTACATGAATTCTGCCTCATCTAAGTTTTGTCATCACTGGAAATGTTTTTTAAAGGTAAGTTTCTTAAAAGTAAAGTATTCTACTATTCTTCCTGAATTTTTAATTTCCTATACTTAGCACTTGAGATGATTTTCTCCACCTCCCTATCTCTCTCTCTCTCTCTGATTTGGCATTAGACTCAGTCTCATCATCATATTTCAAAGCAACTGCTGAGTAGGAGACTTATTTTTTTCTCCTATTTTTTCTATTCATAAAGGAAAGTCGAGTAAAGTGCTAACTTCTAGCAGTCACTGGCACAAATCTGGGCTTAGTAGAGCCATTCCAGTTTCTAAACCCTACCAGTTTAATATGCAAATACCCATAGCTTTAGTAGCAGAGAATGTAATCCTATTATAGTCTCGAATTTATCTGAGTCCTTAGAAATCCTGATTAGCCTTAATAATCACCTGGCTCCTTTCTGGGATATTATGAATATCTGTGGTGGTTTCAGATCCTTCCATGTGAGAAAATATGATTTTGGCTACCACTGCTTCCAGGGCTCTCCTCTGTTCATCATGATGATGAACAAAATATTACAGTGTGTCTTTTACTTCTGAGTTTGAGTTTTTGTAATAAAATGTCTAGATAGATATTTTGCTACACACCCATTAAATTAAAAATTGTCTACTGTTTTAAAAAGTGAATCCACATTCAAATGTAATCCTTCACAATATTTGACCTATTTTGTTTCATTTGCCATCCAAACCACTCCACAAAATAAGCATAAATTTATTCTTGTTTGAACCTCAGTTTTACATATAGGTAATAGAGTTCTGTGAACTTTTCAAGTGTTCAAGCTTGTATATAGTTAATATTTTTTATGGTGAATTGGGGACTGGAGGACATATAAATACTCGATAAGGATTATTATTCTCCATTTTACATCAGTGTAAAACACATGGCTCAGAGACATACTTCCTGGGTGTGGCTGTCATTCTGCCATCTTACACTACATTTTTTCATCTGCAAAAACACAATAAATTTACTTAATACTGATTGTTCCTGTTACAACAATTAAATAGGGTGTGTTATCTGCCTGTTGTTACTGCATGTCTATCAATATACCTAGCATTGGTTAGCTGCTAACGAATGCTACTTTCTATTGTCTTCCTTTTCTTATCGATTTCATTTTGATAATATGTAGTCATGTTATCTATAGGTTGTTCACAGAATCACTTTAAAAATATGCAAGTAGTGGAAAAAAAGCTTTTCAGATCAAATTTACCTAATTTGAGTGTCAATGATATCAAAACCCTATAAGTAAAACCAAACTTATGAATCTCATTAAGCAAGAGGTTTAAATAAAACTAAAGTGTATCTAATAATTTACGAACATATAAGTAAAAGGGCTGCTTTAGTAATATTTCAACATGGCTAACTTACAATGTCTTAAGACTAATAAATTCCTGTTAAACATTGAGTAAGAAAGCTTAGAAATTCTAAACCAGAAGGATAAGTGAAAGAATGCAATTATTAAAGCTCTTTGAATTTAGCCTTTCTGTTGACAATGTGTTGTGGAAGATGAAGAATGACTGCAAATGCACTGACGCTCCCCCACCAAGGGTTAGGGGCACTCCCCTGCTGCCTTAACAGATAGAGCGCGGTGGTACCAACACATCCAGACACCCAGACCGAGGAAGTGGGGACTGAGGTAGAGTTATCTTGGAATCTCTAGAATTACGCATCCACCAGACCATAGAATGGTCCCAATAAATGCACTGCAGAGCAGAAGAATCACCCATCTGAGCCCTGCTCAAATTCTTGATCCACAAAATCATGAAATATAATAGCATGTTTTTTTTATTTCAGAACATCAAGTTATAGGGTAGCTGGTTACACTATAATAGATAACAAAAAATGTAGAAGTTAAGGAAAAGAATGCCTTTCCATTTGTAGGTACATACACAACTTTTCATTGGTTTTATATGTACAAATGGTTAAAATGTAATCCTAAAATAATTTATCCAAGCTCGTTTGTTTGAACAGATTCACTGACCCAGGGTTTTATTGTGTGCATAATCTTTGAAATAATTATTGGTCATTACTGTTTCAATTTATAGAACCAATCTGTTGTAAAATCATGAGAGAACATAGGACAATTGGATATTTAGGGAGGCAGCGTATTGTACCTATAGAAAAGAACTAGGTTCTCTATCAAGAACTCTGAGATGAAAGATTTACTCTGCCACTCATTACTGTGGCAACTTTGATCAAGTCACTATCTGTGTAGGTTTAAATTCATCTATAAGATTAACTCATTAGATTGCCCATCCATAGGTTGCTTCCAACTGTATTTGAAAAATCTCTAAGCTTCTGCTGTCGTTGTTTTGTGTTCTTTCATGAGATAGTCAGGTGAGGCCACAAAGGGAGAAACAGGGCAAATACAGGAAAATAAAGCTTATTACATGCACAAGTCCTAGAGAGAGAGAGGTATGAAGGGGCCACATGAGGGGAGCACCAGGGCAGCCAGCTCGGTCATACAGGTTGGGAGCTGAAGAAGAGCAAATGCCCGTAGGCAAGTGGGGGTCAGGATGGAACTCAGCTCAAGGTGCAGGGGGATTCCATGGGGTATTTGAATGACACCAGGTCACAGTCAGGGAAGAGCAAGGGGAGCTTGTGGTGGTGGCCACCAGCATTATCATACTGGGGCACCTGGGCACCTGGGAGGTGTGCTCACAGATTGTTTTGGAGAATGTTGAGGCAGCAGGAAAATAAGTTTAAAATGTAGAATAAAATCATTAGGTCACGTTGTGGTCTGAATGTTTGTGCCCCCTTGAAATTCATATGTTGACATCCTAGTGCCCAAGGTGATGGTATTAGTAGCTGGAGCTTTGGGGAGGTAGAGAGGTCATGAGGGTGGGGCCCTTATGAGTGGAATTACTGCTCTTATAAAAGAAACCCCACCGAGGTCTCTGCCCTCTCTGCAGTGTGTGGATCCGAGGAAGAGAGCCCTCACTCACTCCTGCTGGCACCCTGACCTCAGGCTTCCAACTTCCTGGACTGTGAGAAACAAATGTGGGTTGTTTATCAGCTATCCAGACTGTGGTGTTTTATCACAGCAGCCCAAACAGACTGAAATAGGTCGCAAATATTTTAACATGTCACAACTAAATTGGTACCAAACAGAAGGTTTGATAGTAGATGCCTTCCTCCTTCACCACTCAGTAGTACAGTACCTTAAACATTCTTCGCTTTCCTTAATAGTTCATCCTTCAAACTAATCCTTAATAATTTCCCAGTGAGAACTTTTGTACAGGAAGGAGTCAGTACATATGGCTTTATTTGCAAGTGTTGGATTGTCAGGTAACAGTTGTAACTTAGAGAATGCTTATATATATATATATATATATATATATATATATATATATATATATAATCATCTATATATAATCATCTATATATAATTTATAAAATATAAATTTATATGTATATAATTATATATATGATTTATTATATATATATATGTAATTTATCACAGAGACTGTATTTTCTTATGCTTAACTTAATTGGATTCCCTGAGCATTTGAGTTTCAGGGGGGAGCATTATTGCTGTGTGTGGGTTTTACCTTTAAATTCAGGTGAATCAGTTACAAGGTGGATTTCCCAGTAGTAGTTTCTGTCTCCTTGCCTTCACTTAAGGTGATGATTTGATCAAAGCTGGCAAAGCATGAAATTATGGCCACCTGTAAAAATGTCACATGCTATTTCAAAGTCCTCCTGCAGTTGGAAAATTTCCTGATTATCTGGACCAACCATGGGAATTAAAATTCAGTGTGCCTGACATTACAGCATGTTTTAACAGGAGCCCAATTATCCCTACCCTGTGCCAATATAGAGTTGCCTAGTCAGAATTGTTAGATGAGTCCATGGAGGATAGGAGCTGTCACCAAGCATCAGCTCACACAGGAGAATAAAATAAAGGCAGCACTTCTTTCTTTATAAAAATCAATAATTGTGTTTTATTTGAAAATGTGTACTCCTATGCCTGGAGCAAGCCCTGAAAATGTAAGAAAATCAGTCTATTTTCAGATTTTATGGCAAAATCCTTCGCTTTTTATCATAAGAACTGTTAGCTCTTTCCTCCTCTGTTAAAAAAATATATTCTAGGGCATATTCAGCAACTGTTATAATCATGAAAAATAAGATATTTTGAAAATATATCTAAAATTACCAACTTTATTTTTATGCAGAAAGGAAAAAATATCTTTTGTAGGCTTCAATTTTATTGAAAAATATTTATTGAGCACCTACTTCATACCAGGCTATTTGCTAAGCTCTGGGTTACAAGAAATGCATAAATATACTTCTCCCTTCATGAAACTCACAGGCTAGGAAAGGAAACAGAAATGCAAATAAATTAATTTCTTAGAAGGAAAAACTGATGAGAAAATAAATAATTACAACCCAAAGATGATAGGCTGTCCTATGTATATATGTACATATACATAAACAAATATATACATACATACAGAAAAAGTTTGCAAAAAATAATAATCATTTCTAAAAATGTCATTGTTCTAAAATTAAAGGTATACCAATTGACCTATTTATAATAGTTTCTGATTAATATATGTCTTTCTTAATTCAGGAGTCACTTAAATTCACTAAACATGTTTGACATTTTCAACAAAAAGAAGGCTTTAAAAAAGAAGAAACTCTAGTTTTATTTATGTTTGCTGTTTGCACCTAAGAGGGGTAAATGTTAGAATTCTTATATGACCAGAAGATGTAAAGTCATGGGAAAGCTGAGGGGGAGGAAAAGGGATTTTTGTCAGTGTTTCACCAGCTCCCTGATAGAAATGTGTGGTGCAGAAGAGGTGTCTGAGCTTCTATTCTAGTGCTGTGAGCACAGCTTAGCATTCATCTGCCTCAAATATTGAGCATACAGAAGAGTTATTTGAAGAAAGGGTCACTGCTCAAAATATTTTGAGTATTTCATTTATTTTTCGTACTACATTAATACCATAGGAAAGCATTTCCATTTCTATGGCAGGAAGAGCAGTTTAATCTCATTGTAGATTTTGCCCAAATCTATACCTTTGCATGTTTTGATTCCTTTGAGTCTCATGGTTCTACTCATTTTTGTGGCTAGAAGAATACCAAGTCTTCTCAAGTTCTGCGTTTTACCTCTTCTTTAGTTTCTTCTCACCATCTGGCTGACCTGAAAAATATCGCCTGAATATATGAATTAAACTTATTCCTATGATTTAAATTTGATAAATATCTCTTGTCATATATAAAAAATATACCCTCAATTCACTTTTTGTCAATACGTCTTTCTCCATAAACACCACTGAGTGGTGTGGGGCATGTAGAGGTACCCCTTCTGGGGTGCAGGTACACTGTTATAGTTTGGCCCCTCCTATGGCCAAAAAAAAGAGACACAGTGCCTAGCATCCTCTTTGGATTTAGGAGGCAACATATTCCTTCACTGAGGTGTGTTACTCAGGCTCATTTACAGACTGACCCTAAAAGCCTCTAGTTTTTGGTTTGGGCCCAGAACAGGTCCAGTGTGCCGTGCCCTCCGCTCTGCCACTGGGCCATACGATCCAGCAGACCCAGTGGAGCTCGGAGTGTCCATGGGTAGAGGTTGGAGCCTTTGACAGGCTCAGAGGAGACTGACTAAAATTTGGTCAAGGAAAGATTCAGAGAAATGGGGTCAATTTTGACAATTTTGTTGATCATATCAAAGAATCAACTTTTGGTTTCATTGACCTTTCTCTGTTGTCTTCCTTTTTTCATTTAATTGATTTTGATTCAATTATTACTATCTCCTGCAAAATTTTGGCTTAAAATTGTTTTTCTTCTAGTTTTATAAGTGAACATTAGATTACTTGTTTGAGACCTTCTTTCCCAAAATAGATATTTAAAATTATTTATTTCCCTCCAAGAACTAATTATCTGCACCCATAAATTTTCATTCAGTTAAAAATATTTTTCAGTTTCCCTAGTAATTTCTTCCTTGATGCATGTGTTATTCAGAAGTTTGGTCTTTGATTGTAAGTACTTGGGAGATTCCTGATTTGTTTCAATTATTCATTTCTAATTCAATATTTTGAGTAATTTCAACCCTTTAAAATTATTGACTTTTGATCTATGGCCTAGCCTAAGATTTATCCTAAAGAACACATGTGCACATAAAAGAATATGCATTCTTTTGTTGACTAGTGGAATAGTTTATAAATAGGTCAAGTCGGCTGATAGTGCTGGTCAAATGTTGCATGATCTTACTTTCTACCTATCTTTTAAAAAAATCTGTTTTGATAGAGGGGTGTTGACATCTCTACCTATAATTTTTTATAAGTTGCTTATTTATGATTTCAATTTTCTTAGATTTTGCTCCAGGTCCTTTGTGGCTCAGTAGTTAGGTTTGTATGTATTAATTGCATTATATTTTCCTGATACATGTATTGATCCTTTTTTACCCCCTTATCTCTAGCAGTATTTTTTGTTCTATAGTCTGTTCTGTCTTACATTAATATATCCACTCCAGCTTTTTCATGATTAATGTTTACATGATGCAACTTTTTCCATCCTTTTACTTTTAATCTATCCAGGTTTATTAATCTATAGTGCATATCTGTAGACAGGCTGTAATTGGATATTTTTCTTTAATGTAGTCTAACAATCTTTCTCTCTTCATTAGAGTTGTAATCTATCCATACTAAGTGCTATTACTGGTATGATTAGGTTAGCCTCTGCCATTTGCTGTTTTCTATATGTGTCCTGTCTATTTTGTTCCTCTGTTTTTTTTCCTACCTTGCTTTGTTATTATTGAAAATTTTTATTGTACCATTTTAGTTCCTCTGTTGTTTCTTAGCACTTTTATTAAAGTTATTTTCTTAGTGATTGTTCTAGAGATTACAATATGTACCTTAATTTATGATAATCAATTTCAGGTTAATACTTAGTTCTGGGCACAGATAGCAACATCTCTAGTATGGTTTCATTTTTATTCTTTGTTTTGTACTATCATTTTTATGTCTCTCTTATTTATAAGTGCAGTAAATCTAATGATACAGTGTTTCAGGAATATTTTTTCAGTAATATTTTCTTTATTTAAAAGGAGGGAGAAAAATATATTTGCATTTATACATATATCCACATTTTTGCTATTCACAGTACTCATTTTTTCCTATAGATTTTAGTTATCATATGATGTCATGTACTATAAGACTGAAAGACTTTGATATATTTTAAGGCATATCTGGTAGCAATAAATTCACTTAACTTTTGTTTATCGGTGAATGTCTTTATTTTCCTTTACTTTTGATGGTAGTTTTATTAGATATACATTCTGAGTTGACAGATTTTAATTATTTCTTTCAGCACTTTGAAAAAAGGCATCTTACTTCCCTCTGGATTCTATTACTTCTGATGAAAAGTTAGTCATTAATCATATTGTTGTATCCTTATATATGATTAGTCATTTTTCTCTTGCTGCTTTCAAAAATTTTTTTTATCTTTTAGCATTCTAACGATCTAGATGTATCTAGATATAAATCTTTCTTTGTCTCACATGAATTTTTTTGGCTTTTTAGTTCTGTAAATTAATATTTATTATCAAATTTGGGAAGTTATAGGCCATTACTATTAAAATAGTTTTCTCTACTTCTGACACTCCTATTACATAAATGTTGGTATGTTAGGGTTTTGAGGCACTATTTATTTTGTAATCTTTTTTCTTTCTTCTCAAGATTAAATTTTTCATCTTTGAATTTGATGTTTCTTCTGCCATCTAAAAAACTCTATTGAGCCAACCTATTTTCATTTTGGTTATGGTATTTTTCAACTGCATCCATTTGGTTCCTTTTAAATAGTTTCTGCTTCCTTATTGAGATTCTCTGTGTGTTGATTCATTGACCACATATGTTTTTCTAAACTTTAAACATGGCTTCTTCTAATTTTTTTAACATATTTATATTTCTTCTTTAAAATTACTATTACATTCCACATCCACACCCACTGAGGAACAGTTTCTATTGACTGTTTTATTTCTTGAGCGTAGGTCACATTTTCTGTTTCTTTGTATGTCCCAAAGTCTTTTGTTGAAAACTGAATGTGTTGGATGATATGTTTCACCTTTTCTGGATTTTGCAGAAACTGATGTATCAGCTTATTGGTTTTTTTTTTTCTTATTTTTGATGTTTTTTCACCTGGTTTACTGGGGTTTCTCCTGTAGCCACACACCTCACTGGTAAGCCAATGATTTGTTAGAGATTGTTCTCAAACACCATGAGCCCTTAAAATGTCTGCCTTCTGCCAATAGACTTATGTTTAGTCGGGGAACACAGTAAAGTTCAGACAGCTTTTAAGTTTGTTTTGGTGTTTGCTTTCCCCCACTTCCTCTTGGATCTCCCGTGCATGTGCATGCAGTCTGCCAGTCCACCAGGAATGAACTGAGAGTTTCTCTCACTCTTCTAATGCTCTTTCATTCCTATGGTTTTCCTGTAAGGTAAATGGCAGGTGTACTGATAGTCCCAAATCAGACTGAAATCCAAAGACAGCAGAGTTGAAGGCTCTCCCCATTTCTTTCCTTTTGAGTGTTGTGTTTTACTGGTAATGCCATTCAGCTTGTACTTTTGTCCTCTGCCACAAGTCATGGCAGTACAAACCATACAGTGAAGCTGCTGCTTTATGTGATTACCACACTAACCAAGCTGGGGGTGGATAAGAGAATAGGTCCAGGCAAAAACTCACTGTGTCCCATGGATCTTACCCAGTGTTCCGGCTGCTTTTCATGAAAAATGGCTTTTTCATTTGTTGTCTGTCCTTAATGGTTTCCAGAGCTATTTTTGCCGATTTTGCCAAATTCTATAATTTGTTTTTTAAAGGGGAAGGGATTTGCCAATCTCTTCATTCTGTCATAATCATATACACTTTTTAATTGAATACTGAGTGGGAACTGGTTCTAATAATTTATTTACAACTTAGTATAAGGTAACTATAACTAATATAGTAAGAACATGGGGTAGAAATAATTTACAGGTCTCTAAATACAAATTCTAAAAGACTGTAAATAAAATATGGAAAAACACATGATAATACTTTGTTTTAAAATAACTAGGAAAATGGTAGTTTATTTAATAAATAGTGTTGGTAAAGTTGGCCATCCATGTGGAAGAAACAAAATGAAATATAGTCACCATAAAATAAATTTCAACAAATCAAAGATTTAAATTTCAGTAACTTATAAGTGATAATGTTAGTAGAAGTTGTATAATTTGGAAGCAAGTGAGATTTCTTAAGCAAGACTAAAAACACAAGATCCAAATGAAAACAAAATATTTGGGAAAAAAAAAACATCATAACTGGAGTAAGAAGTCAAATAATACTCCTAGAAAAAACAATTTTATAATAAATAAAAAGAAGACACAATTTGGCACTATTCAAAATGCACCCAAAATCATAAAGCTGATGAAAAAAATAAACAATAGAGAAAAAATGGTGAAAGACACTGTAGTAACTGTTGAGGCATTGCCATTCAGATTTCTTTTCGAGAGAGAAATTTCCATAAGGAGGTCACTTAACTAACAGCCTGTAACTGAACGTGCCCTCTGGATTTGCCTCTGCTTCTATGCACCTGCTCAAAACCCAGGCAGTGCTGAACAAGGAGATGTTATAAGGACTCATTTTGCCTAAGACAGGAGCAATACTTGTACCATGTTTCCCCATGGGTTGGCAGAGGCTTTCTCAGAGCTGCTTCTGCCTACAAAATTCTCCTTCCTTCCATCTTTACTTTCACAGTTTTACAAGGACATCTTGGGCCAAAGGCTCACTACCTACTCCTACTCCCTCTCCCTTTTATTTTTCATATGATTTACCCCCAATAACCCTTTTTTTTCCTTCCAACTCTTTCTCAGGTTCCCTTCAGGTACAACTATAATAAGATTTTAAGAACTTTGAACTTAAAAACTCAGAATTATGACCACAAAAAGGGTGCTTCAAAGATTCTTCCAATATAGTGAGCTATTATCACAACAAAGTGAGTCTATCATTAAGAGAGACCTGGGAAAGTAGGTTGTATGTTGTACCTTTGTGCACAATCAATAAACTGATCAAATGAATTAAGATTTGGGAACCGTTCTATAATTGTGATGATAGAACTTCAGCTACTTTTCCCTGAATAAATAAATGAATTGCAAAATACATCATAATAATAAATATGAAAGAAACCCAGCTCACAAAGGGATGAATATAAAAAAATAGTTTCATAAACAAGCCATTTGATTCCTATTGCAGAGTGTTTGGATGTTTAATTCCTTTTGCCTGGTTACTCCCTGTTCTCTTTGTTGAGTTAATTATTGCTTATGTGTCTAAAACCAGGTCAAATATTACTCCTAGAATGAATCAGGAGCCACTGTTAAATGCAGTCATATACTTTTTATTATTAGAATATATCACCATTTGTAATTAAATCATTCAGTTTGTAGTCTCTTAATATCTTGCTCTACTACAAGATTATAAATTTGTTCATTGATGTAACTTTGTTACCTAACAGAGGACCTTGTACTAGTGGACTGTAATTATTTATTAAATGTTATCATAGATACATACATGAATTCAAATATAACCTCTGATATTTACATAATTGTTACAGTTTCCAAAGCACTTTTAGTACAAAAGCCTATTTAAACTTCTCAACTTCTCAATTACTATGTGCAAGATGAGTATACTGATTTCCATTTTAGATGAGCAAATTGTGTCTCATAAAAACAGAGAGGCACAAACTAGTGTTAGAAAGGATGGAATGGGTATTGATAATTAATCATCTTTGATTTTCTAGTCCCAATTGAGCTTCCTTAAATGAAAATATCAGTATCATACAATGTAAATTTTCTCTGCATCTCCACTATGAAAACTTCAGTAAAATATGTATTCCTTATACTTCTGGAGCATACCAAAACAACAATGAGGGTATTTTTTTATTTGGTGTTAATTTGTGGATACCTTTGTAGCTAAGCCATAGTCTATCAACTATGTTATTCACAGAGCAGTAGGTTCCTTGAAAAGAAGACACAGATGACACATGAAATAAAACATATACAAGTGCTTTAAACAGTACATAACTGTAGAGAAAATGGAAATTTCTGACTAGGATTCACGCCTGGCTTTAATAACACCCCTTGTGTATATAAAAGAACCTGCTTTGCATACTTATGAGAGCAGCAGGATGGCTACCAGTGACAGAGTCACTGGTCAGTCATGAGAGTACTGGGCCAAGTGAGGGGTGGAGAGAAAACACCCATTCTGTCCTCTCCTCAGTTCCTGGTACAACTGACAGGTGTCCACCATCACCACAGAGACCCGCCCAGAGTTCCTCCCTGTGCTCGGGGCAGGGCAGAGGAGAAGGGGAGAGAGTGGCAGAGAGCAGTGCCAGCAGAGAAGTGGAGAGCTTAGAGGGTGGAGCGAGGAAGCAGGAGAGGGAAGCCGCAGGGCCCTGGGGCTAGTAAGGCAGAGGACTCAGCCGCATGCCGGGGGGCAGGAGGGAGCAGCGCTGGAGCCCACGGCGTGTACACAGCTGGGTGACTGCTATGAGAATGAACGTGCCATGAACCCCTTTTAACACCCTCAACTTGCCCGTGTCTTTATTTGGTCTCACTGAATTCATAGTGAACTTGACTGGAGAGGGGAACCCCCTCCTTCCAGAGCAACAACAAGATTCTAAGTAAAAGCACACTATTGTGATAATGTTCATGGGTTATCACAATAATGAATGAAAATGCTCATTCGTGTTTATAAAGAATTTTCTCTACAAGAGTATAAACAGAAGAATATAAGCCTTGTGAACACTCTCTGATTGAATATCTCATCTTTATTTTTCAATATTGACTTCTGCAGAGTCAGACAAGAACATGACAACATGAAAAAAAAAGCAAGTGAAAATAAACTACAGTGAGATAAATAGTTTATTCATGAGTTTAATAGGTACAAACTGTTTCCTGATGAGTTTGTATATAATATTTTATAGGCAAGAATGCAGTATTCAGTTAGATTAAAAAATTCTTAAGCGTCCTATGCTATGGGGAAAAAAATATTTGCATATGATACAGTCTTATTACCTCAAGGATCATAGACTCTTCGGACCGCACACATACAATTGTGGATGTTGCCCTTCTGGAGAAACTGTTCTTGAATGCTGTTTACTTAGTTCAATGTAAGTGTCTTTTTATCTTAAACAAATACACAGGTGATTCACCTCCCAAACACAGATTCTTAGTGTCCAAGCCTGGACCAAGCCCTGAATCCAGGGATACAGAGTATCGTTGGCTCGCCCAAGCCAGGTGGGTTGGGAACCATATAACTGAAAACTCCTGCAGATGGGCCATTACAGTTATGAGAGCAAACTAGGGTTCTCCCATTAGAAGAAAGGAGAGAGAGAACTGATGAGTAAAGGGAAGCAGAATTTCCCACCCCAATATATGCCTTTTTGGTATAAGGGTCATTTAGTTCTGATTATTTTTGAGAGGATGTAGACACAGGAGAAGTTCTGAAAACCAAGTAGAAGTTATGCTTTTGTAAGAAACATTTAAATTTATAAAGCATATCTCCATTTGTAAGGGTGTCTCCTCTGTACTAGGAAGAGGAGGATGACTTAATCTTTATAGATTCTTGTCATTGGAGAAGACTTGGACTTAAATCTACATAACAACCATACCCTCATTTACTATGAGGCTAACAGAGAAGAATGTTAGCCTTCTCTCCCCCCCTAACATTTCTTTAGTGTTTAGTTGGAGATGGTATTTAATTTAAGGTGGTGGCTTGGGCCACTTAGAGAGTTACTCAGTTTTCTTGGCTATCTCCCATGTATACAGGAAGTATACATACTATTAAACTTCTGTGTGTTCTATTAATCTGTCTTTTATTAAAGGGGGCTCTCAACCAAGAACCTAGAAATAGAGGGAAAATTATTTTTCCTCCCCTACAAGAATAGGATAACAAGTCTTTAGGGATCATATCTGTATTTTGATACAAGTTTTATAGTACTCCCTTTATTATCTGATATGATTACATAATCCTAATTCACCTTGAAATGGCAATGTCTGTAAATGAGCATGGACATGTTTCTCTTGAAAAGTAAAATGTGCTTTATAAGAAGTATGTGTGGCACCAAGATTTCAAAAAAAACAGTTCTGGAGAAACTCAAGTTCTATTCAGCAGAAATTGTTCTTGGTTGAGATTAATTTTGTGTTTTTCCTTGCTGAAAGCAATGGCAGAAAACCAATAAAACTCCAAAGTAATCTTAAACCTTAACAATGTCAAAACCATGCCTAGTAGCTGAATGTCCTCCTTTATCCTTCTCAACAAGAAGTTGCCAAGCTGCCCTTTGCTGAATTTGAAGTCATCACATGACAGTTTAATCAACTCTTCCCTTTCTTTGCCAAGAAGCCATCTGGCCATGTGCTTTTTCACTGAAAATCTGTCCCTGATCCAATTTTAATTTGTTACCTTGTTGAGAAAGTATTCATTCCAGTGGATGACCAAATTTGAGTGCTGTTCTATTCTGCAAGCACTAAGGATGAATTTTCCATGAGTGTGTTTTCTTTAGGTTATGGAATGATTGGCAATTCTTTCTGCTACTTTTGTATGTTCTGCTGATGTTACTTTCTTGATGCTTTTTTTTTGTCATGAACATTCAAAGGCAGGCATTTTAGTCCTAGTTTACTGGCACCCCTTCCTTTCATTATGATAGGTGAACAAGTCAGTTAAGTAGATTCAATTCCACAGACCTGATTCATCCACAACGAAACAACTACATTAAAAATAGAAGAAATGTGTATTTCAGCCTAGACTTTCAAGAAAAGAACAAGTTCTTTGAAAATGTTTATTTTAAAAAAAACCAGATAAATGAATTCTTCGAAATCTTTCCCTCCTCCCTTGTTTTTTCCCCAGCTTAATTGAAGTATAATTGACAAAAGTGTGTATATTTAAGGTGTACAATATGATGTTTTGATGTGTGTGCTTGCTGAAATGATTATAGCAGTCAAGTTAATTAACATGTTGATCACCTCACATAGTTAACATTGTATGTGTGTGTGTGGTGAGAACACTTAAGGTCTACTCTCTCAGCAACTTTCAAGTATACAATACAGTATTATTAACTATAGTTGTCATGCTGTACATTAGATCTCAAGAATATATGCATTCTCAATAACTGAAACTCTGTGCCCCATGACTGACAACTTTCCAAATCCCTCACCTGTCAGCCTCTGAAAACTATCAATTCTACTTTCTGCTTTTATGAGTTTGACTTTTTAGATTCCACATGTAAATGATATCATACACTATTTGTCTTTCTGTGATTGGTTTATTTCATTTAGCAGGGTGTCTTGAGAGTTCATCCATGTTGTTGCAGATGGCAGAATTTTCTTCTTTCTTAAGGCTGAATGATATTCCATTACACATTATATTTCACAATTTTTAACCCATTCATCTGTAGTAGATCCTTGGGTTGTTTCCATACCATGGCTTTTTTGAATAATGCAGTGAACATGGGGATGTGGATGTCTTTGAGATCCTGATTTCACTTCCTTTGGATGTATACCCAGACATGGGGTATATAGGATCTTATGTGTTTTCTCAACACCACAAAGCCAGTCTGGGTGCTGGACCTTCCATTTAATTTCCCTTGGGCACTGCCTGAAGTGTTCAAAGTTATATGCTTTCCACCAACCCAGCAGAGTGCAGAAGCCATCTGTGTTTGTGTATGATCTTTGGAGGGTGCCAAGTGCCTTCTGCTGGGGTACTGACTACAGGGGGCAGGGTGCTGGGGCTAGTAGGGGGAGGTCTGCAGGTGACGTGTCCTACTAAACTCCCGGGAAGGTCTCTTGGTGGAGTTCATAAGGCATTTAGTAGAAATCGAAGCCCTTTTAGTTCTGTAGTAAATGGCTATGTGAACTCTCACCTCTTTTCCGTGCCATTTGCTACTTCCAAACTATTCAGCCATGTTGGTGTCCTCAGTGTTCTGGGTGGGGCAGGAATGTCCCATATGGCTGGGGAAGCTGGGTGCCTGCTACACTCTCATTTTCCCCTGAGGGAGAAATCTCAAGTTTAACGAGTCTCTTCACACTAAGCTGTGCCTCTTTGCAGGAAGGGTGTTACGGGTAAGTGAAATTGTTTTTCTTACCCTCTCAGTGACTCCATTCTCAGAGTTTTTGCTGCCACGGAGTGATACAGCCTCTCTGTTGGACTCTGCACCTCCCAAAATGCAACTCTCATCTGTGAGTAGTTATCAAAATCAATGTTTCTGTTGGGAATGAGCCCTGAACATTACTATTATACCATCTTGCCAATATCACTCTCCCAATTTCTTTCCTTTTTTTAATTACACTATGACCAAACTAAAGTTGATTCCTTTCTTTAAAATAAATCGAAGGATCTTTGGTATGACAGGCATCTTTATGATATTCTGAGTTAAGTGATATGAAATAAAGTATGTGTCTTTCTCTTGAATTGCATCATGGAAATTAGAGGGCAAAGACCCCGTCTTATTCTCTTATCTAAGACACCAATAATAGTAGATGCTCAGTTACTGTGAGTCAAATACTTAAGTCCTATTAAACTAGCTACTCTGGTAATGATAATCAGATTATTCCAAGTTAGTACATAATTTGTTGTTTTTAAAAACATACTGTAGATGTTATTTTTTGTAATCCACCTTAAACATTTTTAGAAGTAGGTTGAATGTAAATTTAAGTTTTAAATATCTGAGTAATTTCAAATCTTTTGGAATTAGCTATATATTTTATCTATAAACACTTGTGCTGTTGAAATCTAAGAAATGCAATGAAATCTGTATCTCATGGGATTTTACTTTATTTGTCAATCACTGATTCATCCAACTACCCAGCAAATAGTGACACCATTAAAATAAGAACTTGGAATATAGTGTGAAGTAGTATCAGAAGAAATCAAGAGCCTAATGAAACAAAGCCTAATATACATACACATATATGTATGCATATAGAGATTTTCAAAATTCCCTTTGACAATCATAAAACCAACTTAATGGCATCACCAAACTTTAGTAAGATTTTTCTTTATTACCACAAAACTATTTGGTAAAATTAGCTAAGTGAATCGAGACTATTAGAAATCTTCCAGGTTTTACTAAGAATTGAAAAAGATAATTTCTATGTATAGTAAGACCTGGTTAACTATTTAGCATCCTTTACATATGGTCTTTATTCACTTATAAATCTATTATTTGAATTATTGTCTAGTTCTGATTTGTCCTTCCCAAGGATATGAAGTGAAGATAATAGTGCCTATAAAAGCAAAACTTATTTAGGAAGCTGTTGTAAAAGTCCAGATGAGAGAAAGTGAGAGCTAGAAATTGGATAGCATCTATGGAATCTGAAAGAGAGTAGTTATAATTCACATTAATTATTGCAGGCTCAGGCTTGCATGTGATTGGGTGTGCTGAAGAAAAGAAAAAAAAAACATTTAAAACTAAGGCTTTAATCCTGAGTTAAAGATTTTTATGTTGTTACCAAAAAGTGGGCTATCAGAAAGAGGAGCTAATTTGAGAAGAAAGATGATATTTTCATATATGCAGGTCAAAGATGCAATATACTTTTCATTATTCACTTTTTATTTACCCACATGGGACTACTCAGTTGAATTAGATCCACTATTTCCTATCAAACTGGCACATGTATAGAGATGTTGTGGTGTGAATAAGAGTTTGACTAATTTCTTCCTCCCTCCCAAACTCCCAATTTGCTATATATTAGACTTTAATAGTAAAATAGAGGAGAAAGAGGAATAGGAAAGAGGAAGAAGAAAAGACAGAGAGGAGGAGGAGGAGGAGGAAGAAGAATTACTCCCTATTTTAGTTGCCTGTTGACAAACATTACTTTACGTACATTAAGAATATTACAATTTAGAAAGTATCAAATTTCCTTCTGTATTTGTTAATTTTTCTATATTTTACTGATGCTTAAACCAAGGTCAGAGAGGGTAATTACTAACTTTTACTGTAACAAAATTGGAAAATATTTGCTCTGAGATTTGGACCCCACATTGCTTCATATGTGATTCTCCTTGTTTTAAGTCAATCATAAATATAAAAAGAAAGATGTTCTAATTCTTTATGGCCAGAGACATAACTAAATCTATTTATTTCACATGGAATTATTTATGTATATTAATTCAGCCATTTGTCATAAGAATGGGAACACCTTAAGGAAAGAATTAATCTTTTCAGTGGCATTTAACCCAAATTAAATTTGATGTCAAATCATTACACATAGGTTGTTTTATATCCCACACTTATTTTAACCCATAAGCTTTATAAGTAGTCATGATCCCACATTAGGCAATCACTTCTGTATTCAGCAATTTTTCAGCAGAAGTGTAATATAGGCAAAAAAAAAAAAAAAGGTGACACCAATGCTCACCACAAATTGCTATCTCATAATGATTCTTGATATACACTTGTATGTATTTTTCCTTAGCTCTCAGATATAAAAGACATCATGAATTCTGTGACCTAAGAGAGTTCTAGCAACTGTTATCATTTAAGAAAAGTTGGAAGTTTATTCCAGTCTTCCTTAATTAAGGGTTTATTAAAAATATATGTGCTTTCTCCTTTCTGCTTAGAGAATCTAGTACATTTCTTCCTTTTTTGGTTTGTGTTCTACCCACCCTCTCAAAAAATCATTGTGTTAATGAGCCATAACTACTAATAGGATTGAGTCAATGTCACGAACATGGCATCGAGAACTTCTGATAACTGTGTAACCCCATTTGCAAATGAAATTAAGTAATATACCCAAGGCTATACAATTAACTATTGACAAAGATAGAGAATACCTCATTCTGGATAATCTAACCACCAACCTAATATGATTCTATTACATTGATGCTACTTATGCAAAGGAAGAATGGTAGATATAACAATCATTCTACTAGAGAGTGATAAATATCCCTACTCCTTCCCTGGGTTTTGGTGGCTAGGCAGAGAGGTAGCTTCCTATGTGATTTTTTCCTCAGCTATTAAGATTTCAAAGAAGAGGATGGGAGTATCCAGAAATAATTTTAAAGTATCCAGGTATGTGAGAACTTTTGATGTAAGTGAATCCTAAAAATCCTGTATCCCTCTCTCTCCCATAATGCTTATGTCTTTATAAGTACAAGCAGAAACTTTTAGGCATACAAGTATAGGAAATGATTCTGCATGGTGCAATATTAGAAATGTGCCCATTTTCAGATAATTATGGTAATCAGAAAGATAAGAGTTTCCGCAAGGTGTGTTTTAAAGTCAATGATGATATACTTTCAATTCAAATTGTAGGTATAAGAGATACAGAAAAAAAGAAAAAAAACACTTGTTGGGTGATGAGACAAACATACCTGATATTACTCATTAGACAGTTAGTGGAAAGTATGTTAATCAGAAAGGGAGTGATAATATTAATCTCTTAAACTTTGTAGTGGCATACTCTAGTGGTAATAGCCAAGAGAGGGTGCCTTAGCTGCCAATAGTTCTCAACTGCCCGTCTCCTAAACAGGAGAATCCTCCTTCTAAAATGTACATATCAGACTGTCATAGACCAAAACCTTTAAAGGTTGTTTCTTGCAGCTCCTTATTGTGATTCAAGGATCACCAATCAACCTTCAGTTTATGATTTGGTTTCCTTTATAGACTGATCTATAGGAAGAGAATGCATATAACATGATGAAATGTCTCCTATAAAATGAATAAATGAACATTCTTGTTTTTACAAAGCAGTCCCATTATCTTTTGATATATATGAATCCTGCCCCAGTGCTTTATAATCTGGCCATTTTATTCACTCTTTCTGAGCATGTTGGTGCAGCAATTGGTTTTATCTCACTCAGAGAAGTTGTCTACACATTAGGGTAGTAGTTTTTATGAAATCCAAAACATTCTTGCATTTGACAATTTAAGGTCAGTATGCTTTAATTTTCTTAAAATTCCATATTCACATTTGTAGTTGAACCTTCTTTTCAGTGCATTCTTTTACTGCCCTGCTTATGATTTTTAGTGCTATAATTTTTATTTCATTGAAGTAAGTGGTAACATTCATTAAAATATTTTATGTGGAACAATGGGAATGTTAAAACTGGTTGATTTTCATGAGATTTAAAAACTCAAAATTATAATCATTTAGTAAAAACATAAATTATTCCACATAATTTTGTATTGTAATGATAATTATTACCTCTCAATAAATCACTTGGCTTTTGCTTTGAAATAAACAACATGATTAGATATGGAAGGAATGAATCTGTCTCAATGGTGTCTATCAGCACAGGCTTCTAGTCCTGTGATACTCTTCATTGTTTCTTAAATAAGTATTACAGTCTTATGGGATAAGAATTAATAGTAAAGTAGTTCTTCACATTCAACATTCTTCAAAACCACTGCACAACTCATGTTTAAATAAAATAGATTGAAAGTTATATGCTAGAGTGAATGGACTGAAATGTGAGAGCTCTTTCTTAATAGAGCCCAGCTGTGTGAAAGAGGTACTTTAATTGATACTAAGTTAAACATTAAACATGTTATTATCTCTGTTTTGAATTCTTCAATGATACTAATTTTGTGAAGATGTTCTTTCATATTTTTCATAGAATGCTTTTAGAGAGATTTTTCAAAGCCAGGAAATGTATTAACCCTAATTGTGGATGGATTATAAAGGGAACACTGGTAATCACTAAGAAACCATTGTCTCTAATAGCTCAGGAATCAAGTATTTTTTAGGAGACAAACCACCTAAACAATGAAAAATTTAAACCTAATCTTCACTTATAATCTTATTGTTCTAATAATCACTTAATCTTCATTTATTAATCTTCATGTAAAGAAATAAATCTCTGATATCTTTGACCCAAATAAAATGCATGCAGTTTTCTATGACAACCCTAAGTTTTATTTTTATAATCCATTAATTTAATATAATTATTTTGTAATGAGTTTAGGACTTAGCTAATTCATCATCAAAGCAATTAGTTCATTGCCCAAATAAATTGTATGTGCCTCCTGAGAGTAACCTCTGCACTAGCATGGCGGCAATTCAAACATTCACCAGCCTTGCCACCTAGTCTCTTTCCTTGACAGGCAGCTTAGAATGGCAATTAGAAGCTTGGGCTCTGGAGTTCAGAGCATGTGGGTTTATATCCTGGTACCATACACTCATTGATTTTTCTGACCATGAGCAAGTTATTTGTCCTCAATCCTGGTTTTCTCATCTTTTAAATGGAGACAGTGATAGCTGTGAGGGTTTAGTAAGAATCCTGGGTATGGGCAATATATTTAGGAGAGTGCATTAGCACACATTAGGTTTCTTAAATTATTACCTATTGTTTAAAGTTATCTTCTAGAAGATTTGGGTGTTCAATAGACTAAACAAAATGGATAAAAGCTACAAGTTGAGATAAAAATGGAATATAGAAAATAAGGAACTTCCATCCATGCTATACATGAGAAAAAGTAATGACCATAGTTGGGCAATTAAATTGACCATAAATTTCTTGGTTTCTAAAGCAATGTTCTGACAGAAAGTATATTGTGAATAAATTGTAGGTAGAGTTAGTTTGTAGTCTAGAATAGTGTTTATACAAAGTCTATTCTAAAATATTATTGGGTTAGTCATATTATGTCATCTGGGCTAATTTTTGGTGACAAATAGTCCCATTATGGTAACATCCTACAGCCAGCCAGCAATCAAGTTTATGAATCCTTCAGATGTTCCTGAACTTGACATTTTGGAATCCACATCTGTAGCTAGGGGTTGGGTCATCGGTGTGTTTCTGTTACAGTTTTTCAAGGTGTAGAAAGGAAAGTCACTGTTTTAAGTAAATTATATAGGTTGTAGTGAGTTGGACTTGCTATACAAATAACAGTTAAATTTGGTATTCTAGAAACAAAATACAATGTTGATGTTAATTGTTCTTTCACTTTTAATGTACTGGAATAATTTCAGTGATGGTAGCTTTAGGGGCAATAGATTTACTATTTATCACTCACATTCTGGTATTCCATTCAATGACTTCTAACTCTCCATTAATTTTACATTAAATTTACATTTTTTATTGTTTCCAGAGTATTTATTTTTGCGTATTCGTTACTTAAGAAATTTTGACACTTTCAAAACAACAATTCACTTCACACAATAAGTTGCCATTTCTTTCCTGGTCATGGATTGCATTTACACATACCTAATTCTATGTGATTACTCTCCCTAAACTTCATGGTAATTTTCAGATTGGGCAGGTGTTTAAGAATTCTTACCGCTCCTTGTGAAAGTTTTCTTCTACTTCACTGTTAGCCTAGATTCTGCCAGGAGTGTTTAGTTTTCTGTTTGAGTCAGTTTAAAAAACCTGATTTGTCTTTGTAAAATTATATCCGTTTTTGTCAAATTATTTTTAACTAAAGTATCATTGATATATACAATCTTATGAAGGTTTCACAAGAACAACATTGTGGTTTCAGCGTTCACCCATATTATCAAGTCCTCACCCTCCCCATTGCAGTCACTGTCAGCATGGTAAGATGCTATAAAGTCATTACTTGTCTTCTCCATGTTGTACTGCCTTCCCTGTAAACTACTTACTGTATGATTGCTAATTATACTACACCTCAACCCCTTCTTCCTCACTCCCAATCCACCTTTCCCAACCCCATCCTTTTGGTAACCACTAGTCCCTTCTTGGAGTCTGTGCATTCGCAGCTATTTTGTTCCTTCAGTTTTGCTTTGTTGTTGTACACCACAGATGAGTGAAATAATTTGTTACTTGTCTTTCTCTGCCTGGCTTATTTCACTGAACATAGTACCCTCTAGCCCCATCCATGTTGTTGCAAATGGTAGGATTTGTTTTCTTCTTATGGCTGAATACTATTCCATTGTATATATGTAACACATCTTCTTTATCCATTCATCTACTGATGGATAATTAGGATGTTTCCATTTCTTGGCTATTGTAAAAAGTGCTACAATAAACATAGGGGTGTGCATATGTCTTTTGGAATCTGCGGTCTTGTTTTCTTCAGATAATTCCTAGGAGTGGAATTCCTGGGTCAAATGGTATTTCTATTTTTAGTTTTTTGAGGAACTTCCATATTGCTTTCCACAATGGTTGAACTATTTACATTCCCACCAACGGTGTAGGAGAGTTTCCCTTTCTCCACATCCTCACCAGCATTTGTTGTTGCTTGTCTTTTAGATGTTGGCCATCCTAACTGGTGTGAATGATATTTCATTGTGGTTTTAATTTGCATTTCCCTGATAATTAGTGATGGGGAGTGTATTTTCATGTGCCTGTTGGCCATCTGAATTTCTTCTTTGGAGAAGTGTCTGTTTATATACTCTGCCCATTTTTTAATCAGGTTATTTGCTTTTTGGGTGTTGAGGAGTATGAATTCTTTATATATTTTGGATGTTAACTCTTCATTAGATATGTCATTTATGAATATATTCTCCCATACTGTAGGATGCCTTTTTATTCTGCTGATGGTACCCTTGGCTATACAGAATCTTTTGAGTTTGATGTAGTCCCATTTATTCATTTTTGCTTTTGTTTTCCTTCCTGAGGAGATGTGTTCTGGAAAAAGTTGCTCAAATTTATATTCAAGAGATTTTTTGCCTATGTTTCTTCTGTTTTATAGTTTCATGACTTACATTCAGGTCTTTGGTCAGTTTCTAGTTTATTTTTTTGTGTGGAGTTACACAGTAATCCAGTTTCATTCTCTTACATGTAGTTAGCTGTCCAGTTTTTCCAACACCAGTTGTTGAAGTGGCTATCATTTCCCCATTGTATATCCATGGATCCTTTATTGTATATTAATTGGCCATATATGTGTGAGTTTATATCTGGACTCTATTCTGTTCCATTGATCTTTGGGTCTGTTCTTGTGCCAGTACCAAATTGTCTTGATTACTGTGGCTTTGTAGTAGTGCCTGAAGTCAGGGAGCATAATTCCCCATGCTTTATTCTTTCTTCTCAGGTTTGCTTTGGCTGTATGGGGTCTTGTGTGGATCCATATGAATTTTAGAATAATATGTTCTAGTTTGTTGAAGAATGCTGTTGGTGTGTTGATAGGGATTGCATTCAATCTTTAGATTGCTTTAGGCAGGATGACCATTTTGACAATATTAATTCTTCCTATCCATGAGCATGGGATGTATTTCCATGTATTGGTTTCTTCTTTAATTTCTCTCACGAGTGTCTTGTAGTTTTCTGGGTATAGTTTTTTCACCTCCTTGGTTAGGTTTATTCCTAGATACTTTATTCCTTTGATACAATTGTAAATGGAATTGTTTACCTACTTTCTCTTTCTGCTAGTTCATTGTTAGTATATAGGAATGCAACAGATTTCTGTTTATCAATTTTGTATCCTGCAACTTTGCTGAATTCTGTTACTAATTCTAGTAGTTTTGGGGTGGATTCTTTAGGGTGTTTTATGTACAATATCATGTCATCTGCTAAAGTTTAACTTCTTCCTTACCAATCTGGATGCGTTTTATTTCTTTGTGTTGTCTGATTTCCATAGCTGGGGCCTCCAGAACTATGCTGAATGAAAGTGGGGAGAGTGGGTATCCCTGTCTTGTTCCCACTCTAAAAGGAAAAGCTTTCAGCTTTTCTCTGTAAGGTATGATGTTGGCTGTGGGTTTGTCATATGTGGCCTTTATTATATTGATGTATTTGACCTCTATACCCATTTTGTTGAGAGTTTTTATCATAAAGGATGTTGAATTCTGTCAAATACTTTTTCAGCATCTTTTTGTTGATGTGTATGAGTGATGATGGATGTTTTTTGTCCTTCTTTTTGTTGACTTGTATGAATGTTGATGGACTTGTTAATATTATACCATCCTTGCATCCCTGGAATAAATCCTACTTCATCATGATGGATGATCTTTTTGATGTACTTTTGAATTCAGTTTGCTATTATTTTGTTGAGTATTTTTGCATCTATGTTCATCATGGGTATTGGTCTGAAATTTTCTTTTTTTTCTGGTGTCTTTGCCTGGTTTTGGTATTAGAGTAATGCTGGCTTCATCAAATGAGTTTGGAAGTATTCCCTCTCTTGTACTTTTTGAAAAACTTTAAGGAGGATGGATATTAGGTCTTCACTAAATGTTTGATAAAATTCAGTGGTGCAGCCATCTGGTCCCAGGATTTTGTTCTTAGGTAGTTTTTTTTATTACCAATCCAATTACATTGCTGGTAATTGATCTGTTCATATTTTCTGTTTCTACTGGGTCAGTCTTGGAAGGTTGAGTTTTTCTAGAAAGCTGTTCATTTCTTCAAGGTTATTCAATTTTTCAGCAAATAATTTTTCGTAGTATTCCTTAAGAATTCCTTGTATTTCTGTGTCCGTAGTGATTTTTCCTTCCACATTTATGTGTGTGGACTTCCTCTTTCCTTTGATAAGTCTGGCTTGGGGTTTTTCTATTTGGTTTCAAAGAACCAGCTCCTGGTTTCATTGATTCTTTCTATTGTTTTAGTCTTCTCAATTTTATTTATTTCTGCTTTGATCATTATTATGTACCTCTTCTACAGACCTTGGGCCTCATTTGTTCTTCTTTTTCTAGTTTCATTAATTGTGAGTTTAGACTACTCATTTGGAATTGTTCTTCTTTCTTGAGGTAAGCCTGTATTGCAGTTTACTTCTTGCTTAGCATGGCCTTTTCTGTGTCCCAGAGTTTGCAGTGTTGAGTTATTGTTTTCATTTGTCTACATATATTGCTTGATCTCTGTTTTTTGTTTGGTCATTGATAAATTGATTATTTAGGATCATGTTGTTAAGCCTCCATGTGTCAACTGATCATGGGAGCAGGCTCACTAATCTCTGGAGCTTTTGTCCAGGCCTGCTGCCATGGTGGGGTGCTGGCAAGCGGGACCAGTAGCTGCCAGAGGAAAGATCGCACTGTGTGGGCTGCGTTTGCATGCTGGCTGCTGGGCCAGCGCTGCCCCATCAGGCCTGCTGCAATGGTGATGTTCCTGGGGAACAGGATTGTCACTTGCTGGGATGAAAAAGCTCCCAGGGCTGGTTCTGGCATGCATCTCCCAGCTGGCCCAAAATAGGGTTGAGCAGACTGGGAGTTTCCCCACCTGCCTCCCTGGGTGTAAAGTTCGATTTCACTGCCTGCCAGCAGGCCAGCACATCACTGCAAGGAGACTCTGGGCTGTGATGCCAGTGATTGAATAGAGTGGATCTCCTGAGGGCTCCCAACCTCCTGGGCTGAGGGCATGCTGGGGAGGAATTGTCCACCCGACCTTTCCTCTAAACAGAGTCCTGTGTAATCCTTGCCCCTCTGGAGCCCCTCTCACTGCTGGGAAGTCCTTCAAACTGCCTGCTCTGCTTTCTTTCTCGGGGCTGTAGAGCATGCCTGTTCTCCACAAGCAGTGGGAGCCCAGCCTCCCCAAGTGTTCTGCTCCTCTCTGTTGCCCAGCCCTCCATTCACCTGGGCACCATGCAGTGTGGGCTCATGTTGCCAGAGCAGAGCTCCAGGGCTGGGTGTTCAGGGTCCTGGGCTCCCACTCTCTACCCACTCTGTTACACTTCCTCTTGCCTGTGGGCTGGGGTTTGGGAGGGCTTGGGTCCCACCAGATGGCAGCTTTGCCACTTTATCCTTTTCTGTATGGTCTTTTCTTCTTTCTCAGATGTAGGTGGTCAGCTCCACAGTCTCTAGGTGGATTTCAGGCCTGACTGTATTTGCTGTGTTTTGGTGTTCTATGTGATTTTGAGAGGAGTTGTTGCCTTGCCTTCCTACACAGCCATCCTTTTTTCTGTCACCATGAAATTCATTTTTGATTTGACCTTTCTTTAAATCTTTTGTTTCATTTTAAGAAACAGTGGGCTATCCTATTTGTACATCTTATATCTGCACTTATTAAATAGCTGTGGATCTGATCCTAAAATCTGTAAAATCTATTCATCATATGAATGAGTAGATCATTAAGGGAAAATTATTTAAATACATATATATCAACCTTTATTTTGCTAATTTTTTTATTTGGGGATTACCTTAAAAGTTTGAAATTAAGATATTCCTAGGATCTCTTTGTAAATTTAAGGTCCTTCCTGTGGTTTGTAAAAGACTACAAATCTTACCCTTGGCTATTGCTCTGACCTCATTTCCTTCCCTTTTTCTCTTTATTTATGTGTGCCTCATTATATTGACTTCCTTTCCACTCCTCAGACATGCTTCTCCTCACAGGAACTATACTGTTTTCTTCTGAAAGACTTCCCGGGTAGTAGCATGACTTTCTGTAGCACAGCTTTTAGATCTCTGCTCCAAGGCCACTTCTTGGAGGGGCCTTCCTTGACTAACTTATTAACATTGCACCTCTTTTTATTCTCCTTTCTATAGGTTTTTTTTTTTTGTCTTTATAGCAGTTTATATTACTTGAAATGTAATTGTCTATTTACTTACATATTTATTATCTCTCTTGTCTAGTGGATTATAAATATCAAATGCTATGAATCTTGTCTATTCTGAACTCAGTCCATTCTTCTAGTCCAGGATCTAGAAGAATGCCTGGACACCAGATATATATTAGGTTAACAAATGAATTAATTCCTTCATATGTTCTCATTTGCCATCTGAGATGAAGAAAAAAGATGGAATAGTTTAAGTCAAGCAGATGTCCTGACTATGTGATATATCTTCCAACTTTCTTAAAATATTACTATTTTTTAAATGAGCATCTTTTTACAGAGATTCTCATTATACTTAGGGCAACTAATAGCAATAATGTTATTTGAGAATGGAATTTACCATCAACTATTATTATTGAAGTGAAAATGTGAAAGGAAACAACCTCATAGCTTTAAGGAAGGTCAGGATACTCACATTTCAGAACAATCCCCTTACATGTGTTTCTACCTCTTTTTATTATCTATAAAGGACAAATATATATAGGTCCATTCTTATCATAAATTAGTTTAGCCTCAAATTCAATCACATATCAGCTTTTTATCTGTAAAACACATGGATATTTAAATTTTTATCCCTGATCATATTTTTCTTTTCTTTTCAAGACTCTGTGTTTTACTACTATTGCCAGTTTCTAAATGGTTGCACATCTTACACAAATTCCATGTAAATCCTGCATACTCCTGTAAGATTAAGCAGTGTCTGTTTTGACCATGTGTCTGTATGTCTGAATATACATGACATAAGAGTTAATAAAAAGCTGATGAGCCATTGATTTTTAGAGTCTAAAATATATTTAAACTTGATGGATGCTTGTAAACCTGCCTGTGAATCAGATGGCAGCATAATCTTAATACTGGCCAAAGTGAAAAGCAAAGTTATGGGTTTATGCTAATATTATCCATTTGATGGCTGCTCAAGGAAATAACTATTGTAAGATTAATCTGATAACAGCAGAAGTCAGTTCCTTTCAGTGTATGATTAAGAATAAAAAATCCTTCCTTCTTATTGGTAAAGAAATAGCAGAATTGTTCAAAATTGCAGAAGCAAACTTTTTCCCCAAGTTTTATATGAAACAGAATAATGACTGGTGGCATAGAAAAGTGGGAATTTGTCTTCTTTAGACAATTTTTTAACTTTTTTGTTGTAACATTTTAAATTGAATAAAGTGGGCAACAATCTAGATTGCTTAATTTAATATGTAATCAGTTCTCAAATTAAAGGTACCAGAATACATACTTTAATCTGGGCCTAATCTCAATACCACAAAGTAGGAAATGTTGCATGTTAACTATTTTTATGCATCCAATAATACAAGCTCTTTTTGAGAGAGAAAGGGAACTAGACAAAATATTAATTGAAAGACTACCAAATAGTCTTTGTCAAAAAGAAAAGATACCATAATATCTAGAAATGGAACATAGATCATATAAATAGACATTGTACATTTCTATGGGTATTATTTAATTAAACATTGGACAGTAATCAAAAGTTCCAACATTGGCACTTTTATGTTGTATGATACCAGACACTGACATTGAGCTCCAAGATTTAACTTCATTCTTTTTAGTAAAAAAAATTCAAAGTCTCAACTAGCTTTAATTACCTAAAAAAACCCCAAAATACTGTAAATTTGTAATCAAGTCATACATCTTCATTTCTGGTACTTTTCCTCACCCTGGTCCTTCTTCCCCACATTGTAGGTAGTCAAAGGCAGATCAGAACTCCCTCAGAGCTCTGCTGAACAACTGAAATATTTTTAGGTGCTAATAGTTATGTTTTATCTAGTCAGATATATTTAAAAATATTCAGTCAGTTAATCTAATTCTTTAACATAGTGGTCATCAAACTGGGTCATTGCAGTTTTGTAAGTCAGATCACAGAGTAGCCACCAACTTTTGTATGTATTCTTTCCTAAAACTGCTCTACCTAAGGAATACTCACGATAGATATGTCTTGGCCATTCTCTTTTTCTATCTTCCCTTTCGTAATCTCTTTTCTCCCATTTTACAAAAATAAATAAATAAATAAAGTGTTATCTTATCTGTCTTTAAAACTACTATAATGCTTTTCCAAGAGTTAGGTAAAATGCAGTAGTACACAATAGAAAGATAACTCAAAATATGTATGTCAGTTGAGCCCTTTATAACCAAAGTACCAAAAAGTCAGGTTAGAGTTTGTCTTTCCTTATCTCATCACATGTTTCCTAAGGGCATATACTTCATGGAGTACGTCATGGAGTGCACAAACATTTAGAAATTGTATGGCAGATGGTGGCAAATTTTAAGGTACATAAAATATAGATCTTTTAGTTTGATCAGTTCATAGGTAGTTCCTATCATAACCAGTTAATCATTTTTATATACTGTTCTAACAAAGAGAACATCAAATCTAATTGTTATTTGCTTTAAGACCTCCTAGGACTATGATTGCTGAGGGGATTTTCACAACTCTGTATATTTTATCTCTAAATATGAGGATATTGCATTAGGCCCCAAAGTAGCTTTATTAAGATAGTCACTTTTTAAAATTATATTACAATTTTGGAACTGTTTGGTTGCAAAAAAATAAAATTGAGTCCAAATTAACATGAATTTTGGGTTTGCCTTAAACAGTAAATATCATTAACTATAGGACTTTCAAGTAGATCTTTATAATGTACGTTTACAAATGAGGCGGTGGCAAAGTGAATGCTATTAACATGTTTGCTTTAACTGAAAAAAGAAGTAAAACTTTCAAAGAGGAAGTATAATTTGAGTGATTTCTTTGTCAGGGAACAACTGGTCATTTCCATTATGTGATATGTCAGATGCTTTTTTCACTTTTGCAGCAAAGTCTACAGTCCATCACTTTCCTTTGTAGGTGGATGGGTCTTGGGAATGCAAAAAGCAGTCTGATTTCTTTGTGAACATACTAATAATGGACATACAAATTAACCATGTATCTTTGGTAGATAGCTCTTAGTTATGGGATGCTTTTAACAGAATACTCCTGGTTGCCTAGGATTGCTTATGACAGGCAAACTGGCAATCCATGGACTTACAGGGCCAAGTTCTCTGGAAAAATGTCACATTAACTAAATGCAATATCTGCGTATATAATGGAGCTTTTCCATGACAAAGTGGCTACTTTTGTGTGAGCAAAGTGACCATAAACTCTCCTTATAAACCTTCTATGTTAATCTGTTTCAGAGAACGTCAAATCCAGAAGGAGTTTAGTGAGCTGTTCTGGGGGTTCAGGACCACCCCGTCCTGTGTATGGGAAGTACTCTTGAAATTATTAGGAAAATTGGATATGGACAAGACTTGTGATATTGGTAAGTCTGATTGGGCAATTCAACCCTTTGTATTATCTCAGTTGGTTGCTAATTCTTTGTTGAACAACACTGATAAAAGGCATAATTTATTAGTTGCTCAATCATTAAAAATTATTTTTCATGAAAAATCACTAATTTTTGGCATGCAATTCAGTTATTCATGATAACTGAGTAACATGTAAGAATGCATCTTCTATTTTCAATTGCTTATTTCTGTGAGCTGTGTTGTGCAGAAATAAAAACTGTATATCAACGTTAGATATGGAAATATGACAGGCAATGAGACCCCATACTTACTCCCCAGGTACACGCTAAAGATTCAAATAAACAAACAGAAACTGGGACACGCAAGCAGGAAGTTACTGTTTTTTGTTTTTGTTTGTTTATATTTGGAAAGAATGCAGACTATTCCTTTTGGAGCCCAGCTTTCAAAGACTTTGAAATGAACTCCTATAAGCCCAGGTTTAAATCTCTCCTGGAAATTGAATAACTTTTCTTGGCACAAAGTAGACTTTCACTTAACATACAATAAATTTTCTTATCAAATCTTTACTTTCACTTTTAAAAATAATCAATTTTCTAAATTTTAGAAAAAAACACGTACAAGGATCAAACACCACCTTTTATATTCACTAAGAAATATAATCATTGCTATCACTGAGATCACTTTTGCTATTGTTTATAAAATATTAACTTTCCTTTTGAAAATTTGCAATTATAAGTCTTTATTAAGGTTTTCACTTAAATTCATATCAATAACTTTATTGTTTGTTACTAAACATACCTTGAATGAATGACTTTAATGGCTCAATAATATACTATCAAAAAATAAACTAAAATGTAATTCAGTATTTTGGGACTAATAATGCAATTCCAATCACCTTTATAAAAAGTTGCCTAAATCTCTGATTGTTTTCTTAGAATTTACTTGGCAAAATGTCCCTAGGTCAGGAAGTTTATATAGATTATTACAGTGGCAGGGAAAAAAAATGCTCATCTCTTCACATTTTCCACATCATTTAGCATGATTTTGGAAGTGTTTTGTACTTTGATAGATGAAAAATTTTATTTTGCCTTTCTTTGATTATTTAGAGGTTGAATGGTTTTTCATTTTTGACATATGAAATTTTTTCTTACATGAATTGTTGAGGAACATAATTTTGATAATTAAATATCCCCTCAATTTTATCCATTTTATATAATATCCCCAATAATCAAAAATACAAAACTACTGATGATCATTTTAATGAACAAGATTCAAGGTCAATCATTTCAGAACATGCACATAGACTATTCTGTCTGTAAGTGATTTTTTTCAAGAAGACCTCATTTTCGTTGTATGGAAGAAGACTAATACAATAGTTCCAACTTGGGTATATCAAGACTTAAGGGGCCAGTGTATCAGACATGAATTTTCATTCTCTCTGAATAATAACGTACAGTTCTCTCACACAGCTCTTTGCCAAATGTTTCTCATGTAGCTCTAACTGTTCTATTCCAAAACAATATAACAAACGATTTGTATACAAACAGAGGGAAGTACAGTTTTTATTTCAAAACACTGGAAAAATAACAAATAAAAAGCTTGTCATTTCCCTAAGTGCAAAGGGCTTTATTGGCCCTGGAATTGTATCATCATTTGAACTACATATGAAAAAATTTCAAAATATTTCTGTAGTGGTAGCCAAAAATTTCCAATCTCCACACCTAAGAGCTGCTGATGTGGTTTTATTTGTTGTTGGATTATTTTAGTTCTGCTACGGGGCCTAATCATTTCCATATTATTTGCATTTACATGCCCCTTCTTTGTAATAATTAGCAATCCTGCTCACAGTCAGCAGTATAGCCAGTTTAATGACTTTGGCATTAATTCCCAACAAAGATTAGACTATTATTCTAAATGGAACATTATTCCAAACTACACTTAACAAAAGGGGTCTTTCGAAAAGCAAAAATTTTACTACTAATATTTGAGATTTTATATTCTTAATTTGACTGAAATGTTGATGTCATCATTCAGAAATTTGCATGAGTTTGTGAAACTATATAGAACCACTTTATAGATATACTAAGTTGTGTTTATCTGATAAAAAGTAAAATTTAAACCAGTTTTTCATGGCATCAAGATTAAATTCTAACAGAGAAAAACCTTTTGGTACTGAGATTTTTTTGTAAACCATCCTGGTAAACAAAGATAGTAAGCAATGGTAAATCACTGTCTGAAAGCCCTTTATAACATGATGACTATCTGATTTGAAGGAAAGCATCCTAAGGGAAAAAATAATTCTACACCCGATCAGAAGTTAGCCTGAATATTGCAAAAGTAAAAATAAGTTACTTGGAAAAGTGATTACAAATATCCCTGAAAAAAATTTGAGGAACTTTGACAACTATGAATTCACTTATTCTACAAACATTCACACATCTTATCTGTTAAGTGTGGAAGTATTTCTGATGCTTCAGGCCCAACAGCAGAATCAAACTTAGTGAATATATTCAAATGATCCAGTCATCTGATTTAATGAGTACAGGAAGGAATTAATAGAATAACTGGTAGCTCTTTTTTCTTAACTGTGCCAACTGGTTAATATATTTCAATTAAGTAATTGTCTTACTTCACATTTATGTGTGCCATGGACTATATATGACTTACAAAAATAGATCATTTGAAAGACTGTCAGGCTTTGTGGAGTACAAACAGTTCAATATGGGAATCAGAACTATAGGAGGAAACACAGTACCTATGTACATATAAAAGCTTTATTTCAATCTATTCCATTCATTCTCAAACAGGGTAATTTTGCCTCCCCCCCAGTGGATATTTGGCAATGTCTGGACACATTTTTGTTTTTCATAACTAGGGGAGGGCTACTGGCATCTAGTGGGTACAGATATACCTCCCTGATTTAGAACAGGTTTTTCTTCACTGTTCTGTAGCTTTGCGTGGTCATTTATGCCTTTGTGCTTTCACTTAGATTTTTTTGTTAATTAGGAGGTGTTTTCCATTTCTGAGAAGCTAAATCTCATCTGGGATCCAAAGACTGTAGCAGTCCTCTCTTCTCCATTAGGGCTTCTCTGACACTTCTGGCTATCATCCGTGGTCTGAAATAATGTTTAAAACTTCATGTCAAAGTAAAAATTGCACTGAAGTTAAACAGGCAAAGAAGACTTATTTCAAAACTATTGCAATAGGAGAGAGAGTTTTTTAGTGCTAGGGTGAGCTAATGGAAAAGTACTGGGAGGTACTGGAGAAGGGAGACAGGTTGAACAATGGGATTTGGAATGTTAGAGCACCTTGAGTTATTCTGAATTTGCAAATGTTTTTATTTGTGATTAGTCCATTTATGTTAGCTAATCAGCACCCGCTTAAGTAAGGACCCTATCCTTGAACAGGGACTAGGACATGGGGTGCTCTCTCCTTCATTGCTTACCCTTTAAAGAGATATTTCTCAGGTTCCTTTCAAAGATATTTCCTGAGTTGTGAGACTCCTAAGAGGCTGGAAGATTTATGTATATCTTAAATGAACAGAGAAAAAATTCACAGTTAAAAATTTTGTAAAGCAAATACTCTAAGATAATGGAGGTTAGGGGCATACAGTCAGAAAGAAACCTGTCTAAAGTTTAGTCAGGCTAAGGGGAACATTATGAACAACTTGGTTACTTATTATACAGTCTGTTCACTACTGCTTTGTAAGAGTTATTATAAGAGTTATGTCTTCCAGTTTTGTGAAGACCTCTATAGAGAGTCTTTCCTTCTTTTTAATCTAAGCATAGTTGGTTGTTTTTTGTGCTCAACATGTAGAGAGCAGCACACAGAGATGGAATAAATAAATCCTTTTAAAGTAAATTAAGATAATGTATATCTTGGTATTAGTAATTTGATTGAAATAGTCAGAACTGCTCAGGTCAAATATTTAGTTATAAGAAAACCTTTTGATTCAAAACTTAAGCGGAAGAGAAAATAATTACATGTAACTCACTGTAAACTGTAGCATAAAAGCTATATACATGTTATACTATGTAAGTTAACAATCATAAATTATAACAACTAAATTATAGTCTAGTTTATGGATGAGAGTGTTAGCTATGAAATCAAACATATATGGGGTTGAGTTCTATCTAATCACTTACTGAATTTTATCTGAGCTTCAGTTTGTCAGCCTACCTCAGAGGTTACCTAAACGATAAGGTGAAATTAAATGAGCTCTTGTTACTCTATTTACATCCTCCTTGGATGGTCTGATCCACTCTCTAGATATCAAATAGCATTTAAATAATGATGAATTTCAAATCTCATACTCAAAAGTATCTCCTTAGCTTAAATGTCTACTGATTTCTCATTTAACTTTCTCTGGAACCTCGAACAGGATCAAATGTCTACTGACTTCTCATTTAGCTTTTTCTAGAACCTCACACCTAACCTATCCAGGACATGAAGTAGCACCATTTATCTACTTTTAGCTGTTCCAAGACAGAACCATGGGGCATCACCTTTTCTCCTTCTATCCCATGGGGAACTCTGACAAATCAATTCAAATTTTTCAATTTTACCTCCTAACCATTTCTTGAATCTGTTCACTTCCCTTCATCTCAACTGTTACCTCCTATTCCATGCTATTCACTCTGCTCTTAGTGAAGAAAATATCTTCCCTTTTCCTGCTCCTTTCTATCCTTTTTACAGTATAGTTACCATCAGATCTTTCAAAAGTATAATTCTGATTACATTAGCTGCTTGCTAATTGCCAGCATTTTGAATATAGCAAGTACTCAAGAGTTGGTAGCTAATATTGCTATGAGTACTCTTATTATTAGAAGAGATAAAATGCTGTGGGTCTCTGATAAAAATTTTTGAATCTCTATATCTTAGGATTCATAAAAAATCCTTGCCCAGATGATATGGTAGAATAATTTTTCATTTAATTTGTTCTGCAGTTCTCATTTAGCTTTATCTAAATTCTACCGATACCTTTTTTTGACTACTACTGTGTTCTTTTTTCCTTACTAGTGTGTGCCGGATGTTGTACTTCTATATCAAGGCTCACATTACACTTTGCATAAAATTATGTGGATTTATCATTGCTAAATCTTTGGGTACCTAGCCTTTATGTGATTAGTTGTCAGTATATTCAGCAATGCTTTCCCTTGCTTTGTTTGAGGGTGAAGTGGGTAAGGTAGAAGACCTATTTCTCTACTAGCTGTGTCAGTGATGAATATTACAATGTCAGTTCTCTTTCAACAGCAGTACCTCTGGGTATGGCAGTTTAGTGTGTCCAATATGTAATCCCTAAACCCAACTACATTAAAATCTCCCTAGTAAATTTTTACAGAAAGAGATTCCTGGACCCCTGCTCAGACTACTTGACCTAAAACTCCCCAGAGGTTGGGTTAAGAACTAGACATTTTAATCTGGCTATTTCTGCAGGTTATTGCTGGGTTGGCAGCCTTGCAACTGGCCCTGAATTAGGACCTTAAGACCTAACACTTACTATAATGGAATATATAGTAAGTTGCTTAACTTCCCTATGACTCAGAAGTCCCACCTCTACAATGGATGTGATAATATGTATTGTACCAAACTCATAGGGTAGATGAGAGGATTAAATGAGCTAGCGCATGTAGAAATGCCTGTAACAGGGCCTTGTCATTGTCAGCACTCAGACAAGTCAGCATTCATAATATGTGTTATCATTACAAAGAAACATTTTATTAGAGATTGCTTAGATAAGATATGAAGTATCTTGTCTCAATTTTAAATTCTAGGTAAAATTTTTTTAAATCTCTATAATGTCTGTCAAAGTTGCTGACCTCAGTAGAACAAGACGTTTTCTGCCCTTTCCAAATAAAGCAACTGTTTATTTTGGTTATTCAGGTTATTCCTTGGCTCTCTTTCAGGTTTTCTTTGGCTTAAAGCAATTATGAGGTTAAAGGGGCAATTTCACAAGGGGAGCATGACCAAGATATCTGGCAGTAGCTAACTGCTATGTTCAAATTGGAATCATCTAATTATGGTCCTTTTGGAATCATTTCCTAAGGAGAGAAATCTAACCAGGTCACTTGAGTTAGAAATACTTGTCAATTGATTTAACTACAGAGTAATTACTAAATGTGCTGGATTATGTAAACTCTTTTCTAATCATAGAATATGCTTTTAAAATATTTTATAGCTTCCAAAACTATGTTAGGCATGTGGGGGATAATAAATACTTAATGATTATTACTGAGAGATTTAAGGTAATTAAAGCAGATCTAAAGAGTACTTAACTCATGTTATAAAGTAACATAAGTACGTTCAAATAATTTAATTTGCTTATTATACATTCAGATCAGAAAGTGTTGGATAAAACCTTTCTCTTTATCCACATGCCCTATCAAGTACAAATTCTATTCTAGCACATATTATTTGTCTTGCTATTATTTGCTTTTATTTGTCTTGCTATTATTTTCTACTCCTTAATGTAGAGATAGTGTCTTATTCATATTTTTCCATTTCCTTGGTTTTCCAAGGAACTCAAATATTTGTTGAATTAATGAACTAATCAGTGTAGGGTTTTTTGTTTTGTTTTAAAGACGGAATCAGTACAGAGAATAAATATATTTTCTTGGATACTTTATGGATGATGGAAATTTTACCCATCCAGAAAAGAGGGTAGTGGTATCCTTAATTAAGTATTAAGTATTGATACTGCTAATTATAAGGTCTGTTAAGCCTAAAGTCCTAATGGCCTGATGCATTTTGTTTATAACAATATATGTGAATGCTTTGTCTGGATATGTGTTTTTAGAAGCAGCACCTCTCAGCCTTCATATGACACAAACAATTTAATAAAACCTAGGTGGATGAAATTCCCTTAAATATAAGTTTTATGAATGCTATGAATATTACTGGGGGGTTGCAGAGCTTGAGGCATGAATTATTAATAATTGAGTGAAGGGGAGTGCCAGAGAAGAAAACCATGAACCCAGAAAACAGATGGTTCTTTACTGTGTGAAAGCTCATGGTGCCAGGGAAATAGACACAAGAGAGTTTGGGAGGGGTTGGCTCAGTGACCCAGCACTTATAAACTCCCTATTCACACTCCCAATAGTTCTGCTTTTCCTAATGCAGCCCAGAAAGATAGACCATTTGAAGTTAAATGGAATTGTGTATATAAATTACAGTATACCCCATAGGGAAAAAAACAAATATTGATAGCAAGAAGAAAGAACATGCTAGGCATTGTCACGTGGAGAAAAAATTTAAGAAACTGGGGTTTGGAAAAAATATGAGATATGTCCAAAGTAACATAAATTCATGTTAATTCAGATTACATATTCTGAACACCTATTATGAGCCAGTTATTGTGGTAAAGGCCTTCATTTGCATTTCCTCATTTTCAGTTCATTAACTCTGGGAGGAAAATCCTAAGTATTAGACTTGGACCATTTCATGACTGCTCTTTCATATCTTCAATTGGTTCAAGAAAAGCTATTTTACATGAATAATACTTCTTGGTTGAAGAAGAGTATACTTCTGTTATCCCAATAACACTGAGGCACCTCACTTTCTCAACCCTGGTTAAGTGAGAGGGGGTGCAGCTCTAAAATCAGAGCTGTTCCAGAGAAGAACAGAGGGGGATATTGGTGAAACAAGTAGCATGTTAGTCTTTGGGATCCAAGTCCTTAATGTGCATTTAGAAACTGTCATCCTTGGACTATTGCAGCAAAAGACAAGGGCTAAAGTGAAAAAAGTCTTAAGATTTCTTCAAATCTTAACAATATAACACTACTAAATCCCTTGGTTCAAAACCAAACCAATAATAGACATATTCCTAGAAGGGGAGAGTGTAAGTATCACAAAATCTTTGTCTCTTTGTTAATAACGGATTGGACCAGAGGGGCTGGGATGAACCTGGCAGGTGGTTTATAAGAGAGATGGATGACTAATGTGTAATCAGCTCTCAGTAGAGGCACAATAGTTTAATGTCAGCACCAGTAGTTATAGTTCAAAGAGAAAAAGAAAACAGTTAATTAGATGAGCAAGGAAAATAGCACATATCCAAAAAGAAAATCAGAAATTAGAGTGATTGTGTAGGTTTTAAGTGCCAGGTTTGCCATCCCTCATTTCCAGTTCATTTGAAGCCTGAAAAAACTGTTTCCCCTTGGTTTCATGAGCTTCTATCATTAAAAGGCACACACCACCCTACCCCTTTTTGAATGGAATTTCTTGTTTCTTCAACCCAAAAAAGACCCTTGTTAAAACAAGCTCATTCATTAAAAAACCTTTTGGTCCATATTGATACATTAACATATCAATTTATCAAGTATCTAACAATGGAAAGCTTCAGTAACTTTCCTGGAAAGTAACTGGAAAACTGTTATTCCCTTTATTTTCATGTCTGAAAAATAGATATCTGAATCCAATTGGACTGGTCTGTGTAGTCCTTTCCTAAGAAGTCTTTTGTTACTAAACTTCTGAATTTTTGATTGTTAAGTCTTTGCTATAAGGCAAACCTTGTTTATTCTTCAGCTGATCAACAGTAATTTTTATTTTGACTTTGGGGATGCTGTATTTGTTTTATATTTTCTCTGAACATCAAGTTACAAAGGCTGGTTGAATTTTCTACCATTATAATCAGTGTAGTACACCTAGAATTTGTGACTGTTTTGAAGATACTTTGTCCAATTTAGATACTCTAGTTCACTAATTTTCATAAGACATTTTCATTAATACTTGAAATATCAGAAACCATGTGTCTGAATTTATTTCTCCCAACATTTGAATGAGTCACTTGAACTTGATGGCTATTCTCATGCCAAATATTTAGTTTTCATCTTTAATAGGAAGTAACACAATTTGGACAAACTGTGAAGAGTTTGGCATACCTGAATTAAAAATTTAGATTTTCTTATACAAGCCACCTACCTTTTCTGCTAGCTGACATAAGTTATATCTTTGTGTATTATAGAAAGTTCCTTTTGACATTTGAGATATGAACCATGCACTGGTAAAGGAGTTCTTCTGAGCCATTAAAAATGTCAGTGTAAGAGTATGTCAAAATTGGAATTTCAGCTTAGGCACCAAGAAGCAATAATTGGCACTGAGGCGGTAGATCAGTATTTAAAGGAAATGAGAAAAGATTTAGATTGAAGATTCTCAGGAACTCCCTCCAGCAAGAGCCCTAAAGAGCATCAGATCTGGAGAGACAACAGGTTTTTTTTGTAAGAGGCTTATAGTGTGTGTGTGTGTGTAAAAAAGGTGTTGTCATGCTTTGAATGAACATTGAAATATTGATTAATATCTTACACTTCTAATCTCTAAACTGAGACAATGTTCTATAGCATGAGATAAGTTTAGAACAGTTTGTTTATCTTAGATTCAGCAAAAATGGCATAGAGCCTGACACATTTTCATCTCTTGGGCAGAGAAACAAGTTTCCCCACTGAATAAAGTTTAAAAATAAAATTTGTTTTGTTTACATCCACAGGGTTTACTTTTCAACATATTGGCTATAACAATTTTTACTTAGACAAAATATGTTGGACAGTTAGTTCTAGCTCTTGTGATTTACATATCAAGTGATCAAGAAAGGTCATTAAAAATAAAACAAAAGAAAATTTAGAAAGGACTGTAGCATTAAGATGAAGATTCTTACTGGAAACCACATTTTATCAGAATATTTTATTTTGTGATTGATAGAACTGGTGAGACGTACTCCTTAAATATCAATGACTTTTTGAAAAAAAATGAAACAGCTCCTATATTTCTAATACATGAGAAAGAAAGAACAGAAGCAAGCACTGAGAGTTTATGAAGAGAAGCCAATAAGGGTAAATGAGTTGGTCATTGTGGTTAAGCCCAGTTAGTCAACAGAATTAGAGACAGAAGGAGAGAGCAGCTGCCACCACTAGAAAAGAATGTCCCAGTGCTAAGTGACGATTATGGAGACAAGTTTTCATTTCACCGAGTATGTCACTCGCTCAGAAAGCCATTTTAACAGCCCATGGTTGGTTTTATGTGGGTTTGAACTGATGTTGACTGAACTGTTAGAAGAAAGAAAATGATAAGAGAAATAGTGCCCATTTATCAAGTGTGCCTTCATTAAAACATCTCCATGTAGTAGAATGCCATACTTGACAACAGAGATCTGGGAAGCTGTGGGTAAATAGAGAACCACCTTCATAGTAAAATGTAAGTGAGCTATTGACATCTGCATACCATTGTATTTGAGAAATAGAGTCACATAAATTCAGAACAATTATTTAACTTGTGTGTTTCATAGCCTGACTCTGTGGGACTAGATTCAGAGTACCCTCCTCTCCTCCTTTCTGTTGATGACTTTTCAGTAATTTCACTTCGTATCAAAGTGTGGGAGGAAGATGGCTGAGAGGCTGTAGGATCTGAACAAGTTAGTACTTATAATTGCTTAATAGTACTGTTGAGAGCTTATACAGAAAGACTGAAAATACTACCTAAAATTACTTTAAGGTATTATTGTGGCTCTTAATTATCCACAACTTTTCTCTCATTGCCATATATAATTGAGAAGTACCCATTCATGACAAGACAATAATAAGCAAAAATTCTTGTCTTTTACAAACACTAGAAACAAAATGTATTAGCTAAGACTATCAGTTTTATTGTTGTGGAATTACCCTCTTGTTACTACAATAGTGAATAGTTAAACGTAAAGAAACCCAACTTTCTGAAAAGTAGGTCAGAGTTTATTCCATTCCTTCCATAGGCATATATTTTTGAATGTTATACAGCTGAATTTGTGGTGTCATTTGCCATTAATCTGAAATTGTAAAATTAATATATGTTATGATGTTTTGTTATAAAGAGATCTGAGAACAAGTCTTAAAATCTGAAAATATAAGTTTTCCATTACAATGCCACCCTTTTCAATCTTGCTTCCTAGAGATAACCAACCACTGCTAACAATTTAATATGTAACTTGTTAGGATATTTACCATTAACATATAGCCACATAATCATTACACCTACAGGTAACCTGTTTATTAAGGAGTCACAATTCATTCAATAATTAACATGTTATGGTTTTTCTTTTATGGCTACTGTTTTCATAAACAATGTGCTTATAGCTCCTCTGTCAAATATCTTTTCCCTTGAATTTCTGACTGTTTTTACTTACTAAAATTTAATTCAGAGTTCAGTACATCTTAAGATTCTAATATCTACTTTAATAAGCTTTCTTTTATCTTGCACTCCTCACTTTTCTTCTCTTTTCTTTTCTTTTCTCCTTGTTTGTGGGGAGGGAGGGCTATAGATGTCAGAAGAGACAGTCGTGCTCTGTCACTCGCTGGTCCTAACCCTCTGGGTCTAGACTCTCTGCACTGGGACTGGGGAGAGGAATAGTGGAGATGAGCGTTTTCTGTGAGCACGGACTCACTTCCGGTGGTGGGAGACTCCCCAGGCTCATGCTGGCTTGTTCTATTTCCATCAGGTCCTCTCCACTAGCTGGTGGCCTCTACTGGTGTGTGGTTTCTGAGTTCACAATGTGTATGATTTCTTGCGGTGGATTTTAGCTTCACTTGTAGTCCTCCCTGTCATGTAGAAACACCTGGGGGAGAAGATCCCATGTCCCTTTCAGCCTGAGCGGCATCCCTGTCTGCCCAGGGCAGGGCCTTCCTGGACACGAGCAGCTCTCACTGCTGCTCTGGGCTCCATACTCCTTTCTGAGACCCTGTTTATCCTCCAAGAAGTGCAGAGACTGGGCACGGGTCTGTCACCCTCATCTCAGGCATACTATCCCAAAGATACTTTCCAGCTTGTTGGTGGCTTCTCTCCAAAGCCTCTACCTTCAGCAACCTCACACAAGATGTAGACTCCAGCCTCAAAATTCATTCTTGCTCCTAAACTCCAGAAACACGGGTCTAGTTTTTGCAGAAACTGTGTCACCATAGTTTACTCTCTTGGCCACAATGGAGAGGCCTGAATTTCAGCAGTTGAGCAAGCAAGCAGTGAGAAAGAAGATGCTCATCTCCTTCCAGTAAATCACCCTCAGTATCTACCAGCCAGTTTCTTGGAGCTGCCCTTTCATTTGGATTTGAGTGAAGTGAGATTCAAGGCCCCTCTCCTGCTAAGAGGGAAGGAAGTAACCTCTCGCCCCCAACACCCCATCACTCACAGCACCTTTCCCATGAAGCCTTGGTCCCCCCTGCTCTCTCTTCTCAGCCTTCTCCCCACAGTGGGTGTGGCAGGGTACAAGTGTAGATTTTTGAGTGGATATACATTTCAAGACTTTCTCTTTCCTCTTAGTAAATGCAAGGAAGGGATCTAGCCATCATTTCTGGGCAATAGGAAATGATCCACTCAGTACAGCGGAAACACATTCACACACATACACACAGGCACACAAAGTGCAATAGCATATTATTACATTACTCAACTTGTTGTGCAAACTATTTAATATTTGATCAGGATTTTCTTCATAGTAAATATAGTGCCACTACATTCTACAGTGGTGTCACCTCCTAGCCAGGAAATTTGAGGTGACAGATCCTTTAGGTCTGTGTTCTCCCTGCCTCAGTGACTAGCAACGTTTGAAATAACAGCTGCTCAATCTGGCAGGGTCCTGAAGTGAGGAGACATGGACACTTGAGATATTAGTAAGAAATAAAACTTTGTATTACAAGCCACTAAGGTTTGGGGATGTTTATTACTACAGCATAGCCTTGCCTATCCAGATACAAAAATGCTGCACTGTTATTTATTAGATCATTACATTCTGTGTGTGCCATTTATTTTATTTCCAAATTTCTGTTTTTGCACTCTTTCAGTGTAAATCACTCTCTACATTTATCTTTGTACATGTGAATTTCAAACGTTTGAGTTGTGTTGAAAAGTGCTCAATTTGCCTGTAAAAGACTCAATTTGCAGCCTCACTAACAATTTTAGGGTGTTTACCCAAATATTATGAATCACTTTACAAGACATATAACTCTCTCAGTTTAATTTCTGGGTTATTAGTGAGATTTGGTATTTATGGACATTTTTATTTCTTTTATAAATTTTCTATTTAAACCATTTTTTTTCCTATTAGATTGTTTTCCTGTTTAAAATGAAGGCATTTTTTAAAATAGGGTTTTTAATGCTTTGTCTTTATATATTTTTCAACATTTTCTGTATTTTTTGTTATACAAAACCAAAATAATACTAATGTGCATAGTTGAAGAGTTGAAAATAGTTAAAGCTTTTCAGTGGTTTACCTAGTATGAAGACACCTTTCATTTTAAAAGCGATAGCAAGAGATTCAAAATTTGGAAATTAAATGAAAAATCTTTAATAAGTAATATAATTATAGTAGATCTCTCAAATTGATTAACACTTAATATGAAATAGAATTATATCTACATATTACTTATTATGTAATTTAAAATAACAAAATTATATATATCAAGTGCTACTATTTATTGATGTAGAATAGTTTATTAGTGTGCTACATATTATTCCTTATTTGTAATAAATCACCAGGGTAATTGAGAAATTTATTTCCACAAACTTTCTTAATTTAAAGAACAATATGTGTTGTATAGACAATGGACTACTACCCAGACCTAAAAAAAGAATGATACACAGACACATGCACTAACATGTATAAATTGCAAAAGAATTATGTTAAGTGAAGTCATTCAAAAAACATAATTATGCATAAAATATGATTCCATTTATATGAAATTACAGAAAAGGCAAAGCCACAGTGAATAGGAAGCAGATAGTGATATCAAAGGCCAGAGCTGGGAGGAAGGACTTCTTGTAAAATGTCATAAAGGAATTTTTTGAGTGATCGAACTGCTCTGTATAATGAGTGTGTTGGTAGTCATGTGATTGTGAGTTTGTGAGAATTAACTGAATTGTAAAATTAAAAGCAGTGAATTTTAATGTATATAAATTGTTCAATAATGCAGCTGTTCAAATTTAAAAATTGTTCATTTCTAGAATTATGAATGGAATTGAAGATTAATCATATTTATTAGGCAATCATATTTTCTAATGAATTGCTTATCATCTCTTTTGTCTATTTGGATAATTTTCTTAATGATTTGAAAGAGTGACATTAAGATTATGTAAATTATCAACTTTTACTGCTCAGCAAATGTAGGAAATAGTGCTCAAAGACATTTCTTATAAGATGATTACATGGTCAAATATTACTTTCATGTATTATTCTTTTGCTTTTATCATTTAATTACTTTATTCTTATTCTTTTATAATTTCTAATTTTTCATTAACTTGTCTGCAGGGCTGTCAAATTTAGCAAATAAGTATAGGATCCTCTGTTATATTTAATTTTCAGGTAAACAACTAATTAATAATTTTTAGTAAATATTGCATACTTATATTTAAATATACTTATATAAATATACTTACACTTAAAAATTTTGTTGTTTATCAGAAATTCTAATTGATTTCTGTGTCCTGTATTTTCTCAGGCAAATCCATTCCTATTTCATTTTGTAATTATTTGTTTTGTTCTTGAGAAATAAGGATCTAATGATATTTTTCTAAGAATGTATGACCAAATGAGACACCAATACAATTTTTACTAACTATTCTTTCTGTGTCAATTCAAATTCCAACGTTATCAAAAAAGAAATGTCTAGGTCTTCAGTGACTATATTTTTGTTTCTGAGCTTTCTGATAGTTAACGTTATTACAGTATACATAACACGTTAGCTATACCTGTGCAAATAAATGTACTTTATTCTTTTTCAGAATGAATTCTTTCAAGTTTTAAAATATTAAAAAATTTTTAGAGTTCGAATAGCTGTTATGATATGCATTATTTTGAAAATATAACATCAATATTGAATTGCACATGAAAGAATGAGACTCTTTCTTTACAATTATTCAACTCTATAATCCTAATTAAAATTTTATTATTTTCCCTTCAAAGTCAAGGCACATTTTGTTTTAAATTTATTACATTTTTTTGTATACTCTGATTTTTTTTTTAATTGGGATTATTTTCAGTGTAATAATATGGTAAGTATGGAAGAAAGTTCTTTCTGTGGAATTGAAAAGTTTTAAGTGTTCATGATTGAAGCTCTATGGAATTAGTCCTTTTTTATTACAGCTTGAATTTGATAGCTTTAAAAATTTCTTCCAGTGGTACTAAGTAATCTATGTTTTATATTTTTAACTATTTTAAACCATTTTTTTCTCATGGAAACATTATGTTATGAATTTTTTCTTTTGAAATTGCACATAAAATTTTCTTATAATAATGTCTATTTTATCTTCAATTTATTTGTACTCACGTTGTCTCTTTTTTCTTTGACTTTGGACTATTTTATTTTACAAAGAGCTGGCCCTTGGACTTACTTATTCATTTTATTATTTTGCTGTATTTATAACTCATGATTTTCTGTGCTTAAATAATTTGATTGCTAGTCTTCATTTGCTTCCCAAAAGATTTGTTTCAGATTTTCTGATTTTCAGAGTTTACTAAAATTATCTCTGAGGTTAAACAAATGATCATTTATTTTTAATGCTTAGAGGACATTATAAAAAATTTTGTCCTGTTGTTGGAACATGAAAATTTAGAGATATAACTATCATATCATCTTCAATAATTATTTAATTCAATTAAGCTAGGTATTTATTTTTTCTACTTAACTAGTGTAATGAGGATACCATGTTAAAAGTCTTAGTCTTTTTTGAGTTAGATTATTAATTTAATGCATATTGGTGCCATATATCTATAGTTTAATCATAGCTTTTGTTTCTTAAATAATAACTCCATTTGGTAGATTTACTTCAGAATCAGATTTGACTTATATTTGCATTTTGATTTCTGCTTTCTTTAAAGCCTTTGGCTGGTATATCTTTTATCCTGTGCTTACCTAATTATTTTGGTCTTTGTGGAAGTGATGTTTTTCTAAAGTTTGACATTGTTTTTCTATTTTAATGATGCATATAAGTTTGTTGCCATAACTTATTATAATTATTGGCTTATTTGCTACTTATTAGATTGCCAGTTTTTTGAGGCCTGGAATTGTGGAGTTTGTATATCTTCAAATGAATGAATGAATGACCTTTTAAGCTTCTCATTTTCCATTTGTTAACTTATGTTTTGACCCCAGTTCAGATGTCAAAATGCTCCAATTTAGTTCTCAAAACTCCCAATTTCACATTGTTTTAATAGCAATTAGTTCAAAAAATAAATAAGTGATTAAAATTATTTCTAGTTGTGCATGAATGTAAATTGGCAATGCCAAATTCCTTTAGAATGTTTTATAGATTAATGCAGAAACTTAATTTACTTTTATGGGTATCTTTATATTTTTATAAAATCACTGACCAAATCACTAGAAGCAATATTTATTGGGAATAAATAATATGAATAGTTACTATTTATCTAGAAAATGATCTCATTGAGCTTTTAAGAAGAATTTTGAGACAGCAAGTACCTTTTTAAGTTAATTTACAAAACATAATAAATTCTGATGGAAATCAATACATCTTCTGGAGGTTTTGGCACATACTTTAATAGATGAGTTGTCATTCATTTCAAACTTAATCCTTAAACTAAAATTATTGTCACAGTTAATTAAAAGGTTACATAACAGAGTTATTCTGAATAACATATATTAAATGTTACTTTTCTGGACATTTTGGAGGTAGTAAAAATCTAAAATGGACTTATATAAAGCACTTGATTAAAAGAGAGGGAGAGTTAAAGAAATATGAGCTGTAAGACATTCTCAATCAATGCAATGACTGGAAATAGACTAACATATTGCCTTGAAGACTGTCAGACCTATGTGCTTGATTACTCTGTACAATTTTTTATGCACTAAATCTGAGATTTTTAATATGTAAAATGGGGATAATGTACTTACTATGTTTCAATTAGTTGTGAGGTGAAAATGAAATTATAAATGTAAAAAACTTAAGATTGTTTCTGGATTTGGTAAATATTAAGACTAGGACTAGAGTCCAGATCAGTCATCAAAATCTCAGAAAGGAAGGAAGAAATTATCGGTATCCCTACTCACACACACCTCAAATATCCTCAACATACTGACAGAAAGAGTTCATGGAGAAACAGTGGTTCTGCCACCAGGTCCTTGTGATTATAACACTTTCTTGAGATTCTCCAAATAGTAGGATCCTCATGACTCTAACCTCTCATCTTTAGGGCTAATTCATCCCTTTACTTTCCAAGCTTAGGCATGAATAAAAGTGTCTCCCTCCCTTTCCCCCTTAACTTAGATAAAACAGAGAAATTATTAAAATTTTTCAAAAGCACTTTACTGAGGAAATAAATCAAGGAAAGAGAATTAACAAAAAGATTATGAAACAAAGCGTAAATCTACAAAACTTTCTAAATTCTAATGAGAGAAGGGTTAATATTATTTAAAAACCAAAGTTCCATTCATTCTCCTTATATAATTTGTTTCAGGGTCTTTGCCAAGAAAATTTTCTTTTCATATATGTGAGTGATTACTCCTATTCATCTCATTTTCATCCTACATATTCTCCTGGAATGGGCCAATATATGCATTAATTATGTCAGGTAGCTAGGCAGACATGAGCAGGTCTGCCATGTCCTAGACGAGGTCCTCCACCTCTCCACCTACCCCCATGTCACCAGATGTTGGAACATGCCCCCAAACCCCTTCTGTGTATGGTTCAGTTTCCTGCCTTATCAGACCAAACAGGTCCAAACCAGTTATATAGACTGGTGTAGGTGCACCAAGACCCAGAGGGACCCAGAGGTGACCAGGTAGAGCTCCGGGGTTTGGAAGGGTGTTCCTGGCCAGGGCAAATTCCCTGTGAATCAGGTGAAAGTGAAGGAGGGCAAGGAGAACTGCAGGTTGGGTTAAAGGGGTTTTACTTCTCACAGCTCAGTCCCTCACTTGGCTGCCCCTGGCATGCTCCCAAGTGCCTTCTCTCTGGTCCCCTCTAGCCAGGCCCTGCACTGTTCTTCTCCTCTGGCTGTGGTGCCCTCTCTGCTCCCTCCCTGGCCCATTCCAGGAGGAACTCCATGGGCAGGTCCCCAGTGACTGGCAAACACCAGACCAGTTAGGTACCAGGAACAGAGGGATGGAGAGAATGGCCATTTTCTATCCACCCCTTGCCCCGGATCCACCAGAGACTCTGCTGTGGTGAACATCCATTCGTATATAAATGGACTAAAGCCAGGTAGGAAATCCTGGAAATTCTGGGTGAAAACTTCCATTTAACCCCACACCAGAGTTCATTATATTGTAATTATAGTAAATTTACATGGTGGTTTTGCACACATACACCCCACCCCAAATGGATAAGAGGTTATATAACCAGAAACTGTCAATCAAAAAATCAATTAAATGATGAAAGACACAGGAGAGACTTTCCACCATCTTAAAAAGCAACCTAACCTTCATAGTGGTGCTGCTCCTGGCTTCCGGACAGCTCACTTCCCTCTAGAGACGGGACTTTCTCTTTGCTCGACAAACTCCTGCCCCTTGAAACTATTCTAAGTCTGTCTCTTGATTGAATTATTTTCTTTGAGAAGACAAAGAACTAAGGTCTAAAGGAACTAATAACAATTAGACTGCTGACTATTTTCAAGATGTGATGGGCAGTAATAGTATGTTATGCCTTAACTCAGGTTCAAAGGCTTTCATTAGTTATCTTACACAGAAACTCCACAAAAAAACCTTTCACAAATTACAAATTAGTATGTAAATTAATGTAGAAATGATGTATTAGTGACTATGAAAATACCACTAGTGAAATATATTTAGCTAGAATGAACAATGTTTTATATACTCTAAATGTGAAATTTTACCACTACATTATCTTATCCTTTCTTCTGATTGCAATTTGTACTATTTCTAAATCTGTATCAAAATCTGAAGGCCCACACCTGGGTCTTAATAAAGATAATTCATGATTTAAATTAGGAATGTTTTAATATAACTGTTACAGGCTGGGTTTGTTCTCCTCAGTTCTTGTCCTGCCCCAACAACAAAGAATTGAAAGTCAGAGGCACAACAGCAAAGTAGAGTGGACGTTTTATTTGAACACACTGTAAGGGAAGGGTGGGCCAGAGTCAAGGTGGACAAAAGCAAGGAACTTTTCAGGGAGGGTCTGTTTATCAAAACCTAGGTGGGAGGAACTTCTTTGATTGACACGGTGAGGTCATTTGATCGACAGTTCTAGTTATACGCCCATTGCACTTGGTGCACATGTCTTTTCTCAAAATGCAACAGAAAAGCCCAAGGGGCAGGGAGCAAAACTGCAGTTTTATTTTAATGAGATTATGATGAGGTGGGGCTTGGGCAGTTCTTAGTTTTGTTCAAATTGTGCCGGCGATGGGACTTGGTTGGGACCCGTTTGTCCTTGTCCCCATAGGCAAGAAGTTATCTCCCTGCCAATCCTTTGTTGTTTTAATGTGGGACCCCCTACCTGGGCAGAGTTTCGGCAGTTTTTTCTAGAACCTTAGTTTCCCCTTCCCTGGCTGCTCATGTCTATGTTTCTACCTAACATAACAATACATCCTCTTTCACCAGACAATTTCCATAAATAATGGAAACACAACTAGTCTGTTGTCATTTAATAAATATCTGAGAAAAGGGTCCTAATAGTAAAAATAAAAAATATTTTATTTTATATGTTCCCCCAGGCAAAATTTCCTCTCAGGAAAAAGAATAATAATTTTAAAAAACAGAGGTAGAGATATAAAATAATTCCAATAAACTTAGTGAAGATAATGAATCAGATTTCCTAGTCACACCTCAAGGAATGGTGGTTAGTACAATGAGTATCATAGAGTTTATTGTACATCATAATGTGGGAGAACTTTCAAAAGTAGTTTTAAATGAAATAATGGTAGTAACTTGAAGGAGATAAAGGTACAGTATTTTATAATGAAAGCAAAATTTCCTTTATCACAGTTGCATGAAATATGAATATTCTGAAAACATTATCAGATGAATAAGCAACTACTTTGAAAGTCTCCACCCCTGAGCTTTATGGATATAGAAACTGTTTATTATTATGATCATCTCTATTCTTTATTTAAATCTCTTTTAAGAACTAAAACCAAGTTTCCGTATGCCTATCACAAAACTTTCCTCCTGAATTCCTGTGAAGTACAGTGTGTAGATATATATGACAGCTTCAAAAAGTCTTCTCTCAATACTTTATTTTAGCTCCACTAATTCAGCCCCCACCATTTCTTCCTTAGGGTGAAAGGTAAAATGTTTATTCTGAACCGATTTAATTTTTCCTGTGTAAAGTTTGAGACAAAGATCTTCCAGTTTGTGTGGTGATTAGTTTATGAAAGTAATACAACACAGGAGGATGTCTGTTGTTATCATGCTAAAATCTTTCCCATGGGGTATTTTGAGGAGAAAACACAGCTGTTACAGAGGGAAAAAAAAGGAGTTATTTTATAAAATGGGGAGGAAGATGAGGGTGTTCTGCTTATTAATAAAGAAAGTTTGCTTCAGTCTTTCTATCTTGACAGATAGTAACTGCACTAATTGGGGTGAGGGTTTAATAACTATTGAACCATGTGTTGTGTACTTGAAACCAATATAACATTGTATATCAACTATACTCCAATTTAAAAGAAAGTTTGCTTCAAATATGGATGGACAAGCAGCACCATTCAAGAGTAGGTTACTGAGAAAATTATTTACAAAGAAAGCAGTTTCTTAAATGGCTCAAATCTTTCTAAAGCGCATTAAAATAGCAGTAAGATATTTTAATTTTAGTTTGGCAATCAATATGAATTTTTATATGATATTGTTTTAATTCTTGACATTCTTTATACAATATAATGATCCTAATTAACTCTAATAGGAAAATGCTTATATAAATCTAATAATTTATATACTCTTTTAAAAATAATTGATCTTGATTTAATGAGTTCATTTATCCTTATTATTTGAAAACACCAACATGATCTATAGTAAACACCACACAATCAACACTTTCCTTTTTAAAAAATCTGCTCATTTTATTCAATTATTTAAAGTTTATAAGAGCACCAAGCAAAACAAATGATTAACTTTTACTCTCTACCTAGATTCAGGATGCTGGTAAAAATAATATATTCTGTCCTTAGCACTTTAATCGAATTATCAGAAATGCAGTGAAATGGATGGATATTACATTTATTGAGTTAATCAGTTTGATATATGCCTTTATCAAGTTTTCCTTAGTTACTTGTATATTTAGGAAGGATAAGCTTATGATATGCTTCTTTACATTTATTTAGAAAAGTTATGATATCTGAATATCTCTTCATAATTTTATGTCAGTCTATCCCAACATAGTCAACTGCTGAAATCATTTACTTTAAATCTTTCTTACTTTAATCTCTGATCATTCCATCACACTTTTATTCTTTGTCCTATGTCATCCATTTTTTTAAATTTCCTGAGACACAAAGTAGATTTTTAAAATTTGTCTTTCCAATAGTCAATCTTCATCAAAAATAGGTTTTGCCTATGCAACTTGAAAGAACTGTTGTATTCTATTATATTGTAGTGTTTTTAATGGGCCTATATATGTTGTTTTTCGTGAGTTCCTTATTGCATGAGTAGCAGTCTTATATAGTCAAAGTTATTCTTTCCCTTGTCTCTTACTAATTGTCAAGTTGCTATTCATATCCTCCCTTCAGACTTTAATAACATAAAAACCTCTTTGAAAAAAAAATACAAGTCAAGTAGCCATCTATTTAATGTGTTTTCTTTTTCCAGTTTTATTGAGATATAATTGACATGTAACACTGTATAAGTTTAAGGTATACAACATAATGATTTGATATATGTATACATTGTAAATGATTACCACAGTAAATTTAGTTGCATTCATCATCATCTCACATAGTTACCATTTTTTCCCTAGATTGACTGCTTTCTGCCTGATAATTTATTTCAGGTTCACTTGAAGATCGTTTTTTCCATCAACCTCCAAAAGCCTGTAAAAAGCTAGGGCAAGAAGAAAAGTTGTCAACTCTTCTTATTATCAACAAATGGCATTAGCAATTATTGTATTTTAGAATTTTAATAACTATACTTATAAAATACTTTGGGACTTTATAATTATCAATAATTGTCAGTAAGGTTATTTATGAAAAGATTTTTGAAGCTTAACTTGTTTACAGGCACTTCGAAATTCTATAGTTTTATCATGGCAGAAAGAGTACATAAGTACAGAATACCTAAAATTCACTGCTTCTAAGACTGGTTCTCTGACTATCTATTTAATTTTCAGTGATTCAATGTGCCAATAGCTATCCAATTCCAAACAAAATCACATTATGTTATTGAGAATTATAATGTCACAAATAACTGTAGAGCAAAGAGAAATAGAGTTGAGATAAACAGAAATTGGCCTGATCACTTCTCCATGCATTAGGGACATGGCTTCTCTCCCCTCAATGGTGAATATTCTAGGTCTCTAAAGTACAAATGCTAAGTATCAGTGAAAATCCCATTAGTTTTCTAACTGGACTTGGTGTATGCTGTAGAATATAATTTGCCCTTTTATTAGTGGGAATTCTGCTTGATATCTAGCAGGTTGATGATTGATATTTCACTTTCTCTGGTACAATTTTACATTTTTGTCCTGTTTTTCTATAGGTAATTTGATGCAAAGTTAGAGGATGTCAAATTGGACAACACTAGCTAGCTATCACCTAACTGAAATTTGAACAAAACTTCTAAGATAATAGTACATTGTTGTAGCAGTTTGAAATTTACAATGTAATTTGTATACACAAAAGAGTTATAACTCTCTTGTCAGACTTTAGATGAATTATTACAACAAAGCAATGTTATCCAAGAAAGGATGGATTTATTTTCTTGAAAGTACCTTTGATGATCTTCACTTAATATGTGCATCTCTTAAAGACTAGAACTTTCCATTTTTCTTGTAGTTCTCTAGACACAAAGATTTTAGCTGCTTTGAATATGAAGGTGACCCATACTGATTTTTTGCTTCACAGAAATTACCAGCCATAAATGTGCCAACTAACACACATTTAGTCCCTCCATTTGATACTTACACTTGTCTGTCAGCCTTCACATATATGCACTTGCCATACACTTTTTCATATTTTTCTCATCACTGTTACTCTCTCTCTCTCTCTCTCTCTTTCTCTACAGTGAAGAAATCTAGATAAGCTAGAGAGACCAAGATATCTTTGAAATTGCAATGATTTAGTCTTCTAATAGCCAGGGACATAAAGGCCATAAGTGAGAAAACATGACATGGCCATGGAATTGGTCAGATAAAGGTCAGGGAAAGGGAAGCCCTAGAATATTAGATCTGTGGAGTCAATTCTAAGAATCAGCAGACCTGATAACCAAGTCAAGTTGTCCTCTTTAATCTTTCACCTTATTATTTATTTCTCTGACCCATCAGGAGAAATGGGTTCTGGGCATCACCTTAGGCATCCATAGCCTGGATTTTTGCCCTGGGATCTGGCCCTAGACCTCCTGATCACCTATATTATCTGCTACTTTTGCATATGTAACAGTCAAGTCCACAGGTAAAATGAATGTTCTGGCTCTTCATAAACTCTTTGTCGTGTCTGGAGTCCCTCTGGAGAACTTACAGAGATCCCTGTGGAGATTCAAACAGAGCAGTTTAGGAAAATGCATGATAAGAACATGGGAGTTTCTTCCTGTGCTTACTAATAGTTGGTTAGAATGATTGACTAGATGGCTTCAGCAGCTTTCTGACAATAATTGAGAAATTTCTCCAAATGATCATGTCACTGATTTAATGAAGCTGTTCTCAAATGAATGGCGACTAACAAAAAGTGCTGAAGACTCATAGCATCAGGAAGCTGTTCTCTGCTTGTGAAACACCGTGTCTCACAATTGAAGTACATTTCTTATTTGCTAACCTTTAAAATAGACTCTTGACAAGGGAATAGATACTTATTTTGTGAATAATCAGTTGACAGCATGTTAGTTTGGACAGATTATCACTTTTTGTCAAAGTCTACACAATCTGTTCCACACTCTAATTACCAATAAAAGAAGGACCTAATTGGCAATTGCATCATAAAAATGTTAGATGTGATTTGAATGCATTTGTTTGCTTTTTATTTAAAGAAATTTCAGTGATGCTTCTGTTATACATTTTTTAGTATTTTGACATAGATCATAATAAAAATACTCAAATAGGTATATAGCAAACAAATATGCAGTTTCCAAAGAGACACTATATGGACCTAAAAATGGTGTTATTAACCATTAGCTTAATAATTGAATAATGAGAACCTATGTAATTAGTAGGTGTTTTAAAATAGCATTTAAAATTTTTTAATCCAGGTTACCTAAGAAATTATATCAGTAAATTTACAAACTATTATATTTCAAGAAGAATCAATCAATTTACATTAGAGGTGGGGCATTTGGGAGGTAATTATGATTAGGTTATGTCATGAGGATGGAGCTCTCTTACATGGAATAAGTGCCCTTATAAGAGTCCAAAAAGAGGTTGTTTTATCTTTCTGTTTTTTACCATATTAAGATACAAGGATATGTCAGCAATTTACAGTCCAGGAGAGAGCTCACCAGAACCTGACCATGCTGTCGTCCTGATCTCGGCATCCAGGCTCCAGAAATGTGAGAATAAATTTCTATTGTTTATAAACTACACAGTTTATGGTACTTTATTATATAGCAGCCAAAACTAAGACACTGAGCATGTGAATTTGGGACATTCTAGAGCTACCTTAAGGCTCCATGAGGAAAACAAACCCAGACATAGAGAGTACAGATTCCTGATGTTGTTTGAAATCTTGGGCCACTCAGTGATGAGAACCAAATTTCACCTGAATTTGTCAATTATGTAATTATGTAATTATATTGACTATGCAGGTTTTATTTTAGTCCATTAGCTTGCAACTGAATGAGTCCTTATTAATCCTGTCTTAAATAAGACTCATTAGTTTAGGAACAAAGTATTCAAGCCTATTGAACAAATCATTCATATAAAGTTGGTTATATATCATTAAGAGTTTAGAATGAAAAGCAAAGACATTTTTATATTAACTTACTTGCTATTCATTATGAGGATAATAATACTATTATTGGGAACTGTCATTTGGTTCCAATTACCATTCTGTCCTTGGCAATATGCAGTGGCTCTGATATTAATATATTAATAAATATATTATTTCATTTAATCTCTTACAATTCTCAATTTTATTTAAAAAAAATTTTTTCATTATTTAGCTTATTTTATTTAAAAATATTTCAGATGTAGGTATATATATACTGGAAATCCATTCTTATGTCATATTTACTTCAAATATTTATAAATTAAAACATAAATGTCACAGGTAAAATGGAGAGCTCTTTCTCCAATCTCACTTCATCTCTAACCAGAGGTAATCATCTCCATCAGTGTTTATCCTTTCCATGTGCGATTTTATACTTTAATCACATATTTATATCTAATAATAATTCCATAATTGAATTATTTGTATTTTTAAAGACTATAAAATTGTATCATATTATACTGACCTTGCTACAACTTAGTTTTTTTTTCCCCTCTTCATTATATTTTGGAGGCTTGTTTACATCTTAGTTTATTCCTTTAAAACTGCCATAGGGATATTTATTTTATGTATGTCATGTTCCACAATTTATCTTAAACTGTTTTTTTATGCCAGCCTTACCTATATGCTGGATATTGAAAAGATTATATAAGAAAGTGAAATTACAAGCCAAACTCATTAAATAATTAGATGAAAAAACCCTAAAGAAGATATTAGGAAATCATATTTACCAGTATATGAATAGGATAAAACATCAGGGAAAAGTTGGATTGATTATAACAATACAGGACTGTCTTAATATTTTTGAAAAAAAACAAAGTAATTCACATTTTAGCAAAATGAAGAAGAGAAACAATCAGATCATATCAATAGAATAAAAACCAGTACATGAATTTTGTGATCCATTCTGAGGGAAAAAAATTAAACTTTGCATTTATTTCTGGCATGAGACACATTGGATGCTATTACCAATTATTTATATTTTATTTCCTGTCATTGAAGTATACAAAATACAGAAATATATTTTATAAGGATGTTCATGCAAGAAATAAAAAGTCATAATTTTCAGAGGATATAATTTAGTTCATAAAATTTTTTAAAGCACAGAAGATTGGAGACTGTTGAGAATTAGGCTTGGGGTTGATTGATGATTGTGCATTGAGTCCCCTATACAGAATTTTTTTTTTTTTTTTTTAGATAATTATTTTTTATTGAAGGGTAGTTGACACACAGTATTACATTACATTAGTTTCAGGTGTACAACACAGTGATTCAACATTTATATACATGATAATTCTAAGTACCAGCTATCACCATACCAAGTTGTTACAATATTTTGACTATATTCCTTATGCTATACATTACATCCCGGTTGCTTATTTATTTTACAATTGGAAGTGTGTACTTTTTCTTGGTTGTTGTTGTTAGGGCATCTCTCATTTTTATTGATCAAATGGTTGTTAAAAACAATAAAATTCTGTATAGGGGAGTCAATGCTCAATGCACAATCATTAATCCACCCCAAGCCTAATTTTCGTCAGTCTCCAATCTTCTGAAGCATAACGAACAAGTTCTTACATGGAGAACAAATTCTTACATAGTGAATAAGTTACATGGTGAACAGTACAAGGGCAGTCATCACAGAAACTTTTGGTTTTGCTCATGCATTATGAACTATAAACAGTCAGTTCAAATATGAATACACATTTGATTTTTATACTTGATTTATATGTGGATACCACATTTCTCTCTTTATTATTTTTAATAAGATGCTGAAGTGGTAGGTAGATACAACATAAAGGTAGAAAACATAGTTTAGTGTTGTAAGAGAGCAAATGTAGATGATCAGGTGTGTGCCTGTAGACTATGTGTTAATCCAAGCTAGACAAGGGCAATAAAACATCCACATATGCAGAAGATTTCTCTCAGAACAGGGGGGGTGAGGTTCTAAGCCTCACCTCTGTTGATCCCCAATTTCTCACCTGATGACCCCCCTGCGACTGTGCCTGTCTTAGGTTGTTCCTCCCTTGAGGAATCTTACCCGTCTCTGGCTAACCAGTCATCTTCCGGGGCCATACAGGGAAATGTTAAGTTGGTAAGTGAGAGAGAAGCCTTATTGTTTGAAATGGTTAGCTTTTTATTTCTTTGCATATTTATGCCCTGTGGCTTCTATGCCCAGCATTTGTCTTGAGGTATCTTTACCACTTGGAGGAGTTATGATACTCGGTAAATTTGATATGAGGCACGAATTCTATTTAAGAATTCGTTGTAATTAGGAAGGAAGAAGAAAAGCTATAGAAGTAGCAGGCGGGAGAAAACATGGGAAGATTGATTATTTCTTTGACATATCTTCTTGTAGAGTAACTTCAGCATGTATATATTTTAAGCTACTACTTAAATTGCGCACACACATTAACATAATAGGAGTATAGTTACATAACCAAAGCATACCTGTAATTACCAGCCATCTCCAGTGAAACCAAGAAAACCAGTTAGGCACCCTAGGCATTTGTGAAAACTTATCAATGATATGATGGTTATTATCTAACTGAATTTGAATAGTTTGAGAAAAATCAGACAAATTAAAACAACCCATTCCTGGGCACTGTTCACATCCCATATGTTCTTTTAACAGTAAATAGTCTGTAGTTGTAAGATTTTGGAGCGCTACAATTTGCACTTCTCCTAATTCTTGGTTGAGTTCCAACAGTATAGATCCAGTCAAATTTGTTGTTTTACTGTATGCACAGGCCAGCTTAGATATCTCCTTCATTCCCATGGCAAGTCCAGGAGCTGGTGGGATGAGTGCATCTACAGCTGTAGCAGTGCGTGGATCTTTGTTGGGGTTTTTTGATGATCATCTTCTGGCATGAGTCTTCCCGAGAGTGCTGATGTTGGAAGTTCTCTTTCATATCGTTTCTTAGTTCATTTTCGGGGTAGCCAAATTAGGCTTTGATCCTCTGTATAAACACAAACAGACCCTTTGCCTACACTTTTATATGTCCTTTATATTATTGTGTAGAACTCATTAGAGGTCACCACATAGGAACTGCATTTTTTTTTTTTAATCATTAATCTACACTTACATGACGAATACTTACGAATACTTTGTTTACTAGGCTCTCCCCTATACCAGGTCCCCCCTATATACTCCTTTACAGTCACTGTCCATCAGCGTAGCAACCTGTTGTAGAATCACTACTTGTCTTCTCTGTGTTGTACAGCCCTCCCCTTTCTCCCACCCCGCTATGGATGCTAATCTTAATACCCCCCTACTTCTCCCCCCCTTATCCCTCCCTACCCACCCATCCTCCCCAGTCCCTTTCCCTTTGGTACCTGTTAGTCCATTCTTGAGTTCTGTGATTCTGCTGCTGTTTTGTTCCTTCAGTTTTTCCTTTCTTCTTATATTCCACAGATAAGTGAAATCATTTGGTATTTCTCTTTCTCTGCTTGGCTTGTTTCACTGAGCAAAATACCCTCCAGCTCCATCCATGTTGCTGCAAATGGTTGGATTTGCCCTTTTCTTATGGCTGAGTAGTATTCCATTGTGTATATGTACCACATCTTCTTTATCCATTCATCTATCGATGGACATTTAGGTTGCTTCCAATTCTTGGCTATTGTAAATAGTGCTGCGATAAACATAGGGGTGCACTGATCTTTCTCATACTTGATTGCTGCATTCTTAGGGTAAATTCCTAGGAGTGCAATTCCTGGGTCAAATGGTAAGTCTGTTTTGAGCATTTTGATGTACCTCCATACTGCTTTCCACAATGGTTGAACTAACTTACATTGCCACCAGCAGTGTAGGAGGGTTCCCCTTTCTCCACAGCCTCGCCAACATTTGTTGTTGTTTGTCTTTTGGATGGCAGCCATCCTTACTGGTGTGAGGTGATACCTCATTGTAGTTTTAATTTGCATTTCTCTGATAATTAGCGATGTGGAGCATCTTTTCATGTGTCTGTTGGCCATCTGTATTTCTTTTTTGGAGAACCGTCTGTTCAGTTCCTTTGCCCATTTTTTAATTGGGTTATTTGTTTTTTGTTTGTTGAGGCGTGTGAGCTCTTTATATATTCTGGACGTCAAGCCTTTATCGGATGTGTCATTTTCAAAGATATTCTCCCATACTGTAGGGTTTCTTTTTGTTCTATTGATGGTGTCTTTTGCTGTACAGAAGCTTTTCAGCTTAATATAGTCCCACTTGTTCATTTTTGCTGTTGTTTTCCTTGCCCGGGGAGATATGTTCAAGAAGAGGTCACTCATGTTTATGTCTAAGAGGTTTTCGCCTATGTTTTCTTCCAAGAGTTTAATGGTTTCATGACTTACATTCAGGTCTTTGATCCATTTTGAGTTTACTTTTGTATATGGGGTTAGACGATGGTCCAGTTTCATTCTCCTACATGTAGCTGTCCAGTTTTGCCAGCACCATCTGTTGAAGAGACTGTCATTTCGCCATTGTATGTCCATGGCTCCTTTATCAAATATTAATTGACCATATATGTCTGAGTTAATGTCTGGATTCTCTAGTCTGTTCCATTGGTCTGTGGCTCTGTTCTTGTGCCAGTACCAAATTGTCTTGATTACTATGGCTTTATAATAGAGCTTGAAGTTGGGGAGTGAGATCCCCCCTACTTTATTCTTCTTTCTCAGGATTGCTTTGGCTATTCGGGGTCTTTGGTGGTTCCATATGAATTTTTGAATTATTTGATCCAGTTCATTGAAGAATGTTGCTGGTAGTTTCATAGGGATCGCATCAAATCTGTATATTGCTTTGGGCAGGATGGCCATTTTGACGATATTAATTCTTCCTAGCCATGAGCATGGGATGCGTTTCCATCTGTTAGTGTCCCCTTTAATTTCTTTTAAGAGTGACTTGTAGTTTTCAGAATATAAGTCTTTCACTTCTTTGGTTAGGTTTATTCCTAGGTATTTTATTTTTTTTGATGCAATTGTGAATGGAGTTGTTTTCCTGATTTCTCTTTCTGTTGGTTCATTGTTGGTATATAGGAAAGCCACAGATTTCTGTGTGTTGATTTTGTATCCTGCAACTTTGCTGTATTCCGATATCAGTTCTAGTAGTTCTGGGGTGGAGTCTTTAGGGTTTTTTATGTACAGTATCATGTCATCTGCAAATAGTGACAGTTTGACTTCTTCTTTGCCAATCTGGATTCCTTGTATTTTTTTGTTTTGTCTGATTGCCGTGGCTAGGACCTCTAGTACAATGTTAAATAACAGTGGGGAGAGTGGGCATCCCTGTCTAGTTCCCGATCTCAGCGGAAATGCTTTCAGCTTCTCGCTATTCAATATAATGTTGGCTGTGGGTTTTTCATAGATGGCCTTTATTATGTTGAGGTACTTGCCCTCTATTCCCATTTTGCTGAGAGTTTTTATCATGAATGGATGTTGAACTTTGTCAAATGCTTTTTCAGCATCTATGGAGATGATCATGTGGTTTTTGTCTTTCTTTTTGTTGATGTGGTGGATGATATTGATGGACTTTCGAATGTTGTGCCATCCTTGCATCCCTGGGATGAATCCCACTTGGTCATGGTGTACGATGGTTTTGATGTATTTTTGAATTTGGTTTGCTAAAATTTTGTTGAGTATTTTTGCGTCTACGTTCATCAGGGATATCGGTCTATAGTTTTCTTTTTTGGTGGTGTCTTTGCCTGGTTTTGGTATTAGGGTGATGTTAGCTTCATAGAATGAGTTTGGGAGTATCCCCTCCTCTTCTATTTCTTGGAAAACTTTAAGGAGAATGGGTATTATGTCTTCCCTGTATGTCTGATAAAATTCCGAGGTAAATCCATCTGGCCCGGGGGTTTTGTTCTTTGGTAGTTTTTTGATTACCGCTTCAATTTCGTTGCTGGTAATTGGTCTGTTTAGATTTTCTGTTTCTTTTTGGGTCAGTCTTGGAAGGTTGTATTTTTCTAGGAAGTTGTCCATTTCTCCTAGGTTTCCCAGCTTGTTAGCATATAGGTTTTCATAGTAGTCTCTAATAATTCTTTGTATTTCTGCGGGATCTGTTGTGATTTTTCCTTTCTCATTTCTGATACTGTTGATTTGTGTTGACTCTCTTTTCCTCTTAATAAGTCTGGCTAGAGGCTTATCTATTTTGTTTATTTTCTCGAAGAACCAGCTCTTGGTTTCATTGATTTTTGCTATTGTTTTATTCTTCTCAATTTTATTTATTTCTTCTCTGATCTTTATTATGTCCCTCCTTCTGCTGACCTTAGGCCTCATTTGTTCTTCTTTTTCCAATTTTGATAGTTGTGACATTAGACCGTTCATTTGGGATTGCTCTTCCTTTTTTAAATATGCTTGGAGTGCTATATACTTTCCTCTTAAGACTGCTTTTGCTGCGTCCCACAGAAGTTGGGGCTTAGTGTTGTTGTTGTCATTTGTTTCCATATATTGCTGGATCTCCATTTTGATTTGGTCATTGATCCATTGATTATTTAGGAGCGTGTTGTTTAGCCTCCATGTGTTTGTGAGCCTTTTTGCTTTCTTTGAACAGTTTATTTCTAGTTTAATGCCTTTGTGGTCTGAAAAGTTGGTTGGTAGGATTTCAATCTTTTGGAATTTACTGAGGCTCTTTTTGTGTCCTAGTATGTGGTCTATTCTGGAGAATGTTCCATGTGCACTTGAGAAGAACGTGTATCCTGTTGCTTTAGGATGTAGAGTTCTGTAGATGTCTATTAGGTCCATCTGTTCTAGTGTGTTGTTCAGTGCCTCTGTGTCCTTACTTATTTTCTGTCTGGTGGATCTGTCCTTTGGAGTGAGTGGTGTGTTGAAGTCTCCTAGAATGAATGCATTGCATTCTATTTCCTCCTTTAGTTCTGTTAATATTTGTTTCAGGTATGTTGGTGCTCCTGTATTGGGTGCATATATATTTATAATGGTTATATCCTCTTGATGGACTGAGCCCTTTATCATTATGTAATGTCCTTCTTTGTCTTTTGTTACTTTCTTTATTTTGAAGTCTGTTTTGTCTGATACCAGAATTGCAACACCTGCTTTCTTCTCTCTGTTGTTTGCTTGAAATATCTTTTTCCATCCCTTGACTTTAAGTCTGTGCGCGTCTTTGGGTTTGAGGTGAGTCTCTTGTAAGCAGCATATGGATGGATCTTGCTTTTTTATCCATTCTATTACTCTGTGTCTTTTGATTGGTGCATTCAGTCCATTTACATTTAGGGTGATTATTGAAAGGTATGAATTTATTGCCATTGCAGGCTTTAAGTTTGTGGTTACCAAAGGTTTAGGGTTAGCTTCTTTACTGTCTTACTGTCTAACTTAACTCGCTTGTTGAGCTATTATAAACACAATCTGATGATTCTTTATTTCTCTCCCTTCTTATTCCTCCTCCTCCCTTCTTCATATGTTGGGTGTTTTGTTGTGTGCTCTTTTTAGGAGTGCTCCCATCTAGAGCAGTCCCTGTAGGATGCCCTGTAGAGGTGGTTTGTGGGAGGCAAATTCCCTCAACTTTTGCTTGTCTGGGAATTGTTTAATCCCTCCTTCATATTTAAATGATATTCGTGCTGGATACAGTAGTCTTGGTTCGAGGCCCTTCTGTTTCATTGCATTAAGTATATCATGCCATTCTCTTCTGGCCTGTAGGGTTTCTGTTGAGAAGTCTGATGATAGCCTGATGGGTTTTCCTTTGTAGGTAACCTTTTTTTTCTCTCTGGCTGCTTGTAATACTTTGTCCTTGTCTTTGATCTTTGCCATTTTAATTATTATGTGTCTTGGTGTTGCCCTCCTTGGATCCCTTGTCATGGGAGTTCTGTGTACCTCTGTGGTCTGAGAGGCCATTTCTTCCCCTAGTTTGGGGAAATTTTCAGCAATTATTTCTTCAAAGACATTTTCTATCCCCTTTTCTCTCTCTACTTCTTCTGGAATGCCTATGATTCTTAAATTATTTCTTTTATATTGATCACTCAGCTCTCTTAGAATTCTTTCATTCCTGGAGATCCTTTTATCTCTCTCTGCATCAGCTTCTCTGCGTTCCTGTTCTCTGTTTTCTAGTCCATTAATGGTCTCTTGCATCTCGTCCATTCTGTTTTGAAGTCCTTCCAGAGCTTGTTTTATTTCTGAATTCTCCTTCCTTAGTTCTTGCATATTTCTCTGCAAGTCCATCAGCATGGTTATGACTTTTGTTTTGAATTCTTTTTCAGGTAGACTGGCTAAATCTATCTCCCCAGATTCCTTCTCAGGGGAAGATGTAGCAGATGCCGAAGCTGTCTGGGTTAGTCTTGTCTGAATCATATTTTTTTGCCTTTTCATGTTGACAGGTGCTATTGACTGTCAGCTGGGAGGGCCAAAATTTTCACTTACTACTGGCCTTTCTTTACTGGGGCAACTGCGACCCCTAGTGGCTTGTGTTGGGTAATTGCGTGTAGAGTGGGTCTTTGTGTCTTGCCTGGCCGGAAGGGAGAAATTTCCCTTTCTGTGGGCGGAATTTGTCTCAGGCTACTTCTCTGCTTTCGCAGCGCCCGGTGGGGTGATGGATGGGGGGGCTGCTTGACTGTTTGCCTCCGTGAGGGGTCTCAGAGCTGTTGCCCAGGGGGTTAGTGCACCCGGTTTTCCCTGTAATTTCCAGCTGCTGTACTGTGACCTGGGTTGTTTCCGTCAAGCTGTTAAGTCCCTGTCCCTTTAAGACTTTCAAAAAAAGCCCCCGCTTTTCTTTGTCACAGGGGCATCAGCTTCAGCACCCGCTCTGAGGTCTACCCCCTGTTCTCCCAGTATCCAGGGCCCCCTGGGCATATACTGTGTCTGCGCTCTGGCCCGGATGGCTGGGGCTGGGTGTTGGGCAGTCCTGGGCTCCGTCTCCCTCCCGCTGTGCCTGCTCTTCTCCCGCCGGGAGCTGGGGGGAGGGGCGCTCGCGTCCCGCAGGGCCGGGGCTTGTATCTTACCCCCTTCGCGAGGCGCTGGGTTCTCGCTGGTGTAGCTGCAGTCTGGCCACTGTCCTGCGTCTTCTGGTCTCTCTTTTAGGGCTAGTTGTGTTTGTTGTATTTTCAAAAGTATATATGTTTTTGGGAGGAGATTCCCACTGTCCTACTCACGCCGCCATGTTGGCTCCGCCTCCCCCTATACAGAATTTTATTGTTGTTAACAACCATCTGATCAATAAATATGAGAGATGCCCTCTCAAAAAAAAAATTTTTTTTTAAAGCAAATAAGGATGAAAGAATATGATTTCGATGACTAAAAAAGTTGGTAGGTACCAGATCAATATGCAAAACTCATTGACACTTCTGTATTTTCTGTATACTACACAAACACAATAAAGTAAGTATATATGTATCATCTAAAATGACTCCACCAAAATCAAATATATATGAGCAAAACTAATAAATAATACCTAAAACATCTTCCAGGAAACTTCAAAGTATTACTAAATGATAATAAAAACACTAAGTAACTGAAAGGAGATTCCTTGTACGTGAACTGGAAGATAACATAAAGATGTTGGTCTTCATAAACTGATTCATAGATTCGAAGACATAATCCAAATAAAAAATCTCTGCAGGTTTTATGTGAAGATATGTGTGTAACCTGAAAAGCTAATTCTAAAATACACAATAGAAACTCAAAGGGCCAACTATAGCAAAAAGTCTCATGAAGAAGAAAAAAGGGTAGTGCTATAAATTTGATGAACAGATTAATGTAGCAGAATAGAGAGCAAGGAAACAACCCTGCACACACATAGACATTTGATTTATGACCTAAGGGTTGCTGCAGACAGTAGGGTAAGAACACTGTTATTAGTACATAGTGCCAGACAATCAGATATCTATGGAAAAGGAAAGAAACAGAACAAAAGTTTGATCTTCACTAGATAACAAACATAAAATTATGTTAGGCTCAAGAACAGGGAGGTTGTCTAAATACAAAAAGCAAAGCTACTAAGATACTGTAAATAATATTGGAGGTTATTTCCATGACCTCTGGGTTGGAAGGACTTCTTAATTAGGATCTTACTGGAAATGAAAGGTGGATACATTGTACTACATGAAATAAAGACATTTTTTTCAAAACAATCTATTGAAGGAATGGAAAAAAAATATTCACAACATATGTATCCATGATGCGTGAACTCGTCCTCCTCTACTACATTTCCATTAAGAATAAACAGAAAAAAATGTGTTAGAGTCATAATGGATGCTTATAAAAGAAGATATCCAAATGGTCATTAGTAAGAAGGAAAAGAAAAGCTAAAACTGTAAGGAGGTGCCACTACAACACTCACCAGAAAAGATGAAATTAAGAATTCTGATGAATGGCAAATGTTTATAAGGATGTACAGCATGAGGAGCCCACATAAACTGCTGATAATGTGAGAAGAGTTTAGCACCATTTACTGTAGTTGAAGCTGGACATGTTCTAGAGCCATAGCCATATAGCCAACAGCAGTTCGTGCACATATGCACCAAGAATGAGTAAAAGTATTATTCAATAGCAGCAGTATGCACAACCAGCGTAAACTGAGTTGTTCATAAATATTACTATGGACAGATTTTTAAAAATAAAATGGAATAATATTTATCAATGAAAATGAATAGACAAGTACTTCTACATGCAACAACATAGTTAAATCTCATAAAATCAATGTTGAAAAAAGCTAGGCAAAAATAAAAAATATTATGCAACTCTATATGTTTAATGTTCAGAATGAGGAGAAACTCAACTACATTGTTTAGACACATACTTGTTGTCTAAAGAACCAATTGTTGGCTTTATGTAGAGGAATAGGGGAGCACTTCTTTAAAAGTCAGGGTGTTAGGATGGGAATGGAAGATTAAGCTGTTTAGATAGGAGTGGGCTTTTGAGGGACCTGTTTGCTGCTCTTTCTCTTGATAGGGTTAACTAGTATACAGAACTCATTTTTTGATAAAGCATTGGAAAAAATAAACAAAAAATACATAGTCTTAAACTTTATCCCTAATAAAATATCCGTTAGTTATCTGAACTAAAGGGCATCATGCACCTGGAAATAGAATGAATATTTCAGGTAGGAATTCTAATGATGTAGTATGGTTCAGTTTTTTTTTAGTTTTAGTATAGATACACTTGTATGACTGAAGTGATGATTTCCATGTCCCTCTCATTTACAATTTGTTAATAACCTGCTGAGCAGGAGCCTTAGGCAATCTTTTGCTTTTACTAAGTCAGTCATTAAGAGAGGAAACTGTAAATGACCAGCAGGGAGTAAATTGCCCTCAGTTATAAATGAAAATGTGTTAACTTCACTTGACTAATAAAATTACTTTTGGTACTAAGCCACAAAATAGAAAAAAGCTGCAATTGCTACTGGGTACCCTTGAAAAAAAAGAAAATTTAAGGTACTTTGATGCTTCTGGATTTGAAACATCCAAATTGTGTCTCAATAATTATATTTAAAAAGGCTAGGAAGTCCTTTGTCTTTGGAAAATCTTAAATAATAATGAAAAGCATAGGAGTTGTAGTAAAATAGTGTATAAAATTTTTAACTCCTTTTATTAGGCAGATTAAAAAAAATAAAACCCAGTTTTACTCAGAAAAACATGCCTCAGTTTATTGCCATTTCTTCAAGCAAAATATTGACATTAAAACCTATGTTTTCAAATGCACACATTACATTTATATATGCTACAAACTGATGCAATGTGCTAGTATTCTTGAACATTCCTGCTTACCTCTCTACATTTGAGTCTTAGTTGAAAAGACAGGCCCCTCCCTCTCATTTTTCTGCTTTTTCACCTGTTCATGGGGTGGCCTAGTTTTAATGCCACCTATTCCAGGAATCTTCCCCCTTTCTTTCTCAGCCTGAATGAATAAGTCCATCCTTTGCTCTTGTTTTCACTTCCACTTCCACTATATAAAACAATCACAATCAGCCAATTTTTGATTTATCCATGTGTGTTTTTATGGCACTAGATTGTAAAATTTATTAAGGACAGGGACAGTTTTCCTCTACCTTGTATGTCATTAGGACACCAACTTAGTATCTCAGAAGCATGGCGAATATTTGTTGAACAGAACTAAGTTTAAGGTAAAGAAAACAAAGTGCAAGATGGAGGGGAAATTTCATATTTTCTCTCCTCAAGGTAAAATCATTTTCAGCTCATGTAGGAATGCATCCTGCTTAGTGAGAAAGCTGGCTCCATCAGTTTAAAGGGCCCACGTTTAGAGGTTTATTATTTGTATAATTATGTTGTCCAAGCCAGTGCTTTAACAAGCTGTAGTACTGAATATACATGATTAAATTCATATTTATTATTTATCAGATGCCTCTGCCATTTAAATAGCTAACATTTATTGAACATTATGTGCCAGGCTACCTGATAAGCACTTTAGTTGCTTTATTTATTTTTTAATTGTATCACAGACCTGAGGTTGTACTATTTGTCTCCATTTTTATAAATGAGGAACAGAAACTTCAAGGCACTAATAACTGGCACAAAGTAGCTAAGTTACCAATGGGCAGGATACAGCAATAGGTAAGGATGTGACTAGTTTGACATCTTTAGAAACCCATTCCACCCCCAATATCTTGTGTAGTGTGAATGCTTTAAAATGTCATGATAAGCTCTTTTTACAAACATGCTGAAAATCCTTCAAAATGACTTTTGCCTAGAAATCAATATTTCTAATTTATTTTTACCTTGATAGCATTACCAGTAACAAGAGGTTTTATTTAGAGATAAATCTATGTATTTGAAGTAGATGAAGGTAAAACAAAAAGTGCTAAAAGCAAAATAGATATTGATAGTTCAAGGAGGTACATAACCATGAATGAAATCATAATTACATTTCATAGTATAATGCAGTGAGTTCAAAGTTAATGGTAGCTTCAGTCTTGCCCTATTAAAAACTTTAGAACAAATTACTTGACAGATAATGTTGAGGACATGATATTTCAGGTCATGTTTAGAGGATTTATGAATTAATATTTGAGAAAATGTCTTTAAAGAACTCATGAGTTAAGGAAATATACAGTTATTCTAGTAGGGTCCTCCTATCTAAAGCAACTTTTATGATTCCAAAACTATATCAGGTCTGCTTGCTTAATGTTTTGTTTACTTAGGAACAGAGGAGTTTCCTTAAAACATCAACTAGAAAGAGAGCTGGTGTTGTGTTTGCTGTCAAAGGCTTTCCTTACTCAGGTTTCTTCAGACAGGCCAATAAGAGATATCTGATTTTGAGGGACTTTTGTAGTAGTGCTTCTTTTGATGCCGATTCAGATGACAGTTATGGATGCATGGGTCTGAGTCATTTAATGACTAGATTTACTTGGCCTTACTTTAGTTACTTCTAAGCAAAGTGATGGTATTTTCAAACTAGCTGCTCTTTGAAAGGCTGGGTATACATAATGCCCAATACATAGTAAGGACTCAGAAAATGTTACAGAATGATCCTTTGGATAAGGAGTGAGTTGGGGAAAGGGTACAGGTAGAGATCCAATGAAGAATCTGAGAAATCAATTCCTCTCATACCTCAAGACATCAGACTAAAGCAAGTGGCAGTGGCAGGGGGTGAATCCCACAGTAGTCTTTGTACTTAGACTGGTGTGTTTGGGAGTGAAAGACGTCAGTACTTGTGTGGCTGTAATCATGCCTATTTGTTAAAGAGCTCCATAGTCCAGGATTAGGCTCATTATAAGCAAACTTCAGAACACAATACAATCTTTTTTTTTTTTTTTTATGAACTACTCTTAACAGCAGCTTGATTTAGTTACAGCAGTCCCAAACCAGTTCAAATAAATAGAATCTGGGAGGACCCTATATTCTCAGAAATTGTTCAGGTAGAAAATTCTAGTTCTAGTCTAAACAAACCAGAACATACAATCACTGCCTAAATTAGGGAGATCTACCTTAGTTCTATTGTGACCCAAAATTATGAAATAATCGGTATATTCTCTGACAGTGCAAGATTGGCACTTCTACATAGCTGTTCTGTCTAAAAGTGGAAGATTATGCTTTCATAAATTTGCCAAGAATCAGCAGGTGGTCTGCCAGTTTCCAGCCATATCTTCCTCCATTTACCAACATCTACATGATGCACTGAGCCAAATCCTATTCTCAGAGTTATTGCTACAAAAATGTTTTATCTGTACCTCTTTTAGAATGCCCTTCACTGCACACTACACATTTTTTACAACTCAAGAAAGACTGTAAGATCAAAATGGCATCACTCCGAGAGCCTGCCCAAATTTCTCACTAAAATATAGTGAAAATACAAAATAAGATTTTAAAAGGTCACAAATGAAGACAGTTGTAATAAAACTGAACTGCTAGAAGATGAGTGGAACTTACTCTGATTATAAGAAAGTTGAAAAATATGTTTGAGGGGAGTGACTATATTCTTTGTCATGTCCCACTGCTGAATCTCTGCGCCATTAACTTAGTTGATCAACAGTGATCAGAGATTCCTTAAACCCAGGAAGTCTGAGAGATTAGCCTCAAACTAATAAGTCTCCCAGCCTTTGCTACGACACTCAGTGCATCTTTTGGGAGCAGTCTTTCAAAGCTTCAACAGGCAGTTACAACGCTGCCTTATTTGCACTTTCTGCTTAAGTAGAACTTCAGGGTCAGCCAGAGGCGAAAACTTAGGACCTCCTCAGGTCTGTCCTGGGCATGTGCTCAGCCTTGTGATAATTATGTTACCACAGGTTTTTCTCAACACTGTGGACATCTCATTCCTCAGTATGTCCTTTTACATTTTCTGGTAAGCTTCTTATTAGCTCCAGTTTTAACACCACCTCAATCTGTCATGATGTTAAACAATTGCTCATACTGGAGTTCTTGTTTATAAAGTCGAAGACTGAACTTTGGAAACACTCAAGGTAGGAAAGCAAGAAAGAGGCTACCAGGCTGCCATTGTGCAGAGCTACCACGGTTGCAAGTTTGCTGATTCTTAAGGATGCCACAGAGCTGGGGAGAGGTGGATAGGATTACAGCAAGTTAAAATGCCTACCACAGTGCTTACTGCTCATGCTGAGGATGTAGCCGTTTTTCTTGAATAAACATTCCTCAAATTGTTGTAATTCTTTAGTCAATATTCAGAGTTCTGAAAAAGTAGATTTGAACAGTTTTTGCCAAATATCATTAATTTTATGCAGAAATGGATTTTCAGAAATACTACACCATTCTGGAAGTCAGAGTCTTTCTCAACTCTTCTTTAAGGAAAACTAAGCTTAAGTTTCATGGAATCCAAATCAATTTTCTGAGTATTGTGAACATTCCCAAGAACATAAGTAGTTTGAAACTTTAAACAAACACTTCCTTGACCTGAAGGATGTCACAAACAAAGCAAACGATTCACGAACCCTTTTATCCTGACATTAGGTATGGGGATGCAAAAGTTAATAAACTGGGATATTTACCTGTGAGCAATTTTATTACAAAACAATAACTTGTATATAAATGTGCATGTTGTTTAAAATTAGCAGCATTTAACATTCACCTCTTTTGTAAATAAGAAGCAAGTTTTGCAGAATTCAAGCAGAAGGACAGAGAGTAACTTTATGTCAGCTAGATTTTTATATAATAATCATGATTATAATGGCAAGAAGACTGAAGCAGTTTACTAAACATAGTAGACAATTCCAGAAAAATAAATTCTTAATATGAAATTAGAAAATGTCACTGTACTTCTTCTAGGAAGTTGTCCATTTCTCCTACGTTTCCCAGCTTGTTAGCATATAGGTTTTCATAGTATTCTCTAATAATTCTATGTATTTCTGTGGGGTCCATTGTAATTTTTCCTTTCTCGTTTCTGATACTGTTGATTTGTGTTGACTCTCTTGTCTTCTTAATAAGTCTGGCTAGAGGCTTATCTATTTTGTTTATTTTCTCGAAGAACCAGCTCTTGGTTTCATTGATTTTTGCTATTGTTTTATTTTTCTCAATTTTATTTATTTCTTCTCTGATCTTTATTATGTCCCTCCTTCTGCTGACCTTAGGCCTCATCTGTTCTTCTTTTTCCAATTTCGATAATTGTGACATTAGACCATTCATTTGGGATTGCTCTTCCTTTTTTAAATATGCTTGGATTGCTATATACTTTCCTCTTAAGACTGCTTTTGCTGTGTCCCACAGAAGTTGGGGCTTAGTGTTGTTGTTGTCATTTGTTTCCATATATTGCTGGATCTCCATTTTGATTTGGTCATTGATCCATTGATTATTTAGGAGCGTGTTGTTAAGCCTCCATGTGTTTGTGAGCCTCTTTGCTTTCTTTGTACAGTTTATTTCTAGTTTTATGCCTTTGTGGTCTGAAAAGTTGGTTGGTAGGATTTCAATCTTTTGGAATTTACTGAGGCTCTTTTTGTGGCCTAGTATGTGGTCTATTCTGGAGAATGTTCCTTGTGCACTTGAGAAGAATGTGTATCCTGTTGCTTTTGGATGTAGAGTTCTGTAGATGTCTATTAGGTCCATCTGCTCTACTGTGTTGTTCAGTGCCTCCGTGTCCTTACTTATTTTCTGCCCAGTGGATCTATCCTTTGGGGTGAGTGGTGTGTTGAAGTCTCGTAGAATGAATGCATTGCAGTCTATATCCCCCTTTAGTTCTGTTAGTATTTGTTTCACATATGCTGGTGCTCCTGTGTTGGGTGCATATATATTTAGAATGGTTATATCCTCTTGTTTGACTGAGCCCTTTATCATTATGTAGTGTCCTTCTCTATCTCTTGTTACTTTCTTTGTTTTGAAGTCTATTTTGTCTGATATTAGTACTGCAATCCCTGCTTTCTTCTCACTGTTGTTTGCTTGAAATATGTTTTTCCATCCCTTGACTTTTAGTCTGTACATGTCTTTGGGTTTGAGGTGAGTTTCTTGTAAGCAGCATATAGATGGGTCTTGCTTTTTTATCCATTCTGTTACTCTGTGTCTTTTGATTGGTGCATTCAACCCATTAACATTTAGGGTGACTATTGAAAGATATGTACTTATTGCCATTGCAGGCTTTAAATTCGTGGTTACCAAAGGTTCAAGGTTAGCCTCTTTAGTATCTTACTGCCTAACTTAGCTCGTTTATTGAGCTGTTATATACACTGTCTGGAGATTCTTTTCTTCTCTCCCTTCTTGTTCCTCCTCCTCAATTCTTCATATGTTGGGTGTTTTGTGCTGTGCTCTTTCTAGGAGTGCTCCCATCTAGAGCAGTCCCTGTAGGATGTTCTGTAGAGGTGGTTTGTGGAAAGCAAATTCCCTCAGCTTTTGTTTGTCTGGGAATTGTTTAATCCCACCGTCATATTTGAATGATAGTCGTGCTGGATACAGTATCCTTGGTTCAAGGCCCTTCTGTTTCATTGTATTAAATATATCATGCCATTGTCTTCTGGCCTGTAGGGTTTCTGTTGAGAAATCTGATGTTAGCCTGATGGGTTTCCCTTTATAGGTGACCTTTTTCTCTCTAGCTGCCTTTAACACTCTTTCCTTGTCCTTGATCTTTGCCATTTTAATTATTATGTGTCTTGGTGTTGTCCTCCTTGCATCCTTTCTGTTGGGGGTTCTGTGTATTTCCGCGGTCTGTTCGATTATTTCCTCCTCCAGTGTGGGGAAGTTTTCAGCAATTATTTCTTCTAAGATACTTTCCATCTCTTTTCCTCTCTCTTCTTCTTCTGGGACCCCTATAATACGGATATTGTTCCTTTTGGATTCGTCACACAGTTCTCTTAATATTGTTTCATTCCTGGAGATCCTTTTGTCTCTCTCTATGTCAGCTTCTATGCGTTCCTGTTCTCTGATTTCAATTCCATCAATGGCCTCTTGCATTCTATCCATTCTGCTTATAAACCCTTCCAGAGTTTGTTTCATTTCTGCGATCTCCTTTCTGGCATCTGTGGTCTCCCTCCGGACTTCATCCCATTTCTCTTGCGTATTTCTCTGCATCTCTGTCAGCATGTTTATGATTCTTATTTTGAATTCTTTGTCAGGAAGACTGGTTAGGTCTGTCTCCTTCTCTGGTGTTGTCTCTGTGATCTTTGTCTGCCTGTAACTTTGCCTTTTCATGGTGATAGGAATAGTTTGCAGAGCTGGGACGAGTGACGGCTGGAAGGACTTCCTTTCTTGTTGGTTTGTGGCCCTCCTCTCCTGGGAGAACAGTGACCTCTAGTGGCTTGTGCTGCGCAGCTGCGCGCAGACAGGGTTTGTGCTTCCTGCCCGGCTGCTATGGAGTTAATCTCCGCTGTTGTTGTGGGCGTGGCCTGGCTCGGGCTGCTGCTCCAAAGTGGTGGAGTCGCGTTGGAGCAGGAGCTGCTGGGAGGCTATTTATCTCCGTAAGGGGCCTCCCTGCTCCCTGCAGCCCAGGGGTTAGGGTGCCCAGAAATCCCCGGATTCCCTACCTCTGGATTAAGTGTTCCACCCTGCCCCTTTAAGACTTCCAAAAGGCACCCGCCAAAACAATACAAGGACCACCAAAAAAAAAATTTTTTAATTTAAAAAAGAAAAAAAATTTTTTTAATTAAAAAAAAAAGGTGGTCGCTCGTTTTTCTTTATTCTCCGGTGCCAGCCTCGGGCCTCTGCTCACCGGTCTTGCTGCCCTGTTTCCCTAGTATTGGAGTCCCTATCCCTTTAAGACTTCCAAAAAGCGCTCGCCAAAACAAAACAGCAAAAAAGCAAAAAAAAAAAATGGTCGCACACTTTTCTTATGTCCTCCGACACCCAGCCTCCAGTGCCCGCTCACTGTTCTTGCTGCCCTGTTTTCCTAGTATCGAGGGCCCTGCACTCTGGCCCAGATGGCTGGGGCTGGGTGTTCGGCAGCCCTGGGCTCCGTCTCCCTCCCGCTCTGCCTATTCTTCTCCCGCCGGGAGTTGGGGGGATGGGCGCTCGGCTCCCGCCGGGCCGGGGCTTGTATCTTACCCCCTTCGCCAGGCGCTGGGTTCTCTCAGGTGCGGATGTGGTCTGGATATTGTCCTGTGTCCTCTGGTCTTTATTCTAGGAAGGGTTGTCTTTGTTATATTTTCATAGATATATGTAGTTTTGGGAGGAGATTTCCGCTGCTCTACTCACGCCGCCATCTTCCGCCCCTCTTCATCACTGTACTTCTTGAAATGCATTTAGACTTTAGAATTCTAGAGCTCCTCATTTCATAAGATCTAGACTTGTATAAAATTCACATCCTCTTGAAAAACATTTAAGCTCAAATTATAAAAAATATATATTTATAAGCATATACATATATTAGCAGAACTTATACTGCCTATAACATATGGTTAGTTATGCCTTTGTATATACTTAGTAGTAAATAAAGATACAGTTTTCTAGTAAAATGAGAAAGAATTGGGAATATATTGTATGAGGGATATGTGTAAAATCAAATTGGTCTGGCTAGGTAATGTAAACAAAATGATTGCATTGCTGCTAAAGGAGGAGTTCTTATAAATATTTTAACAAAATGTCTGGTTAGTTCACTAAATCATTAAGTTGAAGATGCCACAAAAAGAGAAATACTGCAATTGTATTGCCAGTATTGGGGTGGAATTCAGTTCAGAGACACAGGGAAGTCAGAGTGCAAGGTGAGGAAGGAATTCTTTAAAGGGAGAGTAGCAGGGAATGGCATCTGCTTTGCAGGCAGCAGAGAGTAAGGAAGAACAGAAAGATAAGGGAAGTCATTGAACTGCTACTCAGCATAGGGCACATCCCCTCTAACTCTTAAAGCCAGTGTCACCTAGCATCCAGTATCTACATGGATCTGCACAGCATGAGAAATGAGTCCCTACCACCCCAGAATTTGGGGGAGCCACAGAGCACGATGGAGTGAGATTATGTTCTGAAAACTTCCCAGAGGCAAAGAAGGGAGACTTGCAGGCAGGCTACTAAAGAGCATGATTGTATAGCTGCAGTTCCATCCAGGTCACCCAAATAAGGGAACTTGCAAACCTAAATCAGAGCTCTTAGAAAACCCTCCCTATTTACCTGAAACAGGACAGAAACAGAGTGAAGACTTGAGTTTAAGTCTGGAGGATAGAATGAAATAGCAAAGTAACAAAGACACCACTGGAAGAGCGCAGAGACAAAACATTTTAAGTTTATTTAAGGTAAAAGGTGCACATTCAAAGAAAGGTGAATGTGAACAATTTAAGAGAAGGGGCACCCCTAAGGGTTTAGGGTCTGGGGTTTTACAGGTCTTTCTGGGTAGGAGTCAGCATAAGGCATAATATATACAGATGGTTTATAATTCCTTTGGAGTTTTGTCTTAAGAATAGGGTTATTTAGGTAACTATGTTGGTCCAGATCCTGGCATTCTTTGTCCACATAGGTTTATTTACACTTCTGAGGTCTGTCTCCTGCCCTGGTTTACAGAGTTACTTGATTAAAGGGCAGGAAGAAGAGGTAAAAACAGCATATAGATTAAGTTAAAGAATAAGCTGGGCCTTTACCAGTCTAAAGTAAATTTTACAATGGCTTCATCTAATTGATGTAATGAAGACATGGGCTGCACTGATACTGTTCTTTATCTGGGGAATATCTGGCATTCCAAGTTGCTCCTGGCTTCTGGAACTTCAGCTGATTAACTCCTTAACTCTGTGAGTCTTCTTTCTGGCTGTCTACTTTTATCTGGTTAGCTCTTTGAGTACCTTTTAGTGGGCTTTACTGGCCTTATTCTCCCTCCACCTGCTCATATATATTTTTCTGCCTAACACCAGTACTATATAGATCCATTTATGTATAATTCATTTCCTTAATACAGTGATCACTTCTCTGTTGGCTCCCAATTGGCCACAGAATAAATTTCAAACCTATGTGTTGGTATAAGGGCTCTTCATCAGTTGATCACCACAAATTTTTCCATGTTCCTATCTTTACAATTTTCTCCCATCTGTCTCTGTAAGCCACAGACTTCTAAGGAGCTGTAGTGACCATATTTGTAGTCCAAATGCATGCTTCTGATTCTGATTCTTTTATTACTGTGTTCTTTCTGTTTTTAGAATTACCTTCTGATCCCCTCTCTTCAAGACCTAATTTAGATATTGCTTTGTGAAGCCTGTCCTGACCTTAGGGAAGTCTTTTGGTATAATGGTTAAGAGCAAAGATTCTTTAGTCACTGAAACTCTAGATGCTCCAGTTCTCTTATCTGACGAAAGGAAATAATAAGAATGCTGACCTCATAGGATTTTTATGAGGATGAAATATGCTGATACATGTAAAATTTTTAGTAAGCATCATAAGCTGCTCCTTGTACTTCTATCACTACTACCACTAATGCTTTTATAATGTAAGGGGCATCGAAAGAATTGTGGGCAATGAAACTGGAATGAAAAAGAGGTGACAATTTTCAGTGGAGTCTAATGGAAGGAATTAAGAGACAGTAATATGTTGGAACATCAGGTACAGACTCCTCAGACTAGTAATGGGAGGAACAGGACTTGACTAGAATATTGAGAAAAATCCTCTTGGGGACTGAATTTCTGCTTCTGTTGGTTCTCTGAACTGACCAAAATTTATGATTACATTGCCTCTAACAGCATATACAGTACCGTGTTCCTATTACATTCAATTTATCTTTATTTGAACAGGAAGCACAGAAAAAGTTTCTCTCAAAGAAAGAAAAAATGAGTATGCTTGCAGCATTTTTCACAATATATTCCTCAGAGGCCTGGTCCCCTGAGATCTTCCTTGAAGAAAAATATTATATGAGAAAGTAAGTTTGGGAAATATGGCACACTATAAAGCTATATTCCTCTCTTGGTAATTCACACATTATATTCAACAACTATTGAAGAATCTGCAAGCCTATTGTAGAGAACCCTGTTTAATTTCATTTGACTCAGTGTTTCTCAAGCTATTAACCATTAAAAATCTTACCCTTTTATTTATTTTTTGACTGTTGTTTACCAACAATTAGAATTTTGTGCAAAGAAATTTTGCAATATATAATCTTTAATGAAGATCTTAAAATAATGTTCCAGTATAGATTTTCTGTATTACTGTGAGTCCTCTTTGGGGTTGAATCTTGGCAAATTCCACATTGTAATACAACTTGATCTCATGATTATCAGATTGTTTTAAAAATTAGTTAAAATCTGTAGACCTTTGCATATATACAAGTAGACATGGCAAAAGTTCAATATGTAATTAAATTAACTACTAATTTTAAGTTTGAGAACTTGGGCCATAAATGATATAATTTTAAGTACTGCTTTTACACATATCACTCAATCTTTAAACTGAGAGTTTAAATCCCCCAGTAAGTTCAGTGACCATTCCACCTATCCACGTAAGAAGAGGGCTTCATGATTCTATCTCCAGAAGAGTCTGAGGTGTTAGAACATGTCCTGTGGTCCTTACTGGGCCATTATGCCTGCTAGAAATTTCTGATTTCCTCCTCTCACTAGAGTTTCAAGGACACTACCTACTCTGCAGAATTCCCCACTCCTGCTTCCTTTCTGCTCCATTACTACCTGTCTTTCATCCTCATTGGTTCCAAGTAGGTTTGGAGTCAGCCCTCAAGTATGTTTTCCTCATATGTTGTGTTCTCTATTTTAGCCTTATGGAGACAAATTTAATATGTAATCAATTATCACATTTTCAACTCTTCATGAAAATATTATTCTTTAGAATAATTTGACATTTTGAGTGTGTAATATTAGCTAAAAGATGAAGAAAATGTTAAAACTGAATGTACAGCATCATGCCTTACAAAAAAGCTACGTTCTCAATATGAATATACAGATAATGATCCAAAGGGCAAAGTGACACCTAGAAGGCTCCAGAAAAGAGTGAGAAATCTACCTGCTCTGTGTCAGGTGATTATGATCCTAAAAATTGTTGCTAGAGTTCAGTACAAGGAAATAGAAAGTCTTAGGCCTAGAGGCAGAAGGGCTGGGGCTCAGTTCTGAATGTAATGTAACACAAGTCAAGTGTAGACTTGACATGAGATTGAAATGGCAATTTACATCTTCTTTGTTCTTCAGTGTCTTCCTCAGTACAATAGTCACTATATTGTTTCTACCTACTTCATAGGGTTGTTTCAAAGAACAAAACATTTGGTAATGTCCAAATGTTATTTGGGATGTCCAGAGGACAAATAGTTCTTTGATTCCCTTCCTCTTTCACTTTCTATCAGTCTTTACTTTTTATTCTCCCCTTTAGATTTCCTTGTGATCCATCTCTTCAATATTTTGAAAATGTCCTCAGTTCTCTTACTTTCTAAATTCACTGTCCATGAACTGTTAAATCCCCATCTCTGGATTAATTCGCCTCTGACCTTTCTTTCTTCTTAGCCGACATTATGGTGCCCTTCTAGAGAAAAATAGCACACACTCACAGATTGACGCTGCTGTAAGTCCATGTCCTCCAGCCTTAGAAGGACGCAGCACTGTCTTGTAACACTCTATTTATTTCCTGGATAAGGAATTGTCGGCAGTGCTATTTCCAAACTATGCCCACTCTTCTCAAATACTCAGCCCCTCCATTCCTCACTTTTTCTCTTTCTTAACAGAAAAGTAGGAACATTCACACAGGAAATCCCCAAACTTGTGTCTTTATAAACGTTTTGAAAATATAAAATCACACCATAACATATTTCTTCCTTCATTTTTAACTGACATGGTGGGAAAGGTGATGTTACTGTTACCAAAATTTGTGCTTTGAATCTCCTCATCTCCTGCTTCTTCAGGGACCTGAGCCTGCAGATTAAGTCTTCTACTTTATAGCTTCATCTTCTTCATTTTTTAAAATAGGATTTCTTTTTTTAAAGCAATTTTGGGTTCACAGGAAAATTGAGCAGAAAGTATAGAGATTTCCAAAATACCTTCTGCCCCCATACCCACACAGTCTGCCCCACTATCAGCATCCACATCAGAGTGGTACATTTGTTATGACTGATGAAGCTCCTTTGACACATCATTATAATCCAAAGTCTAAAGATTAATTACATTAGTCCTTACTCTTGGTGTTGCACACTCTATTGGTTTTGGCAAATGTATGATATGTACCATATAGCATAGTTCCACTTCCCTAAAAATACTCTGCACTCTGACTTTTCATCTCCTACACCCACCCACCTAGTCCCTGGCAATCACTGATATTTTTATGTCTCTGGTTTTGCTTTGGAATCCTTTCAGACAGACTTCTTTCTCTTAGTAATATGCATGTAAGTTTCCTCCATGTCTTTCCATGGCTTGAAAGCTCATTTCTTTTTCGAGCAATGTCCCCTTTATTTTCACTATTTCCTTCCTTTCTAGGGCAATAAATACAGCTTTATTTAAGTATTTTCAAATCTCATCAATTTTCAATACAAACTAACCAGCCAAACCAACACACAAAACATCCCTACATACTTTTGTCCTTCAGAGATCATGCTCTCCTCCCCGCTGCCAATAGCTCAGCATCTTGAGTTTAAGTCTCCCTGTACATTCTCTCTTTCAATTTACTTCCTATACACACACACACACACTGAAATCTAACTTCCATTCACATAGATTCACTGTTTCTTTCCATACTGAGATCATCTAGAAAATGTTTTTCCTTTGACTTCCATGAGAACAAAATCCTAATGTTTTCTCTACTCTTCCTTGTTCTTGGTTTACCACCTCCACTTTGATCATCTTATTGAATAAAGTAATGTACACAAACAGATAGGTTAGATAGATGATAGATAAATAGATAGATAGATGATAGATGATAGACAGATAGATAGATAGATGATAGATGATAGATGATAGATAGATGATAGATAGATATAGATAGATAGATAAAGAGATTGATTTTACTCAACACATTCTCCTTGGCTGATCTTATTCACAACCATGCTTTCTATTACAATATAAAGTACGGGCAATTGTTGCTTTCCATTATGTCATGTTAACTGAAAGGGGTGCATATTGGAACCATGTCTTCACTTTGCATGGCCACCACACACCATGCAAAAGCAAGGGCATGTTTTCTCTTTGCATGAGTTTTAGTTAATACAGTATCCTGCAAAGCAAGAATTGCCTGTGTTAATTATGTATCCCCATATTTATACGAAGCCCTGCACTTGAATATATTATTTTCTACTAATTATCTTCATGGGCTTTCCCAAGGGTTCTGTTAACCTTAAAAATAAAACAGTCAGTTATTTTACCAGCAAAAACAGGTTTTCTCAGGAAGAGCAGAGAATTACAATCCAGGACATGCAAGTGACAGCAGAACCACAGGCATGTCCAGAGAACAAAAGAGAGGAACATTCTGTTATAGAGGAAAAGGATTGAGTTGGGAAGGCTGTTTTAAGCAAAAAGTCCATTGAAGTAAACTGGGAGTCCCACATATTGTGGCTTCTCACTGGCTGGGCTGTTGTGGGGAGGCAGAAGGTAGCTAAAGGTACTCTGTTGGGTTTTAAGGCACTAAAGCAGTATAGCGTCTGTCTCTTCTGGTGGAGTCTTGGATTTAGGAGGAATGATGGGCATGAGAGTTTTCCCTGCAAGGCCTCCTAGATACCATGTCAGTGAGGTTTCCCTATATTAATTTTGATGCTTCCTAAATATTTGCTGGTCTAAACCTGAACTTTGCAGCTTCCAGCCACGTTACCCACTTGCCATACTCTACCACAGGCAACCAGTCAGTAAATAGATATTTACTAGCACATGTTATTTCCACACACAGATACTGTTCTAGACACACTATGGTAGATACAATGATGATATATTTCAACTGCATGCTGCTGACCCTTAAATAATTTACAGTCTAGAAGGGAAAGAACTTATCAATATAATAAGCAACTATGTAAATGGTAAACCAATGTCCTATAAAAGAGACTATAACTGAAAAAGAAAATGAATCTAGCAGATTTCTGTGAGGAAGTAATAAATAAGCTGACTGGTGAAAGGTCCATTGAAATTAAGCACAAAATAGAACAAAAGAGTATGTAAGGGTGGAAAACAACAAATGTAAAAGTTCAAAGAATGGAAAAAAATAAACCATGGCTTGTTCAGAAATTAATATTGTTGTCCATATGGTAAAAGCCAGAGGAAGATTAGCATGAAAAACCTGGAGAGGTGAATAGGAAATGGTCCTAAAGGGCTTGTGATTTCCATATGGTTTTGTGGTGCCCAAGACAAAATCTGCAAGTCATTCGTTATCATTTCCCTACCCCTCCTTCTATGTAAGCATTCCTTTACCAAATTTCATCATCTCTTTCTTCTAAATACCTATCAAAGATACTCATGTCTTTCTACCCCATTTCCTCACTCATTCTAACCAACAGTAGTTCTACTGAATTACTCTATTATAATCTGGCATCTGATTATCTTGTCTGTATCCCCTCTCATGTCCTAAAACTCAGGCAAACACTGATTCATTCACTCACTGATTTTTTTTTATTTTGGTATCATTAATATACAATCACATGAGCAACATTGTGGTTACTAGATTCACCCCATTATCAAGTCCCCACCACATACCCCATTACAGTCACTGTCCATCAGAGTAGTGAGATGCTATAGAGTCACTACTTGTCTTCTCTGTGTTGTACTGCCTTCCCCCTGCACTGATTTCCTACATTATGATTTCCTACATGCTAATCATAATGCCCCTTTTTCCCCTTATCCCTCCCTTCCCACCCATCCTCCACAGTCCCTTTCCCTTTGGTAACTGTTAGTCCATTCTTGGATTCTGTGAGTCTGCTGCTGTTTTGCTCCTTCAGTTTTTTCACAGATGAGTGAAATCATTTGATACTTGTCTTTTTCTGCCTGGCTTATTTCACTGAGCATAATACCCTGAAGCTCCAACCATGTTGTTGCAAATGATAGGATTTGTTTTCTTCTTATGGCTGAATAATATTCCATTGTGCATATGTACCACATCTTCTTTATCCATTCATTTAATGATGGACACTTAGGTTGCTTCCATTTCTTGGCTATTGTAAATAGTGCTGCGATAAACATAGGGGTGCATAGTCTTTTTCAAACTGGGCTGCTGCATTCCTAGGGTAAATTCCTAGGAGTGGAATTCCAGGGTCAAATGGTATTTCTATTTTGAGCATTTTGAGGAACCTCCATACTGCTTTCCACAATGACTGAATTAGTTTACATTCCCACCAGCAGTGTAGGAGGGTTCCCCTTTCTCCACATCCTCACCAGCATTTGTTGTTTCTAGTCTTTTCTATGTTGGCTATCCTAACTGGTGTGAAGTGATATCTCCTTGTGGTTTTAATTTGCATTTCCCTGATAATTAGCGATGTGGAGCATCTTTTCATGTGCCTGTTAGCCATCTGAATTCTTCTCATTCATTGATTTTTAACAAACTTTTATAAGGTCCTGTTCCATATATAAACTCTTTTAATCCTCACTATTACTATATTTAAAAGTACTGTTATTATGACCGTTTTACAAGTAAAGGCATTGAAACAGAAAACCTATTACAGTTTCTAGAATAGCTTATCTTGTTAAAAGGCCCTTGCATATGCTATTTCTTCTTCATGGAACCTCCACGTTCCTAGTCCTCTTTCTCAGGCTAACACCTTCTCATTCTTTGGGTGTCTCTTCAGAAGAATTTCCCTTATCCTTGAGGCTTAATTTCATTTCCTTGCCTTATGACCCATATTACGCTATGCAGGATTACAATAATCTGCATGCCCATTTTCTTTTCTGGACTCTAAGTTTGTTGTAATTATGTGTATAATTGCGATTCCATAATTATTTTCTGAATGATCAATTAATGGAGCATCAAGTGAGATACCAAATGGAAAAGTGCTTTGAAAATGATAATGACCATAAATATATTGCTTATAAGTTTGTGTAATACTGAGACTCAAAAAACAAAGAGCTTTTGCTAAATAGTTGAAAAGGCATGGTCTGTTTGGTTAATTGAATTTTTTAAAATTTCCTAAGTATCAATGGACTAAAATGGACATTACATGGAACTTCATATGTTCATTTGTTCATTATTCCATTTATATAATATTTATTTATATAATATAAATATTATGTTTAAAAATACTATGCTAAGGCCTAGACATACAATTTTAATGCAACAGTAAACCAGAAACAGGAAGATTTCATGGTCATTTGTTGTGGAGTGGCCACAGGGTCAGGAAACTGCCAAAAACCGGGAGATGGAAACATGGTGGTGGAGAGAGAAGAAAAATAAGGAGACATCTTATGAAATTTCATCCTACCAGCAACTCTGATGAAGGTTCGGGGTTATTTGTATCTCAGGGAGCTTTTAGTTGGTTGGGTAAGCAACAGCTAATGTGCACTCTATGGACTTGAAATGTTGCAAAGCAAATCTACCACAATTCAGTAAGTTTACTGGATGCTTCCAAATATTAATGTAGATCTCAGAGAAAGAATAACTGTCTTACCTTAATGATGATTTGTCCATCATAACCGGGTAGGGACAAGAGTCAGTACATGCAGCAGAATTTTGAGAAACCTGGGAGGTACAACATAAGAGTATCCTTAATGGAATGCCTTAATGTTTATTTAATCATGGTCTGAAAATAAAATATTTGGATCTGATGAGCCAGTAAAGGCATGTTAAGTCAAGGATAGGGAGAATATTCTAGACCTAAAATCCTTAAACAAGAATAATGTGACATTCCACAGTTACAAGAAAACTAGTCAGCAAATTTTGAATATTTTACATTACTAGAAAAATTGACTCAGCTGACTAGCATATTAACAAAAGAGATTCTATTAAAGCAGAGTAAAATTTTTCATCTTCAAAATTTCCTAGTTTTTTACTCAGTATATGCAAATGTTATCTATAAAATGAAAAATAAATCTAAAAGATTTGATAGATTATGTAGCTATTTTATACTGACTACTTAAATAGATGAGTGAAAGCCATTTCTTAATTGTGGTTGGTTAAAGATACATTTTTTTGACTTGTGCCTGCCTTGGTTATATGTGTTCAAATACTAGCATTCTCTTTATTAACTTAGATTTTGTCTTCGTTAGAAAAACAATGTGGGTGAACCTGTAATAATGAATAATTAAATTAGAGATTGTTATGTAAAGTAACTCATACAATGCCCACAATATTGACAGTAATGATAGGATTATTGCCATTGTTTAAAAAGATGGTATTTACTCTGAGTAGAAAATAAGAAAATGATTTGTTGTTATTTTATTGCAGTAAAATTACTTTTAGTATAATTTGAAAATCTCAAATGTGGATTGTTGAGTCATAACTAAAGCATATTCCTGTGTAATTAATGTCTCAGTTAAGATGTAGAACACTTTATCACTGGAAAAAATTCTCTCATACCTTTTTCCAGTCAATCTCCCTGGTCCACACCCTCATAAGCAAGCACAGCTCTTACTAATAGCCTCATGGATTAACTAAGAAATACTTTTTAAACATGTCTCATAATTTAGCTAAAACTATGGTGAATACCCTTTTTTTAAAGGTTATCTAAATAAAGGCCTTCTGTATTAAAAGGCAAAATTATTTCAGATAGGAGAAAGAGCCAATGTTGGATTAAAAGTGGAAGGAAAAAATATTTTCAATTTGATTCCATTAAAAATACCTGCCAATTAAATAACCAAGACTTGTTCTTATAAAAGTGATATGAATAGTAATGGCTTGTACAATTAACACAAGGACATTCATTCTATAAGCCCTCCAATAAGAAGCCCCTTTCTACAGAAGATAAAGGTACATATTGGGTGGAACAATAGACTCTTTTAAAAAAAACTGAACATTAAATATGCAAGAGTATAAAGTATCTCCCATAAGTAGATTTCAAACTTCTGAACCAGAAGTTGATCTCATTCAATTTTAATGTTCTACAGACCCCAGGTCATAGAAAATAGCTGGTTGTCAAAAATAGTTGTTGCCTGAATGTTTAAACACTTATTGGCATGAACTCTTCTTATACCTCCACAACCTAAACAAACAAACAAAAAAAGGAGTCCTTATTTTGGAACTCTATAGTAGGATAGATCAACTTGATCGATTATATGTGCTGGAATTAGAGTTTGCATCATCTAAATCAAGGGTTGCATATTTAAATGTGAACAAGGACTAAACTAATTGTATATCAGAATGAAACAAGCCTTGTGGGAACTAATGAGTGCATGACTCTCTAATAATAGCCCAGAAATTGTTGCCATGAGGACCCACTTGCCATGGAGGAGGGAGCTCCCAACAGCAATTTTAGTTATTGAGGAATTCAACTATCAAAAGAAGGTGCCAAAGCAAGGAGGAAGTAGAGCAGCAAATACTCTCAATCTCCCTTTTCTCCTGCCCACTGATGACTCATGTACTTCCCATCAGCCAAATTGCATGGCAAACCAGTCAGTTAGGGGTCCAGGTGATGTAGTCTGCAGGGGTCAGCAATTATGGACCCAGCGCAGGGCCGAGAAAGGTAGAGGGCAGATCTCTGGTGCCAAATAGAGCACAACCAGGACAAGGAGTAGGCAGGTATTTCCTTATAAAAGTGAGAGAAAAAGATATAAATCACTGGTATAGTGATGCAATTCTGTATCATGTTATGTAATGCTGCTGTGCTTTTATTTTAAATTAAAAGGATGTGGAACATTTGAAACTGTGTGGACACATTGAAGCAGGTCTATGTGCTACTCAAATATGAGATAAACTATTTTCAATTTACTAGGTAGTTACTGTTTGACTGCTGTTCACAAAGCCTGCATTGGGATGATATGATATTCTTCTCTTCAATCAAGGACAGAACAAAGAATAGGCTTAAAGTACAAGATGAAGAATTTATCATTAGTATTAGTAAGACTATGACATAATGTTAAATATTTACTTGTCTGAGAAGACTTAGATTAGCACAACCTGCAGACAGAGCTGTGCAATCAGTTTTTCTTCATACCTAGGTGTCTTAATTTTTTTCCTAATGGAAGAATGATATTCATCTAGAAATAGAAAAGCTAGAATTTAGTAATTCCTGCCCACAGGCCCAAAGAAATGTAATCTACTCATAATGCCAATTTATGGGAACAAATGTCATGGAAATAAATTGCTTTAGAATTTTTTCCTGTGAACACAAGGGAAGAAATGGCAGTCAGCATCAGTAACGTATGCTTCTACATGCCCATATAGAATCACTCTGTGGGATTTGTGTATGAGCTTCAATGTCCGAACTACAGTCAACAATAGAGGCAATCTCCAGAAAAGTGTTTAAATACTATGCATTTGTTTACTATATTTTACCATATGTGACTGCACTACAAATAAAATGAATCAGCTTTTTTTGCTCAAGTCATTTGAAAAACAACTTACAAAGAAACCTTTCCATCCACATGAAAAGTGTATTAGATTCTTAGAGCTGCTGTAACAAACCGGTTGCCTGACCACAACAGCAATTTCTACATTTACAGTTGTGGAGGTGAAAAGTCCAAGGTCAAGTTATCTTCGGGACCATTCTCTCTCTGAGACCTGTCAGAGAGTCCTTCCTTGTCTCTTCCTGGCTGCTGGTGGTTTCCAAGTAATCTTTGACATCCCTTGCCTTGCAGCTGCGTGTCTCTGAGCTCTGCTTTCGCCATCGTGTCATTCTCTGTATCTGTCTTCACACGACTGTCTTCTCCTAAGGACACCAGTAATATTGGATTAGGGGTCCGCGATACTCCAGATGACTTCATCTTTACTAATTACACGTACATTCTCAGGTACTGGGAGTTAGGACTTCAGTGAATCTTTTCCAGGGGACAATCCATAACAAAGAATAAGCAATAAAAATTTAAGCACATATCTAGAAATGGGAACTAAGAAGGTTCCTGTAAAATTATTTATTATCTATTTTTCTAACAATGACAAAAAATTCTGATATTCACTTACATACCTTTTGGTTTTCCTTAACTGATGCAGATACAGCCAGTTGAAATGTAAACAAATTAAATAATAAGTATCTTTAAATATGTTCAGCAGTCAAAAGTTACTTCAATTTTCTACCACCCATCCCATTCTATTGCCAAGTTTTCTTGTTATTAATAATACTTTAGAGTTTTAGGGAGATTAATCAGAGGATAAATTAGGGTAAAATTAGGGTAGGATAGCATTGGAGAAAGAAGGTTAGTTTTAGAGTATTGTTGTAACTCAGGCTAGAGATAATGGGCTCTAATTTAGATTTTAATGATGATAAATAGAAAAGAGGCAACATGGTACTGTGTGGGACACTTTGGTTTTGATATCTACTGCTTCTATTACAAAATTGTACATGAGCAAGGCTCTTCTCTGAAAATACCAAATTTTCCTTTTGATAAGGAAACAAGGAACTTTATTATAAGATAAGCAACTCAAAAAATCTCCTAGAAGAATAGGTGGGAAGATGAGACTTGGAAGCTTGCGGAGAACCCTTAAAGGCAATGGGAAAGTTTGAAAGGCCCTGGATGAAAAGCATGCCTGGAAGATTCAAGGAAGAGCAAGGAGGCCAATGTGGTTGGAACACCGTGACCAAGATAGGTGCGCCGCGGAACAACTATGGAAAGATAAACAAGGCCTGTGGAGCACTATGAGGGCTTCTGACTTATACTCAACCCCAGTGAAGCAGAAATCCTTCACAGACGCAGAAGCTGTGGCTGCTCTATTTGAAAGGAAACACTACAGGTCACTGAGACAGTAATGGAAATGGAAGCTTCTGTCAGGACCCCTACCACGACTGCTTATGAAAGTGCAATTCCTTGGCCATGCTTACCAGAAGCAATTCCATGTCATGTCTTTTTTCAGTTTGTTCTTTTCCAAACTGAGGTCTCTAATGGCTGTGTCTGGTTGTCAGAGTTTAGGTCACAAGCCTTTAAAAGGGTGGTTGAAATTTTCTGGCTTCTCCCCTGAAGTAGGTATGACAATGCAAAAATTCCCAAACACAGGAAGGGTGTTCAAAGCATGTACAAATTTGTAAATGTACAAACCATCTACAAATGTCCAGTTGAGACGGAAGGATATGTGAAGATTGAGGAAGGAGGAAAATGTGAAGTTAACCCTGAGTCAAGTCCAAGTAACAGAGGGATTAGTGGTAACTTGAACAAAAATGCCAGAGGAAGAGTGAATTTGTAGGAAAGAAGGTGAATTTTATTTAAAAAAAAGGAAATTTAAGTTAGGACACATCATGTGGAATTATTCACTAAGAAGTGGAAATGAATATGAACAGAGGGATAAAATTGAAAACTAAGGCTATTGATGATGCTAAAAGTTTTGAGGCCAAATTCATGGATTGCCCATAGACATGAAGCATGTATATATTCTTTTTGGATAAGCAGTGAACATTTAACCAGAATTGGAAATGAGTGATAACTGCATTTTGTTGTTTACAGGGGTTAGGAGTAGCAAAATAAGACTGTTTAGAATATCGTACAGAAGAAAAGAGAAATGTTTGGTATAGACATAGAAAAATTGGGAGGAAGAGTGATAGAGTATAATAGAGAATTTAAACATGATAAAAAAGGAGGAGATAGTTGCAAGGGAGATGGGTTCGAAGTGTTGTGTTTTGTTTTTGGTTTGAAAAGAAAAACATCATTTCCTACCAGGTAGGTATAAAGAAAATAAATTTTTTCAGAAAAAAATTGAGCTGAGAATATGGGAATTTTAGGAAAAATTCATTTTAATTTTTAGTTTGTCTTTGTCATAAAATCATCCAAGATTCTGGGTAGAAAACTGAAAATTATATAGAAATGATTCAAGTATAATAAAGGAAAATGTCCTCATTTTATCCTCTCCATTTGTCCTACACTAGCCTACACCCCAAGACTAATCATACTGTAAAAATGTCACTGTGCAGTTGAGACAGTGTGTACATGTATATGTATATGTGTGACACATACATAATGACATGGGATTTAGAGGTGAGTCTATTAGAAGCAATGGGTTTGTGACAAACATGGCTGTGAGTGAATACTAAACTATGGATACTATTTCTTTCAGGCTTTATTAGTCCTGGTAGATTATGTCAAGCTGTAATAAAGTATTCCCAAAATTTCAGTGGATTCGCAGACAGATTGATTTCTCACTTAGTTCTCATGTATAATTCAAGTTAGTGGAGGACTTTACTCCATAAAGTCATTCAAGAATCCCAGTTGACAAAGACTCAAGTTTTTGTAGTTGTACTATCTGGAACATATAGCCTTTTTTTAAAGCTTCAACCTGGAGTGACATACTTCACTTCCCTTTCTAGCCAATTGGCCAGAGCTAGTTACAGCGCTATGCCTTACCACAGTGGGTCCGGGATATGTTGGAAAGCACAACTGTAGTCACCTGGCAGTAAAAGACTCTGCCATACCGACTCACAGGCACATCAAATTACTAATATGATGCTGGAGTTTCAGGTTAAAGATGAGGGAATAATAGTTAATTATCACAGAATTGGTAAGTAAATATCAACTTTCTATGACAACATAAGTGTGTGACTTCAAGTGATCAGCTTTTCCCAAAAATATTTAAATGACATAGTTTCATATTTATAAACATATGCAAACAAATTTAAAAATTCCCAATGATACAGAGAAGATTAGCATGGCCCCTGTGCAAGGATGGCACTCAAATTTGTGAAGCATTCCATATTTTTTTTAAAAAATTCCCTAAAACCAAGCACATATAACATAACCTTCTTTATTAACAGTTCTATTCCACTGGAAATTACACTAAACTTGTAAAGGTTGGCTATCTCACAGCTATAGGTCAAGAAGAATTAGAATAGATAAAACAAATCTTTATAATTTAGAAAGATCATGGCCCTTATTAGGATACAGACATTGACAGGAATATGCAAAATATGTATAGAATCAACCTAAATTTTATGATGTCTTACATAAATATTTATTAAACCTTTTCTTGTCTACATATTAAAGCAATGTTATAAGCACTGTAACATGTATCAACCCATTTAGTCATATCAACAATGTGATGAATTGGTTGCTGTTTTTGTTCCCATATTTAATAACAGAACTATAAGAGCCAGATGAGTGCTTAATATGCTATAACACTGACATGAACAGTTTCACATTTGTTAAATATTCTTCATTAGACTGCTACCTGTGATGTGTGGCTTCTCTGTTTTCCTTTGTTTTTCCAACCACGTTTGAGTTAAAGAATAAATGGCTTCTGATTTTCTGTTTGCGCAAACATACATATATGTTTACTTTCACATAAAAAGATGACAAACTGCATATGCTAACAGTTTTATATCCTGCAATTTTTGATTATCGACTAGAGATCCTTCACCAGTGCTCTACTAATAGGCAATTAAGTGTTTTCCCTCAATTATCCCATTGCAAACAGTGTCTCATGAATAGCTCAGTTAAAGCACATGTACATTTCTTTGCCAAAATCTCCTCCTAAAGTTCTGAACTTACACTTCCTACCCATAGTGTTTGTATTTGCCTTTTTTCCTTTTTTTTTTTAAACAAACCATTGTCAACATGTGGCACTATGTGACAGAAAAAAAAAGCTTTTCACTTATGAACATTAACATCCTGTGTACATTTTTTATAAACTGCTGTTCCTCTTCTTTGCTTATATGCAATTGTTTGTCATTTTCTTACTAACATAAAAGAGCCCTTGGTATATGTGACATGCTAAAAACATCACCCCTCTGAAGATGTCTTCATCCTAATCCTTGGAATCTGTTCATGTGTACCTCACATGGCAAGAGACTTTGCAGAAGGATTTTAAGTGAAAGATCATGGGGAAATACTGGATTACCAGGATGAACCCAATGTAATCACCGAGGTCCTTGTGAAAAGGAAGGTGAGAGTCAGAGATGGAGATGACAGAAGCAGAGATCTGAATGATGCCATTACCATAAGAACCCTGCAAGCCAGGGAACTGGGCAGCTTCTGGATGCTGGGAAAGGTAAGAAGCGATTCTCCCCTTGAGCTTCCAGAGAACTAGACCAGCTAAGACCTTGATTTTAACTTGTAACATCCAAATTTAGACTTAATTTCAAAAGTGTAAGATTGATCATGTTTTAAACCACTACATTTGTGGTATTCTGTTACAGCAGCCATAGAAAACTAATACAAAATAGTAAGGCAGTTAGTCCTATACCATTTGATATGTGCAGTTGTTTTTCTAACTCTGTCCTTAAGTCCTATTTGATGTTAAGTTTTGGGGAGTTTTTGCCACAGTATATTTTATAAGTTGTACTGAACACTGATACTCAAAGTTTTTCAAGTAATTTTATGGTTTTGTATTTTAGATACAAAACTTTGATCTGTCAGTTTACTTTGATGATGCATGTAAGGAAGAATCTACTATGATTGTTTTTCTCCAAAGCCAACCAGGGGAGATTACAGGTTCCTAAGTATGGGTAATATGTTTTATAACTGATTACTCCAGAAGTCTATTTTTTTAACTCAGTTGACACTCAAAAATTATTGCTTTGGAAAAGAATAGTGAATTTTTTGTGTGTGATTCAGTTTGATGACACAATATCAACTAATTTCTCTTCAAACTGAATAAATACACAGCAGTGCAAGGGAAATGTGAAATATACACAGAAACCAGGAGGAGTTGGCCTTCCCTCATCTGTCATTTCTTGATGTCAAAAAAAGGAGCGTAAATTGAAAATTGGATTTTGTTCCTCTACTTCATATCTGAAATAGAGTAGAATAATAATGGCTTTTGTGTCAGGGAGGTAAGTGATTGATTTGGTTGCTTAATTTACTAAGTACAATATCACTTAGGGCAACAAAGGTAAAACCAGACTAACTGATTATTTTTGTCACTTCTAACTCATGGATTCTTGAGGAGGCCTCTGGGGAAAAGCTGCCCAGATGATGCATAGGGATTTCCAGCCTCTGGATTCTACATGTGGATCTTAGTATTTTAGCCATCTCTAATTATTTCACTTCTATTCTGTGTTCATTTATAAATCTCATAGAAAGGTGTAAAGAGACAATCTACTTGGTGAATATTGAAAAACAAAAAAATCAAGGAAACCAACACAAAGCTGATACCGCTAGCTTTTTTTAAGTTGCTAAAAATAAAAGGAACAGGTAAAGCTTTATAGCCTCTTAAGCTACAAAGAAGTATATTGAACTCTAGGCATGATAGTGACTTGGAATTAATCTGTGTTTGGTACAATTTCAATAGAATTAATGAAATGCAAAATGTGGAAATGCTACTTTGTGCTTCTCAAAATATTTCACCAAAGTTTAGAAAAAATGATTAGAAAAAGAACCCTCATTATCAGTGTTTAAAAGGAGTTCCGGGTTTTACAATTGATTTCATTGTGTTCACAGTTACTGTGAAGGATTTTTTTCCAACAACACACATTCAACAGAAGGCATTTATCTTTAAGGGGAAAAAATAATAATTTTCTGATAAATACTTGGAAACATTAGAATGACATCAATTCTGGTATCTAGTAGTTTGTAAATCCAAACCAGCATAAGTAGGTATCACATCGAAATAGTTTTTCAGCAAGGTGCATACCTAGCCTGATTCAGTAACTGTAATAAAAGTTTATGTCATATACACTGTTCAGGTTTGGGAAATAAATGCCTTTGGTAATATGGTTATATTTTTGGAACAGGAATGTATACTGCCAGCTCAGGAACTTCCATTCCTGAAAAAAATAAACCCATTTGGCCTATCTCTTTTACTGTTTACAACTAAAATTGGACAAAATACAAAAGCCACTTCTCAAGGACTCTGAACAGTTAACAATAGCAAGCACATTGTTGAGGGGAGCCACAACATGAAGAATGATCTGTAACCAGACTGAATTTCTTTTTTTTTTTTTTCCTTTTCTCACCCAGCTTGATCTGAGAGTGTTCAGTATGGAGCTGCAGAAGAAGTATGGGAAGAACAGTTCTGTGATAATGCCTGCTGGCCAGATGGACATAGGGAGCCTCTGCAAGCTGTCACTAGGGTTAGGGGTACGATCACCATTAAATGAAAATAAAAACTGGATGTCTTAGACTAACTTTCATGTAGTGCCTGGCAGAAATATATTTAAATCTTAAATTAAGAAACTTACCTCCAATTAATGCATTATGAGATTCTTATATATGAAGCTCCACCAAGCTTTCGTAAGCAATCCAAAACTATAAAGATATATGAAGAAATGTTCTGACATTTAGAAAATAAATGAAAGACCAAATTTTAAAAGCAGACTGAAATCCCATGCTTGATTCAAACAAACAAAACCTACACCACTTTGTAGTGATTCTGCAGAACGCTGAAGATAAAGCAAAGCTCTTAAAAGAAACCAGCATAAAAAAAGGAAAATGCTATGATAAAAAATATCAATTAGACTGAGGACAGAATTTCCACAAAACAGAAATATTCTTAAAGAGTTGAGAAAAGAAAAACTGAAAGTACATGATTTTATATCAGTGTAAAACATTATTGAGAGGGGCAGAAGATGGCAGCGTGAGTAGAGCAGCGGAAATCTCCTCCCAAAACCACATATATCTATGAAAATATAACAAAGACAACCCTTCCTAGAATAAAGACCAGAGGACACAGGACAATATCCAGACCACATCCGCACCTGAGAGAACCCAGCGCCTCGCGAAGGGGGTAAGATACAAGCCCCAGCCCCGCGGGAGCCGAGTGCCCCTCCCCCCAGCTCCCGGCGGGAGAAGAGCAGGCAGAGCGGGAGGGAGACGGAGCCCAGGACTGCCGAGCACCCAGCCCCCGCCATTCGGGCCAGAGTGCAGGGCGCTCGATACTAGGAAAACAGGGCAGCAAGAACAGTGAGCAGGCACTGGAGGCTGGGCGACTGAGGGCATAAGAAAAGCGCGCGACCATTTTTTTTTTTGCTTTTTTGCTATTTTGTTTTGGCGAGCGCTTTTTGGGAGTTTTAAAGGGATAGGGACCCCAATACTAGGGAAACAGGGCAGAAAGACCGGTGAGCAGAGGCCTGAGGCTGGCACCGGAGAATAAAGAAAAACGAACGACCACCTTTTTTTTTTTTTTTTTTTAATTAAAAAAAAAATTTTTTTTTTCTTTTTTTTTGGTGGGCGTTGTTTTGTTTTGGCGGGTGCTTTTTGGAAGTCTTAAAGGGGCAGGGCAGGTCACTTAATCCAGAGGTAGGGAATCCGGGATCTCTGGGCACCCTAACCCCTGGGCTGCAGGGAGCAGGGAGGCCCCTTACGGAGACAAATAGCCTTCCAGCAGCTCCTGCTCCAACGCGACTCCACCATTTTGGAGCAGCTGCCCGAGCCAGGCCACGCCCACAACAACAGCGGAGATTAACTCCATAGCAACCGGGCAGGAAGCAGGAACCCTGTCTGCGCAGCACAAGCCACTAGAGGCCGCTGTTCTCCCAGGAGAGGAGGGCCACAAACCAACAAAAAAGGAAGTCCTTCCAGCCGTCACTCGTCCCAGTTCTGCAGACTATTCCTATCACCATGAAAAGGCAAAGCTACAGGCAGACAAAGATCACAGAGACAACACCAGAGAAGGACACAGACCTAACCAGTCTCCCTGAAAAAGAATTCAAAATAAGAATCATAAACATGCTGACAGAGATGCAGAGAAATACGCAAGAGAAATGGGATGAAGTCCGGAAGGAGATCACAGATGCCAGAAAGGAGATCGCAGAAATGAAACAAACTCTGGAAGGGTTTATAAGCAGAATGGATAGAATGCAAGAGGCCATTGATGGAATTGAAATCAGAGAACAGGAACGCATAGAAGCTGACATAGAGAGACACAAAAGGATCTCCAGGAATGAAACAATATTAAGAGAACTGTGTGACCAATCCAAAAGGAACAATATCCGTTATTATAGGGGTCCCAGAAGAAGAAGAGAGAGGAAAAGAGATGGAAAGTATCTTAGAAGAAATAATTGCTGAAAACTTCCCCACACTGGGGGAGGAAGTAATCGAACAGACCACGGAAATACACAGAACCCCCAACAGAAAGGATCCAAGAAGGGCAACACCAAGACACATAATAATTAAAATGGCAAAGATCAAGGACAAGGAAAGAGTGTTAAAGGCAGCTAGAGAGAAAAAGGTCACCTATAAAGGGAAACCCATCAGGCTAACGTCAGATTTCTCAACAGAAACCCTACAGGCCAGAAGAGAATGGCATGATATATTTAATACAATGAAACAGAAGGGCCTTGAACCAAGGATACTGTATCCAGCACGACGATCATTCAAATATGACGGTGGGATTAAACAATTCCCAGACAAACAAAAGCTGAGGGAATTTGCTTTCCACAAACCACCTCTACAGAACATCTTACAGGGACTGCTCTAGATGGGAGCACTCCTAGAAAGAGCACAGCACAAAACACCCAACATATGAAGAATCGAGGAGGAGGAACAAGAAGGGAGAGAAGAAAAGAATCTCCAGATAGTGTATATAACAGCTCAATAAGCGAGCTAAGTTAGGCAGTAAGATACTAAAGAGGCTAACCTTGAACCTTTGGTAACCACGAATTTAAAGTCTGCAATCGCAATAAGTACATATCTTTCAATAGTCACCCTAAATGTCAATGGGTTGAATGCACCAATCAAAAGACACAGAGTAACAGAATGGATAAAAAAGCAAGACCCATCTATATGCTGCTTACAAGAAACTCACCTCAAACCCAAAGACATGTACAGACTAAAAGTCAAGGGATGGAAAAACACATTTCAAGCAAACAACAGTGAGAAGAAAGCAGGGGTTGCAGTACTAATATCAGACAAAATAGACTTCAAAACAAAGAAAGTAACAAGGGATAAAGAAGGACACTACATAATGATAAAGGGCTCAGTCCAACAAGAGGATATAACCATTCTAAATATATATGCACCCAACACAGGAGCACCAGCATATGTGAAACAAATACTAACAGAACTAAAGGGGGATATAGACTGCAATGCATTCATTCTAGGAGACTTCAACACACCACTCACCCCAAAGGATAGATCCACTGGGCAGAAAATAAGTAAGGACACGGAAGCACTGAACAACACAGTAGAGCAGATGGACCTAATAGACATCTATAGAACTCTACATCCAAAAGCAGCGGGATATACATTCTTCTCAAGTGCACATGGAACATTCTCCAGAATAGACCACATACTAGGCCACAAAAAGAGCCTCAGAAAATTCCAAAAGATTGAAATCCTACCAACCAACTTTTCAGACCACAAAGGCATAAAACTAGTAATAAACTGTACAAAGAAAGCAAAGAGGCTCACAAACACATGGAGGCTTAACAACACGCTCCTAAATAATCAATGGATCAATGACCAAATCAAAATGGAGATCCAGCAATATATGGAAACAAATGACAACAACAACACTAAGCCCCAACTTCTGTGGGACACAGCAAAAGCAGTCTTAAGAGGAAAGTATATAGCAATCCAAGCATATTTAAAAAAGGAAGAGCAATCCCAAATGAATGGTCTAATGTCACAATTATCGAAATTGGAAAAAGAAGAACAGATGAGGCCTAAGGTCAGCAGAAGGAGGGACATAATAAAGATCAGAGAAGAAATAAATAAAATTGAGAAGAATAAAACAATAGCAAAAATCAATGAAACCAAGAGCTGGTTCTTCGAGAAAATAAACAAAATAGATAAGCCTCTAGCCAGACTTATTAAGAAGAAAAGAGAGTCAACACAAATCAACAGTATCAGAAACGAGAAAGGAAAAATCAAGACGGACCCCATGGAAATGCAAAGAATTATTAGAGAATACTATGAAAACCTATATGCTAACAAGCTGGGAAACCTAGGAGAAATGGACAACTTCCTAGAAAAATATAACCTTCCAAGATTGACCCAGGAAGAAACAGAAAATCTAAACAGACCAATTACCAGCAACGAAATTGAAGCGGTAATCAAAAAACTACCAAAGAACAAAACTCCCGGGCCAGATGGATTTACCTCGGAATTTTATCAGACATACAGGGAAGACATAATACCCATTCTCCTTAAAGTTTTCCAAAAAATAGAGGAGGAGGGGATACTCCCAAACTCATTCTATGAAGCTAATGTCACCCTAATACCAAAACCAGGCAAAGACCCCACCAGAAAAGAAAACTACAGACCAATATCCCTGATGAACGTAGATGGAAAAATACTCAACAAAATATTAGCAAACCGAATTCAAAAATACATCAAAAGGATCATACACCATGACCAAGTGGGATTCATCCCAGGGATGCAAGGATGGTACAACATTCGAAAGTCCATCAACATCATCCACCACATCAACAAAAAGAAAGACAAAAACCACATGATCATCTCCATAGATGCTGAAAAAGCATTAGACAAAGTTCAACATCCATTCATGATAAAAACTCTCAGAAAAATGGGAATAGAGGGCAAGTACCTCAACATAGTAAAGGACATCTATGATAAACCCACAGCCAACATTATATTGAACAGCGAGAAGCTGAAAGCATTTCCGCTGAGATCGGGAACTAGACAGGGATACCCACTCTCTCCACTGTTATTTAACATAGTACTGGAGGTCCTAGCCACGGCAATCAGACAAAATAAAGAAATACAAGGAATCCAGATTGGTAAAGAAGAAGTTAAACTGTCACTATTTGCAGATGACATGATACTGTACATAAAAAACCCTAAAGACTCCACCCCAAAACTACTAGAACTGATATCGGAATACAGCAAAGTTGCAGGATACAAAATCAACACACAGAAATCTGTGGCTTTCCTATATACTAACAACGAACCAACAGAAAGAGAAATCAGGAAAACAACTCCATTCACAATTGCATCCAAAAAAATAAAATACCTAGGAATAAACCTAACCAAAGAAGTGAAAGACTTATACTCTGAAAACTACAAGTCACTCTTAAGAGAAATTAAAGGGGACACTAACAGATGGAAACTCATCCAATGCTCGTGGCTAGGAAGAATTAATATCGTTAAAATGGCCATCCTGCCCAAAGCAATATACAGATTTGATGCAATCCCTATGAAACTACCAGCAACATTCTTCAATGAACTGGATCAAATAATTCAAAAATTCATATGGAACCACCAAAGACCCCGAATAGCCAAAGCAATCCTGAGAAAGAAGAATAAAGTAGGGGGGATCTCACTCCCCAACTTCAAGCTCTACTATAAAGCCATAGTAATCAAGACAATTTGGTACTGGCACAAGAGCAGAGCCACAGACCAATGGAACAGACTAGAGAATCCAGACATTAACCCAGACATATATGGTCAATTAATATTTGATAAAGGAGCCATGGACATACAATGGCGAAATGACAGTCTCTTCAACAGGTGGTGCTGGCAAAACTGGACAGCTACATGTAGGAGAATGAAACTGGACCATTGTCTAACCCCATATACAAAAGTAAACTCAAAATGGATCAAAGACCTGAATATAAGTCACGAAACCATTAAACTCTTGGAAGAAAACATAGGCAAAAACCTCTTAGACATAAACATGAGTGACCTCTTCTTGAACATATCTCCCCGGGCAAGGAAAACAACAGCAAAAATGAGTAGTGGGACTATATTAAGCTGAAAAGCTTCTGTACAGCAAAAGACACCATCAATAGAACAAGAAGGATCCCTACAGTATGGGAGAATATATTTGAAAATGACACATCCGATAAAGGCTTGACGTCCAGAATATATAAAGAGCTCACACGCCTCAACAAACAAAAAACAAATAACCCAATTAAAAAATGGGCAAAGGAACTGAACAGACAGTTCTCCAAAAAAGAAATACAGATGGCCAACAGACACATGAAAAGATGCTCCACATCGCTAATTATCAGAGAAATGCAAATTAAAAGTACAATGAGGTATCACCTCACACCAGTAAGGATGGCTGCCATCCAAAAGACAAACAACAACAAATGTTGGCGAGCTGTGGAGAAAGGGGAACCCTCCTACACTGCTGGTGGGAATGTAAGTTAGTTCAACCATTGTGGAAAGCAGTATGGAGGTACATCAAAATGCTGAAAACAGACTTACCATTTGACCCAGGAATTGCACTCCTAGGAATTTACCCTAAGAACGCAGCAATCAAGTTTGAGAAAGACAGATGCACCCCTATGTTTATTGCAGCACTATTTACAATAGCCAAGAATTGGAAGCAACCTAAATGTCCATCAATAGATGAATGGATAAAGAAGATGTGGTACATATACACAATGGAATACTACTCAGCCATAAGAAAAGGGCAAATCCAATCATTTGCAGCAACATGGATGGAGCTGGAGGGTATTATGCTCAGTGAAACAAGCCAAGCGGAGAAAGAGAAATACCAAATGATTTCACTTATCTGTGGAATATAAGAACAAAGGAAAAACTGAAGGAACAAAACAGCAGCAGAATCACAGAACTCAAGAATGGACTAACAGGTACCAAAGGGAAAGGGACTGGGGAGGATGGGTGGGTAGGGAGGGATAAGGTGGGGAGAAGTAGGGGGGTATTAAGATTAACATACATGGGGGGGTAGGAGAACAGGGAGGGCTGTACAACACAGAGAAGGCAAGTAGTGATTCTACAACATTTTGCTATGCTGATGGACAGTGTCTGTAAAGGGGTTTATAGGGGAGACCTGGTATAGGGGGGAGCCTAGTAAACATAATATTCGTCATGTAAGTGTAGATTAGTGATACCAAAAACAAAGCAAAAAAAAAAAAAAAGGGCAGTTCCTGTGTGGTAACCTCCAACGAGTTATACACAAGTGTATAAAGGGCATATAAAAGTGTAGGCAAAGGGTCTGTTTGTGTTTATACAGAGGATCAAAGCCTAATTGGGCTACCCCAAAAATGAACTAAGATACGATATGAAAAAGAACTTCCAACATCAGCACTCTCGGGAAGACTCATGCCAGAAGATGATCATCAAAAAACCCCAACAAAGATCCACGCACTGCTACAGCAGTAGATGCACTCATCCCACCAGTTCCTGGACTTGCCATGGGAATGAGGAAGGAGATATCTAAGCTGGCCTGTGCATACAGTAAAACAACAAATTTGACTGGATCTATACTGTTGGAACTCAACCAAGAATTTGGAGAAGTGCAAATTGTAGCGCTCCAAACTCTTACAACTACAGACTATTTACTGTTAAAAGAACATATGGCATGTGAACAGTCCCCAGGAATGGGTTGTTTTAATTTGTCTGATTTCTCTCAGACTGTTCAAGTTCAGTTGGACAATATCCACCATATCATAGATAAGTTTTCACAAATGCCTAAGGTGCCTTAATGGTTTTCTTGGTTTCACTGGAGATGGCTGGTAATTACAGATATGCTTTGGTTATGTAACTATACTCCTATTATGTTAATGTGTGTGCGCAATTTAAGTAGTAGCTTAAAACCTATATACGCTGAAGTTACTCTACAAGAAGATATGTCAAAGAAATAATCAATCTTCCCATGTTTTCTTCCGCCTGCTACTTCTATAGCTTTTCTTCTTCCTTCCTAATTACAACCCTTAAATAGAATTCGTGCCTCATATCAAATTTACCGAGTATCATAACTCCTCCAAGTGGTAAAGATACCTCAAGACAAATGCTGGGCATAGAAGCCACAGGGTATAAATATGCAAAGAAATAAAAAGCTAACCTTTTCAAACAATAAGGCTTCTCTCTCACTTACCAACTCTACATTTCCCTGTATGGCCCCGGAAGATGACTGGTTAGCCAGAGACGGGTAAGATTCCTCAAGGGAGGAACAACCTAAGACAGGCACAGTCGCAGGGGGGCCATCAGGTGAGAAATTGGGGATCAACAGAGGTGAGGCTTAGAACCTCACCCCCCCTGTTCTGAGAGAAATCTTCTGCATACGTGGATGTTTTATTGCCCTGGTCTAGCTTGGATTAACACATAGTCTACAGGCACACACCTGATCATCTACATTTGCTCTCTTACAACACTAAGCTAGGTTTTCTACCTTTATCTTGTATCTACCTAGCACTTCAGCATTTTATTAAAAATAATAATAATAAAGAGAGAAATGTGGTATCCACATATAAATCAAGTATAAAAACCAAATGAGTATTCATATTTGAACTGACTGTTTAGAGTTCATAATGCATGAGCAAAACCAAAAGTTTCTGTGATGACTGCCCCTGTACGGTTCACCATGTAACTTATTCACTATGTAAGAATTTGTTCTCCATGTAAGAACTTGTTTGTTATGCCTCAGAAGATTGGAGACTGACGAAAATTAGGCTTGGGGTGGATTAATGATTGTGCATTGAGCATTGACTCCCCTATACAGAATTTTATTGTCGTTAACAATCATTTGATCAATAAATATGAGAGATGCCCTCACAAAAAAAAAAAAAAAAAAAAAGGACAGACTTCCAATGGTAAAATAAATAAGTAACCGGGATGTAATGTATAGCATAAGGAATATAGTCAAGATATTGTAACAGCTTGGTAGGGTGATAGCTGGAACCTAGAATTATGTATATAAATGTTTTATCACTGTGTTGTACACTTGAAACTAATGTAATGTAATACTGTGCATCAACTACCCTTCAATAAAAAATAATTATTTAAAAAAAAAAAACATTATTCAAGGGAGTTATAGAAATACAGACATATTCAGATCATCAGAGAGATTATTGCTACCATTACTAGACTTCAGGACCTTTCATGGGTAACTGAAGAAGGGGGAAACTTTAAATAACATAAAATATTGGTAAGTGGTAATCGGGGTAAGTCACTGAAAGATTAAAGCCATTATGTTTCATTTCCAAATCAGAAAAAGAAAAAAAAAACTATCAACCTAAAGCAATATACAAAAAAGGTGAAAAAGGACAAATAAAAAATTTCAGAATAAATAAAAATCACAGACATATGCTATAGAAACAAACCCAAACATTTAATGTTATAATATAGTTAAAGTTGCCTTTAAAAAGACAGTGGTTGCCAGGATGTATTTGTAAAAAAGAAAATCTTCCATACATGTGTTGCTTATAAGTAAAACACCTAAACACAATGGGAAAGAGAAGTTGAAAGTATGGGAAAAAATATACCAGGTATATAATAACTGAAATAAAACTTCTATAATTCTATTAATATCAAACACAAATTTCAGTCACCTTAATATTAATAACCGTGATAACAGACAACTAAATCATGGAATATCCACACAATGGAATGCTGTATAAAAGTAGAAATAAGTTAACTAGAGCTGGAAGTTGAATAACAATATAAGTTGCTGAAGAATAAATCTGTTATGGTGCTATATGTGTGTAAAACATTAAAAATAAATTCAGCATGGTGTAACAGGGAATATAAGTAGTTCTAATCAGTTCTTTACTTGGGTAATGGTTACCCAAGTAATAGTTACATATCTTTTTTTATATCTATAACAGATCAGAACAGAAAGAAAAAGAAAAACACAGATTCTATAGTACTAGGATTCTTTAGCTTACATAGCCTTTTTCTGAGAATGATAATATTATCTGACTTTTTTTTTGTATAACAGAAAAAATCATTAAAGTCATCACAAGATCAATTTGGCAACAGCATTTTCTTTTCTCCAACCTCTAGTGGCTGAACCATGTCTAATTTGTTAATTCCCAAGATGTATTGCTGTCCTTTTGAAGAAGTCATATTATTTATTTTCTGCAGACATTAATTTTATTCTGGTTTCTTTTTTCTATGTAATTAGAGTGTTTTCAAGTCCAACTCATTATTCATCTGGGGTTAACAAATCCTTCTGTAGCTTGAACTGTTTTTCTGGATCCGAACCTGCTTTCAAGGATCTTCAGTCTCTCTTCTACCTCAACACTCAGAACATGTAGTCGAAAGAAATCATAAATCTTTATTTCAAACTAAAAGTCCCAGTTTTATCTGCATATCCATAAGCATAGTGTTTCTGATAATATGGAAGATATAAAGTATGGCATATTATATGTGTGTGTGTGTATATATATATATATATATATATATATATATATATACACCTATACACATGTAACACTAATATGTTATTGTGTGTATATATGTATTATATCTGCATGTGTATGCAGATATATATGCATGTATAACAATACAATGTCTATACATACACACATATACATTTATAACATGCACAGAAAAATCATGACCTAGGTTTAGTTTAGCTTTGTTTAATTTTTATTTTCACCATTGTGATAATATTGCAGACTAAATTTTAGGTTCTAGAATTATATCTCCCTTCTTTCTAACCTTCTTGCCACAGTTTACCACCCTTAAAATTTTTACCCAATAATTGATTAATATAGGAGACATATCTTTGTGTGTGTTTATGTGTTTCCTTGTCCTTTGTGTGTGTTTATGTGTTTGTTTGTTCTTTTCTGACATTGATTTGATTTTTCCTACAGTGAACAGATCCCAGACTGCAAACACAGGCATCTGATCCCTGAGGAGGGAATAAAAGGACCTCAGCATCCTCGCTGACTATTTCAGTGGGGCTGTGTGGCCAGAACTACTTCAGAGTCTTTCCTGTAACTTATCAGTCAAATATCAGAATAGACAGGCTCTCTAAACTAAAGTACTTAAGTTGCCATGATATAAATGTAGGACTGCTGACAGCCATCTGGCCAGCTAAGAGGAGAGAGACTGTAATCTAAAAGGTGGAGTAGGAAAGACAGAGAAAGAAAAGGAGAAAGAGAAAAAAGGCCCTGGGACAACATTTGAGCACCTGGCTCCAAAAGCAAGCAGGGATCAATAAACATGGAAATACAGAGCCTGGTCAATGCCATATGGTCCAGATTTGTTTGAACCCAACTGTGCCCTAGAACTTCTCAACCATGTGAGTAATTTTTTTCTTTAAGCTTCTTAGAATTCGGTTTCTGTCACTTGCTATGAAAGGGTTCAGAATAATAATTACAATATTTTTAATTTTATTTCTGAACTTTTTATTAAAGTATAACATACCTACAGATGCAGTTAAACATCATAAATATTTTGTTTATTAGGTTTTCACAAAGTAGGTTAACAGTCCCAGTAGCCAGTGCCCAGATGAAAAAATAGAATACTCCTAGCATCCTCCAAACGTCCTTATGCCCCTTCTTGTCATTGCCCTAAGAGAAATTATAATACCGTTTTTCATTTTTGCAACATTTTATTAGGAAAATTTCCAAACATACAGAAACTTTGAAAAACTTTTACAAGGGACACTTATGTAACCACCACCCATTTTGTACAATTCACATTTTACTATATTTGCTTCATCACATATCTAGCCATCTATTCATCCCTTTATCCATCTTTTAATCTTCTCACTTTTTTGGTGCCTTCAAGGTAAGTTGCTGACATTAGTATACTTCCATGCAAGTTCCTCACTGTGCACATTTAAGTAGAATCTCTATCTTCTTTTTAGGAAAAACTTACATAAAATGAAGTATGTAATCAATCCTGGTGATCCTTGAACTACCTCAGAAGCAAACTTGTTTAATTTAATGGTATTTGCATGGGTTGTCTCAAATTAAAAGTCAAATGAGTGATATGTCTGTTATATTTTTGTCTGGATCATCAAAACACTTAATGGCACCATTCCATATAATGATCAACTGCTTTGTTTCTTCTTCAAATAATCCAGGAAATGTCAAGAATACTTTTATTAATGATTACCCATTTGCATTGAATTGTGTTAGGTCTTGGCTAAGTTGACCTGGACCTTCCATTTTTAGGCAAGAGCTCTCTATAGAAGAGTCTTCCCTTGGTGACTAATACTGAAATCACAGCAGAGACCCAACATGCTCAGGGATTGGTCTTCATTCTATTCAGGGCTCTAATTTCTGTTGATATTAATGCACTACGAAGATGATCAGGAAAGCAGTAAGCTTTTTGAGAAGTTAAAAATACATTCTGCATTCCTTGGTATAAGATTTGGAAAGGAATCAAAAAAATCAATATTCTATATATTAAATAAGCCTTTTATTTATTGGGTTGATGATTAAGTTCAAGTTATTCGTGTTTATTCCCACCTAAGCTATTATTCTCACTTCAGATTTTTAATAGGTGCTACATATTTTATAACAGGAATGTTTTGAAACAGGATTTGTTAATAAATGTATTACTTTTTGAGCCAGAAAATAGCCTATTTCACTTACATCATCGGTAAGAAGTACATGAGATGTTAAAGGCTAAAGCCTATATTCACATCCCATGCTCTGATGCTGTTCTTGGTGGAGACACTGCTGAAGGGTAGGATTGCTGTGCTTTCATTCTTTAATACATCAGGCAAGATTATCTTGGAGTGTGATGCCACCTCCTAATAGTATTCTACCATTGAGCGTATGTAGTGGAATTTACTGTACTGTAGAATCCACGTTCTGTGTAGGCCACGTTGCTTTTCCAGCTTCTTCCCATTGCACCCTCTGCCTCCAACCTCGGTGGTTGCTTGAGTCCCTACCTTTGACCCTCTTCAGGCCCCCTGATGCTTCTTTGTTATGAACTGCAGAGTGAGTGTGCTTGCATTCTTATTTTGCCTAGATACAGTTCTTAATAGTTCTTAACTGTCCTTAAGGGGACTGTGTTTAGCATTAGGGACTAATGTGAGATTTTTGCCAACAAACTTGAGTATAAAGAAATACAATTTTTCATTTTTCATGTGTGGGTAAAACTATAAAATCTACTCATAATGAAAATAGTTAGACCAATTCAAAGTTACGATAAAAAGATTGGCAGTTGTCTCTAAACCGAGCACACCTTTATCATAATGCTTTTGAATTCATTCATTTGTTTATTCAGTCATTCAGTTTCATTTATTTAATCAACAAACCTTATTAAGCACCTCTTATGTATTCAATGCTATTCAGAGCACAGAAGGTACAAAAGTAGAAATGTTACAGTCTTTTCCTTCATGGAGCCCACATGGAGAGAGGGAACAGCTAGTATAAATGGCTTGAGATTCAAATGAGCATGGCTTTTTATGGAGCATAATGAAAGGCAGTGAAATGAGAGCAAGTGGGCAAATGGCAGGAGAGGAAGATGGTGATAGGATTCAGCTCTTCCGGGGCATAGTGTTATGGGCTGTATGTTGTGTCTCCCTAATATGTTGAAACCCTAATCCCCAATGTGGTGGATCTGACAGTGGAGACTTTGGGAGAGCATTAGTACTTGAGGTTGGAGCCCTCATGGCTGGATTAGTGTCCTTGCAAGAAGAGACAGGAAGAGTGTGCTTATCTCTCTGTTATCCATCATGTAAGGACACAGCAAGAAGAAGGCTGTCCAATTCATCTTTAGGGAAAAATATAACACTCTAGTAGTGGTGTGGGAATTAAATAGACAGGGATAAAGTATATATGAGGGTTTAATTAGCAGACCAGTGTGGTAATTTAGAAAAGACAGTAACTTGTCAAAAGGCAGTAGAGATGAAGAGGAGTGAACATACTTCAAATATATATGAGGCAAAATAGACAACACTGAGCTATGTTAAATGGAAGAGCTGAGAGATAAAGAAAAATTACTTTCATGTTTATAGTTGAAAATGAGTAGAGCTACTATTCACTGAGAAATAAAATATGCAATAGGACCAGTGTTGGGCAGGAGGAGAGGCAAAGTTGGAAGAAATACACAGAATGAATGTAGCAGTCAAAAGTGATGTCAGTTAATCCTGAAAGTATAAGAAGAGAATCAGAAAGGCATGTGTACTACAGGAAGAATAATTTTCCCTTTACTCTTTATGTTTCTTGGCTGAGATCCACTATAATAAAGAAATTAACAGAACAACAACAGAAGTTTAATAACATGTATACCTCCTGCACACATGGGAGATACCCAGAAAAGCTGAGTAACTCCCTCAAATGGCCCAAGTCTTCACCTTAAATGTCTCTAGCTAAAGACAAAAGAAGATGTTGAAGAGATGGATTAACGGGAGGTTTTCAGGCAAAGCACAGTTTAAGGTTGTTATGCAGATTTAAGTACCTGCCTTCTCCATTGCTAAGAGTTTCTAAAGCTGAGTCATCCATCTCTTCCTGGTACAGAGAAGGAGGCACCCTTACAAATGGAGATTTCCCTTAGTAACATAAATGTTCCTTACAAAGGGTAACTTCTATTCAGTTTTCAGAGATTTTCCTATGTCTGTTGTTTCTTGAAAATAACTAGTTCATGATAATCCCATGCCAAAGGGGCATAATTTGGGGTGGCAAATTCTGCTCCTTCACATGTATGGACAGTGACTTTGAAATTACTGTCCAGAGAAGGGAGCCCTATTCTCTGTTCATAACCTGACTGATGGGGAATCCAAGTGGTAAAATAAAACAACTGAAAAAACAAATGAAAACAGAAAATAGATCATCTTAGTATCTTTAATTCATTCAACATAAAACTGTATTGAGCACCAACTAAGTACCAGAAAGTTTAAGTCTGACTGTTAGAATCATGTAAAGCTACTCATTCTCTGATACCATCTTACTCACTCCCTTTTTACTCATAATTTGTATTTTATGTAGCTTTCCTACAGGGAAAAATGGGTTAGCCAAAGGAAATGAATTTGCAAGAGCTATTTTGGCAATTAAATTTCCATTGTAACACAATTAGTTTGCATTCAAGTTTTATATGTCAGTATCCTCTGCTTAGAAAATGTGAATTTATTCCAGATATATAGGACCACTCTGAGTAGGCTACCAGCCTACTGAGCTCTCTGAGATTGAAAGACTGAGATTAGTATACACTCAGGGGTTTTTATACCTCAAAAATTTATGGAAATTCCTTTACACCGGCCAGATTCACAAAATGTTCACATACACATTAAGTATAATGTCTTGAATGGAAAGCTACCTTAACTGAGAAATAAAACTGTAGTATCTCTATAAATATCATCAAGGAAGCATTTTGAACCATTCCATACCTGAATTATTTTTAAAGTGTTAGGAATAGTTCATTTAACCCACGAATACCATTTAACATTTGAATTAACACTCACCTTTTCAGATCTTACAGCTACTTGAATTTAACTACCTTGTTGATTGGTTAATTCATCTTTCACTAATATTTCCAGCATGCAGACTTGACAGACTATCACCCTACTTGTAAATGTATTATTTGGTGTTTTGAAGTTGGATGCGATTTGGCATAACATGACTTTATAACTAAATAAACAGTTTAAAAGTCATATGTCAACTCACTTTGCTATTATATTAATTTTTTAGTTAGTACCTAGTGACATCTAAGAGGGCTTTTTTTTTTTGAAGTAGCCACTTTTACTACACTAAGGAATGATATGACTTAGAAAATATTTTGGAAAAGCAGATTGTAGACTGAATCGCTACCAATCCCTTGTGTATCACTGTATATCTACCTTAGTTTCCTAAACTGCACAACTATTATGAGGATTAGACATAATGTTTGTAAAATATTGATATAATAATTAACAAAAAGAAAGGGCCTCAATAAATAGTGAGAAATAATAAAATTGTTATTAGTGAAAATTATCACTAATTTTCAGCAGTAATAACTTCTGAAATATTTTTCAGATAAAGCACTGTTTATTTGGTATTTAGGGCAGATTCAGGTTTTGTAGGTTCTAAATCTTATGCAATTGTGGATGTTTTCTTTAAAAAAAATTACAAGAAAACAAACATAGGAACAGAGCCTTAGAAGAGGCCATACTCACTAAGGAGCCCTAAGACTTAAGCTTTATTAGTAAAGGGGAACAAAATATGCCATTTTGACATGTGGACTATTTTGAAACTGAAGGTAATCAAGATACAGAAGACTCAAGAAAAATTTAAACCTCTTCTTTAACTATCTAAAATAATTTAGGTAATGGGCCTGGCCCAGAAAGAAAGCTATTACCAAAGAGAATATTTTATCTGAAAGACCTATCTGTATGGCAGGGCAAACATCTAATTACCATCTGTTCTTCTTACTGTCCTGTGAATCACCCTCCTCCTCTTTGAAATGCCAGGCCCCATCCATTCCTTGGCTCAGGATGGCATAAAAGGATCAACTGCCCAGCTTGTCCTTGGCTCTCATATTCTCATGGGGTCCCATATGTGTGTAATTAAATTTTTCTGTCTCCTACTAATCTATCTTAAAGTCAGTTTAATTAATAGACTAGCCAAAAGAACCTAGAAAGGTAGAGGAAAAAAATTTTCCTTTCCTACATTAGCTTCACAGTAAATAAAACCTCTAATGAAGGCAGACTAGTGTTTATAATCTGGAAAATCAGTACCATAACAGTAATTGATATTTTCTTCCTCCAGAGTGAAATAGAACTGCAGTTCAATGATGCTCATCTTTCCAGGGATGTCCATGCTCCTTCTTATAAGCCTTTACCTAAATTTTTTAAATGACATCAGAACATCACCTGAAGTCCCTCTGATACATATGAAAATATGCCTACATATACATTCTGGGACTTTAGTGGAAGATATTCATCAGTGAAGTTTGGAGGGAGGTCAGAGGGGAAAATTAGAAGTTTAGACTAGGACTTGCATTTAGATGGACAGAACAGTTTCAAGTGTCAATTTTATTCAATTCAACAAACATTATTTACTTTGAACAAAATGAACCAAACCAAGGCGATCTGAAGTTTTCTCACGGAAAGTGACTACTTGAGTTTGGCATTAAAAGATAATTTGAATCCATCTAATTACTTTTTCTCTTGCTATCCCCATTGCCCTAATTAGGCACTTTTTTTTCCTGAAGGGTGTAGGGTAAATGGCAGAATTTCTAGAATCTCCTGCCTGCCTTAGTCCACTTACATATCAGTAGGTGTTTACCGCGGCAACCACCCGCAGCCTCTGGGAGGCCATTCTCTCCTCCCCTCCATTCCTGGTTTACAATTGGTCTGGCATCTGCCAGTCACCAGGACCCACCCATGGAGTTCCTGCCAGAAGAGGCGGACAGGGAAAGCAGAGCGTGAGCCGCAGCTGGAGGAGTCGAGTCTGACTAGCGACTGTAAGAAATAAAAGCCTTTCTCCCAACCTACCCTTTCCTTTGACTTATTTCTGTTTGACCAGTTTCATAGGGAGGACTTGCGCTGGGCCAGGAAGACCCTTCCCCCTGGAGCTGCAAAGGGAGTGTTGTAACAGACCCAAAGTGGTCTATAAAATGTATCATAATAGGATTCTTTTTTCTCTTCACTACTACCTACAGCTCAAGATTGTGAAATGTAGGCACACTGAAATGATACTAAATCACTTAAAGCCTTTTAACAATACAAAGAAAACGATGCTGTGAACTGGAGTGACTATACCCATATACAAGATTAGGAAATTGAGGTTCAGGTGCCCATGATCCTTCAACTCACATGTGGCAGAGACAGAAGTTAATCCAGACTTCCCTGGATGCCTCTGTTACCAGAGTACATGCTTTTCCATCCTCCAGTGCAGTTCTGTGCCCATACTGATTACTTCTCGGTTGTTCTCTCACCCACTGAGAATAAATTACTATAATTTTTAAATGCTTATTGCATAGGTATTCAGAAAATTATACTCTTTGTTATGTTAAGATATTTTTCTAGATATATATCTGTTGCTCTGAGAGGAGGGGGTTCCCCACTATGGTCAAGTTCACTATGAATTTGATGAGACCAAATTACGACAATAGAATGTTGCAGGTAAAAGGGGGCTCTTACCAACCTTTATTCTCACAGCAGTAGGTCAAGCGCTAGACTCCCATCTGCCCATCTCAGTCTCTGCCCCAGGCACTGCCTCCACTGGTGGCTGCATCTTCACTTCCTCCTGCTCTCCAGCACCAGGCTCCATGCCTTCCCTCTATGTTTCCTAGCATGGGGCTCTGTGGCTTCTTTCTGCCAGCCTCTGCTCTTTCCTGCTTCCCAGTGCCAGGCTATGCTAATTCTACTTTCTACTCACCTCTGCCCTTCCCCTGGCCAAGAATACTTCAGAGACTGACAGTTCATCTGGGTGGCTCTTCTTAAAGCAACATCAGCCGTAAATAGTTTATTGCCAAGGGGTTTACAAGCAGGAGCCTGTGCAATTTGCTAAGTATTACCTCATTGCATATATATAACAGGCAATATTAAAATTAGGTGAGAATCTTGGCCATAAAATTTTCATTTTCCCTATAATATCTAACTCATTCAAGGAGCTCTCTCTAAAGTACATGTGAAAAACCTCATTATTTAAAGTCATGATACAAATTAAGATGCATTTATTGAAATTCTTCTTTTTGCAGAAGAAATAAATTATCTGCAAACTGTTTTGTGAGTTACCCTTCATAGGGAAAAGTTGACTCACTAAAAAGATTAAGAAAACTATTCATCAATGTTATACACTTGACACATTTTAAGATTATTAGTCACCCTTCACCAATTTATAGTGCCTTTTTGATGCATGTGACTCCCTAATATGATATTTAACTTACTAGATTTAAAGTTACAATTAGCGTTCTAATCAAATGAGTTTTCTTAAAGAAGTAAATCAAACTTCACTACTATGTTCTATTAGATTCATGAAGGAAAGTCCTTAGCTTTTACTTCAGTGACATCCTCCTCTCTTCTTTTTTCCTTTCTCCCTGTTAAAAGTAACTGTGCAAAAAAAAGTCACTAAAAGGAGGAAAAAATTTTTCATATCTGAAAAAAAAATTTTCATGTCTATTTCCCTGTAGAAATCATTGAAAAAAAATTGGTGTTCAAGTGAAGAAAAAAATCTGTTTTCTGGAATATTTTATTAACATTTTAAGATCCCAGAGGAACTAAAAAATGATGCTGAGTTTGAGCATGCCCAATAACTGCAAAGAAGAGACACTTTCTTATGTATCTGTGGTCTCTGAAAAGGAACAGTAGGCAAGTGGAAAAAGAAGAGAGAAACAACATCTACTGTGATAAAAGCAGACACTATGAAGAATTTGCTTCGCTTTGATCACTGTCTGAACAGGTATGCTGAAAAAATTATGATTTTTTTTTCCTCCACAAAGTTTTAGAGATAAGGAAAATAGGTAATGGGGATTGTAAGTAATGATACCACTACATTTTGCAGTAGCTTTTTCTGAGAAAATATAAAACTGTCCCACAAAAAATATCTAATTAGCCCTCTGAGCATAAGCTAATAGGCCAAGGAGCTCACAACCCAGCAGGTACAGATGAAGACCCTGCACCTTACTAAAAACTCAAATATGGTTGCCTCAATTCACTAATCCAGCCACTAGAGTTCACTTAGCAAGAGTGATGGCCCAGACAATCAAGATGGAAATGTTTCTTAGCATGTTTTACCCAGCGGAATACCTAGAGCCTTGCTATGTTTATTAAATTCCCTGCTTATTCTAGCAGTTAAGTAGCTTTTTATTCTGAGTCACAAGTGTAATATAGTGAAAGGTCATTAATTTGGATTTCAGTGGTTTATATTATAGTTTTAAAGGAAGTTAGACAGTATTTCCTTTAGAATATATACAAAGAAAAATTCAGTAAGCAAATTAATAGCAAACATACAGTGCTAGAGGATTTTTTAAAATACTTCGCAGATGGAACTTTTCAGTCACCATCAAGTAATTTATAATAGCCCACTGATTGGCTAAGGCAATCATATGTTAATTGGAAAACAGTCCTATCTCTAAGAAATTCTGTTTACCTGATTCCAGACACTTCATTTATAATAAATGAAAATTTTCTAACATTCAGTTTTTAAAAATCCCATTGATTTTTTTCAGAGATGCCATTATCACTTGATGGCTCTTGATGTCTGAATTTTCCCATCCTGTTCTGCACTTACATAAATGCATGTATATGAACACACACACAACCTACTTCACTGTCTCACTGACCCATTATTAACCAGAGAGAATAGGTATTTATGATTTATTTTTATTCCATCCAGGCTTGTTTGCTTTGTATATTGATTGTTACATCTCATCCTTGCCATACTGTTGACACTTGTGCAGCACTGGCAAAAACAGAGCAGATGAGTAGGCTGGACTTCAATTTTCTACTGATTAACTTTTCTTTGTGCAATTTGAGTTGATATAGACTGTTCACTGGTCAGAGAATTATAGGCTGTTAAATTGTCACCTTTGTTTAGCCTACATCTCATCTTTTACTTTTTAGCAGTCCATGAAATATATTGCTATTATCATTAATAATAGAATCAATGTCTACAGATTTAGGAAATCAAAGTACCCCAAACCCTGTGGCTGAGAATGAGGGCACACAAGTAGTTGAAACTGAAACTCATGATCTCATTATCTCCCATCTAAGGGATGATAAGCCTGCAGGTCTTTGAGGGTTCCTCTAGTAGATGTCTAAAAGTCTGGAAAACTAAAATGATATTTCAGATGCATTTCCCATCATAATTCCTGGCTCCTCTGGATCTTTGCTGTTTCTATACTAACCTTGGGTCAGTCTCATGGCGCCTTAAGCCCATCCTGGGCCAGCAGTGCTGAGCCCCTCTAGCCCCCACTACAGATTTCTCACATGGTGCTCCAGCCTCATGCCATCACACCGCTCCTCCTCTCTGCGTTTTCTCTTCTCATCTCACTTTTGTTTTCTCTCTCTTCCTCAAATGCTGGCTCTTTGCTGAGCAGCATTGTTTGGCTACTGCCTTTGTTTTCTTTGGCTGTGCAGCACCCACGCCACTCTCTTCCAAATGATTTATCAAAATGTTTTTCTTAAAAAACAAAACACCTTTTCTCCCCACAGGACAAATGCTGTGTCAAACTCCTAAAATACTAAATTTTCATCCTAAATGATTAAAAAATAGCTCCAAAATGAAACACAGATTCATATTACAATTCATTGTCTGGCAGCATCTAAATTTTTCCCCTTAAAGGCCAATCTTTCATCACTTACTGAATCAACTCCTCAGAAATCACATATAGGAAAATATTTCACCTTCTGTATCTCCATTCGCATCTCATAAAATTCTAAGTCAGGGTAATATAAAACATGTTTAGCAGAGTACCACATAGATCCTGACTACGCAGAATGGACCAACAACCAATCAAAATGTATTCTGGCCACAGACCAGCTTTGGGCAAGTGTCTTCCTTTTAGTGAATGTTTAAAACTGTTTTCCTACTCGTTTCACACATCGTGTTAAATTTAAATGATCCTTAAAAACTTCTTTCTTACCATTTCCAATGAGATGATTTCCTTTTACATTTTTCTACCTGTGTGTTTGTGTGTGTGTGTGTATTTGTCCTATTGTCAAAGAAAAACCAGAGCTGGAATAGTAAGGAATTTAAAATAGCTTTTATTCAGGATTATTGCAATGAGGGAAAGAGTACTTAGTGTAGAACTAAACACAGAATGGGCAAGTGGGAATTATAAATTATAGCCAAAGATCAGGGTGGGGGCAGTGGGTGGAAAATTACTAGGAGGAAACATGAGAGGTACAGGTGAGATTCTGGCAAAAACTGCCTAACAGGACTCTGCTGAAGACAGTCCAAGGAGATGGGGGAGAATAGGGACTCTGAAGGGTGATCAGATATCGACAGAGGGTTTTGGTAGCAGATGGCTCTGACTTAGCAGTGTTCTTATGAAAACGATTTTACAAGGAAGTGCTCAGATGGGCCTAGAAGAAAGTTCAGCAACTTACCTAAAGTTTGGTCAAGCAAAGAATCTTCATCTAGAATCATACCACTCTAGATATATCCATAATCATTCAAAATATTAATGAATTCTTTGGGATTTTAAGATTTATTTATATCATCTTCAGATTAAGGATATTGGTTCTATCTTTGCAAAACATCGATATTCTTGCTCTATTTAAATGTAAATTTTTAATTTTAATGTTTTATTTTTTATATTTTTGGTTAACTTTAATATGTGTATATAGTAAAAAGAAAGAAAGAAAAAAAAACCTCCAAGACTATAAATGCATTTAGTGAAAAAGAAGTTACCTTAGGTCTAGCCTCCAAGGAAACTGTAGCAATATATACTCCTACCAAAAAGGTTTGAATGTATCTCTTATGAGAACTTTGCCTAGGGTATAGTCAATGTTTTCAGTCTTTATGAAAGTGGTGGATAAAACAGGGTATAATTGATATTTTAATTTGCATTTGTTCTAAGTATGAGTGATTTCACTTATTTTATATATGATTAAAACATGCAGAGTTCTAATTTTGCATACTATTTTTTCCTGTCCTTCCAATGTAATAGGGGTACTTACATAAAAATGAAATATTATAAAGCATATATCTCCTCAAATCACCAATTCCAATCCTATTATTTTATTGCCTTTTAACACATGTACATTCACACACATACATGCACACATATAAAACATAACATTAGGTTTTTCTCATAAATATTCTTTGTGACTTGTCCTTCAACCTGCTTTTTGTTTGTAGCAATATATTGAAGTTTTATAAATAAGTACATGTAGATCTACCTCTTGCTTTTAACTGTTAAATATTATTCCATTGTATAAATGCACATTTTAGGTATATTTAATATACCTTTTTCTCTACTGATGGTAATTTGGGTTTTTTAAAATTAGTGTCCTTGTACATGCTTCTTTGGGCATATGTATGAGTGTTTCTCTGGAGTAGAAAAATCATCAGGAATTGTTGCATCATAAAGTATGCATATTTAAAATGTTTAAATATTGCCAGACTGCCCTTCAAAATGACTGCATAAATTTACACAGTCAATGGCAGTGTGTGACTGTATCTGTTTCTGTACATACTTATCTATAGTTTATAGTCTCAAGTTCTTTGGTTTTTGCCATGATGGGCTAGAGATATTATTCATAGATATTTTAATTTGCATGCTCACGTTGCCTTCTTAGGTTGGACAACTTTTCATATTTTGTTTTGTACTTCTTTATAAGCAAATTACTTGTTTTTATGCCTCAGCAGATTTCCTATTTGTTTGCTTATCTTTATCTATGAATACATAAATTCTGAATTCAAGTTTGTTTTCTTCTAAGTCTCTATCTAGTCTCTTTACTTTGCTTATGGTGCTTTTTTGTACATAGGATTTGTTTGAAATTCTGATGAAGCCAATTTATCATTACTATTTTTAAAGTTCTGCCTTTTCAGTCTTACTTTTGTAAAGTTCTCCTACTCTTTGTCTTACAGATATTATTTTATATTTTCTTCTACTACTTTATACTGTTACTCTTTATGTTTAAAAGCTGCATCTATCTGACAAATACCTAGTAAAGTATTTCAATATTTTGAATAGTCTTATTTCTCAAATGAAGCATAACACTTCTAATATAATAAATTTCTACATATGTATAAATGAATATGTGATCTATTTGTCTAGTATACATATATACCATGGTATTTCAGTTTTAAGATTTCATAATACATTTGTCCTATGATTTTTCTCTTTAAAAAAGTTTGCTGTATCTTTATATACTTTCCTGTAGTATCTCAGCTTCTCTTTGTTAGCATCCATAAATAAAAAATTAAGATGTGGGCGGAGAGACATTGAATACAAGATTAATTTGGGGATAATTACTTATAATATTGTTACCATTCATGAACATGCTATATTTCTACATTTATTTGAGTGCTAATACACCCTTCAGTTGTTTTATATCTTTGTAGGTTTTTTTTTCCATTTCAATGTTGTACATTTATTCTTTAGTTCATATTAATGTATATATTTTATGGCTACTGTGAGTGGGATATTTTAAATTATACTTTCTATTGACTATGGTGAGTAAGAAGCTTTATAGGTGTGATGTTCTTGAATTCAGCAACTTTCTCATACTTTGCTAAATTATTTTGTTTGGGTAGATGATAATCTATTCTTTACATCATTTATTTCCTTATTTTTACATCATTTATTTCTACATTATGTTTTACCAAAAATGTTAAATAATTGTGGGATCTTACTGACTTTTAAAAGTTATTTATTAAGAGAGTTACATAATAAGTAATTTTATATTTTAAGGAAATTATATCTGCCACATGTATTTTAAATTGTCATCTTTTATTTTTATTTTTTCTATTTTCTCTTTTATTTAATTGACAAAAGCATCTTTATTAAGTGACCTGTTCAGAGTTGCTATCCTAACCCTCCAGGAAGAGACCAATCTAATTATTTTAGAAGGCAGAGAGGCATTAACTGAAAGTAAGAAAAAAGATATCTAGGTGAAATTAGTTTAATTAAAAAAAAATAACTCAGTATTCCACTTTTAATAAAATATTTGATTGCTTTCACAGGGTTTTATTTTTCCTTATGCTTTTAACATTTTATGAGTTATATATACCAATAAATTAAGCCAGTTAATGTTGGTTTAATACACCCAAAATGATGTAGCCAAATGACAATTTCTTTTGGCCATGAATAGAATCATTGTGATGCCCAGCCTTAAAAGAGCAGGTGAACTGGATAAAAATTTATTTCTCTTTCCTTAATAACTGCAAGGTGATTTTACTTTAGGAGCACCTTATTTTATATGTTCCAAATACTGTAAATGTTACATTTTCTCTTAGCATTGTTTTTAAAGAGAAATCATAGCCCAATTTTTTCTTTTGTTGATTACCTTTCTTTAAAAACATTTAACATTTTATTTTAGGATATGTCCCATACTTTCCTAAATCACTAATTCAGATATTCTCCTGTGATGACTGCTTTACTGTTTATTTTGTTTATTCATTACTTGATCATTCATGGTGTATTTGAGCAACTGTTCTTCCTTGCTTAGCTCTAACAGTTTGTACTTTACTGTCTCAATTTTGAAATTACCAGTTTTTTCAAAGGACCCTGGTTCTATTTAGAAACAGATCTGAGAGCATGTGTGCTCATTGTTACTATGGTATTATTGTTTCTAGGCCAAGTCAGAAGACCGAGTTAAGATGTATATCTATATATAAATATATCTATAATATATACTTAATATATATATCCCTGATATAGATACTTGATATAGATATAATCATATATTGTTATTAGTTTGTCATCACATATATATGTTATAATATAGTTATTTATCTATCATCACCTATCATCTCTTAAAACCATAAACCCTGAGTTCAAACTGATCTCTCCAAATCCAATTTAACACCCCAAAATTCATGCAAGACATTCCTCTGCCCATATTAGTAACTCTGCTTTCCAATAGTGAAAATCCTAGGAGATTCTACTGTAGCACAGAAACTAAAGTCATAGACCTTGAATTCTCATAATAGTGAAAATCCTGGTTCCCATTATCCTCAATACACTCATTTATTTCCACTAACCATACACAAAGTGTATTTTCCAAATTGCTAACCTATACCATTAGGAAAAAAAAATCTAATGAGTTCAGTACATGTTTACATTGTTCTCCATCTTTAGATTGAGTATATAGACTCAAAATAATGAGTTCAAAGATTACTTGGGCTAGTTCCTTCTTTTTCCTCCCTTCACTAAAGTTGTATGATTGATTTGGAATTTGCTTAGGTTCATGTTTCTGTTTGCGTTTCATTCTGGGTTTTTTTTGCCATTTCCTCATTTTCTTGTTTATTTATTTGTTTAGTTATTTAATAGTAAACCAACCTCATTATTTTCTGGTTTACCTGTTGTATTTCTTTCTGCAATAGATGAGTAGGTACATGGATATTTTCTTATTTCCCCCTTTTATATCTTACACAGAAGTTAGCATGGTATGTAATCAGTATTGCTTTTTTTTTTTTAACCTCCCTCTATCAGTCATAACGACCATCTTCATTCTTTTAAATAACTGCCTGGGAATTCCACTGTGCCTGGGGTTATTCAGTCTTCAGTAGGCTCTTAGGTCATTTCCAATATTTTTCAAATGTAAGTGATGAATTATCTTGTGAAATTGCAATTTCTTATTATAGGTGTGGAACTTAGAGCAAATTTCTAGGAAAGAAATTGATGGATCCAAAGATATTTTTGAATTCCCTCCATGAGGATGGCCCATGTTACACTCCCACCAGCAATGCATGACATTCTCTTTCCCCATTGCCTCATCAGCAGAAAGTATTTTCAAGTTTGTTTTTTCATTTTTTATTTCTGTATTTTATCGATCTTGTTGGGAAAACACTGAAATCTCAGTGTGGTTTTAATTTGTATTTCTCTTATGACAAAGGGTGAATATATTTTTATATGTTTAAGGATGACATTAACATCTTTCTTAAAATTGTGTTAATTTCATATGCCCATGTTTCTCTTCTGTAAGGTTTTTGTACTTTTCCCTTAAAGAAGAAATTGTATATTATGGATAGTATCCTATTCCTGTGATGTGTGTTGTCAATACTTTTTATGAAGTTGTCATTTTGTCTCTTGATTTGGCCCATGATTATTTTTATTTCCAATGCAAAGATATTTTTTATTATTTTTAGGCAAATATTTTAGGCAAATATTTTGATTTTTTGTTTGTCCATCCAGATTTTTGGTCATAGGTAGAAAGAAGCCTTGCCCAGAGCCTGGGTTATGAAGGAATTCACCTATATTTTCTTCTAGGACTTACATTGTTTAATTTGGTACATTTAGAACCATGACCTGTGTTTGAAGCTTATTCTTGGATATTTGTGAGAAAGGGATTTAATTTGCTCTTTGTCCAAGTGGCCTCACTGCTACTTATTAAAACACTCATCTTTTCCTTATTATGATCTGAGATGGCTTCTTTATCATTTACTAAATTTGCATACATATGTGGGTCACTCTATGGACTCTATTCTATTTCACTGGTCTGTCTATTCATCTATCATGCCATACTGTATTATTTATCAAATATTTAAGTGCTTTATATATGGCAGGGCTAGTCCTCCTCTGCCTCTCCCCATAACTTTTTGTTTGTTTGTTTTTCTAGATAGTCTTGTGTTTTGCTTTCCACGTGAACTTTAGCATCAATTTGTCTGCCTTCTTAAGAAAATTGCTGTTTCAATTGAGATTGTGTTAAATGTGTAAGTTAACTTGGGGAAATTGACCTCTTTATGATATAGAGTTATCCAAGAACCAAGGGATTTACATTTCTTCAAATCTAGTTTTATATCATAAATGCTTTAAAGTTTTCCTTACATATGCTTTGACCACTTATTAAATTTGTTCCTAAATATTGTATCTTCTTTGGTGATATTGTAAGTGGTAGTTTTGGTATAATTTTATGCATACTCACATATTCAATCAATATATTAATCAGTAGTCATGAATGATATTTGTCTATTAGTTTCTAGGTTTTTTTGGTGCTACCATAATCTCATTTTATTCCACTCATTAAAAAACGTTTCTAAGTTTGCTTTCATTTTCTATTTTCTGTAACAACTTATGTAGCACTGTGTTATTCTGGTTTTGGTAGAGAAGCAGAATTTCCTTCTGAATCTACTTGTGATGATTTTTTGTAGATCTTTAAAGAAAGTTTTCCTTAGTGGAAGTTGGTCTCTTTAAACTTTCTATCTCTAGTGGGGTGGATTTTGACAAACATATTTTTCTTTGAAATTGTCCATTTTATCTACATTTTTCAATTTCATTGGAGAGAGGTCTGTATAGTACCATAATTTATTTAATTCCCTGTGTTTTATAATTATATCAACAATATATATTTATATTTTGCCTTCTTTTCTATTGATTAGGATAGCTCTATAGTGTGTCTATTTTGTCAACACTTTTTCTAAAAAAAAGTGATGTTGAGTTGTCCATTCTACTGATATTTTTCTGTTCCCTATTTTGTGAATTTTCATTTTCTTCCAAAAAGGTACAATTTTTTGGAAAAAAAAAATTCCTATTCCTAACAAGATTCAAGGGTATCAACCTCACTCAGGATGAAATTGTCATGAGCATTTACTCTCCTTTCATATCCTGTGATTTTGGGGAGTTGCTCCCTCTGAATAGACATAATAGATTAAAATGAATCAGTTTACCCTTATTGGCAAAAAGCATTCATATATCAGCAATTTCATATGATTCAAACTTTGGATGACAAAAGTCACTTATAGGCATGTGCTCCTGTCTCAAAAATCATTTTGCACACATTGTAGAAATAATTGCCTTGTTTGGTTTGTTATTAGATATTTTTGTTCTTTATACAAAAGAGAAAGAAAGATAAATGAGGAGGATCAGAGTGTACACTTAGATTTTCTTTCCTGAAGAACTGTTTTTTTAATGTGAAAACAGGGTACATAAAGAAAAAAATTATGGCTGTATTTTAAAGATTATTTTCTCAATCCAGATCTGAATGTCTTAGTGTAGTTTTCCAATATTCAAGACAGTATCTGTTCTTTCACAGTGGATTTTTAATGATACGTGTTTTATAGTAGTTAGCAAATTGAGTGAGGCTATATCTAATCTATGCATTCTTGTCTGAAAGAACTGAAATTGGTGTTACCTGTAAGAAAAAGAGAAGCCTAGCATTACAATCAGTTTAGTGATTGCATATCTAGACCAGCTTGTATTCAGAGAAAAAAAAAAGTCATGTGGGATTTTATAGAAATAGAAAAAGTTCCCCCAAATAGCTCTGGGACCTGGCATGATACAGTTGTCTGCCTACATTGCTCAAATAAACTAGGAAGGCCTCTATCTTTCTTTGCTTTATAATAGTGTAATAGGTTATTATATACTTCATGCAGTTGCAACCAAGAATTCGGAAGTAAACTCCCTTCTATTGGAAGCATAATCCATATTGAAGTCATTTGAGAGTTTCAGAAAGTTGTTGAGATAACCATCTTAGCACAAACAATTATTTTCACTTGTAATGCATGCATCACTGTGTTAGGAGAAACCACCTATAGATATCCAGTAATGTAACATTTACTTATTTCTTATACCACCTCAAGTTTCTGAATTCCTTTAGCATTAGTATTGATACACAGTTTAATGACATTGGAAACTATGTTTCTTGATATCCATTAAATTCAAACTAACAAACATCTTTCAAATAGAAAATTGGTGGGGAGCATATTAAAAAGTCCATGAACAGAGAAGCAAAGGTGTCTAGGGAACTTTATTTTACCCTTACCTAGTATCAATCTAAAAATATGTTTTATAGTACATCTATATAATTATATTTTGCAGCTCTTTCATTTTTTGGCCAGTGTTCAGGTAATGAAGAAATTTTGCTTTTTATGGGTCCAGAGACCCATTTTCAAAATGGAATTGACTCTTTCAAATGAAGAGTTCTTTTAAAATGAAATAGCAGAAAAGCATAGAAATTTGAAACACAGGAAAGAAACTCATAAAGTCCCATTTTATTTAGAAAACTGTACATTTTATTTCCAATGTCTCTCTCTTCTCTAAATAAAAAGGAAATAATTTACAATACTTAATTTAATGTTGTGTTCTAAATGGCCAGTGTCACAGATAATACTTTATATCATAAACAAAAGTGCACAGTAATTGTCCTTGGAAGTTGGAAGTGAAATGCATCATAACAAAACAAAATTCATTATCCTTTCCACAGGCTTGATAATGTTAATGCATCTCAATTGTGTTAAACCTTAAATAAAGTACAATTCTGCCAGGTTAACTTCCTCATGTTTGGCTAAATAATTCAGGGAACAAAGCAGCTCAAATTTGATGAAATAATTTGTTTGAATTACACAATATAAAATACTGTGTGCATATATATTTTAAATATATTTATTTTTATTTTTATTTTTAATATATATTATATTAAAATTAATATATTAATATAATATGTTATACTTTCAACTGAAAATTTGTATTGACGAGATAGAAAAACTAGTCTTAATATAAAACAAAAGATGAAAGCAAACCCAAGACAGGTTACAAGAATTGAAGAGAGAAATGTTTGTCTAATGATGGAGTTTCCACTGATTTTAGAAATGTAAGAATAATTAAAATGTGAAGAAAAACTTATTTTAAATTTATATTGACATTTTTAACACATTTTATTTTGAAGCCACTATGCATCATATCACATTGTATAATAGGTCTTTCTTTTCATAAAAAAGGTTTTATTTTTTGTGTTGAATAGTTAAGTACAACAAACATTATTGCTCACTGAGTGAGATTACTAGCTCCTTCTGAAAGGGGTTCATTAGGTAAGTTAACCTTCCATGTAACCCATAGAATGAGCGTTATAGGTATCTCTTCGTGAGCCAATCATACCTTTATACTAAAAGGTATAAAATGTGTAAATGTTATAAAATGCATGAATATGGAATATGATGATTCATTTGAATTTATCATAAATTGTATTCCACATCCTCTTGGACTCAAGCAAACTTGGTGATTTCAATTTGTTTTAGTCCTTTCTATACTAATGTGAAAATAATGGTACTTCATATGGATATTGAGAGATTTAGTTAAAACTTATGTAGAATTTTATATCCAAGTCTATAAAGTTATGCATGGGAGTTCTGTTTGTTTACATTGTTGACATGTCAAAATAGGTGAGGAGAATCAGGACATATTTCTCACAAGACACTGTGGTTTTAGAGAAAATAATATTGAGCCTAAAATTAGAGATCTTGGAATTGAGTCCTTATGATCTTAAGAGATGAACCAGAGAACCTCCCTGGGCAAGTTTTGAAATCTACCTGGAACCTAGATTTTTCTTTTAGCACACCTCATAAAGTAGCACTGATTTCACATGGTTTCCATAGATCACAAATGTGACAGTGCTCATGAACTTGATATTTTGAGTGTCTATTGAGATGTTGAAATGCTGGGGGGCTCCCAGAGATGAGGAATATGAAGTCCAACTCAAGAGAGGATGGTTTAATGACTTGGCAGGGATGTATGGATATACTCTCATAGGAATTTATTTTGTGATCAATAGTCTGATTCATAAGAAAATGAGAAGGGTTAAAAATGCAAGCTGGTGTCAGAACCACAGATATTGCCTAGATCCTCACAACTCAAAAGTCAGTCCATTAAAGAGCAGCATCAGCAATAGTGGGGAGCTTGTTAGAAATGCAGAATCTTAGGTGCCATCCTGACATATTGAATCAGAATCTTCTTTTTAACAAGATGCCTTAAGTTGTTCATATATATATTAAGGTCTTAGAATTATAAGCTTTGTCCTTGTCGGATAACCTAGGAATGCCTAGGATATAATCCCTTGAAATCAATAATAACCAAATACAAGTGGGAGGACTGGGCCAATTAAGACCAGTAGTCTTAAAATTCTATCCTCCCTTCTATCCTTAGAGCCTGCTATTCACAAATCTCCCATCTACTGGCCCCTATAACTAGTGATTGGCGTATCTAGATTTACGTTCTCGATGAAAACACGGGTATCAAATAAACATTATCTAGCCCTGTTGACTGTTTTATTTATTTATTTGTTTGTTTTTAATATTCTGATGCAGGAACATTAGCCTCAGTTGCTGCCTTATAACTACTGAAAAAAGCATTTGAGAATCCCAGAGGAGGATTTGGAGATCCCTAACAGACCAGAGCATATTTTCAGAACATAAGAAGCTTATAAAAATACAAATTGCAAGGTCCCATGCCCTCAAAGCCCTATTCTCTGGAAATCTGCATTTTAACAATGGACTGCACTTTGCTTTTCTATAGGTAAATTAATTGTACCAAGCTTTATTCATACCTATAATATTGCCTATCTGGAAACTAACTGAATGGACTGGCCAGTGAACACCCTTTTTCATTCTTTATCAGAAATTCATCTCATTGTGTGAATGCATAAGGAACTAAAGTTTAGAGCAGTGCTTTTTTGGTTGTAGCTGTTTGCCTTTTGTTTTTAATTGAGGTCCCTGGACCACCTACATCAGAAATAAGTACCTGGCATGCTTGCCAAAAATTCAGGTTCCTTGGCCATACCTGACAAACCAGAATCACTGGATGAATTCAGCATTATTTCTGTTTCCCTAGAAATGTGTGATAACAACATAATCTAGCAACCAGTTCTCTAGGGCATTAGCTCTTAACCCTAGTCATGTTAGAGTCACCTGAGGACATTTTCAAATACACCCCTAGTAGGCCCTTAATCCAGTGCTTCTGAATTATTTGTTCTGGGAGGGCAGGAATAGGTAGCCATCAGTATTAAATGTCCTACAGTGATTCTAACCAGTTTTCTAGCTAATACAGCCTGCAACTGATGATCACAAAATGAGTGTCCTTCATGAAGAATATTCAGGTCAACATGGTCCTTTGACATTGAAGGGGTTTGGAATGAGCCTCCCCAAGATGTGTGACTTGGGCATGTAGATTACTTTGTGTTGAAGTCAATCATGGCCCAAAATACTCGGGAGGAGCTTTTAGCACTCCCTTAACTGCCTACAAGAATAGATACAGGGGCCCTGGTCCAGGGAGAGAACTGTCACTAGAAATAATTACAAAGAATATGGGCTTGGTATGGTAAGCTGAGGGGCAGCTCAGCAGAACCTGGGGATCACATTCCTCTCTGTGTCCCATTGTCTCTGTATAGCATTGCAACATTTGTTTACCCATCATTTGCTCTTCCAACCTTCCTGTAAATTGTCTTCCTCACCTTTGACATCTCATACCCTATCCACTTCTTCTTCCTCGATTGCCTGACTGTTTGTGGGTGTCATATTCTTATGGGGCTTCTGTATGCACATTATTAAATTTGTTTTCCTCCTGTTCTTCTGTCTTGTATCAACTTAATAGACCAGCCAAAAGAACTTAGATGGGTAGAAGAAAAACCTTTCCTCCCCCATCCCATCCTGAGTGGAAATACTTCTATACCTGAAACCCTTTTCTGATATTCACCTAGTATCTCCCTCCCTGACCCTGAAAACCAAATAGAGTCTGTTATTGTAATTGCAGACCACTGAAGAAACGTCCACCTTCAAATCAGAAAAAGAACAATTTCCAGATATATTTCTCACATATCTTGCTTTGGGATTCATTATCTTTAGCTGCTGTTCCTTGCCTTCACAGGAATGTTAGTGTATTTCATTTTGGAGAAATGGAACATATTCCAAGTGGAGGAAATGGTGCAGTAAGTGTAGCCTTCAGAAAAATGTCCTAAGTGACTTCTTTTAATTCATGAAGCAGCTATTCATTGAAAGTACAGAGATGTGAGATTCTTATTCTATTTGTCTCCAAGTCATTTTAGCAATCGTATCATGTAGGTTTTTTTTGTCAAATGGAAACAGAATTGCGGTTATAACTAGAACAGGTGCATTTTGATGGATAACTATCATATTAAAAATCTGTGTATATATCACAAAGATTATAAATAAAGTAAGAGGCCTAGTGGGGATTTATATAAAAATGAACTCTGTAGCTTATCATTTTGTTAAGTAAAAAAAAAAAAAGAAACTGGCTCCTATTTTTTTCAAATACAAGTTTAGTATATTGTATTGGCCTACAAAGAAAAATGTGAATTTACTTAACCCCAATAATTTTATATTATGTATTAGCCAAAAGAGAGAGAAATACTGAAGTACTATTTACTTTTTCTTATGTGAAAAGACAAATAGTGTGAGAGAGAGATTCCATGGCCAGTTTTATGCTGTAGTTAGAGGCAGGTTCAAAACAAGAATGCAAAGGATTTGACTTCTAGGCAGTGTTCTTCCCTCCCATACAACTCACTTTGTCTTTGAAAGGACAAATGGAGTTATGTGTATGAATTTAGATTCATAACATGCATTCAGGCTTTTTAAAGGTTTGATTGACTTTTTCAGGTGCAAAAGATCACTAATGCATGAGCATTTAAATATCTAAATTGGATGTAATACTTTTTATTGAAGATTTTAAATGTCCTGTGCTGTTAATGTTAATAGTTTTCAAATATCTACTAATAGGTAGACCAATTAATGCAGAATGAATACTTAGCACCATCATTTAAATAATGTGGAAGTTGGATGTGTTATCTTTTTTTTCCCCTTTCATTCTGAGAAACTAAGTGGTAGTTTGTGTCTGAACTTTTCCTAGTTGTATGTTGCTTTTGTAGTGCAGTTTGCAAATACAACAGGATTTGAAGCCAAGTCCAACTTAAAAAATAAGACCTATTGTCAAAAGTAAACTACAGGTTGGTAGAAGGGAAAAAGAAGCTTAGCAAATTACCAAAGCTCTTTTCTCAGTTCCTAGTTTGCAAAATGGGACTCATAATAACTACTTCATCGGGGGTGTTCTTGGGATTTTATTAGGTACTTCCTGAAAGCCTAAAAGGAGAATGTGGTACACAAAAGGTTAGGTTCTTATGACATACTAGATATCCCCTCTTTCTCATTCCTTTTTAAAGAGATAGTTTGGGTAAAGATTCAATATTTACATTTTAAGTATTCAAATTGTTAAGGGAAAATCTTGTAGGTAATTGTTTTTGAAGAAAGAAAAAGAAAGCATGTTGACTAGTCTAGATAGAGTAGGATTAAAACATTAACAAAATCATTATATTACAGTAAGGTTTTTTAATATTCTAAATGAAACTTTATTAATGACATTTAATCTTGACATTCTACATCTTAATAAGTAACCCTCATTTGAAATAAAGAAAACCTAAAGAAAAGCAAATGTTTTCTCATAGAAGTTGGACATTTGTGGTACATTGGATAAGAAAATTGGAAAGTCTGATTCAGAATACTAGGTGTTAAAGATTGACAGATATTATGGATGGACATGGACCGAATGCTGTCACAAGAGCAGGCCAAAACTCAGAAAGAAGGCAGTTTACTCAGAAATATAGTCTAGAGCCAATTCATTATCTAGTGAAAGGAAATGAAATAATTACTTCACTGATCATAGTAGACTAAATGGTCTACCTTTGCACATTTAACATTTTCCCCATTTTTTGTGACAGGCGTATTTAGTTAGAGAGTAAATCTAGCTACCTGTCCAGCACCTGTAATGCCACATAGCATTTTTTTTCATATGCATTATTTTATGTGCTATAATGCTTAGGTTGTGATTTTAAAGCAAAACAAATATAAAAATGATTCATTTTTTAAAAAAGTACACTCAAACACAATTGGCATGGATTTTAGGAGTAAGTAGAATACCAAGAGTTCTAAGAAACTCTTAGATAATATGCCAATGGCAAGTATTCACCAATTTAGAGATTGGCAAAGATATTCCTTGTTTGTATGTATTTGGTGGGAGGCACCATTCCCCATGCTTTGGATCCTTCCAGAGGGAATAAGCAGACCCAGTCTCCCTCCAAACCAAGGGATTTAAGGAGGGTCCCATGGGGAAAAAAATCCCTTTTAATCATCATCCAATATCTGAACAATTAGGGCAGGCTAAGTTCAGCAGGCAAGGGTGGGAACATGAGAAAGAGACAGCCAGAGTCTTAGTTACAACCCTGAACCCAGGTGCCATCTGGAGGGGTTCTTCGTGGAAAGGGAGGAGGCTACAGCCTCCAAGGATGTCAGCAAGTGGACAGTGGATGACGTCTGCAGCTTTGTGGAGGCCTGTCTGGCTGTGGAGAATAAATATTGGTGGTAGAGGGGGCGCATGAAGCTGGGCAGAGCCTGAAATGGTTCTGATCTCCCCCTGGAAAGGAGGGAATGGGGCAGCACCATTTCCCAGTAACTCTCTCCACCCCAAATTTTCCCTCCTCAAAAACCGTGTGGCGACGGGGGACACCTGTGTATGCTCCCCCCTCACCCACTTTGCCTTCAGTACTGGCATATGCCCAACACAAAGAGGACTTTTCTTACATTTGAAAATTTTTCCAGCAAGCTGCACAAATCATCTCTTCTCCCTCTGGAAAGCCTTGAGCGCCCCAGGACGCTGAGCCCTTGCTGTGCTGGAGGGATCCAGCAAGGCAGGCAGGCACTGTTCCCTCAGGCCCTGACCTGCTCCCCAACCACATCTTCAGAGAACAGGGAATCCACGGAGAGACTTTGATCCTGCTGACAGAGGAATACCTCCTGACCATCCTTGGGGGCTGAAGCTGGGACCCACTCTCAGAAACCACACCCAGATGCGAGCCAGCTGGGAGCAGTAGTCTCCAGACAATTGGGGCAGCACTGTGGCTTTGTGTAGTTTTGGGCCAGCGGCCCTGCCAGGCGCCAACCCAGGCCTGACTCAGGCCAAGCACCTGGGAAGAGCCTTCTACATGGCCAGCTTCCCCATGGCTTTGCCAGTGCAGCCACCAATGTTGCAACCACACAAGCAGGAACTCACCTCGGGAGGCAGCCCCTGTCCCCAGCAATGGCTGCTTCCCCTTTGGAGTGGGCACTCCCTCCTGGCTAAGCCTCCCCCAGGCAAGAAAACAGAGCCATGGTTTTTGTCCCCAGGGACTGCAGACCTCTCCCAGCCTCTGTGCTGAGCTGGTGGGTGGATGCACAGAACCTCAACCCCTTAAGTCCAAGTGGCTCTGATAAAGGTCCTTCCCCTCATAGTTACTGTCCTTTTGGTTTTAGATTTAAAAAAAAAAACAACTAATTTTTTAAGAAGACATGTGAATTCAGAGTAAAGGGATGTCTGACTGCTGGGCCTGGGACAGACAGTGCTGGGGTCCCAGACTTGGGCCCAGGCCCAGGGGCTCACATCCCAGGCAGTTGCAGACAAACCAAAGACGAATGAGGCTAAGAGGCCAGGGGAGGGGATGCCATCCATGTCATGCTGGCCTTGGCTTGCCCCAAGCTCCATATGGGACTGGGGCTGCTCTCTGTGGGTCCCAGTCGGCTTCCCTTAATGGGGTGATGTATTTAACCCGCCACCGTGGGATGCAGTGGTTGGCAGGCTCCGTGCACTGGTTATTGTTCCCAAAGCAGCTCTGCTCCTGAAATCCGCACAGTTCTTGTTACTTTCTGGGTTTTCCACTGTAAAAATAACCTGTTCTACTGCCTTTCCCCTACTATATGGGTGCTGACTTCACCTGCCTCTGGGTTCAGTGCTGGCCAGGAAGTTGCCTGGGAGGTGAGAACACTGCACCGCAGGCCCCCAGAGCAGGCAGCCCTGTCTTCCTCTGAAAGCTGTAGGTCCTACAGTTCATCCTCCAGCCCCTGGGCCTGCTACCGCAGCTCCCTGGGTCCAGCCCCCCTCTGCATCGGGCCTCCATCCTCCGAGCTGCCGACTTCTTACTCTTGGCCACTCCTGATGTTGTCCTTCTACCTCCTCGTCTAAGACTCCACTCCCTGCTGGTGACCAAGCTTTCCCTCTCTCTGGGAAGTCTTCCCTATTGTACTACTCACCACTATCTAGATCAAGGAAGTCCTTGAATTTCACCCTGATCCTATCTTCTGCTGTTTTATCTCTGGGAAGTTCAAGTCTTCCAGCTGCTCTTTGCCACCTCCAGCTGGATTTTGGGTCCCTCACAGGTCTCTTCACCTACACTCCAGAGAACCATCATCCTCTTGAGCAGCACACAGCCCTGCTTGCGGGAAGGTCAGATAGAGCACCAAGCTGATGAAATACTGGGCAGTAGACATACTGGACTACCACCTCTTCTGGCAGCTCTGCCGTGTAGGCCACCCTCTGTATAACTGACGTCAGGTGAGCCTTGATGTTGGGTAGAACTACCCAAAGGGATGCTGGACAGCTGCAGCATTCTGCTGCTGTCCTTTGGGGCTGTTCTAAATGGCAGCTTTTGGAGACAGCCAAAGAGGCCTCTGATGCAGAAGGTGGCCAGAGCGTTGAACACAGCCCTGTCGTGGTCTGGAGTTTGCTGGCCTCAGCACCTTCCTGGGCCCTTGGGTGGTGGCCAAGGCTGCTCAGAAGCCTGCACAACTTAGTGGAACAGCGTTGGAGTTAGGCGTTGCTTTGCTACCTGCTTTCATCTCTCGACCATGGCAGCTGTCCCAGAGGCAGAATACTTCTTCCATCCTCTGGGGACCCTGTCCTCATCCTCCTCATCTTCCTCCTCCTCACTTGTTGCTTTCAGCAGCTCTGGCAAGCAGTGCAACTGCTCGTCGTTAGAGCTCTCTGAGTAGAAGTTCATCAGGTTCTTGTGGTTCTGCAGGAACTTGTAAAACCTGGGATCCTTGTCCTCCCGCCAAGGTCCTTGTGCTCAGAGCCACGTCCATTCTGCCGCCCGCCCAGGGCTCCTGCCTGACCAATACAGGCTCTGGAAGGCTCTGGTCGCAGCCCGCTTCTCAGCGGCCATGGCCCCTTCTGGCTCCCAGAAGGCCTCGCAATCAAGGCTGAGGCCGGGATCTCGTGCACCCGCAGCTCCGCCCAGCGCCCTCTGCGCTGTCTGCGGCCTGCCGGGCGCCCGTGCACTCCTGTCCGGCGTCCTGCCCAGGTCAAATGCTGAAGAAGAGGGTGGGGGTGAAGATGGCTGCGCTAGCTGTCCCTCTCCCTTTGAGAACTTCGTAATTGCAGACCCAAGAGCACCCTGACTCAAGGTTGCCGGCTGGAGGAGGCTTGGAGGCTGGTGCTTTGTACAAATCTGGTTTAGGAAGAGAAGCTTTGTAAGTTTGTAAGAATCTAGTTCTTACATATATACAAGCAACTAGTTCCTAGAAATTTTTAGTTACATTATAAATCAACTGTAGTCGCCTTTTGTGTTGAAATGCGCTGTGTAAGTTATGTGGTTACTGGGCGTCTGTTAACTTTACAAATAACGAGGCTTTTCATGTTACCTCATAATTTATTGGACTGAATTCGATTCAACAGGTTTAAAAATTAATTTAATCCAAGGGGACTTTTTTTTTTTTAACCGTGAGCTCAATTGACATGAGGATGACAGAAAGATGAGAAAGAAAAAGCATTTTTTGAATCCACACTCATGCAAATCACTGCTTAATAGCAGCCTCATAGACAGTCATGTTGTGGAGTCAAGTCTGGAAGAATTTGTGCAGTAATAATAGCTACCACAGGGTTCTTAATCTCTAGGAATGCTGTTTTTAATAGGAAATGGAAAGATCTTAGTTTTTCTTACCATATTTTAAGAATTGTTTGTGTATATTTTGTCTTTTATATTGCTACAAATGTTTATCCATTTTTTGTTTGCCTGTTGCTCATTTGAAAGGTTTATTCAATTATAACTGAGCCTTACTTCCCTGTCTTGCAGTTATCAAGTACTGAATCATTAATTTAAAATAGCTATTCTTAGTGCAAAGCAAAGAAATTACCCATCTTTTCCTCCCTCCTGAACTATGGTTGGCCGGAGCTCGCTCTTTCTCTGGTTATACTGTCTACTTGCTTGTTTGTTTATTTACTTATTCATTGATTAATGAATATTTTTTGGCCAAGTTGTTTCATTTTTCTGTTGGCAGTAGTGTAAGGAAATGTAACAAATCACAATTACATAGATTTCGTTTTACCTCAGTTCCCAATATAATTTTCATAGTAAATGGAAAATAATCATGTATATTTTAAATATAGTTTTTGTAGTCAATGGCATATAGTCAGGTGTATTTTTTATTAGTGCTTTAAATGTTAATGCTATGTAGATTTTAAAATGTGTCTACTCACTGTTGTTTTATAATTATCATTTCAGCAAAGCAATATGCTGCAATTGTAGGGGATAATATGCCAGCTTCACTGAGAGATTTTCTGGAGGTTAAGGTAGGCTGACTTTGTTTTGTCCACTATATTATATCCCCTTTCTAATAAGTTAACCATTCAAATTATCAAAGGTAAGAGTTAATGGATGCTGTTTCTAGTCAGGTGATTACTGAAATTGAGAAAATACAGAAAAATTAAGAAGGAATGAAAGACAAAGAAGATCCATAAACAAACTTCAGATATCTTGTAGTTCTTTCCATTTTTAAAAAAAATGATATACTTAATCATTCTCCTTCTTTGAACAAAATGGTTATTTTCAGTTTCTAGATGCTTATTCTTTGAGTAGCAAATTTTTTTATTTTAAAAAAATATTTTAAAGGAAATCTTTCTGAATATACTGTAAACCACTTTTGCCTTCTTGAACAGAAAAGAGTATTGTGTCAGCTTTTGTTACTGAGTCTGCATCATTACCATGAATGAATTACTGTCCTGTACAGTGTGCTCAGTACTTACTCAGATGTGTAGACTTACCTTTCACACAGGAGGGGAACCTGTTTCTAAGAATGCTTGTGTGGATGTGTTTGTTTTAATGTTGAGATATCATGTATCTTCACATAGATTTCTCATGAAATGTATCATTTTGTTCACTCCAACATATATCAGAATATTCATTTCTCATCATTTGGCTAGTAGAGATCTGGGGTCATTTTCCATGAATTGATATTCCCAATCTCTAACATCTTTTTATATTCAGAAAAAATAGAGTTTCTTAGCTAATACTGTTTTGCTTAATAAGGACAGAATCGTTGTGGTTTCTGTCTATGTACAAATGACATCCAGATAATGCAGCTCATTCTTCTTCTCAGTGCCAAACTTAATCAGATAACCTGAGCTTTGCTTTATAGAGATGAAATATTACATTAGCTATAGGGCATTAACAAGAAAAACATTGCAACTGTAGACTGAAATACCTCTGATAACTTAATTTTCAGATATATTATGTTAACCCTGCCAAGGAGATTTTACAGCTCTGTGACCATTTTATATAAGCTGCTGGAGAAAAGACTGAGAATACTTTTAAACCAATAAAGCATATGATAGTAATGTTGAGAGAATAAGAGAATATCCATTCTGGTAATTTTTAAATGATATTCCCATTGGCAATGACTGTCTGGGGGCATCTGTTAGGGGTATTTTCTTACTTTTAAGTTAAATCAAACAGTGATTCTTTCCCACTCAACAAGGAAATGGATATGATTTTTATTCTTTGAAAAACTCTAGGGGCACTGTTATGAAGGTTTGAGCATTTCACAAATAATTACACACATTTGGTAAAACCAATTCTCACGTAGTTTAGTGTTAAGAAGGAAAGTATTGCTCTGGGCACATCTAATGACCTTCCCCCTGTAGACAAGGGTGACTACTCTGTGTGCTGGATATAACTGAATAAAAGGATTCAGACTCTTGAAGCTCCTGATTATGACTCCATTTTGTAGCTCCTAAGCCTCTAGTTGCTGCTTCAACAGAATGTCAGGTTTTCTCAGTTAGGGGCTGATGATGTGAAATCACTCCATACACAGCCTGTTTTTTTTTTCTTTGCTTCTTCTTGTTGTTTTTAAATATGTTTGCCCTGTGACTTCCCGAAAAACATTAAGATTTTTCTGTATGACATCAATTTCATAATAAAGGTAGTGCCTTACCTTCTTTATGTGCAATCCATTTCTCAAGCATTTAATACATGAGAGAAAGTGAGGAATTCAAGACAATTTTTAAGTTTCTTGCATTGTTGTCTTGAAGTGTTACTCATAATAAAATATCAACTTAGGCAAAAGGAAACATGAAATTAGAAAATGACTATTTGCCAACCACCACAATGATAATTGTTTAGACAAGAGTTATCAATAGTTACTAATTGAGAGGATGAAAGTTTCATAAGAAACAGGATACCCTCAATAGTTTTCCACAAGATACTTACTATTACCAATGAGAAACAATGTCTCTGCAATGTAGAAAGCTTGTAGATACCACTAACCAGGTGACCCACGTTAACTTTACCAGTATGGGTTAAATAGGTATCATGTTCCTCCAGATGAATGATAACCAAAAGTGCATCATCTTTTCTCTGGTGTTCCTGCCAAAAATACATACATTGAGTTGGATTATAAGAATACTTCAGACAAACTTAAATTTATGCTATACATAAAGGGCCTGCACTCTTCAAAAATGTCAGGGATGTGATAGAAAAAGAAAGACTAATGAACTGTTCCGAAGTAAAGAAGACAAATGAGGAACAATTAAATGCAATGTGTGATCCTGGCTTGAATCTAGATAAGAAATTTGTTTCTTTTGCTATAAAGAACATTAGTGGGACCATTGAAACTTGAATAAGGAATGTAAGTTAGGTAATAGTGCTGTTTTAATGTCCGTTTCCTGATTTGGATCATTGTGTTATGGCTATATGTAAGAATTTCATGACTTTTAGGAACTATATACTGAAGTACTTAGGGTAAAATACATGTCTACACTTCCCTGTCCAATGTCACATAATATGTACATATATATGGACAGAGAAATAGGGGGAATGACAATGCAAATGTCTACATATCCAAAATGATAGATTGAAAAGAGCTGCTCAGCACTAGGTCATTCAGGAGGCATAGTCATAGGGTCAATACACAATCTGAGGGAGATTTCTGTAGCTATTCCTCTGTCCTTGCTACTCAAAGCATGCTCCATGGACCAGCAATATTGATACTGGCTGGACAGTTGTTAGATATGCAGAAATTTTGGCCCTCCAAATTTGCATTTTAATAATATCATCAAGTGATTTTTCTGCATTTTAATAATATCATCAAGTGATTGGTGTATTGTGAACTTCTGAGAAGTACAGCTTTAATCACCTTCACTGTATTTCATAAGAGTGAGGTAGAAAGAGCTGGAGTCTTGCTACGCTTACACAGGCCATCCTTGGAGTGTCAGGTTTTATTATTATTGTTATCCAAGTATATAATGTGTTAAAATCAAAAGCTTGAAAACCTTTTAGAATCAACTTTTATGCTTTCCCTATTTTAACCTAGAATTTTCAACTGGAATCTATATGAATGGGTAGTAAAATCAGTGTAAAAGCTTATGATCAGTATTATTTTAAATAAAAAAGCATGAAATGAAATAGAAAAATGTGAAAATTCACTGCTGTGGTTAGGTAAGTGCTGTGGTCACCCTGAAGAGGTGGAATGGCCCCCAAATTTTGCTCAGATGTGGAAACTGACAATGCCACACAGGCACCAAGAAAATGACTTTCCAATCATTTCAATTGGAAAAAATGTATTTCCCACATAATAGGCTTTCTGGGAGATCAGAGAGGCTCCCACGTAGGTTAAAAAATGACTTGAGAGTGTCACAAAAGGAGAGTGATTTGAAGTTTTTATGGTGGAGTTTTGAGTGGTGAAATCCCATACTTCTCTTGGCACCAGAGGGAGCTTGCTGTTAATTTGCTGAGGTGTGAGGTACGAGATAAAAGGAGACTGATGGGGCATGAGAGTTGTCAGCAAACACCAAAAGGAGAGTCACACTCTTTTTTACAGTAAGCTTTACTACATGAAACCTTTTTTCAGTATTATGTGTGCAGATGTGTAGGGACTGTATTCTATAAAATGTATTATTTTGGTTTGTGGTAAAAAAGTTTGAAAGTTTGAAACCAGAAACTGAAAGTCATTGAACAGGTTACATTAAATTATAGCTCAATTTAGAACATAGATTCATAGATTTTTTTTTTACCCAAGTTCATCACCAAATTAAGTGCAGAAATGAATTTTAATGGTCTTATCCAGGCTCTTACTGTCTCCTTTTTCTTTTATTGAAGGAATCTAAGGACTGGGAAATTTAAAGCCCATTTATTAACACTCTTACTGCCTGCCAAGCCATTTGGTTCATCTGGACTACATTATGAAAGTTATTTCATTTAATTTAACCTTGACAATTAGACCCTGTGCTCTAAACCCAGCATAGATTTAGGTTTCAGAACAGTCTGATGGTATAAATACTTGAACCTCTGAGTCATTCTATTAATCTTTGTCATATCATCTTACTGGGATACTTCCCTCTTGTCTATTGTTCTGCACATTTGGAGGTAGATTGTAAATTTTCAGGATCCATAAAAACAAATTCAAAATAACTTTCTTTGTCTACACTGCAGAGGTTCTCTGTTCCTTAGCTTACCCAGATAGTGGTAAAATTCCATGATGTAGTTTATTAACAAGCAGAGTTTAATGCAAAAAGATTTTACTTTGATCAGCCTTTGAATATGTTTAGAATTTGTTTGGCCATATGACTACTCCTGCTGACCCCTTTTCTCAACCTAACTTTGATTATAGTGTTACATAATATTCCTGTGCATTGGTATCTAACTCTTCCCTTTTTAGAGTTATAGCTATAAATCATGGTCACATGCCTAGGATTTCCAGAGATATTTCAACATTCTGATATAAATAATAATTCTTTAAATTAATTACTTTTTATTCTTGAGCTAAGTGTACTTTTGAAATGTGTATGATTTAGTTCTTTTTCTTTTTTGCTTTTTAAGCAATGAAGTGATATGATGCCAATGATACAAACATTATATGTATGAGTACACACACACACACACACACACACACACACACACACACACACACAGCCATATCCCTTCAATAGACTGATGGAAAATGTTGATTAAAATGGTACCACTTTTCAATGTTAATTGGACTGTGATCTCACTGTATAATAAGCTTCCATTTTCAAAAAGTCTGCAGTCTGAGGTGTTTTTGGCCACTGCATTTTAGATTAGAGCATAATTGAATATACAGTCTGTTGCCTTAAAAAGCACAATTACCACTCTTAAAAAGAACAACATAAGTCACTGAGTAATATGACACGGGAGTGTCTTGTGCTGCTGTTCATCTAGAAGCAATGTCTCAGGTGTGTTAGCTGCCTGGAAGCTCTGTAAAGAGACAGAAGAGCAAAGACACATTTCTGTTTTGTTTCTTCCCCACTCCATACTTCTAAAGATATTAGTCAGTGAACTGAGCATTTTCTTTTTCATGTTTTTCTTTGTTTGCTTTCTCTCTTGTTGCCACTTCTGCCTTTTTTAATAATTTTATTTTGGTATAATTAATCTACAGTTACATGAAGGACATTATGTTCACTAGACTCACCCCCTCACCAAGTCCCCCCTACATACCCATTCACAGTCGCTGTCCATCAATATAGTAAGATGCTATAAAATCACTACTTGTCTTCTCTGTGTTGCACAGCCCTCCCCATGCCCCCCCAACACTATACATGATAATCGTAAGGCCCCCTTTCTTCTTTCATGCCCTTATACCTCCCTTCCCACCCATCCTCCCCAGTCCCTTTCCTTTTGGTAACTGTTAGTCCATTCTTGGGTTCTGTGCTTCTGCTGCTGTTTTGTTCCTTCGATTTTCTTTTGTTCTTATACTCCACATATGAGTGAAATCATTTGGTACTTGTCTTTCTCCACCTGGCTTATTTCACTGAGCATAATACCCTCTAGCTCCATCCATGTTGCTGCAAATGGTAGGATCTGCTTTTTTTCTTATAGCTGAGTAATATTCCATTGTGTATATGTACCACAGCTTCTTTATCCATTCATCTACTGATGGACATTTAAGTTGTTTCCATCTCTTGGCTATTGTAAATAGTGCAGTGATAAACATAGGGGTACATCTGTCTTTTTCAAACTGAAGTGCTGCATTCTTAGGGTAAATTCCTAGAAGTGGAATTCCTGGGTCAAATGGTGTTTCTATTTTGAGCATTTTGAGGAACCTCCATACTGCTTTCCACAATGGTTGAACTAACTTACATTCCCACCAGCAGTGTAGGAGGGTTCCCCCTTCTCCACAACCTCACCAACATTTGTTGTTGTTTGTCCTTTGGATGGGAGCCATCCTTACTGGTGTGAGATGATATCTCATTGTGGTTTTAATTTGCATTTGTCTGATGACAAGTGATGTGGAGCATCTTCTCATGTGTCTGTTGGCCATCTGAATTTCTTCTTTAGAGAACTGTCTATTCAGCTCCTCTGCCCATTTTTTAATTGGATTATTTGCTTTTTGTTTGTTGAGGTGTGTGAGCTCTTTATATATTTTGGATGTCAACCCTTTGTCGGATCTGTCATTTATGAACATGTTCTCCCATACTGTAGGGTACCTTTTTGTTCTATTGATGGTGTCCTTTGCTGTACAGAAGCTTTTCAGCTTGATATAGTCCCATTTTTTCATTTTTGCTTTTGATTTCCTTGCCCGGGGAGATATGTTCAAGAAGAGGTCACTCATGTTTATGTCTAAGAGATTTTTGCCTATGTTTTTTCTAAGAGTTTTATGGTTTCATGACTTACATTCAAGTCTTTGATCCATTTCGAATTTACTTTTGTATATGGGGTGAAACAGTGATCCAATTTCATTCTCTTACATGTAGCTGTCCAGTTTTGCCACCACCAGCTGTTGAAGAGACCGTCATTTCCCCATTGTATGTCCATGGCCCCTTTAACGAATATTAGTTGACTATATATGTTTGGGTTAATGTTTGGAGTCTCTATTCTTATCCATTGGTCTGTGGCTCTGTTCTTGTGTCAATACCAAATTTTCTGATTACTGTGGCTTTGTAGTAGAGCTTGAAGTTGGGGAGTGAGATCCCCCCTACTTTATTCTTCTTTCTCAGGATTGCTTTAGCTATTCGGGGTCTTTGGTGTTTCCATATGAATTTTTGAACTATTTGTTCCAGTTCATTGAAGAATGCTGTTGGTAATTTCATAGGGATTGCATTGAATCTGTATATTGCTTTGGGCAGGATGGCCATTTTGATGATATTAATTCTTCCTAGCCAGGAGCATGGGATGAGTTTCCATTTGTTAGTTACCTCTTTAATTTCTCTTAAGAGTGTCTTATAGTTTTCAGAGTATAGGTCTTTCACTTCTTTGGTTAGGTTTATTCCTAGGTATTATATTCTTTTTGATACTATTGTGAATGGAATTGTCTTCCTGATTTCTCTTTCTATTAGTTTATTGTTAGTGTATAGGAAAGTCACAGATTTCTGTGTGTCAGTTTTGTATCCTGCAACATTGCTGAATTCCAATATTAGCTCTAGTAGTTTCAGAGTGGAGTCTTTAGGGTTTTTTATATACAATATCATGTCATCTGCAAATAGTGACAGTTTAACTTCTTCTTTCCCAATCTGGATTCCTTGTATTTCTTTGTTTTGTCTAATTGCCGTGACTAGGGCCTCCAGTACTATGTTGAATAACAGTGGGGAGAGTGAACATCCCTGTCTTGTTCCCAATCACAGAAGAAAAGCTTTCAGCTTCTCGTTTTTCAGTATGATGTTGGCTGTGGGTTTATCATACATGGCCTTTATTATGTTGAGCATATATGGCCTTTATTATGTTGAGGTACTTGCTCTCTATACCCATTTTGTTGAGAGTTTTTATCATGAATGGATTTTGAATTTTGTCGAATGCTTTTTCAGCATCTATGGAGATGATCATGTGGTTTTTGTCCTTTTTTTGTTGATGTGGTGGATGATGTTGATGGATTTTCAAATGTTTTACCATCCTTGCATCCCTGGGATGAATCCCACTTGGTCATGGTGTATGATCCTGTTGATGTATTTTTGAATTCGGTTTGCTAATATTTTGTTGAGTATTTTTGCATCTACATTCATCAGGGATATTGGTCTGTAGTTTTCTTTTTTGGTGGGGTCTTTGCCTGGTTTTGGTATTAAGGTAATGTTGGCTTCATAGAATGAGTTTGGGAGTATTCCCTCCTCTTCTATTTTGGGAAAACTTTAAGGAGAATGGGTATTATGACTTCTCTGTATATCTGATAAAATTCCAAGGTAAATCCATCTGGCCAGGGGTTTTGTTCTTTGGTAGTTTTTTGATTACCGCTTCAATTTCATTGCTGGTAATTGGTCTGTTTAGATTTTCTGTTTCTTTCTGGGTCAGTCTTGGAAGGTTGTATTTTTCTAGGAAGTTGTCCATTTCTCCTAGGTTTCCAAGCTTGTTAGCATATAGATTTTCATAGTATTCTCTAATTATTCTTTGTATTTCTGTGGGGTCCGTCGTGATTTTTCCTTTCTTGTTTCTGATTCTGTTGATTTGTGTTGACTCTCTTTTCCTCTTAATAAGTCTGTCTAGAGGTTTATCTATTTTGTTTATTTTCTCAAAGAACCAGCTCTTGGTTTCATTGATTTTTGCTATTTTTTTATTCTTCTCAATTTTATTCATTTCTTCTCTGATCTTTATTATGTCCCTCCTTCTGCTGACCTTAGGCCTCATTTGTTCTTCTTTTTCCAATTTTGATAATTTTGACATTAGACCATTCATTTGGGATTGTTCTTCCTTTTTTAAATATGCCTGGATTGCTATATACTTTCCTCTTAAGACTGCTTTTGCTGTATCCCATAGTAGTTGGGGCTTTGTGTTGTTCTTGTCATTTGTTTCCGTATATTGCTGGATCTCCATTTTAATTTGGTTGTTGATCCATTGATTATTTGGGAGGATGTTGTTAAGCCTCCATGTGTTTGTGAGCCTTTTTGCTTTCTTTGAACAGTTTATTTCTAGTTTTATGCCTTTGTGGTCTGAAAAGTTGGTTGGTAGGATTTCAATCTTTTGGAATTTACTGAGGCTCTTTTTGTGGCCTAGTATGTTGTCTATTCTGCAGAATGTTCCATGTGCACTTGAGAAGAATGTGTATGCTGTTGCTTTTGGATGTAGCGTTCTTTAGATGTCTATTAGGTCCATCTGTTCTAGTATGTTGGTCAGTGCCTCTGTGTCCTTACTTATCTTCTGTGTGGTGGATCTGTCCTTTGGAGTGAGTGGTGTGTTGAAGTCTGCCAAAATGAATGCATTGCATTCTGTTTCCTCCTTTAATTCTCTTAGTATTTGTTTCACCTATGTTGGTGCTCCTGTATTGGGTGCATATATATTTATAATGGTTATATCCTCTTGTTGCACTGAGCCCTTTATCATTATGTAATGTCCTTCTTTATCTTTTGTTACTTTCTTTATTTTGAAGTCTATTTTTTCTGATACTAGTATTGCAACCCCTGCTTTTTTCTCTCTGTTGTTTGGGTGAAATATCTTTTTCCATCCCTTGACTTTAAGTCTGTGCATGTCTTTTGGTTTGAGGTGAGTCTCTTGTAAGCATCATATGGATGGGTCTTCCTTTTTTATCCATTCTATTACTCTGTGTCTTTTGATTGGTGCATTCAGTCCATTTACATTTAGGGTGATTATTGAAAGGTATGTACTTATTGCCATTGCAGACTTTAAGTTTGTGGTTCCCAAAGGTTCAAGGTTAGCTTCTTTACTACTTACTGTCTAACTTAACTCGCTTATTGAGCTATTATAAACATGGTCTGATGATTCTTTATTTCTCTCCCTTTTTATTCCTCCTCCTCCCTTCTTCATATGTTGGGTGTTTTGTTCTGTGCTCTTTTTAGGAGTGCTCCCATCTAGAGCAGTCCCTGTAAGATGCCCTGTAGAGGTGGTTCCTGGGAGGCAAATTCCCTCAACTTTTGCTTGTCTGGGAATTGTTTAATCCCTCCTTCATATTTAAATGATAATCGTGCTGGATACAGTATTCTTGGTTCGAGGCCCTTCTGTTTCATTGCATTAAGTATATCATGCCATTCTCTTCTGGCCTGTAAGGTTTCTGTTGAGAAGTCTGATGATAGCCTGATGGGTTTTCCTTGTAGGTGACCTTTTTTTTCTCTCTGGCTGCCTTTAATACTCTGTCCTTGTCTTTGATCTTTGCCAGTTTAATTATTATGTGTCTTGGTGTTGCCCTCCTTGGATCCCTTGTCATGGGAGTTCTGTGTACCTCTGTGATCTGAGAGGCCATTTCCTCCCCTAGTTAGGGGAAGTTTTCGGCAATTATTTCTTCAAAAACACTTTCTTTCCCTTCTTCTCTCTCTTCTTCTTCTGGTCCCCCTATAATGCGGATATTGTTCCATTTTGATTGGTCACACAGTTCTCTTAATATTCTTTCTTTCTTGGAGATCCTTTTATCTCTCTCTGCATCAGGTTCTCTGCGTTCCTGTTCTCTGTTTTCTAGTCTATTAATGGTCTCTTGCATCTCATCCATTCTGCTTTGAAGTCCTTCCAGAGATTGTTTTATTTCTGTATTCTCCCTCCTTAGTTCTTGCATATTTCTCTGCAAGTCCATCAGCATGGTTATGACTTTTGTTTTGAATTCTTTTTCAGGAAGATTGGTTAAATCTATCTCCCCAGGTTCCTTCTCAGGGGAAGATGTAGAAGATGTCGAAGCTGTCTGGGTTAGTCTTGTCTGGATCAAATTTTTTTGCCTTTTCATGTTGATAGGTGCAATGGTGAGCTATTCACTTTCTGTCAGCTGGGAGGGCCAAGGTTTTCCACTAGCTCCTAGCCTTTCTTTACTGGGACAACTGCGACCCCTAGTGGCTTGTGTTGGGCAATTGCGTGTAGACTGGGTCTCTGTATCTTGCCCAGCCGGTATGGAGGAAGCTCCCTTGCTGAGGGCGTGACCAGCCTCAGGCTGCTTCTCTGCTATTGCGGGGCCATGGTGGGGTAATGGACTGGGGGCTGTTTGGCTCTTTACCTCCATGAGGGGTCTCAGAGCTTTTGCTCAGGGACTTAGTGCGCCCAGGGTTCCCTGGAATTTCCAGCTGCTGGACTGTGACCCAGGATGCTTCCATCCATTTGTGGGGTGCCTGTCCCTTTAAGACTTTCAAAAAGCACTTGCTTTTCTTTGTCCCAGATGTGCCAGCTGCAGGACCCGCTCACAGGTCTTACTGTCCTGCTTCCCTAGTTTCCAGCACCCCACGCATGAACTGTGTGTCTGCACTCTTGTGCGGATGGCTAGGGCTGGGTGTTTAGCAGTCCTGGGCTCCCTCTCCCTCCCCTCTCTGAGCCCTCTCCTCCTGCCAGGAGCTGTGGTGAGGGTCCTTGGGTCCTGCCGGGCTGCAGCTTGTATCTTACCCCCTTTCACCAGGGGCACGGTTCTCGCAAGTGTGGATGTAGTCTGGCTGTTGTCCTGTGTCTTCTGGTCTCTCTTTTAGGGATAGTTGTATTTGTTGTATTTTCAAAAATATATATGTTTTTGGGAGGAGATTCCCACTGTCCTACTCACACCACCATCTTGGCTCCACCCCCCTTCTGCCTTTTAAAATGATTTTTCTTTTACTTTTCTTCTGGCTTCTTTTTCCTGTCTATTCTTTAAATGTTATAAAATCAAAATATGTACATGGGCTTTTGAAATAATTGATTTAAGAATATAATTATGGGTCTTTTTCACTGAACAATTTACTCTATAGAGTATTATTATCTCAATTTTCAAAAATACCTGATTGTCTGAACTTATTATTATTGGAAAAAAGTCAGAGGAAGTGCTTAGTCTTGCTCACAGTAGAGCAGCAAAGGTAAATTAACAAGCTTTGGTGATCTCTCTGCCATACGACCTCCAACTTTAAGTATCATCTATTACCATTGGCTTATCCTTAACAGAACCTCTGTCACCGGCATTCCAATATCATGTGCCCCAAATACCAGAAAGAACACATTTCATTAAAATACATTGGCTTGTTTGCAAGGTCTCACTTATATTAACCCAAAGGTCAGGAACAAAATAAAAAATGACAAAAACAACAATTGATGATGTTTAATCGGTAATTTAATTGTGAAATAAGTTATATATTACATTAAAATAAAAATAATGTATTATCTGCACATTTGATATATTTTTACTTGAATTATCAGCTGAAATGTTGAGTAAGAGTATTAAAACATTCCATGGGTGACTTTCCTTTATAGTGATATGATTAATAACATTTTTCAATAGTAGTATTGAATTCAGTATCTCATATCACTGTCTTTTAGCATGTATGTTAAGCCTAATCTGAAAATTGAAGATACCAAAGAAATTGCTAAATTCCTTACTAATCTCTTGATACACATAACTGCTTTTACTGACAATATCTATATTTAAATTAATATGTATGAACACATCTGTATTTGGTGCTTCATCCCCATTATTTTACTGCTTAAATATTAAATATGTTTGGTAATTCATTCAAGCAATTCCAAAAATCAGCGTAACTCTTACTTTTTAGTTCTAGTTTCCAGAAGGTTCAATCATAAAATTTACTTATCTTAATTCTTTTGACTCCATTTCCATTCCCTGTAATCTTTCAAAGGCCATCCAACTCAGCACTGAGATTGCTTCAAAATGTCTCTTCAGCCCCGTGGGGTGATTTTTAACAATTTAGTAAATTGGAAGAGACCAGATATCAGTGTTGGGGTTGCTGATGGAAATTTTCAAAGTAACTAATCAAAACTGGATCCTATAATCCTAAAATCATCATTCATATTATTGAAGTTAAGAAGGGTGGGTTTATAAAGAGGATTCTTTTGAAAACAGCTATACTCTGAGACCTGTCAAGTACTGGCTATTAACTGTCCAGGCCTATTGAGGAGACCTTCAACAAAACTGTTGAGAAAGTCTAATAACATGACCTATAATGTTGAGTGGTAGATTTCTGTCTGGCTTCCACCTGAAAAATAGAAGGATTACACATGTTCTAGCTATCAGCTGGTAGATGACCTGAACAAAAGGTGTATGAACTTCCAAAGTTCATTGGAGCAAAGGATAAAGAAGTGTTTCCCTCAATGAGTGGTGGGTGTAAGGGATTGAAGATTGGCCTGATAGCATTTTAGTCTGAAGGGATCAGCAAAACGAGGAGAGGAGTGGAAGTGGGAGAAAAATGCGTGTTTCATGAGCAATGCAGTAGACATTCCCAAGTGGGACTTCTGAAAAACCCATAAAAAATGCCTTGTAAAAGTAAGCTTTAAGCACCAGCAATACTTGGAGACTGCAAAGCCTTCTAAATGCATCGTTAGTTGAGTTGGAGTTTTCCTGTTCCCTCTTACTCTTTCCTATCTAAACTTAAACCTGAAGGAGATCAGAATAGTCTTGGCAAATGGACCAATGAATAGGAAAAGATAAATGAAGCACAGTGTCACCCACCCTAGTAAATGGCCTCTTGCCTATAAAGTGTTGTAATTAGGGAGGGGAAGAGTAATTTTATAATATGAGTTTTATCATTATATAGGTCTTAAAACTATAGTTTCTGAATTGAGACAGTATTTCCTGACTCAAAGTGACCATATGATTTTTATTACCAATGACTAGTCAAAAAAGTCATTGGACTGGCTTAGTTTTCATGTACACACAAGGAAAAATTTTGGCTACTGAATAGATTTTTTTTAAGCATTTTATCATAGAAAATTCAAACATATACAAAAGTAGAGATCATAATACAATGAACTCCTGTGTACCTATCACCAACTAAAACAGTCATTAACTCATGAACAGCATGTTTCATCTATACTTCCACCTTCAGATTTATTGAAGCAAATCTCTGATATCTTATCAACCACTGAATTAATTTTAGAGAGATGAAGGGAGATAAAGTTATCTAAAGATTATATTTCAAGAGTTTTACAAGTCTGATAGTTGTGGAGCAAAAATGCATGAGTGTTTCTGTGTGCCATGTCAAGTGACAGGGCTGTCCTGGATTTTAAATCAGGCTTTAAGAAGGCTGGATTTTCCAGAACCACAAAACCCCTTGCCAGTTTTATATATTAAAAGTGGAATTAATTTAAAGTTATTTCAGACTGTTGTCTCCTAACCCATTTTTGGGTATTCTCTCTCTTAGGATTTATTGTGAAACATTTCATTTCTATATGGGAATGTTTTAAAACTTTTATATGATGTATAGATAGTAATATAATCCAACTAATGGAATTATCAATACTAAGGAAACTCTCTGGGTATTCCTCCTTGACCCTGGTCCATTGCTTTTCCTCTCTGTGAAAATCATGATCACTACTTTTGTATTTATCATATATTTGCTTTTTAAAAAAATAACTTCACATGTGTCTATCCTTGAAATATACATTATTTAGTTTTGCATGTTTTTGAACCTACATGAAGAATATTACTGATAATGGACATATGGATTATTTCTAGTTTTGGACATTATAAGTAATGATTTTTTGAGCATTGTTTTGTATGATTCTTTGGGCATCTGGGAAAGAATTTCTCTAGGGTATAGTCCTAGGATTGAACTTGTTGGACCATAAGGCTTACATTGTCAACGTCACTGGTTGAATTTAAATTTATCTCTGAAGTGATTTCCCAGTTTCATTCATGCCAGCTCTGCATGGAAGTTCCCATTTTACCACATCCATAAACATCCTCTGAAATAGGCAAAATGTGTAGCGGTGTCCACCTCATTAATGTGAAATGGAAATTCAGTATTGTTTTGGTTTGTATTTCCCATAGTCAAGTAAAGTTCAGCATGTTTTAATATTTTTTTTGAGAGGGCATCTCTCATATTTATTGATCAAATAGTTGTTAACAACAATAAAATTCTCGTCAGCCTAAATCTCGTCAGTCTCCAATCTTCTGAAGCATAACAAACAAGTTCTTACATGGTGAACAAATTCTTACATAGTGAATAAGTTCTTACATGGTGAACAGTACAAGGGCAGTCATATCACAGAAACTTTCGGTTTTGATCACGCATTATGAACTATAAACAATCAGGTCAAATATGAATATTCGTTTGATTTTTATACTTGATTTATATGTGAATCCCACATTTCTCCCTTATTATTATTATTATTAATATTTTTTATTTTTAATAAAATGCTGAAGTGGTAGGTAGATGCAAGATAGAGGTAGAAAACATAGTTTAGTGCTGTAAGAGAGCAATTGTAGATGTTCGGGTGTGTGCCTGTAGACTGTGTTGATCCAAGTTAGACAAGGGCAACAAAACATCCATGGATGCAGAAGATTTCTCTCAAAACAAGGGGGGTGAGGTTCTAAGCCTCACCTCTGTTGATCCGCAATTTCTTACCTGATGGCCCCCATGCGACTGTGCCTGTCTTAGGTTGTTCCTCCCTTGAGGAATCTTACCCGTCTCTGGCTAACCAGTCATCTTCCGGGGCCATACAGGGAAATGTAAAGTTGGTAAGTGAGAGAGAAGCCATATTGTTTGAAAGGGTTAGCTTTTTACTTCTTTGCAGATTTATGCCCTGTGGGTTTTATGCCCAGTATTTGTCTTGAGGTATCTTTATCACTTGGAAGAATTATGATACTCGGTAAATTCGATTTGAGGCACGAATTCTATTTAAGGGTTGTAATTAGGAAGGAAGAAGAAAAGCTATAGGAGAAGCAGAAGGAAGAAAACATGGAAAGATTGATGATCTCTTTAACATATCTTCTTGTAGAGTAACTTAAGCATGGATAGGTTTTAAACTACTAATTAAATTGCGTACACACATTAACATAATAGGAATACAGTTACATAACCAAAGCAGACCTATAATTACCAGCCATCTCCAGTGAAACCAAGAAAACCAAAACCAGTTAGGCACCCTAGGCATTTGTGAAAACTTATCTATGATATGGTGGATATTGTCCAACTGAACTTGGAACAGTCTGAGAGAAATCAGACAAATTAAAACAACCCATTCCTGGGGACCGTTCACATCCCATATGTTCTTTTAACAGTAGATAGTCTGTACTCGTAAGATTTTGGAGCGCTACAACTTGCACTTCTCCTAATTCTTGGTTGAGTTCCAACAGTATAGATCCAGTCAAATTTGTTCTTTTACTGTATGCACAGGCCAGCTTAGATATCTCCTTCTTCATTCCAATGGCAAGTCCTGGAACTGGTGGGATGAAGGCAGCTACAACTGCAGCATCGCCTGGATCTTTGTTGAGGTTTTTTTGATGATTACCTTCTGGTATGACTCTTCCAGAGAGTGCTGATGTTGGAAGTTCTTCTTCATATCGTATCGTAGTTCATTTTCTGGGTAGCCAAATTAGGCTTTGATCCTCTGTATAAACACAAACAGACCCTTTGCCCACATTTTGATATGCCCTTTATACCACTGTGTAGAACTCATTGGAGGTCACCACACAGGAACTGCTTTTTTTTTTTTATTAAGAGAAAGGAATATTATTTGAAAAGTGTACCTCCATAGCTAATCATCTGACACCCTTTAAGTGATCAAAATTAAGGATATTTAAAGCATGCATTAATCGTTGATTTACAGTTAGTTTTATCCTATCAGGGAGTAAACCCCTTTTCTTTCTTTCTTTTTTTTTTTTTTTGTTATCATTAATCTATACTTACATGAAGAATATTATGTTTACTAGGCTCTCCCCTATACCAGGTCCCCTCTATAAACCCCTTTACAATCACTGTCCATCAGCATAGCAAAATGTTGTAGAATCACTACTTGTCTTCTCTGTGTTGTACAGCCCTCCCCTTTCTCCCACCCCCCCATGCTTGCTAATCTTAATACCCCCCTTCTTCTTCCCCACTCTTATCCCTCCCTTCTCACCCATCCTCCCCAGTCCCTTTCCATCTGGTACCTGCTAGTCCATTCTTGGGTTCTGTGATTCTGCTGCTGTTTTGTTCCTTCAGTTTTTCCTTTGTTCTTATACTCTACAGATGAGTGAAATCATTTGGTATTTCTCTTTCTCCTCTTGGTTTATTTCACTGAGCATAATACCCTCCAGCTCCATCCATGTTGCTGCAAATGGTAGGATTTGCCCTCTTCTTATGGCTGAGTAGTATTCCATTGTGTATATGTACCACATCTTCTTTATCCATTCATCTACCGATGGACATTTAGGTTGCTTCCAGTTCTTGGCTATTGTAAATAGTGCTGCTTAAAAATAGGGGTGCATCTGTCTTTCTCAAACTTGATTGCTGCGTTCTTAGGGTAAATTCCTAGGAGTGGAATTCCTGCATCAAATGGTAAGTCTGTTTTGAGCATTTTGATGAACTTCCATACTGCTTTCCACAATGGTTGAACTAATTTACATTCCCACCAGCAGTGTAGGAGGGTTCCCCTTTTCCACAGCCTCACCAACATTTGTTGTTGTTTGTCTTTTGGAAGGCAGCCATCCTTACTGGTGTGAGGTGATACCTCATTGTGGTTTTAATTTGCATTTCTCTGATAATTAGTGATGTGGAGCATCTTTTCATGTGTCTGTTGGCCATCTGTATTTCTTTTTTGGAGAACTGTCTGTTCAGTTCCTCTGCCATTTTTAATTGGTTTATTTGTTTTTTGTTTGTTGAGGAATGTGAGCTCTTTATATATTTTGGATGTCAAGCCTTTATCACATCTGTCATTTACAAATATATTCTCCCATACTGTAGGGTTCCTTTTTGTTCTATTGATGGTATCTTTTGCTGTACAGAAGCTTTTCAGCTTAATATAGTCCCACTTGTTCATTTTTGCTGTTGTTTTCCTTGCCCGGGGAGATATGTTCAAGAAGAGGTCACTCATGTTTATGTCTAAGAGGTTTTTGCCTATGTTTTTTTCTAAGAGTTTTATGGTTTCATGACTTACCTTCAGGTCTTTGATCCATTTTGAATTTACTTTTGTATATGGGGTTAGACAATGGTCCAGTTTCATTCTCCTACATGTAGCCGTCCAGTTTTGCCAGCACCATCTGTTGAAGAGACTGTCATTTCCCCATTGTATGTCCATGGCTCCTTAATCAAATATTAATTGACCACATATGTTTGGGTTAATGTCTGGAGTCTCTAGTCTGTTCCACTGGTCTGTGGCTCTGTTCTTGTGCCAGTACCAAATTGTCTTGATTACTATGGCTTTATAGTAGAGCTTGAAGTTGGGGAGTGAGATCCCCCCTACTTTATTCTTCTTAGGATTGCTTTCGCTATTCGGGGTCTTTGGTGTTTCCATATGAATTTTAAATTATTTGTTCCAGTTCATTGAAGAATGTTGCTGGTAATTTGATATGGATTGCATCAAATCTGTCTATTGCTTTGGGCAGGATGGCCATTTTGACGATATTAATTCTTCCTAGCCACGAGCATGGGATGAGTTTCCATTTGTTAGTGTCCCCTTTAATTTCTCTTAAGAGTGACTTGTAGTTTTCATAGTATAGGTCTTTCACTTCTTTGGTTAGATTTATTCCTAGGTATTTTATTCTTTTTGATGCTATTGTGAATGGAATTGTTTTCCTGATTTTTCTTTCTATTGGTTCATTGTTAGTGTATTGGAAAGCTACAGATTTCTGTGTGTTAATTTTGTATCCTGCCACTTTGCTGTATTCCAATATCAGTTCTAGTAGTTTTGGGGTTTAGTCCTTAGGGTTTTTTATGTACAATATCATGTCAACTGCAAATAGTGACAGTTTATCTTCTTCTTTACCAATCTGGATTCCTTGTATTTCTTTGTTTTGTCTGATTGCCATGGCTAGGACCTCCAGTACTATGTTAAATAGCAGTTGGGAGAGTGGACATCCCTGTCTAGTTCCCGATCTCAGAGGAAAAGCTTTCAGCTTCTTGCTGTTCAGTATAATGTTAGCTGTGGGTTTCTCATATATGGCTTTTACTATGTTGAGGTACTTGCCCTCTATTTCCATTTTTCTGAGAGTTTTTATCATGAATGGATGTTGAATTTTGTCGAATGCTTTTTCAGCATCTTTGGAGATGATCATGTGGTTTTTGTCTTTCTTTTTGTTGATGTGGTGGATGATGTTGATGGATTTTCGAATGTTGTACCATCCTTGCATCCCTGGGATGAATCCCACTTGGTTATGGTGTATGATAGTTTTGATGTATTTTTGAATTCGGTTTGCTAATATTTTATTAAGTATTTTTGCATCTATGTTCATTGGGGATATTGATCTGTAATTTTCTTTTTTGGTGGGGTCTTTGCCTGGTTTTTTTATTAGGGTGATGTTGGCTTCATACAATGAGTTTGGGAGTATTCCCTCCTCTTCTATTTTTGGGAAAACTTTAAGGAGAATGGGTATTATGTCTTCTCTGTGTCTGATAAAATTCTGGGGTAAATCTGCCCAGCCCGGGTGTTTTGTTCTTGGGTAGTTTTTTAATTACCGCTTCAAGTTCTTTGCTCGTAATTGGTTTGTTTAACTTTTGTGTTTCTTCCTTGGTCAGTCTTGGAAGGTTGTATTTTTCTAGGAAGTTGTCCATTTCTTCTAGGTTTTCCAGCTTGTTGGCATATAGGTTTTCATGGTAGTCTTTAATAATTCTTTGTATTTTGTGGAGTCTGTCGTGATTTGTCCGTTCTCATTTCCGATTCTGTTGATTTGTGTTGTTTCTCTTTTTCTCTTAATAAGTTTGGCTGGAGGCTTATCTGTTTTGTTTTTTTTCTCGAAGAACCAGCTCTTGGTTTCATTGATTTTTGCTATTGTTTTATTCTTCTCAATTTTGTTTATTTCTTCTCTGATCTTTAGTATGTCCCTCATTCTGCTGACTTTAGGCCTCATTTGTTCTTCTTTTTCCAATTTCGATAATCATGATGTTAGTCTATTCATTTGGGATTGTTCTTCCTTCTTCAAGTGTGCCTGGATCGCTGTATACTTTCCTCTTAAGACTGCTTTTGCTGTATCCCACAGAAGTTGGGGCTTTGTGTTGTTGTTGTCATTTGTTTCTATATATTCCTTGATCCCTATTTTAATTTGTTCGTTGATCCATTGATTATTTAGGAGCATGTTGTTAATCCTCCATGTGTTTGTGAGCCTTTTTGTTTTCTTTGTAGAATTTATTTCTAGTTTTATACCTTTGTGGTCTGAAAAATTGGTTGGTAGAGTTTCAATATTTTGGATTTTGCTGAGGCTCTTTTTGTGGGCTAGTATGTGGTCTATTCTGGAGAATGTTCCATGTGCAATTGAGAAGAATGTATATCCTGTTGCTTTTGGATGTAGAGTTCTGTAGATGTCTATTAGGTCCATCTGTTCTACTGTGTTGTTCAGTGCCTCCGTGTCCTTACTTATTTTCTGCCCGGTGGATCTATCCTTTGGGGTGAGTGGTGTGTTGAAGTCTCCTAAAATGAATGCATTGCAGTCTATTTCCCCCTTTAGTTCTGTTAGTATTTGTTTCACATATGCTGGTGCTTCTTTGTTGGATGCATATAAATTTAGAATGGTTATATCCTCTTGTTGGACTGAGCCCTTTATCATTATGTAGTGTCCTTCTTTATCTCTTGTTACTTTCTTTGTTTTGAAGCCTATTTTGTCTGATATTATTACTGCAACCCCTGCTTTCTTCTTGCTGTTATTTGCCTGAAATATGTTTTTCCATCCCTTGACTTTTAGTCTGTACATGTCTTTGGGTTTGAGGTGAGTTTCTTGTAAGCAGCATATAGATGGGTCTTGCTTTTTTATCCATTCTATTACTCTGTGTCTTTTGATTGGTGCATTAAGTCCATTTACATTTAGGGTGACTATTGAAATATATATACTTATTGCCATTGAAGGCTTTAAATTCGTGGTTAACAAAGGTTCAAGGTTAGCCCCTTTAGTGTTTTACTGCCTAATTAGCTCGCTTATTGAGCTGTTATATACGCTATCTGGAGATTCTTTTCTTCTCTCCCTTCTTATTCCTCCTCTTCCATTCTTCATATGTTGGGTGTTTTGTTCTGTGCTCTTTTTAGGAGTACTCCCATCTAGAGCTGTCCCTGTAAGATGCCCTGTAGAGGTGGTTTGTGGGAAGCAAATTCCCTCAGCTTTTGCTCGTCTTGGAATTGTTTAATCCCGCCATCATATTTAAATGATAATCATGTTGGATACAGTATCCTTGGCTTAAGGCCCTTCTGTTTCATTGTATTTAATATATCATGCCATTCTCTTCCATCCTCTAGGGTTTCTGTTGAGAAGTCCAATGTTAGCCTGATTGGTTTTCCTTTATAGGTGACCTTTTTCTCTCTAGCTGCTCTTTCTTTGTCCTTGATCTTTGCCGTTTTAATTATTATATGTCTTGGTGTTGTCCTCCTTGCATCCTTTCTGTTGGGCGTTCTGTGTATTTCCATGGTCTGTTTGATTATTTCCTCCCCCAGTTTGGGTAAGTTTTCAGCAATTATTTCTTCCAAGATACTTTCCATCCCTTTTCCTCTCTCTTCTTCTTCTGGTACCCCTACAATATGGATGTTGTTCCTTTTGGATTGGTCACACAGTTCTCTTAATATTGTTTCATTCCTGGAGATCCTTTTATCTCTCTTTATGTCTGCTTCTATGCGTTCCTGTTCTCTGGTTTCTATTCCATGAATGGCCTCTTGCATCTTATCCATTCTGCTTATAAATCCTTCCAGTGTTTGCTTCATTTCTGTGATCTCCTTCCTGGCATCTGTGATCTCCCTCTGGACTTCATCACATTTCTCTTGCATATTTCTCTGTATCTCTGTCAGCATGTTTATGATTTTTATTTTGAGTTCTTTGTCAGGAAGACTGGTTAGGTCTGTCTCCTTCTCTGGTGTTGTCTCTGTGATCTTTGTCTGCCTGTAATTTTGTCTTTTCATGGTGATAGGAATAGTTTGCAGAGCTAGAACGAGTGACGGGTGGAAGAACTTCCCTTCTTGTTGGTTTGTGGCCTTCCTCTCCTGGGAGAACAGCGACCTCTAGTGGCTTGTGCTGGGTAGCTGTGTGCAGACAGGGCTTCTGATTCCTGCCCGGCTGCTATGGAGTTAATCTCCGCTGTTGCTGTGGGCGTGGCCTGGCTCAGGCTGCTGCTCCAAAATGTTGGAGTCGTGTTGGAGGGTGATCGGCTGGGTGGCTGTTTATCTCCGTAAGGGGCCTCCCTGCTCTCTGCAGCCCAGGGGATTAGAGTGCCCAGAGATCCCTGGATTCCCTACCTCTGGACTAAGTGTCCTGCCCTGCCCCTTTAAGACTTCAGAAAAGCACCCGCCAAAACAAAACAATGACAAAAAAAAAAAAATGGCCACTTGTTTTTCTTTATTCTCCAGCGCCAGCCTCAGGCACCCACTCACTGGTCTTGCTGCCCTGTTTCCCTAGTATTGGGGTACCTGTCCCTTTAGGAGTTCCAAAAAGCACCCGCCAAAACAAAACAACAACAACAACAAAAAAAATTGCCTCTCGCTTTTCTTTTGTTCTCCGGCGCTGGCCTCCAATACCCGCTCGCTGGTCTTGCTGCCCTGTTTCCCTAGTATGGGGGTCTCTGTCCCTTTAAGACTTCCAAAAAGCACTCACCAAAACAAAACAAAACAACAACAACAAAAAAGTGGCCGCTCGCTTTTCTTTGTCCTCCTGCGCCAGTCCCTGGCACCCACTCACCGGTCTTGCTGCCCTGTTTCCCTAGTATCCAGGACCCCACGCATGCACTGCGTCTGCGCTCTGGTCCGGATGGCTGGAGCTGGGTGTTCAGCAGTCCTGGGCTCCGTCTCCCTCCCGGCTCCGACTCCTCTCCTCCCTCCCAGAGCTGGGGTGAGGGGCACTCAGGTCCCACTGGGCTGAGGCTTGTATCTTACCCTCTTCGTGAGGCACTGGGTTCTCGCAGGTGTGGATGTGGTCTGGATGTTGTCCTGTGTCCTCTGGTCTTTATTCTGGGAAGAGTTGTCTTTGTTATATTTTCATAGATATATGTGGTTTGGGGAAGAGATTTCTGCTGCTCTACTCACGCAGCCATCTTGGCTCTGCCCCCTAATATTTTTATATATCATGTGTGCCTCTCTTATCTAAAATGCACGGCCTTGATTTTTCCCCAATTTTGAATTTGGTTTAATTTTTTCCCCCTCATTTGCCAGAGTAATTGATTTAATCTATGTAAAACCCCTTGCCAGTTTTATATGTTAAAAATTTGTGGCTTTTAATTATACTTTTACAGTGGTGCCTTTGATGAATAGAAGGCTTTACATGTATAAATATTTCCTTACGATTTGCACTTTTTATATATTTAATAAATTATTTCCTACCTTAATGTCATAAAATCTTCTATATTTACTTCCAAAAGCTTTAAGTTCTGTTTTCACATTTTCAGATTTTTGTTATCTGGACTTGATTTTTGCATACAGTGTCAAATGGGATCCAAACTGATCTTTTGACAAATAGATACCCAATTGTCCAAGCATCCTTCATTGAACAGTCAGTCCATTTTTTCCCCAGTAGATCTTCAGAGGCAATTTGGATTTACATCAAGATTGGCAAAACAGGGCAGTCTGGTTCTGGACCTTAGTAAACTGCCCCACTGACTATTTGCCTGTTTATATACCAATACTACTCCTTAGTTATTAAAATTTTACAATAATTTGCAGTAGGGAGAAGTGTATTTTTTTATGTTATTAGGAAAAGTTTCTTGGAACTCTATAGACATTAGAATCACCTTATATTGGATTTTTATTGGGATAGAAATGAGTATATAAGTTAATATTGAGAGAAATGACAAATTCATATCACTGTATCTTCTTCATGGATATCTTAAGCCGAACAATATGAAATTGCTGATATTTTTGATCTGCCAAAAGAACAGGTTCATATAGTTCAACCCAGTAGGTCATCTCTCAGTCTATTTGTTTCTCTTTAATGTCTTCCATTAAAATTTTATTATTTTCTCCATGAATTCACATACATTATTTGTTAATTAAGCTCCAGGCAATATCTTTAATCTATTATTGTTAAATAAACCCCTTTTAAAAATTATACTTATTTTTTCTTAGTATAAAGAAGTGTATGTGATTTACTTAAATTCATCTTTTATCTGTTATCCTTATTTCCTTATCTAGACCCTTCAGAATGATATTTACATGAGCAGTGATTGGTAATACCTTTATTCTCATTTGTTTCTTGATTTTAAAGGAAAGACTTGCAACATTTCACTGTTAAACTATAATGTTGCTGGAGGTTTTGATCAATAACTTTAATAGGTTTAAGAAGGATCCTTTTTAATCCTAGTTTGCAAATAGGCTTTATTTTATCATGAATGTAGGTTGAATATTATCAACAGATTTTCATGCATTTATTGATAGTAACATGTGGATTTTCTCCACTTAACTAATATAGTGCAATCTATTGATAGGCTTTTGTAAAGAAATTATATACATATAAATATGTATATGAAAAAATATTCCTATCTGTTTTCTCAGTATTTTTCATTTTTATATAAAAATTTGATAACCTGCTTAAAATAAAAGTGAATAAATATATAGGTATGGTGCAAAATCATATTTATGAAACTAACACTTATTTGCTTTATCCAGCTCAAGAGATAGAAAACTGTCTACAGCCCAAACTCTATCCAGAAATGAATACTAGCCCAGATTTTTAAAAAAATAATTTACCTGATTCTCTTCTGGATAGGAAACAATTCTGCCCTGTGTCCTAGAGGGAAATGCTATCTCTTTCTGCCTAGCTTGTTTGCTATACAGACGTCCTTGACAATTTGGAACAAAAACTGAAATAAGGTGTACAGCAACATGAGAAACTTAAGGAGAATTCTCTAATCAATCCTGGAAATTGAACTGGTATAGTGGGATCTGGAGTTGTCTGGTTTAGTGAAGGCTAGATATGCTTTCTGCAAAGAAGGGAGTTAACAGATATTAGGAGACCAGAAGGGAGATTGTAACAAAGATTACAGATGGTCAATAATGTCCATCCTTTCTCTTCATTGTGGATTTACCACTAGACTCCATATCCCAGGCCCCTTGCAACTACATTGTGTTAAGTGATTACTTCTCATAATGGACTATGGGCTAAAACATGTGTATTGACAGTTGTTAAGTACCTTGCCAAAGTTATTAAGAGGGGATATACTTTCCACATTTTATTTTCTTTGGGGGCACAGCTAGATGCTAAGAATCCAAGACTTTAGAAAATAACAGAGGCTCAAAATAAATAGAGTGTAGTTCCTGAATGATTGAATAGAGCAAAGTCTCAATTCTGACTTTCATTAGACTGTAAATTGTTATAACTTTTTTCTTGTTAAATCTCTGAAATGTTTGAGTTGTTTGTTAGTGCAATTAGCCTTCCCTGACTGATCTCATAATTATCATATCATAATTATATGATAAATCTCATAATTTATAACCACATTTCACTGAATACTTATCATGTGATAGGTACTATATATTAGCAGATATAATACTCTTACAAGCCTATGATACAGGTTTTATTAATCCCCTCTGAGAGATTAACTTGCCTCATCAAATTTACCACATAGCTGCTAACTAGGGGAGTTAGGACTTCAAGCTGTTGGTACTGGGCCAACAATTTGTGCTTTTAAGCTGTTCTCTATTATGCTTGTAGCTAATTCCTTCTTATGCAAAATAGATAAATAAGTGAAATCCTACCCTTAGTCTTCAGTAAATCCCATCAACCCAAACTGAAAATCTCGAACTGTAACTCTCATTAACATTTGGTGAGTAGAGTAATAGTGCATAATTACAACACAGCTGAGGGGGAAATGTGAAGTATGCTCATAAACCAGCAGTATTATTAATAAGGCATGTGGCATTGCTGGTTAACATTCATCTTTATGCTAAGTTTATGGAGAACTGAAGTTCTGACCAGTTTATACTGAAAACCATATCCATTGTTCTAACTTCTAATCTTCCCACACATACATATATATTGAGTGTGTTTATAGCTATATATTTTACCTTTGTTATTAAAGATCAATTACATTTTTAAAATTTGGAAATAATCTTAAGACTATACCAATTCAATTTTTAAATATTTGAACATATTTTTTTCATATTTTTAAAAATAACTTGACCTGATACCCTATCACCTCTAATTTCTTTATTCACTCCTTAACAAGAATATTCTTCCACATAAATGCAATGTAACCTTCTCTCTTTCTTTTAAACACACACACACACACACACACACACACACACACACACACACTTACTTTTGCAGTCTTGTGTATCTATGTTGAAAACCACACGCTCATATCGATACCTTGAATTCTAACTCAATATCATATCAGTGAGAAACCAGCTTTCACCATCCTTCACAGATACACTTTTTGTTGTGCATGGATACCTTGCTCACCCTGCTCAGGCCTCAGCACCACGTGCCAAGGTGCTCCTCTTTCATGAACATCCTCCTTGTTCTTCTTGGGCTCTGACACCTCACATGTGACCACCCTTACCCAGAGTATGGATGCTCCCCTTACCCTGCTCTGATGCTAACACCCTACTCCAGGCTATCCCTTGTCGGGACATCCTCCTTACACTGCCCAGGCTCTGACATCAAACACTGATGCCTTCCCATCCCCACTTTCTGGCCAAGAGCCCACTCAGGGCACCTGCAATTCTCCCCATGGGACGTTTTAAACATAGAAAATATATCTGTGAAGGATAATGAAAGCTGGTTTGTCACTGAAGGAGAAGTGATTAACAAATTTGGAAAGGGAAAAAAAAAGTAGAATAAACTATGTGTTACTGAATTAGAATTAAAGGTATTGGAATACGCTAGTGGTTTTCAAAATACAGATATTGAAATGCCTGCCTTCCTCTGCCCTACCTAATGATTTTGAATCTACATTGTTCAGAAATTGAAGAAAAGAGGAAGAAGAGCCAAAATAACAGTTTTTAATGACCACATTCTTTTTCGTGTTTGGATCATGATTTTTAAGTTCATTCTTCTCAGTCTGGATGTCTTAACAGTCTTGAATTTTTCTCCATAACACTAATAATTTTTGAAACCTCAGTTTATTAAAGAAAATTGCTACAAGTGAAATTACTAGATTGCAATTGTTAAAACTTCATAATGTAACAAGAAAAAAAGTCCTCTCTAGTTGTTTTAATCTCCATTTCCTTAACTGCCAGTAAAATTTCATGTTTTCCTTGATTATTTCCCATTTTTCTCTGTGGATTATTTTTTCATGTTAACTGACACTATTTCTAATAGAGCTTTCCTGATTATCTTTAACAGCTGTTTATATTAAAGTAAACTAATATTTTGTCATATTTACTGCAAATATACTTAGCAGTTTTTCATTTGCTTTTGTGATATACTTTTAATGTACCATAATTTAAAACTTTCAACATTATTGAATAAATCCTTTGGTATATTTAGAAAATTCTATCTCAGTGGTAATTTAACTATTTATGTATAGCTTTCTTCTAGGGCTTTTGTGGTTTCATTTTTCTTCTTTAGCTCTTTAATGTATTCATCAAAGATTTATTTTGTGTAGTTTCTGGTGAAGATTTTAATTATTTCTTTTCTAAATGTAGCACAATTTCCCAATATTATCAGTTGAATAATTTCCTTTTGTTTAAGCAATAAATTATATATATTAATATCCATGTACGGACAATTTACTTTATTCTGTACTTTTCATGTCTTATACCAACACTACAGTGTTTTAATTATTGTATGTTTAAATAGCCAGTAGACCAAATAAATTCCTTTCATCTTCTTATATTCTGAGCATTTTTCCAGATGTTTTAGAATCATCTCTCTTGTTTTTCCCAAAAAGACTTTAAAGTGTGCTTAACCTATTATATTTATCACTCATCTAAATCTATGCTGCGTCTCTCCTTTTATACAGTCTTTCTCTTGGTAAAGTTTTCATTTTCCTTGTTTCACCTATTCCTCAAGTTTTATATATATTGTTTTCACTGTGAACAGATTCAGATTTTTCTTAATCTCTATTGTCTTTTCTGTTAAATAGGGAAATTAATGATTTTTGTGCATTTAGCTTATGTCAAGCTAAATATTTTACTATAGTCCTTTATAGTACAAATATTGTATCATGGAGGAATACAGTGATATTGGCTGTAAACCTCCCATGTGTCTTCCCCCAGATAAATAATATTCAAATGAATTTATCAATAAATTATGAAAGCTAAGCTTTCTCAGCCACATTCTCCTCTGAGATGGCAAATTTGCATTAGTGATATCTCACTGGAAACATACCTGTCTGTTTGGATTTGGGGAAATTAGAACTACAGCAGAACCCATATCCTAAAAGGAGGAAAATGGCTATTTAAATATATATATATATATTAGTACAAGTACTACACAGCCACAATATGACATTAACAGTGTATTTTCATTATAGAGATAATCTTAATATGTGTTTTTCTAACTCTAAATTTTTTCCTTCTCTGTGTTTATATGCAGAAAATTCCTGAATCTAATTTCCAACAGTGATGACTTGCATTTCAGAGTCATTCTGTATTATATTGATACACAATCACCATGAAATAGTAAGCTTTAGGAAACCCCAATCCTAGCTCTTGGAAAAGTTCAGGCAGATATAACAATAATCTCTAAAGTGCATCTTAAGCAAGAATTTAAAAAATACATCTACTAACTGAACCTGGAATAAAAAAAAAATACTTTTGTAGACATTAACTTGAAGATCAGTCAGTAGAGGTGAAAGCTCTATTTGCCATCTGGTAAGGTTCACTAAGGATATGACTTTCCTCCTTTCTGTTCTGTTCTGTCTACTGATCCTCTGTGCTTCCCTCACTACCTTATGCCAGGCCAAAAATAGTAAGTGGTGCAGTATTACCCAATAATTATTTAGAATTTTGTAATTTGAAAGGAAATAAGTCTTAATTTTTTTTTTCTTTTTAAATAATGTGCTGTCCTCAGAGTGATTTTGTTTCACTCCTGTCTAAATATTCTAAGCCTCATGACCAGGTAGGTCTCTTAATTCCATAAGAACTATTAACTTAGCTTTGAAAACAGTCTGTGGATATCTGAGTGTTTATACTATCTCAGGTAGGAAATCCTAATGCATCCACAAGTATTTTATTGAACGTAACTGTCTATATCCATATACTTTGATTTTATATATTCTATAAACTTTTAATTAGGAACTTTGACTTCCTTAAATATGTGGAGAAATTCACTGATTATCTTGGAACATTAGGCTGGGTAGAAAACCTGGTGAAAATTTCTCTGGGCAGTGTCATTTTTTAAAATGTTTCCAAGGATATGGGAAGGGCTGGGGTTGTAATTTACCTGTTTATAGCCACCTGGAGTAAACTGATATGCAGTACTCATTCCACAGATATTCTCCTCTTCACCTTCAGCAAGATGGTAAGTGCTTTTAAATAGCTATTCTGTACTGTTTTATTGGTGTTAACAGAACTGTTATGGCTGTTACAGGCCATCTTTATAGACCTTTGCCGCTTCACTTCCACAGCATGCATGTCTGGCTACCAAAAATGTCATTGATCATAGTTTCAAGCATCTTCCTTAGATGATAAAATTGGTGATATCATTGAATGACAGATTCAAAAGTATCATAAAAAGTCTCTCAAACAGATGGCAAATATACCACTGTTTACATTTTTTAAATGAATGTTGCAGATGGTAAGAAATTATTCCACCATGTTTAATAGGAAAATTCCACAGCATTTCTACAATGCACTTTTCTTTTTACTGCAAGGAAATATATTCAGTAATTTAGCTACTGACCATTCTTTTTGACTTCCAAATTGTATATTGGAAGCATATGGGAAAGATGTCTAAAGAGCCAGTATTCATTTTTTCTTTATGTGTCCTTAAATTTACTGAGTAGTAAAAAAGAATTGGGAATGAGAAAGGTGTATGGATGTATTTGTTCTTTAGGAAAAAAATAGTAATTCTTAAAGGCATTTTTAGATAATTTACTCGTTCAATTACAACATGTTTCATGATTAAAATTTTTTGGCTATGAAGAAACATTTAACGTGACAGGAATAATTCAATAGATTAAATAAGCATTTGGAAACATGAAATTAAGTGTTCTGTTTGATTATAAATACAATTATAGTTATAGTGGCAGAGTAGCAGAGATTATTACACTTGACATAAACATTGTCCATACCTTAAAACATTTCATTCTGTTCTCCCAATAGTGTGCACATATTCCTTGGATATTAATGAGGAAATGAGCCCCTCCGTAATCAAACTTGCTTTATGCTGTATATTCTAAAAAGACTAAAATTTAATTCAAACACAAAGGTCGCTTTATAGAACTTCAGTGCATTCTCACCTTCTTTCTTTTGAACAATTACTGTAACTGTTTTCTTTTTCAAGTGTACATTTAACTTTAAAAAAATGTAAACTTGACCTATTTAAAAATATACACTATCAGATTTTACCCTTCAAATAGTCTTTTGAAATATCTCCCACTTGTGAGCATAAGGTTATCCCTTCCTGAAGGGCTGGTGGTAGAGGCGATCTCTGGTTGTATCACATATAAAAAATATCCTGTTGCTATTTATGTGTCATGAAATGAAGTACAGTTGTCCTTGCCTTCTGGCTGTTGTTTGCTCCCATCATTTCTTCTTCATGTAGACCTTTAATAAACAAAAAGCATTGTTAAAATTCAAAGTCTGTATTCTTCTTTTACCAAAACAGTATAAAAATGTAGAGGAATGACAGTTATGCTTAGAAAATAGTATTTTTAGGTCAGAATTTTAACACTACATGGCACAGTTTCTATGTTGTGGCAAGGTGGTGCACAGTGACCTTCTAGAGGCAGAACACAGGCATTGCCTCAGTGTACAAAAACCAAGGTCATATAAGATGTCACTTTTTGAAATTCTTTTATTCATTTCTTTATTGAAGTATAGTTGATATACAATATTATATGTTGGTTTCAGATATACAGCATAGTGATTCAACAATTATCTATATTACTAATTACTCACTATGATTAGTGCAGTGACCATCCGTCAACATATAAAGATAGTATTGTTGACTATATTCCCTATGCTATACTTCCATCCCCATGACTAATTTATTTCATAATTGGAATTTTGTACCTCTTTATCCTCTTCACCTGTTTACCCATCTCCCTCTACCTCTCTCTGGTGGCAATCACCTCTCTTCTCTTCTCTATGTCCATGAGTATATTTCTGTCTTGTTCATTTGTCTTGTTTTTTGGATTCCACATATGAGTGAAATCATACAGTATTCATCTTTCTCTGACTTATTTTATGTAGCATAATACTCTCTAGGTCCATTCATCTTGTCAGAAATAGTAAGATTTCATTCTTTTTTATGGCTGAGTAATATTCCATTGTGTATATGTACCACCTCATCTTTATCCATTCATCTATTTATGGACCTTTTGGCTGCTTCCGTATCTTGGCTATTGTAAATAACATAGCAATGAGCATAGGGATGCATATATCTTTTTTATTCAAATATTTTGTTTTCTTTGGGTAAATTCCTAGAAGTAGAATTACTGGCTTGTATGGTATTTCTATTTTTTGTGTTTTTTTAAGAACCTCCTTGCTACTTTCCGTAGTGGCTGCACCAGTTTACATCCCCATAAGCATATAGGAGGGCTTCCTATTCTCTACATCCTTTCCAACACTTGTTATTTTTTGTCTTTTTAATAGTAGCCTTTCTGACTAATGTGAGGTGATATCTCACTGTGGTTCTGATTTACATTTCCCTAATGATTAGTGATATTGAGCCTCTTTTCATGTGTCTGTTGGCCATCTCTGTGTCTTCTTTGGAAAAATATCTGTTCAGGTCCTCTGCCCATTTTTTAATTGGTTTATATGATTTTTTCTTTGGTTTTAGTTGTATGATGTTAAAAATTCTTTTAAGGTCTTGATCTCTATTCTCTAAATAGTGTTTTCTCAAACATTTCAGAGTCACTTGGAAAGCTTGGTAAAACAAAGATTTCTGTGTCCCAGAGCTAGAATTTTAGACAAGCAAGCTTGAGATAGAGCCCAAAATTTGCATTTTTAGCAAGTTCCTAATTGATTTTGATGTTACTGGTCTGGAGACCACACTTTGAGAACTATTATGTTAGCGTTTAGGCAAAAGGGAAGTGGAGTGAACTGAGATGTTCACTACTAAACAGAATGTTCATGTTCTAAACTCAGTTTTTCCATTAGCTGTGTGCTCTGTGAGCTGGCATTTACTATCTCAGGTTTACTGTTTCAGCTTTCTTTAAATGAAAGTGTTGGTCTAGGTGATCACTCATTTCCTTGTGTTTCACCCAAAAATCTATAAATATAAATCAAAAGCAACAAAAGAGCATATGGTCTCTTTAATTAGGGTGATTCAAAGGTCTTAACAGAAGACAGAGCTCTGATAACACTTTTTAAATTGTTAAATGCAGGAGCTCTAGTTTTAATACCCACTTCCTCTGAACTTGAGGGTAACTAGACTTATCATGGGGATTATTTCCTAATGTATAAAAATACCATATCACTATGATGTACCTGAAACTAACAGGATGTTGTAGTTCAATTATATTTCAATTAAAAGAAGTCTACTTTGAGCTATTCAAAAAAACAAACAGAACTAAAAATATTCTCTAAAGGGTATGTCATTCTACATTCAGTCTCGTCTTTCTCATATTATAAAATTATTGCAGGGAACCCCACAACAATGTTGTCAGGGATTTCTCTGCCTCAGGCTTCTCCTTGGGCACAATGCCATAGAAGCCAGTCTCTTAGTTCTCTATATTGATTTGAAATTCAAGGGTCCCTAGAGTCTTTTGCCCAGCCTCTATGTGGTAGGTTGTTCAATAAATACTATTTTCTGTTAATTGTGATGGTGGATCTTTCCATCCCTGTATTTCAGAAACTGAAAATTCTCTGAGTTAGAATTAAAAAGAATGGCCAGGGCTGGAAAAGCACGAATGTTCTTTCCATGGTTGATGTGACTGGGTTTTACTTTGTTAGGACTTAATGTAGGTCCACTTGACCTTTCATGAATTATATTATTCCATTTCAATAATAGCTGAAACCACTTCAGTCATTAATGAAAAAGATTGGAAAGATGATTAATTATTCAGAGTCAATAAGGAGCATTACAGATTTCATGTTTTGAGTGGGCTACCGAGTGTTAGGAAAATGTTTTTTTCTAATTTGTAGCCATAGCAGTCCCCAAAGTTTTATCAAAGGGGCTGTTAAAGTATTACAGTTTTAAAGAAATCCAACATCATATTCTTAAATTTTATTTGAAGGTTGTTATAAAATTGATCAGGCTGAAAAGTTATCTTCACTGCAGGTTCTTCTTTCCCATTTCCCCTTTAACACTGATCCTTTAGAAAGGCAGATGGCTAACACAAAACTTACATCAGTGCTTTGCCAGAATGACAGATAAAGGAGTGTTTCCACAACTGCTTCAAGCAGGTAATCCATAATCATCTCACAAATTTATTTTCAAGTGAATTTTGCTTTATATAAATAATACTGATTGGAATTTATAATATGTTTCTTTTTTGTTTTAAGTAAACTAATTACTAATAATAATTGTAATAAAGTTAATCTAAAAAATACATAGAGCCTATGACTATAGGAAATTCAATTTTAAAATTGAGTATCTGTAGAAGAGTATGAAAAGATGTTCAGTAGAAGACCTCCAAGTATAAAATAATATTACATTAGGATAAATTAAGGTTACAGAATTGGAGTGAGAATGAAAGTTCAAGGAGACAAAATTAATGGTATAAAATTTCCTATTAAATAATAACTTTTTGTGTGTTTTTAAATGAATGATGTTATCAACTTATTATGGTATTTATGTTCTGTTGGTGTCAATACTCAAATAATGTCATGATTTCAACTATCTATATTTTAGATAAAAAATTTAGATGTCACTTTAAAATTTATGAGTAGAATGATTTTTAACAATTCATTTTGGAGTAACAATAATACCCACACATCTGTGTTTCATTATTGAATAAAGTGTAACACTGGCAGCTCTAATAATAATAATAGTAATTCAAATAATGATAACAACCTAATTTAAAAAGCACTTCTGAAATACAATGAACTGAAATCTTCATATAATGAGGTGGGCATTGTTATATCCTATTTATAGGTGAGGAAATTGACAGCTGGGGTAACGTGGGCAAGTTGTTTGCTCAAAGTGAAAATAATGTGAAAAGCACAGCAAAATTTGATCCAGTGATTCCAGTGTTTGCTCTTTGTGCCTAACTTGTACTTAAATATAAAAGTGATTAAACATAAACATATTAATTTCATTTGTTCATTTATACATCATCACTGGATCTTAAAGAAAACTCTGTAGATCTTTGTGTTTGTGTCTCATCAAAATAGTACCAGTTTATAATTCTTTAACAATTAGTGTATTGTAATATTATGTGTTTCCTGCCTAGAACCCTTATATCTTTCTATTTGTAACTATTCTTCCTCTGTAATTAATTTAGGTCACCCTTCCAGCTTTTGCTACAATACTATTAGTGAGACCCCAGTGGATTCAATGTCATCAAATCCAATGGAGTTAAATTATCACTTGTGACTGTAATTCTCCCTAGCAAATTATCCCTGAATTCATCAGGGAGATTAACACTTATAATCACCTTTTTTTTTTTATAAGCCTAAATTAGTTCAACCAAGAAAAGTGATAAAGTACTTTTTATTTGATTAAAGTGTTGCTATTGGCTGTAATAAAAGAAAACAAGTGCCTGAACTGCCAGGAATACTTTGTTGCTGTCATCTTGCTCTCAAATTTCCTTCTCTTAAAAGGTGTTAGACCCAACTTTCATCTTGATAACTAAAAGCTCAAATCAACATTGGCAGCTAAAAATTTTGCCAATCAGCCTGACTTCAGAGGAAAATCTTGAGCATTGCAAGTACCAGCCACCATTCCACATTTTACCCTCAAGTATCTATTAGAGTATTAACAGTTGTTAATCTAGCATTGTTTGGGAAAGAGATATAACCTACCCTGAGCTCCATCACATCTAATGTAACTAGTGCATTCGTTTCACTGCTTCAAATATATGCCCCTTCTGAGTACCTAAAATTTTCTTTGGGTTACAAGATGGTTATAGTTTGGCTTGTAAGAGGGAAAATAGTTCTTCAATTCACTTCCAGTCATTTCTAATATTTATACATATGGCACACTATATAAACAACTTTTACAATTGGAAAATGTCTCAAGAAGCTTTATCTTGCCATACCAGAAAGGCATGCTTAGAACTTGCTATGTATCTACTGGTTAGAGAAGAAGATTTTTAAAATATCATTCATTAGTAATTTTCCCAATATTAAATAATAATATCTGTGATGAACATCCTTGACCCAACTCTGAAGAACAGCATCATAATGGGGCTTAAGTATAAATGACACATCATCTACATTTAACATCACAGCTGATTAGTGATGGACACTTGCATTTTTGCAGGACACATTCTTATTTGGATCCTTTTTAAAATACAGAATGCTATGTCGGTTATAGGAACTGACTGATATTTTTTTTAAGAAGTTGCACCTTTGTAAACTTATATGTTATCCCTAAAAGATTTGGACAATGTTAATGATAGCCCATGTTAGTGGAAAAAGAATTAGATAAGAATTGAAGAAAGAACACTTATATGAAAGCTTGCCCTTTCTAACTGAACCTGGTGACAGTCATGGATTATGAGATTGAGTTAAGAGAAAACTATTCTCCAGAATGGTTATAGGGCATTTTTTCTCTACTTATTAATCAGAGTAATGCTCATAACATTTCTAAGCTTTGGAAGAGTAGGAATTCATAATAGGTTCAGTCACACCTTTCAATAATTATGCAGTTAGAGGGTGCCAAAATGAAGACATTTTTAAAAATTCAGAATGGACAAAAATCTACTTTCTAAATACTGAATAACTCTTTGAATAGCAAAACAGCCATCTCTAACTTATCAAAATAAAAGCATTTCTACAACAAACTTTACTTGGTAAAACGTGTTTATAAGGACGTTTGTGTGTTTTCATACAAATACAATTCATCTAAAGCTCGTTGTGCTTCTGGTAAGGTTAATTACTTTTTTTCTTGGTCACATGTTATATGGCAGGACGTGTATTGCTGCAACATTTAGGTTTTATAAGCAGGACTGTTTTATAGGAAGCAGTGGTAGTATTTTTTAAAGAGAAGCTATATAATGCATTTTAGAGTCTCTGAGGTGAAGATTTATTGTATTCAGTGGTGCCAAGAAGAGATAGCATGGTCTAGCAATAAACAAACATGTCCCCAGTCATGATACAGTAGTCCAACATTGACATCCTAAATGTCTCTTATTTCAGCCCCTGACATCTCAATGGAGATTGGCAGCTCAATTTCATACTAACTTGTCCAAACATGAGGCAGAGGTCTAAAATATGAGCCCACATATACTAATAAAACTCTAAATATATTTACTAATATATAACTTTTTCCATAGGAATTGCCTAATATTTTGTTTCAGTATGTAAATAGAATTTATTCTCATCATGATTTTAATTTTCAGACTTTTATTGAGCCAGCTAGTTACCATATGCAAAATATTTACTCAAATAGTGTTTTATAATCATCTTGGAATTTCTTATCTACATTAATGTTGATCAGCCTGTTGAAGAACCTTAAGCTTTAATGAGTAATTCACCTCTATTGTCAGAAGTAATTTGGTGAAAGGGCAAAACATGGAAGTTTCCTGATAGAAATATTAATGTTTGCAATGACCATGCTTTTGAGAACCATGAAAAGTAATTTTAAGTATTTTCATAAGTAATTTGTTTGCCTCATTGTATTTTAGAATGACTTTAGAAGTAATCTGACAAATCACAACAGAGAAGGTTGACTATTTCTCACTGCCTTTGCTTAAACAAATGAATATAATTGTGCTTTTAATAAAATGTATAGTTTAGGAGAAAAGTATGTCATTTCCACCCCACTGTATTAAAATGTAATGAGCATGAAGATATTAAGTTATGCATTTGCACATAATTGAATGCTTGTTATAATATGATCCCGTTAAGCAAAGAAAATATGGTAAAAGTATAGAAGCAAGACTACCCCATGAGTCTTAAACAAAACTGAATAAGACACTGTGAAAACTGGAATGGAGATTCCAAGATGCCTTCCATTATTCTGCCTGAATGAGGTATGCTACTTTTATAGAAGGGATACAGACTGAATGAATGAGTGAAGTAAAAAAAACAAACTATCAAACACATAAATTTACAACTTGATTGTACTATTTTTTTAACTGCTGCTGCCATTACAGCTTTGATGTCTACTTTGCCCTTGGACACTTAGTGATTCCCAGTATAGATTCCAATTACCTCACCATTTTTGGTTCTCTACATAGGAAACACCTGTTACCCAATTTCATACAAAAGTTTGCCTCAACTCGAACTTTTGAATTAACGATGTGCTGACACATTAACTGCTGAGTTACGCATTTGAGGTTCTTTTTAATGCAACTTTTATTGATTAACCTATCATCATAATACCAGTTTATGTAGGTTTCAAAACTGAACTATATTGACTAAAAAACAATGAAAGGTAAAGTGATATATTAAGTTTTACTATTTCTGAGGAACAAAAAAGTGACTGTTATTAACCTGGGAAGTATGTCATTTTGAATTTCTAGTTTTTCTTCCCCAATCTATTGATGTTTATTTTAGCCTCTTACTAAATATCTAGCACAGACACAACATACTGGTTATAGTTACCTTCATTGGCAGTATTCTTTTTTCTCAAAAAGGAGCATATGTAATTCAGTATCACATTATTTCTGTTTACTCAGAATAGTGTTATATGTAGGGCATATGCCTGCCTAACAACATGTCAGATATATTTAATGTGATATGGTAAGTCTTTCAAAGTCTAACCAGTTCTGGAGACTGTTAAAAAAGTATAGCATTATTTCCATATGAACTATATGAAAAGAAATGGCACACTTTGGAAGGGAATTTTTTTAGTAAGATCATATCTATAAACTCTTTAATACTGTATCAAGAATGACAAAATAGTTAACAGATTCTAAATATTAAAATTTAATGTATATAGATGCCAAATTATTCTTATGTTTTCATATTAACCAAATTGAAACTGATAACTGAAGGAGATGAGGACTTCTTTAAAAGCTGAAATTTAAAATTTCAGAGCAAATGTAATGAGCAATATTTTATATATAAACTTCTAAATAATAAGAGATTCTAAGGAGAAAATATGGGAACAGAGATATTTGAAAAATATTTAGAGGCAATTAAGGAAGACATTTAGCATAGGAAATATAGTACAAAATTAGTGTTATGGGATCATATTAAAAACAAAAAGAGACAAATTTTTTGGAATTGAGAATCAATTTAGAGAAAAAAAAAAAGCCAGTAAAGGCATATGCAAGAGTCGGTAGAAGGCCCTTGTAGTGTATTGATGGCAAAAAGTGAAAGAAGAGGAAAATTTCAACTAGAACTAAATAAACAACATAGAATTTCAAAAGTGAAATACATTTATATATGTGTAAAATTGGTAATAGAAATTCAATGAATAGGTTTACTCAGCATACTAAACTCAAGTGAAGAAAGTATAAATTAACTCAATAGACATGAATAACTGATTCCGCATGAAGCCAGTCATGGAACACACGAAAATCATTAACACACGTAGAAAGAGAAGTTTCAACCTAGATGTGACTGGAGTTTCAGAAAGACAGGTTTATGTATTGGATTTCACATACTGCTGGTGAATGTGCAAATTGGTAACCATATTGGACACAATTTGGCATTCACTATGAATTTACATACATGTATCACTGGTTTTCAGCAATCCAACTCCTATAACCTAGAGGAATCATTTCACATGTATCAGGGGACCTACAGGAGCATATTCATTACAGAAACAATAACAAAATCAACCCAGATCCTCATCAGTATTATAAATAAAAGATGATGTACACAGCAATAGACTATTTTATAGTATTAGAAATGAATAACTACAAACAGCTACATGGTTTAAAAAGAATGAATTTCAAAAGCATATTAAGCAAAAAAGTAAAGTTTTAGAAAATTGCAGCATTATTCCATTTATGGAAAATAAGTATAGGCAACATTAAATAATGTGTCACTTATGTCCACAGATTTATGTAGCAGATCTATAAAAGGAAAATAAATTGTCATAACATTTGGGATGAGAGTCACCTTTTGGAAGAGAAGAGCCGTGAGGAGGTAGACGTGAATACAGCGGCTTAGATTTGGATGATGCCATATCTGAGGAACACGAAAGTTCTGTCCCTTCGTGGGCAGGGTACCAGCAGTATTCACATTAGTGTTTTTCTTTGAACACTACCTATAGTCTTCGTATACTTTTTCTGTGTGATATATTTCATTATTAAAAAGTTTGAAAATAAGTATCTGTTCAATCAGTATAAATTTTTTTTTGAAAATGTATTCTATTTGCTTGGTAATGCAAAAACTATATAACCACACAAAATATGGACCTGTATCTTAAAAGAAAGAAAAAACTGATCATAAAGTAAGATACAGGTCATGGACTGAATTGCGTTCTCTTCAAAACTGATAGATTGAAGTCCTAACCCCCAATATGGAGTCATTGGAAATGGGGCCTTACAGGAGGTAGTTCAGGTTAAATGAAGTTGTAAGAGTCCAGCGCTCATCTAACAGCACTCGTGTCCTTATTAGAAGAGGAAGAAACACCAGAGAGTTCTCTCCACATGTGAACAGAGAGAAGGCCATCTAAGTCCACCGAGAAGGTGGCAGACTGTAAGTCAGCAGGAGAGTCTCATCAGAAACTAGTTCTGCTGTCACCATGATCTTGGACACCATCTCCAGCACTGTGGGAAAATAAGTTACTGGAATCGCTAGTATTAGAAGCATTATTATTAATAGTCCTTAACTTGCCATTTGTTTTTCAGGAGCAAAATGCCAGTCACCTAGTGGACACTATCTCTGCTATTATTAATGCCAACTAAAATAGCTATTATCACCTAACAGTTTCATTAAAATACCTCCTTATACCTTTTAAGAAGAATACATCTGAGCTAGTCCATGGAAAAAGGAAAGCCAACACTTAGGGTGTGTTTAATTAGTCATGCCAAATAAAACATTATTGAATGATCTCAGTCATTTTTACTTCATTCTCGTTTATATTTATTCAAACTCCACCCTGTACACCTTCTCTCTTCTTATTTTTCCTACCCTAAACCTCTTTTAAATCTTACTTCTTCATAAAGCCCTATCTAGATCAAATAAATCTGTCATTTAAAAAATTACTCTGCAAGACTTCCACTTGCCATAAGGATTAACTGGAGCTGAACTAGCCTTCTCTCATAAAAAACAAGAAAACTGAACAAAATAAATGAAAAATAAACCCTGTTTTCAGGCACTGGACAGGAGGCAGCACAAGACTGTGAGCCCTGAGAGTAAGGAACAAGTGAAGTCAGCCTTGCAACTGTCTAACTTTTTGACTGGAGTAACTTACCACACACAGACAGGAAGGGGAACTCATGCAGAATGCAGTTGAAATAAATTGAGGAGAAGGAGATTAGAATTCAGGTAAACCAAAGGAACTGAATGCAGAACAAACCAGTTGTCAGGAGGAACACACAGAGAAAAGTCGCTGCTATATCTGCATGGACATTCCTTTGAGTAGTCACAGAATCCTGCCATGGGCCTGTGAAGGTTAGACTAAACATGGTCAGGGAAAGAAAACATGAAGACAGATAAAAGACATGACCAGTAATTTATGGATGGAACATTTTCTAGAGCTTGTATATTTAGAGTGTCGGGAGATGTTTAAGACCTAACAAAACAGAGTAGAGAGACCTTGTTAAACACCTGAGACATTTAGTGGAGAATCCCAAAAGGCCCTTTATCTTTTCTTAAAAACGTAGATTAAACTTCTTGGATAAAAGCTACTTTAAGGTAAAGTCATCACCATCATCATCGTCATCAAAATGGTACAGAAGTAATCACTGAAAAATAAGACTGATATGAAACTAAATTAATACCTGCCAGGAAAAGCATGCAAGCAAGCAAACATTCAACACTTTAAAGGCTAATAGAAGGAAGACACTAAACAATGTCCAGCATCCTATAAAAATGATCACACATGCAAGGAAACAGAAATCATGATCCATAATTAGAAGAAAAATCAATAAATAAAAAAGACAAGGACATGTCTGAAAAGAAAAATATTACTGGGCTTAGGACCAGATAGAAAGCTGAAAGTGAAAAGATCAATGAACTTGATGCCAGGTGAATAAAACTCCCAAACTGAAATAAAAAGACTTTTTTAAACCTGAAAACAATTACAGCTTTAGTGTCCTGTACAGTTACATCAGATAGTCTAATATACATGTGATTTGATTACCTAATACTGTGGGCATAACAAATGTATTTGAAGAAATGCCTTAAACCTTCCCAAATTTGTTAAAAACGATGAACTCAGAAATCCAAGCTCAGTGGACCCCAAACAAGAAAAATATTAGGATAATACTGAGGCACATCATAATCAAACTACTGAAGACCAATGATAAATACATAATCTTAAATATAGCCATATAAAAGACATAAAATGTATAGAGTAACAAAGAAAAGAGAACACTGTAGACTTTGCATCATAAATTGTATAAATAAAACAAATGACATTCTTAAAGTGCTGAATGGAAAAAAAAACCCTCAACCTAGAATTCCAAGTCACATATAATTTTTTTTTGAGAGGGTATCTCTCATATTTATTGATCAAGTGGTTGTTAACAACAATAAAATTCTGTATAGGGGACTCAATGCACAATCATTAATCAACCCCAAGCCTAACTCTCAACAGTCTCCAATCTTCTGAAGCATAACTACATGGTGAACAAGTTCTTACATAGTGAATAAGTTCTTACATGGTGAACAGTGCAAGGGCAGTCATATCACAGAAACTTTCGGTTTTGATCACACATCATGAACTATAAACAATCAAGTCAGATATGATTCTCTTGATTTTTATACTTGATTTATATGTGAATCCCACATTTCTCCCTTATTTTTTTTTAAATAAAATGCTGAAGTGGTTGGTAGATGCAAGATAAAGATAGAAAGCATAATTTAGTGCTGTAAGAGGGCAAGTGTAGATGATCAGGTCTGTGCTTATAGACTAAGTATTAATCGAAGCTAGACAAGGGCAACAAAACATCCACGGATGCAGAAGATTTCTCTCAAAACATGGTGAACAGTGCAAGGGCAGTCATATCACAGAAACTTTCAGTTCTAAGCCTCACCTCTGTTGATCCCCAAATTCTCACTTGATGGCCCTCCTGCGACTGTGCCTGTCTTGGGTTGTTCCTCCCTTGAGGAATCTTACCCGTCTCTGGCTAACCAGCCGTCTTCCAGGGCCATACAGGGAAATGTAAAGTTGGTAAGTGAGAGAGAAGCAATATTCTTTGAAAAGGTTAGCTTTTTACTTCTTTGCAGATTTATGCCCTGTGGCTTCTATGCCCAGTATTTGTCTTGAGGTATCTTTATCACTTGGAAGAATTATGATACTCGGTAAATTCGATTTGAGGCACGAATTCTATTTAAGGGTTGTAATTAGGAAGGAAGAAGAAAAGCTATAGAAGTAGCAGACGGAAGAAAACATGGGAAGATTGATTATTTCTTTGACATAACTTCTTGTAGAGTAACATAAGCATGTATAGGTTTTAACAAATTACTAATTAAATTGCGTACACACATTAACAGAATAGGAAAACAGATACGTAACAAAAGCAGACCTACAATTACCAGCCATATCCAGTGAAACCAAGAAAACCAGTTAGGTACCCTAGGCATTTGTGAAAACTTATCAGTGATATGATGGATATTGTCTAACTGAATTTGAATAGTTTGAGAAAAATCAGACAAATTAAAACAACACATTCCTGGGAACTGTTCACATCCCATATGTTCTTTTAACAGTAGATAGTCTATAGTAGCACGATTTTGGAGCACTGCAACTCGCACTTCTCCTAATTCTTGGTTGAGTTCCAACAATATAGAACCAATCAAATTTGTTGTTTTACTGTATGCACAGGCCAGCTTAGATATCTCCTTCTGCATTCCAACAGCAAGTCCAGGAACCGGCGGGATGAATGCAGCTACAACTGCAACAGTGCCAGGCTCTTTGTTGAAGTTTTTTGATGATCATCTTCTGGAATGACTCTTCCAGAGGATGTTGATGATGGAACTTCATCTTCATATCATATCTTAATTCATTTTCTGGGTAGCCAAATTAGGCTTTGATCCTCTGTATAAACACAAACAAACCCTTTACCCACACTTTGATATGACCTTATACCATTGTGTATTATATTGGAGACCACCACACAGGAACTGCTTTTTTTTAAGAGAAAGAAATATTATCAGAAAAATGTACTTCCATGGCTGATCGTCTGACACCCTTCAAAAGATCAAAATTAAGGATATGTAAAGCATGCATTAATCATTGATTTGAAGTTAATTTTCTCCTATCAGGTAGTAATCTGCCCCTTTTTTTGTTATCATTAATCTACAATTACATGAAGAATATTATGTTTACTAGGCTCTCCTCTACTCCAAGTCCCCCCCACAAACCCCATTACAGTCACTGTCAGTCAGCAGAGCAAGATATTGTAGAATCACTACTTGTCTTCTCTGTGTTGCACAGCCCTCCCCTTCCCCCCACCCCCCACATTATACATGCTAACCATAATACCCCCTTTCTTCTTCCCCACCTTTATCCCTCCCTACCCTTCCATTCTTCCCAGTCTCTTGCCTTTGGTAGCTGTTAGTCCATTCTTGGGTTCTGTGATTCTGCTGCTGTTTTGTTCCTTCAGTTTTTCCTTTGTTCTTATACTCCACAGATGAGTGAAATCATTTGGTATTTGCCTTTCTCTGCTTGGCTTATTTCACTGAGCATAATACCCTCTAGCTCCATCCATGTTGTTGCAAATGGTAGGATATGTTTTCTTCATATGGCTGAATAATATTCCATTGTATATATGTACCACATCTTCTTTATCCATTCATCTACTGATGGACACTTAGGTTGCTTCCATTTCTTAGCTACTGTAGATAGTACTGCAATAAACATAGGGGTGCATCTGTCTTTTTCAAACTGGAGTGCTGCATTCTTAGGGTAAATTCCTAGAAGTTGAATTCCTGGGTCAAATGCTAAGTCTATTTTGAGCATTTTGAGGAACCTCCATACTGCTTTCCACAAAGGTTGAACTAATTTACATTCCCACCAGCAGTGTAGGAGGGTTCCCCTTTCTCCAAAACCTTGCCAACATTTGTTGTTGTTTGTCTTTTGGATGGTAGCCATCCTTACTGGTGGGAGGTGATATCTCATTGTGGTTTTAATTTGCATTTCTCTGATGACAAGCGATGTGGAGCATCTTTTCATGTGTCTGTTGGCCATCTGAATTTCTTTTTTGGAGAACTGTGTTCAGTTCCTCTGCCCATTTTTTAATTGGCTTATTTGATTTTTGTTTGTTGAGGTGCATGAGCTCTTTATATATTTTGGATGCCAAGCCTTTATCGGATCTGTCATTTATGAATATATTCTCCCATACTGTAGGGTACCTTTTTGTTCTATTGATGGTGTCCTTTGCTGTACAGAAGCTTTTCAGCTTGATATAGTCCCAATTGTTCATTTTTGCTTTTGTTTTACTTGCCTGGGGAGATATGTTCATGAAGACGTCGCTAATGTTTATGTCCAAGAGATTTTTCCTATGTTTTTTTCTAAGAGTTTTATGGTTTCATGACTTACCTTCAGGTCTTTGATCCATTTTGAATTTACTTTTGTGTATGGGGTTAGACAGCAATCCAGTTTCATTCTCTTACATGTAGCTGTCCAGTTTTGCCAGCACCATCTGTTAAAGAGACTGTCATTTCCCCATTGTATGTCCATGGCTCCTTTATTGAATATTAATTATCCATATATGTTTGGTGTTAAAATCTGGAGTCTCTAATATGTTCCACTGGTCTGTGGCTCTGTTCTTGTGCCAGTACCAAATTGTCTTGATTACTATGGCTTTGTAGTAGAGCTTGAAGTTGGGGAGTGAGATCCCCACCACTTTATTCTTCTTTCTCAGGACTGCTTTGGCTATTCGGGGTCTTTGTTGTTTCCATATGGCTTTTTGAACTATTTGTTCCAGTTCGTTGAAGAATGTTGTTGGTAATTTGATAGGGATTGCATCGAATCTGTATATTGCTTTGGGCAGGATGGCCATTTTGACGATATTAATTCTTCCAAGCCAAGAATATGGGATGACTTTCCATTTGTTAGTGTCCTCTTTAATTTCTCTTAAGAGTGTCTTATAGTTTTCAGGGTATAGGTCTTTCACTTCTTTGGTTAGGTTTATTCCTAGGTATTTTATCCTTTTTGATGCAATTGTGAATGGAATTATTTTCCTGATTTCTCTTTCTATTGGTTCATTGTTAGTGTATAGGAAAGCCACAGATTTCTGTGTGTTACTTTCATATCCTGCAACTTTGCTGTATTCCGATATCAGTTCTAGTAGTTTTGGGGTTTAGTCCTTAGGGTTTTTTTATGTACAATATCTGTCATCTGCAAATAGTGACAGTTTAACTTCTTCTTTACCAATCTGGATTCCTTGTATTTCTTTGTTTTGTCTAATTGCCATTGCTAGGACCTCCAGTACTATGTTAAATAACAGTGGGGAGAGTGGGCATCCCTGTCTTGTTCCCGATCGCAGAGGAAAAGCTTTCAGCTTCTCACTGTTCAGTATGATGTTAGCTGTGGGTTTATCATATATGGCCTTTATTATGTTGAGGTACTTGCCCTCTATACCCATTTTGCTGGGAGTTTTTATCATGAATGGATGTTGAATTTTGTTGAATGCTTTTTCAGCATCTATGGAGATGATCATGTGGTTTTTATCCTTCTTTTTGTTTATGTGGTGAGTGATGTTGATGAATTTTCACATGTTGTACCATCCTTGCATCCCTGGGATGAATCCTTCTTGGTCGTGGTGCATGATCCTTTTGATATATTGTTTTGAGTTCAGTTTGCTAATATTTTATTGAGTATTTTTGCATCTACATTCTTCAGGGATATTGGTCTGTGATTTTCTTTTTTGGTGGGGTCTTTACCTGGTTTTGGTATTAGGGTGATGTTGGCTTCATAGAATGAGTTTGGGAGTATTCCCTCCTCTTCTATTTTGGAAAACTTTAAGGAGAATGGGGATTATGTCTTCTCTGTATGTCTGATAAAATTCTGAGGTAAATCCTTCTGGCCCAGCGGGTTTTATTCTTGGGTAGATTTTTTATTACCGCTTCAATTTCTTTGCTTGTAATTGGTTTGTTTAACTTTTGTGTTTCTTCCTTGGTCAGTCTTGGAAGGTTGTATTTTTCTAAGAAGTTGTCCATTTCTTCTAGGTTTTCCAGTTTGTTAGCATATAGGTTTTCATAGTAGTCTTCAATAATTCTTTGTATTTCTGTGGAGTCTGTCATGATTTTTCCATTCTCATTTCGGATTCTGCTGATGTGTGTTGATTCTCTTTTTCTCTTAATAAGTTTGGCTAGAGGCTTATCTATTTTGTTTATTTTCTCAAGGAACCAGCTCTTGGTTTCATTGATTTTTTCTTTTGTTTTATTCTTCTCAATTTTGTTTATTTCTTCTCTGATCTTTATTATGTCCCTCCTTCTGCTGACTTTAAGCCTCATTTGTTCTTCTTTTTCCAGTTTCGATAATTGTGACATTAGACTATTCATTTGGGATTGTTCTTCCTTCTTTAAATATGCCTGGATTGCTATTTACGTTCCCTTTAAGACTGTTTTCACTGCGTCCTATGGAAGTTGGGGCTTTGTGTTGTTGTTGTCATTTGTTTCCATATATTTCTTGATCTCTATTTTAATTTGTTCATTGATCCATTGATTATTTAGCTGCATGTTGTTAAGCCTCCATGTGTTTGTGAGCCTTTTAATTTTCTTCGTACAATTTATTTCTAGTTTTATATCTTTGTGGTCTGAAAAGTTGGTTGGTAGGATTTCAATCTTTTGGAATTTACTGAGGCTCTTTTTGTGGCCTAGTATGTGGTCTATTCTGGAGAATGTTCCATGTGCACTTGAGAAGAATGTGTATCCTGTTGCTTTTGGATGTAGAGTTCTATAGATGTCTATTAGGTCCATCTGTTCTAGTGTGTTTTTCAGTGCCTCTGTGTCCTTACTTATTTTCTGTCTGGTGGATCTATCCTTTTGGGTGTGTGGTGTGTTGAAGTCTCCTAATATAAATGCATTGCATTCTGTTTCCTCCTTTAGTTCTGTTAGTATTTGTTTCCCTTATGCTGGTGCTCCTGTGTTGGGTGCATATATATTTAGAATGGTTATATCCTCTTGTTGGACTGAGCCCTTTATTATTATGTAATGTCCTTCTTTATCTCTTGTTACTTTCTTTGTTTTGAAGTCTATTCTGTCTGATATTAATACTGCAACACCTGCTTTCTTCTCCGTGTTGTTTGCATAAAATATATTTTTCCATCCCTTGATTTTTAGTCTGTGCATGTCTTTGGGTTTGAGGTGAGTTTCGTGTAAGCAGCATATTGGTGGGTCCTGCGTTTCTATCCATTCTGTTACTCTGTGTCTTTTGATTGGTGCATTCAGTCCATTTACATTTAGGGTGACTATTTAAATATATGTACTTATTGCCATTGCAGGCTTTAGATTCGTGGTTACCAAAGGTTCAAGTTGAGCCTCTTTAGTATCTTACTGCCTAATTTAGCTCGCTTATTGAGCTGTTATAAACACTGTCTGGAGATTCTTTACTTCTTTCCCTTTTTATACCTCCTTCTCCATTCTTTATATGTTGATTGTTTTATTCTGTGCTCTCTTGCGTTTCCTTTAACTGCTTTTTTGTGGGTAGCTGATTTTATTTTTTGCCTTTAGTTAGTATTTGGTTGGTCTGCTTTCCTTGCTGTGATTTTATTTTCCCTGGTGACATCTGTTTAGTCTTAGGAGTGCTCCCATCTAGAACAGTCCCTCTAAAATACCCTGTAGAGGTGGTTTGTGGGAGGCAAATTCCCTCAACTTTTGCTTGTCTGGGAATTGTTTAATCCCTCCATATTTAAATGATAATCATGCTGGATATAGTATTCTTGGATCAAGGCCCTTCTGTTTCATTGCATTAAATATATCATGCAATTCTCTTCTGGCCTGTAAGGTTTCTGTTGAGAAGTCTGATGATTGCCTGATGGGTTTTCCTTTGTAGGTGACCTATTTCCTCTCTCTAGCTGCTTTTAAAACTTTGTCCTTGTCCTTGATCTTTGCCATTTTAATTATTATGTCTCTTTGGGTCCCTTCTGTTGGGAGTTCTGTGTATTTCCATGGTCTGATTGATTATTTCCTCCCCCAGTTTGGGGAAGCTTTCAGCAATTATTTCTTCAAATACACTTTCTATCCCTTCTTCTCTCTCTTCTCCTTCTGGTACCCCTATAATGTGGATATTGTTCCATTTGGATTCGTCACACAGTTCTTTTAATATTGTTTCATTCCTGGAGATCCTTTTATCTCTCTCTGTGTCAGCTTCTATGCATTCCTGTTCTCTGGTTTCTATTCCATCAATGGCCTCTTGCATCTTATCCATTCTGCTTATAAATACTTTCAGAGATTGTTTCACTTCTGTAATCTTCCTCTGGACGTCATCCCTTAGCTCTTTTATATTTCTCTGCAGCTCCATCAGCATGTTTATGATTTATATTTTGAATTCTTTTACAGGAAGATTGGTTAGGTGTATTTCCTTCTCAGGGATTGATTCTATGATCTTTGTCTGCCTCAAATTCTGCCTTTTCATGGTGATAGAGTTAGTTTGCAGAGCTGGCACAAGTGACAGCTAGGAGAACGTCCCTTCTTTTTGGTTTGTGGCCTTCCTCTCCTGGGAGAACAGTGACCTCTTGTGGCTTGTGCTGGGCAGCTGCGCACTGACGGGGCTTCTGATTCTTGCCAGGCCACTGTGCTGTGTAGCTCTGTGGATGTGGCCTGTCTCGGGATGCTTCTCTGATATGGCGGAGCTGCATTGGAGGGGAAATGGCTGGGAGGCTGTTTATCTCCATGAGGGGCCTTCGAGCTGCCCTGCTGCCCAGGGGGTTAGAGCCCCAGAGTTTCCCGGGATTCCCAGCTGCTGGGCTAAGTGTCCCAGGATGCTTCCATCCAGCCATGGGGTCCCTGTCCCTTTAAGACTTTCAAAAATCACTCACTTTTCTTTGTCCCAGGGGTGCCGGCTGTAGGGACCCACTTACAGGTCTTACTGTCCTATTTCCCTAGTTTCCAGCACCCCTTGCACATACTGTGTGCCTGTGCTCTGTTGTGGATGGCTAGGGCTGGGTGTTTAGCATTCCTGGGCTCCCTCTCCCTCCCCACTCCGACTCCTCTCCTCCCACCAGGAGCTGGGCAGTGGTGCGCTCGGGTCCCGCCGGGCTGTGGCTTGTATCTTACCCCCTTCGCGAGGCGCTGGGTTCTCGCAGTTGTGGATGTAGTCTGGCTCTTGTCCTGTGTCTTCTGGTCTCTTAGGAAGAGTTGTCTTTGTTGTATTTTCAAAAATATATGTGGTTTTGGGAGGAGATTTCAGCTGCTCTACTCACGCTGCCATCTTGGCTCCGCCCTCTAAAAATGAAGGTAAAATAATGACACTTTCAACAAAAGATGAAAGAATTTATTGCTATTGATGCTACATAACCTAACATGATGTAGGAAATTTTACAGTGGAAAGAATATCAAGGCAATGCAAGGAAATGAAGTGTCAGAAGATCAGGTTAAGTATAAAATTTAATTCGTATGTAATTTTTCATTTTAATACGTAATGTCTACTTAAAGCAGATATAATATCAGTGTATTCTGGAATTTGTAAAATATATAATGTAAATGTCCCAGAAAAATATCTAAAGTGATCAATTAAAAAGAGAAAAGAGTGTTAACATCTGGAATAAAAGAGTAGACATTATTACAAATACTATAGACATTACAAGGAAAATGAGAATATCACAAACAACTTCAGGACAACAAAGTCTACCTAAATAAAATGGAAACTTCATAAAGGCACATATTGTCTACTGAAACTAGAAAAAAATCCCAGAATATCCTTAGTCCTATCTATATAAATAAATATAATTAATAATTTTAAACATTCATATATCTATATATGAATGTTTTAAATTACTAATTCAATATACATATTGAATTATATATATGTTTTTTAACTCCAGACCCACAAGGTTTCACTAGTGAATTATATTAAATGTCTCATGAAGATAGAATATCAATCTTATGCAAACCATTTTAGGAAGTAACAAGGAGAGAATAAATTTCAACTAATTTTATGAGCCCTGTAATACCCTAATAATCATAATCACAAAAAACAAGCATTATAATAAAATTGCAAAAAATACATCTCATAAATGTAGACACAAAATCCTAATCAAAATATGAAGAAATGGGAACTGGGATCATGTTGAAAGATTCATGACCAAGTGGATTTTATACCAGGAATTCAAGGTTGATTTAACATCTGAAACTCAATTCAGCATAATTCACCACGTTAATAGGAAGGAGGGAATATCATATCATTTTAATATGTAGAGTAAGAACACTTGTAATAATACTCATTCATGACCAAAAAAATTTATCAATATTAAAGAGGAGAATTTTCTCAACCTGATGAAAAGAATTTATGAAAATTCTCAGGGAAATGATTTTCACTTAAAGGCAAGGATGTCTGCTCACACCACTTCTATTTACCTCCTACTGATTTTCTGCTAGTTCAGTAAGGCTTGATAAATAAATAAGGGGCATGCTGATTTAAGGGAATGAAATAAAGCTGCTATTATTAGTAAATGGCATGACTATGTATGTAAAAAATCCTCATTCTACAAAAACAGGTAGGTAATATGTGAAATTAGCAACTGCACAGTATATGAGGTAACTACTTTTTAAATTGCATTTCTACATGCTAGCAAAAACATTTGGAAAATGGATTTTTTAAAATGCCATTTACAAATAGCATCAGAGGACCTTAAATACTCAGGGATAAGTTTTTTATTAAGGTATCATTGATATACACTCTTATGAAGGTTTCCCATGAAAAACAATGTGGTTACTACATTCACCCATATTATCAAGTCACCCGCATACTGCATTGAAGTCACTGTCCATCAGTGCAGTAAGATGCCACAGAGTTACTACTTGTCTTCTCTGTGCTACAGTCTTCACCGTGACCCACCACACACCATGTGTACTAATCATAATACCCCTCAATACCCTTCACCCTCCCTCTCCACCCATCCTCTCCCACTCCTCCCCTCCCCTTTGGTAACCGCTAGTCCCTTCTTGGAGTCTATGAGTCTGCTGCTGTTTTGTTCCTTCAGTTTTGCTTTGTTGTTATACTCCACAAATGAGGGTTATCATGTAGTACTTGTCTTTCTCCACCTGGCTTACTTCACTGAGCATATTACCCTTTAGCTCCATCCATGTTGTTGCAAATGGTAGGATTTGTTTCTTTCTTATGGCTGAATAGTATTCCATTGTGCATATGCACCGCATCTTCTTTATCCATTCATCTACTGATGGACACTTAGGTTGCTTCCATATCTTGGCTATTGTAAATAGTTCTGCAATAAACATAGGGGTGCATATGTCTTTTTGAATCTGAGAACTTTTCTTTTGGTAAATTTCAGGGATAAATTTTTAAAAATATGTACAAGACAAATGAAAATTGCAATGTATTGTGAAAGATATTAAAAGAGTTACATAAATGGGAAAATACACCATGTTAATAAATTGGAAGTCTCAATATTGTTAAGCTGGCAATTCTCCTAAATTGCCCTATAGATTGAACACAATCCTTATGGAAGTTATAGCAGAATTTTTGTAGAAATTGATGCCTGATTCTAAAATATATGGAGAATTTCAAAGGGCCTAGAATAGCCAAAAGAGTCTTCAAAATAGAAGAACAAAGTTGAGAGACTTAAAATCCCATACTTCAAGACTTTTCTAGTTTAAGTAAAAGTTAATATTGAAGTAAAGCTAAAAGATCAGTGAAACAATAGAAATTATGGAAATGCCCCATGCATAAATAGTCAATTGATTTTCAACAAAAGTGTCAAGGTAACTTAATGGAGAAAATTTAGTCTTTTCTAGATTAACCCATACCTCATAATATTCCCTAAAATTATTTACAAAAAATTCTCATAAATCACAGAATTAAGCATAAAACATAAAACTTTAACACTTATTTGAAAATATAAAGGAGAGATTTCCTAACCATGATATAAAAAGCATTAATTATATAAGAATATAAAAATTAGACTGCACTAAAATTCTAAATCTCTGTTTTTCTCAAGAAATATCAATAAAACCATAAAGATACTGAATAGGAGAAAATATTAGCAACATTTGTAAGTGGACAAAGTACTTCTATGAAGATTATAAGAAGAGTGTTTAGTACTCACAGTCCAGTTTACTTGTCAACTAGGTACCCATATAAAAATCTATTTTTTAATTCTGCTACTCACCACATAAAGATACTAATGGTGTCATATTTCTGCCTATCACAGTATAACTATCTTGCATACAACTAAAAGCATGCTGATAGTTTCTCCAGAGTAGGATGTAAAAACCTCACATAATGTTGTCTTTTCCACTGGTATCTGGTAACTTCAGTCTTGTGATATAAAGTTAACTATTACTCATATAGCTTATGTTAAATAATAAAGGAATAAGACATGGAATAAAATATATATATACACACACATATAAACATATAACAAAATAAGGTAGAAATATTCATAATATTTTAGGATTCTCCAGAGAACAGAAAAAAAAGAGTGGAAGGAGAGGGAAAAAGAATGACTGATTGATTGATGGATTTTAAGGAATTTGCTTATGTGACTGTGGAGGCTTGGTAAGTCCCGAATTTGATGAAGTAGGCTGGCCAGCTGGAGATTCCGGTAAGTGTTGGAGTTTGAGGCCCAAAACAGTGTTCTAGATAGATGAATTACTTCTTGCTTGAAAAAGGTCAGTTTTTGTTTTATTAAGGCTTTCAACTGACTAGGTGAGGCCTATCCATATTTGGAGAGTTATCAGCTTTACTGAAAATTCACTAATTTAAATGTTAATCTCATTCAAAAATCACCTTCACTGAACAAAATAGCAGGAGACTCAGAGAAGGGGAGGGGTGTGGGAGGGCAGGTGGGGAGGGACGGAGAAGGGGATTGAGGGGTATTATGTTTAGTACACATGGTGTGGGGGATCACGGGGAGAACAGTACAGCACAGAGAAGGCACATAGTGGATCTGTGGTATCTTGCTGCACTGATGGACAGTCACTGCATTGGGGTATGGGTGGGGACTCGATAATATGAGTGAATGTAGTAACCACATTGTTTTTTCATGTGAAACCTTCATAAGAGTGTATATCAATAATACCTTAATAAAATAATTAAAAAAAACAAATTAACAAAAATCACCTTCACCAAAATATCTATTGTCATTTCTGACCAAATATCTGGGCCCTGTGGTCCAGCCAAGTTGTTATATAAAGTCATTGTATGTAACTATTACTCCTCAGCTTTGTAACTGGTCATGTGATCACACCTGCTATTTGTAACTATCTTCTACTACCCATTCTGTATTCCCTGTGTCTTCAGCAATCACCTCAGATGATTGTAGTTCTTGGTGAGTGACTCAAATCTTCATTTCTGAAGGTTCTGGGCCATTAAAAGCCTGCCTGAATTTAGTTGTTGTAGTTTTCCATTGACTTTACTCAGGACATGGTACTACTGAGAGTTACCTTATGTGACACCTTGTATTCCTGACCTCCTCTTCCTTACTTCCATTGCATGACAGCAACCCAGTTCCCCCTTGGCAGTTGGCACCAATCATCCCAGCCAGTTTAGTAACCCTCTTCTTTACCTATTCATTCAGAGGCATGAGAAGCCAAAGCTGCTAGATGGCAGTCTCAACTTCCAGTTCAGTGGTCATAGTTACGTTTCCTGGTAATAGCAATACTTCTTTGGAATGAGGACCTCTGGACTATCCAATCCAAAGCTGGTAGGACAAGACGCAAAAATTTTGGTAGATCACTAGGGCTAAAAGGGCATGAAGCCACTCCCATAACCACCCCTTGATTCCTGGACCCATGAATCCTAGTTATGGGAGAAATAGAGCACCATTGTGCTGGTTCAGAGCACATACAGTATCCTGGAGGACATTGCCCCAGCCCTGCAAATTATTGCCACCTAGGTGGTGCTGTAAAGGAGGCCATTTCATCAAACCAGCTGCTTCTCTGTAATAGGGAACATGGTAAATCAGTGAATTCCATGAACTTGGGTCCATTGTTACACTTCATTTGCTGTGAAGTGAGTTCTTTGATCAGAAACAATGTGTTGAATTACTGCTATGGTGAATAAGGCATTATGTAAGTCCATAGGTGTTGCTTTTAGCAGAAGCATTGCATGCAGGGAAAGCAGATTCCTATCCAGAGTAAATGTCTGTTCCAGTAACAGTAAAAACAGCATTGCCCTTCCCATGTTGGAAACAGCCCAGCATAATCAATCTGACATTAGCTAGCTGGTTGATCTTTTTGGGTAATGGTGCCGTATCAGGGACTTAGTGCTGGTCTCTCCTGCTGGTAGATTTGATATTCATCTGTGGCCATAAATAGGTGGGCTTTGGTGAATGAAGTCTATGCAACTGTTTCGAGAGAATAAATGTGAATATTACAAGCTTAAGGCTATCATTTTAAATAAATATCTAGATGGGAACTTAAAAGTTTGAATTGTAAAAAGTTACCAAGATTGGATTCAGTTTCATAAAAGGTTACCAAGGTCAGATGCAATTTCATAAGAGTTTGAAAATAAGCCAAAAACAAGGCAGAGGGATATATTTAATTCATTTCTACCCTTGCAAGTACCTATACACTTCTGATAATATGACATTTATCTGTAAAGATACGAATACATGTAACTTATTCTTAACACTGCTTGTTGGGCCAGGACACCAGAGATTCCTATTGTTTGTGAACTCTACTACATACCAACATGGTATAATTGTACATTTTGTTGTGGTTGTGGTAGCTGCTAATTGAATTGTGCAGTGTGAAACAAGGGAACATTTTATTCCTGTCAATTATGCAAGGACTGTATTAAATAGAAGGTATCATATACCTGCCACTCTTATTGGGGGTTAACATTTGTTTATGAAGTAATAGAGGATTTGGATGGCAGAAGGACATCTTTGCAAGTCCTACTTCTAACCATTAAGCTGGATGCCAGAGACCACAGTCCTAATTATTTCTCAGTTGTAACTGCTCTGGTTAGAGTTCTTCAGTATAATTGGCTCAGCTTTGACTTCTGAGGAAAGTTTACCTGCTCGCTACAAATAAGCCTCCATTAATAATGTTTGAATTTCCATCCAAACTGAGGCATATTTCTCAAGTTGTACAAAATAGATTTTTCTTTTCTGTTATATTATATGAATTAGATGCACTTTCTAAATGCCATCAAGCTTTTCTATAGACACACAAGTGCAAAAGAAGAGCAGAACAAATAAAACAAGGTTGTTTTATAGATAATTTGATAAAGGCTCCTATTTTGAAAGGATTTGGGAAAATAATTATTTACCTGGACGTTTAATCTTGAAAAGGAATGGTCCTATATATACAACATAAGTGATGCATGCAAGATCTTTTAAGACTAGAGCACACTTTAATATTAGATATAACCATATGATACTGACATTTTTCTTAAAGGTAAAAACCAGTCAGATACCAGCAATTTCATATAGTACAACCTAAACACTGTGTAGTTTTTATCTTTTTATCATTGTATAAGTTGATCACACTGTTTTGTTTATGACAGTTTCTTACTTAAAGGAGTGGGTTTTTTTTGCAGCCATAAGTATTATATTAAATTCTCATATTTTTTGTTTTAGGGAAGCATGTTACTGAAACATCATTTTTAATGACTGAAGTTTTTCTGTTGTTGGCTCTGATGACTTTCTTGCTGGTCAAAAATCCAAAAATCAGGATACAATACAGGAGTTTCAATTTGTTATAAAAAAGTTTTGGCTGACTAGAACTTGCTGGAACTCTACATTGTTCCTAAGGATATACATGGTGGATATCATGAGACAAGGATGAGACAGACATGCAAACAGTGTCACTTTTCAAGGAGTTTCCAGGAACACAATCTCAGCAGTTTCAAGTTCCATATAAATATTTCAGCTTTTTTCTCACATGAGCTAAGATTGCTATGGCTTTTATACTGCTTAACGAAGAGCTGACACTCAACTTGATATTCAGCTTTGTTTTCCTTTATCTCTTTGAAGATCAATGGATACCCAAGAGAGGGAAAGGAAATAAAACAGAACACATAACTAACAGACGACTCACAGGACAGACATATAAACACGCTCGTGTGACTTCATTTGAGGAGGCGCCCTGCCAAAACAATATACCTACAGTGATGCATTTGCTTTCACCAATGAGGAAGGAGTTTTCAAAGAGACCAAGTGGGAGGGTGGATATCAGTTTCACAAATGATTTTAAGAAAGTCTTACTTTTGTTTTCAACTCACCCTTTTTTTTGTTTTTTGGCTAGTATCAGTTTAAATTAATTACTTTTGCTCGTCCTTGATACTCTCCTATGAAAGTACATAGCGAATAACCTTAAAAAATAATTTATTGGAATGTCTGTTAATATCTGTCTTTACCTTTGTGTGGCAAGCCCTGTCAACATGACATGCAGCAGACATAGTGATGAGCCTGTGCTGAAGCAGCTCACGATGTAGGCTTATTTTGTCCTTTGATCTTTCTATCTGATAGGTCCCTGCTGAACCTGAGTGAGTGAACATGACAGAAGAGCAAGCCAGCACCTCGCATCTCAATGGTAGGTCGGTCGCATGGCACCTCAGTCAAGGAATCTGTGCTGGTGTGAATCTTGATGCAGTGCTGGCACAAGCCTACCACCACATGAGCCTGCCTTTCTTCAATATTGTTTTCAAATTCCTGATTTATCACTTTGACATTTGACAGAGCAAAGGAAAAAAGTAAAAAGCAAAATTCAGTGACAGCTAACAGCTTCTTCCCTCAGAGATTTTGTAAGTTTGCCTGAGGAAAGTTGAATCTCAACTATTTTAATTAGAACTGCTATATGAACACTAGAAAATCAAATCAAATACAGTCTGGTTTATGTCATCTTATGTCTGTGTTTGTAGGGCAAAATCATCAGTTTATCGCAATTAATGAATAAATGCCTCAAGGACTGTGGAAGTGATTCCCCTCAAAGAAGATTTCAAATGTATTCTAATTCCATTTTTTTATATCATACAATAGAATAGTAATATTAAACACATGTGCAGACATGTAAAACTCAGGCTGTCCTTAACAGCCTTCCTTAACTAAAATTGGTTTAGAGAGAATGCCATTTATACTGTAAGTCAAGTTTGGAAATTATAGTCAATATTTGGTTTGCTGACAATAGATAAATACTTGAGTTTGTTGGGTAAGTTAGTATGAGGAGCTTCCCACCCATTTTTGCCCTTTTGTTGAAGAACAGACCATTATGGAGATGGCATTAGCATCTCATTCACATTTTAAACACAGACAACCATCATCCGTAATGCCATGTGAAACCTCACTGGAGATGATTAAGTTATACGGGAAGATAGTTAAAAAGATGATGCATTGTACTACTAGAGACAGACCACACCCCTTATATTTTTCAATGAGAATTTCATCTTATCCAGTTCTTAGCTTAGGAGTTGTGGGTAAAATTGTAACATTTCCAGAATATCTCTCCTGGCTTTAGTATATCTGTATATCAATAGGCGTTCAGAGGTGGAAAGAAGTATGGCTTTAGTGCATTTGCATCTTTCCTCAGAGGTGGAGAAGTTTATCTCCATATCAGTGGGTGATTACCTGGGCAACAGAGGGCTTATCTGTATCTGAGAGGTGAGGTGGAGGGCTGGTGTTGTGGCTCCTGGGGCAGAGAAGAAAGGGCCTGAGACTGCAGTTTTTGAGAAATAAACGGATTTTAAACTTTATTTCTCCCTTTGACTGATTTTGTTTTTTAGAGGTATCTTGCCCGGGATTTCCTTTCCCCAGACCTACAGGAGTAGATGCATATAGTTTTCTTTGCTAATGGTTCATAAAACAGTAAATGTAATTAAAAAAACATCTTCCCTTTTGCCTTGGTTTATTGTTTTATTTTTTTTTAATTTCTCATTATTTCTTCATTTTACTACCTTAATTTCAAATATATGGTCAGGCATAAAGATGTTACCATTTCAGTCATTAATTTATTAGTGCTGATAACTTAGTGTTTGATCACTTAGTGAATAAGGAGGCATTGTGAGGTTCTGTTCTTTGATATGTATATTATTGTTGCTCTCTCTGACTTAGTTGTAAGTTACTTTGTAATTCATCAATATTTTAATTTAACATATATTGTGAATTTTTCTTCTATATGTTTTGTTTTGTTTTTTATTATCTTTATCCCTTTTTTCAGCTTCTTTAATAGTGATGGTCATGATTTAGTAAGACATTTTATTAAGTTCTCTGTACCCCAAGTTTCCTTTCATTCTTTGAATAGTCCTGGGAGGTAGATACCATTATTGTTTGTGTTTGATGGATTAGGCAGGGGGATGAGGCTAGGTCACCTGTACAAGATCACATAGCTAGCAAGTAATAAAACCAGAATTTTGAACCAAGGCCACCAGGTTCTTGACCAATTATACTGCTTTGTTTCCCAGAATATCCTGCCTTTCAGTGCTCTAGGCCTTACAAATTAGTATCCTAACTCAACAGGCTTTTTCTCCAAGAAGGATATGAGAGCTATGATCTGTTTTTCTTGCCTCTTTCTCTAAAAATATTGTCATATGCTACATTCCCTCAGGATCTTTTTTCAAAATTCACTATTAACTAACATAAAATTGTTCATCAAAGCTTACAAGCTAAAGAGGTATGACATTTGCACACACAAGAGCCTCTTGAAAATAATTACTTAGTCTAAATGGATGGCTCTAATGGAAGTAATTCAGGTGGGTCCTTGAAAATAAAGATACTGTTTATGGGAAGCCTTTGAGAAAATAACATATGATGCCAACTACTTAGTTTTATACTGAGAATATACAACATTCATCTCTCTCCATCCCTCTTTATTTAACAAAATATTAACAGAAAAGAATATTCTTCAAGTATTTAGTGACAAATAAAAATACTGATATTCAGAAGGCCAATTTATGCTTTACATAGGTTGTTTGTAGAAGTGAAATATATGTGTGCAAGATGAAGGGAAAAATATGCTAAATAAGGATTATATATTTTTCTGTCTTTTGTTCCCCTTACTCTTCTACCAATTAAATTATTTGTCACTCTGTAGGCTATAACTCTCATATCTGTAGTGTGATGCAGTGATTCCCCATATCAGTATCTCATGTTCTCTCTTGAGCTACGCATTCATTGCTATGGTCTCCAAATATATCAAAATAGATTCTCTCACCTTCCAGCCATTTCCTCTTTTATTCCATTCTCACCTTCTCCTCTGTCCTTGTCTATTGTCATATTTCACCTTAATTCTCCTTATTGACTTTCTGCTTGTAGCCACTCAGACCATTAATCGATTATTAGTCATACTAACTATAAATTACTTTCCAAACCCACAGATGTTATTATGTCACTCATCTTCTCAGAATCAATTTCAGACTCCTTAGAAATTACGCAGAAGTATGCTAGAGACTTGTGCCTGGGAATAACATTTTTATCCCTTAAAAGTCATATAGTGTGTGTGTGAGTGTACGTGTGTATGTGTGTGTGTGTATATATATATATATATTTCTCATGAAAAGTCTTCACAAATATTTGACTGGAAAATGACTGAAATAGCTTCCTTATTTACCATTTTCTTTGTGTGTGTGACATCATAGATTTTCATGAAAATCAGTTCTCTTTTGAAATATGAAACCTGTCACAAAAGAACTTAAAGTGCAAAGGAGGAGCACATATGCAAAATGAGAATGGAAAGAGACTGAGATTCAGGATATGTATTAGACTAGAGGACATATTTTATACATCAGATCTAAGGTCTTTCAAAAACAACTGCAAGTTCTAGTCAGAGTGGAAAGCTGAGCAAACATCTACATTTCTTCCTAAAAAACACATGAAAGATATAGTGTTTAATTTTTTTAAATCATATAAAAACTTCTTCAGTGCTCTTGCCTCCCCTAGCAGCAGAGTAAAAGGTACTGCTATTGTGGCTCCGGGAGTTACTCGAAAGAGCAAGCAGGTTCTGGATGTGGTGGAAGTGACATTTCTACCCATCAGTTCCCAGATGGTCCAAGAGGAGTGGTAAAGGTCTGAATCTGCTGTCAGTGGAAAATAATCATTTTATGATAATTAATTGTGCCTCCTTTTACTTATACATTTAGATTCTTGTATATGTGAGTGTGTGTAAACACACACATTATCTGTTTAATATTGGCTTTTAAAAGTTCCCTACACAAGCATTTATATTAATAAACTAAGCAACTCCCATTTAATGAAATCTGAACAAAGATCCTTTGAAGTTGGTTTTGTTAGTATCCAAATTAGTTATTATAATTAGAGATAAAGAAAACAAAGAGGCACATTAATGTAGTTGAAAGAGAATCTGGAAGGAGATAAAACTTACTGTGAAATTTGCTTACATTCAGTTTTTTAGGCTTTTCTGTTAAGATGAAATTATTAAATTTTCCACACTTCACCATAGCAAAAAGATGAAAATTGCTTCATGTTTCAAATTCAAACCTTTATTTCTTAACTTTTCATTGTCCATTATCTTTACGTATTGATAACAAGCACTTAACAGGATCTTGAGGCTTTGTGTCCTGCCTATTATATTGGTGTCTACATTGTGGGGAAATTGCACTGATACATGCTCAGGACTGAAACACCACAGTGGTAATTTTTTTTCAATACCACTATCTTGCCACTGATAAAGGTGACAGATTTATATTGTCCCCTTACATGTCCAGTCTGTTCTGGACATGCACTTCTTTTCTACACATAGTGAAATAATTGACTCCACAAGTGTATAGAGATACAAAAAAGGATCTAGGAAAACAAGAGTCATCACTATTTATTAAGAAATTTGATTTTAGATTTTAATTATATGTTAAGATAGTATGTTAAAATGATGGTTTTGTATTCAAGGAAAAGTTGGGATCATTTTAGCTGTATTATATATTCAAATTGATCTTTTGAATTTCCCCTGTCCATTTATTAATTGCCAACATTTAGAAATAGTTTACTATTTCATTTTAAGATATTATCTTTGCTTTTAATTGTTTTATATTTTAGCTTTTGAATCTTCTTTAGCCCTAAACTACCCCTCATTTAGTGAAACCATGTTAAGGCAGTCTTGTCAGTTCAGCGCTAGGATCAGTCTACACTTTTTGTACAGGTATTTATCTACCATTAAGCAATATAGATACATGAAACTCTCTATGTAATCAAAAGGTTATTTATCCTATTTACAGAATTCTTTTGCATTTTGGAAATTAATTTGCACAATTTTTTGTGTATTGTGCCATGCTATTGAGTTTAAGAGATTTTATTGCAAATCATTTTTTTCACACTTCCTCAGGAAATTATCCACACTAAATCCTGCAGTGGCTTCTCTAAATGTAGACATTCACTCATTTATTCACACATAATTGTTTTGATGAAGCTCTAAGAATATAATTTTACAAAGTTGATGGGTGCCCTGGTATTTACATTTAATTTGCTAAAGAAAGCTAAAATTTGATTCTGAACTCTTTTTGATCACATTGAAGTTACACATTACATCATATACAAGAACATAGTTGCTCTTAGCAGGTGTTCTAAAAATTATTTGTGACATGTTTTACAGTCAGAGCAGTGAGGAGAAAGCCATTTACCTCTCTCTCAGGCTTGTTTGTGGACTTGTTCTCTTCATTCATTCAACTAGCTTTTCTTTTTTCTTGTCAGGCTTTATATTATAATGTACAGTTATCAGCAATCAATTTAATATGTGTTTATTATATAACAACTATGTCATATGCATAACTAGGGATTTATAAAGATAAGTCTGAATTCAAGGAATTATATAACAGGGTAGATATGTAATTAAAGATCATTATAATACAGCATGATAAAAGCAATAATTACAATATGAATGGAAGGATATTGGAGTATAAAAGGGATTGAGTAATTACTCTGGCTAAAGTTGTTTCAGAAAGCTTTATGGAGAAGATGAACTAGTTCTTGGCATGTAAACAGATTGTTACTCCTGGTTTTTGTTTTTTCACAAAAAACTTTTTTTAGATTTTATTTATTTTAATTGAAATATAGTTGATATACAATATTATATTGATTTCAGGTGTACAACATAGTGATTCAACATCACTAAATACTCACTGTGGTACATGCAGTTGTCATCTGTCAACATACAAAGATACTACAATATTATTGACTATAAATATTTCCTAAGCTGTGACTAATTTCCATCTCTGTGACAAAGTTTATTCTATTCCATTCCATTCCATTCCCATCCCTGTGACTAATTTATTATAATTAGATATTTGTTTCTCTCTATGAATGTTTCTGTTAGGGTAAGATACACATAAAAATTTACCATCTTAACCATTTTTAAGGGTTTTGTTCAATGCTTTTAAATACATTCATAACATTGTGCAGCCATCACCAAGATACATCTCTATCACTCTTTTTCATCTTGTAAAACTGAAATTCTATACTCGTTAAACAATAACCACTTATTCTGCTCCCCACCTCAGCCGCTGGTGCCATCATTCTACTATCTGTCTCTATGATTTTTAACTACTCTAAGCACCTCATATCAGTGAAATCATATATTTATCTTTTTGTGACCGGCTCATTATACTTGGCATAATGTTCTCAAGATTCATCCATGTTATAGCATATGTTACAATCTTCTTCCTCTTTAAAGGCTTAATAATATCCCATTGTATGTGTATATTACATCTTGCCTATCCATCCATCCATCTAGGGACAGTTGGGTTGCGCCCACATTTTAGCTATTGTGAATAATACTACTACAGACTGGATATACGAAAATCTCTTGGAGGTCTTGTTTTCATTTCTTCGGGGTATACCCAAAAATGGAATTGCTGGGTCATATGGTAATTGTGTGTTTAATTTTTTGAGTAACTGCCATACTGTATTTGATAGTAGCTGTATGTTTTTCTATTCCTACTGACAGTGTGCATGTGTTCCAGTTTTTCCATATCCTTGCCAACATTTATTTTCTGTTATTTTTTTTAATAGTACCCATCCTAATAAGTATTAAGAGGCATCCTGCAGTTTTGATTTGTGTTTTTTTTCGTTTTTTATTTGTTTTGGAGTTTTTTCTGGTTAGTTTTCCTTAGACCAGTGGTTCTCAAAGTGTGTTCTAAGAATCACATGTCCAAAATCAACCAGAGTTTATTAACAATGTAATTTCTCATACCCCCAAAGTTTTATTCAGTAGTTGTGGTATTGTATGCAGAATATATAGTTCTAAAACTCCTCAGATGATTTTTTTGGACCAATACATTTTGCCATAGAAACGAGTGAAAATTATTTCCTCTTGCATCAGTTGCTATCATCCTCATGATCATTGTCTACTACAATTGTCTCCAAGTTGTATTAACAAGGATATATATTTATTCAGATTTCACTGAGGCATCACATGTGCAAAAAGGTCTAGTTTTCTTAGAGATAAATTAGAGTCAATGGACCAAGGATCCTTGGATTGGTGGGTACTTTATATACCTTATAGATCAAAGTAGCTTATGCCCCCATTTAATCCTCAGATCCTCTCTGTAACACTCTACGAAGTCACCTGGCCTGTGCCATGTCTTTGAACCTACCAGTCCTTCTACCTGGAGTCTTCACTCTCTGCAGGCTATTTGCTCATGTTTCACATCTAGCCCAGTTGCCTCTTCCATGAAGCCATTCATAAATGACTCCAGCCATGCAGAGCTGAGTTTCCTCCTGTTACACTAGCACCAGACATACCTTTGCTGCCGTGCTTACATTATACTGCAAACTTTGTTGACAAGACTTCTCTAAACTCCTTGAGGATAGAAACATTTAATTATTGGTTTTTGCCTAAGGCAGTGCCCTATACTTGTATTTAAAAATATGCTTTTAAATTTATTTTAGATGGAATTTAATAAATCTTAAAAACTATGTTGACTAAACAGTCATTGATAGATTGATACTGATGATAATTTTATTCACACAAAGGGCTAAAGATTAAAAGTTCCTTGGATTGTTTCAGGTTGAAAAATATTAGAACTTGAATTTTGTGAATAAAACAGAAAAAGTCTAGAGTGATACCGAAAAGATAATTTAACAAGGGTCTAAGAAAAAAAATATTTTTCTCAAAATTCTTTTCAGTGATAGGTAAATTATTTTAATAGGTGGAAAGTAAGACTGTAAAGATATATTTAACTTTTCCCTTTGACATATCATGCAGAATTTTAGTTTCCAAATCAAATAAGGATAATTAAGCATTGAAAAATATCCTGTATGTAAGATACTAACACAGCTGTCTTATAGTGTACAGTGTACAATATGAAGACAAATAATAAAATTATGTGGGTTTTGTTGTAGTGAAAGTTTTTCAGTTAGATAGTACTGATGGAGCTTGTGTGTGAGATGCCATTTGGGGACCATTTTCTAAGTAGTAAAATAGTAAAAATGATTATGGGATACAGTTTTCCCTACATCATCTCACTGATGGCTTTTTTCCTGAGAAAAATCCAATCCTGGAGCCACCAAGTCTCCCACAGGTGACACACACTAAATCCACAAACAACCTAGAACTGCTTTAACATTTATTCCCTCTTGGTCTCTCAGGTAGTTAGCTGTCAGTAAAATCAATAGTTGTTTTCCCAGGGTATGCCATTGCAGTGACAATAAAATAACCCATTTCATTATATTTACTGAAATATTTTCTAATTTGATGTGTTAGTGCAAGGACTAGATAGTCTGAAGGACATGAGTATGAAATAACATCTGCAACAAAAAACATAATCTGTAATGCTCATTAAAAAGTGAAAATTTCTTATACAACTACAGAGAATAAACGATATATTACTGAGCCAATATTAACATTCAGAATACCAGTTGTGTGTTCTAAAGATGTGTAACAATCTGGTGGCAGGCAAATGATTGCAATAAGATAACAATTGACCAGGTACTTCAAAATAGTGAGCCAAGCCTTTTCCTCAGAAGTCTAGGGAAAACAGAGGTCAAGTCTGCCCAGAGATACTGATAATGAGGAAGTGAAATGCCTGTGATGGCAGTAAACTAATCTTCATCTGGTACAAAAATCCCTGTGAGAAACCCCATTAAAAATCAATGCATACTGGCCTTTTACCCAAAAGCCTACCTCCTGAGAAATATCTGAGGGATTTAACATTTGAAATCCAAAAAAAGGAAAGGAAAGGAAAGGAAAAGAAAGCAATGTTCTTTAAAGTAAAAGAAAGTTCTCATAGGTGCTTTTATTTGAAGTTTTAGGACTGCTTTGGTCCATCCCAGAAATATATAATTTTTTGGCATTTTTTTTTTAATTTTTTTTTAATTTTTGAGAGGGCATCTCTCATATTTATTGATCATATGGTTGTTAACAACAATAAAATTCTGTATAGGGGACTCAATGCACAATCATTAATCCACCCCAAGCCTAATTCTCAACAGTCTCCAATCTTCTGAAGCATAACGAACAAGTTCTTACATGGTGAACAAGTTCTTACATGGTGAACAGTGCAAGGGCAGTCATCACAGAAACTTTCGGTTTTGATCATGCATCATGAACTATAAACAATCAGGTCAATTATGATTATTTGTTTGATTTTTATACTTGATTTATATGTGAATCCCACATTTCTCCCTTATTATTATTATTATTATTTTTTTTTTTAATAAAATGCTGAAGTGGTAGGTAGATGCAAAATAAAGGTAGAAAACATAGTTTAGTTCTGTAAGAGGGCAAATGTAGATGATCAGGTGTGTGCCTACAGACTAAGTATTAATCCAAGCCAGACAAGGGCAACAAAACATCCACGGATGCAGAAGATTTCTCTCAGAACAGGGGGGGTGAGGTTCTAAGCCTCACCTCTGTTGATCACCAATTTCTCACCTGATGGCCCCCTTGCGACTGCGCCTGTCTTAGGTTGTTCCTCCCTTGAGGAATCTTACCCGATCCCAGAAATATTTATATTAGTAGCATTCAGAATGTAAACTTTGCTCTTATGTGTACACTGACATTTATCCTATTGTCTTTCTCATCCTCATCATTCCTGAACCTCCACCTAGTACAAGGGGCTTCTGGGGATGCTCCCAGTTTTTTTCCTCTGAGAGCAAGTGAAACTCACAACCTTTATTTTTAAGAGTGATATATAGAAAAAGAAAATAAAATTACTCAACCTTTGCCAATGTATTGAAAAGTGATGGGATAAATTTATCTGTCAGACCATTTAGACGTCAGATGTCAAATTAGCAGGTTTGCGATTCTAAAGCTTCACTTTATTAACTATTTTTTCTGGAAAAGTGCCTGGAAGTTTTGTTCCCTGGGATTAATCCTCTGTCAGGAAGTACCCCCAAATCCCTTTAATCAGCCAAAGTTGTATTGAATGGCCTTCCTTCATAGCCAGCAAGTGAGTGGTGGGTAATTGTCAGTTTTGACCTCTTAAGCATTTTGGTTGTCCTCCCCTCAGTGACATCAGTTGTCTGGCCAAGATTGTGCAACCAAGTCACTCAGAAGTGACTTCTTTTGAGAGATGGACAGGCAGAAGCTGAAGGTAGCTTCTCATCCCCTGTGATTCTGTTGTGTGTTAGAATCAACCTGAAGAGTGTCAGTGGATGAAGGTGAATGCAGAGACATCACCTGCTAGTGTGTCCTTATATAACTCTGCTTTAGTTCGATTGTGTTCCATTTCACTTATTAGCATTAGTTGTTTTAAATTTTTACATGCTTTGACTAGAGTGTAGGAAGCAGCCCCATCTTTGGGGTCCTTCAGTCTTATAGGAACTGAGCACTATAAGACATGGAAAACCAGCCCCATAGGCATTCAGCAGACACCTGTAACTCTGTTTACACAGTGTTAGTGTCTGTCAGAGAATTTTTACTTACCTAAATTCCTTTACAAAAAGATCCACTGATTGATAACCAAGCATAACATGCTTAAATGAGGATAACATGGAGTTTTTTAATTATCATGAGTAATTTTAAGGAAAAGACTAAGTAGAATCTGCTGGTTCTAATTCTGTGTAAAGAAATCTGATGTTTGGAGTCACAGAGGCATAGTGCAAATGGGCTCTGCTCCCACATCTGTGCTTAGCCCCCTCTCACACAAGTTACTGCCCAGAAAGAACTCCATTATAAATTCAAGGCATCATGTAAATTTCTGTCATATTTTGAGGTCTGAAGAAAATACAGCTTTACCTACACAGCCTGGAAGTCACAAGGAGAACAGCAGTGGATGCATAGGGCTCCCCATCTCTCAGTGTCCCATGGGAAGGTGTGCTTGCACACAGAAGAGCTACAAGTACTGGGTTTCAGTACAGTTTTTCCAGGGTGTAGTAGTGAACACTGCTGGAACTCCATCCAAGTCTCCTTAAATATGCTTTACCATTTCAGTGCTCCATGTCCGTAGCTTCAGCGTGCTTTTGTTTCTAATAGCTTCATACAGCTCTCTGCATACTATTTTTCAATAAACACACAGAAGAAAGGGTACCTGAGAGGTTATACTCCCCTACTCCTTAACCCAGTGGCTCTAAGCCAATGACTAACAGCTGTGAGTGTGTGAAAACCTGAAGCTTTTGTCTTTGTGCAGGAAAAATCTAAGGAGTAATTTATACTCTCAAATTCTCCCATGGGACAAAACTAAAGCTCCTCTTCTGTAGAATTTTACTGAAATCACACCTTCCTTGGTTTGTCTTTTTCTCTGTCTTTCCCCCCTCCTTTACATGCTTCCTTAGTAAATCAGGAGGACTTCTTTAGTAAATCACTTACTTGCACAAGATATTCTTTAACCCAGGTCAAGATCTGGTTCCAGACAACTTGACTAAAAACATGGGTCAAATGAAAGCTGTCTTATGCAAAGAGATTTATTTGGTCACCAGGCCATCTGAACTTAGTATCAGCAGCACTCAGTTATGAAACAGGAGCTGTTGAGCACTTGGAAGACTTGGGGAACCCATGAAGGTTAGATAGATGTATTACTTATCTACTATTGGAAGAAATTACCCCAGTGTCTGTGTCCCAGGAATCCTGTCATAACTAAACTGGGTGCTCTTCCAGATCTCTCACAGGCTGTGATCAAAGTATCAGCCAGGTTAAAGTCATCTCGAGGTTTAACTAGGGTAGTGTCCACTTCCAAGAACACACAGTGGCTGTTGGAAGAATTCAGTCCATTGTGTGCTGTTGGATTTATTTCCTTGCACATGTTGGACAGAGGCCCCTTTCAGTTCTTTGCCATATGTGCCTCTCCAGCATGGTATCTTGCTTCAGCAAAGTGAAAAAAAAAAAAGACCAGAGGCAAGAGAAAGAGAGAGAGAGAGAGAGTTCCAGTGAAAGAGAGAGCTAGGAAGATGGGAGTTACAGTCTTTTGTAACCTAATTGTGGAAGTGGTAACTCATTACTTTTGCCATTATTCTCTTGGATACAAACAGGTCACAAGTGTGGCCCACAGTCAGGGAGGAGATTACACAAGGGTGTTCATGTGAACAAGTGGGATGTTGGACCTTCCTCTACAGCCTTCATCCTTCTAGGCAACCTGACAAAAGTATCTGGAGCCATTTTTGCAGATTCTTGCTTATACTCCAATTTCCTTTCATTAAAACTTTATACCTCCATCATACTCAGAAATAAATTCTGTGGAGTTGATTATTTTATATAAAGAAGTGAAGCACATATTTACACATAAATACCACTTAAATGTCAGCATTAGGGGGAAATAATTGTGATAGTTTCATTCTTACAATACCTTACAAAAAAATCAAATGACTAAAATTCCATCATGACACATAATGCAAATTAGAAACTAAAAAATTCTGCTCTAACTCGATTGGCATTTCTATTGACACTTTGTGAAATCAGGCACAGATCATTTGCTACTTTGTTCAATCAGGCTTGACAACTGGAAAGTATTTTATACTGGTCTTCTATGAAAACCCCTGTGTCCACTTCAGTGGCTACAAATGAATCAGCTCAACTCCCATGTATCAATGATTCATTGGATCTTATCTCCCTCATGCTGCCTGCCTTGACTCTCAATTTGCTAATATAATGATTTCTAAATACTAAGTCCAGATGTTCTCCTGGGATAGGCAGCACATGGAGAATACAGGTGTGTTAAAAGACAGAGTTTGTTTTATTATGAGTTTTTAATTTGTAATAATTCTAGTTTCAGCTTATAGTCAGACTGTTCAAACCTTTAATGCCGTGGTATGGACAGTCATTTCTATCTGCATGATTTTGTGTATATCTGTGTGTGTGTTTATTTGTGTGTATATATGCATTTGTGCCCCTGTGTTATATAGGTAATAAATAAGGTCTAGTCAGCAAAGCTGCCAAGACAGTCATTATTTTGAAGTTGACCTTACATCTGTCCAAAGTTTCGGGAAAGATTGAGAAGTCTCTGCCCCATCAGTTAATGAGAAAAACAAGTGGCATTAAATAAAAAGTAGTGATCCTATTCTAGATCAAGTGGCTTTTTATGTTCACTGACCATGGAGTGAACTGTAACTCCTGACAGGAACAGTGACCTTGTTTTAATATAAAGGATGCATGAAGGTTATCTCTTTGGTTTCCAGAAATTTTTATTCAGCACATAATTGATATAAGTTTTAAGAAATACCATTGTGGCAAATTATTGACTATATAAACATATGCATGTATGTATGTATATAGTTTAAATATTTATTTAAATATTAATTTAAGATATATTTGATAGATTTTCTTTTTTAAACTCTCATAGCTAAGAAAAAGGCTTGGTTTATGCCAGAATGTTTAAAAAGCACTAAAATCCCAGGCCAGAAGGCCACTCAGATAGCTGAACAAAATGACAGAGCCATACAATTCATGTAAACACAGACAGATGTGACACTGGAAATCCATTATTTTTCTTGCAGGATACTTTCTGTCTCAACAGTAATAAGATGTATACAATTGTTAAATCAAACAAATGTAGCTTACATTGTGTCTAAAGGCCACCAAATCTGGATTCTGGAAGAATTTGATAAGAAAGAATGCTCTCGTGTCAAAAATGTAAGCTCTGCCTTGGCTTCACAGCCCTTTATGCTACTATGACAGGATAAATAGACGGTGAAAGTCAGATCTTTATCTACAGTTTAAATTTTCCCAAATGAGATGGTGTGTTTGCCAAGCAAGAAGCATGTTAGGCCTCTTACCCCAGTTAAGATATTCTCAGGGCTGCTTGGAGAAGACAGAGATTTTGGTAGTTGGGACACTAAGATACCAAGTGAGCAGACCAAAGCCTTTCAGAAGACCTGGACTATTTTCTAAAATCTAACCAAATGTGCTGCAACAAAATATGTTGATCATGTTTTTAAAAAAATAGTATGAATTCAGAGTTGCGTTAAAAAAACCATAACCATCATTTCTTTTAACACAAATAAAAGCATATGTTTTCATCTATAAATATACATGTGTATATATGCATGTTTATATATACATACACATATATACACATGCTAATTCCTTTTGAAAAACAAAATCAGACTGTACATTTTGTTTGTAAATGGCTTTTTTGACTTTAAAATATATCATGAATACCTTGCAGATTATGGTAGAAATTACCTACAACCTTATCACCTAACATTCATTCCCTTTATTCCTGCTAAAAAGGTATTTATTGTGTGAAACAGCAGTGTATTTGTAAAACCCAAGAGGCTGAATGGGAAATGGTGCAAGCCACCCACAACAATCCTATTCCCTGATGTTACATCTTCCTTAGCACATAGGGGGAACACATGAGGCAGTTCAGACCAGTAAGCTTTAAGAGAAGCAAGATGGAAGGGTTCCAGGAAATTCTGATAATCTGATTAAATAAGATTGATGCAACTGGTTAGATTCTTTCTCCTCCTCTTCCTCTTCCTTTGTCTGACTTGCATGTATGTGTGAAGACTGATGCTATAATAGCCACCTTGGGAGCATGAGAGAAAGGCAAGAAGGATCACAGAGATAATATCCCTGGACATTGGTCAGCAATGCCTACCTCTTGGTTCCTTTGTTTTATGTTTATTAAGAGAAAAATCAACCTAAATTATTGAAGGCACTGTGATTGAGTTTTCTGTTACTTAGAGCCACAGATAGGTCTTTGTTTGTAACATAGCTTAATTCTTTCTTAAATATAGGCTACATCTCTCTGATGTTATGATTACAAAATCTAACTTCATGTGTTTAGGACAAGGTACTAAGTGATGTTAAATCTTATAACAAAACTGTATTCCACTTTCTGTTTTATTTCAGTAATTCTGATCATTCTGATAATATAAAGAAAAGGATGTTAATTAACTTAAATAATGATCTAATTTTTGCTAATCACCCTTTTATAAAATGCCTTAACAGGCTTAACTAGCTCAAAATTAATAATACTGTTTTGAATATTTTCTATCATTTTTTATCTATATTAAGCAATATTGGTTTCTATTTTTGATAAGATAGTGGACTTAAGGAAATATATTAAGACAATATTAATTTAGACAGCACATGTGTATGTCAAAAGTCTTGAATGTGCAATAGTAAATAGCTACAGTTGGGAAAGATCATTCTGCTGTGTCACTTTTAATGGCTGTGTGTTATGCTATCATAAGGTTATACTTAGGTGTAATATTTAGGACATTTAACAACTGGTATGTTGTGGGCAACAACCATCAACCAAAGACCATAAAGCAAATAACAGAAACAGAACCCACCACTAACAACTGGGGTTTGCTGGTGAGCACCAGCTGCTTGTCAGTCCTCATTGTATCAGCAGTGCATGTAATCAATTGACCTCTTAGCATATATTTAAGCTGTGACAAGCTAAAGCCTGGAGCTTTGATATATTTATCTGACAAATAGATGTTTGAATTATTTCCTCATGATAAATGACTGTAAGTTAAATTTTTGGAAACAAGCATATGTACTTTTTAAGCCTTTTCACATGTTTTTGCCTAATTATGCCTAGAATGCTTGTACCAGTTACATTCTCCCAAATATCATAGAAGGTTGGAATGTTTTTAATCATTTTTATACCACTCAAAAAACAGAGGAATGAAAGATAATAAAAATAAACTTAAGTTAATGCATACAATGCACACACACAAAAACGGGCCTGTTTGTTCGTAATAGTCATTTTGTTTTATTCATAAACTATTATGGTAATCTCCCAATTTAATAGAATTGATCAAGCCAATTATTTTTAACTTTCAGCCTATTCTAAATTATAAAACTCATATATGCACTTCCTAACCAGCTAAATTATGTTGAAATATAAAAATAAAACAGTAAGAATCTCATTCTTCCTTCCAAATATGGCTACCTTGAATTTATCTTTGTTACCATAGATGTCCCACACATTTCTTGATGTTTAAATACAAGTGTACTTGTATATGTAGGCATATGTAGGGACTACAATTACTGCTGTCTTAGAAAAATAGGATTTTGCAAATATACAGTGTACTATTTTTTCCTTTAGTATATCATTTATCTCCTTTCATATCAACAGTAAGAGATGTAACTCATTTTTATAGCTGGATGATACTTTATAATGTTAATACTTTGTAATTAATTCAGACATTATCCTATTGTCACACATGCACCTTGTTTCAAGATCTTTTACTATTTAAAAAAAAGTCCCTGTAGATACATGCTGTTCTACTTGCTTTTGTTTGGTTGGTTTTTCTCTATAATAGAGATTCCACTACCACCACCATTGCACACAAACATTCACCAAAATAGGATTTTTAAGTCAGAAGATACATATATTTTAACTCACAGCTATTATAAAATATTTGAAATCACATTTCCCCACAAAATATTTCAGTATGCATATTTCCCCATTAGATACTAGGTATTGTTCTTTTAAAACTTTGCTAATCTTATATAATTTTTCAAAATAGCATTTTACTGTGATTTCTCTACCATGAGGTTGAGAACTTCTTCTTTTTTTCTTTTTGTAACTTTCAGCTCTCTTGATTTTTTTCCTGCTTTATAATTTGTAGAACTTTTGCATGCATACATGTATATATATATGTCTGAGGGATATTAACTTTTGCTTTCAGTAGATGCTTCAAATTCTTTCCTAGACTATTTGTCTTTTAGCTTTCCTTAGTGTATATTTGCCTTTTTATTTACCAATTTTTTTCATGTAACAAAATATGGAATTTAAACAATAGAGTTTTTATTTTTGTGCAAAATGTGTTCGGCATTTAAGTATATTTTCTTTAAGTTGGATAGGTAATCATTCCAGCTCTATTTCTTAAGCAAATTACTGTTTTCCAACTGACTTCAAAGACACTTTTGCCAGTAGTATGCTATAAATGCCAGCTGTTTAAATTTCAGGACTTTTACAAACTGACCATCATTCATTAGTACTTGTGCTCAGAACTTAAATTCTATCATGGATCAACAAATTGGTCCCTCAAGGCCAAAACTGGGAGCTCTGTTGGTCTATAAATGCAGACTTTGCCAAGAGTACAGAGGGTCCCAATGTTCGCATGTGTTTTGCAGAATCTAAGGCACTCTTTTCTAAGCTGAGAGGTTGAACCAGGTAAGTATGGGGACTCCAGAGCCTAGCTGGCTGGGTTCAATTCAGATTCTCCACTATGTTCTCTGGCTTTCCACTCTGCTTCTCTGACATGATCTCTTACCTCTCTCTGGGGCTCCCTGCACTGCAGCCATGCTGGTGCTCTCTTGATACCTTTAATGTGCACCAATCTCGGCCAGACAAACTTCCAACCCAGGAACTTTGAACTTGTTATTTGTTTTTTTCTAGATTTTCTAGAATGTTCTTCCTTGAGATATTCTTAGGATTCACATTGTTCAGGTCTCTATCAGTGGCACCTTCTCTGTGAGGCTTTGAGCACCCTGGGTAAATAATACCCCATAATTTTCTATCCTTTTACCCTTTACCAGTTCTTGATACTTCATTAAAAAAAGAAAGAAAATAAAAATAAGGAAGAGAGTTATTTTCTTGCCTGGGCCTTACTATGTATTCAATAACTATTATTGTTTAATATATATCTGTTGAATGGATAAATAACTCTTAATACTCAATTCCTTCTTCCAATCTCCCCAATCTACAGTTTGAGATAGGGAAAATCAGGCTCAGAGAGTAGAGTCTGAGTTGCTAACTACACAGCACCATGGTTACTTTCTGTTGTTCGTTTATTTGTCCTGGTATCACTTTGCACTGTCGATAGTCTCCTCTTGGTTAAAAGTGTTTCCTCATTTGGCTCCTATGACACTATTTCTTTGAGGATGAATGTATGCCTGGTCTATTCTATCAGTTTATTTTTTTGCATCTGCCCTCTCAATGCTAGTATTCCACTGAACTTCATTTTTAGCAATGACTATCCTCATTCCACCCACTTTTCCTGGTACTCTCATGGTTTTATATATCACATTTGCTGATAATGCCTAACCTTGTCTCTAGTTTCAGAAATGCCACATAACTTTTCTAGACATCATTTCCTGAATATATATCTGAATATATCACAGGCAGCTCAAATTCACTTGGTTTTAACTGAGATAGTTATATTCCCTACTAGTCTTCTCTTCCTCAGGTGTTCTCTAACTCACTTGGTAATGAAAGCAAAATTCCATTCAGACACCCTAGCCAGAAACCTGAAAAACAGATTTTATCATTTCTTCTAAAAAAAAGCAAGGAAGGAAGGGACGGGCAGGGAAGGGGAGAGAGAGAGAGAAAGAGTAGGGAGAGAGGGAACAAAAGGCAGGAAGGTAAGAAGGAAGGGGAGGAGGGAAGGAAAGACACATATAAGCAAAGAACAGATACAGAGAGTTTTAAAAATAATAATGAAATGATCATCTGTGTACTCATAACCCAAGCAAAGATATAGGATATTAACCTTCTTCAGAAGCTTACTCAGAGGTAACCACCCTCCTGGATTCTGTGTGAATCATCTTTTTGCTTTTGGTTATAATCAGCACCTATGCACTTCTTCCAAAATGTAACATATTAGGTTTTGTTTCCACTAATGTATATAAATAAGGTTATATATTATATACTCTTCACTGGCTTTACATTTCCTTTCTATATTATATTTTTAGGACCCATTCATGTAAATGCATATAGCTGTGATTAATTCAGTTTCACTGCTGTATAATATACTGTAAGAATGAACCACAACTTATTTATCAACTATATTGTTAATTAATGTTTAAATTGTTCCCATTCTTTTGTGTGTTTGTTTAGTTTGCTGTTAAGTGAATGGAATAGTGTTGCTTACATTCTTATCTATTTCCCATGATACACATGTGCAAGAGTTTCTTTCCTATGTATATCGAGTAGTGGAGTTGCTGTCTCACAGAACTGGCACATTCGCAACTTTGCTAGGAATTGCCAAAACGATTTCTAAAACATTCTATCAATATACATTTGCATTAGCCAAAGAGGAAAGTTGCTGTTGTTTCAATTTCATGCCTGAAACTAATAAAATCTAACTTTTTGGTTATTGTAAATTTGTTGGATGTGCATTTGTTTCTCACTGTGGATTTAATTTGTCTTTGAGAATTAATTGGCTGGAATATATCTTTATATATGATAAATCTAAATTTGGCTTTCACTATCTTTGTATGTCTTTTTGATGGAGAAAAGTTCTTAATGCAAGCAAATTTATAATCCTTTTTCCTTAAGGTGGAGGATATTTGGGTTGTGTGCAGTTGTTAGTAATTACAAATAATGCCATTTTGTGGTACTTTTTGTGTAAGCACACATTTTCATTTCTGTGGGATGGATACTCAGCAGTGGTATTTCTGGGTCATATGGTAAATACATGTTTTATTTGATCAGAAACTGTTGATAAAATAAACATTTTCTAAAGTGGCTGCACCAGTTTGTTTTACAACCAGCAATGTAAATGAGGGCTCTGGTCCCTGCCTATCCTTTCCACCATTTGGAATTGTCTCTTTGCCTGTTGGTGTTTTATGGATGTGTGTTTAACCATTCTAATAAGTGAATGGTGACAGGTTTTGATTTTAATTTTAGTTCTCCTAATGATTGATGATGTTGAACATCTTTTTATGTGCTTATTTACTATCCCTGTGTGTGTGTGGTCTGTGCAAATTTGTCTCTATTTAACTCTATTCATGCTTCTATCTGGATGCCAGCAGTAGGAAATGAGTGTACGTGTCAAATTCCTACTGTCTCTACCTAGAGTTTTTATTCCTTCTCTCCTCTTCATGCTGTTTCAGTCTCCTTTAGAGCAGAAGCTGATTGGTACTTTCATGGTGGTCTAGCAGATGGTACCGTCCTTGGCTGGCAGATGTTTACACTGCCTTTTTCTCTTATGGAGCCCCTTTCTTGAATGCTTTGAAGACAACTCTTAACCCAGTTATTGTAAATGTCCAAATTTCTTTGATGTCTGTAAATACATCTTGTCCTCCTGATCCCTCTGCATCCCTAGGTATTCTTCTAAGTTGTTGTTTTCTGGCCTTTCCCCTCGAGGCAGTGCTCTTGGACAGGATCTAAAAGTTCCCATAACCAGACTTCACTTTCAGAGCAGCCAGGTAGTCACAGTCACTCATACTTTAGATTTTTCAGGCATGATTCAGACACAAGTTCATTACATATCCCAAGGCCAGGAAATCCAGAATACATTATCCAAGTGGTCTTACTGAGACTTCTTTCTCTAGACTTGAAGAGGGATAAAGTATCTAACTTTTCCCAAATAGGACATGGGAGGTAATGTAAATCCTTGGACCCCAGCATCTCTCTAGAATCATCTTTAAATAGCCACCTCTTCACTCTCACTCTGTAACCAATTGCTGGTCCTTTCTTAGTAGTACAAGTAATTGAAACTATTATCTTGAGAATTGTATCAAAACTGAGACAACCAAACTGCCATTTGGGCATCTTGTTATATTAGTCTTGCCAAGCTCAAGTTGGTCTCAGACTTTATTAGGGTATATATCTATATGTTCATGCATAGTGTTTGATAGTCTAAATAGTAATTCATTCGATCTTTGCCTTTGATGCATGCCAGCATCCACAAACACCTCATTACCAGTTTCCATTAACAGGAACTTTGAGATGCCTTAGCCTTGACAAGAAAAAATCCTTGATTATTTTCCCCTCATTCCTGCTTTGCTTCATTTCAGTGTTTGCTTCACTTCTGACCTCTAGTTCACACTTTATTTAGGGACACACCCTTATCCTTTGTCCTAAAAAGAGATGCTGCTTTTTTTCTTTTACCAGCTATGATGACTCTATTGGCTTTAGCTATCTTTGGGTAATTGCCCTACCCACCTGCATTTGCATGCTAGAACACTAACACTAATTTTGGCTCTGCTTTGGTATTCCCAGACATGCCATAGGCTCATGAAGAAGTACAGATAAAATTGAGTTAGTCGTTTAAAACTTGGCACAATCAAAGGGAGTTTGTTCACTGACCTGAAATGACTTTTATTGATCATTTATTTCAGTTCACAAAGAGGGATTCAGAGAAAAAGCTTTTGGTTAGGTTATAAATTTTGGCAGCGTAAGAATGAGAAAATATAGGGTGCTTTGGTGGAAGTAAATACTATAGAAATAATTGCAGAGATGATTTATCAGGGATAAACAAGGCAGCTTAAAAAATGACATATCTTTGTATCCATATTTCTGATAATGCGATCATATTTATTCTGAAAAGAGAGGCAACTTCTTAACATATGGCTAACCTTCAAGTGCTAATGAACCTACATCAGGCATTTAGTATATATTTACAAGTTGCATGAATTTCTATAATACATCAAAATTATACAAGTTTATCTGTACTATTGATTTCTCCCATCTGTTATCTAATTTTGTTTTAGTTACTGAATAACCAGATGGATCATCTATAAAAGTAAGGTATGATTACTGGGAAAATATTCATAGTACACTCATGGTCCATTAAGATGGTAAATATAAATTTTATAGGCTATGTCAAAGAAAACCAAAAGAGACTTGGAGCCTACAAAATTCTGTATGACTTGATTGGTTCCACTTTTTTGTCTTAGTTTGTCACATGTCATGTAACTAGATTTAGGATGCAGTTAGGTAAATTGTTAATCAAAGAGCATAGAAAACTTCATAAGTCACTTAAGTACTTTTTAGTTTGTAGTATCAAAAGTTTGCAAGCATCTCACTCCCTCAAATATTTAGCAGAATAAGAATTCATTTTATATTTCTTTTCACAAATTAATATTGGAATTTGCTGCAACAGTCCACTCTATTGTCATATGCTAGTCTTACAATTGGTTTGTTAAATGCCAGACAAACATCGTGTTCCTCTCCCTGCACTGGATAGTACTTAAGATTGCACCATAAACTAGTGACCTAATGATGATGTTTATATACACAATGCAGAGAAGCTGCAAAAATCACCTCACTTCTAGTTCATTTGTTTTTTAGAAACAAACCACAGCATGCAACACTTAACTCCAGAGAATTTTAGATTGTCAACTGTTCAGAATTCATCTTACCAACTCAATCACTCAAAATAGGAACCATAACCATTGCTAGCATGCCTAACATAATGATGATGATGAGAATTATTGATTTATATCTATTTATTTAATTGACATTACATTGTACATTGAGACGATGAGATCAGTGACTTGTCTCAAAATACAATCATTGGCCTGTTTTTTCTAGCATCTGTAACTTGCTCATTCAATTAAAATCATCTCATTATTTACATTATATATGTACTTGATTGAAGATAAAACTTAGAAACAAATTAGTCATGGTTTTTACTGAATATATAAGGTGATAATCAGCATAACCAATAGAACTATAGAAATACATTATGAATCACTTTGATTTAATAAGGTGATATAATTGGATTGTGGATACAATGTTGATTAATGTAGATTATTTCTGGTAAAATATTTATTAATTAGAAACAAACTAAACTGAACTCTTAAATAAAATATCTTAGGCCCTCATTATATCACGTTTGGAGAAAGGAACAGAAGGCAAAAATTCCTAAACAAACCAGAAGTGGAAATTTTGGGTTATAGATTGTTCCCAGAAACTAACAGCATTTTTGCTTACCCTGTGCTAAGTTTTACTATAGTTATTTCTAAAATGACAGGCCCTAGGACGAGAATGACAATATGCAAATAAAACTAATGTTTATTGAGTACTTACTATATTCTAGGCACTGTGCTTAACACTTTCAATGTATTATCTAGGGGGAAAAAGATGGCAGAGTAGGAAGGCAAAGAGAAAACCTCCAAAATACACATAAAAGAAGAGAGTCCAGCTAATACAGCTACATCTGAAAACTACAGAACAGACCACCTATACCCAGGGAAGAAGAGAAGACCACACAGAAAAGTATAAAGTGGCAAAGCCAAGATTGAGCGGCACCCAAGCCCTCCCTCAACCACAGCTCACAGGTGAGATAGAGGGGCACAGACAGGAAGGGTATAGGAACCCAGGAATGCTTCATGCCTGGCCCTGGAGATCTGCTCCGGAGAATAAGTCCATATTACATTGGGTTCTGGTGATTAGCAGGGCTGGAAACAGTGACAGGTGGAACATTCTGGGAGGCTGAGACTCCAGCTGCTTGTGGAGGACAGACATGCTCTGCCAGTCCTGAGACACAAAGCAGAGGTGGCACTTTGAAAGACTTGGGAGTCTTTCAAGTGGGTGGGGTATACCACACTGGTATGGCTTGGATGAAGAAAGCTGGTCCCACCCACTGCACGTCAACAGCTGGGGCTCTTGCAAAGTAGAACCAGGCAGTGGACAGTAAAGAGTCTTGAGCTTCTGGGCATCATAGGATGCCTCCTGCATAAAGCTATTACTCTATAGGCCAAGAAGCATAGCAGAGTTATCTAATAAAAAGGAAAAAATGAGGAGGCAGAGGAATATATTCCAAACAAAACTACAGGACAAGACACCAGAAAGAGGGCTAAATGAAATGAATATCACCAGTCTTCTTGATAAAGATTCAAAGTAAAAGTCACAAACGTGCTCACTGATTTACAGACAAGTACCCAAGATCTCAGTGAGGAATTCAACAAAGAGAAAGAAGAGCTGAAAAAGAGCCACTCAGAGCTGAAAAATGCAGTAACTAAAATGAAACATACAATGGAGGGATTAAAGAGATTACTACAAGTACAGGAGACAATGAATGAGATGGAAATTAGAGAACAGGAACACAAAGAAACTGAGGAACTCTAAGAATGAAAGAATAAGAGAGTTATGTGACCAATCCAAACAAAAAAGTATTTGCATAATAGGGGTACCAGAAGGAGAAGAGAGAGACAAAGGGATAGAAAGTCTCTTTGAGGAAGTAATTGTTGAAAACTTCCCCAATCTGGGGAAGGAAATAGACACATAGGTTATGGAAGCAAGAGAGTCCCTAACAAAAGGAACCCAAGGAAGACAACACCAAGACATCTAATAATTAAAATGACAAAGATCAAGAATAAGGAGAGAGTATTGAAAGCAGCCAGAAAAAAAGGTGACTTAAAGGGAAACCCCACTAGGCTATCAGCAGGCTTCTCAACAGAAATTTTACATGCCAGAAGGGAGTGATATGAAATAGTTAATATACTGAAACAGAGAGACCTTCAACCAAGAATCTTCTAATTGACAAGATTATAATTTAAATTTGAAGAAGGGGAGAGGGATTAAAGATGGCAGTGTGAGAAGTGAGACAGAAACCTTCTCCCAAAACCACAATAAAGTGTAACAAATACAACTAATCCTGAAAGAGTGACAGGAAAGAAGATTGCAACAGACTGCCTACATCTGGGGAGAAGAGAGGACCTCATGGAGAAGGGTAAAGTAGCAAAGACATGGTACAGCAGGACCCAAGCCCTCACCTGACCCCAGCTCACCAGCAGAATGAAGAGAAATGGAGTGGGGAAGGGGTGGAGGCCTAGGACTGCTGAACACCCAGCCCTGGGGATCTGCTCTGGGAGCACAAACCTACATTACATGGTGCTCTGGAGATTAGTGGGGTTGAAAAGCTAAGACAGGTGGAATACTCAGAGAGACTGGGTTTCCAACTGCTTGTGGAAAACAGGTACCCACAACTGGCCGCACAGGCAAAAAGAAAGGCAGGCACTTTTAAAGACTTAGAAACAGTGAGAGGGTTGCTAAAGGGGCAAGGATTACACAGAGCTTGCTGCTCAGGAGAAAGGACAGGTGGAAAAAAATCATCCCAGCACACTTAGCTGAGCAGGTTGGGAATTTTAAGGAGCTTCATGCGCTCTATCTCCTTGGCTTGGAATGCAGAACTGAGGCCCCCAGCATGATAGGCAGCCTGCCGCTCCTTCCTCTCAGATGGCACCAGCTCACAAACCTGCTGTGCAGCCCTGCCAATGGTAGCTACAGGGGCATAGTATAGAGGCTCCTCCCTGCATGCTAAGCCCACTGGCCCTGGAAGTGGAGTCAGGCACTGCAGCCAGGAAGCAGGAAAGAGCTCTTTCCTCCCAGCAGGCACCAGCTCTGCTCACATTCAATCCTCGCCATCACACCAGTTGCTGAGCAGCTCCAGGGAGCAGGGCTTCTGGGCACTCATGGGCACTGCCTACACAAAGTTATTATTCAATATTATTCATTACAAATATGAAACATCAAAAAAGAACCTGGTACAGACCAAAATCCCATAAACATCAGAAAGAGGGCCAAGTGAAACTGAAATCACCAATCTCCCTGATAAAGATTTCAAAATGAAAATCATAAAATGCTCATGGAGTTACAGAAAAGTATTTAAGACCTCAGGGAGGACTTCAAGAAACAGATAGGAACTTGGAAAATACAGTATCTGAAATGAAACATACAATGGAGGGATTTAAAAGCAGATTAGATAAGGTAGAGGAGATGGTAAATGGAATAGAGATTAGAGAACAGGAATACAAAGAAGCTGAGACACAGAGAGAAAAAAGGATCTCTAGGAATGAAAGAATCTTAAAAGAACTGTGTGACCAACCCAAATGGAACAATATTTTCACTATAGGGGTACCATAAGGGAAGAAAGAAAAAGGGATAGAAAGTGTCTTTGAAGAAATAATTGCTGAAAATTTTCCCATTCTGGGGAAGGAGATAGTCTCTCAGGCTGTGGAAGTACACAGATCTCCCAACACAAGGGACCCAAGGAAGACCACACCAAGATATATAATAATTAAAATGGCAAAGATGATGGACAAGAACAGAGTATTTAAAGCAGCCAGAGAGAAAAATAAGATCACATACAAAGGAAAACCCATCAGGCTATCATCAGACTTCTCAACAGAAACCTTACAGGCCAGAAGAGAATGGCATGATATATTTAATGCAATGAAACAGAAGGGCCTTGAACCAAGATACTCTACCCGGCCGCATTATCATTTAAATTTGAAGCAGATATTAAACAATTTCCAGATCAGCAGAAGTTGAGGGAATTTACCTCCCACAAACCGTTTCCACAGTGTATTTTAGAGGGACTGTACAGACAGAAGTGTTCCTAAAGCTAAATAGCTCTCATCAGAGAAAATAAAGTCACAGTAAAGGAAGTAGACCAATTAATTACTAAGCAAGTGCAAAACTAAATCAACTACTACCAAAGTTAGTCAAGGGATGCACAAAGAGTACAGAATATGACACCTAATATGTAAAGAATGGTGGAAGAAGAAAGAGAAGGGAGAAAAAAAAAAGAACCATTAGATGCTGCTAGAATTAGCATACTAAATGAGTTAAGTTAGACTGTTAAGTAATAAAGAAGCTACTCTTGAACCTTTGGTAGCCACGAATCCAAAGCCTGCAATGGCAATAAGTACATGTCTATGGATAATCACCTAAATGTAAATGGACTGAATGCACCAATCAAAAGACATAGAGTTACTGAATGGAAAATAAGAAACAAAACAAGACCTGTCTATATGCTACCAACAAGAGACTCACTTCAAACCCAAAGACATACACAGACTCAAAGTGAAGGGATGGAAAAAGATATTTCATGCAAATAGTAGGGAGAAAAAAGCAGGAGTTGCAGTACTTGTATCAGACAAAATTGACTTCAAAACAAAGTAAGTAACAAGAGACAAGGACTTTATGTAATGATAAGTGAGTAAGTCCAACAAGAGGATATAACCATTTTAAATATCTACGCACCCAAAACAGGAGCACCTACATATGTGAAACAAATACTAATGGAATTAAAGGGGAAATAGAATGCAGTGCATTCATTTTAGGAAACTTCAACACACCACTCACTCCAAAGGACAGATCCACCAGACAGAAAATATGTAAGGAGACAGAGGCACTAAACAACACATTAGAACAGATGGACCTAACAGACATCTACAGAACACTCCACCCAAATGTAGTAGGATACACATTCTTCTCAAGTCCACATGCAACATTTTCCAGAATAGATAACACACTAGGCCACAAAAAGAGCCTCAGTAAATTCAGAGGATTGAAATTGTACCAACCAGCTCCTCAGACCACAAAGGCATGAAACTAAAAATATGCAAAAAAAAAAAAAAAGACCACACACACAGGGAGGCTTAACAGCATGTTCCTAAATAATCAATGGATCAATAACCATATAAAAACAGAGATCAAGAACCAAATGGAGACAATTGAAAACAATACCTCAACACTGCAAAATCTGTGGGATGCAGTGAAGGCCATGATAAAAGACAAGTATATTGCAATATAGGTTTAGCCTAGAAAAGATCAATCCCAAATGAACAGTCTAAACTCACAATTAATGAAACTAGAAAAAGAAGAACACATGAGGCCCAAAGTCAGTAAAAGGAGTGACATAATAAAGATCAGAGCAGAAATAAATAAAATTGAGAAGAATAAAACAATAAAATCAATGGAAACAATGCAATGCTATCAAAATACAGCATTTTTCCATAAACTAAATCAATGAAAACAATGCAATGCTATCAAAATATAGCATTTTTTCAATAAACTAGAGCAAAATGCTCTAAAATTCATATGGAACCACAAAAGACCCCAAATAGCCAAAGTAATCCTGAAAAAGAAGAACAAATCTGTGGGGATTATACTACCTCACTTCAAGCTCTACTACAAAGCTACAGTAATCAAAACAGTTTGGTACTGGCACAAGAACAGACTCATAGCTCAAAATAACAGAACAGAGAGCCAAGATATAAACCCATGAATATATCAATTAATATATGATAAAGGAGCCATGAATATACAAAGAGGGAAAAGACAGCCTCTTCAACAACTAGTGTTGGGAAAATTGGACAGCTACATGTATAATAATGAAACTGGATTATTGTCTAACTCCATACACAAAAGTAATCTCAAAATAGATACAAGACCTGAATGTAAGACATGAAACTGTAAAACTCTTGGATGAAAACATAGGCAAAATCTCTTAAACATAAGTATGAGCATTTTTTTTCCTGGACACATCTTCTTGGGCAAGGGAAACAAAATAAAAAATGAACAAATGGGACTAAATCAAACTCAAAAGCTTCTGTACAACAAAGGACATCCTCAGCAGAACAAAAAGTCATCCTACAGTATGGGAGAATATGTTTGTATATGATTTATACAATAAGAGATTAATATCCAAAATATATAAAGAATCGATACATCTCAACATGCAAGAAACAATCTGATTAAAAAATGGGCAGAGGATTGGAACAGACATTTCTCCAAAGAAGAAATACAGATGGCAGGAACGTGAAAAAATGCTAATCATCAGGGAAATTCAAATCAAAACCACAATGAGATATCACCTCACCAGTTAGAATGGCCACTATCCAAAAGACAAGAAATAACAAATGTTGATGAGGATGCAGTGAAATGGGAACCTCTACACCATTGGTGGGAATGTAAATTGGTGTAACTGCTGTGGAAAGCATTATGGAGGGTCGTCAAACCACTAAAAATAGAAGTACCATTTGATCCAGTAATTCCATTTCTAGGAATTTACCTGAAGAAAACAAAATCCCTGATTCAAAAAGATATATGCACCCCTATGTTTATCAAAGCACTATTTACAATAGCCAAGATATGGAAGCAACCTAAGTGTCCATCAATAGATGAATGGACAAAGAAGAGGTGGTACATATACACAATGGAATATTTTTCAGCCATAAATAGAAAAGATATCCAGCATTTGCCACAACATGGATGGATCTAGAGGGTATTATGCTCAGTGAGATAAGCCAGGTGGAGAAAGACAAATTCCATATGATTTCAGTTATTTGTGAAATGTCAAAACAAAGCAAAACAGAAGGAACAAAACAGCAGCAGACTCACAGATACTGAAAAGTGACAAGGCACAGTAATTTGTAATCACAACATAATTTCTTTGTGGGGATGGCAGTACAGCACTGAGAATATAGTCAATGATTCTGTAACATCTTTCTACTTTGATAGATAGTAACTGTACTAGTGGGGCTGAGGATTTAATATGTGTCTATTGAACCACTGTGTTATACATTTGAAACCACTATGAGATTGTATATGAACCATACTTCAACAACAACAAAAATTATCTGGGAGAATACAGGAACAAAGGTAGAACACGTAGGGAAATAAGCAAATTTTCCAAGGGTGTCCATTGGTAAATTTTGGAGTGAATTAACACTACCTGATATTGAACCTGCATTCTGAATGACTTTGTAATACCACAGTTTTCAGGGAATATATAACCATTATAATCTTCACACTAAGACAAAAATAGATGTCTACTTTAGATATACATTTAACTAGGGATAATTATCATGCCAAGTAAGCAATTAGACAAGCTTCTCACCAAAATATGATGGCTAAATGTGTATTTTAAATTTACCATTATCTTTTATGTTAAAAAGCAAGTCTACTATGGTACTGGTAATTGTGGGTATGAACATTAATTAAACATTCCAGTTAATAGCAGTGTCTTCCTGGAATCCTCTCTTAGAGGTTTGTGTTCATAGTGACTATTTGCTGAACTTAGAAAGTGACTATGCAACAGTGAAAAGGAAGGAAGCAAAAACAATTGATAACAGGAAGCAAAATAAAGCCCTGGGTAAATGATATTTAATGCTGTGTCTAAGGCCCATTAAATGGGAAAAATAATTGGACTGGAAATGGTGTCAGAACAACCAAAGGAGAACTCTGAAATATGAGAAGTGAGTTGTTTTGGGACCCCAGTACTGGAACAGCAGAGCAGCAGGATGCCTTGTATATGACCACCCACCGTAGCAGGGCCATTCAGACCTGACATTTTCTAACTCTATCTGATCAACAGAAGATGGCTCAAGTAGGATCATTACTCCCATGGATCAAAAGGGTCCCTCTGATGATATCAGGAGAGCCAAGAACCACTATCAAGAGGGATCAGTTAAATGTGCCAGTGAAAATAAACATCCAAGTGTTTTCCATCCCTGCCAGACCTGAGACTTCACTGAGGGATACTGAGGCAGGCAGGCAGACCAACAAGAGGGACTCATTCATGGCAAGTGTCCCAGGCTGAATACTTTTCTCTCTAAGTCTGTCCTACTCTGCCACGGACAGTGGGGCAGGTATGGGATGGAATGGAACTGGCAGAAAAGACAGTGGATAAGCACTTGTGAACATACAGGCTGAAATCAGGATGATATGCCTAGAAGCCAAGGACTGCCAACATTAGGAAAAAGGCATGAAATAAATTCTCCCTCATGTCTGTCACAAAGAACCAACTCTGTGACACTTTGATATTGAACTTTTAGCCTCCAATATTCTGAAACAATAAATTTCTGTTGTTTAAGTCACCCAGTTCATGGTACCTTGTTACACCTACCTTAGCAAACTAATATACTGTCTGATACTCAAGACAATGATATTTAAACTGAAAATGTAAAAAGATTTAAGTGAAAGTGAGTTTTCCACACATCATTCAAAATTATTGACTATTATAATATCCCAAACAACCACTAAAAATACTGTACAAAGAGATACATACACTCAAACACACTATGTAAAGATCAATATGGAATCTTATGAAATATTTAGGTAGCCCCATGCTAAAAAAGGGAAAAGAAAAAAGAGAGACAAGAATCAAAGGGAAGCAAATTGAAAACAAATAATAAAATAGAAGACTTACTCACAAACATACCAATACTTTTCCTAAATATTAATGATCTAAATATAACAATTGAAAGACAAAAATAGTCAATTTAAGAAAAGACTCAGCTATATGCTGCTTACAAAAACCTCATTTCAAATTCAGTTATATAATAGAGTTGAAAATAAAGTATGACAGTTATGCCATGCAAATACCAATAGAAATAATAAAAATTGATTGACTACATTAATATTTGATAAAGTAAACTTCAGAGAAGAGAAAATTACTAGAGTCAAAAAGGACATTACATAATGATAAAAGAATCAGTCCATCGGGAAGATGTAATAAACCTAATGTGTATACAGCAATAACAAAGTCTCAGAGTCACATGTACTAAAACTGTTAGAGGCAAAATAAGAAATAGATAAACCCACACTTACAGTTACATACTTTATACCTCCCTCCATGAATTGTGGTAAATACTAATTTGTAGACCTTATTTAATAGGGATCTTTTAAAAATAGAAAATGCAAAAAATGAATTGCTTATGTACCATTAAAAACGAGGGCATTTTTTCACCATTCTGGGATAAAGTTGCTCAAAATCCAGGTATAAAAGACCTAAGTGCATGAGTGACTGTTTAAATATTTTTTTGTGTGTGAAGTTGAGACAATGAAATGACACTCAATGATCATATATTTCCCTCTGTAGAATATACATATGATAGGCCACATTCTAGACACTTATAAATTATGAAGACTTGCCAACAGGGCACTACTATCACACATGTTCATCACATCAACAGATGATTCTCAGTTAGACACCACCAGTTACTAACATGGGACAACATATTTTTCTGGCAATAACTTTTTTCAAATATAATTCAACCTTTTAATATAAATGCAGAGTGGTTTGAATATTTGACCATAAGTGGCAAAAAATATTTTAAGAAATCAACCAGTCATCTGACAAAATGATGTTGTTTATATTTATTCACTATTAAATATTAAATATTTACATTTACAAACTATTAAACAGAGATATAACCAGTCAATAAATACATGGATAGTATCACCCTCATCTAAATGTATAGATTGTTATTTCTCTAAGTATTTTCATGGAAGTAGTATAAAATAGTGTATATTTCTTTTGATATTTTTATTATTATTTATTAAACATAATGTATAGATTTAAGCAAATCAAAGAGGAGAGAATCACTTTGAAGTAAATAATAGTTTACTTGGACTTTTGTGATTTGTGCAGATACTAGCTTAGCAAATTATTGATGTTGGGTGTATAGATTGGTGCCATTCTTTATGGCTATGAAACTTTCTTAATGGCACTCCTGTATTTTAACAGACGCCTCCAGGCACTCAATAAATACTTATTGACTGGTGAAGTCACTGTTCCTCATTCAGTCTCCTATTGGAGTATATTTGGTTCTTTTTCCCATCTTACTGGGATCTTTTAATACAGTCATTCTGAGTGCCCCATTATTCTTCCTAAAACAATCGAATGTAGGCTTACCATACACAAATACAAATCCTTAAAAGGCTTACAGAAGACTAATAAAGAATGGTATTTTTGACTAAATTGTTGAAATAATTTCATTACCAAGATTCTGTCATTAATACACCAACAAAACAGATATAGAATTGGAACATTCTATTTAGATTCCATCTCTTTCTGATTTTTAATTTTTTCAATATACTTTATAGGTGGTGCTTTTTTTCCAAAAAAAGCTAGCATTATGTATATACTTTTTAAAAATGAACCTTCTCACCTTAGCAAAACAATGAAATTCAAAGGCCCACACTTGTCCTCTGCTTGCATAAAGGCTTTATGATACTTAATCAAGGATATAATATGATATTCAACATAACTATTTAGAAAACAAGTCCTTAGATATGCAGGAATTGATGATTCAGTGGACATAAGATATTACACTATTGGACTTCCCACTTCGGAGAAGGGGCAGAAGATGGCGGCGTGAGTAGAGCAGCGGAAATCTCCTCCCAAAACAACATATATCTATGAAAATATAACAAAGACAACCCTTCCTAGAATAAAGACCAGAGGACACAGGACAATATCCAGACCACATCCGCACCTGAGAGAACCCAGCGCCTCGCGAAGGGGGTAAGATACAAGCCCCGGCCCCGCGGGAGCCGAGCGCCCCTCCCCCCAGCTCCCGGCGGGAGAAGAGCAGGCAGAGCGGGAGGGAGACGGAGCCAAGGACTGCCGAACACCCAGCCCCCGCCATCCGGGCCAGAGTGCAGGGCGCTCGATACTAGGAAAACAGGGCAGCAAGAACAGTGAGCAGGCACTGGAGGCTGGGCGACAGAGGACATAAGAAAAGCGCGCGACCATTTTTTTTTTTGCTTTTTTGCTGTTTTGTTTTGGCGAGCGCTTTTTGGAAGTCTTAAAGGGATAGGGACCCCAATACTATGGAAACAGGGCAGAAAGACCGGTGAGCAGAGGCCTGAGGCTGGCACCACAGAATAAAGAAAAACGAACGACCACGTTTTTTTTTTTTTTTTTTAATTAAAAACTTTTTTTTTTTTTTAATTAAAAAAAATTTTTTTTTTTTTTTTTTGGTGGTCGTTGTTTTGTTTTGGCGGGTGCTTTTTGGAAGTCTTAAAGGGGCAGGGCGGGTCACCTAATCCAGAGGTAGGGAATCCGGGATCTCTGGGCACCCTAACCCCTGGGCTGCAGGGAACAGGGAGGCACCTTACGGAGATAAATAGCCTCCCAGCCGCTCCTGCTCCAACGCGACTCCACCATTTTGGAGTAGCTGCCCGAGCCAGGCCATGCCCACAGCAACAGCGGAGATTAACTCCATAGCAGCCAGGCAGGAAGCAGAAACCCTGTCTGTGCGCAGCTGCGCAGCACAAGCCACTAGAGGCCGCTGTTCTCCCAGGAGAGGAGGGCCACAAACCAACAAGAAAGGAAGTCCTTCCAGCCGTCACTCGTCCCAGTTCTGCAGACTATTCCTATCACCATGAAAAGGCAAAGCTACAGGCAGACAAAGATCACAGAGACAACACCAGAGAAGGAGACAGACCTAACCAGTCTCCCTGAAAAAGAATTCAAAATAAGAATCATAAACATGCTGACAGAGATACAGAGAAATATGCAAGAGAAATGGGATGAAGTCCGGAGGGAGATCACAGATGCCAGAAAGGAGATCGCAGAAATGAAACAAACTCTGGAAGGGTTTATAAGCAGAATGGATAGAATGCAAGAGGCCATTGATGGAATTGAAATCAGAGAACAGGAACGCATAGAAGCTAACATAGAGAGAGACAAAAGGATCTCCAGGAATGAAACAATATTAAGAGAACTGTGTGACCAATCCAAAAGGAGCAATATCCGCATTATAGGGGTCCCAGAAGAAGAAGAGAGAGGAAAAGAGATGGAAAGTATCTTAGAAGAAATAATTGCTGAAAACTTCCCCACACTGGGGGAGGAAGTAATCGAACAGACCACGGATATACACAGAACCCCCAACAGAAAGGATCCAAGAAGGGCAACACCAAGACACATAATAATTAAAATGGCAAAGATCAAGGACAAGGAAAGAGTGTTAAAGGCAGCTAGAGAGAAAAAGGTCACCTATAAAGGGAAACCCATCAGGCTAACGTCAGATTTCTCAACAGAAACCCTACAGGCCAGAAGAGAATGGCATGATATATTTAATACAATGAAACAGAAGGGCCTTGAACCAAGGATACTGTATCCAGCACGACTATCATTCAAATATGACGGTGGGATTAAACAATTCCCAGACAAACAAAAGCTGAGGGAATTTGCTTTCCACAAACCACCTCTACAGAACATCTTACAGGGACTGCTCTAGATGGGAGCACTCCTAGAAAGAGCACAGCACAAAACACCCAACATATGAAGAATCGAGGAGGAGGAACAAGAAGGGAGAGAAGAGAAGAATCTCCAGATAGTGTATATAACAGCTCAATAAGCGAGCTAAGTTAGGCAGTAAGATACTAAAGAGGCTAACCTTGAACCTTTGGTAACCACGAATTTAAAGCCTGCAATGGCAATAAGTACATATCTTTCAATAGTCACCCTAAATGTTAATGGGTTGAATGCACCAATCAAAAGACACAGAGTAACAGAATGGATAAAAAAGCAAGACCCATCTATATGCTGCTTACAAGAATCTCACCTCAAACCCAAAGACATGTACAGACTAAAAGTCAAGGGATGGAAAAACATATTTCAAGCAAACAACAGTGAGAAGAAAGCAGGGGTTGCAGTACTAATATCAGACAAAATAGACTTCAAAACAAAGAAAGTAACAAGAGATAAAGAAGGACACTACATAATGATAAAGGGCTTAGTCAAACAAGAGGACATAACCATTCTAAATATATATGCACCCAACACAGGAGCACCAGCATATGTGAAACAAATACTAACAGAACTAAAGGGGGAAATAGACTGCAATGCATTCATTTTAGGAGACTTCAACACGCCACTCACCCCAAAGGATAGATCCACTGGGCAGAAAATAAGTAAGGACATGGAGGCACTGAACAACACAGTAGAGCAGATGGACCTAATATACATCTATAGAACTCTACATCCAAAAGCAACAGGATATACATTCTTCTCAAGTGCACATGGAACATTCTCCAGAATAGACCACATACTAGCCCACAAAAAGAGCCTCAGTAATTTCCAAAATATTGAAATTCTACCAACCAACTTTTCAGACCACAAAGGTACAAAACTAGAAATAAATGGTACAAAGAAAGCAAAAAGGCTAACAAACACATGGAGGTTTAACAACATGCTCCTAAATAATCAATGGATCAACGACCAAATTAAAATAGAGATCAAGGAATTTTTGGAAACAAATGACAACAACAACAGAAAGCCCCAACTTCTGTGGGACGCAGCAAAAGCAGTCTTAAGAGGAAAGTATATAGTGATCCAGGCACTCTTGAAGAAGGAAGAACAATCCCAAATGAATAGTCTAACATCACAATTATCGAAACTGGAAAAAGAAGAACAAATGAGGCTTAAAGTCAGCAGAAGGAGGGACATAATAAGGATCAGAGAAGAAATAAACAAATTTGAGAAGAATAAAACAATAGCAAAAATCAATGAAACCAAGAGCTGGTTCTTTGAGAAAATAAACAAAATAGATAAGCCTCTAGCCAGACTTATTAAGAAGAAAAGAGAGTCAACACAAATCAACAGTATCAGAAACGAGAAAGGAAAAATCACGATGGACCCCACGGAAATGCAAAGAATTATTGGAGAATACTATGAAAACCTATATGCTAACAAGCTGGGAAACCTAGAAGAAATGGACAACTTCCTAGAAAAATATAACCTTCCAAGATTGACCCAGGAAGAAACAGAAAATCTAAACAGACCAATTACCAGCAACGAAATTGAAGCGGTAATCAAAAAACTACCAAAGAACAAAACCCCCGGGCCAGATGGATTTACCTCGGAATTTTATCAGACATACAGGGAAGACATAATACCCATTCTCCTTAAAGTTTTCCAAACAATAGAGGAGGAGGGGATACTCCCAAACTCATTCTATGAAGCTAACATCACCCTAATACCAAAACCAGGCAAAGACCCCACCAAAAAAGAAAACTACAGACCAATATCACTGATGAACGTAGATGCAAAAATACTCAAAAAATATTAGCAAACCGAATTCAAAAATACATCAAAAGGATCATACACCATGACCAAGTGGGATTCATCCCAGGGATGCAAGGATGGTACAACATTCGAAAGTCCATCAACATCATCCAAAACATCAACAAAAAGAAAGACAAAAACCACATGATCATCTCCATAGATGCTGGAAAAGCATTTGACAAAGTTCAACATCCATTCATGTTAAAAACTCTCAGCAAAATGGGAATAGAGGGCAAGTACCTCAACATAATAAAGGCCATCTATGATAAACCCACAGCCAACATTATATTGAACAGCGAGAAGCTGAAAGCATTTCCTCTGAGATCGGGAACTAGACAGGGATGCCCACTCTCTCCACTGTTATTTAACATAGTACTGGAGGTCCTAGCCACGGCAATCAGACAAAATAAAGAAATACAAGGAATCCAGATTGGTAAAGAAGAAGTTAAACTGTCACTATTTGCAGATGACATGATACTGTACATAAAAAACCCTAAAGACTCCACCCCAAAACTACTAGAACTGATATCGGAATACAGCAAAGTTGCAGGATACAAAATCAACACACAGAAATCTGTGGCTTTCCTGTATACTAACAATGAACCAACAGAAAGAGAAATCAGGAAAACAACTCCATTCACAATTACATCAAAAAAAATAAAATACCTAGGAATAAACCTAACCAAAGAAGTGAAAGACTTATACTCTGAAAACTACAAGTCACTCTTAAGAGAAATTAAAGGGGACACTAACAGATGGAAACTCATCCCATGCTCGTGGCTAGGAAGAATTAATATGGTCAAAATGGCCATCCTGCCCAAAGCAATATACAGATTTGATGCAATCCCTATGAAACTACCAGCAACATTCTTCAATGAACTGGAACAAATAATTCAAAAATTCATATGGAAACACAAAAGACCCCGAATAGCCAAAGCAATCCTGAGAAAGAAGAATAAAGTAGGGGGGATCTCACTCCCCAACTTCAAGCTCTACTATAAAGCCATAGTAATCAAGACAATTTGGTACTGGCACAAGAGCAGAGCCACAGACCAATGGAACAGACTAGAGAATCCAGACATTAACCCAGACATATATGGTCAATTAATATTTGATAAAGGAGCCATGGACATACAATGGCGAAATGACAGTCTCTTCAACAGATGGTGCTGGCAAAACTGGACAGCTACATGTAGGAGAATGAAACTGGACCATTGTCTAACCCCATATACAAAAGTAAACTCAAAATGGATCAAAGACCTGAATGTAAGCCATGAAACCATTAAACTCTTGGAAGAAAACATAGGCGAAAACCTCTTAGACATAAACATGAGTGACCTCTTCTTGAACATATCTCCCCGGGCAAGGAAAACAACAGCAAAAATGAGTAAGTGGGACTATATTAAGCTGAAAAGCTTCTGTACAGCAAAAGACACCATCAATAGAACAAGAAGGATCCCTACAGTATGGGAGAATATATTTGAAAATGACACATCCGATAAAGGCTTGACGTCCAGAATATATAAGGAGCTCACATGCCTCAACAAACAAAAAACAAATAACCCAATTAAAAAATGGGCAGAGGAACTGAACAGACAGTTCTCCAAAAAAGAAATACAGATGGCCAACAGACACATGAAAAGATGCTCCACATCGCTAATTATCAGAGAAATGCAAATTAAAAGTACAATGAGGTATCACCTCACACCAGTAAGGATGGCTGCCATCCAAAAGACAAACAACAACAAATGTTGGCGAGGCTGTGGAGAAAGAGGAACCCTCCTACACTGCTGGTGGGAATGTAAAATAGTTCAACCATTGTGGAAAGCAGTATGGAGGTATATCAAAATGCTCAAAACAGACTTACCATTTGACCCAGGAATTGCACTCCTAGGAATTTACCCTAAGAACGCAGCAATCAAGTTTGAGAAAGACAGATGCACCCCTATGTTTATTGCAGCACTATTTACAATAGCCAAGAATTGGAAGCAACCTCAATGTCCATCAATAGATGAATGGATAAAGAAGATGTGGTACATATACACAATGGAATACTACTCAGCCATAAGAAAAGGGCAAATCCAATCATTTGCAGCAACATGGATGGAGCTGGAGGGTATTATGCTCAGTGAAACAAGCCAAGCGGAGAAAGAGAAATACCAAATGATTTCACTCATCTGTGGAATATAAGAACAAAGGAAAAACTGAAGGAACAAAACAGCAGCAGAATCACAGAACTAATGAATGGACTAACAGGTACCAAAGGGGAAGGGACTGGGGAGGATGGGTGGGTAGGGAGGGATAAGGGGGGGAGAAGTAGGGGGGTATTAAGATTAACATACATGGGGGGGTAGGAGAAAAGGGAGGGCTGTACAACACAGAGAAGGCAAGTAGTGATTCTACAACATTTTGCTATGCTGATGGACAGTGACTGTAAAGGGGTTTATAGGGGAGACCTGGTATAGGGGAGAGCCTAGTAAACATAATATTCGTCATGTAAGTGTAGATTAGTGATACCAAAAACAAAGCAAAAAAAAAAAAAAAAAGGGCAGTTCCTGTGTGGTAACCTCCAACGAGTTCTACACAAGGGTATAAAGGGCATATAAAAGTGTAGGCAAAGGGTCTGTTTGTGTTTATACAGAGGATCAAAGCCTAATTGGGCTACGCCGAAAATGAACTAAGATACGATATGAAAAAGAACTTCCAACATCAGCACTCTCTGGAAGACTCATGCCAGAAGATGATCATCAAAAAACCCCAACAAAGATCCACGCACTGCTACAGCTGTAGATGCACTCATCCCACCAGTTCCTGGACTTGCCATGGGAATGAGGAAGGAGATATCTAAACTGGCCTCTGCATACAGTAAAACAACAAATTTGACTGGATCTATACTGTTGGAACTCAACCAAGAATTTGGAGAAGTGCAAATTGTAGCGCTCCAAACTCTTACAACTACAGACTATTTACTGTTAAAAGAACATATGGCATGTGAACAGTCCCCAGGAATGGGTTGTTTTAATTTGTCTGATTTCTCTCAGACTGTTCAAGTTCAGTTGGACAATATCCACCATATCATAGATAAGTTTTCACAAATGCCTAAGGTGCCTTAATGGTTTTCTTGGTTTCACTGGAGATGGCTGGTAATTACAGGTATGCTTTGGTTATGTAACTATACTCCTATTATGTTAATGTGTGTGCGCAATTTAAGTAGTAGCTTAAAACCTATATATGCTGAAGTTACTCTACAAGAAGATATGTCAAAGAAATAATCAATCTTCCCATGTTTTCTTCCGTCTGCAACTTCTATAGCTTTTCTTCTTCCTTCCTAATTACAACCCTTAAATAGAATTCGTGCCTCATATCAAATTTACCGAGTATCATAACTCCTCCAAGTGGTAAAGATACCTCAAGACAAATGCTGGGCATAGAAGCCACAGGGCATAAATATGCAAAGAAGTAAAAAGCTAACCTTTTCAAACAATAAGGCTTTCCTCTCACTTACCAACTTCACATTTCCCTGTATGGCCCCGGAAGATGACTGGTTAGCCAGAGACGGTAAGATTCCTCAAGGGAGGAACAACCTAAGACAGGCACAGTCGCAGGGGGGCCATCAGGTGAGAAATTGGGGATCAACAGAGGTGAGGCTTAGAACCTCACCCCCCCCTATTCTGAGAGAAATCTTCTGCATACGTGGATGTTTTATTGCCCTTGTCTAGCTTGGATTAACACATAGTCTACAGGCACACACCTGATCATCTACATTTGCTCTCTTACAACACTAAACTATGTTTTCTACCTTTATCTTGTATCTACCTACCACTTCAGCATTTTATTAAAAATAATAATAAAGAGAGAAATGTGGTATCCACATATAAATCAAGTATAAAAACCAAATGAGTATTCATATTTGAACTGACTGTTTAGAGTTCATAATGCATGAGCAAAACCGAAAGTTTCTGTGATGACTGCCCTTGTACTGTTCACTATGTAACTTATTCATTTTGTAAGAATTTGTTCTACATGTAAGAACTTGTTTGTTATGCCTCAGAAGAGTGGAGACTGACGAAAATTAGGCTTGGGGTGGATTAATGTTTGTGCATTGAGCATTGACTCCCCTATACAGAATTTTATTGTCGTTAACAACCATTTGATCAATAAATATGAGAGATGCCCTCACAAAAAAAAAAAAAAAAGAAGGACAGACTTCCAATGGTAAAATAAATAAGTAACCGGGATGTAATGTATAGCATAAGGAATATAGTCAAGATATTGTAACAGCTTGGTAGGGTGATAGCTGGAACCTAGAATTATGTATATAAATGTTCTACCACTGTGTTGTACACTTGAAACTAATGTAATGTAATACTGTGCGTCAACTACCCTTCAATAAAAAATAATTATTTAAAAAAAAAAAAAAAGATATTACACTATTGGTCTCATAGAGTTTTATTTACTTACCAACTCAGTGTGAAGTTTTCCTGTCTTAATATAAAGTCACTTCAATAATTATCAGTGTTTTTTAACCAATTTTGAGGTACATAAACTAGTTTTCAGAGAAGAGCAACCCAAAAGCACAAAATCTAGTCTTCTTGGGCCAAAAAAGGATTGTTTTTTGATTCTAGGTATTTAACAGATTTATAAGTCATATGAAGACCATCAGTCTTTCTCTCCTTTGGTAGAAATTCCTTGGGCCTAAATAGAGAGACTGAGTGTGTTATCTAAGAAGAAGACTAGAAAGTGAGGAACAGAGTAGTTTCTGGACAAGATTATCAGTTTGCATAGACTGCTGTGAGGCCTTTCTCAAAGTTGTAGAATTGGGAGACATTGCAAAATTCCACCCATCTCTTTAGATTTCCAGTAAGCTACAGATCACTCTGACATCATTCATGATAAGAAGTAATATCTAAAATGCCCATGGACATGAAGGTAGCATTGAAGATACAGATTCTGCTAGCGAATGCTTTCTCCTGAAGAACACTGAATTTTGTTTTCAGCCAACAATTTTATAGACTTAACTCTAAACTCCCTGTCACTGTCAACAGCCAAAACCTCTCTTCTTTCAAATATCTACCTGTTGCTTTTCCCTGGATACCTTGGATTCTTCCTTGCACATGCACAGTTCTGTAATCACCCAAAGATGAGGAAAGAATTGATACATAGATTTTTGAGCTTCCCCTCTGTCCCCTCCCCTCTTCCTAGGATTTACCCCTTCACTTTCCAAACGCTCTGGAAGACTTTGTCACAAAATTCCCACTTCTTAAACCTGTAAAATGGTGGATTACAGTTAAGTTCCAGTTTCCTATGAATGAAAAACCTTTGAACTCCATTTTTCCCCCATGTCATTTTCCTTCTTTCATGCATTGAACTTCATCCATTTTGTCAATGCATTGTTTAAGGTTTATAATTTTTATATGTGTAAGGGCTAGTCTTGTTTGGGTGCTCTATCATTATATTTTGATATCCTTGTAATCTGCTGCTAAAAGATACTAAACTTCACCAGTTGTGAGTTTTGGTCATAGCAAACACTTAGTTTTCAGTGTTTGATAAATTGTTTATTCATTGATATATTTTAATTGTCTTTCTTTTAACTTCATTGTTTTATTTGTAAATTCTTGGAAACTGAATTCCTGGGAAATATTTATCTGGTAATGGACATTGTATACTTCAAAACTGTTCCTGAATAAAATCTCCATTCCCCACTTCTAGTCATATATTATTTCTACAGTGGCTTTCTGATCCAAGTGGCATTACAAAACAATGGGTATTTCAAAGCTTTACTAACAAAAACGTGGTCTGTGGATCAATTTTTTGTTTGTTTTTTTGACTTTTAAAAAATATTTTAGGCTTACAACAAAATTGAGAGGAAAATACAGAGATCTCCCATATAAACTCTGCCCTTCATATGCATAGCCTCCCCCAATATCAACATCCTATATCACAATGGTACATTTGTTTCAATTGATGAACCTACTTTGATACATCATAATCACCCAAAGCCCATACTTTAGAGTTCACTCTTGATGGTGTAAATTCTGTGGTTTTGCAAAAATGTATAATGACATGTATCTACCATTGTAGTATCATACAGAATAGTTTCACTACCCTAAAAATCATCTGTGTTCCATCTGTTCCTCCATCGCTCTCCCCACAACCCCTGCCATCTACTGATTTTTTACTGTCTCCATAATTGCCTTTTCCAGAATATACAAACATACCTTGTTTTATTGTGCTTCACAAATAGTGCATTTTGTAGAAATTGAGGGTTTATGTCAGTCCTGTGTTGAGCAAGTCTATTGGTTCCATTTTTTACAGCATTTGCTCACTTTATGTCTTGTTGTCACATTTTGGTAATTCTCACAATATTTAAAACTTTGTCATTGTATTTGTTATGGTGGTCTGGTGATCAGTTATTTTTAATGTTGCTATTGTAATTAATCATTGTGGGACATCACAAACCATGCCCATATAAGATAATGTACTTAATCGATAAATGTTTGTGTTCTGACTGCTCCACTTACTGGTCATTTCCTCCCTCCTTTGCCCTCATTTCTCTTCCTCTCTTCAAGTCTCCCTATTCTCCAAGACACAACAATATTGAAATTAAGCCAATTAACAACTCTACAATGGTCTCTAAGTATTTGAGTGATAGGTGCAATTGCATGTCTCTCACTCAAAATCACTTTAATTTAGAAATTATTAAGCTTAGTGAGGAAGGCATGTTGACACAAAGCCAAGACAGACCAAAGTCTAGGCCTCTTGCACCAAAAAGTTAGCCAAGTTGTAAATGCAAAGGAAAAGTTCTTGAAGAAAATTAAAAGTGCTATTTCTGTAAACAGAAATTTTCACAAAAGGAAACATCCTTAATGCTGATAGGGAGAAAGTTTTAGTAGTCTGGATAGAAGATCAAAACTGCTGCAATATTCCCTTAAACCAAGGGCTAATCCAGAGCAGGGCCCTAACTCTCTTCAGTTCTGTGAAGGCTAAGAGAGGTGAGGAGGCTGCAGAAGGAAAGTTTGAAGCTAACAGAAGTTGGTTCATGAAGCTTAAGGGAAGGAGCAGTATCTGTAACATAGAAGTGAAAGGTGAAGCAGCAAGTGGTGATACAGAAACTGCAAGTTATACAGATGATACAGTCACTATAATTACTGAAGGTGGCTACACTAAACAAAGGATTTTGGACGGAGGCAAAACAACCTTACATTGTAAGAAGAGGCCATCTAGGACTTTCATAGCTAGAGAGAAGTCCTAGTGGCTGGCTTCAAAGCTTCAAAGGACAGGCTGACCCTTTTTTTAAGGGTTAATGCAGCTGGTGACTTTAGGTTGAAGCCAATGCTTATTTACCATTCTGAAAATCCTAGAGTTCCTAAAAATTACACTATACCTATTCTGCCTATAGTACAGTGCTCTATAATTGGAACAATAAAGGCTGGATGACAGCCCATGTGTTTACAATATGGTTTACTGAGTATTTTAAACCAACTGCTGAGACCTACTGCTCAGAAAAAAAGATTTTTTTCAAAGTAAGACAGCTCACTGACAATGTACCTAGTTACCCGAGAGCTCTGAAGATGTACAATGAGATTAATGTTTTCATGCTTGCTAACACAGTATCCATTCTGTGGTTCATGAGTCAAGAAGTTATTTCAAATTTCAAGTCTTATTATTTAAGACATTCATTTCATAAGGCTGTAGCTGCTAGAGATAGTGATTCCTCTGATAGATATGGCAAAATAAATTGAAAAAATTCTGGTAAAGATTCACTGTTCTATATGCCATGAAGAACATTTGTGATTCATAGGAAGAAATCAGCATATCAACATTGACAGGAGTTTGGAAGAAGTTGAATCCAACCCTCATGGATGACTTTGAGGGGTTCAAAATTTCAGTGGAAGTGGTGAAAATAGGAAGAGCACAAGAATTAGAAGTGGAGTCTGAAAATGTGATTGAATGGCTGCAATCTCATGATGAGAGGTTGCTTCATATAGATGAGCAAACAAATTGTTTTATTGAGATGGAATCTACTCCTGGTGAATATCCTATGAAGTTTTCCAAAATGCCAACAAGATTTAAAATATTATATAAACTTAGTTGATAAAGCAGTGGCAGGGTTTGAGAGGATAAAGCAGTGGCAGGGTTTGAGAGGATAAAGCAGTAGCAAGGTTTGACAGTTTCCCATGCCACAGTGAAATTTTTCTTGAAAGGAAAGGTCAATCTAGGTGTCAGACTTTACTGTTTTATTTTTAGAATTTGCCACAGTCATTCCAACCGTCAACAACCACTATCCTGATCAGTCAGCAGCCATCAGCACAGAAGCAAGACCCTCTACAAGCAAAAAAGATAGTAAGTTGCTAAAAGCTCAGCTGATGCTTACCATTATTTTAGCAATAAGATATTTTTAAGTTATGTATGCTGTTGTTTTAGACACAATGCTATTGCACAGTTAACAGACTACAAGTCAGTGTAAACATAACTTTTATATGCACTGGGAAACAAAAAAAATCATTTGATTTGCTTTATTGTGATATTCACTTTATTGAGGTAGTCCAGAACCAAAGCCACAGTATCTCTGAGATAGGTATGGTTATAGTTGGAATCCTACAGTATACAGCCTTTTCAGATTGGCTTCTTTACTTCCTAATACATATTTAAGGTTTCTCCATGTCTTTTCATGGCATAACAGGTCATTTGTTTAGCACTGAACAATACTGCATTGCCTGTATGTACCACAGTTTATTTATCTATTCACCTACTGAAAAACATCTTAGTTCCTTCTCAGTTTTGGCAATCACGAATAAAGCTGCTATAAACTCCTAGTGCAGGCTTTTCTGCGGACATGGTTTCATTTCATTTGGGTAAATTCCAAGGAGAATGATTTCTGGATCATGTGGTGAGAGGATGTTTAATTTTATAAGAAATCACCAAAACTGTCTTTCATTTGGCATTCCCACCAGAAATGAATGAGAAATTCTATTACTCCATAACCTTGTCCCCATTTGGTGGTGTCAGTGTTCTGGATTTCAGACATTCTAATAGGTGGTAGTGGTATTTCATTTTAATTTGCATTTCCCTGATGTCATAATGATGTGGAATGTCTTTTCATACATCTCATTTTTTTAAATTGCAAAATTAATGTAAAATGCTTTGAAAAAGGCTTAGAACTTTCATTTATATGCAGTCTTCAAAAACTTCAGAGAGAATTGAAATCCAAATATCTAACTTACATCTTGCAGCATGTGATTATATATAATATTATAAAGCAAAAGAAGTTACATTGTAGAAAAAGATGAAATGTGGCTGAACTTTTTGGCATTTTTATTTAACTTAGAAGCAGTATGATATTATGTTAGTTGCTAAGATGGGAAATCATGATTTTTTGCTCCATATGTGTACCACCCTCAATCCATTTGCTGGTTGAATATCAATGTCATGGTTGATTTGTGAATCAAAGTATACTGTAATAGATGTTGAATTCTACCATGGAAATGTTCACTTTGGATACCTCATCCTGTATAGGTATAGCTTTTATTTATTAATAGACTGTAGGAATCATTATTATTTTAATGATCTTTAGAAAGTGACAATTTACTCTGTGTTACATGTGTTATAACCATTCTCACTAAGCTATCTGCCACATGATTGTCATTTAATGGAAGGCAGGCAGAGACACCTGGGGTTTGCAATAAAAAAAAAAAAGCCTCTTCAATGGCAGATACTGCCCACTGTGGTAAAACATTGAGAACTATATTTTAAAGAGAGAAGAATACCGAATGTGAAGACTGATTGAAAATACATATTACCTATATTATGTTATATTCTCTTATTATATTTTTTTCTGCCTGGACTTATTTAAGAATCCTTGTGATTTCTAATTTAAGAATCCTTATAACTTCTTTTTTGCTTTTGCTTTTCAGCTTTACTGGGATCTTTCCATTTGTAAACTCCTTTAAATAACTATGCCAAATTTATACTCTCTGTCTCTCTATCTCTATCTCTCTGTCTCTTTCTCTGTCTCTCTCTCTATATATGTATAATATATAATATATAAAATTATGATTCAAATATATATTCCTAACAAACAATTAAGGGTACATAATATGGTAAATGCAATTTGCCCATTACATAGTGGATGAGTAACTGGAAGGTAGAGAATTAATAATTCAGTTTCCTAGCTTTGTGACTCCACTTAGAAGACTGTTTCCTCATAACAGCCAACCACATCATGTAATTGTCCTCTAGTTCATTCTTCTTATTTTGATATTGGCTAATTCCAGATGTCAACCCAAACCTCAGGAACTCATTAGGTTTGAGATAAGAATGGAGGTGTCCCTTCTAACTCTTCTGAGGGGTATCTTGATTCTGAATAGGTGCAAACCATATACATTTTTTAATGAAGCATTTCCATCACTTCGAAGTAAAGCCTCTTACTCTCTAAGCAGTTTCTCCCCAGTACTCTCTTTTCCCACTACCATACACTGGCAACTGTCAGTCTGCATTCTGTCTCTGTGGACTAACCTATTTTGGATATTTCTTATAAATATAATTTTTCAGTATGTGAGCTTTTGTATCTGGTTTTTATTGAGATTCATTCACATTGCAACATATATCATTACCTCATTTTTCACAGCTGAGTAATATACCAATATAATCACAATTTGTTTATCAATTCATGTGTTGCTGAACATTTGGACTGTTTCTACCTTTGTCTACTGTGAATAGTGCTGCTGTAAATATATGTGTACATGTACTTATTTGAATAACCATTTTCAGTTTTTTGGATGCATATCTAAAAGTGGAATTGTGGAGTCATATTGTAATTCTATGCTTAACTTTTTGAGGAACCAACAAACTGTTTTCCATGGCAACTGAGCCTTTTTTATATTTTCCTAAGCAATGTACAAGTGTTCTAATTTCCCTGTACCCTTGCTCCTTTCTCTCTTTTCTTTCTTCTTTTTTTTTTTTTGGTGTGTGTTTGTATTGTAGTCATTCTAGTGGGTGTAGAGTAATACCTGATCATGGGTTTGATTTACATCTTTCCAATGACTAAAGATGTGGAATATGTTTTTAATGAACTTGTTGGCTATTTGTATATCTTCTTTGGGGAAATATATATATTCAAGAACCTCACGCATTTTTATTAGGTTCTCTTTTTGTTGTTGAGCATGAAAGTTCTTTATGTACTCTGAATACTAGAACTTTTTCAGTTATATGATTTCTGTATGTTTTCTCTCACTTCGTAGTAGTCTTTCTACTTTCTTAGTGATGTCCATTAATTTTTTTAATTAACAATTTTTTCATGAAGTTCAATTTATCTGTTTTTTCTTTTGTTTGTGATTTTGGTATCTGAGACTATCTAAGAATCCATTACAAAATCCAAGGTCATCAAGATTTACCTCTATGTTTTCTTCTAAGAATTTTATTGGTTTAGCTCTTACATTTGAGTCATTGATCCATTTTGAATTAAATTTTAATATGGCGAGAGACAGGCATCTAACTTTTTTTTTTTCATGTAGGAAGCTATTCTCATCACTATATGTTAAAGAGACTGTTCTTTCTCCAATGAATAGTCTCTGGCATCAGGGTAACAGTGGCCTCAAAATTAGCTAGGAAGAGTTTCCTCTTCTTTTATTTATTATTTTTTAACAGTTTGAGAAGGATTGGTGGTAATTATTTTTAAATATTTGGTATATTCACTAATGTAACCATCTGGTACTGGACTTTCTGGGGGAGGTTTTTAATTACTGATTCAGTTCCTTTAATTGTTACAAGTCTGTTGAGACTTTATGTTTTTCTTGAATCAGTTTAGGTTATTTGTGTTTTTAGAATTTTGTCCACTTCATCTCTACTATCTACTTTGCTGGCCAATAATTGCATAAAGGATTCTCTTATCCTTTTTATTCTTGTAAGGGTGAGAGTAATGTTCCCACTTTCACTGTATCACTAGTAGACTATACATGAACTGCTACAGAGACTCCTTCATTCTGAAATGGAAGTACACTAGGTGGTAACTTGAAGGCATATGAAGAAATACAAGTAGTTGGCAAAAATAACTACATAGGTAAGAATAACTATAGGTAAATATAAACACAGGTATTATTTTTTAGTTTGTAACCCCTTAGCTTATAACCCCACTTTTTATTTCCTATATGATTTAAAAGATAGATGAATAAAATGTGATTATAAATCTGTTACTGGACACACTCTCTTTAAAAAGGTTATTTGTGACAACCTACAGGCAGAGGAGACAAAGTCGTATAGGAGCTTTTGAATGCTGTTGAAGCTAAGTTGATATCAATGCAAATTGGATCATTACAAATTTAGGATGTTAATTGTAATCCTATAATAACCACTAAGAAAATACCTAAAAAAATATGCAAAAGAAAATGAGAATGGACTGAAATTAGTACACTACCAAAAAATGAATTGAACACAAAACATTATAGCAATAGAAGAAATGAGGGACAAAAAAATATAGGACAAAAAAAGTAAAGTTTAAAATTACAGAAATAAATCCTTTATTATCAGCAATTACCTTAAATATAATTTAATTAAACCCTCCAAACAAAATACAGAGATTGGAAGAATGGATTAAAAAACATCATCCAACTATATACTATCTACAGAGACTGTGTTAGATCCAAATATACAATTAAATTGAAAGTGAAAGAGCAGCAAAGATATTCATGCAAATAATAATCAAAAGAAAGCTGGGATGGTTATACTAATATAGACAAATAGCTTTAAGTAAAAAAAAAAAAAAAAGACAAAAAACATTAACTATTGATGAAGAGGCGATTTATTAAGAAGATGTAGCAGTTATAAATATATGCGCACCAAACAACAGAGCCCCAAATGTAACACATTAATATTAAATAGAGAAATATTTCTACAAAAACATTGAAGACTTCAATACCCCTCTTACAGTAATGGATTTAATATCTAGACAGAAGTTCAATAAGGAATTTTGGACATGAGCAACAGTATTCTGATATTGTGATTTATTATAAGGTATATATACATATATATATTTGGTCTTCACCCCTGTTCTGGCTCACAACTTCCTAAATCCTTGGCATTTAAGTGTTAAGAGTGATAAAGGTGTCTTGTTATGTTAATGAATTGATTCTTGGATAACACCTAAGGATGGGGGCTAGTTGCCAATGGAGCCAGCCAACTATGTGATTAAAGGGTTGGAACTTTCAATCCCAACCCCTGACCACCAGGGGGGGGACAGGAGCTGGAGACTGCATTAGTTGCCAATAATTATTTAATAAATCATGCCATTGTAATGAAGCCTTCATTAATAATAATAATAATAATAATAATAATAATAATGGGGTTCAGAGAGCTTCTAGGTTGGTAAACAGTGGAAATTTGGGAAAATGATGTATTCAGAGAGCATGGAAACTTTGTATCCTTTCCTTATACCTTGCCATAGGTATCTCTTGATCTGTCTGTTGACTTGTATCCTTTATAATCTCCTTTAATAAACTGGTAGTAAATAAGTGTTTCCCTGAGTTCTGTGAGCTGTCTAACAAATTACTTGAATTAAGGAGATAGTCATTGGAACCTCCAGTGTGTAGCTGGTAGATCAGAAGCATAGGTAACAGCCTGGAGCTTGCAACTGGCATCTGAAATCTGAGATGGGTATGGGACAGAACCCTTAACCTGTGCAGTCTGATGCTATCTCTGGGTAGATGTTGTCAGAATTGAGTTGAATTCTCAGACACCCTGTTCAATATATTTCAGAATACCTTATTCAACTTTAAAACAACTACAATATCCTATTGTGTATTTAAAACTTCTAAGAGAGTAGATTTAAAAAATCCTCACTACAAAAAAAATCGTAACAATGTAAGGTAAGTGATGGATGTCACCTCATTGTGAAAATCATTGCACAATATATACATATATCAAACCATTGCATTGTACATCTTAAACTTATGCAATGTTATATGTCAATTACACATCAAGAAAATTGAAGGGTAAAAAATAAACCAACTAGATCTAATAAACATCAATAGACAATTCCAGAGCTGAACAGCTAGTCAAATATGCACAAAATTTTCATGAGGAAAGACTATATGTTAGGTCACAAAACAAGTCTAAGTATATTTAAAAAGATTGAAATTGTACAAAGTATATTCTGTGGCCATGAAGCCAGAAAGAATGAATGAAGCTAGAAATCAAAAACAGAAGGAAAACTAAAAAGTTCATAAATATATGGAAATCAAACAGCATACTCTTAAATAACAATGGTTCAAAGAGGAAATATCAAAAGATATTTGAAAGTACTTAGAGAATGAAAACTAAAGCATAGTATACTAAAACTTATGGTGTGCTTACAGGGAAATTTATAGCAGTGGATTCATAATTGAAAAAGACAAAAGATCTCCAATAAATAGTCTAATTTTACACTTTAAATAATTAGACAAGAAGAGAAATCTAACCCAAAGCTACGAGAAGGCAGAAAATAGTAAAGATTAGAATGGAGATAAATGGAATAGAGAACAGAAAAAAATAGGGAGAATAAATGAAAACAAAAGATGTTTCTTTGAAAAGATGAACAAAATTTGCAAACTTTTCCCTAGACTGACAGAGGAAAAAGATCTGTCAATATTCTAGTTTCTATTTGTATAGGTGACAGAGATGTGAAAAGAAATATACAAAAAATACTACAGGTTATTTATTGTTTTATCATTCTGCTTTGTTATTCTATCCCTCTTTAATATTTAATAATATGTTTTATAGGCTTTGACTTATTTTCTTTAATGTTAATGAAAATGAGTCCCTGTAGGAAGGAAATAATTCTTTTTTACTTTTTCTATGTGTGAAAAGAAAAAGGGTATGTATCAAAAGCTTACACAAGTTACCACCATGTCATTTTTTTGATTATGTGCACATCCTCTGGTTTTTTTCTATAAATAAAGATTAGAGAATTGATTTGTATAAAGGGAGCTAACAAAGCACAATTTAATTCTTATTCTAATTCAGTTGTTTTCCTTCTGTATTATATATGCCACACATGTGCAAAACTTAATGCAAGAGAGCAGCTTACAAGGAATCAACATGGTTGGGCCTATTACCTCTTTAAGAGTCATTCCTAAGCGTTTCCATTCATTTTCTTTGGGGTATGGTGACACATCTAACAATTAAATGTAGCTGAAGAAGAAACAAAGAGGAAAGGTAGATTGTTCCCTATGATAATTTATCTTCATTTATTTGTATTCCCTATTAAAATTCTTGTATAAATGGTCTAAAATAATTTAAAGTGCATGTATTCGGAGCAAAATTAAACTGATTTTCTTATAGGCAAAATTTGACAAACATGATAGTGTTTTGTGAAGTTTTGATTTGGATTCCGTAATAATATGGAACAAATAAATCTTCTTGGGCTCAATATCTAAGAGACCAATTATAAAATGTATCAAATGCTGATTTGATATTCTTTTAACTCTGCAGTGTTTACATTATAAAGGGGTCAATATTATATTAAAACTCTCAAAATATGTTAAATGTTTGTGGGGTCATACAGTTCAAAAAGTATCTGTGTTATGGTATGACTATTATTAATTAGGATAATGTTCCATTTTTTGACAACCTGATAATGTATTACAAATTTTTCGTGACTTAGAAAAAGCTATGTGTACTATCAGTATTAATCAAGAGACATTACATTTTAATGTGGGAATTTGCCTTACATGTTTTTTTTTCACAAAGGTATCATTGATATACAATCTTATGAAAGTTTCGCATGAACAACATTGTGGTTTCTCTATTCTTCATATTATCGAGTCCCCCCCACCCCCACCCCACAGTATCCATTCAGCTTAGCAAGATGTCACAGAGTCAAGGCTTGTCTTCTTTGTGATACACTGTCTTCCCCATGACCCCACACACACCATGTGTGCCAAGTATAAGGCCCCCAATTCCCTTCTCCATTCCCCCTGAAAGCTCCACACCTCCTTTCCTTTGGTAAGCACTAGTTCCATTTTGGAGTCTGTCAGTGAACTGCTGTTTTGTTCCTTCAGGTTTGTTTTGTTATATTTCACCGAGCGTAATACCCTCTAGCTCCATCCATGTTGTTGCAAGTGGTAGGATTTGTTTTCTTCTAATGGCTGAATAATATTCCATTGTGTATATGTACCACATCTTCTTTATCCATTCATCTACTGATGGACACTTCGGTTGCTTCCATATCTTGGCTATTGTAAATAGTGCTGTGATAAACATAGGGGTGCATATGTCTTTTTGAATCTGCAATCTTGCTTTCTTTGGGTAAATTCCTGGAGAGGAATTCCCAGGTCAAATAGTATTTCCATTTTTAGTATTTTGAGAAACCTCCAGATCACTTTGCACAATGGTTGAACAAATTTACATTCCCATCAGCAGTGTAGGAGGGTTCCCCTTTCTCTGCATCCTCACCAGCATTTGTTGTTGTTTGTCTTTTGGATGTTGACCATCCTAACTGGCATGAGGTGATATCTCATTGTGGTTTTAATTTGCATTTCCCTGATAATTAGCAATGTGGATCATCTTTTCATATGCCTGTTGGCCATCTGAATTTCTTCTTTGGTGAGGTGTCTGTTCATATCCTCCACCTATGTTTTAATAGGGTTATTTGCTTTTTGGGTGTTGAGGCATGTGAGTTCTTTATTTATTACGGATGTTAACCCCTTTTCAGATATGTCATTTACAAATATATTCTCCCATACTGTAGGATGCCTTTTTGTTCTGATGATGGTGTTCTTTGCTGTACAGAAGCTTTAGCTGGATGTAGTCCCATTTGTTCATTTTTGCTGTTGTTTCCCTTGCCTGAAGAGATGCATTCAGGAAAAACTTGCTCATGTTTATATTCAAGAGATTTTTGCCTATGTTTTCTCCAAAGAGTTTTATGGTTTCATGACTTATATTCAGGTCTTTGATCCATTTCGAGTTTACTTTTGTGAATGGAGTTAGAAAATAATCCAGTTTGATTCTCTTATATGTAGCTGCCCAGTTTTGCCAACACCAGTTGTTGAAGAGGCTGTCATTTCCCCATTGTATATCCATGGCTTCTTTATTGCATATTAATTGACCATATAAGCTTGGGGTTATATCAAGGCTCTCTATTTTGTACCATTGATCTATGGGTCTGTTATTGTGCCAGTACCAAATTGTCTTGATTACTGTGGCTTTGTAGTATAGCTTGAAGTTGGGGAGCATAATACCCCCATCTTTACTGTTCCTACTCAGGATTGCTTTGACTATTTGGGGTCTTTGGTGATTCCATATAAATTTTAGAACTATTTGTTCCAGTTCATTGAAGAATGCTCTTGGTATTTTGAGAGGGATTACATTGAATCTATAGATTGCTTTAGGCAGGATGGCCATTTTGACAATATTACTTCTTCTTATTTATGAGCACAGGGATGTATGTCCATGTATTGGTGTCTTCTTTAATTTTTCTCATGAGTTTCTTGTAGTTTTTATTGTATACGTCTTTCACCTTAGGTAAGTTTATTCCTAGGTATTTTATTCCTTTGTTGCAATTGTAAATGGAATTGTTTTCCTACTTTCTCTTCCTGCTAGTCCATTGTTAGTATATAGGAATGCAACAGATTTCTGTGTATTAATTTTGTATCCTGTGAATTTGCTGAATTCAGATATTAGTTCTAGTACTTTTGTGTAGATTCCTTAGGGTTTTCTATGTACAATATGATGTCATCTGCAAACAGTGACAGTTTAACTTCCTCCTTACCAATCTGGATGCCTTTTATTTCCTTGTTTTGTCTGATTGCTGTGGCTCAAACCTCTAGAACTATGTTGAATAAAAGTGGGGAGAGTGGGCATCCTTGTCTTGTAACCACTCTTAAAGGAAAAGCTTTCATCTTTTCACTCTTAGGTATGATGTAGGCTGTGGGTTTGTCATATATGCTCTTTATTATGTTGAGGTTGCCCTCTATATTCATTTTTTCAACAGTTTTTATCATAAATGGATGTTGAATTTTGTCGAATGCTTTTTCAGCATCTGTGGATATATCTTGTGGTTTTTGTCTTTCCTTTTGTTGATGTGGCTTATGTTATTGATGGATTTTCTAATATTGTACCATCCTTATATCCCTGGAAGAAATCTTACTTGATTATGATGGATGATCTTTTTTAATGTATTTTTGAATTTGGTTTGCTAATACTTTGTTGAGTATTTTTACATCTATGTTCATCAGACGTATTGGTCTGTAATTTTCTTTTTTTTGTGATGTCTGTCTGGTTTTAGTATTTGAGTGATACTTGCCTGACTGAATGAGTTTGGGAGTATTCTCTCCTCTTCTACTTTTTGGAACACTTTAAGAATGATGAGTATTAGCTCTTTAAATGTTTGCTAAAATTTAGCCATGAAGCCATCTGGTCCAGGGATTTGTTCTTAGGTACTTTTTTGATTATCAATTCAATTTCATTGCTGGTAATTGGTCTGTTCATATTTTATGTTTCTTTCTGGGTCAATCTTGGAAGGTTGCATTTTTTCTAAAAAGTTGTCTGTTTCTTCTAGGTTATCCAATTTGCATATAATTTTTCATAGCATTTTCTAATAATTCTTTGTATTTCTGTGGTGTCCATAATGACTTTTCCTTTCTCATTTCTGATTCTTTTTATGAGTGTAGACTCTTTTTTCTTGATAAGTCTGGATAGCGGTTTATATATTTTGTTTTCTCAAAAAACCAGCCCCTGGTTTCATTGTCTCTATTGCCTTATTCTCAATTTTATTTGTTTCTGCTCTGATCTTTATTACATCCTTCTTTCTACTGACTTTGGGCCTCATTTGTTCTTCTTTTTCTAGTTTTGTTACTTGTGAGTTTAGACTGTTCATTTGGGATTGTTCTTCTTTCCTGAGGTAGGCCTGTATTGCAGTAAACTTCCCTCTTAGCATGGCCTTCGCTGTGTCCCACAGATTTTGCAGTGTTGAATTATTGTTGTCATTTGTCTCCATATATTGCTTGATCTATGTTTTAATTTGGTCATTGATCCATTGAGTATTTAGGCACGTGTTGTTAAGCCTCAATGTGCTTGTGTGCTCTTTTGTTTTCTTTGCATAATTTATTTGTAGTTTCATACATTTGTGGTCTGAGAAGCTGGTTGGTACAATTTCAGTCTTTTTGAATTTACTGAGGCTCTTTTTCTGGCATAATATATGATCTCTTATGAAGAATGTTCCATGTGCACTTGAGAAGAATGTGTATCCTGCTGCTTTTGGGTAAGTGTTCTGTAGATGTCTGTTAGGTCCATCTGCTCTAATATGTTGTTCAGTGCTTCTTTGTCCTTACTTTTTTTCTGTCTGGTTGATCTGTCTTTTTGAGTGAGTGGTGTGTTGAAGTCTTCTAAAATGAATGCATTGCATTCTATTTCCCCTTTAATTCTGTTAGTATTTGTTTCACACATGTAGGTGATCCTGTGTTAGGTGTATGAATATTTATAATGGTTGTATCCTCTTGTTGGACTGACCCTTTTATCATTATGTAATGTCCTTCTTTATCTCATGTGACTTTCTTTGTTTTGAAGTGTGTTTTGTCTGATACAAGTACTGCAACTCCTGCTTTTTTCTCCCTATTAGTTGCATGAAATATCTTCTTCTATCCCTTCACTTTTAGTCTATGTATGTCTTTGGGTTTGAAGTGACTCTCCTGTAGGCAGCATATGGATGGGTCTTGTCTTTTTGTCCATTCTGTGTCTCCTTGTTCTTTTATTGGTGCTTCCAGACCATTTACATTTAGGCTGATTATCGATAGGTATGTACTTATTGCCATTGCAGGCTTTAGATTCATCATTACCAAACGTTCGAGGGTAACTTTCTTACTATCTAACAGTCTAATTTAACTTAATATGCTATTACAAACACAATCTAAGAGTTCTTTTTCTTTCCTCCTTTTTCTTCCTCCTCTATTCATTATGTATTAGGTATCATATTCTGTACTCTTTGTCCATCTCTTGACTGACTTTGGGGGTAGTTGATTTAATTTTGCATTTGCTTAGTAATTAATTGGTTTACTTCCTTTACTGTGGTTTTATTTTCTCTGGTGACAGCTATTTAGACTTAGGACCACTTCCATGTGTGGCAGTCCCTCTAAAATACACTGTAGAGATTATTTGTTGGAGATAAATTCCCTCAACTGTTCTTTATCTGGAGATTGTTTAATTCCTCCTTCAAATTTAAATGATAATATTTTTGGGTAGAGTATTCTTAGTTTGAGGTCCTTCTGTTTTATTGCATTAAATATATCATGGCACTCCCTTTTGGCCTGTGAGGTTTCTGCTGAGAAGACTGATGATAGTCTGATCGGTTTTCTTTTGTATGAGATCTTATTTTTCTCTGGCTGTTTTTAATACTCTGTCCTTGTCCTTGATCTTTGCCATTTCAATTATTATATGTCTTGGTGTTGCCTTTCTTGGGTTCCATATGTTGGGAGATCTGTGGACTTCTATGGCCTGAGAAGCTACTTCTTTCCCCAGATTGGGGAAGTTTTCAGCAATTACCTCCTCAAAGACACTTTCTGTCCCTTTTTCTCCCTCTACTTCTTCTGGTACCCTTGTAATGTGAATGTTGTTCTAGTTGGGTTGGTCACACAGTTCTCTTAAGATTCTTTCATTCCTAGAGATCCTTTTTTTCCTCTCTGTGCCTCAGCTTCTTTGTATTCCTGTTCTCTAATTTCTTTCTCATTTACCATCTCCTCTACCTAATCTAATCTGCTTTTAAATCCCTCCATTGTATGTTTAATTTCAGATACTGTACTTTTCAAAATTTCTATGTCTTCTTTGAAGTCCTGCCTGAGGTCTTGAATATTTTTCTGTAACTCCATGACCTTGTTTATGATTTTTTTTCATCTTTATCAGGAGGATTGGTGATTTCACTTTCACTTGGCTCTCTTTCTGGTGTTTGTGACATTTTGGTTTGTACCATTTTTTTTTGCTCTTTCATATTAGTGATGATTACTATGGAATAATAACTTTGTGTAGGTGGTGCCCTGTAGTGTCCAGAAGCTCTACTCTCTGTAGCTGCCCCAGAATCTACCACGATGGCTGGTGTCACAGGCAGTCGGTGCTGGTGTCTGCCATGAGGAAAGAGTTCTTTCCTACTTCCCGTCTACAGTGCCTACTTCCACTGCCAGTGCCAGTGGCTCCGATATGCAGGGAGGAGCCTCTGCATTACACTCCTGTAGATGCCAGAGGCAAGGCTGCCATCTGTCTTGCCTGACTCAGTGGTGGGGTCAGCAGGTTTGTGGAACGGATTTCATCCAGGAGGACAGAGCAGCAGGCTGCTTATCATGGTGTGGGGCCTTGGCACATTTTTCCAGCCAGGGGGATGGAGCTCCTGAAGGTCCTTATAGGGTTTCTAACCTGCTGGGCTGAGTGTGCCAAGATGATTTTTCCACCTGTCCTTTCTCCTGAGCAGCAAGCTCTGTGTAACCTTGCCCCTTTAGCAGCCTTATTACTGTTGGGAAGTCTTTTAAAATGCCTGCCTTTCTTCTGTCTCAGAATGGCTGGTTGTGGGCACATGTTCTCTCCAAGTGGCTGGAATCTCAGACTCTGAGTATTTCACTGGTCTTTGCTATCCAACACTACTAATCTCCAGAGCACCATGTAATTAATGTAGGTTTATGCTCCCAGAGCAGATCTCCAGGGCTGGGTCTTCAGCAGTCCTTGGCTTCTACCCCCTCCCCACTCCATTTCTCTTCCTCCCACTGGTGAGCTGGGTCAGGGGAGGTCTTTTCTCCTGCCAGATTGCACCTTTGCTACTTTACACTTTTCCTTGTGGTCTTCTCTTTACCCCAGATGTAGGCAGTCTGTTGTCTTCTTTTCAGTCACTCTTTCATGATTATTTGAATTTTCTGCATTTTCATATTGTTTTTGGGAGGAGGTTTCTAGCTCACTACTCATACCACCATGTTTAAGCCTCTTCCTGCCCTACATATTTTTAATCTCAAAATAATAATTTTAACTAAATAACTCTAATAACTCCAAATATCAAAGAAGTCTATTAACTACACAACCTGGTTGAATTAATTATTTCTTGTCTCTAAATAATTTCTCAAAATAAGGTTCAAATTGTGCTGTGTAAATTAGGACTTTTGTCTTTAAAAATATCTACTCAGTTGCAGTATGTTTTAAAAAGACTGATTTTCAGATATGAGATCTCCGAAGATCCTTCTTCCTCAAATCTATATTGAGAATACTATGTATCTTTCAGTATTTTTGGGAAAAGAATATAAGACAAAGAATATGACAGTATTTTGATTGTTATAAAGCACTCTGCCCTTGCATATCATGCTAGAGGGAAATCTAAAATTTAATGAACATGACCAGTTCTTTATGATTTTATAGAAATAAATCACATTCCTTTAGCCTTCACATCTCTAAACTGAAAAACTTAATTTTTAGATTGCCCTTTTAGAAATTTGAGTTGAATCAAGATTTATTAGTGCCCACAATCTTCTGAGAAATTACTTCATTGCTTGATTATAAGGCACAGATGTGCATAGCAGGATTCTTCTCTTTACTTTCTAACCTCATTGCCACTTATTCCGTGCTTCTAAAATTGTTCAGCTGAAAATCCATTCTTGGTTGAGTTCAGTGAATGTGGGCCTAGGAGAGAAAAAATGAGAGTAGACACACCCCAGTTTGAGGAGAAAATAAATAGTTCATCATTCTTTGTCCTCCAAAAGAGCAATGAATAGAACTTCCCACAGTATTTTAAGGGTGATTGCCCATTAAAAGTAAAAGATTCTATTGCTAAAATTCTTTCCAATACTTTTCCCTTGGTCTTTTTATGGTGCCATTGTTTCTTTCAGAAATACAGTGAACAAATCTCTGCTAAAAAAATTCATCTTTTCAGTTTTTTTTGGTATCATCAATCTACAATTAGATGAGGAACATTGTATTTACTAGACTCCCCCCTTCACCAAGTTCCCCCCACATAGCACATTAGACACTGTCCATCAGTGTAGTAAAATACTGTAAAATCACTACTTGTCTTCTCTATGTTGCACAGTCCTCCCTGTGCCACCCCCCCATTATACATGCTAATTGTAAGGCCCCCTTTCTTCTTCCCCGCCTTCTCCCTCCTTCCCATCCTCCCCAGTCCCTTTCCCTTTGGGAACTGTTAGTCCATTCTTGAGTTCTGTGATTCTGCTGCTGTTTTGTTCCTTCAGTTTTTCCTTTGTTCTTATATTCCACATATGATTGAAATCATTTGGTACTTGTCTTTCTCTGCCTGGCTTATTTCACTGAGAATAATACCCTCTAGCTCCATCCATGTTGTTGCAAATGGTAGGATTTGTTTTCTTCTTATGGCTGAATAATATTCCATTGTGTATATGTACCACATCTTCTTTACCCATTCATCTACTGTTGAACACTTAGGTTACTTCCATTTCTTGGCTATTATAAATAGTGCTATGATAAACATAGGGGTGCACCTGTCTTTTCCAAACTGAGCTGCTGTATTCTTAGGGTAAATTCCTAGAAGTGGGATTCCTGGATCAAATGGTATTTCTATTTCAAGCTTTTTGAGGAACCTAAATACTGCTTTCCACAATGGTTGAACTAATTTACATTCCTACCAGCAGTGTAGGAGGGTTCCCCTTTCTCCACAACCTCGCCAACATTTGTTGTTGTTTGTCTTTTGGATGGTGGCAATCCTTACTGATGTGAAGTGATATCTCATTGTGGTTTTAATTTGCATTTCTCTGATGACTAGCAATGTGGAGCATCTTTTCATGTGTCTGTTGGCCATCTGAATTTCTTCTTTGGAGAACTATGTTCAGCTCCTCTGCCCATTTTTAATTGGATTATTTGCTTTTTGTTTGTTGATGTGTGTGAGCTCTTTATATATTTTGGATATCAACCCTTTATCGGATCTGTCATTTATGAATATATTCTCCCATACTGTAGGATGCCTTTTTGTTCTATTGATGGTGTCCTTTGTATGCAGAAGCTTTTCAGCTTGATATAGCCCCACTTGTTCATTTTTGCTTTTGTTTCCCTTGCCCAGGGAGATATGTTCATGAAGAAGTTGCTCATGTTTATGTCCAAGAGATTTTTGCCTATCTCTTTTTCTTCTTTTCAGTTTTAACTCAGCCTAGTCAATAAGTTAGTACACTGATGTGAAAATATGGGGAATAAAAATATCATAAGTGGGAAAAACGGGTGAATAGAAAAATATGTTTTCTGAGGACTTGAGTACAATAGTAAACATCACAAGCCCACCTCACCCTTCAACAAGGGGCTGTTTTCAGGACTTTCCACCTAGGATCTTTATACCCTTTTTGGTCAGATAGATATAATGCCAATATGTCTCCCTCTGTAGTGAACAAAAGCACCTATTTAACCTCTTATGAATGTAGTGAAGCTACAAAATGGTAAGTGGCTCAGACAGCCTATTTGACATGGCGGGTGTTTGTAACTGTATAGAGCTTCACTGGCACTATGGGGTTTCTTTGATCATGCCTGTTTGAACATAGTTATAAGTAAATGATTAATTTGTCTCTTAACAAAAAGCCTGGATGATATGACAATTTGAATAGTGGTCTGAAAAGAGATGATCTATATCACCTGGAAAGCCACATTAGTGGTTAACTACTTATTATAATTTCTCACAATCACTAGGAATAAGCTATGTATATAAAAACACTGACAAGAACTCTTTCCATTTTGCACATCTTGAATTTTGAAGTTATTTTAGCTCTTTTGATTAAGACCTGACTTATGTAGTAGGGTTCTGCTGCATCATTTCTCCTTGCATTTTCTCCATCTGTCATTCTTCCTAGATTCTCTTACAGTTTTGTAGGTATGAGCCTAGAAACAAGGACATAAATTAAAATATTGAATCTCATCTCCATACCTGTGACTAGATAAATAAAGTTTGGTCCAAAAAAACGAGTTGTGTAAAAATTTCATTGTCTCAACACCTGTATTTGTTTATTAACATTGTTTACAATTTTCAACAGTTTAAAAAATATAATATAAAGAAAACATGCACTTTCATGAAATGCTCACATCTTTTGTTCCCTCCATTTCTTTGCATTGTTGCCTTTGACACCCAACTTTAAATTGATAAATCCATTCTTTTCCAAGCCAAACCATTTTTAAAAGGAAAAGGCAATACTATAAAATCAATGAGTTAACTCTAAATTGAATGAGTAGTTTGACAGTGCAAGTCAAGACTGCTAACATAAAATGCACCATTTGAAACAGGAAATTTAGGTCATATCATTCTTTTCCTCTCTCTTTTTCAGGCATAGGTCACTAAATCCTGAACTGCAGAGTTTGCTCATTTGCTTTACCCAAGTGGAAAAAAGGAAGGAAGGAAAGGAGGGAGGCAGGGAGGTAAAGAGGAAGGAAAGAAGGAAGGATTAAGCTTCAAGTACATATGAAATGAAGAACAAACATTTTGATAGAAATCAATCAAAAGTTATCAGCGACATACTTTAAAAAATAATGGATACAAAACATCTAATGTTATTAGCAAATTTTGATTTATTAGAAAAACAGCATATTAAATGCTCATTAACAAACTGACATTTTCTTTGTCAGGCATTTTTATTCAAATCCCTCGGACCTGCCTAATCACCAGGTGGCAGTGTAGTAGCACTCATCCATGACTGAAAAGCCTCAATAAAAATGACATTGCGATATTTTCACATAGCATAGGTAGAATTGTTTGGGTTTAATTTTTTTTAAGTGTTACTCTCTCCCAGTATTAAAATAGCCCTGTATACATTTTCATAAATTGCCTTTTGCTTTGAACACTATGTAGTTTCCTTCTCTAAACTAGAAAAAGTGAATATATATTACCTAACTGCTCTTTGTTGTCTTATAGTTTTAAATGGGAACCTTCTCTACATCATGGTAGGAAGTAAATTATGTAGTTTTTTCAACCAGTACATTTCAACAATTGGATTAAGGCAGGGTTTCCCTCAGTTCCGACAGAAGCATATGCCGGCATAGTACAAACCTCTATAAGACAAAAATTTTGACATTTCATTTTTCTTATCTAAACTTCTCCAGCTGTCATTATGCCATCTGAGACAAACTTTGAGCCTACAGCACTATGCCACTCTGTCAATTCCCTTGTATTTGCAGAGTATCCATTCAGCAATTTAACAAGGACAAAACAAATTTCAACATTTGGTTTCAGATATCCAGGATTTATATATGTATTTTTTATTTTGGTATCATTAATATACAATTATATGAGCAATATTATAGTTACTAGATTCTCCCCATTATCAAGTCCCCACCACATACCCCATTGTAGTCACTGTCCATCAGCGTAGTAAGATGCTATAGAGTCACTACTTGTCTTCTCTGTGCTATACTGCCTTCCCCGTGCCCCCCTGCTACATTAAGTGTGCTAATCGTAATGCTCCTTATTCCCCTTATCCCTCCCTTCCCACCCACCATCCCCTCCCTCTCACCAGTCCCTTTCCCTTTGGCAACTGTTAGTCCATTCTTGGGTTCTGTGAGTCTGCTGCTGCTTTGTTCCTTCAGTTTTTGCTTTGTTCTTATGCTCCATAGATGAGTGAAATCATTTGATACTTGTCTTTCTCTACCTGGCTTATTTCACTGAGAATAATACCCTCTAGCTCCATCCATGTTGTTGCAAATGGTAGGATTTGTTTTCCTCTTATGGCTGAATAATACTCCATTGTGTATATGTACCACCTCATCTTTATCCATTCATCTACTGATGGACACTTAGGTTGCTTCCATTTCTTGGCTATTGTAAATAGTGCTGCGATAAACAAAGGGGTGCATATGTCTTTTTCAGTCTGGGCTCCTGCATTCTTAGGGTAAATTCCTAGAAGTGGAATTCCTGTGTCAAATGGTATTTCTATTTTGAGTTTTTTGAGGAAACTCCATATTGCTTTCCACATTGGTTGAACTAGTTTACATTCCCATGAGCAGTGTAGGAGGGTTCCCCTTTCTCTTCATCCTTGCCAGCATTTGTTCCTATTCTTTTCTATGTTGGTCATCTTAACTGGTGTGAGGTGATATCTCATTGTGGTTTTAATCATTTTCCTGATGATTAGCGATGTGGAGCATCTTTTCATGTTAGGCATAGCATTTTCTGTCTACTGTAGGCCACACTCAGCCTAGTTCTACTACCCATTTCTACTACCATCCTTTCTTAGAACCATAAGGTAAGTGAAATAATATCATTCAAAGAATAATTGAAAGAGATAGGAAATTTTAGACTAGAGAAGAGAAGCCAGAGGAATGACATGATCACTTTCATCAAATATTTCAAGTATTTTCATATGGAAGATGTAATAAAAATACTTCGTTACTGCAGTAATAATTCCAATATTTTAAGTATGTACAGCAACTTATCTCATTTATTTCTCATAGCTACTTCTGTAAGAGAAGTCAAAATTCTTAAACCCCTTTTATAGGTCAGAAAACTCAAAAAGATTAGATAGCTTGCCTATGGTCACAAAACCAGGAAAGGTGGAGAGCTAGGGATTAAACCCAAATCCACTGATCTCAAGGCCAACCAGGAGACACAAACTCAAGTGAAGGTGGTTGGTCCACTATCAGTGACTGATCATGGCAGCTGTGGAGCCTGAATTGTACACACACAGTAATGCCAGAAATGGTATCTAAATTATACAGTCTCTTCTTCACTGAGTTTCTGGAATTCTCATGAATTAAATTTGAAATTAAATGCCTTTCCTTCCTAAGAAATTCAGGAAGCCAGACAGTAGATCTTGAAGTTGCCATGAAATTCATCTTCATTTAAAGCTATCACTAAACTTTAATAAATATAGATTTAAAAAATGACTGAAATAGAAAAGTATAACAACATAATTTTTTATTTCTTGCAACCATAGACTAAGGATATTAACATTTTTTTCTGGATTGAGTATTTAGCATACTTACTATTAATATATAATAGAACCAAAATTGTTTCACAAATTTTCATAATCATTACATTTCAAAAGTAAAATTTTTTGGAAATGCATCTTTGAAGGAGCTATGTAACTCTATTTTTGTGTAATTATGGACAAATAATACTGGCAGAATGAGAATTTTTTCACCATTTTAATTTCTGCTTTTCATTTTCATATATATAAAGATTAAGAAATCTTTCTCTCATAAATAAATAGATGGGAATGAAAGATTTTCTTAATAGGAGTACAAATCTTTTAACATCCAAGTTGTAGATAAAATATGACATTATTAAAAAATTAATTGACAGCTCAATTAGGATTGCCTTCAGTTTTGTTGAAATTGGAAGAGTTGGAAATTATTGTATTTGCTAAAAACACTTGTACCTAGTTGTAAAAGTTATTCACTTTCTCAATGCCTTTTAAAATAATTCTTTGGCCTATAGATTTTACAGTGTGTAGGAAGTACCATACTAAGATTGGAGATTGGTAAAGTATGCCTTTTTGCATGAGAGGGAATAATGTAAGCAGATCAATTTTGGAATATCTAGAATGAAAAATGATTTCCTTAAAACTGCTTATGCCCCACACTTCCTGGAAAATCTCTATGTATTCCTAAATGTAACCCAAGAATAAAGTAAGCAGCTCCTAAAAACCCCAAGAGACAGAACTCCTTGCTTCTTCCTCAAGTACCTCTCTAGCAAAAGCCTAGTTGAATTGAAATCCGGGATAATTTGTATTTAAAAAAAAATGATCCCCAGTAGATTGTGACAATGATTCAATTTGGAAAACCACCAAAAAACAACCAGTATGCTTTAGGGCCCAATGGACACTTGGTTCCCCTCTTGGTACTATCTATCATTTACTAGCCATGTGACCCAGGGCACAAATCATTTAACTTCTCTGAGCCTCAGCCTTCTCAACTACATAATACAGATAGAAGTCTACTTTTTATGTAGGTATTGTTGGGAAGATTAAATAATATATATGTAAATCACTTAACAGTGCCTGATACCTGGGGAGTAGTAAATAATGGCTTCAGTCATTGTTATCATTGTCATCATTACTATCATTTTACTGGCTGTAGCTATTCCTTGGAAGATAGCACTACATAACACCATAGTGTCATGGAAAACAAACAGGCATTAGGGGCCTAAGTCTTCTTCATTGTGTTCTACCATAGAGGTAATTATGGGGAAAAATTAGACTGCATGAGTATGAGAGAATTACATTGGAGATAAGGCAACACTTCAACAAAGCTCAATACTCTTCAATCAAAGGGAAAATTTGAAGTAATGAGAAACCAAAAGTTTAGATAGAAAAAGCCCAGATATTTAAATTATCTCATCCACTGGACATATGTCATATCATCATATAATTTCAGCAATTTGCTCCCATTTAGGAGATTTAATGACCTTACTTAAAAAGCATATAAAAATTAAATTCAACAAAAATTAATGTATACCCATATCTACTAACTTAATGAGAAATATTAGGTTTAGCTATTAAGGTCTCCAAATTTGATTTAAAATTTATGTTGCTGCCACAGGATGTAAAAAGTCTTTTGGTCTTAGGAAGAGATAGGTATTTAAATTTAGAGACTAAAGAGAGCTAAGGGAAATCCATTTCTTTTAATATAATCGCATCAAAATTATATTAACCAAATGATAGCAGCCCATAAAGGATTTAGAGCTTTAAATGCCAAAATACAGGATTAATACATAAAACCACAATTATTCAGTAACAATTTCTGTGAAGATGACACCCACTAGTGATCAGACAATAGCTAGGATGAACTTTTGGGAAGGAAAAGTAAAATTCATCTGTCATTTGTTTCATTTATTATATTTATTTATTTATTTATTTATTTATTTATTAATATTTTGAAGAACATTATGTTTACTAGGCTATCCCCTACCCCAAGTCCCCCCAACAAACCCCATTACAGTCACTGTCCATCAGCATAGTAAGATGTTGTAGAATCACTACTTGTCTTCTCTGTGTTGCAAAGCCCTCCGCTTTCCCTCACCCCCCACATTATACATGCTAATCATAATACCCACTTTCTTCTTCCCCACCCTTATCCCTCCCTACCCTCCCATTCTCCCCAGTCTCTTTCCCTTTGGTAATGTTAGTCCATTCTTGGGTTCTGTGATTCTGCTGCTGTTTTGTTCCTTCAGTTTTTCCTTTGTTCTTATATTCCACATATGAGTGAAATCATTTGGTATTTGTCTTTCTCCACTTGGCTTATTTCACTGAGAATAATACCCTCTAGCTCTATCCATGTTGTTGCAAATGGTAGGATTTGTTTTCTTCTTATGGCTGAATAATATTCCATTGTGTATATGTAGCACATCTTCTTTATCCATTCATCTACTGATGGACACTTAGGTTGCTTCCATTTCTTGGCTATTGTAAATAGTGCTATGATAAACATAGGGGTGCACCTGTCTTTTCCAAACTGGAGTGCTGCATCCTTAGGGTAAATTCCTAGAAGTGTAATTCCTGGGTCAAATGGTAAGTCTATTTTGAGCATTTTGAGGAAGCTCCATATTGCTTTCCACAATGGTTGAACTAATTTACATCCCCACCAGCAGTGTAGGAGGGTTCCCCTTTCTCTGCAACCTTGCCAACATTTGTTGTTGTTTGTCTTTTGGGTGGTAGCCATCCTTACTGGTATGAGGTGATATCTCATTGTGGTTTTAATTTGCATTTCTCTGATAACTAGCGATGTGGAGCATCTTTTCATGTGTCTGTTGGCAATCTGAATTTTTTCTTTAGAGAACTGTTCAGCTCCTCTGCCCATTTTTTAATTGGATTATTTGCTTTTTGTTTGTTGAGGTGCATGAGCTCTTTATATATTTTGGATGTCAAGCCTTTTTTGGATCTGTCATTTACGAATATATTCTCCCATACTGTAGGGTACCTTTTTGTTCTATTGATGGTGTCCTTTGCTGTACAGAAGCTTTTCAGCTTGATATAGTCCCACTTGTTCATTTTTGCTTTTGTTTTCCTTGCCCGGGGAGATATATTCATGAAGAAGTCACTAATGTTCACATCCAAGAGATTTGTGCCTATGTTTTTTTCTAAGAGTTTTATGGTTTCATGACTTACCTTCAGGTCTTTGATCCATTTTGAATTTACTTTTGTGTATGGGATTAGACAGTGATACAGTTTCATTCTCTTACATGTAGCTGTCCAGTTCTGCCAACACCATCTGTTCAAGAGACTGTCATTTCCCCATTGTAAGTCTATGGCTCCTTTAACGAATATTAATTGACAGTATATGTTTGGGGAAATGTCTGGAGTCTATAATCTGTTCCACTGGTCTGTGGCTCTGTTCTTGTGCCAGTACCAAATTGTCTTGATTACTGTGGCTCTGTAGTAGAGCTTGAAGTTGGGGAGTGAGATCCCCACCACTTTATTCTTCTTTCTCAGGATTGCTTTGGCTATTTGGGGTTTTTGGTGTTTCTATATGGCTTTTTGAACTATTTGTTCCAGTTCGTTGAAGAATGCTGTTGGTAATTTGATAGGGATTGCATCAAATCTGTATATTGCTTTGGGCAAAATGGCCATTTTGATGATATTAATTCTTCCTAGCCAAGAGCATGGGATGAGTTACCACTTGTTAGTGTCCTCTTTAACTTCTCCTAAGAGTGTCTTATAGTTTTCAGGATATAGGTCTTTCACTTCTTTGGTTAGGTTTATTCCTAGGTATTTTATTCTTTTTGATGCAATTGTGAATGGAATTGTTTTCCTGATTTCTCTTTCTATTGGCTCATTGTTAGTGTATAGGAAAGCCACAGATTTCTGTGTGTTAATTTTGTATCCTGTAACTCTGCTGTATTCTGATATCGGTTCTAGTAGTTTTGGAGTGGAGTCTTTAGGGTTTTTTATGTACAGTATCATGTCATCTGCAAATAGTAACAGTTTACCAATCTGGATTCCTTGTATTTCTTTGTTTTGTCTAATTGCCATGGCTAGGACCTCCAGTACTATGTTAAATAATAGTGGTGAGAGTGCGCATCCCTGTCTTGTTCCCGATCTCAGAGGAAAAGCTTTCAGCTTCTTGCTGTTAAGTATGATGTTGGCTGTGGGTTTATCATATATGGCCTTTATTATGTTGAGGTACTTGCCCTGTATACCCATTTTGCTGAGAGTTTTTATCATGAATGGATGTTGAATTTTGTCAAATGCTTTTTCAGCATCTATGGAGATGATTATGTGGTCTTTGTCCTTCTTTTTGTTGAAGTGGTGGATAATGTTGTTGGATTTTCGAATGTTGTACCATCCTTGCATCCCTGGGATGAATCCCACTTTGTCGTGGTGTATGATCCTTTTGATATATTTTTGAATTAGGTTTGCTAATATTTTATTGAGTATTTTTGCATCTACGTGCATCAGGGATATTGGTCTGTAATTTTCTTTTTTGGTGGGGTCTTTGCCTGGTTTTGGTATTAGGGTGATGTTGGCTTCATAGAATGAGTTTGGGAGTGTTACCTCCTCTTCTATTTTTTGGAAAACTTTAAGGAGAATGGGTATTATATCTTCTGTGTATGTCTGATAATATTCTGAGGTAAATCCATCTGGCCCATTGTTTTTTTTCTTGGGTAGTTATTTGATTACTGCTTCAATTTCTTTGCTGGTAATTGGTTTGTTTAGATTTTGTGTTTCTTCCTTGGTCTGTCTTGGAATGTTGTATTTTTCTAGGAAGTTGTCCATTTCTTCTAGGTTTTCCAGCTTCTTAGCATATAGGTTTTCATAGTAGTCTCTAATAATTCTTTGTATTTCTGTTGGGTTCGTCGTGATGTTTCCTTTCTCATTTCTGATTCTGTTGATGTGTGTTGATTCTCTTTATATCTTATAAATCTGGCTAGAGGCTTATCTATTTTATTTATTTTCTCCAAGAACCAGCTCTTGGTTTCATTGATTTTTTCTATTTTTTTATTCTACTCAATTTTGTTTATTTCTTCTCTGATCTTTATTATGTCCCTATTTCTGCTGACTTTAGGCCTCATTTGTTCTTCTTTTTCCAATTTTGATAACTTTGACATTAGACTATTCATTTAGGTTTGTTCTTCCTTCTTTAAATATGCCTGGATTGCTATATACTTTCCTCTTAATACTGCTTTCGCTGTGTCCCCCAGAAGTTGGAGCTTTATGTTGTTGTTGTCATTTATTTCCATATATTGCTGGATCTCCATTTTAATTTGGTCGTTGATCCATTGACTATTTAGAAGCATGTTGTTAAGCCTCCATGTGTTTGTGAGCCTTTTTGCTTTCTTGGTACAATTTATTTCTAGTTTTATGCCTTTGTGGTCTGAAAAGTTGGTTGGTAGGATTTCAATCTTTTGGAATTTACTGAGGCTCTTTTTGTGGCCTAGTATGTGGTCTATTCTGGAGAATGTTCCATGTGCACTTGAGAAGAATGTGTATCCTGTTGCTTTTGGATGTAGAGTTCTATAGATGTCTATTAGGTCCATCTGTTCTAGTGTGTTGTTCAGTGCCTCTGTGTCCTTACTTATTTTCCTGTCTGGTGGATCTGTCCTTTGGAGTGAATGGTGTGTTGAAGTCTCCTAAAATGAATGCATTGCATTCTATTTCCTCCTTTAGTTCTGTTAGTATTTGTTTCCCTTATGCTGATGCTCCTGTGTTGGGTGCATATATATTTATAATGGTTGTATCCTCTTGTTGGACTGAGCGCTTTATCATTATGTAATGTCCTTCTTTATCTCTTGTTACTTTCTTTGTTTTGAAGTCTATTTTGTCTGATACTAGTACTGCAATACCTGCTTTTTTCTCCCTCTTGTTTGCATGAAATATCTTTTTCCATCCCTTGATTTTTAGTCTGTGCATGTCTTTGGGTTTGAGGTGAGTCTCTTGTAAGCAGCATAGAGATGGGTCTTGTTTTTTTATCCATTCAGTGACTCTATGTCTCTTGATTGGTGCATTCAGTCCATTTACATTTAGGGTGATTATTGATAGGTATATACTTATTGCCATTTCAGGCTTTAGATTCATGATTACCAAAGGTTCCAGGTTACTTTCTTTACTATCTAAGAGTCTGACTTTAATCACTTAGTATGCTGTTACAAACACAATCTAAAGGTTCTTTTCTAATTCTCCTCCTTTTTCATCCTCCTTCATTCTTTATATATTAGGTATCAGATTCTATATACTTTTTCTCTATCCCTTGATTGGCTTTGGGGATAGTCAATTTAATTTTGCATTTGTCTCGCAATCAGCTGCTCCACCCTCCCTACCATGATTTTACTACCTCTGGTGACAGCTATCCAACCCTAGGAACACTTCCATCTATAGCAGTCCCTCCAAAATAGACTGCGTAGATGGTTTGTGGGAGGTAAACTCTCTCAGCTTTTGCTTATCTGGAAATTGTTTAATCCACCCTTCAAATTTGAATGATAATCTTGCCAGATAAAGTAATCTTGGTTCCAGGCCCTTCTGCTTCATGGCATTAAATACATCATGCCACTCCCTTCTGGCCGGTAAGGTTTCTGCTGAGAAGCCTGATGTTAGTCTGATGGGCTTTCCTTTGTATGTGATCTTATTTCTGCCTCTGGCTGCTTTTAACAGTCTGTCCTTATCCTTGATCTTTCCCATTTTAATTACTATGTGTCTTGGTGCTGTCTTCCTTGGGTCCCTTGTGTAGGGGGATCTGTGGATCTCCATGGCCTGAGAGACTATCTCCTTCCCCAGATTGGGGAAGTTTTCAGCAACTACCTCCTCAAAGACACTTTCTATCCCCTTTTCTCTCTTCTTCTTCTTCTGGTATCCCTATAATGCAGATATTGTTCTGCTTGGATTGGTCACACAGTTCTCAATATTCTTTCATTTTTAGGGATCCTTTTTTCTTTCTGTGCCTCAGCTTCTTTGTATTCCTCTTTTCTAGTTTCTATTTCATTTATTGTCTCCTCCACCATATCCAACCTGCTTTTAATACCCTCCATCGTGTTCTTTAACGATTGGATCTCTGACCTGAATTTATTCCTGAGTTCTTGGATGTCTTTCTGTACCTCCATTAGGATGTTGATTATTTTTATTTTGAACTCCCTTTCAGGAATAGCCATGAGGTCCATATCATTTAAATCTTTTTCGGGAGTTGTATTAACAATTTTACTCTGGATGAGGTTCCTTTGGCATTTCATGTTTGTATATGGCGCCCTCTAGTGTCCAGAAGCTTATTCTGGAGCTGCTGAGCCCCTGAAGCAATGTCAGGGTTCACAGGGGAGCAGTACTGCAGGTAGAAAAGAGCTGTTCCCCGCCTCCTGGCTCCTGTGCCTGTCTCCACTGCCTGAGACAGTGGGCTGAGCACATAGGTATAAGTTTTTTTCCCAGAGCAGCCAGATATGGATCCCTGCTTTCCACAAGAAGCCAGAATCCCATTCTCCCCAGGAACTCTGCCTGTATTAACTTTCCAACCCGGTAGTCATGTGAGTCTCATGAAAGCACCTTGAAATGTAGGTTTGTGCTCCCAGCACACATCTCTGGAGCTAGGTATTCAGTAGTCCGAAGCCTTCCACTGCCTCCCTGCTCCATTTCTCTTCCTCCCACTGGTGAGCTGGGGTGGGGGAGGGGCTCCGGTCCCATGGAGCCACAGCTCTGGTATGTTACCCCGTTCACTGAGGTCTGCTCTTTTCTCCAGGTATGTGCAGTCTGATGCCATCCTCTTTCCTGTCGCTTTCTCAGGATTAGTTGCGCCAATGAAATTTTGTAATTGTATTCAGTTTTAGGAGGAAGCCTCTGTCTCTCCCCTCACGCTGCCATCTTTGTTTCATTCATTTATTATTAATCATTGAATGTCCAGATGATAATGCAGAGTAATCTCTTAAAATGTAAATTTCAATTAGATTATAAGTGTTTGTCATTCAATTAGAAATAAACAGGTTTATAAGGGAACCTGGAGACTGAAACAGTAGTGATAATTTCAGAGGCGAACATGGCCATGACACAATCTGTCAATGGTTTAAGCTTGGAAATCAAAATGGAAATCTCTGAATCATCTGTCTTTTGGTATTTGATAGTGAATACATGAAGAAAACGAGCAAATATAGCTTATCAACTAATATTTGAATATTATAAAATATAAAGAATAAATGACTTTTTAATTAACCCAGGGTAACTTTTACCTGTTTTATTAGTTCATACTTCTGCCAGGTATTTTAAAATATTTTGTGATATACTTTCATTGCAGACTTACTAAGCAGGAGCCCTTAATAAGTCTCTCAAAACTTTTCTCTAATTTTTACAGTAGAAGAACCATATGAAAACTCTTTATTCAGTGACTTTAGTTGAAATAACATTCCTAGAAAAATAAAGAACACATATGGTGATTTGTATATTAGATGATAATGCAAATATTAGTGTAGGCTCTGACATTAACTTTATGAAAGTATCTTATAAAAAGGCTCAGATATTGTATAGGCTTCAAACTATGGAAATTTAAAGTTGTAATAAAGAGGAGAAGACAGTAGATTGGCATAAAGCCTTTTAACATGGTGAGAATGGAGTGGATAACTTGTCAGGCTCTGAAAAGAATGGAATCTGACTAGGTGAATAATAATAAGGAATTGAAAAAGAATGGATAAAGTAAGATGATGCAAGTACAATAGTTCATTGTATAATACAAATGGAGAGAAAAGCAGCTCATCTCTAGAAGTTCTTGTGAACCTACGTACATTGAGATAAATTATATTTACAAGGATTTCTGGGAAGATGCTGAAGCAAAAGTGCCAAGAATGCTGACCAACTACTACTCAGCACTACTCTTTTGAAATCAATAGATTCTATAATGTATTCCTTCTATTTTAGTAGATTTCCTGTGATTTATCTCCATTTTTATTAGATTCACTTATTCAAATTAAGTTTATAAGAAGTATGATGTTCAATTTATAAAACTGAATTAATTTCTATCATTTTATAATAAAATAAAATATTAAATTACCATTTGATATGTTAATTATAATTCAAAATGCATAAACTATTATTTAATATATTTTTATTTTTCAATTGGAAACAATATAAAATCATTAACTTCCACTTTCCTCTTCCCCCCCAAATACAAAAACCACTACAGTCTAAGATTTTTCTGCAGTAAGTGATATCCTTGATTCTCATTTTACCTGTTAGAACTGATGAAATGGGATGAGCAGCAGAAAAAAATCATGATTCATAAATAAACAGTATTCAGTTCAATTACTTCACCCCCTGATCCCAGTCTGTCCACTATATTCACTCAAAATTTAATAGCAACTGTGGTACGGAAGAATGAGAAGTAAGAATCATTTAGCTACACAAGTTGAAAATATTAAATTTTATCTCCCACCATTCTCTATCTTTCCTGATATTTCTGCTAGTGGTTTTAACTAGCCACTATCTAGTAGAGTTTCTCATATGTAATAAACATTCATATGTAAGTTAAATGCATGGCTGTTTGATCTGATTTCACATAAAACCAGAGAGAAGTGGAATAGAATCAAATACAAACTTAAGATGAATATCTGCCGAATATGATTTGATTATCTAGGTGTGTGTGGGTGTATACATTATATAAATATTTAATTTGTATATTTTATATATAAATGTATTTTATATATGAATTTATATTTTGATAATCAAGTAATAGATATTAAACAAAACATAAATAAGTAACATATATTAAAAGCAAGATTCCAAAATGTTTTTCTGGATTGTAAAATTCTAGAAAAAGGTTCTAAATGACATTTACCCCTTCACCTTTCTCCATAGACCACAAGTACCCATAAAAATCTTGTACAGGTTTAGATCTTACAACAGCAGAACACACTTTCCACCAACCTTCCTATCAACTACATTTAGAAATCTGAGTAATATTTTTTAATGACCACTACCCAAGATAATTTTTTTTTCTGAGCATTACTGAGCAGTGCCAAGAACGTTTACTGAGTACAACCAAGGATTCTGAACATAAGAGAAAGCAAGAGCTGTGTCATGACAATTGGGCCACTCTTTTCTTTGAGGCATTTGCAATTGTGAATGCAGTGACTGAGGGGCTTAGAAGCTGAGATGAGGATTTGGAAGGCTTAAAGGAAGAATGGCCCTCAAAACATTATAGATTGGGGCACAGAAGATCTATATCCTAGGAGAGTTAACAAAACATATCTCTGATAGATACTAATATTTATCAAATATCTCTGAATAACTTCAAGCTATCCTTACATTCTTTTCAAAGATGTATTTTCAGGCTGAATTAAAAACATGTAAGTTTACAAAATTGTAAGGATTATCCAAACCCAAGAGAAAAAGTAAATATAAACAGACACATAGGAGATCTAAGTATTGGAGTGATTATGTAAACAATTTTTTTAAATTACTATGTTTAATAAATAAAAGGAATGTGATAAGAAACTGGGAACTATAAAGAGACTCAAAAGGAAATTGTAGGAAATCCAAAGAATTATTAGAGGAATATTACAAAAAATTATATGCCAATAAATTGGACAACCTAGAAATAATGGATAAATTCCTAGAAAAGTTTGATTCCCAGATTGACCCTGTAAGAAACAGAAAATCTGAACAGAACAAATTAATTATAAGTAATGTAATTAAATTGGTAATCAAAAACTCCCAACAAACAAAACACCAGGACCAGATGGCTCCACAGCTGAATTCTACCACACATTTAGAGAAGAGTTAGTACCCAACCTTCTTAAAGTATTCCAAAAAGTAGAATACTTCCAAACTCATTCTATGAAGCCAACATTACTCTAATACAATAAAACCAGACAGAGATACTGCAGGAAAAGAAAATCATACACCAATATCCCTGATGAACATAGATGCAAAAATACTCAACAGAATATAAACAAACCAAATTCAAAAGTACATCAAAAGAATCATGCATCATAACCAAGTGGGATTTATTCCAGGTATGCAAGGATAGTATAATATCTATAAATCAGTCAATGTGATACACCACATTAACAAAAAAAAAAGGATAAAAACCATGTGATCTTCTCAATAGATGCTGAAAAAGCATTTGACAAAATTCAATATCCATTCATGATAAAAATTCTCAACACAATAGGCATAGAGGGTACGTACTTCAACATAAAGGCCATATACAACAAACCTACAGCTAACATCATGCTCAAACAATCGTGGTAAAAATCTGAAAGCTTTTTCTCTACAATCAGGAACAAGGCAAGGATGTCCACTCTAGCCAATGTTATTCAACATAGTACTGGATGTCCTAGCCATGGCAACCAGACAAGATGAAGAGATAAAAGGCATGCACATTGTTAAGGAAGAAGTAAAACTGTGACTATTTGCAGATGACATGATATTATATATAGAAAACACTAAAGAATCCACCAGAAAACTATTAAAACTAATAACTGGATTCATCAAAGTTGAAGGATACAAAATTAATGCACAGACATTTGTTGTGTTCTGATATACTAACAACAAACTATGAACAAAACAATTCCATTTGCATTTTCATCAAAAATAATAAAATACCTAGGAATAAACCTAACCAAGGAGGTAAAGACCTGTACTCTGAAAACTATGACACCCATGAGAGAAATTAAGGATGACACAAGTAAATGAAAATCTATCCTGTGCTCATGATAGGAAGAATTAATATTGTCAAAGTGGACATCCTACCCAAAGCATTTACAGATTCAGTGCAATCTCTATCAATATACTGACACTTTTCAATGATCTAGAGCTAATATTCCTAAAATTCATATGGAGGCACAAAAGACCCTGAATAGCCAAAGCAATCCTGAGAAGAAGAACAAATTTGGGAATATTACAGTCCCTGACTTCAAGCTATACTATAAATCTCCAGTCATCAAAACAGTACTGGTATAAGAACAGACCCATAGATCAATGGAACAGAATAGAGAGCACAGATATAAACTTATGCATATATGGTCAATTAATGTACAATAAAGGAATCATGAATATACAATTGGAAAGTGACAGCCTATTCACTAACTGGTGTTGGGAAAACTGGACAGCTACATGCAAGAGAATCAAACTGGATTACTGTCTCCATACACAAAAGTAAACTCAAAATGGATTAAAGACCTAAATGTAAGACATGAAACAATAAAACTCTTAGAAGAAAACATAGGCAAAAAATTCTTGAACATAAGCATGATCAATTTTTTCCTGGACACATCTCCTGGCAAGGGAAACAAAAAACAAGTAGGACTACCTCAAACTAAAAAGCTTCTGTACAGCAAGGGACACCATCAGAAGAACAAAAATGCATCCTACAGTATGAGAGAATATATGATTTATCTGATAAGGGTTAACATCCCAAACATATAAAGAATTCCCATCCTACAGTATGGGAGTATAAATGATTTATCCAATAAGGGGTAACATCCAAAAAATATAAAGAATTCATATACCTCAACACCAAGAAAACAAGTAACCTGATTAAAAAATGGTGGAGGATCTGAACATACATTTCTCCAAGGAAGAAATACAAATGGCCAACAGGCACATCAAAAGTTGCACAACACTGCTAATCATCAGGGAAATGCAAATCAAAACCGTAATGAGATATCACCTCACCAGTTAAAATGGCCACTATCCCTAAGACAAGAAATAACGTGTTGGTGAGGATGTGGAGAAAAGGGAACCCTCCTAGACTGTTGGTGTGAATGTCAACTGGTGCAGCCACTGTGGAAAGCAGTATGGAAATTCCTCAAAAAACAAAATAGAAATACCATTCAACCCAGTAATTCCACTTCTAGAAATTTACCCAAAGAAAACAAAATCCCTGATTCAAAAAGATACATGTATCCCTATGTTTATTGCCACATTATTTACAACAGCCAAGATGTGGAAGCAACCAAAGTGTCCATCAATAGATGAATAGGTAAAGATGTGATACATATACACAGTGGAATATAATTCAGCCATAAAAAACATGCATGGACCTAGACAGTATGATGTCCATGAAATAAGCCAGATTGGGAAAGACAAATACCCTATGATTTCACTTATTTGTAGAATATAAAGACTCAACAAAACAAAATGGACAGAATAGCAGTAGATTCATAGACACTGAGAAGTGACAGGTGGTTACCATGGGGAAAGGATTGGGATATGTGGTTGGTGAGAGTGAGGGGGATAAAGGGCACAAAAATTCTCAGTCATAATATCAGTTAGTCACAGGGATGCTAGTACAGCATGGAGAATATAACCAATCATTCTGTAACATCTATCTTTACAGTAATTGCACTACTGGTGGTGAGGATTTAATAATATGGGTAACTGTTGAACCACTGTGTTGTATACTTGAAACCAATATAGGACTGTATATCAACTATAGTTCATTTAAAAAAAGGAAATTCTAGGACTGAAATATATAATAATAGTAATTAGGAACTCAGTGGATAATTTAACAGCCATTTAGACACACAAAAGAGAGAATTAGTACAGCAGAAGATAGGTCAGAAGAAAATATCCAGACTGAAGCAGAGAGAGAGAAAGGATTAAAAACAGAAAAAATGTAAGGAGACAATGGGACACAGTCAAAGATATGTGCAATAAAGAATTTTTTTAAGAGGGAGGATAGAATAAAATAGTAGAATGTTTGCAGAGGTTATGGCTGCATATTTTCCCAAACTGATGAAAGACATCTAAGATAGATTTAAGAATCACTAAGAGTACAAGCAAAATAAGTTAAAAAAATCATACTTAGAGCTCAATTCTTTTTCAGAAGTAGCATAGATATTTGTATTGGACTAGTACTCTTGCATATAACAATTTTTACTCTGAGCAACACATTTAAAACCTACTTGAAATCATTGGAAAATTAACTAAAAGCAGAAACTACAGTGTCCAGATTTTGAAGTATAATTGACATAAAACATTAGCTTAGTTTCAGTTATACAATGTAGCAATTCAATGTTTGTACATATTACAAAGTAATCAACACAAGAAGTCTACTTAACATCTGCCACTGTATATAGTTACAGATTTTTTTCTTCTTGTAATGAGAACTTTAAAGATTTAATTTAAGATTAAGCAAAAAGAAGAGCAGGATTAAGTACAATTACAAAATGGTTGGAAAGTAAGAAGTGGGTAAGTTCCTTCCAAGAGATGCTGGCATCCTGGAGCAAAGCAGAGGGGAGCACAAAGATGGTGTCCCCGGCCTCTGTCACTAGAGTGCATTTCAGTAGGCCCCTAAAAGTATACCAATCCAGAAGTCTGCCCCTCAGGCCAAAGCTCTAGGACAAGCAAATAAGGCCTTTTTCACAAAAGGTGTGTTTCAGTCTGCTGCCTATACAGTGCCCTAAGGGCATTAGCCATCCAAAATTGTTTCTCCAATTGTTACAATTTCTTGGGACCCAGAAATATAAGCCTTTGTGGCATGAGAGCCAAGTAGTCAAGGGGTGTCCCCTGCAAAAACCAGGATACTAGATGCTTGTAAAAGCTTCTCTATGGGGAAAGCTCTAGAATGTAGCAGAGGGAGAGCATGAAGATAGTGCCTACCCTTGGAAGTCTCTGGAAAGCATTACAGTCAACCCTTAGATGTGTGTTTAATTAGAAGCCTTCTTCTCAGGCCACAGCTATGAAGACAATCTATTAGGTCTCTTTTACTGTTACTCTTGCTGTGCCATGGCCATGACAGCTGGTTCACAACTCTTCCTCTGTTAGTTACTGTCCTGTAGGACCTGCCAGCATAAGCCCTAGTGGCCACTAGAGTCAGTCCATTAGGAGGTGTCCCTTTGGGGCAGCTCCAGAAGTTAGGGTGTCAAATTGGGTATAAGCTCCTTTCTGGAAGATACCAGTGAGCTGAAGCTAGGCAGAGGGGACATGCAAAGGCAGCATCCACCAACCTCCTTCCAGAGAGTACCCCAACAAGCCTCTATGTGTGTGTTAAATTATATACCTGCCATTCAAGCTGGTGCTTTAATGTAAGTAAATTATCCTCTTTCACATAACATCTGGGCACCTACCTCTCTATCAGCTGTGTTTGCCTGGTCCAAGTGGCAAGTGAGTCTAAGTGTGCAAGCCCTTTAAGAGCTGTTTCTCAGTTGGCTATCACATTCAGGGTCTTACATATGTGAGCCCTGCTGGTTTTCAAAGCTGGAAGTTTTGGGGCTTGTTTTTCCAGTACAGGTCTTAAAAGTTGGGTTGCCCTATGAGGGGTTCAAACCCTTGCTTCAGGATTTGAGTTCCCTCCCAATTGTGTACCACTGCACCATGGGTGAGGGTTATGATGAGATTGTGTTTCAGCCTTCTCCTACTTGCTTTGATGTGGGCCTTTTCTCATTTTTCTGATGTGTATGTGTTCAACTAGATTTTAGTTTTTTTTCAGAGGAAATTATTCCTTATGTGACTGTATATTCATTGTGTCCATGAGAGGAGGTGAGTTCAGAATCTCCCAAAGTCACCATCTTGAACTGGAACCTGGGTGTCTCTAAATTCTTATCATCATACTTATATCATGGTTTGCCCTTATATCTTTAACTTAAAGAGATAACATATATTTGAATGTGTTGATGATTATGTATGTTTATGTGGGGCTTTACTCTAGTTAATTTGTATGTGTGGAGTATGCATATGCATGTATATATGAGGCATTTGCATATATTCCATATTTTGTTTCTTTAGTTGTGAATCAAGACATTTATCGATCTATGCTCATAAAAGAGAATACAGTATGTGTTTTGGAGCAGTACAACCTTAAAGTCCTTAAAACTAAAAATTTAAATGCATATTAAATACTCTCAATTTTACACCTGTAGTTCCATAGAGCATAGCCCTGGTTACTCCCTTGCTGGGAATAAGAGAAGACCCCATTTCACTCAGATTGTATCTAAGGAGAGAGAAACTGTACCATCCCCTAGTGATATCTAAAGGGCTTCCTCTTAGGGCAGGGTTGAAGTTTGCTTAATTTTCTATGGAGAATTGGTGTAATAATTCAATGTAGATATAAAACCATAACCATCTCACAATCATTAATCAATATAAAACAGCCTCTAAAATTGGGGAAATCCAAAGCGAATTCTTAAATTTACTTGAGGAAAGATCAGATTTTCCTACTAATTATAAATAAGATTTCTCCAGGTTATTTCTATGCCTATCAATCTCTCTCAAGAATTCAAAGAAAGACTAACAGCTAACTATTCACTGTCTTTAGCCATTATTCCTAAAGTCACCAATACAAAATTCTAACCCAAACCCAGACTGTCTTCTCCAAGACAACAAGCTTTTATTTCCTGTGCTCCTCAGTGGTTTTAGAGAAATGGAGTCAGAGGCAGAGAAGGTAATTTCTGAGCTTATGATTTAGACAGGGAAGAGAAATACATTACTTAAGAATTAGGCATGCTTAATTTATTTAATCTATAGTGGACTATTTGCTGCATCCCAGGTAGAGCATGGCATCTGCCATAGCTGTGCACAGGGAGACCCTAAAATCTAAAAGATTAACTCAAGACCTAATGAAATCTCAGGACAAGAGATTTCCAACTAAGCAATCAACTGCCAGCACTACAGATTTTCATTTAGGACCAGTTGAAAAGCATTTAGGAAGCAGTTGGGATTTCACAACTTGATTATGAAATAGAGATTATGTAATGAAGAACAAAGTTTTTATCTGGAAGGTAGGCTCAGTCTTCAAGAACATTTGACCCTTGCAATCAGCAACATTTCATTGCTGAGTTACATATTGAGGAGAGTAGAAAATGAACAGTAAATATCAAGATTTCTGTAGGTTCCCCTGAAGTATTTTTTTGACAGCTAATTTCAGTTATATTTATGAAAACAGAATCAGAGATGTTTAGATGTAGAGTTGGAGGCATTGTGAGAACATCAAGTATCCTCCACTTAACATTTTATTGGTCTTTATTGTCTCTATTCATGACTACAGGCTTGAAGTCAGCCTCATTTTGAGAAGGCAGAAAGGACTATTGCTTCATGAATGCCAAAATTTCCTATATATTACAGGTTATATGCATAATAAATGTGCAGCTTAGGCATATAGGAAGGCTTTTAAGGAAGTTATCAGGACTACTGAATTTCACATGCCCTCATACAAGGCTTTTGATGGCGCTTTCTGCCTCCATGAATGAATAAATTCAGATATGCTGAGAATCAGGACTGCTTAGTGGTCACGGGATCAATTGGCTGCCTGTTAAAAGAGGTAACTTTGAATCCTTTAATGATGGAAAGGAAAAATAAATGACAACTCATTCTCCAACCTCATTAATCTCTCTGGAAGAGGCTTTCACCAAGTACACTGCAGAAAGAGATTATTTGAAGAGAGAAGCAAGAGATATTTGGAATCTAATATTTCCTAGGCCTTTCCACACTACAAAAATAACTGAAGGCTTCAAGCCAATACCCAAGGAGGCAGAACAGTTCATGAAGGCACTTTGCCTTGTGTAATGTCTTATAGCTGTAAATGGGAGTATGGTCATGAGCTTGGTGAATTATGTACTCTTTCCTTAAATTTCTTATCTTTCTGTCTGAATTTAAATAATCTGAGACAGAACTAGACAGTTTTAGCGACATATGGTCACTTGGCCTAATTATCATAGTTGTGATGGAGCAAAAATAATGATTTGTTCCTCCCAATTTCCTTGTTGCTATGTTGAGTTGTTTTCAAATTTTTTCAAACAAACAATGGATTGCATGCAGGCAGCAATCATAAATGTCTGATACTAGCATTTCCCAGGCTTCCCAGATGCTATGATATGCCCTGATTTTTAAACTCCAAACAAGTTGGGAAAATGACCAAGTTATATAGCTTATGGCAAAATCTCCTGGCACCTTATTTATGTCGCTATGAGGGCAAAGGGAACTTTCACTTAACGGATGTGTCACATGTAGTCTACACAAAGAGCCTGTGGTACTTTTTTCCATGCCTCAGGGAGATTTTCCTGGCTTCACTTCCTGTTTTACCTCAGAAATTGCTTCATGTTTTCTTGGTTTCATGCTAGAACTTACATCTTGAGTCTCTCTTCCTATCTGACTTCTTCCTCTGATGGCTTGTCATATACATTTCATTTTGTCTTTAGATGCTTTATCAAACCCTAATATACTGATTGATTTGTTTCAGAATGTTTGTACAGGTTAAAGCAGTGCATATACTCATGCATGCCTCCCACATCCTAGTTCCTTTTTCACGAGCAGTAGCTGCTTTCTTGGATTTGATAGTTATCATGTATCTATGTTTTATATCAATACTAAATTCAAGTGTATCCATAGACAGTTATATGACTTTGTTTTGCTAGTTTACTGAATTCATTCCTAGGCAATTTGGTTTTTAAATTTAGCATTATATTTTTGAGATTTACCCATATTAATTTTTGTAACTTTTAATTGTTGTATTCAGTGTTATTATACCACAAGTTTATTTGTCCATTCTTCTCTTAATGGATATTTAAATTTTCTGTTAATTTGAAAAAATATTGCAATGAAAATTCTTATAGTAAACCTACAATTCTTACAATAAACCTTCACAGATGTTTAAAAATTACTGCATTATATACCCAGAAGTAGAATGGTTTGATTGAAGGGTACATACTTTAATGCATATTTACTTTGCTAGCTGCCATCAAACTGTTCTACGCTCTTCCTATTCATTACATGAAATATACTTGTACCAATTATAAATATTACTTATCTACAGAGCCAGATTTTTCTTCAGTCCCAGTATGGTGGAAATCATACACAGTTGTCAGCTTCTACCTGCTCTTCCTGGGAGAAGAGAAAAAAATCTGAGTCTCTTGAAAGGTCTGGGGGTATTGTACAGATATACATGAGCTTAACAAGAGATTATGCCCCCCTTCTTCCATTATTTTCCTTTATGCGTTTGGTAAATATTAAAGTTTTCCTTCTCCAAGATTCAGTCAAGGATACCATAAAAAATATGTGTGCTCTTAAGTTGAAAGAGAATTAAGATGCATTTAGGTAGGGTCGACTAGGAGAAATCATGAGCAGAAGACAGGCTGAAGTTCTCAGAAGAGTCACTGCTGATTGGGATTAGGTTCAGGTAGACATCTTTAGCGATTTTCATTTTTCTGGGAGGTTGATGGCTCTAAGGGGATGTTAGAGACATGGTACTCGGTGTTCCATTTAGCTAATTCCCAGAAGTGCACCTCAGCCTCATGCATCCGCAATGGCAAATATGCCTGTGAAATCCTGCTTTGCCTTTAAGAAGGCGGAGTTAATTCTTCCTGGTCTGATGCTCTATACCAAATCTGGAGAAATGCCAGGAGAGTTTGCAATTATATTTTTAATAGTTTTTGATTCTTTTGTTTTAATTTTTTGAAGGCCTTAAGGTAGTCTAGGGAACCTGTGCAAAAATCCCAGTGTAGTCTTTCCTTCAATTCCATACTGTTCAGAGTCCAAACGTCTCCAACTTATGGAAACAAATGAAATGGTTATGTAGCAAAAGTCAGTAGGGAGCTGGGGCTATCTTGCACTGCTCACAAAAGCTGCATGTATTCCAAGCTCTGCAATCAGTTACTTCACATTGGTAGCATGACATCTACCAAGTTGGGAGTATTTATGCCACTGGAAAAAAATGCTACAAATTTTTTTTCTGGAAAGCTTGCTTTTTAAAGTATTTACTAGCATACCACTGGCATAAAAGAGCTTTTATCATCTGCTGCACACAACTGGTGGCTATCCCTTCATTCTTATGGCTTAAATGAGTGTCTCTGAACAGCTTGTATTAGCCCTTATTTTTTAAAGCTAGAATAAAGCAGCAGCAGTGAGAATGGACAATTCCAAGCATTGCCATTAACATCCAGCTGCAGACTGTGACAAATGGAGCACAATCCACATTTCTGTCAAGCCATATGAAGTCATAAATGGTGTGAAATTCACATTTCTCTCTGGCCGTATTTTTGGGGACCCCAACCTGACAGTTGCCAGGCCAAGTTCTCAGGACATGAAATAAGACAAACAAAAATCAGTAGTTGTTCCTGGAACAGAAAGGATCATCAGTCACAATTCAAAGACCTAATTCTTACAAACATTTTCTCTTGCCAGTCTGAATTTAGAAAGAAAGGAACAACATGAAATTGCAGCTTCCTCTCTCAACCAGGCACTGCAGAGAGAGATCAGGAAAGCTGACTTTGGTAAGAATATTTGTCTTCCACGGGCTTCTGTCAGTGTTCACAGGATGTTGTCTACAAGCTCCAGAGCTAGTCGGTGGCCCAGTCAGTCTCATCCTGGTCACCAGAAACTATAGAGGAAGAAAAATACAGTTCCCTCTACCTTTTACAGTGAGTGCCTGACTGAGACCCTTTTTCTCTAGAACACCTCAAAAATGGATAAGCTTATGTAAGATGGTTGGAAGTTCTCTACAGTGGCCACTTTAACTCAAAATTACTTTGGTAAGGTTAACTTACTCATTCTGCCTTAAAACAAAATTTTACTCACCTGCAGCCTCACACTGGACCCAGTCTGACCCTAGACCCAGTCCAGTTTCTAATTGGACCCAGTCTGACTCCAGTCAGTTTTCGGACCCAGTCCACAAAAGTAAATTCTCAAGTAGAGTTTGAAAGCTCATAATGTAAAAACTGTGGAGCTAGGAACTAGAAGTGACTTACCACCAGCTGCAGATACAGTGAGAAAGTAGTAAGCTCAGGGGCTCAACAGGTACCTATGACTGGTTGCTCATTGCTTCAGGACTGTCAGGGTCTCCTTCAGTTCCCTCTTCTGACACGAGAGCTGTTAAAAGAAAAACTGAGGCATATTAACATTTTTAAGTGTTTATTCGAGTGAAAATCAATTCAAGTCAGGCAGCATCCAATCTAGCACACAGAAAGATGGTCCAAGGAACTGTACAAAATGAAAAACTTATAGCCAGAAGGGAGTGGGAGCAAGGAAGTTACACTGGCAGATTGGTTATTGCAAAGTTACTGGCCTTTCGGAATGACAGGGTTCTATTAGGCAGATTACCTGACTAGTGCTGATCAGGCAATTTCTGAATGACTGGTTTAAAATTCCATTTCTGAAACAGCTGAAACTGTAAGTGAAGCAAGGTTTGGTGACGTGGGATTTAGCATAAGTGACTTCATTTTGGGTCTGCCATCCTAAAGACTTTATAACATCTAATAGTAGTTATTTCTGTGGAAATAACTATTTATAAATCTATTTATAAGATGTTATAAAGTTATTAGTAAATGTTTGCTAAGATTGGTGATGAAATACCCTGAATTAGTTCCCAAACTTTGAACAATTTTAAACTTTAATTTAAAATTAAATTACTTTTTAATTTTTGCTTCTTTCTCATGGATAGACCATTTTACACAGTTTTGACACTTTTATAAGTATTTCTATTTCTGAAAAGTGGGTTATTTATTACCCTTTATTTCCTGTACAATTGGTTTCCCTCCTAATAGACTGTCCAGTTTTGTGCTCAAGTATTTTCACAGATAGCTGTGCATACTTGCTTTTTGCATGTTATAAATAATTAGAAGTTCTTCATGCATTATAAAAGTCTTCTTAGGTGGATTTAAATCATACTTTAGGGGGGTGGAGCCAAGATGGTGGCATGAGTACAGCAGCAGAAATCTCCTCCCAAAAACCATATATATATTTGAAAATACAGAAAATACTACCATCCCTGAAAGAGAGACCAGAAAATACAGGACAACAGGCTACATCCACACCGGCAAGAACCCAGAGCCTCACGAAGAGGGTAAAATACAAGCCACCGCCCAGCGGGACCTGAGCGCCCCCACCCCTGCTCCCAGGGGGAGGAGAGGAGTTGGAGCAGGGAGGGAGAGGGAGCCCAGGACTGCTAAACACCAAGCCCTAGGCATTCACACCGGAGCGCAGACACACAGTGCGTGGGTTGCTGGATACTAGGGAAACAGGAAAGTAAGACCTGTGAGTGGGTCCCAGCAGCCGGTGCCCCTGGGAGTGAGTGCTTTTTGAAAGCCTTAAAGGGACAGGAACCCCACAGCTGGATGGAAAAGTCCCGGGACACTTAGCCCAGCAGCTGGGAATCCTGGGGAACTCCGGGTGCCCTAACACCTGGGTGGCAGTGCAGCTTGGAGGACCCTCACGGAGATAAAGAGCCTCCTGCCCATTCCCCTACTGATGCGGCTCTGCCATATTGGAGCAACAGCCTGAGGCAGCAAGGTACAGCTTTTTTCACAACAGCTGGGCAAGAATTAGAAACCCCGGCTGCACGCAGCTGCCCAGCACAAGCTGCTAGGGCTCGCTATTCTCCCAGGAGATGAAAGCCACAAACCAGCAAGAACAGACATTCTCCCATCCAACACATGTGACAGCCCCCCACAAATACCTCTATCGCCATGAAAAGGCAAAAGAATTTGATATAGAACAGACTAATCCAGACATACTCCCCAGACAAGGAATCTGGGGAGATAGACCTAACCAATCTCCCTGAAAAAGAATTCAAAATAAAGGTCATAACCATGCTGATGGAGCTGCAGAGAAATATGCAAGAGCTAAGGGATGATGTCCAGAGGGAGATTACAGAAATGAAATGATCTCTGGAAGGATTTATGAGCAGAATGGATAAGATGCAAGAGGCCATTGATGAAATAGAAACCAGAGAACAGGAACGCATAGAAGCTGACACAGAGAGAGATAAAAGGATATCCATGAATGAATCAATATCAAGAGAACTGTGTGACCAATACAAATGGAACAATATTCGCATTATAGAGGTACCAGAAGAAGAGAGAGAAAATGGGATAGAAAGTGTATTTGAAGAAATAATTGCTGAAAACTTCCCCAAACTAGAGGAGGAAATAATCGTTCAGACCACAGAAGTATACAGAACTCCCAACAGAAGGGACCCACAGAGGACAACACCAAGACAAATAATAATTAAAATGGCAAAGATCAAGGACAAGGGCAGAGTTTTAAAGGCAGCTAGAGAGAGGAAAAGGTCACCTACAAAGGAAAACCCATCAGGCTATCATCAGACTTCTCAACAGAAACCTTACAGGCCAGAAGAGAATGGCATTATATATTTAATACAATGAAACAGAAGGGCCATGAACGAAGAATACTGTACCCAGCACAATTATCATTTAAATATGAAAGAGGGATTAAAAAATTCCCAGACAAGCAAAAGTTGAGGGAATTTGCCTCCCACAAAACATCTCTACAGGATATTTTAAAGGGAATGCTCTAGATGGAAGCACTCCTAAGGCTAAATAGATGTCACCAGAGAAAATAAAATCACAGCAAAGAAAGCAGACCAACCAAATACTAACTAAAGGCAAAAAATAAAATCAACTACCCACAAAAGCAGTTAAAGGAAACACAAAAGAGCACAGAATAAAACACCCAACATATAAAGAATGGAGGAGGAGGAATAAGAAGGGAGAGAAATAAAGAATCACCAGACAAGGTTTATAATAGCTCAATAAGTGAGTTAAGTTAGGGAGTAAGGTAATAAAGAGGATAACCTTGAACCTTTGGTAACCACGAATCTAAAGCCTGCAATGGCAATAAGTACATATCTTTCAATAATCACCCTAAATGTAAATGGACTGAATGCACCAATCAAAAGACACAGAGTAATACAATGGTTAAAAAGCAAGACCCATGTATATGCTGCTTACAAGAGACTCACCTCAAGCCCAAAGAAATGCACAGACTAAAAGTCAAGGGATGAAAAAAGATATTTCATACAAACAATAGGGAGAAAAAAGCAGGTGTTGCAGTACTAGTATCAGACAAAATAGACTTCAAAACAAAGAAAGTAACAAGAGAAAAAGAAGGACATTATATAATGATAAAGGGGTCAGTCCAACAAGAGGATACAACCATTATAAATATATATGCACCCAACACAGGAGCACCAGCTTATGTGAAACAAATACTAACAGAACTAAAGGAAGAAATATAATGCAATGCATTCATTTTAGGAGACTTCAACACACCACTCACTCCAAAGAGCAGATCCACCAGACAGAAAATAAATAAGGACACAGAGGCACTGAACAACACACTAGAACAGATGGACCTAATAGACATCTATAGAACTCTACATCCAAAAGCAACAGGATACACATTCTTCTCAAGTGCACATGGAACATTTTCCAGAATAGACCTCATACTATGCCACAAAAAGAGCCTCAGTAAATTCCAAAAGATTGAAATCTTACTAACCAACTTTTCAGACTACAAAGGTATAAAACTAGAAATAAATTGTACCAAGAAAGCAAAAAGGCTCACAAACACATGGAGGCTTAACAACATGCTCCTAAATAATCAGTGGATCAACAGCCAAATTAAAATGGAGATCCAGCAGTATATGGAAACAAATGACAACAACAAAACAAAGCCCCAACTTCTGTGGGACGCAGCAAAAGCAGTCTTAAGAAGAAAGTATATAGCAATCCAGGCATATTTAAAGAAGGAAGAACAATCCCAAATGAATAGTCTAACATCACAATTATCGAAATTGGAAAAAGAAGAACAAATGAGGCCTAAAGTCAGCAGAAGGAGGGACATAATAAAGATCAGAGAAGAAATAAATAAAATTGAGAAGAATAAAACAATAGAAAAAAATCAATGAAGCCAACAGCTGGTTCTTTGAGAAAATAAACAGAATAGATAAGCCTCTAGCCAGACTTATTAAGAGAAAAAGAGAATCAACACACATCAACAGAATCAGAAACGAGAAAGGAAAAATCACGATGCACCCCATAGAAATACAAAGAATTATTAGAGAATACTATGAAAAACCTATATTCAAACAAGCTGAAAAACCTAGAAAAAATGGACAACTTCTTAGAAAAATACAACCTTCCAAGACTGACCAAGGAAGAAACACAAAATGTAAACAAACCAATTACCAGCAAAGAAATTGATGCAGTAATAAAAAACTACCCAGGAACAAAATCCTTGGGCCAGATGGATTTACCTCAGAATTTTATCAGACATCCAGAGAAGACATAATACCCATTCTCCTTAAAGTTTTCCAAAAAATAGAAGAGGACTGAATACTCCCAAACTCATTCTATGAAGCCAACATTACCCTAATACCAAAACCAGGCAAAGACCCCAAAAGAAAAGAAAATTACAGACCAATATCCCTGATGAACATAGATGCAAAAATACTCAACAAAATATTAGCAAACCGAATTCAAAAATACATCAAAAGGATCATACACCATGACCAAGTGGGATTCATCCCAGGGATGTAAGAATTGTACAACATTAAAAAATCCATCAACATTTTCCACCATATCAACAAAAAGAAGGACAAAAACGACATGATCATCTCCGTAGGTGCTGAAAAAGCATTCGACAAAATTCAACATACATTCATATTAAAAACTCTCAGCAAAATAGGTATAGAGGGCAAGTACCTCAACATAATAAAGGCCATACATGATAAGCCCACAGCCAACATCATACTGAACAGCGAGAAGCTGAAAGTTTTTCCTCTGAGATTGGGAACAAGACAGGGATTCCCACTCTCCCCACTGTTATTCAACATAGCACTGGAGGTCCTAGCCATGGCAATTAGACAAAACAAAGAAATACAACCAATCCAAATTGGTAAAGAAGTTAAGCCATCACTATTTGCAGATGACATGATACTGTACATAAAAAAACCCTAAAGACTCCACTCCAAAACTACTAGAACTGATAGTGGAATACAGCAAATTTGCAGGATACAAAATTAACACACAGAAACCTGTGGCTTTCCTATACACTAACAATGAACTAATAGAAAGAGAAATCAGGAAAACAATTCTATTCACAATTGCATCAAAAAGAATAAATACCTAGGAATAAACCTAACCAAGGGAGTGAAAGACCTTTACCCTGAAAACTAGAGACACTTTTAAGATAAATTAAAGAGACACTAACAAATGGAAACTCATCCCATGCTCTTGGCTAGGAAGAATTAATATCATCAAAGTGGCCATCATGCCCAAAGCAATATAAAGATTTGAAGCAATCCCTATAAAATTAGCAACATTCTTCAACAAACTGGAACAAATAGTTCAAAAATTTATATGGAAACACCAAAGACCTCAAATAGCCAAAGCAATCCTGAGAAGGAAGAATACAGTGGGGGGGATATCGCTCCCCAACTTCAAGCTCTACTACAGAGCCACAGTAATCAAGACAATTTGGTACTGGCACAAGAACAGAGCCACAGAACAGTGGAACAGAGTAGAGACTCCAGACATTAACCCAAACATAGATGGTCAATTAATATACGATAAAGGAGCCATGGACATACAATGGGGAAATGACAGTCTCTTCAACAGATGGTGCTGGCAAAACTGGACAGCTACATGTAAGAGAATGAAACTGGATCACTGTCTAACCCCATACACAAAAGTAAATTCAAAATGGATCAAGACCTGAATGTAAGTCATGAAACCATAAAACTTAGAAAAAAACATAGGCAAAAATCTCTTGGACATAAACATGAGCGACTTCTTCATGAACATATCTCCCTGGGCAAGGGAAACAAAAGCAAAAATGAACAAGTGGGGCTATATCAAGCTGGAAAGCTTCTGTACAGCAAAGGACACCATCACTAGCACAATAATGTACCCTACAGTATGGGAAAATATATTCATAAATGAATCTGATAAAGCGTTGACACCCAAAATATATAAAGAGATCATGCACCTCAACAAATAGAAAGCAAATAATCCAATTAAAAAAAGGGCAGAGGAGCTGAACAGACAGTTCACCAAAGAAGAAATTCAGATGGCCAACAGACACATGAAAAGATGCTCCACATTGCTAGTCATCAGAGAAATGCAAATTAAAACCACAATGAGATATCACCTCACACAAGGATGGCTGCCATCCAAAAGACAAACAACAAATGTTGGCGAGGTTGTGGAGAAAGGGGAACCCTCCTACACTGCTGGTGGGAATGTAAATTAGTTCAACCGTTGTGGAAAGCAGAATGGAAGTTCCTCAAAAAGCTCAAAATAGACTTACCATTTGACCCAGGAATTCCACTCTTAGGAATTTATCCTAAGAATGTAGCAGCCCAGTTTGAAAAAGACAGATGCATCCCTATGTTTATCACAGCGCTATTTACAATAGCCAAGAAATGGAAGCAACCTAAGTGTCCATCAGTAGAAGAATGGATAAAGAAGATGTGGTACATATACACAATGGAATATTATTCAGCCATAAGAAGAAAACAAATCGTACCATTTTCAACAACATGGATGGAGCTAGAGGGTATTATGCCCAGTGAAATAAGCCAGGCAGAGAAAGACAAGTACCAATGATTTCACTCATATGTGGAGTATAAGAACACAGAAAAACTGAAGGAACAAAACAGCAGCAGAATCGTAGAACCCAAGAATGGACTAACAGTTATCAAAGGGAAAGGGACAGAGGAGAATGGGTCGGAAGGGAGGGATAAGGGTGGGGAAAAAGAAAGGGCATATTACGATTAGCATGTATAATTAGCTTGTAGGCGGGGCATGGGGAGGGCTGTGCAACACAGGGAAGACAAGTAGTGATTCTCTGCTGATGGATAGAGACTGTAATGGGGTGTGTGGCGGGGGTACTTGGCGAAGGGGGGAGCCTAGTAAACATAATGTCCTTCATGTAATTGTAGATTAATGATAACAAAAAAAATCATACTTTAGAGACAATGCCACCATAATGGGGTCCTCTGGTATAGGGGAAAATACTACACAAATGTGTCTCAAAAAGATTCTAATTGGTAATTACAAGTCTCTCCTTCTTGTCAAGTCAAAAGACTGCTGATATTTGCAATTTTGTTCGAAAGCTTACTTCGAATGTTGGTTAATACTGTAGGTGGTATAGCTAACAGGTCCATAGAGTGTTAAAATCAAGTTTGAGTATTTTAATTTTTTTCTTTTTATCTTGTGTTTTTGAACATGAGTCTCTGGTGGTCAAGAGAAGAATCTCTCGCCAAGGGCTCAGTCGGCTCCTATGACACCTGAGTTTGCAGAGAGGACAGATCTTGGCATTTTATCTATCAGAACTCCTTCCTAGAGCTGCAAGACTGTAGTTTGAAACAGGAAATTTAAATTCACATTAACTGATTGTTCTCTTATTGTTCAGTCTAATGCTAAATTTTGTCTTCTTTATTGTTACTTTCTAATGTTTTAAACCATTTTACTTGTTATTCACTATCTTCTCCTGAGAAAAGAAAAATAAAATGAGCATATTGTACTACTCCACAGTATTCTGTTTACCACACCTTTTGTCACCTTCGACCATATGCCTAGGGATTGCTAATGATAAATGAAAAGGCAGAGCAAATATTTGATGAAAATCTTGTCCTAATATTCTTTGAAAATGTTAGTGGTTGAAATATGTGCAAGACTAATAGAAACATGCATGTGGTACTTATATATATATGGATGTGTTGTTTAGTGACTCTGGTCTTGATCAGTTTTTTTTTTTTTTACATTTTTCATTAGTTTATCAATTATTTATTTTTATTTCTTTAAGATTAGAAAAGTCCTCAATATTGAGTCCTTTGTACATGAGGATATGTAGTTTCCTCACCTTTTACTTTTTCTTCTATAGTTTGGATATTCCTCCTCTTTCTTCTTTGCTTCCTAGCTCCTGAAGATATGCCTGACCCAGGTTCTATTATTGGTCCTCCTGTATGTATGGCACTGCATTCTCTCTCATGGGAATTTCATAGATTTCTGCATCTTCCACCTACTGCTTCTGTGCATATAATTTCTATAATAAAAGAGTGACCCAGACCTTGTTTCTAAATTTCAAACTTGCATGCTTGACCTTTCCAACTACTTTTTTTGAAAGCTCCTTAATATTCACATATAAAAAACTGAGCTTGTTATTTTCACTGGGCACATTTCTTCCTCTTCTTGCCACTAGCATCCTTTCAGACAGCCAGGCTCAAAACCTGGGGATCCTCTTTGTCTCCATACTCTCCTTTGCTTTTCTACATTCATACCAGTTCCAAAAGTCAATACACTTGACTTATGACTCTTTTTTTTTTCTTCTAAGCTTGTCTCCATCCTGGTTATCTGTCCTGCCTGCACTGGATTCCTTTTTTTTCTCCCTCTGCATTCTATAGTCCATGTCTTTATAATCAGTTCATGTCTTGAGTTTCAACATCATTTTGTTCCTCTGATAACACCCCTTCTATGATTGCAGAGTAGCTGTGTTATGCATGAGTTTCTCCTTTTGTCACTTAGGTCTTGGTTGTACTTTCCTTTTAGATTTACTATTTTACTGTACATATTACTCGATGGTCTTGCCATCATGACCTTTTCCTCAAAACCATTGTGTATTTTTTTATTCTATTCCTTTATTTAATTTTCCCATCAAACACAAATTTACGACTTCACTGCTTTATAGCTCCTGTCAAAGCCCTGTGTTATACAGTTTATCTTAAACCTCAGCTCCTCCCAAACCCTTACTGATGCTTTCAATATTGACCTTACTGACCCTGTGGCATGTATGTATGTATATATGTAAGTACTGCAACTAAGTGAGATAATCTTTTTATATACTGCCTGTTTGAAAACTGTCTGAGGGTACCTTTGTCTTCTTTCAAGTATTAAGCACCTTGCACAGAAGCAGGACTAGGTTTTATTGATTTTTCTAGAATTCTTATAACATAGGTCCTACATGCCTGGCAGCAGGGGAATGGAAGAAGAGAATGTACAATAAATTCGCTGCTGGTCTACTATCCTTTTATTTCTCTTTTCTCCTCCTGCCTTCCTTTAAATTTGTGGCCATCAAGCATGACAGACCCGAGAGATTTTTGAAGGGGAAAGATAAAAAAATGACATCAAGTATGTATAAAGCATTGATAATTTATAAGCTGCTAAAGATAAGCTTTTCCCATAATTGAAAGTGGAGCAAGTCTCTCACCATTTTTGCTTGTACAGATGAACTGGGAGGTTGACAAACAAAAACAAGTCCCTCAGGAGAGTGGTTACCTGGCTGTGCAATTCTGTTTCTTTCTCCTTTTCTCTCTGAAATGAATGTGGGTAATTTTCTTGCCCAGAAATATGTGCCCACTGGGAAGAATATTCCCTTAAGTAGCCTGATAAAAACAAGCAAAAACTACAGGGCAGTGTTACTTCTGCTCTCATCCTCTAGTTATTATGTTATACAAGTAAAGGCTCTAAAGTCTCTGGGTGCAGGGAGTGACATAAGAGAGAAGGAAATATGTCCCAGATGGAGACAACATGGTACTATGTTCACATCTCCATAATTTTTATAAATACTTATGTCATATTTAAAGACCAAAGACTCAAAACACAGAGAAGGGAGACTTGTAGAGGCCCCTTGTTATTTTAATCAGTCAGGTCAAGTGTTTCTTACACATTCAGTTTTATGCACCCAAACCTAAAATAGTTTTCAGTATCTGGAAAGGTGACAGTATTTCTTGTCTCCTTTCTTTTAGCAATTCCTTATCTTTGCTTACAAGAATTCAGAGATTCTTTAGCTTTGTATTCCACTTAGGTGACCTGTAAATGACCTCCTACCAGCAACAGTTCTTACAGTCCAGACCCTAATTAGAAAATTTGTCTTCTTGTTGGTACTAATAGGAAAGGAAAGATAGTAATGTTTTAATATGTAGCAGTAAGTGCTCTTTTCTTGTTTAAATCACTGTGCTCATTATCTTCATATAACGCAGATATTACCTTTTGAGCATAGCTGGTGACACAGAATTCAGGCATGTAAGAAAGTTCCAAATGCTAAAGGGCTCATTTTGTGGCTGTTAAGATTGCCATGAATTTAATGATTCAAGAAAAAGGATAAGGAGTCTGATCATTGTGGTTGCATGGGTTTTACATCTACTTCCATTATAAGTGCTGACATTTTTCTGCTTATAGTCATCAAGCTTCCTAGAGTAGAAGCTTCTCAGTAAAGTTTCCAGTACATGGAAAATGTTGGCTTTGTCTGCAAGTTACAACTTATAACACCGAGTGACTGCTCATTAGCAGCCATATTCATTAGCTAGAATAGTTTTACCACTGAGTTTGAGTCTGTCTCAGGTACTTGTGCCATGAAGAAGAAATGAGCATATCTCTTCTAGGCAACACCTTGGTTTGACCAAGTACTAGTGAAAATAATAACGTATATATTAATTGTCTCAGCCCAGATGCAAGTAATAAATAGCTCCTGTAAGGCTGGGAGCACCAGAGGGAGGAAAGCGAGGACAGTGCAAACGGAACAAAGACAGCACCAAATAGCTCTGTGCCATATAAGGAAGGAACAGACAGCTCTTCTGGGATTCCAGTCCCGTGATGTGCCGACAAACCCCGGATGCAGACCCTCTCCATCCAGAAGGAGGAGACCTCTGACTGTCCATCACCTGACCCTGAGCCAATAAAAAGTTCCCCATATACCCCTGGCATGGCCCACTTCCCCCTCCCCTCCCTGTGCTTATAAAAACTCCCTGCCTATCTGGTTATGCATGACTTCCCCAGCCTATGTTTCAGACTGGTGAAGCTCACCCGGGAATTGCACTCAAATAAACTGCCTGGCCCTTTGTTGCCTCTCGTTGCCTGCTTATTTCAGCTAGAATTTATCTTACATTTGGTGCTGAAACCCAGGAAAGGGCATGAACATGGGGTGCCAACCTGCCATCAGCAACCCTGCCCCCCTCCTTCCTCGACCCTGGACCTCAGCCTGTTCTCCATTGCATGGAATATTTTCTGGTGAGTCCCTCCATTTCCCCCAGTCTGTTTCCCTTCCTAACTTCATTTCACCTGGTCTGTCCGAAATTGTAGTTACATCCAGGTTGAGGCATCCAGCCCCTGGGCACCCCGCCCATCTGCTGCAGGCATCCAGGATACCCGCCCCTGGCCCTGCGGTGTGGGAGAAGTCCCTCACCCAGGCTTCCAGGCTGTCTCCCCTGACTTGGCATGCTTGGGACACTGGGCACTCCTCTCAGTAGGATTAGTTGGGGGGTGACGCACACATGGGGAACCAGCCCTCGAAAGCAGAGGCTCAGATCCCATTGTGGTGTCTCATTTCTAATTTGGCTACTCTATATTTGTCCCAGGAAGTTCACAAATGGAAGCTTGTCTTCCTTTGCTCTAAGGCCGAGCCTCAGTATCCCTTGGACAATCAATCTTGCTGGCCCCTGAGGGAACTTTTGATTTTGGCCTCCTCACTGACTTGACTAATTATTGCCACCAGAGAGGAAAGTGGGGTGAAATCCCATATGTGCAGTCTTTTTGGACTTTGCACGCCCACCCAGATCTGTGTATTAAGTGTACTCCTTCCCAAGTTTTGTTGGCCCAGGCCTCCGCCAAGGACCGCCAATCTCTACTGCACCTATTACTGGGAGGCTCTTCTCTGATGGACTCAGTGGAAGATCTCAGCTACCCCCTTCCCGCTCCTTCAGGCCCACTGCGGGGGCCAGGTCCCTTCCTCAGTGTTCATGTCCTCACCCCTCTTCCTCTCTTTCTCCACCACCTTGTTCCCCTTCTTTTCCGGTCTCTCCACTGTCTTATTCCCCTTCTCTTCCAGTCTCTCCACTGTTTTGTTCCCCTTCTCTTCCAGTCTCTCCACCATCTTGTTCCCTTTCTCTTCCAGTTGCGCTGCCGTCTTTCTCCACAGTTGCCAACTCCACCTCAGAAAAAACGGATAAAACTCCCCCATATCCTGATCCCCTGCCTTCAAGTTCCACATCAATTCCCAAGTTGTATCCCCCACTGCCAGTGTCACCTCCTCCATCCCCTCCTTCAAACCCACTGCCATCCTACTCGCCGCAGCTGGTGCCCAAGTGGTCTAGCCCTCCCGTAACCCACTCTAAGTCACAGTGGTCTCAGGCTCATGTGATGGCTCCTCTAAGGGAGGTGGTGGAAGCTGAAGGGGTGGTGCAGGTTCATGTTCCCTTTTCCCTAGCAGACTTGTCCCAAGTGGAACAGTGATTGGGATCCTTTTCCTCCAACCTCGTAATGTTTGCTAAACAGTTTAAATATCTCACACGAGCTTATAAGCTCACCTGGCACAATGTACATATAGTCCTCCAATCCACTCTAACCCCAGAAGAATATGACCGTGTCACGGCGGCGGCACAGCACTGTGCCAATGAGGCCCACACCACAGATGAATGGGAACCTATGTGCAGAGAAGCTATTCCTCTACAAGAACCCCTGTGGGATTATAATTCTCCCGATGGTGAAGTGTGCTAGGATCGCATGGTTCGCTACTTGTTAGCGGGTATGAACTCAACCACCCAAAAGGCCATCAATTATGATAAGCTTAGAGAAATTACCCAGAGGCCTGATGAAAACCCATCAGAATTCCTCAAGTACCTAAAAGAAACCCTAGGAGCTTTTACTAAGATTGACCCAGCCTCAGTGTTAGGTGCCTCTCTCCTGGCCATGCATTTTATAACTCAGCTCCCAACATCAGGCCAAGCTTAAAAAGGCTGAGGATGGTCCCCAGACCTCTGTAGGAGACCTAGTAGATATGGCATTCAAAGTTTTTCATGCCCGAGAGGACGAGAGCAAGAAGAGGTCAGCTGCCTGAATGACAGAACAGACTCGCGCCATAACAGCTGCTCTGTGGCCGGCTTGTGGAGATGGTCGGGGTGTCCCTGAAGATCGACTCAAACTTCTGGGCCCTTGCTTTCAATGTGGCAAAGAAGGGCACTGGGCACGGAAGTGCCCCAACCCACGCAGACCTACCAAACTGTGCCCCAGCTGTGGTAAGCGAGGTCATTGGAAAGTAGACTGTCCACTAGAGGGTAGTTCTCCTTCAGTGGCAGAGCCCCACAGGTGGCAGACACCCTAGAAAGACTACCCTTCAGACTTGCTGGGCATCCTCAAAGATTGAAGATGCCTGAACTCAGACACCCCAAGCACCCTCGCCAAGCCCAATGCCAAGCCGTGGGTAGCGGGTAAGCCCATCTCCTTCTTGGTGGACACGGGGGCTACCTACTCTGTTCTCCCCCTCCTTTAAAGGGCCTTTGAACTCTGCCAAGGTTTCCATAGTTGGGGTCATGAGAACCCTCTCCAAGCCTTTAGACATGGGCCCAGTGGCCTGCACCTTCCAAGGCATCCTGTTTACCCATTCCTTTCTGGTCATGTCTTCCTGTCCTACCCCTCTGTTAGGACTGGATTTGCTCTATGAGTTAGGAGCCTCTATTTCCCTCCCACCTTTTAAATGCTTACAGGATGCCAGAGACTCCCTCATTGCTTTGGTTGGCGAAGGGGAGATAGACAACGGTAACCTAAGTCTTCCGACCTCCTGGACTGCTGTCAATCCAGTTGTGTGGAACATCTCCACCCCTGTGGTGGCAACCCACCACACCCCAGTTTTAATACACCTTAAAGACCCATCCCACTTCCCTTCTCGGCCTCAATTTCCTATTTCGCAGGTTCGCCGAAGGGGACTACAACCTACTGTTAATTGTCTGCTCTCACATGGCCTTTTAGTACTGACTAACTCTCCATGCAATACCCCCATTTTGCTGGTAAAAAAAGCCTTCTGGAGTATATCGCCTCATTCAAGACCTCCGAATAATTAACGAGGCTGTTGTTCCCTTACACCCAGTGGTGCCTAACCCATATACTCTTCTATCTCAGGTCCCTTCTGGTACCTCTCATTTTACTGTACTTGACCTTAAAGATGCCTTTTTCACTATACCTCTCCACTCAGACTCGCAGCCGCTATTTGCCTTCATGTGGGAAGATCCTGACACCCATCGGTCTAGACAATTAACCTGGACAGTTCTACCTCAAGGTTTTAAAGATAGCCCCCATCTTTTTGGACAGGCCCTGGCAGAGGACCTCTCGTGACACTCAATGGGTGAGAGTACTCTCCTCCAATAAGTGGATGATCTTTTACTTTGCAGCCCCTCAAAGGAGGCCTCAGTTCTGGACACCACATCCCTTCTTAATTTTCTGGAAGACATGGGATACAGGGTATCCCCTGCCAAAGCACAGCTGTCTCTATCTCAGATTACCTACTTCAGGCTGGCTCTAACTCCCACCACTAGAACCCTAATGGGAAACTAAGCGGCTGCGATTAAAGCTCTCTTGCCACCTACTTCAGGAGCCAAGATACTCTCCTTTCTAGGATTGGTGGGGTTTTTCAGACACTGGGTGCCTAACTTTGCCCTTCTAGCCAGACCTCTTTATACGGCTGCCACAGAGACTCCTACTGCGCTGCTAACTTCACCCACTGAGGTGGCTTCTGCTTTCAATCATTTGTGGAATGTATTGCTCTCATCCCCCCCATTGATGCTCCCTGACTTAACTAAGCCCTTTACCCTATATATAGCAGAGAGGGCAGGGGTAGCAACCAGAGTGCTGGTACAGCCAGTAGGGCTGGGGTGCTGTCCCATTGCCTTTCTCTCCAGTTAGATACCACCACTAGGGGGTGGCAGCCTTGCCTCTGAGCTCTGGCAGCTGTGGGAAGTCTGGCCCAAGAATCCCTGAAATTAACTCTCCAACAGCCCATTACTGTGTATTCTCCACACCAGTTGTAAGATCTTTTGAGTCACAAATCTCTGGCCTCCTTGAGTCCTTCAAGAATACAAGAATTCTATCTTCTGTTCATTGAACATCCACAGGTAACCCTACAAGTTTCTCCACCCCTTAACCCAGCCTCCTTGCTTCCCATCAGTGATCAGGGAGATCATCCCACTCATTCCTGTGTAAAGATTGTAGAGGCCCTTAGAAAACCTAGAGAGGGCCTACAAGATGTGCCCCTCAAAGATCCTGACTTGGCTTTTTTCATGGACAGAAGCTCGGTGAAAGAGAGTGATGGGGTGTGAAGGGCAGCCTATGCAGTGATGACTCTGTCACAAGTGATAGAAGCAAACCTACTCCCATCTGGGACCACCTCCCAGAAAGCCAAATTAGTGGCTCTTACCTGAGTGTTACAGCTGGCAGAGAGGGCCACAATTTATACTGACTCTAAATATGCCTTCCTGATTGCACACCCTCATGCTGCAATTTGGAAGTAAGGGACTTCCTTACCAGTAAGGGAACCTCGATCATCAATGGAAGTGCTATCAGCCACCTGCTACGGGCCTACAGGACCCCAAGGAAGTGGCCATCATGCATTGTAAAGGACATCAGACTGAACCAAGGGTAATGCGTTGGCAGATGCCACGGCCTGACAGTTAACATCCAGGTCTAGCCAACCCTGTGTGCTGTTTCTTTCCCCCTCTCTATTGCCCCAATACCCTGATGACGAATGGCAACTGCATCTACATCGAGGGGGGACGTTGGGAGATCAGAGATGGATATACCCTGGAGGATGAATTGCCCTCCCCTGAGCCCAAGGCAGGGATATCATATCCAAAATTAATCAGTTTCTGCACATTGGGCCAGAGGCCATGCACCAGTTTCTCTCCCCCATATTTGCCCCTTATGGTCTCAGCAAGGCAATAGATCAGGTGCACCACACCTGCACTACTTGTCATCGTGTCTCATATCAAGGTGCTCTGAAGACCTGGATGGTCCTCCACCAGATGAGAGGAACGATCCCCGGAAAGGACTGGCAAGTCAATTTCACCCATATGCCTAGGCATAAAAAACTCTGGTATTTACTAGTTTTAGTTGATACATTTTCAGGGTGGATCGAGGCCTTCCCCACCTACCGAGAGACTGCATCAGTGGTGGCGCAGGTGCTGGTAGAACACATTGTTCCTCGTTTCATGCTCCCCACTTCACTCCAATCCAATAATGGACCTGCCTTCATCTCCCAGGTCACTCAGCTAACAGCTGAGGCTCTCAATATCATCTGGAACCTCCGTATACCCCATCACCCCCAATCTTTAGGTAAGGTCAAAAGGGCTAACGGTCTCCTAAAAGACCAACTAAGCTATCTCTGGAGGTAAAGCTCTCGTGGCCCTATCTTCTCCCTATTACTCTTGCTTGGCTGCACGCTGCCCCCCGGGGACAAGCTGAACTAAGTGCATTTGAGCTGATGTATGGCAGGCCCTTCTTACTGAACACAGGCTTGCCTGCTACCTCTCCTCCTTTGGCCTCCTACCTTCCTTACTTTTCACTGTTGAGAATCTCAGGGAACACACAGACCAGCTCCTACCCCAACCTTCATTGTCCAACAATCCAAAGGATGCACCAATCCTTCCACCAGGGGATGAGGTACTTCTAAAAGAACTCCAGCCTCGATCACTCCAGTCTCACTGGACAGGACCATACAGTGTAATCCTCACAACCCCCACTGCTGCCAAACTCTCGGGACACCCTGTGTAGTACCATATTTCCTGACTAAAGAGAGCCCCTACCCTGATGATATTTGGCAAGCAGAACAAGTTGGACCTCTATGGGTCCAACTCTGACAGGCTCCTTGTCCTCCTCCTCTACATAGTGAAGTAGCCTCACCTTCTCCCATCAGGTTCCTTCAACAGCACATAGCAGAAATGTCACACATAAAGGTCAATCAACTGTTGCTGCACAAGAACCCGCCCCTCCCAACTGAGCCTCCTCCAGCTGTCAACCAGCCTTAAAACCCCCCTCACAGTGCCCCTTGTCAGCTGGAAGTAGCCAGATCGAATCATCCCCCATTATGACCAAAAGGCTGGAATGTAAGGCTGGAGGCACCAGAGGGAGGAAAGCGAGGACAGTGCAAATGGAACAAAGACAGCACCAAATAGCTCTGTGCCATATAAGGAAAGAACAGACAGCTCTTCCTGGATTCCAGTCCCGTGATGTGCGGACAAACCCCGGATACAGACCCCCTCCATCCAGAAGGAGGAGACCTCTGGCTGTCCATCACCTGACCTTGAGCCAAAAAAAATTCCCCTCATAGCCCTGGTGCGGCCCACTTCCCCCACCCCTCCCTGTGCTTATAAAAACTCCCTACCTATCTGGTTATGTGCGACTTCCCCAGCCTGTGTTTCAGACTGGTGAACCTCACCCAGGAATTGCACTCAAATAAACTGCCTGGCCCTTTGTTGTCTCTCGTTGCCTGCTTATTTTGGCTTAGAGCCTAATGTACAACTCCTATATTATCTTCATGGCCCTAGATTTGGGTTACAGTCATTGGTCTGGGCAATAATTTAGTTTAAATGACAGATCAACTGATTTGGAATATTTTCAATCCCTAATTTTTCATGTGTAGTTGAGATTGGTAAGTGATGAGGTGATTTAGCAAAATGGATCTTTTTGAGTCTGTTTTTCAGATTTTATAGTGTATTTTGACCTTTACTTTCTATTTCATTTTCTGTCACATCTCATAATTTTGTATTTTACAAAGGAAAACAAAGGAAACAAACAACTTTTAGCCAAATTATTTAATTGCATTGCTGTCATAAATTTTTCTTCTTTTTAATTCCAAGAAAGTTGGACTCAGAGATTTAACATCTAAGGGATTAAAAGGAGAATAAATGAGATGATATGATCTAGAATAGGAAGGCTTTTATTTCACACAGGACATGGGCCTTGTAAGTGATAGAACCCTTTATAAGTAATAGAATTCTGAAGTACACTATAGCATTAGAGTGTTGTTGTAAGGATATGTAGGAAAATTATTGTCTTTTCTCAAAAATATGCAGGAATATCAGTTTCCAAATGCATTATGCAATGACCCACATATCGTTGATCTCTCATTGCTATGGAGGACATTTACTATTCTAATTTTAGAGTTAAAAAAAAGAATCCTTATTAGTAATGGTACTGGGTAGAACTTTGAGTACTACTTTATATAGGGTCATGACTTTTGTGCAAATGAGATGGTAGGTATATTGTAGTTCCTTGCTTCCTGAATGTAAACTTCGTAGGAAAGGATATCTTCAGTTTGTTCTACTAATAACATATTTATATCAACAGAATAACAAATGCTCTCTAGATAAACATGAAGAAAAAAAACAAAAGTTTAAAGCATTAACAAAAGTCCTGTCATTTGCAGTAATGTCATTGGACTAAGAAATCAGTCAGTAGCTCTAGATCAGTGAGATGGAATTTGCTCATTCATAGAATTTTTCTTCTTCATTTGTTCTCAGATAGTGGAAATCCTCACTATTTCCTCAGTTTCTGCTCCTTTGTATTAGACCTTTTAAATATCTAAATTGATGGGACACTGCATGAATTAAATTTTGCTACCTTCATAAACAAATTGAGTACAGTTGAAAATTCTAGATCATATTGCTTTAAAAAGTGATGTGAATAATTCCTAGATTAATTTTCCTTTATCTAAGATTCTTAAACAATTTATTTTATCAGGTATGAATGTAGATCTGCCTATTTAATAGTTGAAATAATTCTTCATTAAGAAATAGGAACTTTTAGAGTTTGGATCTGCTTCTTTCTAGCCAGGTAACAGTGAACTATAAAAACCTGTAGGTTTTCAGTTTGTATCTTGCATTCATTCTTTTCCTCAGGTTGAAATCCTCATTTTCTGAGATTCATCTCTTAGGCAAGGTAAAATAGGAAACAGATGCTGAGATGAAGGAGGTATATTGGGAGGGGAGGTGCTCTCAGAAATAGCACCTGTGAAGAAGTGAGGTATGCCAGAGTTGAATTTCTGTGTTTGCAATATAGAACATGTATATAAGGGAGCTCTGATTTAAGATGTCCCTTAAATCAAGGTGTCTTGAGTTACATTATTCAGGACTCTGTAACTTCTCATTAGCAAGTATTTGGGTGTAGGTGCCCTAAGAAAAGGGTATGTAATTTTGAGGGAGTTTTGGCCAAAGGAAATTCCTAGGAAGCAACTTAGAAGCTATCCCTCCTGATATGGCAAATGAATGTTTGTTCCTGAGAGGGGAGCCTGGGTGACACACTACAGTGTGTACTACAGTTGTCTTAAAAAAACAGACCTGTGTTTATGCCTAGTATATTGTCTTGCCAATGGCTTTCAGACCCTGGCAACTTCGCTATGGATTCAGTGTGACCAAAGAAATGACAATAGAACATTTCTTTGGGGTGAAGGGTTTGTTCTCCTGGCGGTAGGTCAAGCACTAGCGTCTTTACCTCCTCCCAGAGCACTGGGCCGAGCTCTCTATATAGCGCAATAATAGCTTATTGCCTACGGGTGTGGAAGCAGTAGCCTAGCAACAGGCCAGTTACATCATCAAGTGGTTTAAGTTCAGTGAGGATCCTGGCCATAGGAACCCCAACTACACCACACATATGTTTTGCACATTGGAATTATTGAACAAACAGCAGCTACTGTTATTATGATTATTTGTTATGAGGATTCACAGATTTTTTTCCTAAGGAGCCCATGGGATTATATATACATTGTTTAACAATTATTAAATGCCACAAAATATATGATAAAATATAAAGTGGTTGTTTCCTTTGAGACCGATCACCAGCAAGTTTTTTCTATGCACACACGCTAAAGAGCTGATGGATCAGTTCAGCTGTGTTGCCTAACATGGAATATACTATACAGAAATTTAATTCAAAAGTCAAATATAGACATGCATGGTGGCCCCAAGTAAGTGTTCAGAAGAGCCTTCCTAAAGCATTATATTTTTTCACTGGCCAGTTAACTGAATTATTTTTAATGGATAAAACACTTCAGCAGCATTCTCTAGAGACTGCTCTGATTTTAAATGGAGCATTTCCAATTAATCTAAGAAAGACATTATATAAACACAAGTTAACAATCTCATGGCAATAGATAATAACAGTATTGCTGCAAATTATTATAGCTTTATTCATGAAGCACTTCAGAGTTATTTTAGACAGAATCAAACCCATCCTTGCCTCTCCACAGATTCTTTGGATGCAGGTATTATTGTCCCATAATTAACCCCTAGGGAGTATGTTTAGAAAGAATTATCATTTAGTGTTTCCTAAACCTTGAATTACTGAGATCCATTGACTACTTGTCAGTTCTGTGGCTGTATGTGTGTGAGGAATGGTGAGATGATGAAATGACTTTTTGAGAGAGACACTACAGCATCTAAATAAGAATAATTTTTTATGCACCATCCGATATTGGGCACTAAGTCTTATCCTTATAACTCCCTCTACATTTGCCAGGTTCGTGAATGTAAAAGTCTGATACTCCTGGTTCAGTAACTTCTCTTTAGTAACATTTCAATGGATTTCTATTATAACAGAAGTTTAAAGAAGGGTTTTATTTTACTGAGTGACCTAAATATATGATGTCAATGTATTTTTATATTAAATATTTCAATGTAGGGCATAGTGCCTTGAATTTAGTGTGTATGTCCATAACTATATTTTAAGTTAATATCTAAATATGTGTAAAGGTGGAGTAAAATGGAATAGAGGTGGCAAGACAGTATGGCTTATTTTCTGATTGACCATAAGCTGGTGCACTCTGAGTGTCTTTTGCTGTTTCATGGAGTGTCATTTGCAAACAGTTGCTAGTATGAATCTGAATTTTAAGTATTTATGCTGTGCTTCAAATGAGTGCTTATGTGGATTCTTTACTCCAAGTAATATTCACTTAATTATATCTTGCATAAAATGTACCAAATACAGACAGCCACAAAAATAACTGCAGAAACAGGTGAACCCACATATAGGAATGAGAGTATGATCAAATAGCAATTGGATGCTGAAGTTCATTTGTCTACGCCAATAAGCACCATACACAGCAACAGGTCATCAAAGACCAGTTGGACATATTTCATATTTTATCTTCATTATTTAAGATATGTGAGCTATTGATAACATAGTACATCTTAGTTAATTTTTTTTTTCAGAAAATCTGGCTTTGAATATTAGTAGTGCTTTGGTTTATGAGGATTATAGAACATTTTCTTTCTAATGAGGGTTACCTACACTTGGTTGAGATGCTAAGGCTCTGATATATATGTGAGGCAGTGGTAACATCTATCCTGAAGCAGTCACTGTGCTCACAGCCTGTTAAGCACAATGGGAAACCCAGCTGATAAGATGATTGTCCAGGAATGTTAGGAAAAATAGGAAGTATTTCAGATGTATGATATTCTGAAAGAAAAGCTATTGTGCTTGTAGAAAATTGTTTACTTTCACCTGCCAGAAAGTAAATGGAGTATGACTTTCTAAATTCCCCTTCTCATAAGGGAAGTAACTATCAAATATAATACAAAAAGAGTAAGTTCAGGAATTGGCTAATGTAAATTAGTCAATGATTCATGCATGTAGCTGTCATTGAGAATCAACTCTACTAAATTCTGCTATGTATATTCCAAAAATGTGATCACTTTTCATGTATCTTAAGTGACTACATAACAATAAAACACAATGAAAATCACAAAATTGGGGTCCTTTAAAATTTTTTCTGCCATTTAGGACAAGGACAAAGTATAACTTTTAGATAGAATAAGAATTCTGAACACAGAAATTGTCATTCTTATCCTTTTGAGCTTCCTGTTTTCCAGTAGCTTCCTGTTCCACCATTAGCATGAGTATTAACAAATATACACAGAAACTTTTCTGAAGATGACTCTTATAGGTGATATGAGGTAAAGAAAATAAGAGATATTATACTTCTGGGAACGTATGCTCTCCAACTTGATTGAATTGGATATGACAAAAGAAGTTCAGTTTCTGTTTGCTATATAGTTCATCACTGTGGTCCTGGTAATAACATCATCAAAGAAATACTGAACTCAAAAAAAAACTTAAACCGTGCCAAATCAGATAGATTAAACATTGAGTGATAACCAATTTGCCTCTCATCCAGGTATATCCTGTGAGAGAATAAGTGGGATTGTATACAGTTGAGCACTGATTTATTAATAACCACAGGGTTACAAAGATCTGTGAGACACAGTGAGTTCTCTCTAAGTAACTTACTTTCTAATAGCAAGATATAACAAGTAGCTAAATATTATATGTTGTAGATTATGATAAATTCAACATAAATAATATAAATGAAAGACTAGAAGTTTTTAAAGGAGATAAATACCACTAAGAATTGAGTTACTTCAAATTTGGAATAGTCAATAGAGGATGTAAATACAAGGAAAAACATACAGAAGTCATGGGTTGAAGGAGGGTGTAGTAATTGGGAGGGGGAAAGGTGGAAAAAAATATGGTGGTGTTCATAAGAAAGTAACCATAAAAATCTATTTGTGAAATCTGAGTTTGGAAGCTATGCTTCTGGAGCTGGCTCTGTCACTGACTGTATGACTTTAGGCAAGTTACTTGGTGTAATTGGTTAATGAGCCTAATGTAAAGAATAAAAACAACTGGCCCTACAGAGTAATCTCTAAAGTCCTTTTTGGCTCTGAGATGCTTGGATTCTCTGGGTTTGGCACACAAAGTTGTAAGGAATGCCCTATTTATGCTTATGTAATCAGAAACATGGGCTTATCAAAGTAGGCAAACTATGAAGGATTTATGTCTGTAATTCAAGATGTTAGACCGAGACATCCTATGGCATGTTAGAATTGTGAAAACTGCTGCAGATGTGAAGCCAGGAAATCCATGGGGTCGCAGATTTGGAAGGCTTTTTCTAATGTGTATCCAGAACTACTTTACTGGGACCACAAAGCATGTGATCAAGAGTTAATGTGATGACAAAGGGGAATGGAAATCACTACTGACCTTGGTATTGTGGGAAACAAATGTGATTCAAGTAGTGCTTGTGGGGGAAGATTTTGCTACTGCAGATTGGGAGACAAATGGGAAGGGGGGCCTTGGGAGCAGGGTCAGGTATAATGCTATGGCTTGCTAGTGGAGAGAAGGTGTCACACTAGAAGATCAACTGGTAGGCTCTTTTGTATCAACCCTGCAGTATTGTATGGGGAAGGTGAACAAGAGATAATACATTGTTTCTGAGCATGAGCTAGCTAAGGTAAGCTGGCTTAGAGGGAGAGAAGACTGGGCAGGGAAAACAGAACATAATATTGCTTAGTAATTAAATTTTCTATGACCAAACAAATGGCATAATGTTATACAGTGTTAAATCTTAAGTTGTATTTTAGTTTTCATTACCTGTTTTTATTATTTATAGCAAATTCATTATTTCCAGTTTTATCTATTTTTCTTTTTTGATAAGTAATTTGGAAACTATACAATATAAAAAGTATTCATTTCAGTTAAGGAGACATTCTTGGCTTGGTAAAACTAAGAGTGGCTAAAAATGAATGTCTCCATTACTAATCTGACAGATGTCTCAACAAGTGATTTATCTAGATAAGTGTAAAATTAATGAGCAGCACAACATTTCAGTGCTTTGGCTTGTGCATAAGAAAAGAAAACGATTCATGCTTGTGAATGGACTTGGGGGAAATCAGGATATTATCACTTAGATGTTTCTAACAATGATAGGAAGGCTTACACAGGAAAATCCATCCATTATTTTGACTACTTGCATCATGCGTTTTTCACTTTGGCTTAAAGTTATATCACATTTTACAAACAAAATAAAATGATATCAGACAAGTTTTTAACCCAAGATAGCTGATCTGCTAGTAAACTTCTAAACATCACGGATCATAGGTCATAAATGTATGTGAACTTAATACTTGCACACAGAAGGTGTTTCATGTATATTTGTGGAAATGAACCAAATATATGTGTGTACTATATATTTGTGTACTAGACTAGGCTAGTACACAATATAATAATTAATACACAAAATCATTAATACAAAATATATATGGGGGCAAGGCAGGGCAGGCCAAGGCAAGGCAGGGCAGGGCGAGGTGAGGCGAGGTGAGGCAAGGTGAGGCAATGCTAGGGCTGCAGGCCAGGCCTAGCTAAGGAATTTACCCAACTGAAAGTAAATGAGTCCCATCATTGGGTGTGAGCAATTGACCCAGCTTGTTAAGAAAGTAAATAAATCTAATCAATGGGTATAAATTCTTATTCAAATCAGGGGTTTCTGCTTTATTTCAATAAAACTAAAGGAGGATCTAAACTAGTTGTGAGGTGACAGAAGATAATTAAAAAATATTTGGTAATTATCAAGTCTTCCCTCTTGTTTTTGTAACTCAGAAGTAAAGTATTAAGTGCCAGTGTTAAAATCAATTCTGCTTTTATATGAATCTACTTTTTAATGTGAACTAAGTTCTAGCAATAACTAATTTTAACATATAGATATCTGAGTAGTTGAGAAAATAAAGCCTCTCACATCTCTTAAAGATATGGTTCCTCACTAAAATTTTTCATTTTACTTTTATGCTTATTATTTATTAATTTTACTAGACTAGGCTAGGCTAGGCTAGGCTAGGCCTAGTTCATGCCCGCAGGTGACTTACTTCTCCAAGGCTGCCATTTGGTTCCTGCAGCTCTAGTGTATCCACGTTCAAGACAAGACCAAGGAGGAAGGGCAAAGGGCAGGAGACACATGTCACTGAGCTTGTCTCAGGAAGTCCCCTTCTTGGAAGTCCCACCATGTAGACTTCCACTTACAGCTCGTTGTCCAGAGATGTCCATGGCCACTCCTACTTCCAAGGAAGCCTAACAAATTAAGTTTTTAGCTGAAAATCTATCCCAAGTAAAATAGGGTTATGTTAATAAGAAGAAAGGGACAGTGGCTATTAGAGGCAGTGATTCCCAGTAAAATCCCCAGGGTCTATTGCACTGCAAGCAGAATTGCTGGGCTACCCAGTTCTTAGAGATGCAAACAACTCATCCGGGAGCACACCTTTCAGATACAAACCAACCAATCCAGACCCCAGTGCTGTGAACCACATCCATCTGGCTCTCTCAGTCCAGGAGGCAGTAGTCCTCTGCTCTGATCACCCCCAGGGCCAAGTCCCAGATAACTAGAGACAGAACCTCTAACTCGAGCCTGCTAAAATGATTCAAACTAGCTAATCCTAAGCCGGACTGCCCTGCCCTGCCCTGCCTTGCCCTCTCTCATGGAAACCACAATAAGGCTCTGCCCATGCTTTTCCCTCAGTCTTTCTGCTTCCTGACCAACCGTGTTGCTTCCCCATAAGGCCCCAGCATGGCATGGTAGCTTCCTGTTTCTAGGAATCTGTGAGTATAAAAAATTTGCTTCATGACAGTCAATAATAATAATAATTAGTAATTTTTTTTGATTTTTTGAAACCTCGTTATTCTGAGATAATTTAGACTTGGGGAAGAGCTGGAAACAGTGAGAGAATTCCCACCCCAGCTGCTCCTGGGCCCTGCCGCAGCGTATTTCTCATACTTCAGACATGCTCGCGGGTTTGGCGCTGTTCACTGCAGGCTCAGCTCACCTTTCACCGTTCCCACTCATGTCCCTTTTCTGCCCCGGACGCAGATTGGTGCCTCTGTGTTATTCAGTCTCTGACAAGGCTGAGCCCTCCCCTTGTCTCCCGTGCCCGTGACCGTGGAGTGAGCTGCTCCGGGGTTTTGTAGGACGCCCTCTGTTCATGGTCTCAGGAACAGGACCACGCGTGCGCTGGAGGTGCGTGCTCCTCTTAGTTACCCTGTCAGGGCACACGTCGGGGCGTCTTCTCACTAGCCAATGTTGCACTTGATTTCTCAGTTAAAGTTTTAGCTCAGGCTGCTGCAAAGTAGCAGAGCCTGTGCGGCTGAAACAGCATTTAGTTCTCAAGTTCAGGCTAGACTAGGCCAGGCCCTCTCCCATGGAAACCACAATAAGGCCCTGCCCATGCTTTTCCCTAGATATTTCACTAGGCTAGGCTAGGCTAGGCTGCGCTGGGCTGGGCTGGGCTGGGCTGGGCTATATATATATATACATATATATATATATATATATGTATATGAAGTGTATTTTTTCACACTGATATGAGAAAATATGGTCCATACCCATATTTTTTCATAATATACTTCATCTTTTATGTGAATCTCATTTGAATTCACAGCAAATCATAATCAGCCTAAGACGCAGACTTCCAGAACTACTCAAACTTATGGTCTGACAGACCTGCAGGGGAAATGTTAGCCACTGCCCCAGCTGTCTAGACAGAACTAGCCCAAAGGCCTGCTGTCAGTGCTGGAAACCACTATTACACAGCTTGGCCGGGAATGTGTGTCTTTGATGGCAGGAGGTTTGAGCTATGAAAGATGGGCCGTGAAGGTGCAGAAGCACCAGTTGATCTTGATATAACTGAAATGGGCTGGCATGCTGTTTGGAAAAGGCAAAAGAGGTCTCAGAAATAACTGGGGAAGACACTGTACTAATTATAATGTTAGAACAAAAGAATATCGTCATCTTCAATGTTATTTTTAAGGAATTATTTTCTGTAAAGGTTTAATCTACAGAAGGCCATCTGATGTTGGTTCTGCTACATTTCATGTGGCGTATTCACTTTCAAGTCATGTACTATTCTCTTTCCTTTCTATAGTTAAAAAAAGGTAGTTCAGTAGTAATATTTACTTTGCTTTCACAGAATTAGTAAATAAGAAATTAGGGTATAATGTGCTAGGATGACATATAATTGGTGGTTATAACATATAAAAAATATATATAATATTACTTATGTTCTCTAACATATAATATATATAATATTTAATCTCTATTATGTATGTATATACACCCATATATATAATATAGTATGTTTTTTATATAAATGACTTTGACCACTCTGAAATAATATAATGAAACATGTTACAGACTATTTCAGCTGAGATAACTATGTAATATAATTTCTGCATTGCATTGCTAACCTGTGTATAGTTGTTTTGTGGCAAAAATTAAAATTAGAATTGTCCCTATGGAAGCAATTTAAATCTAAGTGATTCTACAGCTGACATGAGTTAGAGGATGTTTAAACTTTTGAGTTTGTTGGTAAAGAAACTTTCAGTTTATTGATAAATAAGCAGCTTGTTTATTATGGATTTGCTTCTGGTCATGCCTCATCTTTACATTTCATCAATTAAAAAAATATAATTTCTATGATTTGAATGGAAGTGTAGCAAATTGGAAACCACTGACACTATCTTGTAATTTAGCTTCATACACTTGGTTTTTCCAGTGTATGCGTTAATTTTTTTCTCATCCTTATCTTTGACTTGTATTACTTTGGCTTAAGAAGCAACATCATAGTCACCATACCAGGCAAGTTAGACAAAATTCGAGTGTTAAAACTTCCTTGACAGCATGCTGTGAAGCCTTCTTTGACTTGGCAACTTGGGAGTCTAGCAGCTAAAGAGCATGAAGAATGCAGTACCCCATTCTGGCTGAGCTCTTTAGGTATCACCAAAATAATACAGTCAGCCTGGCACACTTGCCCTGCAAGGATGAAGTCATTGGTAGTCAACTGGGTGGGTATACATCTGCACCCCACTGAGGGCTGTTTCTACCAAAGGCTACCTTTCTGCTCATTCTCCAGGTAGTGATGAGGGAGAGAATTTCCTCTGTTTTCTCTCCAAATTTTCTTCATGTATAATTCATGGTCAGTGTAATTTCATGTCTTTAAGTGTTGACTTTTTTTCTGTAGATAATAATAATAATAAATATAACTCAATATCATACAGCATCAAATAATTTTCTTCTTAGGTAAGTATTCTATATTAGATGCTAGTAAGAATTTGAAAAATTCAGAGTTTTCACTATTTCTAGCCAAGGGCAAATAACATTAAAAAAAGGCAACAAAACTTGGAGAGATTTAACCATTTGCAGCAACATGGAAGGAGCTAGAGGGTATTATGCTCAGTGAAATAAGCCAGGTGGACAAAGACAAGTATCAAATGATTTCAGTCATCTGTGGAGTATAAGAACAAAGAAAAAACTGAAGGAACAAAACAGCAGCAGACTCACAGAACCCAAGAATGGACTAACAGTTGCCAAGGGGAAAGGGACTGTGGAGGTTGGGTGGGAAGGGAGGGAGAAGGGGAGGAAGGGGCATTACGATTAGCACACATAATATAGGGGAGGCGGCATGGGGAAGGCAGTATAACAGAGAGAAGACAAGTAGTGACTCTATAGCATCTTACTACGCTGATGGACAGTGACTGTAATGGGGTATGTGGTGGGGACTTTAAGATGGGGGGAGTCTAGTAACCATAATGTTGCTCATGTAATTGTAGATTAATGATACCAAAAAAAAAAAACTTGGAGAGATTTAATCTACCTCTATGCCTGTTCCTTCTTTTTCATCCACTCAATAACTACCAAATTCAAGCTTTAATTTTTTTTTTCAGTTTTCACTAGTGGCACATGATTACATTATTTTAATAAAAGTAAAATGTGGAGACATAACAGTAAGTTCTAAAGTTTCTCCCCTTAAAAGGTCCTCCTTTCTTCTATCAGTCTAATCTCACATTCTTCCTGTGACAAGGTGGCTATTATCCATGGTTAGGTGTCCAGTGCTGTCATAGAATGTTTGTGGATGATGGAAATGTTCTACATCTGTGCTATACAGTATTTGAAACATGGTCAGTGTGATTATGGAAGTGAATTTTTAATTTTAATTAATTTCAATTAACAGTTACATAGCACATGTGACTAGGTACTCCCATATTAGACAGCATAGGTTTTCCATCTGTCCCCAGGGCTACTGCAGTAGACTCATCAGCGTCCCTGTACCTAGGTTCATTTTCCTCTTCACTAGCATGAGACTTATGGAAATTTGATCATATTTCCCAGTTACAGATGAGTAACTCTTTCACCATGATAGCACCCTAAACTTATTTGCAGGGTATACAAGGCTCATTATGATCTGTTCTTTTCATGTTGTCATCTCCTGCCGTTCTTTACATTCTTAGAATATGTCACGCTGTCCCATGACATATTCTTTTCATATGCTGTTCCTACCTTCTAGGTCTATTTTCCTTCATCTGTCTATGAAATAAAATGAAATCTATGGTCCCCCATAGACAAAGCAAACTGTTCAGGCTGTAAAGGCCCTAACTCAGCCAGGACAACTCATGCTGTGCTGTGAAAACGACATACAGCCATTCCCACCTGTGTCAGCAAGACTGCCACAGCCCCTCACCATAACCCAGAAAAGGGACAAGCCTAGGATGCTCCAAGAAGATAACAACTGAATGGGAATTTGTTTCTCAGGTCCTTGGTAGAATTCTTTAGGAGAATGGTTAATCATAATCCTTGCCTCCTCTCATACAGATGGTAGTGGAATGTCCATAGTATGTTCTTCAAAGAACTAACAAAATGTATCCTTGACACATTGCTTGATGTATTGATTAATGTAACCTCTTTCTGCATATATTCCCCTGTTGTAAAAAATATATAAACTGTTCTGTTTACCTAAGCTTTGTAAGATCATGATCCACAGGAAGACTCTGAATAAACTCTTTCTTAACAGCCATGGGATTTCAGTCAACATACCTGACTAATAAGTTTCATCAAGTCTCAGGTAACCCTTCTTAACTTTTCTTTTTTTTTTGCCACTATATACTTCCCAGTGACTGTAGGTGCTCTTCATCTCTATATCCCCCAAGATGCAACACATAAAACTGGCAGGTGCTGCATAAATGCTAATTCTCTTCTCCTACCTCCTGTCTGGTAGCACGGAAGATGGTTATTATGCTTTCATGTAAATCCTTGTATAGTGTCACTGAGGGGGGAGAAGAAATCCAGGAGGCAGTAATTTTGCTACAGTGTAAATTTCACAGGGGCAAAGATGAATCTCTTATTGACAAATACTTTAAACTCCTAGAACAATGCTTGGCATAGGTTAGGAGTGCAGTAAATATATGTAGAATGAATGAATGACCAAATTATGTTTTCATATTTCTTTGCAATTATCCATTTTGACCATTCTCAAGTACCCAAGGCCTGTCAAGCAAGTTTCAGGTTAAAAAATTTTTTTTTGAATTTACAAAATACAGAATTCAAAACAGCCATGTATCCCTAAATCTTCCCACTCTGCTGTGGTTGCTGATTTTCGCAGGCAAAGAAAGGAACTGCTTTAGGAGGAAAACATATAAATAAACAAAACACCCAAATATCAACTCACTGAATTAGAATCCCAAGCAATACTTGTCTAAATCACCTGTCCCCTACACCTAAAACAAGTTCCATTCTTATCTAAAGCCCAGTGCAATGTTCATTTTTACCACCCCTACGTTTTTACATAATCAACAGACGTAATCAAGGCTCATTTTTATCCATTAGTAAGAACTCAACTAAATACTTTCACCATTAAACCCATTGCCTTCCAATACATAAATTCACTGCTATGTGAGCTGATTGGTGCCTTATCCACTGGGTTCCATTAAGATTAATCTGCGGTGAACTTTTGCTTAATTTAAAATTCAGTTTCCTGTCTACAAGTCTGTGTTCATATCCAAACCAATTTGTATTAATTTTGGAAGTCAACTGTAAGGGGACATCAAGTCAAAATCATTAATGAAACCTTAATATAAAACATTCATTGTATTCTGTTCATAGTTATATCCTTCAATTGCATAATGTTATTAAGTAAAAGAAAATCAATTAAGTATAACTGTGCCACTTTGCTGGCTTATTGCTCTTGATTTCATTACCCACTCTCCAGAAACTTGGATATATCATCTCAATATTTTTTGTGCTATTTTGCTTGAATGATCATTTTATATGAATAGTTATTTTATCTCTTTAAGGGAGATGTGGTTTTTTTTTGGTATCATTAATCTACAATTACATGAGGAACATTATGTTTACTAGACTCTCCCCTTCACCAAGTCTCCCCCACATACCCCATTAGTCACTGTCCATCAGCGTAGTAAGATGCTATAAAATCACTACTTGTCTTCTCTGTGTTGCACAGCCCTCCCTGTGACCCCCCCCACATTATACATGCTAATCGTAAGGCCCCCTTTCTTCTTCTCCCCCCTTCTCCCTCCCTTTCCACCCACCCTCCCAAGTCCATTTCCCCTTGGTAACTGTTAGTCCTTTCTTGGGTTCTGTGATTCTGCTGCTGTTTTGTTCCTTCAGTTTTTTCTTTGTACCTATACTCCACAGATGACTGAAATCATTTCGTACTTGTCTTTCTCCGCCTGGCTTAATTCACTGAGCATAATACTCTCTAGCTCCATCCATGTTGTTGCAAATGGTAGGATTTGTTTTCTTCTTATGGCTGAATGATATTCCATTGTGTGTATGTACCACATCTTCTTTATCCATTCATCTACTGATGGACATTAAAGTTGCTTCCATTTCTTGGCTATTGTAAATAGCGCTGTGATAAACATAGGGATGCATCTGTCTTTTTCAAATTGGGCTGCTGCATTCTTAAGGTAAATTCCTAGAAGTGGGATCCCTGGATTAAATTTTATTTCTATTTTGAGCTTTTTGAGGAACCTCCATACTGCTTTCCACAATGGTTGAACTAATTTACATTCCCACCAGCAGTGTAGAAGGGTTCCCCTTTCTCCACAACCTCACCAACATTTGTTGTCTGTCTTTTGGATGATGGCGATCCTCACTGGTGTGAGGTGATATTTCATTGTGGTTTTAATTTGCATTTCTCTGATGACTAGCGATGTGGAAGCATCTTTTCATGTGTCTGTTGGCCATCTGAATGTCTTCTTTGGAAAACTGTTCGGCTCCTCTGCTCATTTTTTAATTGTATTGTTTGCTTTTTGTTTGTTGAGGTGCATGAGCTCTTTATATATTTTGGATGTCAACCCTTTATCAGATCTGTCATTTATGAATATATTCTCCCATACTGTAGGATGCCCTTTTTGTTCTATTGATGGTGTCCTTTGCTGTACAGAAGCTTTTCAGCTTGATATAGTCCCACTTGTTCATTTTTGCTTTTGTTTTCCTTGCCTGGGAAGAGATGTTCATGAAGAATTTGCTCATGTTTATGTGCAAGAGATTTTTGCCTATGTTTTTTTCTAAGAGTTTTGTGGTTTCATGACTTACCTTCAGGTCTTTGATCCATTTCCAATTTACTTTTGTGTATGGGGTTAGACAATGGTCCAGTTTCATTCTCTTACATGTAGCTGTCCAGTTTTGCCAACACCAGCTGTTGAAGAGGCTGTCATTTCCCCATTGTTTGTCCATGGCTCCTTTATTGTATATTAATTGACCATATATGTCTGGGTTAATGTCTGAAGACTCTCTTCTGTTCCACTGGTCTATGCCTCTGTTCTTGTGCCAGTACCAAATTGTCTTGATTACTGTGGCTTTGTAGTAGAGCTTGAAGTTGGGGAGTGAGATCCGTCCACTTTATTCTTCCTTCTCAGAATTGCTTTGGATATTCAGGGTCTTTGGGGGTTCCATATGAATTTTAGAACTATTTGTTCCAGTTCGTTGAAGAATGCTGTTGGTAATTTGATAGGGATTGCATTAAATCTATTGATTGCTTTGGGCAGGATGGCTATTTTGACGATATTAATTCTTCCTAGCCAAGAGCATGGGATGAGTTTCCATTTGTTAGTGTCCTCTTTAATTTCTCTTAAGAATGTCTTGTAGTTTTGGGGGTATAGGTCTTTTACTTCCTTGGTTAGGTTTATTCCTAGGTATTTTATTTTTGTTGCAATTGTGAATTGAATTGTTTTCCTGGTTTCTCTTTCTATTAGTTCATTGTTAGTGTATAGGAAAGCCTCATATTTCTGTTTATTAATTTTGTATCCTGCAACTTTGCTGTATTCTTATATCTACTTCTAGTAGTTTTGGAGTGGAGTCTTTAGGGTTTTATATGTGGGAGCAGTGGTTTTTGTTCAGCCATATTCTTTAAGATACAAATCAAATACTATTTATTCAAAGTTCTGATCAATTTTGTCATTAGTATCTAGATTTTTAAGTTTGAAGAACTTTACAGTTTGTCATTTATATTTTACTGTTGGATGTATTTAAAAAACTAGCACACTGATTGAGATATTTAACGAATGCTGTTTGTAAAGTTTTCATTGTTACATCATTTGTTTAAAATATTATTTTTATTAAAACTGTTTATAATCTAGTAACATAAAATGCTTTCAGTTTTTGTTTTTATCCCCTGATGGTTTTTCATTAAGCTATGTGAATAAAGTTTTTTTTATTCAATACCCATATTCACTACAGATTTTTCTTCAGAGAATATATTAGCCTTTCATAAGCCCATCTAAAGCTTCCTTATTTTGTTTATGCTTGCCATTTCAAAAAGAAACACAGACATTTTAATTATAATATCATAATACAGTCTCGTTCATTAGTGAAGGTTAACATCCTTTCTCAATACTCAGTGTCCATTATTTTTTAATTATCTCAAATGTGGCTTGTACCCAGAGCTTCTCATTAGGACAAATTCATATTTTCTTTATCATTGTTTTCCTGTTCATTCAGTGTCCACTAATGACAAATATAGTTTTAGTTTCTAAGAGCTATTCTGAAGGTTGAGATTGAGTAGGAATCTTATTTTATAACCACTTATTATTTGTGGGACTTTCTTTTAATCTGATCCTTGTACTTTAAGTTGAAATCCTTTGTGACAGCAGAAATTTATCCTATTCCTGTATTTCCTTGGATGTAATACCAACCAAAAGAAAAATTCTTATTTAGGGTACAAAATTAGAGGAATCTGTGCTGTTAACTATTTGATTCCAAGAGAGTCTAACAGCCAAAATGTATATTTGCTACATAATTTCTGTATTCATGGATGTAATAAAGAACTCACCTCCAAAATTCAACTCTATTGCATGTGACTTTCACATTTGTATTTTTTATTTGAAATAAATAAAAATTGGTTTATAAAGGTAGGTAAAAAATGAAGATATATATAAAATTGTAAATAAGAAAGTGAAAATCCTTTGAAATTTTACAACCCAAAGTTGATTGACATTAACATTTTGATGTAGCTTCTGGTATCTCTCAATCCAGTTATATCCATTTATGTAATCATTTATTCAACAAGTATTTATTGTATACTTCCTATGATCCAGCCATGAGTCTAGACCTAGAGGTGCTGTTGGGAAACTATTAAACCTCTACTTTGTGTAGCTAATTTTGTTGAGTGAAATTGTAAGCAAAGAAATTGAAAGCAAACTTTCAGGTGAGTGTATTCTGTGAGGGAAAATAAAGCAGAATAAAAGGATAAAAAATGACTGAAGGTGGGATCTATTCCAGGTAAGGTAATCAGGGAAAGCCTGTCTAAAGAGGAGACATTGGGGAAGAATTCTCAATTGAAGGAAGAACCATCAAATGTCTCGAAGACAGACAGATGACGAAAAGGGCATTGTTTTCCTGCTCCAAGGCAGGAATATGCCTGGCAGGTTAGGACAGGATAAGGGCCTGTGATGACAGGTTAAGAGGAGAGCAACAATGTTGAATAGGTAGGAGGGCAGGGGTCCAAAGTGCAGAGTAGAATATTTATTATGAATGTGATTGAAGCCCTTGACAGTTTGATCATGGAAGTGATGTGATTTGCTTTCATTTTTTAAACAAGATCACTCCTGGAGACTGTGGGAAGAGGCACAGTGGATGCAGGGAGACACACAGTCTCAAAATGCTGCATGCAGATGATCAGGATAAATTTGCCATTTTTCACTTTACAGTATGTCATGGACCACTTAATAATGTGTGGGTTGGGTTAGGCTTGGCCAGGGTTTCTCAACAGTGGCACTATTGACAGATATTTGGGGCTGAATATTCTCTGTTGTGAGGGGCTGTCTTGTGGATTAAGGATGTTTTGCAGCATCCCTGGCCTCTACCCACTAGATGCCAGTAGAACTCCCTTCCTAGTTGTGACAACAAAAAATGCCTCCAGACGTGGCCAAATGTGTCCAGTGGAGCAGAGTCACCCTGATTAAGAACTACGGTGATTGGCAATGCTGTAGTAGTGAATACCTTCAAATTTTAGTAGTTTAGCACATGTACTTATTTTTCTCTCATGCAAAAACTGGAATGAGTCCAGTGGTTCTCCAGGATAGCTCCCTTCCCAGTTGAGGGATCCAGGTGGCTTATATTGCATAGAAACACTATCTGGCTTTCAGGGGACTGTGGCACAGAGGAGAGAACTAGATCTTGGTGCTTCTGCCCCAAAGTGACTGCTGTCACTTCTGCTTACAGTCTGTTGACTACAACTCATAACACAACTTATTTTAATTGCAAAAAGTCCACACAAGTAGAGGAATACAGGGATTTGTGGTGACCATTAAATTTCTGCTTTACTGCTGGGCACCAAATATCAGTGGTCTAGAGCAATTCTGGAATTCTGCTGGGTAGGTACTGTGAAAATCCTTTATCCTAGGAGTGTGGGGAGTCTGTTGATTAGGCTCCTAGAGTTACTCATAAGTTTAAAGATCCCAGACTTCACTCCTCATGAGGGTTTTTTTTTCTTTCTATCTTTCTTGAGTACATTTGAGAAGGTGTTAGGGTTTTATTGTCCTTAGTGGGTGAAAACTTTGTAGTCTAATTCCTGACCTTGGAGAATTGTGGAGTCAATGGTTGTTTAAGTGTTGAACAGTTACAGACTTTTAAGGCAAAATTTATGATTGTTTTTTTTTGGCAGTATAATTTTCTTATAATTTTAAAAGGCTCCCTATGTTTCAGATTATTCTCATTTCCATGTTCCAGAACCTCATCTATAATTCTTTTCTAGGCAGAGCCCTTCCAGCTGTTTTCTTTCTTTCCTTTCTTGCCTTTAAAGGCCTTTCTCTGGCAGTTTAACAGTATGTAATGTGAAGACTATCTGGAACAGGAACTGGGAAGCTCATAACTGTTAAGTTTTTAATATTTGTTAATTTATATTATTTAAAAAATAGGTGCAAGATTTCTTAGGCAGACTTATTACTTAATAACAAATAACTGCATTGGTTCCCTTTGGCTCAGTATTCCTGCTTCTTGGGTGATATGATGAAAGCCAGATAAATGTCACCTTACATGTACTTGGATCTCTACTTTAAGTGAGGAACCCCAAAAATACGTAGCTGAGAGTTTATATGGAAGGGCAACTATTCTTCTTCTCCTCCTAAGAGGGAAAGTAATCTGCTCCCTCACTTAAACAAATTGTCTTTGGAAAGAGAAGGCAAAATATCCTTGGCTTTTACCTTCTAAAATGTACATAAACTCCTGGGGGCATGGGGATAGGATTAGGTAAACCTCTCTCTTTGTACAACCCCTGGAATATCTCCATGGCCCCAGGTTTCCTTTCCCTTTGGTAAAGAGCACATACCTCCAAGGTTGTAAGTGTCTAATCCCTCCCTGAAGTACATTGTTTATTCAGTTATTTTTTAACTTAGAAGTCTTTTCCTTAACCCAGGTCTCAGTATAATATGTTTCAGAAAACTTAACATGATAATACTCACTTCCTGCCAATACCCTTAACCTAATGCTAGCCTTGAAACTTTTCAATCTGCTAATGTTTTCCTGAGTATTTTTCACACAGTCCTTTTTCCAACTTAACAAAAATAATAGCTTTTTATTGAAAGCAATTCAGGTACAGACTTCAAAGCTATTTTATTTTCCAAGAAAAGGTTTGTGGAATGATACTCTAACTTCTAAAGTGTTATTTTATTTCCACTGTATATTATACCATACTGGTGGTATTAATGTAGAAAATCTTATTGAATGCACTCTAGTTATATTATTTGCTATATTAATTTCATAGTTATGGTTATGTTGGATTAACAAGAAAATTCAATATCCCTCTTTTCAATTCTATAAATCCTTTCTAACTCTGGGAATGTTTGCCTATATGCTTAATGCACATTGTCTGATTATCAAAATTGTTCAATTACTTTTTGAATAGTTTCATATTCCAGAGTGACTGAACTGATTAATAAAAAATATTATGTATCTTTTCTATAAAATGTTTGGTATCACATCTGAAACATGATTTATAGTCTAAGATTATTATATCTAAGAGAAAAGCTTATTTCTTCATAACACCATATTTCATAAGATTTTCCCTGAGTGTGAATTCTTTGATATATAATAAATTTTGATTTATTGCTGAACAGACTGACACTTTCATAGATTCACAATAAGTTTCACTCCTATTTTAATTCTTTTTTGTTCATGAGGGCTTGCATTTTAGTTCTTGTATTCACAGGCTTTCTCACTGGTATGACTGAATTCCTCTGGGCCTGCAGCCCACCACCCCTCTTTTCCAATATTCAGCATCACCCACCCGGTGAGGGGGCAATTTGGGAGGGTGTGTGGGATTCCACTGTGTACAACCAAACTCCTTCCTATAGTCACTTCTTGTGTACCATACAGGCCACGGGGTCCACACTCTGTTGGTGCTTTCTGATGACTAGATGATAAACCTGAGAAACAGGCTCATACAGGCCCTAGAATTGGTCCCACGGCTATTTGGACAGGAAGTTATAAGATCCGGGGTAGAAGAAGCATGTTTCAGAAGGGATGCCATAGGTTTGGGGTACGTCCTTCTTTGGGTTCTGTGGACTCAGGGCCCCCATGGAGAGATATGGCTTTAAGAGGGCAAAAATGAGCCTTCCAAGTTGTGGCCCTTGAGAAAGCAGCAGCAGGCTCATATGTTCAAGATGTTACTGGCATGAGTGTTCTGATAAATAAGAACATGGAACTTTTTGCTGAAGACATCCCCACATGTAGTACCTATGTCACATTTCTTCCTGTGTGTCCTCTTATATAAAGTGACATATGTGTTCACACAAAAGGTTTTATCACAATGATTACATTCACATCATTTCTCTGTGTGTTTGTAATAAAAATTGAGGACTGACTGCTGGCAGGTTTTCCCACATGTATTATACTCATAGGGTTCCTCCCTACTATGTGTTTGCTAATATTTAGTGAAATGGGATTTCAAATAGAAGATTTTTACTATTTTCATTAAATTCTTTGGGTTTCCCCCCTCTGTATTTTCATATTCTCTGACAATCAGGGAGGGTTAGATTTTGGTTAAAGTATTTTCCATATTCATTATATTCATAATTTATGTACTTTTTCATTGTATTGTCAGGTTCTAATCAGGAAAACAAACCATATTAGATGTTTCTATAGAAGAATTTAATATAGGGACTTGGTTCTAAAGGTATTGAGGGGATTGAAAAAGCAAAAGGGAACACTGACATACCAAAGTGATAATTGCTGGAAGAAGCTACTACCTCTAGGGGAAACAATGGAAGATATCATAAATTAAAAATATGAAAGAGGGGCCTGCAGAGGTATAATTCAGACTTCTAAGGAATGGTTCTTGCCTGGCCATTGTTAGCAAGAAATCAGAGGAATTGCCTTGAAAAGCTGGGGCTCAGACCTCTAAGAAGGGGATATTTTGGCTGTTGCTTATACTTCTGATGGACTGTGATCAGGCTGGTCCTTGGAATACCGAAAGAGATGAGGGACTCAGAACTAATTACAGCTTTTAGGATGAAGGACCATGGCTGGAATCAAGCTGGCAGGAATAGGAAGCAACCAAGATGGAGAAAGTCCCATTTTCCATTCTTGTACTTTACAGTCTCCTTGTAGTTCCTCCTATTGGTGATAATCTTACCTTCAGCATCATACAGCAGAGTCCAATGTAACCCCCAACTTATCAGAAGGTATGGGGCCAGTCTTCTAGCCACACCCATTGAATAATTGGTCAATTTCAGCCTCTGATGTTGGTAGATTAAGTACCCAACAGTAGAGATAAAAGAATCAGCCGAGGTGATGTCTATTTGTTGATCTATGCAGAGCAGCCCCATGGACACTTTTGATGTGGATCCATTGGGCAAGTACTGGGTGGCTGAGGGAAGTGGCTGACTGGGAAAAATAGAACATGTTAACCTTTCCATCTGAGTTTTTAAACTGACGTGCTTAGCTCCTGAATTTTCATAGCATTTATCTCCCCCACCTTCTGGCTCACCACTGTTGATTAAATCATCTAAGGTGTTTCCCACTATCTGCTCACCTGGTCCAATTTTCATGATGTCATCATTGTAGTGAGGAAGTGTGATATTCTGTAGGATTTCACCATGATCCAAACCTCTTCAGACTGAAGTTTTGTAGAGAACTAGAGAGTTAATTTGGCTCTAAAGTTTTAACCATGTTAGGTAAAAGCCGACTTCATTTTCCTCACGTTTCTTAAAAGGAAAAAAGCAACTGTTAAATCAATAGCTGCATGCCAGGTGCTGGCAGGTCCTGGACCGATAGCCAAGGTGCACGCGGCCTCTCGGCACTCGCTTGATTGGGTCTGGCCCTGCCGTGGCTGCCTGCGCCACCAGACAGGGAGGGGCCGGGTGCAGAGAAGGGCTGCGTAGGTGGGCGGAGCCCTCTCTCTGCGCAAGGTCAGCGCCTGGCGCTGGGGCGGCGCGCTCACTTCGCTGCAGTCTGGCTGACAGACTGGCTCTTCCCGCGGCTCGGGACCGCCCGCCCGCCTCTGCACAACCTCACCTCGCCTTGGCCACGTGCAGCCGCCACTACATCCAGGTGTCCGCCTCTGTCCTCGGAGTCACTTACCAGACAACCTCCCCCGGCTTCGCCCAGAGGTTAGCCAGGAGGACCAACAAACAGGTGTTTGTCAGCCATAACCTTTAAAACTCAGACGGTAACTTTACCTTACTTGTAGAAATTAAGATCAAGGAAGAAATGTGTAGGCTTTCCCACAAACGTCTAGCTATGTGGCGGAGGTGAGGATTTGTAACTCATGTACAATATACATGTAAATAAATGAATTGAATTAAAACAAAAAAAAATAAGTGAAGTTGATAGATTTGGAAATGAGAGAACTGTAGAGGTTATGAAACAGAGGCAGTAGAAGTGAACACTCCTGTCAGTCCTTCCTGGACCCAGATATGAAGCCCACTGTCCTGGGCAGCCCCACCTTCCCAGTACTCTCTCCAGGACAGGCTTTTCCATCCTGACTGAACGTTGGTTGTGCCCTATGTACATTATAGGTACGTATGGTTTCTAGCAGAAAATAAACTACCTAACAATGTTCTATCAGTCACTACGGAGAAAAAAAAAGGGGCAGCAGAAGGCCATTAGGCAAAATATATTTTGGACTGCTAGTGTAATCTGCTTGTGGCTAGAGAACAGGATTATGATGCGGGTGTGGCCCCCAAGGTGTCTTCCTCTTTCTGGGAAGACCAGGGCCTCTGAACTCCAGCCTGGCCATCAGGAGCCAGGCACCAGAGAGAAGCTGATAAATGTTTCTTGGACATCAGCTTATGCACACACACTGGGAACTGCTCCCTCGAATCACTTGTGCTACCATGCTAAATGGCTGCATGCACCCCTCACCTCCAGATTCTGAAAGAAGAAAGCATAGAAACTGGACCACACCAGCTGCATACCAGGTACCATAGGCTTTGATTATTTGCTCCAATAACAGCACTGTTTCTAAAATAACAGCTGTACTTAGTATGATCACCTGATTAAGTTTATGATAATGCATAGTTATTTGCTGGGATTCGTCTGCTTTCTGCTGGTAGCTCTTATTTTTCCAATTTTCCCAGGCATGTGGTATAGAGAGAGGAAGTTATAGGGGATTTCAGTGGGTCCTGCCTTTCACAATAGCCTTTATTCCTTGGAGTAGGGAGAGCATGTGGGGTTTCCGCTAGTTGCTGAGTAGATCTTTTTAAAATTATGTGTCTAGGAAATGGGAATATAATCATAGGGTGGGTTCTTGGGCCCACTGTGTTCACTGTGTGCCCCGTTTACCAGAACCAAACAGAAAGCCAACTGAGAAAGACGTGTGTCAAATCCTAGCTCCAGAATCTCAGAGAAGACCAGACATGGGTAAAATTGGGGCTCAGAGACAATCACTAAATAATGAGAACATCCACTTAGAGTATATCTATAAGGATTTTCTCACTTTTGGAATCGAGAGTTGATTTCCCAAGTCAGTTAACTTCCCTGGAACTTTGTTTTATTGAAGTTTTTACTTTGTAAACATTGATTCTGAGTTCTATTTCATACCCTTTTATATAAGTCATAGTCACAGGCTTTTTTTTTTTTTGAAGGAAAAGAATTTACACCCAGATTAGATGTGTTTGTAATCCTTAAATAAGGTTATTTCTATCACCATTTTGCTGTTGATGAACATATAAAAAATTTTCTATTGATAAGGACAGTGAATGATCAGCTTGCCTTTTCTCACATTTTACAATTATCAAATAAAGCACTTTCCAGAATTTTCTAGTAGCTCTGACTGGGAAATTCTCCCTCTATTTATTTGATCTCTTCTCCATTTCCTTGATTTCCTAAATGTCTATTTAGTCTCATCCTGACCCTCTGATAGGACTTTTACCTAGATCTCCATTATCACTTTTCTGACCAAGTCCTTTGAGTAGAGTCCAATAACTGATATATATAGTCACATTCTTGGAAGTCACAGACTTATATGTTTTGTTCATTTGTTGCTGCTCTTGAGCGATGTTGATGCATGAAAGCAGAGCTTCAGGGGCACAACCTTCCTTTCCAGCTTACATGTCCATTGGTTAAATAGTCTATTTTAAGTAATCAGGTCTTCAACTTTATGAAATGTTTTGCTGTTGCATAACATGAATCTATTTCTCATTGCTCTCTGGAAATAGTTTTCTTGCTACCTTTCACTTGATGGCTAAACCAATATCACATATTTAGGGTTTATTTTGTTACTGCAGTATCCCACTTTGCTATAAATGTTTGTATTAGGTTAGGCTAGCCTAATCTAATGATAGTAATTAATAAGCTCCCCTATTTCTTTAACAACACTTTAAGTTTTTTTCTTGATTTCACAAAGTCTATTGCAGGTCCAGTTAGCTATCTTCCAAGTAGTGACTCAGGGATTCAGATATTTTCCTTGCAGACACATTATTTAGCATTTGTAGTTTCTAGGTTAGGGGCAGAGTGAGATGAGTTCACTCACAGACTCTTAATGCTTCAACATAAAATGTGTCATCCATCACTTCTGCTCACCAACCAGTATCCACAAGCAGTAATATGCTCTGGCTTAACTGAAAGGGAATTGGGAATGTGGTGACACATAGCTATATGGGGGAGAACATGGATATATGGGGACAAGTAACATCTGTGAGGTATAACAACAAAGCAAAAACTGAAGGAATAAAGCAGCAGCAGACTCACAGAACCCAAGATGAACTAACAATTACCAAAGGGAAAGGGACTTGGGAGGGTGGGTGGGAATGAAGGGATTATGATTAGCACACATAATGTAGGGGGGTTGTACGGGGAAGGTAGTATAGCACAGACAAGTAGTGACTCTGTATCATCTTACTATGCTGATGAACAGTGGCTGTAATGGGGAATGTGGTGGGGACTTGATAATGGGGGTAATCTAATAACCACATGTTGCTCATGTGATTGTATATTAATACCATAAAAATAAATAAATAAATAAATATATATATATATATATATATATATATATATATATATATATATATTTTTTTTAGTAATGAAATCTCCAGGATAAAAGGCACCTTGTATTCTTACTGATACTCTGTGGAATAGAATTGGTAGTTCTGCATACTGCTTCTTATGCTGGATGTTTTTAATCTTCTTGTGTTTGCTAATATGGAAGATAAGAAGCAGTATTTAATTTTTTTATTTAAATGTATTTAATTATGTGAATTAAAAAGTTTAATTGTGTAGATTTGCCTTTGAGACTTCTTTATTGTTTTTTATTTGCTCAAGTATTTGTTTTTAAGTGAGAATCTTTGTTAAATTATGCAGTTGGCTCATATGATGACCCTCTGATGCCATAGTGAAAGAAGCATGCCTTGCAGCCATAATCTTGTGTTCTTTAGGTCCATCTTTTATGAGCAGTTGAAGGCAGTGGTTCTGCAACTGATATTGTTAGGATTCTTAGTTTTACTCTGCCTGCCATTTCCAGATAGGTGAGACAAAACTCTCTCTTCGATTGGCCACAGTCTTAAAAACTAGGACAGTTGCACTGGTTATAAGGTAAAATAACCCTGTGCTCCATACAACATGTAGGAGTAATATGGATTTTTTGTTGGTTTGTTTCTCTTTGTTTGTTGTTGTTAATCTTTTTTTTTCTACTAAATTTCAAATGTTTTTAGGACAAACCGTCCATCTCTAATCCCAGAACAAAACAAAATAAAATTGATCCATATCGTTTGATGACATTTCATTAATAATGAAGAGTCCTTAGAAATCTAATAATGTGTTTAACACAAATGGGAGCCTACTTCTTTTTTATACTTTAAACCTTCTCTATCAAACATAAAAAGTGAACATGTTTGAATAAGACTGTTTTCTTACTTTTGAAAATAGATATATGCCCTGTTGTAGATAGGTTATATATTTTCAAAATTCAACTTTAAACTCATCAGAACAGTTCACTGAAATACTTGGATGGTATATACCACATAGTATTGTGAAAGAGGCATTGAAGAGATGACTCATCATTTAATAGATATATTGTATCAGAGCTTTGACAGAGAACCAGTGTGGTCAATTTCATTCAAAATTAGGAGACTTTTTGTTCATTTTGATGAAATGGATATGACAGAATAATGGCTGGTATTAGATGCCAGTCACATTCACAGTGTCTCCAGCCAGCATCCTTGTTTCCAAAAGAACCCACTGTGTCCTCCTAACTCAAAGGATGCTTCTTTCTGCATTCCTGTTCACTTCAATATATGTATTTTGCTCAGGAGAACATGTTTTCTCTTTAAGATTATTTTGTGGCCTCATGTGTATTTACTTCCATTATTGAAAAACAATATTGACTTAATTTCTTTGGCAAAAAGGAAAAAAAATGTCGTGATCTATGTAGCTTCCCCATATATATTTATTATATTCTGATAGATATAAAGGTCAATCTAATTCTGTAAATCCCCTGAGATACTGCATTTAGCAATTCAAGTGAGTAGACACAGATTTCCTATAGCTCATGTAGGTGCCTCAGTTTAAAATATTAGCAAGTAGTGTCATCCCTCTGCTTTTCCTCTACAGTTATAAGAATGTCCATGATACTTCTAAAAATATATTTTTCTCATAGCATAACATGTATTTACCTCCCTTATGTCTTATACTTTTATTTTGCCAGACCGAATTTTGATGGATTCCTTTGTATGTTTAAACACATATGGTGCTGTTTTGTCACATATTTCTTTACCAAGTAAAAGAGACAACCAAATTGGACAACTTTATATGTAGGGAAAATTACATTTTCATGTTGAACTCTGTAAACACATAATGGTGGCCTGTGAGAAAAAGTTCACTGTAGGAACTTTGGATAAGTCACATTGCAAAGAATCAGACAATTCCTTTGAGGAGAGCAGGTAGAATGTGTGTGTGTGCGTGTGTGTGTGTGTATGTATGATCAGATAATCTCTAAGATACATTCAAGTACTAAAACTTCCTAATTCCAGTATACTATAATTTTCAAATTCTCAATTCTTCCTAGAGTTGAACCAAGTCATCTTCCTGTGGGGCCCACGTATTAGTGATCAGTCATAGAAAAGCCTCCTTTCAGACATTATGAGCTTCCTGAAAAAGAGATACCAAAACACGCTCACTGTGGTTTCCTTTACACTTCACCCTCTTTCCTTTAAGTGGTGCTGTCTTCTTTGGAAATGTTTATAGGATGGAGATTTGATAATTAGTTATATTATGATGAGCCAAAGAGACATGTCTGCTTAAGCTCAGATTCTTAAGCCCAGGTGTTTTTATATTTTGAACTCACAAGAATGACATATGGTTTGGAAAAGAGTATAAAGGGGACCTATGAATTAATACTGTGGGGAGAGAGAGAGAGAGAGAGAAAGAGAGAAAGAGAGAGAGAGAGAGAGTGTGTGTGTGTGTGTGTGTGTGTGTGTGTGTGTGTAGAGAGAGACATATGTGCATCTTATCGAAAGAATATAAACCTTTTTCATATGACCATGGAAATTTTACAAAAATATATATCATGTTCTTGGTTACAAAATAAATCATAAAAAAATTTTAAGTAGAGCTTTTATAGGTAGCATTTGTGTAATTCAGTAAGCTTATAAATAAAATATACATAAGTAAATAAAAATGAAGTACATGTTTCTCTTTGCTCACTTGGTAAGACCTTAGATGGGAAATAAATTAAAACATGAAGTCTCAAGAGAAAAAATAGAGCCAAAAGGTTTTAGATAGTAAAATGGATATTAACAGCTCAGAAGTGATTAATAAAAGGCATTAATGAAACGGCAGGAACAAAAGTGAATAAAATAAACTGCCCATAAAAGTCTTTCTACAGAAACAGGGCAACATGATTAGATGTAAAAGAAAATAAGGATGAGTAAAAGCAACCACTCACATCTGAGTTAGCATGACTAAAACAGGGTGGTGTGAAACTCAAAAGAAAAACAGCAAGGTTAGGATGGCATTGAAAAAGAAACTGGAAAATTCAACTCCTTATGGAGCACTTGCAAACACAAAAATAACAATATATATTTTCTCTTTTTATAAGACAGAGACAAGGATTTAATGAGATAGCTGACTATTAATCAAAGAGTGACACAATTTTTTAATACACATATCTTTTTTAGAAACCCAAGAAATGCATATAAAAACATTGAAACAATTTTTACCTATAAAATAAATAAGGATTAAAAATAAAACAGTAACTGTGGTTGGCTAAGATATAGTAATATAAGTACTTTCATTTACTGTTCTTAGAAATATAACTGGGCAAGTTTTTCAGGTCACTTTAGCAATATGTGTAATAAATTTTTATTTTGTATCTTTAATATAAAATCACATGGGCAATGTTGTGGTTACTAGATTCCCCCCATTATCAAGTCCACACCACATATCCCATTACAGTCACTGTCCAACAGCGTAGTAAGATGCTACAGAGTCACTACTTGTCTTCTCTGTGCTATACTACCTTCCACATGGCCCCCCCACCATGTTATGTATGCTAATTGTAATGCCCCTGTTCCCCTTCTCCCTCCCCACCCCCCCTACCCCCCAGTCCCTTTCCCTTTGGCAACTGTTAGTCCATTCTTGGGTTCTATGAATCTGCTGCTGTATTGTTCCTTCAGTTTTTGCTTTGTTCTTATGCTCCACAAATAAGTGAAATCATTTGGTACTTGTCTTTCTTCGCCTGGCTTATTTCATTGAGCATAAAACCCTCTAGCTCCATCCATGTTGTTGCAAATGGTAGGATTTGTTTTCTTCTTATGGCTGAATAATACTCCATTGTGTATAGGTACCACATCTTCTTTATCCATTCATCTACTGATGGACATTAGGTTGCTGCCATATCTTGGCTATTATAAATAGTGCTGTGATAAACATAGAGGTGCATATGTCTTTTTGAGACTGGGAAACTGCATTCTTAGGGTAAATTCCTAGAAGTGGAATTTCTGAATCAAATGGTATTTCTATTTTGAGTTTTTTGAGGAACCTCCATACTGTTTTCCACAATGGTTGAACTAGTTTATATTCCCACCAGCAGTGTAGGAGGGTTCCCCTTTCTCCACAACCTCACCAGAATTTGTTGTTCCTAGTCTTTTGGATGGTGGCGATCCTTACTGGTGTGAGGTGATATCTCATTGTGGTTTTAATTTGCACTTCCATGATAATTAGCAACATGGAGCGTCTTTTCATGTGCCTGTTGGCCATCTGAATTTCTTCTTTGGAGAAGTGTCGGTTCATATCCTCAATTTAACAAAAGATATTGCAGCCCAGGAATTGAGCCATCAAATAAAGCTGTGGAGAGAGGACTCTAGGTAGGGACGGGGGAGTCCTGCAGGCTTGTGGCCTCACTGTGCAGCTCTACAGTCATGAGTCCTAACAGAACAGACCTTTGACTACCTTCTTCAACAGCTCTTGGGAGAAATATGAAATTTCCAGCATAATAAAGGAAGGCCTGTTAAACAAGTCATGCTATTTAAAATAGTGATAGGATAATAAACTGGAGTTACTGGTATGTGCAAGCAGAGATTAAAGATTTTTCCAGAAATTCTGCCGAGACTGGGGAAAGAGATGAGGGACTGACAGAGATGATGCAGTTCCTTATTGAATTTAAGAGTAAATCAAAAATTATGCCACAGGAGAAAATTAAGCAGGATGTTTACTATGCTATTTCATGAAAACTAAATCCTGAGACTAGGCAAAAAAGCAAGAAGTACCAGCAGTTTTTTTCTGATAGAGTCCCTAGTGTCATGTGGGGGACCCAGGCCTTTGTCAGCAAGGTCAAATACCTTCCAAACCATTCTAGAAATCTGCAACTGGCATCTCATGTGCTTTGAGAATTAGTTTTCTTGTTTCCTATCTGTTATTTGCCTCTCTTCTGCTTCCACCGACCATGAAAGTATCTTTGGTCATCATCATTGGAGCTCCAAGGAAAAGCTATGCTATAGATGCCTTCTAAAGAACTGGGGTTATTGGTGATTCTGGGCACTGAGGTCTCCCCTCCTATCATTGGTTAGATTCACTGATACCACAACAAAGCCCTAGTTGTTGGTGAGTCATTACTGTTCCAGGTGTGATCCTAAGCATTTCACTACATCTTCTGATTAAATCCTCACACATACAGGATATCCTGTAACCTGTTGTTTAGGACCTTATGTACATTATGGAATATAATTGCAACTTAAAAACCTCACAAGAAGAAAATGAGCTTGGCCTGATTGATACAAAATTGTTTTTATGGTGTAATGTTTTGTTTTTTCAGTATTAAAGCAGAAAATAACTTAAGGCAGTGATTGCTCAAGTTCAAATTCCTCCTACTGTTATTGAAATATGAGAAGAAAGTTCTCTACTAAATGGAACATTTACAACAAAAAGCCAAGCTATGAAAAGAACATTATAAGGATAATTAATCCTGAAGGACTGAAAAGTGTGGGAGGGCAGAGAATTATTACCTAGAATAATATAAAATATGCCTGTGCTTATAAATAAGAAAATAGGTTTTGTAAATGAAGTTATTAAATTATATTTACAAGGCAGTAATAATAACAAATTAATAGCTACTATTTACTGAGTAACTACTGTGTGCTAAACATTACTCGAATATTTTTATATGTGCTATTTTAGTTAGTCTTCACAATATTTCTGCTATGCAGGTGCTTTTAGAGCCACTAAAATAAAGCAAAGGTTTTTTGTGTACTGCTTCAGTCTTTGAGTGGTAGATAAGGGTAACAGAAGTTTTTGGTTGAGGGGACAGTCTCAGCCTAAATGAAGGATATAGAGAGATGAGACCATAACATTTAGTATCTGACTGTGGTGCTTCAAAAGGCTTTTAAAGGATTTTAAAGGCAACTATCTAAGATCATGGTGAAAATATATAAATTACAGTTATGGAAAAATTTCTTTGATTTTATAAAAAGGATTGGATGAGAAAAAAGCACCAATACTTTTAATATATAAAGTCTTTTCAGTAACAAAATATATAAACCTTATGAATACGCAGTGAACTCTGTAGAACAGTCCAAAAAGGTAAAACATATTATTTATTAAAGGAGGATGAAATAGATTATGGCAAAGCAATAAAAACAGGTCTGTGTTAATTAGAAACTACTGTGCAATGTTTGAAGGATTTCAATTGATCTTTGTTGGAGAATCATTAATATGTATTATATGTAAATAAATTTAATAATAACTTGTGAGGATCAGAAAAATGATGGACACAGGAGAAATATGAAATGATATTAAAGCACTATACAGATGTAATTTTAATCCCCTCTTTAGTGAAATCAGTTATTTGATCAGATATTGCTACAGTTTTTTTTAATCAGCTTTAATTTACCATTTAAGGTAAATTAAATTTATTTACCAAGAGGTATCCAGCAGAATGTGGGGTGTGTGTGTTTGTGTGTGTGTGTGTGTGAGAGAGAGAGAGAGAGAGAAGGAAAGAGGAGTGGGTGGAGAATGCAATTTTGAGAGTCAAGGCTCTGGACCCAAACTTCACTAACTACTTGTGGAAACTGGGTAATTACTTATCCTCAATGAACCTCAGTTGCCTTAATTATAAAAGAGGGATAAAAGCAGAACTTAATGTTTTATGATTGTTTTAAAGATTACATGACATTATTTTTTGTTTTAAATTTTTTTATTAAGGTATGATTGATATACACTCTTATGAAGGTTTCACATGAAAAAACAATGTGGTTACTACATTTATCCATATTATCAAGTCCCCACCCATACCCCAATGCAGTCACTGTCCATCAGTGCAGCAAGTTGCCAGAGATCCACTATGTCCCTTCTCTGTGATGCACTGTTCTCCCCGTGATCCCCCACACCATGTGTACTAAACATAATACCCCTCAGTCCCCTTCTCCCTCCTTCCCCATCCGCCCTCCCCTTTGGTAACCACTAGTTCATTCTTGGAGTCTCTGAGTCTGCTGCCATTTTGTTCCTTCAGATTTGCTTCATTGTTATACTCCACAAATGAGGGAAATCATTTGGCATTTGTCTTTCTCCGCCTGGCTTATTTCACTGAGCATAATGTCCTCCAGCTCCGTCCATGTTGTTGCAAATGTTAGGATTTGTTTCTTTCTTATGGCTGAATAGTATTCCATTGTATATATGTACCACATCTTCTTTATCCATTCATCTACAGATGGACACTTAGGTTGCTTCCATATCTTGGCTATTGTAAAAAGTGCTGCAATGAACATACGGGTGCATGTCTTTTTGAATATGAGAAGTTGTATTCTTCAGGTATATTCCAAGAAGTGTGATTCTGGGGTCAAATGATATTTCTATTTTTAGTTTTTTGAGAAACCTCCATATTGCTTTCCACAATGAACTAGTTTACATTCCCACCAGCAGTGTAGGAGTGTTCCCCTTTCTCCGCATTCTCATCAACATTTGTTGTTCATAGTCTTTTTGATGCTGACCATCCTTACTGGTGTGAGGTGATATCTCATTGTGGTTTTAATTTGCATTTCCCTGATGACAAGTGATGTGCAGCATCTTTTCATGTATTTGTTGGCCATCTGAATTTCTTCTTTGGAGAACTATCTCTTCATATCCTCTTCCTATTTTTTAATTGGGTTATTTGCTTTTTGGGTGTTGAGCCGTGTAAGTTCTTTATATATTTTGGATGTTAACCCCTTGTCAGATATGTCATTTACAAATATATTCTCCCATACTGTAGGATGCCTTTTTGTTTTGTTGATGATGTCCTTTGCTGTACAAAAACTTTTTAGTTTGATGTAGTCCCAAGAGTTCATTTTTGCTTTTGTTTCCCTTTTTCGAGGAGATGGGTTCAGGAAGAAGTTGCTCATGCTTATATTCAGGAGATGTTTGCCTATGTTGTCTTCTAAGAGTTTTATGGTTTCATGACTTACATTCAAGTCTTTAATCCATTTCGAGTTTACTTTTGTGTATGGGGTTAAACAATAATCCAGTTTCATTCTATTGCATGTAGCTGTCCAGTTTTGCCAACACCAGCTGTTGAAGAGGCTGTCATTTCCCCATTGTATGTCCATGGCTCCTTTATCATATAATAATTGACCAGATATGGTTGTGTTTATGTCAGAGATCTATAGTCTGTTCCATTGGTCTATGGGTCTGTTCTTGTGCCAGTACCAAATTGTCTTGATTACTGTGGCTTTGTAGTAGAGCTTGAAGTTGGGGAGCGTAATTCCCCCTGCTTTATTCTTCCTTCTCAGGATTGCTTTGGCTATTTGAGGTCTTTTATGGTTCCATATGAATTTTAGGATGATTTTCTCCAGTTTGTTGAAGAATGCTGTTGGTATTTTGATAGGAATTGCATTGAATCTATAGATTGCTTTAGGCAGGATGGCCATTTTGACAATATTAATTCTTCCTATCCATGAGTATGGGATGTGTTTCCATTTATTGGTATCTTCTTTAATTTCTCTCATGAGTATCTTGTAGTTTTCAGAGCATAGGTCTTTCACTTCCTTGGTTAGGTTTATTCCTAGGCATTCTATTCTTTTTGATGCTATTGTGAATGGAATTGTTTTCCTGATTTCTCTCTCTGCTAGTGCATTTTTAGTGTATAGGAATGCCACAGATTTCTGTGTATTAGTTTTGTATCCTGCAACTTTGCTGAGTTCAGATATTACTTCCAGTAGTTTTGGAGTGGATTCTTTAGGGTTTTTTATGTGCAATATCATGTCATCTGCAAACAGGGACAGTTTGACTTCTTCCTTGCCAATCTGGATGGTTTGTATTTCTTTGTGTTGTCCGATTGCCATGGCTAGGACCTCCAGTACTATGTTGAATAGAAGTGGGGAGAGTGGGCATTCTTGTCTTATTCCCGATATTAAAGGAAAAGCTTTCAGCTTCTCGCTATTAAGTATAATGTTGGCTGTGGGTTTGTCATATATGGCGTTTATTATGTTGAGGTACTTGCCCTCTATACCCATTTTGCTGAGTTTTTATCATGAATGGATGTTGAATTTTGTCAAATGCTTTTTCAGCATCTATGGAAATGTTTATGTGGTTTTTGTCCTTTTTGTTGATGTGGTGGATGATATTGATGGATTTTTGGATGTTGTACCATCCTTGCATCCCTGGCATAAATCCAACTTGATCGTTATGGATGATCTTTTTGATGTATTTTTGAATTTGGTTTGCTAATATTTTGTTGAGTATTTTTGCATCTATGTTCATCAGGAATATTGGTCTGTAATTTTCTTTTTCTGTGGTGTCTTTGCCTGGTTTTGGTATTAGAGTGATGCTGGCCTCATAGAATGAGTTTGGAAGTATTCCCTCATCCTCTATTTTTTGGAAAACTTCAAGGAGAATGGGTATTAGGTCTTCACTAAATGTTTGATAAAATTCAACAGTGAAGCCATTTGGTCCAGGGGTTTTGTATTTAGGTAGGTTTTTGATTACCAATTCAATTCCATTGCTGATAATTGGTCTGTTCATATTTTCTGTTTCTTCCTTGGTCATCCTTGGAAGGTTGTATTTTTCTAGAAAGTTGTCCATTTCTTCTAGGTTATCCAGTTTGTTACCATATAATTTTTCATTGTATTTTCTAATAATTATTTTTATTTCTGTAGTGTCCATGGTGATTTTTCCTTTCTCATTTCTGATTCTGTTTATGTGTGTAGACTCTCTTTTTTTCTTGATAAGTCTGGCTAGGGGTCTATCTATTTTGTTTATTTTCTTGAAGAACCAGCTCTTGCTTTCATTGATTCTTTCTATTCTTTTATTCTTCTCAATATTATTTATTTCTGCTCTAATCTTTATTATGTCCCTCCTTCTACTGACTTTGGGCCTCATTTGTTGTTCTTTTTCTAGTTTCATTAATTGTGAGTTTAGACTGCGTATATGGGATTGTTCTTCTTTGTTGAGGTAGGCCTGTCTTGCAATATACTTTCCACTTAGCACAGCTTTGGGTGTGTCCCACAGATTTTGCGGTGTTGAATTATTGTTGTCATTTGTCTCCATATATTTCTTGATCTCTGTTTTTATTTGGTCATTGATCCATTGGTTATTTAGGAGCATGTTGGTAAGCCTCCATGTGTTTGTGGGATTTTTCATTTTCTTTGTGTAATTTATTTCTGGTTTCATAGCTTTGTGATCTGAGAAACTGGTTGGTACAATTTCAATATTTTTGAATTTGCTGATACTCTTTTTGTAGCCTCGTGTATTATCTATTCTTGAAAATGGTCCATGTGCACTTAAGAAGAATGTGTATTCTGTTGCTTTTGGGTGTAGAGTTCTGTCGAAGTCTGTTAGGTCCATCTGTTCTCTTGTGTTGTTCAGTGCTGCTGTCTCCTTACTTATCTTCTGTGTGGTTGATCTGTCCTTCAGAGTGAGTGGAGTGTTGATGTCTCCAAGAATAAATGCATTGCAGTCTATTTCCCCTTTTAATTCTGTTAGTATTTGTTTCACATATGTGGGTGCTCCTGTGTTGGGAGCATAGATATTTATAATGGTTATATCCTTGTTGGATTGACCCTTTATCATTATGTAATGTCCTTCTTTGTCTCTTGTTACTTTCTGTGTTTTGAAGTCTTTTTGCCTGATAAAAGAATTGCAACTCCTGCTTTTTTCTCTCTGTTAGTTGCATGAAATATCTTTTTCCATCCCTTCACTTTTAGGCTGTGTATGTCTTTGGGTTTAAAGTGAGTTTCTTGTAGGCAGCATATAGGCAGGTCTTGTTTTTTTATCCATTCAGTAACTCTATGTCTTTTGACTGGTGCATTCAGTCCGTTTACATTTAGGGTGTTTATCAATAGGTGTGTACTTATTGCCATTGCAGGCTTTAGATTCGTGATTACCAAAGGATCAAGGTTAATTTCCTTACTATCTAAGAGTCTAACTTAACTCACTTAATATGCTGTTACAAACACAATCTAAAGGTTCTTTTCTTTTTCTCCTCTTTTCTCTTCCTCCTCCATTCTTTATATATTAGGTATCATATTCTGTATTCTTTGTCTATCCCTTGATTGTCTTTGGGGATAGTTCATTTAATTTTGCATTTGCTTAGTAATTAGCTGTTCTACTTTCTTTACTGTGGTTTTATTTCCTCTGGTGACAGCTATTAAACCTTAGGAGCACTTCCATCTATAGCAGTCCCTCCAAAATAGGCTGTAGAGATGGTCTGTAGGAGGTAAATTCTCTCAGCTTTTGCTTACCTGGAAATTGTTTAATCCCTCCTTTAAATTTTAATGATAATCTTGCCAGATAAAGTAATCTTGGTTCCAGGCCCTTTTGGTTCATTGCATTAAATACATCATGCCACTCCCTTCTGGCCTGTAAGGTTTCTGCTGAGAAGTCTGATGTTAGCTTGATGGGCTTTTCTTTGTATGTGATCTTATTTCTCTCTCTCATTGCTTTAAATAGTCTGTCCTTATCCTTGATCTTTGCCAATTTTATTCCTATATGTCTTGGTGTTGTCTTCCTTGGCTCCCTTGTGTTGGGAGATCTGTGGATCTCCATGGCCTGAGAGACTATCTCCTTCCCCAGATTGGGGAAGTTTTCAGCAACTACCTCCTCAAAGACACTTTCTATCCCTTTCTCTCTCTCTTCTTCTTCTGGTACCCCTATAATGCAAATATTGTTCCGTTTGGATTGGTCACACAGTTCTCTCAATATTCTTTCATTCTTAAAGATCCTTTTTTCTCTCTGTGCCTCAACTTCTTTGTATTTCTCTTCTCTAGTTTCTATTTCATTTATCGTCTCCTCCACTGTATCCAACCTGCTTTTAATACCCTCCATCATGCTCTTCAGCGATTGGATCTCTGACCTGAATTCATTCCTGAGTTCTTGGATATCTTTCATACCTCCATTAGCATGTTGATGATTTTTATTTTGAACTCCCTTTCGGGAAGAGTTGTAAGTTCCATGTCATTTAAATCTTTCTCCGGAGTTATATTAATTTTACTCTGGTCCAGCTTCCTTTGGCGTTTCATATTTGTATATGGCGCCCTCTAGTGTCCAGAATATCTATTCTGGAGCTGCTCAGCCCCTGAAGCAATGTTGGGGGTCGCAGAGGAGCAGTACTAGTGCCTGGGGGGAGGAAAGAGCTGTTCCCAGCCTCCCGGCTGCTGTGTCTGTCTCCACTGCCTGAACCAGTGGGCGGAGCACACAGGTATAAGCTTTTGTCCCAGAGCAGCTGGATATGGATCCCTGCTTTCCACAAGCAGCCGGAATCCCAGTCTCCCCAGGAACTTCGCCTGTCCCAGCTTTCCAACCCCGTAATCAGAAGAGTATAATGAAAGCACTATGAAATATGAAATGTAGATTTGTGCTCCCAGCACAGATCTCTGGAGGTAGGTATTCAGCATTCTGAAGCCTTCCACTCCCTCCCTGCTCAGTTTCTCTTCCTCCCGCCGGTGAGCTGGGGTGGGGGAGGGGCTCAGGTCCCACCGGGCCACAGGTCTGTTACGTTACTCTGTTCGGTGAGGTCTGCTCTTTTCTCCAGGTGTGTGCAGTCTGGTGCAGTCCTCTTTCCTGTTGCTCTCTCAGGATTAGTTGCGCCAACTATATTTTCTCATTGTATCCAGTTTTAGGAGGAAGCCTCTGTCTCTCCTCTCACGCCACCATCTTTAATCTCTGCTCTGTCCATGACATTATCTTTATAAATTAAACATTACCTGTAGTGCCTGGTTGTAGACTGGATTTATTCACTCCAAATATCTTTTCATATTACATTATCATATTTATTGTTATAAATTCATATTCACAGATGACACATATATTTAAAAAACAAATTACAAGACTGGTCCTGACAAACTGGAATAGTGAAGTAAACTGTGCTGGGATCAACAAAGTTTTCAGTTCAGAAAACATTTACTAGGTGCTTTCTATGTGTAGGTTCTTACCACATATTGCTTCCTGGCTGGAAAGAAGAGTATGTATAGCTGTAATAAACAAAAGCAGTATTTGATTAGTGCTATTAAGTCTGGATTAGAGTAAATTCAGAATGGCGAGAGAAAATAACTCCTTTTTTAAATGGTTAAGGGACAGCTTGCTATGGAAATTAATATTTGAATTGGCTTTGAGGAAATGCAGGAGTTTTTTTCTGGCAGAGATATAGGTGGGACCACAATGTAATTTCAGGAAAAGATTAGCCTAGAAGGAGATGTAGAAAGTACGGAATATTTTCAGAGAATGATAACTTGGTAGGATAATTAGTATGTTGCCAACTCCAGAAATTACCCCAATTCCTTCTTCCCCTTCTTAGAAATCAAATTTCTCTATTTGTAATTTATTCTTCAAAACATTTAAAAGCACAGTAATTCAGAAAGCTATGTTACCCATCATCACTCATCACTTTTACCATATTTAAGAGATCTTTTTGTTTTCAAAGAATAAAATATTGTAGATTTAGTTGAAGAGACTCCATTCCTCTGTCAAAACTCTTCTCTTCCTCCCCAGAAGTAATTGCTATTCTGAATTTGGTATTTGTGCTTTCCATTTCTTATTTTTAAACATTTACCATGTATATGTATATTTGTAAATAATATATATACTATATATTCTCTTTGTTAAACTGATATTAATAATATCTTAACATACACTTTCCAATAATTTTCTTTCATTCTATATTAGGTTTTCAAGTTTTATTAAGTTGATACATGCAGATGTAGTTCACATTTTTTAACATCTGAATTTTATTTGTTCTACAACCCCCTCCAATAAAACTTCTGGACTTATTTTCCATTGGACTTACTCTTTTCCAACATCATCCATTATTATTATTTCAAAATGCAACACACAATTACTTCTATGATCTTTAGTGTCTCAGCAGAATTGAACCTAGTTGCCCATGCTCCTCCTTCAGGAAGCATACTTTTCTTTTGGATTATATGAGACAGAACTCTTCTGGTTTTGCTGAACCTCTTTTAATTACTTTGAGTTTCTTGTGCTGCCTGTTCTCATCCAGATTTAAAATATTTAAGTTCCACAGGGCATTGTCTCAGGTTCTTTTTTATGTTTTAAATATATTTTTCTCTGAAATCTCTCCTTGAATGATTCCTCCATCTCCATGGCTTTAAAAGTATCTCTATGCTGATGACTCCCAAATCTATATGCCTCCAGTACTGACCATATTTCTAGGGGCTCGTATATGTATATATATATGTAACCTATTTTTGCTGTCTCCATTAGGATATCTCTAAAATGTGTTTCCTCTTTTCCTTCATATACTTCTTCCCCACTCTGTATTCTAATCCACAGATACATTTCAATTGGAAATATTTTAAGATATATTGCAAATCTTCCCTTGTATTTTGGTCTCTATCACCACCTGGCCTTAACCATCCTAGTCCAAGCTCACCTGAATTTTACAAAAAGCCTCTTATCACTCTGAGACTTCTCTTGCCCCTCCAATCCATCCCCCCTTAAAGACAGAATGGCCTTTGAAAAATGCAAATTATGTTACTCCTCTACTGAAATCCTGTTAAAAGCATTTCATTATCTTTAGAATAACATTAATATCCCTAATATGTCTTGCATGATATGACCTTCCCTTAAATCTGTAACTTCAGTGAGAGTTCCTCCCTCTTGCTCATTACTTTTTTATTACAGTATTAGCCTCAGAAATTCTTATATCACTGTTTTCCTGTCGTTGGGCCTTAGCATATCATTCATCCAGCAGGCAACTTGCTCTTCACATGGCTGTCAGCTTCTAGTCTTCATCATAGATGTTACCATCTCTAGTAGGCTTCCCTGTCCACCTAATCTATAGTAATCTCTATTAATTATTCCTTATCACAGAGTTCTGTTTAATATATCTTATATCAACTAATAAGAAACTGAATCTAGCTAGCATAAGAAAAAAAGTCTGTGGGATAGTTTCCATAATTGAAACAAAGTCTGGAGTACCAACTCAGTAAAAGGAACCTTAAGAAGTGAAATGGCCAGGTACCCTCAGTCCTGGTTGTACCATAGGAACAGCCCAGGTCTGGTGTTGATGATATTCACTGCTGGGCATTCATGCCAGTCCTCCTGGATGCTGGATGCTGTCACACACAGTAATCTTCTGGGTAGTTCCATATGACTGGGAAGGTTACTCATTCAATAGCAGATACTCCAAACATAGAAAGGGAGCTTAGATTACTAGAAAAAGAAGACAATAAAAGAAACCAAATGTTCATACTCCCTATAAACTGATTTGTGATTGTCTATTTATTGATGTGTTTGCCTTTTTTTCCATTTCCCATAGTTATTGTGTTAGGTCCATAGAAGCAAAAAATGTTTGACTAGTCATTATGTATCTAGTTCCTGGAATTGACTGAAAAATAATAGGTACATAATAAATATTTGCTCCATATCACTCAAATTAAAATAACACAGCTGTGGTCATTTTAAAAAAATGATATACAACTAGTTAAAGTCTGTACATTATTAAGAATTTCCTTTGTTTTCAAACTCACTGTTTTACCCTCAGGAAGACATCTGGCTATAGAACTATTGCTTCAACTTCATGATTTTTCTCTTTTGTGCCTATATGAATGGTGAAGGCAGAAGGGTGCATTTTATGTAGAGCTAAATATCTGATCTAATCAACAGTCTTCTCTAAAAACAAAGTAAGCTACTAGAACAGAGCAAAAATTCAGATGAACACATGTTCTCAGTGATCCTTTAGGTTCTGTTGACCTCCTTAATGGTTCTCAATACATATTCTGTTCAAAAGTGCACTGTTCAAGTGCCCCTTAGAACTCTCTTTGAACATTGATTTCATGGCACTGAGTTTCACCGACAAGATAGGAGCAGAGGTAGACCTCATTTTAGAGTAGAGTCCATTAGAATATGACTTTGGAAAACTTCCAAATTAGAAGAGTGAAAAGCTGTTTTTTTAATTTACTCAAAAGATACAACGATGGATCCCTGTCCTCCTGGTACTGATGCAAATCTCACCAAACCAAAGGAAATAGTAGAAAATATAATATTTTAAATAATATTTTAGTTATACAAGTAATTGCTCTCTCTCTCTCTCTCTTGATCTTAACTCTACCTTACTTGTAATATGAGATAAAGGGCTTCAAAAATTATAATAGCTCAGCAAAGAACATGTCAAAATATAAATGTTCTTCTCAGGGAAAAGAAGGGCTTTTAATTTCTAGTATAGGGAGAACCAAGTAAATTACAAAATGTACAATTTTTGGATATATAATTTAAAATGAACTAGAGGTATATTTAGGAGTGGAATGGCTGAATCATATGTTAGATAGATATCCAACTTTGTAAGAAAGTGTCACACTGTTTTCCACAGCGGTGGTACCATTTTGTATTACCAGTGGGAATATTTGAGCATTCTAGTTCTTCTAGATCCTTGCTAACATTTGTTGTGGCCAGGCTTTTAAATTGTAGCCATTCAAATAGGTGTGTAGAGGTACCCCACTGTGCTATTTCCTTATGACTAGTGCTATTGAGTATTTTTTTCGTGTGCTTATTTGCCATCTGTGTGTCTTTTTTAGTGAAGCATCTGTTCAAAAGTTTGCTCATTTTCATGGCTTTTGTTTATTTTTGTATTACTTAATTTTGAGAGTTCCTTATATATTCTAAATACAAATTATTTATCAAGATTTGTAACTTGCAAAGTCTGTGGTATATGAATTCATATATCCATATAGAAAAATTATACATGAACATTCATAACAACTTTATTTGCAAAAACCCCAAACTACCCAAATTACTATCAGCAGGTGAGTGAAAAACCAGTGTATCCATACAGTGGAATACTATTTAACAGTAAAAAGGAACAAATACTGATGCATGTGGCAAGATGAATGAGTCTCAGTTACATTGAGTGGAAGGAGCCAGACAAAAATATGAACACTGTATAATTCAGTTTACATAAATTTTAGAAAATGCAATCTAATCTGTGGTGAAATAAAGTAGATTATTGGTTACCTGGGGACAGGGGTTAGTGGTATGTGGGATGAATCAGAGGCATGAGGAATCTTTTGAGAGTAATGGATATATTCATTATCATGCTTGTGGTGATATATACTATATTAAAACATATTAAATGATACATTTTAAATACATGAAGATTATTTTTTGTCAATTATACATCCACGAAGCTTCTTAAAAGTGTATGTTAGGGAAATTCTTTACTACAAAGAAATTACCCTTCTGCTGTCAGCCTACCAGTCTAGTGTGGATTTTTGGATTGTCAACTTGGGTAGAGTTCTCATCTGTGCGATGTTTGTCTCAGTACCTGTCCATTCATTGCCCCTTTGCCCTATTGAAAGGTGTGTAGTGCTGTGGCTTAATTTTGCCTGTGGTACAGCACCACAACATCTTAGCAATACATTACCAAGGTCTCATCAACCTGAATGGGTCCCTTGGTCCTAGAGCTCTCAGTGCAAATACTATGCATCTGTCTTTCACTCCTTCAGGAAGCTTCACCTATACAGCTGACAAGAGAGACCTATTAGTTCTGTGACAGCTTCTTTAGAGAGTTCTAGTTTCCCTAACTATATATCATAGTCCAAATCTGTATAACAGCAGAATCTTCTCAGATATTCTGTATTTTCCATTTTGCTTTTGTTTTTAATTCAAGTGAACATTTAAAAAATTATTCAACCAAATATTTAATTGATGGTTTAGTCTTGATTCTAACCTACATTTGTCAGACACCAAACAGAACTTGTATTATGGTTATCTTGTAACAGGTATTTCAAGCCATCTTTGCTGCTCAGTATTTGCAATTAAGTATTCACAGCTGAAAGCAATTTATTTTAATAGCAAAATTTAATACCCACCTCTTCTGGGGGATATATATATATATGCAGGATATCCTAGGGGAAAACAGACTAGGAAATCACCACTTGGGTGTGATTTGAGAGTGCCAAAAGGCCCTTATGTAAAAATATTGGAAATATTTCCCCTGTCTGATACTGCCCCAGGGGCTGAATTTTCATGATGGCATTTTTGCTTACAGATCTTACCAAGAATCTGTGTATATTTATACCTGGCTAAAGCATGATGCTTTCTATAGCAACTGCCATTTTAACACATTTGTAACTTTAAATTAATTTTGTATAGGCTTTGTATTATAAAATGATAACCCACCTATTGCCCAAATTTTAGCAGAAAAATAAGTGTCAAACAAGATTGATACCGGGTAAACATATTTGCAAAGCTATTAATTTTGATTCTTTTTCATTTGTTTTGGAAAAAGTTAAAATCCCTTATTAACTGATCATACATAGGCATAGTATTTGTATATGTTATGCCATCAAGTATGTTAATTTGAAATGTCAAACTGGAAAAAAAAATCAAAATCATAAAAGACTGACTCATGTAGCTTAACATTTTTATGCTATACAAATGTTTGTGTCCCACACACAATACATGCACAACACACACACACACACACACACACACACACACACACACACACACACACACACATATATATATATATATATATATATATATATATATATATGACTAAAAAGTGAGTAAACATGAGTTTTATATTTGTAGGCTCAAATTTTTACCTTGACATCAGCAATAATTTCAGAAATATGTTTTGTGTATGAAAACTTCATATTAAATTATGGAATGTGCTCACCTTTAACTCAGAAGATCTGATTTTGTTACTGTGCCACCAGTGAGTTTTTGTTTCTCTCTCCCAGAAATACAGTGATGTAAATAGGCAAGTAAAGCCTGAGAACTGAGAGAAGGAACACATTACTTGTGTTATTAATTGCTGCTTGCTTTCATTAAATTTCATTGGCGGATGAGACAAGGAAGGTCAAGTATGAACACAATAGATATCCTGGGATCCTGGCCTTCATTACCATTTGCTAGCTTTGGCGATCATGTAAAAACACTTTTTGGCACAGCCCATTGGTCTTTTTAATCAATTATTATTTCATGTATTCATTAATAATGCAATATCTTACTGGCATCTTTTGACAACATATCTCTTCTCAAATGTTTCTTCTTCCTGACTAAAGAATCAAAACCTAACTAGCAAGTTATCAATTTTCCATATTGCTTGTTATTAACTACAGGGAGTGCTCTCAGTTTCTCTAATTCTTTAAATACTTTAATTTCTTTAATTCTTTAAATACTATTCATATGGCTATGAAGAAACATTAAAGATTATTTTATGATTATATCTGTAAGCTATCTCACTGAAATTAGAGAAAAAAGGTGGGATAGTTCATAGGTGTGAATATTTGCAGACATTTAAATTATGGTTAATCAATAAGTTACTGTGCAATAATAACACATGGGAAGTAAAACAATGAATATGATATTCTTATTTCTCCAAGAATCATGAGTTTGTGTAGGATGTATTTTTAACATTTCATAATTTTAAAAAATACTGTGATATCTCAAGTTAAGGGAAATGTTTGATATTAAAGTAAAAGCATTAGCTACAGTGAATACAACACAGTGATAAATATGTTAGTAAGTTATATGGTCTCCTTAAAATTAACATTAACTTTAGCTATATGTTGAAATAAAACTACAAGAAAAAAGTTGCAATAATTTATGATTTGTGCTCTGGGTACCTTTAGAATGAGTCACTGCTTATTAAATAATAGCTAGATAGTGGGTCAGGTTGTGACTGTTTACTAATGAAGCCACGTTATTTGCTGCAACAGATTTTTATTGAGGAAAAGCTTAAGGTTCATATCTGTTGTGGGTTAAAAGTGACATAGATTAATTTAAATTAATTCAGCAGTCCAGTGGAGACAACTGTGGTAAGGTGGTAGTCATAATTTATCTGTACTCTGAAAACGTTCTGACCCTATTTGCTTTCCAAGCTATGAATGAATGATTTCTAAATGATCCTGTATTCAGGATGAGTGTTGGCAAGTAAAATCCTATAACACAGGGGGAATAATGTGACAGCAGAAGTTTAAAGCTGAAGTCCACAGCAGGGACTCTTAACAAGAAATTGCCTATTTCACGGTGTTCTTATATTCGTATTTGAATCTCTTTCCTTCCTTCTCTTCTGCCCTGCCTCTCTCCTTCCCTCCTTTCTTCCTTCCCTTCTTTCCTACATGATTTCCTGCCTCCCACCATTCTTTCTTTATAGAACCAACCTAGCCTATATCTTAGAATTGATTTATATTTGCAAACAATAGGCAAGAATGATTTCCATTTTAAAGGAATCCACATTTCCAGACTAATTCAAACAAGATAATTCCCTCTAGACAACATATGAAAGAAAACTTTGCATTTTATTTTTCATTTAGTAATTTAGTGTTACTTTCATTTTCTTGTACACTAAATCTCATAGCCGTCTGGAAACAAAACTGTAAAAAAAGATGAAGCTTACCTCTCTTCTCCTTGCATTTTAGCACTCTTCTCTCAATTTCTGTGCTCCCCACCCTGACACCCAGTATCCAGAGACTCTTTTCTGCCTTTCAGTATTTCAAATAAAGTTTTTTTGTATGGGATGTGAATCTTAACCCCTGTCAATCCAAGAAAATAGAGATCCTACATTCTAATGGGGGAAGTACCTTTAAGAATACACTAACTTATATTATTACATGGAATTTTCTGCAGCAACACTGTGATGTAGTTAGAAAGGCATTGTTACTTCCAAAATGCAAAGAAACTTGGTTTGCAAGAGTCAGGTGACATAATCAATGCCAATTTGTTAGTAAGTGGCCAGGGTAGAAGTAAAACCCAGGTCTTCTGAATCACATGTTAGCATTCTTTCCAAGGCACTACTTTGGAAGGGCACTGGTTAGTTAAATCTCATGTGATATTTATGTACCTGAAAGCTTCCTTCAGTTTTTATCCCAGAAATGCATGGTATTGGAGATAATTTCTAAACCCAGTTGAAAGGCTACCAAACAGTAGAACTTCATTCATGAGCCAGAGAATATTGGCTGTGAAAATGTTTTAGGAAAGGTCTTCTTAGCTTTCATCTGGGCACTAGGTGAGGTGTACATAAGCAGACCCTTACAAACGAGATAATTTCTTATCCCACTTTTTCACAGAAAATTCTATAATTATTAATATTATTTAGTGTCATCAATATACAACTACATGAGCAACATTGTGGTTACCAGATTTCCTCCATTATCAACTCCCCACCACATACCCGATTACAGTCACTGTCCATCAGCATAGTAAGATGCTATAGAATCACTATTTGTCTTCTCTGTGTTATACTGCCTTCTATTTTATTATGAGTGCTAATTGTAATGCCCCTTATTCCACTTCTCCCTCCCTTCCAACACCCCCACCCCAGTCCCTTTCCCTTTGGCAACTGTTAGTCCATTCTTGGGTTCTGAGAGTCTGCCGTGGTTTTGTTCCTTCAGTTTTTGCTTTGTTCTTATCCTCCACAGATGAGTGAAATCATATGGTACTTGTTTTTCTCCACCTGGCTTATTTCACTGAGCATATACCTTCTAGCTCCATCCATGTGGTTGCAAATGGTAGGATTTGTTTTCTTCTAGGTTTCTTATGGCTGAATAATATTCCATTGTGTATATGTACCACATCTTCTTTATCCATTCATCTACTGATGGACACATAGGTTGCTTCCATATCTTGGCTATTGTAAATAGTGCTGTGATAAACATAGGGGTGCATATGTCTTTTTGAGACTGGGCAACTGCACTCTTAGCATAAATTCCTAAGAGTGGAATTCCTGGGTCAAATGGTATTTCTATTTTGACTTTTTTGAGGAACCTCCATACGCTTTCCACAATGGTTAAACTAGTTTACATTCCCACCAGCAGTGTAGGAGGGTTCCCCTTACTCCACATCCTCACAAGCATTTGCTGTTATTCTTTTCTATGTTGACCATCCTAACAGGTGTGAGGTGATATCTCATTGTGGTTTTAATTTGCATTTACCTGATAATTAGTGACGTGGAGCATCTTTTCATGTGCCTGTTGGCCATCTGAATTCCTTCTCTGGAGAACTGCCTGTTCATATACTCCACCCATTTTTTAATAGGGTTATTTGCTTTTTGGGTGTTGAGGCATATGAGTTCTTTATATATTTTGGATGTTAACCTCTTGTCAGCTATATCATTTACAAATATATTCTCCCATACTCTAGGATGCCTTTTTGTTCTGCAGATAGTGTCCTTTGCTGTACAGAAGAAGATTTTTAGTATGATATAGTCCCATTTGTTCATTTTTTATTTTGTTTCCCTTGCCCAGGGAGATGCATTCAGGAAAAAGTTGATCATGTTTATATTCAAGAGATTTTTTTCTATGCTTTCTTCTAAGAGTTTTATCATTTCATGACTTATGTACAGGTCTTTGATCCATTTTGAGTTTACTTTTGTGTATGGGGTTAGACAATAATCCAGTTTCATTATCTTGCTTATAGCTGTCCAGTTTTGCCAACACCAGCTGATGAAGAGGCTGTCATTTCCCCATTGTATTCCCATGGCTCCTTTGTCATATATTATTTGACCATATATGCTTGGGCTTATATATGGGCTCTCTAGTTTGTTCCATTGGTCTTTGGGTGTGTTCTTGTGCCAGTACCAAATTGTCTTGATTACTGTGGCTTTGTAGTAGAGCTAGAAGTCAGGGAGCACTATTCCACCCACTTTATCCTCCCTTCTCAGGATTCCTTTGGCTATTCAGGGTCTTTTGTGGTTCCATATGAATTTTAGAACTATTTGCTCTAGTTTGTTGAAGAATTCTGTTGGTATTTTCATAGGGATTGCATTGAATCTGTATATTGCTTTAGCAGGATGGCCATTTTGACAATATTAATTCTTCCTATCCATGAGCATGGGATGTGTTTCCATTTATTGATATCTTCTTTAATTTCTCTGATGAGTGTCTTGTGGTTTTCAGAGCATAGGTCTTTCACTACCTTGGTTAAGTTTATTCCTAGGTATTTTATTCTTTTTGGTGCAATTGTGAATGGAATTGTTTTCCTGATGTCTTTTTCTGCTAGTTCATTATTAGTGTATAGGCATTAACAGATTTCTGTGTATGAATTTTGTATCCTGCAACTTTGCTGAATTCAGATATTAGATCTAGTAGTTTTGGAGTAAATTCTTTAGGTTTTTTATGTACAGTATCATGGCATCTGCAAAGAGGGACAGTTGGACTTCTTCCTTGCTGATCTGGGTGCATTTTATTTCTTTGTGTTGTCTGATTGCTGGCTAGGGCCTCCAGTACTATGTTGAATAAAAGTGGAGAGAGTGGGCATTCTTGTCTTGTTCCTGATCTTTAAGGAAAAGCTTTCAGCTTCTTGCTTTTAAGTATAATGTTGGCTGTGGGTTTGTCATATATGGCCTTTATTATGTTGAGGTACTTGCCCTCTATACCCATTTTGCTGAGAGTTTTTATCATGAATGGATGTTGAATTTTGTCAAATGCTTTTTCAGCATCTATGGAGATGATCATGTGGTTTTTGTCCTTTTTGTTGATGTACTGGATGATGTTGATGCATTTTCTAATATTTCACCATCCTTGCATCCCTGGAATAAATCCTACTTGATTATGGTGAATGATCTTTTTTATTTATTTTTGAATTCAGTTTGCTAATATTTTGTTGAGTATTTTTGCATCTATGTTCATTAGGGGTATTGGTCTGTAATTTTCTTTTTTTGTGGTGTCTTTGCCTGGTTTGGTATTAGAGTAATTCTGACAACATAGAATGAATTTGCAAGTATTCCCTCTTCTTCTACTTTTTGGAAAACTTTAAGGAGGAGGGGTACTACGTCTTTACTAAATGTTTGAAAAAATTCAGTGGTGAAGCCATCTGGTCCAGGGGTTTTGTTCTTAGGTAGTTTCTTTATTACCAATTCAATTCCATTGCTGGTAATTGGCCTATTAAGATTTTCTGTTTCTTTCTGGGTCAGCCTTGGAAGGTAGTATTTTTCTAGAAAGTTGTCCATTTCTTCTAAGTTGTCCAGTTTGTTACCATATATTTTTTCATAGTATTCTCTCATAATTCTTTGTATTTCTGTGGTGTCTGTGGTGATTTTTCCTTACTCATTTCTGATTCTGTTTATGTGTGTAGACTCTTTTTTTCTTGATAAGGCTGGCTAGGGGTTTGTCTATTTTGTTTATTTTCTTGAAGAACCTGCTCTTGCTTTCATTGATTCTTTCTATTGTTTTGTTCTTCTTGATTTTATTTATTTCTGCTCTAATCTTTATTATGTCCCTTCTTCTACGGACTTTGGGCCTCATTTGTTGTCTTTTACCAGTTTTGTTAATTGTGAGTTTAGACTGTTCATTTGGGATTGTTCTTCTTTCCTGAGGTAGGCTTGTATTGTAGTATACTTTCTTCTTAGCATGGCCTTCACTGCATCCCACAGATTTTGTGTTGTTGAATTATTGTTGTCATTTGTCTCCATACATTGCTTTATCTCTGTTTTGTTTGGCCATTGATCCATTGATTATTTAAGAGCATGTTATTAAGTCTCCATGTGTTTGTGGGCTTTTTCATTTTCTTTGTGTAATTTATTTCTAGTTTCATACCTTTGTTATCTGAGAAACTCATTGGTACTGTTTCAATCTTTTTGAATTTACTGAGGCTCTTTGTGTGGCCTAGTATATGATCTATTCTTGAAAATGTTCCATGTGCATTTGAGAAGAATGTGTATCCTGTTGCTTTTGGATGGAGTGTCCTGTAGACGTTCATTAGAATTTTTGTGTAAGTTTTAAAGCTCAGTCCATCTGTTCTAATATGTTGTTCAGTGCCTCTGTCTCTTTACTTATTTTCTGTCTGGTTGATCTGTCCTTTGGATTGAGTGGTGTGTTGAAGTCTCCTAAAATGAGTGCATTGCATTCTATTTTCCCCTTTAATTCTGTTAGTATTTGTTTCATGTATATAGTTGCTCCTTTAATGAGTGAATAGATATTTATAATGGTTATATCCTCTTGTTGGATTGACCCCTTTATCATTATGTAATGTCCTTCTTTGTCTCTTGTTACTTTCTTTGGTTGGAAGTCTATTTTGTCTGATACAAGTACTGCAGTGCCTGCTTTTTTCTCCTTATTGTTTGCATGAAGTATCTTTTTCCATCCCTTTACTTTTAGTCTGTGTTTGTCTTTGGGTTTGAAGTGAGTCTATTGTAAGCAGCATTTAGATGGGTATTGTATCCATTCATTCAGTGACTCTATGTCTTTAGACTGGTGCATTCAGACCTTTTCTTTATGAATAGAGGTAGTGTGTAAAATTGCTCAGTGGATTTTGTTGGGACATAGTTTTTCAAAGCAGTTGTCTAAATACCAGTGATGCAATTCTTGGATCCTAGGGTGAGACTTATCTTTTCAATGGTAAAATAGTTTTTAATGTTTCTTTTTTGGTATATGGATTTTTGTATACCTTGAGTACAATCCTTTTTTAAATATGTATTTGCCAATATTTTCTCCCAATGTGTATTTTTTATTTGGGTTCTCTGAACAAGGTCTTTGAGAGTAGAATTCTTAGTTCTATAAAGCCCACGTGATTTATTATTTTTCTTTTGTGTACAGGCTTTTGGTGTTGGGTGTTAAAAGTCATCAGCAAGATTCCATAGATTTTCTTGCTTTTGCCTAGAATTTTTATAATTTTGCACCTAAAATTTGTCTATGGAGAATGTTGAGTGAATTTTTGTGTAAGTTGTAAAGCTTGTGTGTACCTTCATTGCATTTTGTATGGTCTCCAACAAATTGTAGAAGACGTGGGAAATTTCTGCAAATTGGGGTTTGAATTTCCAAAATCTTGGTTTTCACCAGTTGAGCCATGAGGGGGAACCACCTCCCCTGAGCTGTGAGTGCTTGTCCTGCACCGCCCACTGTGGCCCGCAGGCAGCGCCTGTGCCCTCTTTGTGGACCTGCATGGCGCATGTGCAATCAGGCACTGGGACTTTCTCTCTGGCGCTCACAGCAGTTCTCTCAATATTCTTTTGATTGGTGCATTCAGGCAATTTACATTTAGGGTGATTATCAATAGGTATGTACTTATTGCCATTATGGCTTCAGGTTCATGGTTACCAAAGGTTCAAGGGTAATTCCCTTACTACTTAACAGTCTAATTTAACTCACTTAGTGTGCTGTTACAAACACAACCTAAAGGTTCTTTTTGTTTTTCTCCTTTTTCTTCCTCCTCCATTTTTTTGTGTTAGGTATCATATTCTGTACTCTTTGTCTATCCCTTGATTGACTTTGGGGGTAGCTGATTTGATTTTGAATCTGCTTAGTAATTAATTTTTCTACTTTGCTGTGGTTTTATTTCCCCTGGTGACATCTATTTAGCCTTAGCAATACTTCCATCTATAGCAGTCCCTCCAAAATGCACTGTAGAGGTGGTTTGTGGGAGGTAAATTCTCTCAGCTTTTGCTTATCTGGAAATTGTTTAATCCCTCCTTCAAATTTAAATGATAACCTTGCTGGGTAAAGTATTCTTGGTTCAAGGCCCTTCTGCTTCATTGCATTTAATATATCATGCTACTCCCTTCTGGCCTGTAAGGTTTCTGTTGAGAAGTCTGATGATAGCCTGATGTGTTTTCCTTTGTATGTGATCTTTTTTCTCTCTCTAGCTGCTTTTAAAAGTCTGTCTTGATCCTTGATCTTTGCCATTTTAATTACTATATTTCTTGATTTTTGTCTTCTTTGGGTCCCTTGTGTTGGGAGATCTGTGCACCTCCATGGCATGAGAGACTATCTCCTTCCCCAGATTAGGGAAGTTTTCAGCAATTACCTCCTCAAAGACACTTTCTATCCCTTTTTCTCTCTCTTCTTCTTCTGGTACCCCTATATGTGAATATTGTTCCATTTGGATTGGTCACACAGTTCTCTCAATGTTCTTTGATTTTTAGAGATCCTTATTTCTCTCTGTGCCTCAGCTTCTTTGTAGTCATCTTCTCTAATTTCTATTCCATTTACTGTCTCTTCTACTGCATCCAATCTTTTAAATCCCTCCATTGTATGTTTCATTTCAGATATTGAATTTCTTAATGATTGAATCTCCATCTTAAATTTGTTCCTGGGTTCTTGAATATTTTTCTGTACCTCCATGAGCATGTTTATGATTTTTATTTTGAACTCTCTTTCAGGAAGATTGGTGAGTTCAGTTTCATTTGGCCCTTTTTCTGGGGTTTGTGAGATTTGGTGTGAACCAGTTTCCTTTGACATTTCATATTTCTATATGGTGCCCTCTGTTGCCCAGGAGCTCTAGTCTCTGGAGCTTCTCAGCCCCTGGAGTGAGGTTGGGGGTTGCAGGGGAGTGGCACTGGTACCTGGGGGAGGAAAGAGCTGTTTCCTGATTTCTGGCTGCAGTGTCTTTCTCCAGTGTCAGAGCCAGTAGGCTGAACACACAGGTGTAAGCCTCTGTGCTTTGCATCTCTAGCTTTTGTGGGTGGGGCCTCCCTCTGGCTGAACTGACTCCAGCACAGTGACTGCTGGTTTGTGAGCTGGTGCAGGCAGGCCAGGAGAAGGCACAGCAGGCTATCACTGGAGGTGTCCTCGGAGCTGAGTAGCTAGCCAGGGGGATGGAGTGCCTGAAGCTCCTTAAAGTTCCTAAGGTGCTGGGCAGAGTGTTCCCAGACAACCTTGTCCACCTATCCCTTCTCCCACGCAGCAAGCTCCATGCAAACTCTGCCCCTTCAGCAGCCCTCTCGCCACTAGGAAGCCTCTCAGACCACCGGCCTTTCCTTTGTCCCAGAAAGGCTGGCTGTGGATCCCCATCCTCCATAAGTGACCAGAATCTCAGTCTCTCAAGCACTCCACCTGTCCCAGCTCCCAAACCCTACCAACCTCCAGAGCACCACACAATGTAGGTTTGTGTTCCAAAGCAGATCTCCAGGTCTGGGTGTTCAGCAGTTCTAGGCTTCCACCCCCTTCACTGCTCCATTTCTCTTCCTCCTGCCAGTGAGCTGGGGTGGGGGAAGGGCTTGGATCCCACTGGATCAAGGCTTTGGTATTTTACCCTGTTTCATGAGGTCTGCTCTGTTCTCCAGGTGTGTGCAGTCTGGTGCAGCCTTCTTTCATGTTGCTGTTTTAGGGTTAGTTATATTAACTATATTTTCATAGTATATGTGGTTTTTGGAGGATTTCTCTGTCTCACCTCTTAATGCCGCCATCTTGAATCAATCCCTAAATATTGTATAATTATTTTTTATAATTCGAATGTTGACAAAAAACATAAACAAGGAAATTATTCATATATAGCACAATTCTTTAGAGTACAGGCTTTGATATGGGACAGACTGTAGTGAAATTCTGACTATAGCTTACTTTATGACTGAGGTTAGGTTAACCTCTCACAATCTCGAGTGCCCCTGTGGAAAATGGGAATGATTAGGTGTAATATTCAGCTATTATACCACCACATGGCTGTACTGATTGCTGACTCTTCAATTATTTGAGAGTCATGACTCAAAAAAAAGATACACTTTTCAGATGACTCCTTTTTATACTATAATACTTTTTCCATCCCCCAACTTACTAAATACATTCTCTGTACTGAACAACAATTGATACTTTAGTTTCAGGCAAAGACATGTTAACTTTTTCAAGACATTGATTTTTAGTTAGTGAATTTTCTACAAAGTAATTTCCAGTTACTGCATTAGCATGTTTGCTTTGTTACTTAAAATAAGGGGAGGAATAAAGAAGTAGATGCTTCTTTGACACTTCGATCTGTTGTGAGCATGTTCTAGTTTCATTTATTTTGAAGTGCTCTCAGATTTTGTCTTTATTGGATCTTCAACTCTTTTCTGTGCTGTAACTATTTTCAAGTGCAATTTAAGCATGTACCTCCCAAAAGGCTTACCTGCCTGAAAGTCAATCACTTGGCTCTTCATTTCTTCATTTCCTTCCACAGTTTGATTTCTTTGTGCCCTTTCCATCCACTTCTGTCAGTCGTCTGTCCCTCCTTTGGTTGATAACTAAGTTTTCATGATATTGCATGTTACTTATATTGTTTGAATTTTTCTATAATTTAAAACTAGGTGTCTTGGGTTAGAATAAAATGCATCATTAATTCTTTTCATGAAAATTAATGGAAATATATCTTTCTATAGATATGGATTTTATTACTTAACAGCTTTGCAGCTAATGGCAAGGTTTTATGAACACATTAAAAATCATTTCATGAGGGATACCAATTGGTAAATAATACCTTCTCTCCTCTAGGTGCCCCCCCCACCAGTCTAGCCAGCTGAGTCCTCTTCCAGAATGCCCTCCCCAGATTTTCCTAACACTCTGTAAGCATCCTTCTGCTCCATCATAACTGGTTTGCAATATTTAATATTATGAATGTTCCTCCTAGTGCTGATAATAATAGAAGCTATCCAAAAAAGTTGATTTAGGAATGAAATTATGTAATGCATGGGTTGAGTGACCCTGAAGAAGTCACTCAGAATCTCTGTGTCTCAGTTTTCTCATCTATGAAAAAGAGGGAAAAAATAACAAATACCTCATAGTGTTATATTGAAGACTTACTCAATTAATACATTTAAAACTTTTAGTGTAGCATTTATCAAGGAGCAAATGTTCCATTAATATTAGCTATATTTGAATATAACTACTGTCATAGCCCCAATCATTGAGGAGAATTAAGTAGTATCAGTTTCTACATTGAAGAGTTTACCTGGCTACATGTGTTTCTAATCCTGATATTTTTATTTTCATTAAAGTGGACACACTGTGAATAAGAAAAGTCAAGCATATTTTAAATTGTTTAATGTTAAATAGCATTATTGTTGAATTTAGAATAAAAATCAACTATTAATGGGTAATAATTCTTAATTATTATATTCTTGGCATTAAAACAAAAATGATTGAGATAGGATGAGGAATTAGTGAAGATGGGGTATATACCATAAATTCCAGTTCAATCTTAGATTCATTAATTGAGTTTACATTAGAAATAGAGAAAAAGCTCAATTCTGAAATATGTGAAAGATTTCTGTGCAAAGCAATTTCTTTTGATAGAACAGGTACAGTTAGATGTGGCCTCTTAAGAGTGGAAAACTGAATTAGTCTCATACTTTTAAAAAAGTAGAGTTTTTTAGTATTAGGAAAAATTGTATCATATGAATTAGAAGGGATTCAAGGTAGAGGAAAAGAATTGCAAGTTATAATGATGAGTATGACACAGGAGAAGGAAGAAAAAGAAGATATGACAGGTGATATAGAGGGTGCCAGATAAAATGAAAAGCATCATAGGAACTGAAAATTAGTAAGAATTTTATCAATTAGACCAAGAATAAATGAGAGGGAAAGGATGGAAGACTGTAGAACATATGGAAACAAGAAGCATTATAGTAAAAGACATTGGTAAAGCACAGGAGTGAGCCTAGGTACAAATGATTATTTTCATAAGGAAATGATACAAAAATCAAGGAAGGAAAAAAATATAACAAGTGGCTTCAATGATCAAGTTATACTGTAATTGAGGTCTGTTAAATGTTAATTTCTACCAAAAGCTTAGATTCCTTCAATATTTCAATACATTCATTATTCATTCTTTAAAAAGATGACATATATTATCATTGTCCACCAATTTTCAAGTTTGAGAAATATTCTTCCTAGGTTAATCTTTTGTTTAGTTTTTTCAAACACTACATAATAAACAAGCAATTATTCTGTTATTCTAAACAAATGTTAATCACTTCCTAAGGTCATCTTTACAGAGTATTACTAGGAGTGATTACAAGATTGAAGCATGAAAAGAAATGAAGCCAAGTATATGCAAATGAAATTTACAGTAATGACCTTACAATGACAAGGATGAATGATCTTAATTTTAATTCAGAAATCACTTCTGAACTAGGAGTCCACCATTGACACTTACTGTCATGTGCTTAAAATTATATTTGAAAAAAATCACTTTTATAATGTGTGCATATGCTCTAAATATAAACAGTATTAGCTAGCCCTTCCAAATACTCACATATATCAAAGGATATGCTTAAACATGTGTTTATTGAGTTCATTTTATCTAGGTATTAACTGAGGCTTCAGGAATACAAAGAAAATAAGACTAAGTTACTTGGCAATAAGCTTCATATTTAATAAGATGATATCTAAGAGAACTTTAATATATGTATATGTTATCACATTTTTTGAGGGTGAGACAAGGGGAGAAGAAAACAAAGAATTAAAAAAAGCCCTTTGGAGTAGCTGTTCTTTAAAAAGGACCTCAGAGTATAAATATGGGATGGCTAAATTATTCCTCACAGAAGAAAGGGCAAATAGAGGGTATTACAACCAGAAATAAAACAACATCAAGATATCATACAAGTCAGTCAGTCAGTGACAATGGTATTCTTCTTTTTTAAGGTGAATTTTCAGAATCTCAAGTTTCTGTTTAACATCCATTTAGGTTTATATCAAGATCCAACACAAAAATTTAGAGAACTAATAGTACAAAGTCACTAGCAGCAATGTAACTTAATTAATCCTGAAGCATGACTTGTCTTTACACCTTTTAAAGATTCACTGGTACGTTTACATATTAATAGTGGAAAAGATACTTTATCTGGCCAAGACCTATGTACTCTAGGGAAACAAGAAATTTTAGCATTATTTTAAAGGAAAAGTTTTAAAAAATTATGTTCAGTTACATCTAATCATAATAGACTGAATAGTAATTATACACCTAATTATACAATCCAGTCATCAGACTGACAAGATACACACAAAACATCTCATATACAAATATTTTCAGCCCAAAGAGAAAAGTGAACCTCTCCAAAATAGCCTTATTCAACAGAGCTATTGAGTATCTAGTATATATGCTTGACACTGATAGATGCTAAAAGATAGGCATGAACTTGGATAAAATGCTCTATCTTCATATTCTTCAAAGGGAAGAGTACATAAAAAGCTGTATTGAAAAAGATTCATATGTGTGAAGGGGATATGGATAATAATATAGTTGGAAAAGGAGTTCTGTCAGTTGTTTCTAGAAACTACATTTGCATAGCAGAACTGTTATTTATATTTATATGCTTATTTTGAGAGAGATAACTTTGGAGCAGCTGATGGAGGTTTGTGGAGTTAAAATCATCCCTTGGTGACATCATTTGCTGCAATCAAAGTATTTGCTTAAGGGAAAAACTTCAGAGAAAAATTACATTGGTATTTTCATTCAGCAAGTATAAGACAAATACAATTAAAAGGATTCCATGAAGAAACATTGGCTAGGCAAAACGCCTAAAATAATTCTACTAAAGAAGACTCTAGTTTGGACAGGAAAACACAAATGTGCATCAAAATTATTGCAAGAAGAAACAATAATATAAATTTACTGGAAATTCCTGGGAGCACAGGGGCTATATAAATGAATGAATGATACCCTAAAAGGCTTCTTATCTTTCTTTAAGAATCAAACAGAAGATGTCTCACAGCTAAAGCCCCTGAGGACAGAGACCACAAATACACTTCATTGTGTATAGTTCAAAGTAGTATTCAAAATATGAAAGAAACATAAGCTACTCTAATAAGCCAGAGAGGGACTGGATAAGGAGTTAAAATGTTGAGTAAAAATATTAGAATGAGCAGAATGAACTGTGTAGAGATCAAGTTATGTTGAACTATTAATTCTAAAAGCTAACAAATACTCAACCAAACTCTAGCACACTTGTCAACTGTGCATTGTGGAGGAACTGAGCACTTGTTTTAAATAAGACAGAAGTTTTATGCCCTCTTTCTTATGTGCAATAATAGCTAACACGTTAACATTTCAATAAGTCTTAGCATTTTTGATGCAAAGATCCTTTAGGAGCTCCACAACCCTTGCTTAAAGATTGATTACAGTCCCTTTCCAGCACAGGCTCTTTCTTTTTTCCCTTAGATAATCTGAATAGTGTTTACAATTTAGGGTTGAAAAGACTAGCAGAAATTAAGGTGATTGCAATATATATCTTGTGGCTTGCATTTGCATTACTGCCCTCTACAGAAGGTAATATACTGATTAGCAATCCGGTAGAGTGTCAGCAATTGTTCTGTTTAGGGGAAGGTAATAAAATGGTTAACTAATGGTAGCCTTGTTGCTAGGAAACAAAAAATGTTATTACCACAAGTAAGGTTTTAACATAGAAGTTGCCCTGTAAGTTTACTGTGAATTTTTTATTGCATGATTATATGGCTTTTTGTTTTGTTTTGTTAATTTGTTCTAATTTTTCTTAAAAATACATAAATGATTTGGATCTCCCACCTGGGTGATAAATGCAGTCTCTTTATTTTTCAACTGAGATTGAATTGGTTTTAGATATATTCTAATGTCCATGAATTTTTCCTCTCACAGGAATATTTATGACAGTACGTGACATACTTCTGAAAAAAACTTCAGTTTAAGGCTTAGAAGTATTCCCTGTCTTTAATTATCCTTTAGAGTCCTATTTGTCATTCAGAAAACATTTATCAAGTGGTTACTGTGTCCCTTGTACCAACCTAATCATATAAGGCAACACTGTAGTTTTTGTTTTCAGCTAAATTTGGGAGATAAGATTTGCTACAGCAAAGAGTCAGAGGAAGAACTATGGGAGTTCACAGAAAGGAGAAATTCCTTTCAGTCAAGAAATTGGAAGAAACTTCAAGGAGGATGTAGCATTTGTGTAGGTTCTTTAAGAATGGGTATTGGGAAAGATAGAGGGGTTGGGAAAGTACATAGTAGAAGGCATGATACAGAAAATAGCTCAGAAAAAAGAAACAGTATATGTCCTCAAACTGACACATTTTGGATTCTCTGACAGCTTAAGAGTCCTATGGACATAGAGCCCACCTAAAGTCATCCTGTTGGTTGTCAGATGGCTACAGGAGTCTGTCTTTCAAAATTGAGAACTAAGAAACAAAGTAGGATGGTAGAGATGAGCTCATGGAAGTATTACATGGACTCAAGTCACTGGGAAGTTAGTAGATTTGCTGTTGAAAATCAAAGAAAGTTTGGAGAGATTGCCTCAGTCCTTCATAGTTTCCCAACTCTCTTCCTCAGGTTTCATGTGATTTAACTCTGTTTTGGTACTACTTGAAGATTCTGTGTCCTTTGAGTAGACTATCCATTATTTGAACTAGATTGAATAGGTTTCTGTTCCTTGAAGTCAGAGTCTTGACTAAGATACAATAATAAACTGCTGACTCTATATTGATTGGTACCCAGGGTGACTAAAGTGAATCAGTAAGAACTGTTTTTTAGGTTAAATGGGGCTCAGATTGTAGAATTCCCTGATACCAATCAGTTTTTCTACTTTAGGGACACTAAAGAAAGCTTCTGAGCTAGATGTTGGTGGCATGTTCAGAGCTATATCATTGAAAAATTAACTCAGCTTCAGTGTGCCGAATGGATTGAGAGAAGAGAGTAAAGTAGATGGATTAAGACACAAATAGGTGATGTGATTGTGAAGTAAAGCGATGGCAGTGAGAATGGAAAATAATTTGTGTAAGAGTTCTCTCAGTGTGGACACTGCATGGATAGCAAGGTTAAAAGAATGTCAGATAGTTTCTGCTTGAATGGCTACAGAAAAGGAAGGATGTTGGGCTGTGTATTTAGGATTTAATTTCATGCAGGTAATATTTGAACCACAAGATGAGAAGGGAACACCAAGAGATCCAACATAAAGAGTTATGAGGATAGATGCTTAATAACAAAATCTGGAACCTTGAGACAATACTGAGAGACAAGATTAGTAAGAAGGAGATTTCCAAATTGTAAAAGAGTTATTAATGATATGAAGTTTATGTAAGACATTTTCAGCATTTTTTTGTAACAAGGTAAAAGAGATGGGAAAAATCTGAAGGACTTGGGTACAGTGAAGTTGTGTCAATATCAAATGAAGTGGGTGGGCAGGAAGAGAAGAGTACTTTTTCAAAACAGTAGTAGAGAATGAGGAATACACTGGTTGTAGGTGTAGTAAGTTCAAGAAGAGATATAGAAAAGTGAAGAATATGTTGTGGAGTAAGATAACATGGAAAGATTGACTATTTATTTAGGACCATGTAAAAATCTTTAAAGCATTAACAGTTATAAAATTTATAGGAAGGATTAAAGTACTGCACAAGTATCAGAATTTATCTTGTAGACTGAAGGCAAAGAAAAGAGAATGTGTGAAAATACAGATAATTTGTAGCAAGTAAATGAGAAGGATAAACAATATTGGAAGGCCTCAGAAAATAGACACGATTACTTGCTGAAAGGAATTGGAAACTTAAAATAGAAAAGGCAATTAATTGGCTGTGAATAAGTTACTGTTGAGTTAGCAAGAGTTTTCAGTAAGACAAATTTGTCTAGTTTCATGACATTTTCTATTAATTTAAAAGGAATGCAGAAAATAGTAAATTGAAGGAGTAACCAGAGAATCTTGGAACAGGTTGCCCTCAGGAGAGAGGTGATTCAGTGGGCTGCACCTATTGATGGGGATATATTTGAGTGTCCCTCAGTGGACATTGGTCCAAGGTGGCTTTCCTCCTAGAAGACTTTGCCCCTCCACAAGACTGGGAAGAGGTGGAGGTGACACCTGAGGCAGTGAAGTTGGACTTCAGTAACACAGGGAGCTCATTGAATAAACAGAGTGCCAGTGAGGAAGCCAGAACCATGGGTTGACTTTTTCTGACAGTGTTCAGAAAGGCCATAGTTATTTAAAGTGTTAAGGTTATTCTTTAATATTAGGGTTTGGGCTTGGGTTAGGGTTACAGTAATTCCTGGCTGAAGAGGAGGGTGAGGGCAAGTGGGCAGGCATACAGGTAGGGTTAGGGAGTGGGGTTTGGTTTAGGATGAAATTATGGTGAAGGTTTGAGTTGGGACTAGGGTTTAGACTGAGGGTTACCATTAGAGTTAGGTTAAGGTTTAAGTTCAGTATGAGTGAGGATGAGGGTTAGGGGATGGACATAGAGTTAGAGTTTGGATTATCTTTAGGATTAGCTATTGGGTATAGGGTTTAGGAAGAAGGTATGGTGAGCATTTGAGTTAGAATTAAGGTTTAAACTGAGGGTTACCATTGGAGTTAGGTTCAAGTTTATGGTACCATGTAAAATGAGGGTGAGGGTGGGGGTTATGGGTTCAGTGAAGGGTTAGTATTAGGTTTTGGGTGAAGTTTGGCTTTACACTAACAGTGAGGTGTGAGTGATCGTAAGAGCCTAGGGTTAGGGTTACCATTAGGGTTAGGCTTAGCTGTAGGGTGAGGATATGATTAGAGTAAAAGTCAGGGTTAGGATTTAATGTTAAGGCTAGGGCTCCGTTTAGGTTTAGGGATACAGTTAGGTGTGGATTAAAGTGAGGGTGAAGGGGAAGAGGTACAGATAGAGTTAGGGTTATCGTTAGGTGCAGGGTTCAGTTTAGGACGAAGTTATGGTTTGGCTTAGAATTAGGATTTGGGTTTAGAGTGAGGGTTGGTGTTAGACTTAGGGTTAGGCATATGGTTGCCAGTGAGCATGTGTGAGGGTTTAGGCATAGGATTAGTACATTGGCTAAGGTGACGGTTAGGTCCAGGCTGAGGATAAGGATGGTTCAAGTTAGGTTTAGTTTTCAGTGTTAGGATTAGGGTTATGTTTAGGTTTACTTCTACCTTTAGGTTTTAGTGAAGGTGAAGGTGAGGGTGAAAGTTTAGGATTTCTGGCCAAGGTTAGGGTTAAGGTTAAGTGTACAGTGTGGATATAATTCAGAGTCAAGGTTAGGATTTAACGATAGCCTTAGGGCTGGTTTAGGTTTAGGGTTATGGTTACTTGTGGGTTAAGGTGAGTCTGAGGAATTAGGGGGACATGTAGGGTTCGTTAGAGTTAGGTGCAGGACAAGGTTTAGGATGAAGTATTGGTTTGCATTAGAGTTAAGATTTGGGTTCAGGGTGAGGATAACCATTAGATTTATGGTTAGGGATATGATTCGCTGTGAACATGGGTGAGGGTTTAGGCATAGGGTTACGGTTTGGGCTAAGGTTAAGATTAGGTCCAGGCTGAGGATATGGTTATGTTTAGAGTTAGGGTTAGTTTTCAGTGTTAGGATTAGGGTTATGTTTAGGCTTAGGACTATTAGGCATTAGTGAAGGTGATGGTGATGGTAAGGGTTTAGGGTTTCTGATCAGTGTCAGAGTTACGGTTAGGGTTATTTTTAAGCATAGGGTACAGATATAGTTATGTTGAGACTCAGGGTTAGGGTTTATTGTCAGAGTTAGGTCTAGGTTTAGGTTTAGGATTATGGTTAGGTGTGGGTTTAGGTGAGACTGAGGGGTTAGAGTTAGGGTACGGTTTGGTGCAGGATTCGGTTTAGGATGAAGTTATGTTTCAGCTTAGATTTAGGATTTGGGTTTATGGTGAGGGTTAGCCTTAGATTTAGGGTTATAGATACAGTTCATTGTGACTGTGGGTGAGGGTTTAGGCATAGGTTTAGGTTTGGGCTAAGGTTAACATTAGGTCCAGGCTGAGGATATGGTTACGGTTAGAGTTAAGTTTAATTTTCAGTGTTAGGATTAGGGTTATGTTTAGGATTAGGACTGCCGATAGTGAATGTGATGGTGAGGTGAGGGGTTAGGGTTTCTGGCCAAGGTCAGGATTAGGATTAGGGTTAGGATTAAGCATAGGTTGTGGATATAGTTATATTTAGACTCAGGGTTAGGGTAGAATGTCAGGGGTAGGGCTAGGTTTAGGTTTATTGTTATGGTTTGGTGTGGGTTAAGGTGAGGCTAAGGGGGTATGGATATGGGTAGTGGTAGTGTTAGGGTTAGGTGCAGGGTTTAGTTTAATACAAAGTTATGGTTTGGCCTAGAGTTAGTATTTGGGTTTTAGGTGATAGCATTGGATTTTGGTTTAAGGTTATGGTTCCCTGTGTGTGTGGGTGAGGGTTAAGTTCAGGGTTATGCATAGGCTTAGGGTTAGGACTAAGGTAAGCATTAGTTCAATGGTGAGGATATTGTTATGTTTAGAGTTAGGTTGAGTTCTCAATGCTAGAATCAGGGTTAGGTTTAGGATTAGGCTTACTGTCAGGTGTCATTGTACATGGAGGTGAAGGTGAAGGTTTAATTTAGTGTCCAGATTTAGGGTTATGGTTAGGGTTAAAGATTAGTGTGTGGATATAGTTATGTTGAGAGTCAGGGTTTGTGTTTAATGTTAGGGTTAAGGCTAGGTTTATGTTTATGCTTACAGTGTGGGTTAAGATGAGGAGGAGGGCATGTGGCTGTGTGTACAGGTGGGGTTAGGCTTGGGTGTATGGTTTGATTTAGGAAAAGTTATGGTGAGGGTTTGAGTTAGCATTAGTGTTTAGGTGGAGAATTACCATTTGAGTTACATTTTGGGTTAAGTTTCCTTGTGATTGAGGGTGAGGGTGAGGGTTGGGATTTGGCATATGGTTGCAATTAGGGTTAGGGTTAGGATTAGTTTAGGGTTAAGTTATGGTTTCAGTTTAGTTACCGAGAAGGGATTGGGTTAGAGTTAGGGTAACGTTTTGCTTTAGAATATCATGGAGGTGGGAGTAAGGGTGAGGGTGAAGTGTTAGGGTTAGTTTTAGGGTTAGCTCTAGGGTGAAGATAAGGTTGTGGTAAAAGATTAGGGTTTAATGATAGGATGAGGGCTAGGTTTAGAATCAGTGTTATTATATGTGGGTGAAGGTGTGGGTGTGGATGTAGGTGTTTGTATCTGGGTATGGTAAGTGCCAGGTGTAAGGTTAGATTTAGGATGAAGTTATAGTTAGGGTGAGAGTTATGATTTGGTTTCAGAGGGAGGTTTACTCTGAGATTTGGGGTTAGGGATGTGGTTCCCTGTAAGCATGGGTGTGGGTCTTGGCATAGGTTTAGGGTTAGGACTAATGTTAACATTAGGTCCACACTGAGGATATGCTAACGATTAGAGTTAGGTTTAGGTTTCAGTGTTAGGATTAGGATTAGTTTTAGGCTCAGGATTACGATTAGTTGTTAGTGATGGTGAGGGTGAGGGTGAGGATTTAGGGTTTCTGGCCAGGGTTAGGTAAGTGTTAGGTTTAGTGTAGGGTGAGGAAAGGGTTTTGGTTAGAATTAGGGCTCATTTTAATTGTTAGTTTCCAGGTTATGTTACAGATTTGAAGTATGTTTAGGTGTGGGTAAAGTTGAGCATGAAGTTCTAGGGTAAGGGTGAGACGCCACTGTTAGGTTTAGGGTTAGGTTTTAGATAACGTGTGTGTGGATGATAGGGTTATGGTTAGAGTTACAGTGTGTGTTTAATGTTAGGGTAAGTATGAGATTGAAGTTGAGGGTTTTGGTGAGATGTGGGTGACATTGAGGGTGAGGGTGAGAGTTTTGGTTGAAGGACCAGGTTTACGGTTAAGGATAGGTCTTCAGTTAGGTGTACGAGAAAGAAAAGTTTGTATTTAGAGTAAGGGTCTGGGTTCAATGGTAGGGTAAGTGCAATATTGAGATTGGTGTTATGGTGAGGTGTGGTTACAATGAGGGATATGTTGAGGCATTGGGTATATGGGTGGGTAGGATTTGGCATAGGGTTAGGATTAAGTGTAGAGTGAGGGTAGTGTTACATTTAAAGTTAGGGTAAATTTTCATTATGAGCTTCTGGCTTATGTCAAGGATTAGAATTATATTTAGGGGTGGGTGAAGGTGAGCAAGAGGGTGAAAGGTTAGGGTCAGGGGTCAGGGTTAGGATTAAGGTTATGTTTTTGGTAAGGTTTACAGAGTGGATAGCATCACAGTTAGAGTTGGGGTCCAGTTTTAATGTTACCATGAGGGTGAGATTTAGGTTTAGGCTAATGGCGAGGTGTGGGTGAAGTCGAAGATGAGGGTGAGGGTTTAGGTTCAGAGGCCACGGTGAGGTTTAGGGTTAGGATTTTGATATGATGTATCGGGAGGACAGAGTAACAGAGTTAGGGTCCGGGTATAATGTGAGGGTGAGGGTGAGATTAAGGTGTAGGTTTATGATGCAGAGTGGTGGGCATTGATGGTGACAGTGAGGGGTGGAGTGGGAGGGCCAAGGCTAGGGTTAGGGACACCCTTTTGGTAAGGTGTACGGGGATAATATATTTATGGTTAGAGTTAGGGTCTGGGTTTAATGTGAGGGTGAGGGAGAGATTGAGGTGTAGGGTTATGGTGAGCTGTGGAGGATGTCATTGGTGACGAAGGGAGGCGTTCAAGGGCCAGAGCTAGGGTTAAGGTAAGGCTTCTGGTAAGGTGAATGTTGAGGATAGGGGTACAGTTAGACTTAGGGTCCAGGTTTAATGTGAGGGTGAGGGTGGGTTTGAGGTTTAGGTTTGCGGTGCAGTGCGGGCGTTGATGGTGATGATGACTGGAGGGTCTCAGGCATGAGGTCTAGGGTTAGTGTTTGGCTTTTGGTTAGGTGTTTGGGGAGGATAGGGTTATGGTTAGAATTAAGGTATGAGTTTAATGTGAGGATTAGGGTGAGATAGAGGTTTAGGTTTATGGTACAGTGTGGGGGGTTGTCAGTGGGGATGGTGAGGGATGGTCTCAGTGGGCAGGGCTAGGGTTACGGTTAGGTTTTTGGTGAGGTGTGCAAGGAGGATAGGGTTATGTTTAGCGTGAGAGTCCATGTTTAAAGTGTGGTGAGGGAAGATTGAGGTTTAGAGTTATGTTGCAGTGTTGGGGACGTCGATGGTGATGGTGACTGTTGGGGTTCAGTAACCATGGCTAGGTTTAGGCTTAGGCTTTTGGTTAGGTGTACAGTGAGGATAGGGTTATGGTTAGAGTTAGGGTCAGGCTTTAATATGAGGATGAGAGTGAGATTGAGGTTTAGGTTTATGGTGCACAGTGGGGGACGTCAAAAGTGATGGGGATGGGAATGGCTTGGGACCGGGATAGGGTTAGGGTTATACTTTTGGTAAAGTGTATGGGTAGGATAGGGTTATGGTTAGAGTTAGCATTAGGTGTTCCAGAAGGTCTATGGGGAGGATAGTGTTACGGTTAGAGTAAGGGTACTTCTCTGATGTGAGCGCAAGTGCGAGTATGAACATCAGGGTTTCGGTGAAGCGTGGGTGTTGACGATGGTGACAGTGCAGGTTCAGGTCCATGAGCCAGGGCTAGGGTTAGGGTTAGGAGCACGGTAAGGTGTCCGGTCAGGATTTGTGTTACGGTTACAGTTAGGAACTGGCTCTAATGTGAGGTCAAGGGCTAGATTGAGCTTCAGGTTTACAGGGAGGCATAGTGCAAATTGAAGCTTACCATGAGGGTTCAGGTGCAAAAGCGGTGATACGGTTAGAATTAGGTGTTCGATAAGGTAAACTGTGAAGAAAGAGTTTCGGTTACATTTATGATCAGGCTCTGATGTGAGGATGAGGGAAAGATTGAACTTCAGGCTTACAATGAAGCATGGGTCACGTCAATGGTGACGGTGAGGAGTCATTTCGAGTGGCCAGGGCTAGAGTTAGGGTTAGGTATTCCTTAAGGTGTACGGGCATGATAGGGTTATGGTTACATTTAGGATGCGGCTCTGTTGTGAGGGCAAAAGCCTGATGGAGCTACAGTGTTACAGTGAGGAATGGGTGACATTGATGGTGATGGTAGGTGTCTAGTATATAAGCCATGGCTACGGTTAGGGTTAGGTGTTCCGGAAGGTGTATGGGGAGGATCACATTATGGATAGATTTAGGGTCTGGCTCTGATGTGAGTGCAACTGCCAGTATGAACTTCAGGTTTGCAGTGAAACGTCAGTGTTATTGATGGTGATGGTGAAGGGTCAGGTCGTGTGACCAGGGCTAGGGTAAGGGTTAGGTGTTCTGTAAGGTGTACAGGCAGGATAGGGTTATAGTTACATTTAGGATACTGCTCTGATGTGAGGACAATAGTGAGATAGAGCTACCGTGTTACAGTGAGGCATGGGTGATGTCCATGGTGATTGTACAGGTCTGGTCCACAAGCCAGGGCTATGGTTAGGGTTAGGTGTTCAGGAAGGTGTGCAGGGAGGGTAGGGTTTTGGTTAGAGTTAGGGTACGGCTGTGATGTGAGGGTGTGAGATTGTGTTCCAGGTTTATGTTTTGGCAGGGTTGACATTGAAACTTGTGGTGAGGGGTCAGCTCCAGGAGCAGGGCTAGGTATAGGTTTAGTTGTTTGTTAAGGTGTGCTGGATGAATAGGTTAACTGTTAGATTCAGAATCTGGCTATAATGTGTGTGAGATAGTGATATTGAGCTTCAGGATTGTGGGGAAGCATCAGTAACATTGATTCTGATGATTGGTCAGATCCAGGGGATAGGGCTAGGGTTTATGTTTTGGTGTTCTGTAAGGTGTAAGGACAGGATATGTTTATGGTTACAGTGATGATCTGGCTCGGATGTGAGGGAGGGGGCGAGATTGAGCTTCAGGTTTATGGTGAGGAGTGGTTGATGTCAATGGTGACTGTGAGTGGTCAGATCAAAGGGCCAGGTCTAGGGTTAGGTTTTGTGTTCGGTAATGTGTACATACAGGATAGGGTTAGGGTTACAGTGAGGATACAGCTCTGATGTGAGGGCGATGGAGATACTGAGCTGCAGGTTTAGGGTGAGGTGTGGGTGATGTTGATGTTGACCATGTGGGGTCAGGTCCAAGGGCATGGCGAGGGTTAGGTTTAGGTGTTCAGGAAAGTGTACAGGGAGGATCAAATTACGGATAGAGTTAGGGTCTAGGTCTGATGTGAGGGCGGGGGCCGGTATGAACGTTAGGTTTACAGTGAAGCATGGGTGTTGTTGATAGTGATGGTGACAGGTCAGGTCGAGTGGTCAGGCTAGGGTTAGGGTTAGGTGTTCGGTAAGGTGTATGAGAAGAATAGGATTATGGTTACATTTAGGATCTGGCTCTGATGTGAGGACAACAGCGAGATTGAGCTACTGTGTTACAGTAAGGCATGGGTGACGTCCATGGTGATGGTAGGTGTCTGGTCCACAAGCCAGGGCTAGGGTTAGAGTTAGGTGTTTGGGAAGGTGTACAGGGAGGATACGGTTTTGGTTAGAGTTAGGGTCCAGCTGTGATTTGAGGGTGAGTGCAAGATTGTGTTTCAGGTTTACATTTTGGCGGGGTTGACTTTGAAACTGGTTGTGAGGGGTCAGCCCAGGATTAAGGGCTACGAATAGGTTTAGGTGTTCATTAAGGTGTACTGGATGAATAGGGTTGCTGTTAGAGTCAGGGTATGGCTCTAATGTGTGGACGATAGAGAGATTGAGCTTCAGAATTGTGGGGAAGCATTGGTGGTGTTGATTCTGATAATGGGTCAGATCCAGGGGACAGGGCTGGGGTTTATGTTTAGGTGTTCTGTAAAGTTTAAGGACAGGATATGTTTATGGTTACAGTGTGGATCCGGTTCTGATATGAGGGTGGGGGTGAGATTGAGCTTCAGGGGTATGGTGAGGAGTGGTTGATGTCAATGGTGAATGTGAGGGGTCAGATCCAAGGGCCAGGTCTAGGGTTAGGTTTTGTGTTGGGTAATGTGTATGGGCAGGATAGGGTTATACTTACAGTGACGATCTGGCTCTGATGTCAGGGCGAATGTGAGACTGAGCTGCAGGTATACGGGTAGGCATGGAGGCATGGTTGATCTCAATGATAATCATCAGGGTGCATGTCCAAGGGCCAGAGGTAGGGTTAGGGTTAGGAGTTTGGGTAGATGTACGAGCAGTACAGTATTACAGTTACCCTTAGGATCTGGCTCTGATGAGAGGGGTAGGGTGTGATTGAGCCTCAGAGTTATGAGGAGGCATTGTTAATGCCCATGGTAACCATAAGGGGTCCAGAGCAAGGGAATGGCTAGGGTTAGGGTTATGTGTTCTGTAAGGTGTACAGGGTGGACAGGGTTGTGGTTAGAGTTAGGGTCCAGCTCTGACATGAGGATGAAGGCAAGAATGAGTTTCAGGTTTATGGTGAGGTACAGGGTGCATCAATGGTTATGGTGAGGAGTCAGGTCCAGCGACCAGGGCTAGGGTTAGGGTTAAGTGTTTGGTAATGTGTACAGGGAAGATAGTGTTACAGTTTCAGTGAGGATCTGTCTCTGATGTGAGGGTGAGGGCAAGAATGAGCTACAGGTTTATGGTGAAGTGGGGGTGATGTTGACGTTGACTGTGAGGGGTCAGGTCCAAGGGGCAGGGCTAGGGTTTGGGTTATGTGTTATGGAAAGTGTATGGGGAGGATAGCATTCAGATAGACTTAGGGTCAGGCTCTGATGTGAGGGCAATTGTGAGTATGAACGTCAGGGTTACAGTGAAGCATGGGTGTTGTTGATGGTGATGGTGATGGGTCAGGTCGGGTGGTCAGGGTGAGGGTTAGGTTCAAGTGTTTGGTAAGGTGTAAGGGCAGGATAGTGTTATGGTTACATTTAGGATCCGGCTCTGATGTGAGGACAACAGCGAAATTGAGCTACAGTGTTACAGTGAGGCATGGGTAATGTCCATGGTGATTGTAGGGGTCTGGTCCACAAGCCAAGGATAAGGTTAGTGTTAGGTGTTCAGTAATGTGTAAGGACAGGATAGTGTTATGGTTACACTGAGGATCCAGCTCTAATGTGAGGGCTATGGTGAGATTGAGCTGCAGTTATACATTGAGGTGTTTGTGATACTGATATTGACCGTGAGGGGTCAGGTCCAATGGCAGGGCGAGGGTTAGGGTTATATGTTCCGGAGGGTGTATAGGGAGGTTAGTGTTATGGTTAGGGTAAGGGTCCATCTCTGATGTGAGTGCAAGTGCAAGTATGAACATCAGGTTTATGTTGAAGCATGGTCGTCGATGCTGACAGTGCGGGGTCAGGTCCAGGAGCCAGGGCTAGGGTTAGAGTTAGGAGTGCGGTAAGGTATACGGTCAGGATTGTGTTACGGTTACAGTTAGGGACCGGCTCTGATGTGAGGTCAAGGGCGAGACTGAAGTTCAGATTTACGGGGAGGCATGGTGGACATTGTAGGTGTCTATGAGGTGTCAGGTGCAAAGGCAGGGCTACGGTAAGGGTTATATGTTTGGGAAGATGTACCTGGAGGATAGGGTCTTGGTTACTTTTAGGGTCAGGCTTTGCTGTGAGGGCAAGAGAGAGATTGAACTTCAGGCAGACAGTGAAGCGTGGGTCACATCTATGGTGACGGCAGGGGTCTGGACCACAAGCCAGGGCGAGGGTTATAGTTAGGTGTTCGGTACGGTTTAAGGGCAGGATAGGGTTATCGTTACATTAAGGATCTGGATTTATTGTGAGGACAACAGTGAGATTGAGCCACAGTGTTACAGTGAGGCATGGGTGACGTCCATGGTTATTGTAGTGGTCTGGTCCACTCGCCAGGGCTACGGTTAGGGTGAGGAGTTCGGTAATGTGTACAGGGAGAATACGGTTATGTATAAAATGAACATATGGCTCTGATGTGAGGGCTATGGTGAGATAAAGCTGCAGGTTTATGGTGAGGTGTGGGTGATGTTGATGTTGACCATGAAGGGTCAGGTCCAAGGTCAGGGAGCGGGTTAGGGTTAGATGTTCCAGAAGGTGTATGGGGAGGATAGCATTACGAATAGACTTAGGGTCCAGCTTAGATGTGAGGGCGAGTATGAGTATGATTGTCAGGGTTACAGTGAAGCGTGGGTGTTGTTGATGATAATGGTGACAGCTTAGGTCCTGTGGCCATGGCTAGAGTTATGGTTAGGCTTTTGGTAAAGTGTACAGGCAGAATAGTGTTATGATTAGATTTAGAATCTGGCTCTGATGTGAGGACAACAGTGAGATTGAGCTACTGTGTTACCATGAGGCAGGGGTGACGCTCATGGTGATTGTAGGGGTCTAGTCCACAAACCAGGGCTAGGGTTCGTGTTTGGTGTTTGGGAAGATGTACAGGAAGGAAAGGGTTTCATTTAGATTTAGGGTCCAGCTGTAATGTGAGGGTGAGTGGGAGATTGTGTTTCAGCTTTACACTTTGGCAGGGTTGACATTGAAACTGGTGGTGAGGGGTCAGCTCCAGGGATCAGGGCTAGGTATAAGTTTAGGTGTTTGTTACAGTGTACTGGATGAATAGGTTTACTGTTAGAGTCAGGGTCCAGCTTTTATGTGTGGGCAATAGTGATATTGAACTTCAGATTTGCAGGGAGGCATCAGTGACGATTCTGCTGATGGGTCAGATCCAGGGGAAAGGGCTTGGGTTTATGTTTAGGTGATCTGTAAGGTATAAGGACAGGATATGGTTATGGTTGCAGTGAGGATCTGGCTCTGATGTGAAGGCGGGGCTGAGATTGAGCTTCAGGTTTACGGTGAAGTGTGGGTGATGTCGGTGGTGACTGTGAGGGTTCAGGTCCAGGAGCCAGGGCTAGGGTTAGGGTTAGGAGTGCGGTAAGGTTTACGGTAAGGATTGTGTTACAGTTACAGTTAGGGACCTGCTCTGATGTGAGGTCAAGGGCGAGACTGAAGTTCCGGTTTACAGGGTGGCATGGTGGACATTTTAGGTGTCCATGAGGTGTCAGGGGCAAAGGCAGGGCTATGGTAAGGTTTAGGTATTCGCTAAGATGTACCTGGAGGATAGGGTCTTGGTTACTTTTAGAGTCAGGCTCTGTTGTGAGGGCGAGGGAGAGATTGAAATTCGGGCATACTGTGAAGCGTGGGTCACATCTATGGTGACAGTAGGGGTCTGGACCACAAGTCAGGGTGAGGGTTAGGGTTAGGTGTTTGGTAAGGTTTACGGCCAGGATAGGGTTATGGTTACATTAGGGATCTGGCTCTGATGTGAGGACAACAGAGATTGAGCTACAGTGTTACAGTGAGGCATGGGTGACGTCCATGGTAATTTTAGGTAATTTTAGGTCCACAAACCAGGGCTAGGGATAGGGTGAGGTGTTCCATAATGTGTATGGGCAGGATAGGGTTCCAGTTAAACAGAGGATCTGGCTCTGATGTGAAGGCTGCAGTGAGATTGAGCTGCAGGTTTATGGTGAGGTGTGGGTGATGTTGAGGTTGACCTTGAGAGGTCAGTTCTAAGGGCAGGGCGAGGGTTAGGGTTCAGTGTTCCAGAAGGTGTATGGGGAGGATAGCATTACAGATAGACTTAAAGTCCAGCTCTGATATGAAGGTGAGTGCGAGTATGAATATCAGGGTTACAGTGAAGCATGGGTGTTGTTGAAGGTGATGGTGACAGGTCAGGTTGGGTGGTCAGGGCTAGGGTAAGTGTTAGGTATTTGTTAAGTTGTATGGGCAGGATAGGTTTATGGTTACATTTAGGATCCATCACTGAAGTGAGGACATCACTGAGATTGAGCTACAGTGTTACAGTGAGGCCTGGGTGATGTCCATGGTGATTGTAGGGGTCTGGTCCACAAGCCAGGTCTAGGGTTAGGGTTAGGTGTTCGGTAATGTGTACATGCAGGATCGTGTTATGATTTCACTGAGGATACGGCTCTGATATGACAAGATTGAGCTGCATGTTTATGGTCAGATGTGGGTGATGTTGATGTTGTCTGTGAGAGGTCAGGTCCACGGGCAGGGTGAGGGTTAGAGTTAGGTGTTCTGGAAGGTGTACTGGGAGGATAGCATTACAGACAGACTTAGGGGCTGGCTCTGATGTGAGGGCGAGTGCAAGTTTGATCATCAGGGTTATAGTGATGCATGGGTGTTGTTGATGATGATGGTGATGAGTCAGGTCAGGTGGTCAGGGCTAGGTTTAGGACTAGGTGTTTGGTAAGGTGTACCGGCAGGATAGGGTTATGGTTACATTTAGCATCTAGCTCTGATGTAAGGACAACAGCAAGATTGAGCTTCAGTGTTACTGTGAAGGATGGGTGACTTCCATGGTGATTGTAGGTGTCTGGTAAAGAAAAATGGGCTAGGGTTAGGATTAGGTGTTTGGTAATGTGTATGGGCAGGATAGGGTTATGGTTACCTTAGGATCCGGCTCTGATGTGAGGGCTGCAGTGAGATTTACCTGCAGGTTACAGTGAGGTGTGGGTGATGTTGATGTTGATAGTGAGGGGTCAGGTCCAAGGGCAGGGTGTGGGTTAGGATTAGGTTTTCCGGAAGGTGGACGGAGAAGATTTCATTACAGATAGACTTAGGCTCTGGCTCTGAAATGAGAGTGAGTGTGAGTATGAATGTCAGGGTTACAGTGTAGCATAGGTGCTGTTGATGGTGATGGGGACAGGTCAGGTTGTGTGGTCAGGGCTAGGGTTAGGGTTAGGTGTTCTGTAAGGTGTACAGGCAGGATAGGGTTATAGTTACATTTAGGATACTGCTCTGATGTGAGGACAATAGTGAGATAGAGCTACCGTGTTACAGTGAGGCATGGGTGATGTCCATGGTGATTGTACAGGTCTGGTCCACAAGCCAGGGCTATGGTTAGGGTTAGGTGTTCAGGAAGGTGTGCAGGGAGGGTAGGGTTTTGGTTAGAGTTAGGGTACGGCTGTGATGTGAGGGTGTGAGATTGTGTTCCAGGTTTATGTTTTGGCAGGGTTGACATTGAAACTTGTGGTGAGGGGTCAGCTCCAGGAGCAGGGCTAGGTATAGGTTTAGTTGTTTGTTAAGGTGTGCTGGATGAATAGGTTAACTGTTAGATTCAGAATCTGGCTATAATGTGTGTGAGATAGTGATATTGAGCTTCAGGATTGTGGGGAAGCATCAGTAACATTGATTCTGATGATTGGTCAGATCCAGGGGATAGGGCTAGGGTTTATGTTTTGGTGTTCTGTAAGGTGTAAGGACAGGATATGTTTATGGTTACAGTGATGATCTGGCTCGGATGTGAGGGAGGGGGCGAGATTGAGCTTCAGGTTTATGGTGAGGAGTGGTTGATGTCAATGGTGACTGTGAGTGGTCAGATCAAAGGGCCAGGTCTAGGGTTAGGTTTTGTGTTCGGTAATGTGTACATACAGGATAGGGTTAGGGTTACAGTGAGGATACAGCTCTGATGTGAGGGCGATGGAGATACTGAGCTGCAGGTTTAGGGTGAGGTGTGGGTGATGTTGATGTTGACCATGTGGGGTCAGGTCCAAGGGCATGGCGAGGGTTAGGTTTAGGTGTTCAGGAAAGTGTACAGGGAGGATCAAATTACGGATAGAGTTAGGGTCTAGGTCTGATGTGAGGGCGGGGGCCGGTATGAACGTTAGGTTTACAGTGAAGCATGGGTGTTGTTGATAGTGATGGTGACAGGTCAGGTCGAGTGGTCAGGCTAGGGTTAGGGTTAGGTGTTCGGTAAGGTGTATGAGAAGAATAGGATTATGGTTACATTTAGGATCTGGCTCTGATGTGAGGACAACAGCGAGATTGAGCTACTGTGTTACAGTAAGGCATGGGTGACGTCCATGGTGATGGTAGGTGTCTGGTCCACAAGCCAGGGCTAGGGTTAGAGTTAGGTGTTTGGGAAGGTGTACAGGGAGGATACGGTTTTGGTTAGAGTTAGGGTCCAGCTGTGATTTGAGGGTGAGTGCAAGATTGTGTTTCAGGTTTACATTTTGGCGGGGTTGACTTTGAAACTGGTTGTGAGGGGTCAGCCCAGGATTAAGGGCTACGAATAGGTTTAGGTGTTCATTAAGGTGTACTGGATGAATAGGGTTGCTGTTAGAGTCAGGGTATGGCTCTAATGTGTGGACGATAGAGAGATTGAGCTTCAGAATTGTGGGGAAGCATTGGTGGTGTTGATTCTGATAATGGGTCAGATCCAGGGGACAGGGCTGGGGTTTATGTTTAGGTGTTCTGTAAAGTTTAAGGACAGGATATGTTTATGGTTACAGTGTGGATCCGGTTCTGATATGAGGGTGGGGGTGAGATTGAGCTTCAGGGGTATGGTGAGGAGTGGTTGATGTCAATGGTGAATGTGAGGGGTCAGATCCAAGGGCCAGGTCTAGGGTTAGGTTTTGTGTTGGGTAATGTGTATGGGCAGGATAGGGTTATACTTACAGTGACGATCTGGCTCTGATGTCAGGGCGAATGTGAGACTGAGCTGCAGGTATACGGGTAGGCATGGAGGCATGGTTGATCTCAATGATAATCATCAGGGTGCATGTCCAAGGGCCAGAGGTAGGGTTAGGGTTAGGAGTTTGGGTAGATGTACGAGCAGTACAGTATTACAGTTACCCTTAGGATCTGGCTCTGATGAGAGGGGTAGGGTGTGATTGAGCCTCAGAGTTATGAGGAGGCATTGTTAATGCCCATGGTAACCATAAGGGGTCCAGAGCAAGGGAATGGCTAGGGTTAGGGTTATGTGTTCTGTAAGGTGTACAGGGTGGACAGGGTTGTGGTTAGAGTTAGGGTCCAGCTCTGACATGAGGATGAAGGCAAGAATGAGTTTCAGGTTTATGGTGAGGTACAGGGTGCATCAATGGTTATGGTGAGGAGTCAGGTCCAGCGACCAGGGCTAGGGTTAGGGTTAAGTGTTTGGTAATGTGTACAGGGAAGATAGTGTTACAGTTTCAGTGAGGATCTGTCTCTGATGTGAGGGTGAGGGCAAGAATGAGCTACAGGTTTATGGTGAAGTGGGGGTGATGTTGACGTTGACTGTGAGGGGTCAGGTCCAAGGGGCAGGGCTAGGGTTTGGGTTATGTGTTATGGAAAGTGTATGGGGAGGATAGCATTCAGATAGACTTAGGGTCAGGCTCTGATGTGAGGGCAATTGTGAGTATGAACGTCAGGGTTACAGTGAAGCATGGGTGTTGTTGATGGTGATGGTGATGGGTCAGGTCGGGTGGTCAGGGTGAGGGTTAGGTTCAAGTGTTTGGTAAGGTGTAAGGGCAGGATAGTGTTATGGTTACATTTAGGATCCGGCTCTGATGTGAGGACAACAGCGAAATTGAGCTACAGTGTTACAGTGAGGCATGGGTAATGTCCATGGTGATTGTAGGGGTCTGGTCCACAAGCCAAGGATAAGGTTAGTGTTAGGTGTTCAGTAATGTGTAAGGACAGGATAGTGTTATGGTTACACTGAGGATCCAGCTCTAATGTGAGGGCTATGGTGAGATTGAGCTGCAGTTATACATTGAGGTGTTTGTGATACTGATATTGACCGTGAGGGGTCAGGTCCAATGGCAGGGCGAGGGTTAGGGTTATATGTTCCGGAGGGTGTATAGGGAGGTTAGTGTTATGGTTAGGGTAAGGGTCCATCTCTGATGTGAGTGCAAGTGCAAGTATGAACATCAGGTTTATGTTGAAGCATGGTCGTCGATGCTGACAGTGCGGGGTCAGGTCCAGGAGCCAGGGCTAGGGTTAGAGTTAGGAGTGCGGTAAGGTATACGGTCAGGATTGTGTTACGGTTACAGTTAGGGACCGGCTCTGATGTGAGGTCAAGGGCGAGACTGAAGTTCAGATTTACGGGGAGGCATGGTGGACATTGTAGGTGTCTATGAGGTGTCAGGTGCAAAGGCAGGGCTACGGTAAGGGTTATATGTTTGGGAAGATGTACCTGGAGGATAGGGTCTTGGTTACTTTTAGGGTCAGGCTTTGCTGTGAGGGCAAGAGAGAGATTGAACTTCAGGCAGACAGTGAAGCGTGGGTCACATCTATGGTGACGGCAGGGGTCTGGACCACAAGCCAGGGCGAGGGTTATAGTTAGGTGTTCGGTACGGTTTAAGGGCAGGATAGGGTTATCGTTACATTAAGGATCTGGATTTATTGTGAGGACAACAGTGAGATTGAGCCACAGTGTTACAGTGAGGCATGGGTGACGTCCATGGTTATTGTAGTGGTCTGGTCCACTCGCCAGGGCTACGGTTAGGGTGAGGAGTTCGGTAATGTGTACAGGGAGAATACGGTTATGTATAAAATGAACATATGGCTCTGATGTGAGGGCTATGGTGAGATAAAGCTGCAGGTTTATGGTGAGGTGTGGGTGATGTTGATGTTGACCATGAAGGGTCAGGTCCAAGGTCAGGGAGCGGGTTAGGGTTAGATGTTCCAGAAGGTGTATGGGGAGGATAGCATTACGAATAGACTTAGGGTCCAGCTTAGATGTGAGGGCGAGTATGAGTATGATTGTCAGGGTTACAGTGAAGCGTGGGTGTTGTTGATGATAATGGTGACAGCTTAGGTCCTGTGGCCATGGCTAGAGTTATGGTTAGGCTTTTGGTAAAGTGTACAGGCAGAATAGTGTTATGATTAGATTTAGAATCTGGCTCTGATGTGAGGACAACAGTGAGATTGAGCTACTGTGTTACCATGAGGCAGGGGTGACGCTCATGGTGATTGTAGGGGTCTAGTCCACAAACCAGGGCTAGGGTTCGTGTTTGGTGTTTGGGAAGATGTACAGGAAGGAAAGGGTTTCATTTAGATTTAGGGTCCAGCTGTAATGTGAGGGTGAGTGGGAGATTGTGTTTCAGCTTTACACTTTGGCAGGGTTGACATTGAAACTGGTGGTGAGGGGTCAGCTCCAGGGATCAGGGCTAGGTATAAGTTTAGGTGTTTGTTACAGTGTACTGGATGAATAGGTTTACTGTTAGAGTCAGGGTCCAGCTTTTATGTGTGGGCAATAGTGATATTGAACTTCAGATTTGCAGGGAGGCATCAGTGACGATTCTGCTGATGGGTCAGATCCAGGGGAAAGGGCTTGGGTTTATGTTTAGGTGATCTGTAAGGTATAAGGACAGGATATGGTTATGGTTGCAGTGAGGATCTGGCTCTGATGTGAAGGCGGGGCTGAGATTGAGCTTCAGGTTTACGGTGAAGTGTGGGTGATGTCGGTGGTGACTGTGAGGGTTCAGGTCCAGGAGCCAGGGCTAGGGTTAGGGTTAGGAGTGCGGTAAGGTTTACGGTAAGGATTGTGTTACAGTTACAGTTAGGGACCTGCTCTGATGTGAGGTCAAGGGCGAGACTGAAGTTCCGGTTTACAGGGTGGCATGGTGGACATTTTAGGTGTCCATGAGGTGTCAGGGGCAAAGGCAGGGCTATGGTAAGGTTTAGGTATTCGCTAAGATGTACCTGGAGGATAGGGTCTTGGTTACTTTTAGAGTCAGGCTCTGTTGTGAGGGCGAGGGAGAGATTGAAATTCGGGCATACTGTGAAGCGTGGGTCACATCTATGGTGACAGTAGGGGTCTGGACCACAAGTCAGGGTGAGGGTTAGGGTTAGGTGTTTGGTAAGGTTTACGGCCAGGATAGGGTTATGGTTACATTAGGGATCTGGCTCTGATGTGAGGACAACAGAGATTGAGCTACAGTGTTACAGTGAGGCATGGGTGACGTCCATGGTAATTTTAGGTAATTTTAGGTCCACAAACCAGGGCTAGGGATAGGGTGAGGTGTTCCATAATGTGTATGGGCAGGATAGGGTTCCAGTTAAACAGAGGATCTGGCTCTGATGTGAAGGCTGCAGTGAGATTGAGCTGCAGGTTTATGGTGAGGTGTGGGTGATGTTGAGGTTGACCTTGAGAGGTCAGTTCTAAGGGCAGGGCGAGGGTTAGGGTTCAGTGTTCCAGAAGGTGTATGGGGAGGATAGCATTACAGATAGACTTAAAGTCCAGCTCTGATATGAAGGTGAGTGCGAGTATGAATATCAGGGTTACAGTGAAGCATGGGTGTTGTTGAAGGTGATGGTGACAGGTCAGGTTGGGTGGTCAGGGCTAGGGTAAGTGTTAGGTATTTGTTAAGTTGTATGGGCAGGATAGGTTTATGGTTACATTTAGGATCCATCACTGAAGTGAGGACATCACTGAGATTGAGCTACAGTGTTACAGTGAGGCCTGGGTGATGTCCATGGTGATTGTAGGGGTCTGGTCCACAAGCCAGGTCTAGGGTTAGGGTTAGGTGTTCGGTAATGTGTACATGCAGGATCGTGTTATGATTTCACTGAGGATACGGCTCTGATATGACAAGATTGAGCTGCATGTTTATGGTCAGATGTGGGTGATGTTGATGTTGTCTGTGAGAGGTCAGGTCCACGGGCAGGGTGAGGGTTAGAGTTAGGTGTTCTGGAAGGTGTACTGGGAGGATAGCATTACAGACAGACTTAGGGGCTGGCTCTGATGTGAGGGCGAGTGCAAGTTTGATCATCAGGGTTATAGTGATGCATGGGTGTTGTTGATGATGATGGTGATGAGTCAGGTCAGGTGGTCAGGGCTAGGTTTAGGACTAGGTGTTTGGTAAGGTGTACCGGCAGGATAGGGTTATGGTTACATTTAGCATCTAGCTCTGATGTAAGGACAACAGCAAGATTGAGCTTCAGTGTTACTGTGAAGGATGGGTGACTTCCATGGTGATTGTAGGTGTCTGGTAAAGAAAAATGGGCTAGGGTTAGGATTAGGTGTTTGGTAATGTGTATGGGCAGGATAGGGTTATGGTTACCTTAGGATCCGGCTCTGATGTGAGGGCTGCAGTGAGATTTACCTGCAGGTTACAGTGAGGTGTGGGTGATGTTGATGTTGATAGTGAGGGGTCAGGTCCAAGGGCAGGGTGTGGGTTAGGATTAGGTTTTCCGGAAGGTGGACGGAGAAGATTTCATTACAGATAGACTTAGGCTCTGGCTCTGAAATGAGAGTGAGTGTGAGTATGAATGTCAGGGTTACAGTGTAGCATAGGTGCTGTTGATGGTGATGGGGACAGGTCAGGTTGTGTGGTCAGGGCTAGGGTTAGGGTTAGGTGTTCGGTAAGGTGTATGGGCAGGATAGGGTTATGGTTACACTGAGGATCGGCTCTGATCTGAGGGCTATGGCAAGATTGAGCTGCAGGTTTACAGTGAGCTGTGGGTGATCTTGATGTTGACCGTGAAGGGTCAGGTCCATGGGCAGGCTGAGGTCAGGGTTAGGTGTTCCAGAAGGTGTACAGGGAGGACAGCATTATGGATAGACTTAGGTTCTGGCTTTGTGTGAGGGCAAGTGTGAGTTTGAACATAAGGGTTACAGTGAAGCATGGGTGTTGTTGATGGTGATGTTGGCGGGTCAGTTTGTGTGGTCAGGGCTAGGTTTAGGGTTAGGTGTTCATTAAGGTGTATGGGCAGGATAGGATTATGTTTACATTAAGGTTACAGCTCTGATGTGAGGACAACAGTGAGTTTGAGCTACAGTGTTACAGTGAGGCATGGGTGACGTCCATGGTGATTGTAGGTGTCTGGTCCAAAAGCAAGCGCCATGCTTAGGGTTTAGGTGTTCAGCAATGTGTACAGGCAGGATAGGGTTACTGTTACACTGAGGATCTGACTCTGATGTGAGGGTTATTGCAAGATTGAGCTTCAGGTTTATGGTGAGGTATGCATTATGTTGATGTTGACATTGAGGAGTCAGGTCCAAGGCCCAGGGCTAGGGTTAGATTTAGTTGTCCCAGAAGGTGTGCTGGGAGGATATAATTATAGACAGAGTAAGGTTACAGCTCTGATGTGAGGGTCAGTATGGCTATGAATGACAGGGTTACAGTGAAGTGTAGATATAGTTGATGGTGATAGTGATGTGTCATGTAGGCTGGCCAGGGCTAGGTTTAGGTTTAGGTGTTCGGTAACATGTATGGGCAGGATAGTGTTATGGTAACATTTAGGATCTGACTGATGTGAGGACAACAGCAAGAATTAGCTACAGTGTTACAGTGACGCATGGGTGACATCCATGGTGATGGTAGGGGTCTGGTCCACAAGCCAGGGCTAGGGTTAAGGTTAGGTGTATGGGAAGGTGTACAGGGAAAACAGGGTTTCAGTTATAGTTAGGGTCTGACTGTGATGTGAGGGTGAATGCAAGATTGTGCTTCAGGTTTACTTTTTGGCGGGGTTGACATTGAAACTGATTGTGAGGGGTCAGGTCCAGGGGCCAGAGTAGGGATAAGTTTAGATGTTCGTTAAGGTGTACTGGATGAATAGGGTTACTGTTACAGACAGTGTCCAGCTCTAATGTGTGGGCGATAGTGAGATTGAGCTTCAGGTTTGTGGGGAGGCGTTGGTGATGTTGATTCTGATGATGGGTCATATCCAGGGGATAGGGCTAGGGTTTATGTTCAGGTGTTCTGTAAGGTGTAAGGGCAGGATATGTTTACAGTTTCAGTGAGGATCTGGCTCTAATGTGAGGGCTCTGGTGAGATTGAGCTTCAGGTTTATGGTGAGGAGTGGGTGATTTCCATGGTGACTGAGAGGGGTCACATCCAAGATCCAGGGCTAGAGATAGGTTTTGTGTTCGGTAATGTGTATGGACTGGATAGGGGTATGGTTACATTAAGGACATGGCTCTGATGTGAGGAAAACAGCGAGATTGAGCTACAGTGTTACTTCGAAGCATGGGTGACTTCCATGGTGATCGTAGGAGTCTGGTAAAGAAGCATGGGTAGGGTTAGGATTAGTTGTTCAGTAATATGTATGGGCAGTATAGGGTTACAGTTGCACTGAGGATCTGTCTCTGATGTGAGGGCTATGGCAATATTGAGGTGCAGGTTTACAGTGAGGTGTGGGTGATGTTGATGTTGACTGTGAGGGGTCAGGTCCAAGGGCAGTGCAAAATTTTGGGTTAGGTATTCCAGAAAGTGTACAGGGAGGAGAGTGCTATGGAGACTTAGGGTCCGGCTCTGATGTCAGGGCAAGTGCGAGTTTGAATGACAGGTTTACAGTGAAGAACGGGTGTTGTTTATGGTGATGGTGACAGATCAGGTTGGGTGGTCAGGCTAGGGTTAGGGTTAGGTGTTCGGTAAGGTGTATGGACAGGATAGGGTTATGGTTACATTTAGGATCTGGCTCTGATGTGAGGACAACTGAAAGATAGAGCTACAGTGTTACAGTGAGGCACGGGTGACGTCCATGGTGATTGTAGGGGTCTGGTCCACAAGGCAGGGCTAGCGTTATGGTTAGGTGTTCGGTAATGTGTACGGGAAGGATGGGGTTGTGGTTACACTGAGTACCCAGTTCTGATGTGTGGGATGCAGCGAGATTGACCTGAAGATTTACAGTGAGGTGTGGGTGATGCTGATGTTCATAGTGAGGGTTCTGGTCCAAGGGCATGGGAAGTGTTAGGGTTAGGTGCTCCAGAAAGTGTACGGAGAGGATACCATTACGAATAGGCTTAGGGTCCAGCTCTGATATGAGGTCGAGTGCAAGTATGAATGTCAGTTTTACAGTGAAGCGTGGCTGTTCTTTGTGGTGATGGTGATGGGTCAGATCAGGTGGTCAGGGCTAGGGATAGGATTAGGCATTTGGTAAGGTGTATGGGCAGGATAGGGTTATGATTACATTTAGGATACACCTCTGATGTGAGGACAATAGTTAGATTTAAATACAGTGTTACCGTGAGGCATGGGTGATATCCATGGTGATTGTAGGGGTCTGTTCCATAACCAGGGCTAGGGTTAGGGTTATATGTTTGGTAATGTGTACAGGCAGGATAGTGCTATGGTTACATTGAGGATCCAACTCTGATGTGAGGGCTGTGGCAAGATTGACCTGCATGTTTAAAGTGAGGTGTGGGTGATGTTGATGTTGACCATGAGGAGTCAGGACCATGAGCAGGGCCAGGGTCAGGGTTAGGTGTTCTGGAAGGCGTACAGGGAGGGTACCTATACGGATAGAATTACAGGCATGCTCTGATGTGATGGCGTGTGCGAGTTTGAACATCAGGGTTACATTGAAGCGTGGGTGTTGTTGATGGTGGTGGTGATGGGTCATGTCAGGTGCCCAGAGCTAGGTTTAAGGTTAGGTATTCAGTAAAGTGTACGGCAGGATAGTGTTATGGTAACAATTAGGTTCTGGCTCTGATGTGAGGACAACAGCAAGTATGAGCTACAGTGTTACAGTGATGCATGGGTGACATCCACGGTGAGGCTAGGGGTCTGGTCCACAAGTCAGGGCTAGGGTTAGGGTTAGGTGTTCGGGAAGGTGTATGGGGACGATAGGGTTTCAGTTAGACTTAGGGTCTTGCTGTGATGTGAGGGTGATTGTGAGGTTGTGCTTTAGGTTTACATTTTGGCGGGGTTGACATTGAAACTGATGGCGAGGGATCAGGTCCAGGGACCAGGGCTAGGGATAGGTTTAGATGTTCGTTAAAGTGTACTGGATAAATACTGTTACTGTTACAGTCAGGGTCCGGCTCTAATGTGTGGGCGATAGTGAGATTGAGCTTCAGAATTATGGGGAGGTGTCAGTGATGTTAATTCTGACGATGGGTCAGATCCAGGTGACAGGGCTAGGATTTATGTTCAGGTGTTCTGTAAGGCGTAAGGACAGGATACGTTTATGGTTTCAGTGATGTTCCAGCTCTGATGTGAGGGCTAGGGCAAGATTGAGCTTCAGGTTTAGGGTGAGGAGTGGGTGATGTCCATGGTGACTGATAGGGGTCAGGTCCAAGGGCCAGGGCTAGTGTTAGGTTTTGTGTTCGGTAATGTGTACAGGCTGGATAGGGTTATGGTTATATTTAGTACCCATCTCTGATGTGAGGACAATAGTGAGATTGAGGTACAGTGTTACCGTGAAGCATGGGTGACTTCCATGATGGTTGTAGGAGTCTGGTAAAGAAGCATGGGCTAAGGTTAGGATTAGGTGTTTGTCGATGTGTATGGGCAGGTTAGGGTTATGGTTACACTGAGGATCTGGCTCTGATGTGAGGGCTGTGGCGAGATTGAGCTGTGGGTTTACAGTGAGGTGTGGGTGATGTTTATGCTGACTATGAGGTGCCAGGTCCAAGGGCAGGGCAAGTGTTAGTGTTAGGTATTCCAGAAGGTGTACGGGAAGGAGAGCATTCCTGAGAAACTTAGGGTCTGGCTCTGATGTTAGGGTGAGTGCGAGTATGAACGTCACGGTTATAGTGAACTGTGGGTGATGTTGATGGTGATTGTGACAGGTCAGGTAAGATGCTCAATGCTTGAGTTAGGGTTAGATGTTTGGTAAGGTGTACGGGATGTATTGTGTTATGATTACATTTAGGATATGGCTCTGATGTGTGGAAAACAGTGAGATTGAGCTACAGTGTTACACTGAGGCATGGGTGAGGTCCATCGTGATTGAAGGGGTCTGGTCCACAAGCCAGGGCTACAGTTAGGATTAGATGTTTGGTAATGTGTACGATCAGGATAGGGTTACCGTTACACTGAGGATCCGGCTCCAATGTGAGCGCTATGGCGAGATTGATCTGCAGGTTTACAGTGAGGTGTGAGTTATGTCGATTTTGACTGTGAGGCATCTGGTTCAAGGCCCAGGGCTAGTGTTAGGTTTAGGTGTTCTGGAAAGTGTACACGGAGAGTAGTAGTACAGATAGACTTAGGATCCTGCTCTGACATGTGGGTGAGTGCAAGTAAGTACGTCAGTGTTGTTAAGAAGCATGGGCATTGTTTATGGTGATGGTGACAGATCAGGTTGGGTGGTCAGGCTAGGGTTAGTGTTAGGTGTTTGGTAAGGTGTACGGGCAGGATAGGGTTATGTTTACATTTAGGATCAGGCTCTGATGCGCGAACAAGAGCATTTTTGATCTACAGTGTTACAGTGAGGCTTGGTTTATGTCCATGGTGATTGTAGGGGTCTGGTCCACAAGGCAGGGCTAGGGTTAGGGTTAGGTTTCGGTAATGTGTTCAGGCTGGATACTGTTATGGTTACACTGAGGATCTGGTTTACAGTGAAGCATGGGTGTTCTTGATGCTGATGGTGACGGTTCAGGTCATGTGGTCAGGGCTAGGGTTAGCATTAGGTGTTGGGTAAGGTGTACAGGCAGAATAGGATTATGGTTACATTTAGGATCTGGCTCTGATGTGAGGACAACAGCGAGATTGAGCTACAGTGTTACTGTGAGGCATGGGTGACATCCATGGTGATTGTAGAGGTCTGGTCCACAAGCCAGGACTAGGGTTATGGTTAGGTGTTCACAAATGTGTACAGGCAAGATAGGGTTACAGTTACACTGAAGATCCGGCTCTGATGTGAGTGCTATGGCGACATTGATCTTCATCTTTATGGTGAGGTGGGGTTTATGTTGATTATGACCATGAGGTGACAGGTCCAAGGCCCAGGGCTGGGGTTAGGTTTAGGTGTTCCAGAAGGTGTGCAGGGAAGATAGAAATATGGATAGAGTAAGCTTACGACTCTGATGTGAGGCCGAGTATGGCTATGAATGACAGGTTTACAGTGAAGCGTGGGTGTTGTTTATGGTGATGATGATCAGTCATGTTGGGTGGCCAGGGCTAGGTATATGGTAAGGTCATCAGTAAGGTATACAGGCAGGATACAGTTATGGTAACATTCAGGATCTGGCTCTGATGTGAGGACAATGGCAAGAATAAGCTACAGTGTTACAGTTACATATGGGTGACATTCATGGTGATGGTAGGGTTCTGGTCCACAAGCCAGTGCTAGGTTTGGTGTAAGGGCAGGATAGGGTTATGGTTACATTTAGGATCCTGCTCTGATGTGAGGACAACAGTGAGATAGAGTTACAGTGTTACAGTGAGGCATGGGTGACATCCATGGTGATTGCAGGGGTCTGGTCCACAAGGCAGGGCTAGATTTAGGATTAGGTGTTCGGTACTGTATACGGGCAGGAGAGGGTTATGGTTACACTGCGTACCCAGCTCTGATGTGCGGGCTACAGCAAGATTGACCTGCAGTTTTACGGTGAGGTGTGGGTGATGTTGATGTTGGTAGTGAGGGGAGTGTTCCAAGGGCACGGTGAGTGTTAGGTTTAGGTGTTCTGGAAGGTGTATGGGGAGGATACTATTATGGATAGGCTTAGAGTCTGGCTCTGATATGAGGTCAAATGCAAGTATGAATATCAGTTTTACAGTGAAGCCTGGCTGTTCTTGATAGTGATGGTGACGGGTCAGGTCAGGTGGTCTGGGCTAGGGTTAGGGTTAGGTGTTCGTTAAGGTACATGGTCAGGATAGCATTATGGTTACATTTAGGATACGCATCTGATGTGAGGGCAACAGTGAGATTGAACTACAGTGTTACTGTGAGGCATGGGTGACATCCATGGTGATTGCAGGGGTCTGGTCCACAAGGCAGGGCTAGAGTTAGGGTCATTTGTTCTGTAATTTGTACGGGCAGGATAGAGTTATGTTTACACTGAGGATTCGGCCCTCATGTGAGGGCTGTGGCGATAATAGACCTACAGGTTTACAGGGAGGTGTCAGTGATGTTGATATTGACCATGAGGAGTCAGTTCCATGGGTAGGGCGAGGGTCAGCTTTGGTGTTCCGGAAGGTGTGTGGGAAGGATAGCATTATGGATAGAATTATGGACTGGCTCTGAGGTGATGGCGAGTGTGAGTTTGAACATCAGGGTTACATTGAAGCATGGGTGTTGTTGATGGTGGTGGTGATGGGTCATGTTGGGTGGCCAGGTCTAGGTTTAGTGTTAGGTGTTCAGTAAAGTGTACGGGCAGGATAGTGTTATGATAACAATTAGGTTCTGGCTCTGATGTGAGGACAACAGCAAGAATGAGCTGCTGTGTTACAGTGATGCATGGGTGACATCCACGGTGAGGCTGGGGTCTGGTCCACAAGTCAGGGCTAGGGTTAGGGTTAGGTGTTCGGGAAGGTGTATGGGGTCGATAGGGTTTCAGTTAGACTTAGGGTCTTTTTGTGATGTGAGGGTGATTGCGAGGTTGTGCTTCAGGTTTACGTTTTGGTGGGGTTGACATTGAAACTGATGGTGAGGGATCAGGTCCAGGGACCAGGGCTAGGGATAGGTTTAGATGTTCGTTAAAGTGTACAGGATGAATACTATTACTATTACAGTCAGCGTCTGGCTCTAATGTGTGAGCAATAGTGAGATTGTGCTTCAGGATTATGGGGAGGTGTTGGTGATGTTGATTCTGATGATGGGTCTGATCCAGGTGACAGGGCTAGGGTTTATGTTCAGGTGTTCTGTCAGGAGTAAGCACAGGTTATGTTTATGGTTTCAATGAGGATCTGGCTCTGATGTGAGGGCTAAGGCAAGATTGAGCTTCAGGTTTAGGGTGAGGAGTGGGTGATGTCCATGGTGACTGTTAGGGGTCAGGTCCAAGGGCCAGGGCTAGTGTTAGGTTTTGTGTTCAGTACATTTTGTACCCAGCCCTGATGTGAGGTTACATTTAGTTCCGGGCTCTGATGTGAGGACAACAGTGAGACTGAGCTACAGTGTTACTGTGAGGCGTGGGTGACATCCATGGTGATTGCAGGGGTCTGGTCCACAAGGCAGGGCTAGATTTAGGGTTAGGTGTTCGGTACTGTATACAGGCAGGAGAGGGTTATGGTTACACTGAGGATCCGGCTCTGATGTGAGGGCTATGGTGAGATTGATCTTCAGCTTTATGGTGAGGTGTGGGTTATGTAGATTATGACCGTGATGTGTCAGGTCCAAGGCCCAGGGATAGGGTTAGGTTTAGGTGTTCCGGAAGGTGTGCAGGGAGGATAGAATTATAGATAGAGTAAGCTTATGGCTCTGATGTGAGGGCGAGTATCACTATGAATGACAGGTTTTACAGTGAAGCGTGGGTGTTGTTGATGGTGATGATGTTTGGTCATGTTGGGTGGCCAAGGCTAGGTATACGGTAAGGTGTTCAGTAAGGTGTATGGGCAGGATACGGTTATGGTAACATTCAGGATCTGGCTCTGATGTGAGGACAATGGCAAGAATAAGCTACAGTGTTACAGTTACATATGGGTGACATTTATGGTGATGGTAGGGTTCTGGTCCACAAGCCAGTGCTAGGGTAGGTGTATGGGCAAGGTAGGGTTATGGTTACATTTAGGATCCCTCTCTGATGTGAGGACAACAGCGAGATAGAGCTACAGTGTTCCAATGAGGCATGGGTAACTTCCATGGTGATTGTAGGTGTCTGCTCCAAAAGGCAGGGCTAGGGTTAGGGTTAGGTGTTCGGTAATGTGTACAGGCAGGTTAGGGTTATGGTTACACTGAGTACCTGGCTCTGATGTGTGGGCTCCAGCAAGTTTGATCTGAAGTTTTATCGTGAGGTGTGTGTGATGTTGATGTTGGTAGTGAGCGGTCTCTTCCAAGGGCATGGCGATTGTTAGGTTTAGGTGTTCCGGAAGGTTAATGTGGAGGATACCATTATGGATAGGCTTAGGGTCCGGCTCTGATATGAGGTCGAGTGCAAGTATGAATGTCAGTTTTACAGTGAAGCATGGCTCTTCTTGAGAGTGATGGTGACAGGTCAGGTCAGGTGGTCCAGGCTAGGGTTAGGGTTAGGTGTTCGGTAAGTTGTATGGGCAGGATAGGGTTAAGGTTACATTTGGGATATGCCTCTGATATGATGACAACAGTGAGATTGAACTACAGTGTTACCATGAGGCATGGGTGACATCCATGGTGATTGTAGGGGTCTGGTCCACAAGCCAGGGCTAGGGTTAGGGTTATTTGTTTGGTAATGTGTACAGGCAGGATAGGATTATGTTTACACTGAGGATCTGGCTCTGATGTGAGGATGAGTGTGAATTTGAATGACAGGTTTACAGTGAAGCATGGGTGTTGTTTATGGTGATGGTGACAGATCAGGTCAGGTCATCAGGCTACAGTTAGTGTTAGGTGTTCTGTGAGGTGTATGGGCAGGATAGGGTTATGGTTACATTTAGTATCCAGCTCTTATGTGAGGACAACAGCGAGATTGATCTACAGTGTTAGAGTGAGGCATGGGTGAGGTCCATGATGGTTATAGGGGTCTGGTCCGCAAGGCAGGCATAGGTTTAGTGTTAGGTATTTGGTAATGTGTACGGGCTGGATAGGGTTACGGTTGCACTGAGTACCTGGCTCTGATGTGTGGGCTACAGTGAGAATGACCTGTAGTTTTACAGTGAGATGTGGGTGATCTTGATGTTGATGGTGAGGAGTCAGGTCCATGGGCATGGTGAGTCAGTGTTAGGTGTTCCAGAAGGTGTACGGGGCGGATAGCATTATGGATAGAATTACGGCTCTGACATGATGGCGAGTGCGAGTTTGGACATCAGGGTTACACTGAAGCGTGGGTGTTGTTGATGGTGGTGGTGATGGGTCATGTTGGGTGCCCAGAGCTAGGTTTAGGGTTAGGTGTTTGGTAAAGTGCAGGCAGGATAGTGTTATGGTAACTATTAGGTTCTGGCTCTTATGTGAGGACAACAGCAAGAGTGAGCTACAGTGCTACAGTGACACATGGGTGACATCCACGGTGAGGCTAGGGGTCTGGTCCACAAGCCATGGCTAGGGTTAGGGTTAGGTGTTCAGGAAGGTGTGCGGGAATGATAAGGTTTCAGTTAGAGTTAGGGTCTTGCTGTGATGTGAGGGTGATTGCAAGGTTGTGCTTCAGGTTTACATTTTGGCGGGGTTGACATTGAAACTGATGGTGAGTGATCAGGTCCAGGGACCAGGGCTAGGGATAGGTTTAGTTGTTTGTTAAGGTGTACTGGATGAATATTGCTGCTGTTAAAGTCAGGGTCTGGCTCTAATGTGTGGGCAATAGTGAGATTGAGCTTCAGGATTATTGGGAGGTGTCGGTGATGTTGATTCTGATGATGGGTCTGATCCAGGGGACAGGTCTAGGGTTTATGTTCAGGTGTTCTGTAAGGCATAAGGACAGGATATGTTTATGGTTTCATTGAGGTCTGGCTCTGATGTGAGGGCTAGGGCAAGATTGAGCTTCAGGTTTAGGGTGAGGAGTCGTTGATGTCTATGGTGACTGATAGGGGTCAGGACCAAGGGCCAGGGCTAGGATTTGGTTTTGTGTTCAGTACATTTAGTACCCGGTTACATTTACTACCCAGCTGTTATGTGAGGTTACATTTAGTACCTGGCTCTGATGTGAGGACAACAGCGAGATTGAGGTACAGTGTTACCGTGAAGCATGGGTGAATTCCATGGTGTTTGTAGGAGTCTGGTAAAGAAGCATGGGCTAAGGTTAGGATTAGGTTTTCAGTAATGTGTATGGGCAGGATAGGGTTATGGTTAAATTTAGAATCTGGCTCTGATATGAAGATAACTGCGAGATAGTGCTACAGTGTTGCAGTGAGGCATTGGTGACATCCATGGTGATGGTAGGGGTCTTATCCTTAAGCCAGAGCTAGGGTTAGGCTTAGGTTTTGGGAAGGGGTACTTGGAAGAAAGGGTTTCAGTTACATTTAGGGTCAGACTCTGGTGTCAGGACAATGGAGACATTGAACTTCAGGCTTGGATTGAAGTGTGGTTCACGTTGATGGTCACGTTGGTATCTGGACCATGAATTGTGGCTAGAGTTAGGGTTAGTTTTTGGAAAGTTGTACAAGGAGGAAAGGTTTACAGTTACAGTTAGGATCCAGCTCTGATATGAAGGCAATGGCTAGATTGACCTGCAGGTTTATGTTGATGTGTGGGTGATGTTGATGTTGACTGTGAGGGGTTAAGTCCAAGGGCAGTGCTAGGATTAGTGATAGGTGTTCCGGAAGGTGTACAGGGAGGGTAGCATTATGGATAGATTTAGTGTCCAGCTGTGATGTGAGGGCGAATGTGGTTATGAACTTCAGTGTTACAGTGAATTGTGTGTGTTGGTAGTGGTGATGGTGAGGGTTAAGGTCAGGTGGCCAGGGCTAGGTTTAGGGTTAAGTGTATTGGAAGTTGTATGGGGAGGTTAGTGTTATGGTTATAGTAAGGGTCTGTCTTGATTTGAGCACAAGTGCGAGTATGAACATCAGGCTTATGGTGAAACGTGGGTATTGTCAATGGTGACGGAGTGGGGTCAGTTCCAGGATCCAGGGCTAGGGTAAGGGTTACGAGTGTGGTAAGATGTAAGGGCAGGATTGTGTTACATTTACATTTACACGCCGACTCTGATGTGAGGTCAAGGGCGAGATTGAAGTTCAGGTTTATGGGGAGGCAAAATGGACGTCAAAGGTGAACATGAGTGGTCAGGTGCCAAGATAGGGCTATGGTTAGTGTTAGGTTTTTGGAAAGGTGTATGGGGAGGATAGGTTTATGGTTGCAGTTAGGATCCGGGTCTGATATGAGGTCCAGGGTAAGATTGAGGTTCAGGTTTATGGGGAGGCATGGTGTACATGGATGTTGACCATTAGGGATAAGGAGCAAGGGCCAGGGCTAGGGTTAGGTTTAGTTGTTCCGGATGGTGTATGGGGAGTATAGCTTTATGGTTAGTGTAAGGGTCACATCTCTGATGTGAGCGCGATTCCAAGTCTGAACATTACGGATATGGTGAAGCATGGGTGAATATTACAGATATGGTGAAGCATGGGTGTTGTCAATGGTGATGGTGTGAGGTCAGGTCCAGGAGCCAGGGCTAGGATTAGGGTTAGGAGTGTCGTAAAGTGAACGGTCAGGATTGTGTTTTGGTAATATTTAGGAACTGACTCTGATGTGAGGTCAAGGGTGAGAATGAAATCTCATTCTCCAGGAATCCAGGGCTAGGGTTTGGGTTAGGAGTTTGGTAAGGTGTATGGACAGGATTATGTCCTGTCACCATCACGTCGAAGGTGACCATGATGGATCAAGTTCAAAGGCAGGCTTATGGTGAGTTTTGGTGTTCGGTAAGGTGTACTTGGAGGAAAGGGTTTCAGTTACATTTAGGGTCAGTCTCTGATGTGAGGGTGAGGGAGGGATTGAACTTCAGGCTTACAGTGAAGCATGGGTCACATTGATGGTGACTTTAGGGGTCTGGAACATGAGCCAGGGCTAGGGTTAGGGTTAGGTTTTTGGAAATGTGTACTTGGAGTTTAGGTTTATGGTTACAGTTAGAATCGAGCTCTGATGTGAGTGTGAGGGAGAGATTGAGCTTCAGTGTTAGTGTGAGGCTTTGGTAAAGTCGATGGTGACCATTCAGGATGAGGTCCAAAGTCCAGGGCTAAGGTTAGGGTTAGGAGTTCGATAAGGTGTACAGTCAGTAGAGTGTTATAGTTAAAGTTAGGAACCGACTCTAATGTGAGGGTGTGGGTAAAACTGAGGTTCAGGTTTATGGGAAGGCATGGTGAACGTCGATGTTGACCAATAGAGATAAGTTGCAAGGGCAGGGCTATGGTTAGGGTTAGGTGTTCCTTAAGGTGTACTTGGAGGAAAAGATTTCCCTTACACTTAGTGTCAGGCTCTGATGTGCGGGCGAGGGAGAGATTGAACATCAGGCTGACAGTGAAGTGAGGGTGACGTTGATTGTATTGGGAGGGGTCTAGTGGTCTGGTCCACGAGCCAGGGCTAGGGTTGGGCTTAGGTGTTCCAGAATGTGTATAGGGAGGGTAGCATTAAGGATAGAGTAATGATCTGTCACTAATGTGAGCACAAGTGTGAGTATGAACATCAGGGTCATGGTGAAGCACTGGTACTGTTGATGGTAATGGTGTGGGGTCAGGTCCAGATCCAGGGCTAGGGTTTGCATTGGGAGTTTGGTAAGGTGTATAGACAGGATTATGTTATGTTTACAGTTAGGAACTGGCTCTGATGTGAGGTCAAGGGAAGATTGAGGTTCAGTTTTATGGGGAGGCATGGTGGACGTCGAAAGTGACCGTGAGGTCTCAGGTGCAAAGGCAGGGCTATGGTTAGGTTTAGGTGTTCAGTAAGGTGTTCTGGGATTAAAGGGTTTCATTTACATTTAGGGTCAAGCTCTGATGTGAGGGTGAGGGAGAGATTGAACTTCAGGCTTACAGTGAGGAGTGGGTCATGTTGATGAGAATGGTAGGGTTCTGGACCACAAGCCTGGGCTAGGGTTAGTGCTAGGTTTTCAGAAAGTAGTACAGGGTGGATAGGTTTATGGTTACAGTTCAGATCCAGCTCTGATGTGAGGGCGAGGGCAAGATTGAGCTTCAGAGTTACTGTGAGGCATTGGTGATGTTGATGTTGACCATGAGGGATGAGGTCCAAGGTCCAGGGCTAGGGTTATGGTTAGGAGTTCGATAAGGGCTGCATTAAGGATAGTGTTATGGTTACAGTGAGGAACCGGCTCTAATGTGAGGGTGAGGGTGAGGTTGAGGTTCAGGATTATGGGGAGGTGTGGTGGACATCGATGTGGACCATTAGGGATAAGGTGCAAGGGCAGGGCTAGGGTTAGGTTATGTGTTCAGTTAGATGTACTTGGAGGAAAGGGTTTTGGTTACATTTAGGGTTAGGCTCTGATGTGAGGAAGAGGGAGAGATTGAACTTCAGGCTTACAGTGAAGCATGTGTGACATTGATGGTAATGGTAGGGGTCCAGTCCACAAGCCAGGGCTAGGTTTAGCATTAGGGTTAGGTGTTTGATAAGGTGCACAGGGTGGATAGGGTTGTGGTTAGAGTTAGGATACAGTTCTGATGTGAGGATGAGGGAACACTGAGGTTCAGGTTTATGGTGTGGATTCGAGTCATTGATGGTGTTGTTTAGGTGACAGATCAAGGTTCCCTGGGTGAGGGTTAGGTTTAGTGTTCGGTAATGTGTATGGGCCAGAGAGGGTTACAGTTACACTGAGGATCTGGCTCTGATGTGAGTGCAACAGCGAGATTGAGCTGCAGGTTTACGGTGAGGTGTCGGTGATGTTAATATTGACAGTGATGGTTCAGGTCGAATGGCAAGGCTGACATATGATCAGGTGTTCCAGAATGTATATGGGGAGGATAGCATTATGGTCAGTTAGGGTCTAGCTCTGATGCAAGTGCAAGTGCGGGTTGTGAGCTTCAGGGTTGCAGTGCAGCATGGATGTTGTCGATGGTGACAGTGAGGGGTCAGGTTAAGTGGTCAGGGCTAGGGTTAGGTTTTGTGTTCGAAAGTGTGTATAGGCAGAATAGGGTTATGGTTACAATGACGATCTGGCTCTGATATCAGAGCAAGGGTGTGATTGAGCTGCAGGTATACAGTGAGGCATGGGTGATCTCAATGGTGATCATCAGGTATCAGGTCCTAGGCCAGAGCTAGGGTTTGGGTTAGTAGTTAGACTAGATGTACGGGCAGTATAGTATTATGGTTACCGTTAGGATCTGGCTCTGATGTGAGGGGGAGGGTGATATTGAGCCCCAGGGTTATAGGGAGGCATTGTTGATGTCCATGGTAACCATGAGGGTTCCGGTGCAAGGGTAGGGCTACGGTTAGGGTTGGGTTTTCAGTGAGATGGTCAGGGTGGATATTGTTGCAGTTGGAGTTAGGGTCTGGCTCTGACATGAGAACGTGGGTATGAATGAGTTTCAGGTTTATGGTGAGGTGTGGGGTACATGGATGGTTACAGTGAGAAGTCAGGTCAAGGGGCTAGGGCCAGGGTTAGCAATAAGTGTTTGGTAATATGTACAGGCAGGATAGGGTTACGGTTTCAGTGAGGATCTGGCTCTGGTGGGAAGGTGAGGGCAAGATTAAGCTACAGGTTTATGGTGAGGTGTGAGTGATGTCGACGTTGACCATGAGGGGTTAGGTCCAAGGGCCAGGGCTTGGGTTAGGGTTAGGTGTTCTGGAAGGTGTAGGGGAGGATAGAGTTATGGTTAGAGTAAGGGTCCATCTCTAATGTGAGTGTAAGTGCGAGTATGAACATCAGGGTTATGATGAAGTGTGGGTGCTGTCCATGGTTACGGTGCAGGGTCAGATCCAGGAGCCAGGGCTAGGGCTAAGGTTAGGGGTTCAGTAAGGTGTACATGCATGATAGTGTTACAGTTACTGTTATGATCCAGCTCTGATGTGTGGTTGAGTGTGAGATTGAAGTTCAGCTTTACAGGGAGGCCTGGTGGACGTCAAAGATGACCATGATGTGTCAGGTACAAAGGAAGGTCTACGGTGAGGTTTGGTGTTATTAAGGTGTACTTGGAGGAAAGGGTTTCAGTTACATTTATGTTCAGGCTCTGATGTGAGGGTGAGGGAGAGATTAAACTTCAGGCTTACAGTGAAGTGTGGGTCACATCAATGGTGATGGTAGGGTTCTGGAACATGAGCCTGGCCTATGGTTAGGTTAAGTGTGGGTGATATCAATGTTGACTGTGAGGGGTCAGGTCCAAGGGCCAGGGCTAGGGTTAGGGTCAGGTGTTCCGGAAGGTGTATGCAGAGGATAGCATTACAGTTAGAGTAATTATCCATCTCTGATGTGTGTGCAAGTGCAAGTATGAACATCAATGTTACGGAAAAGTGTAAGAGGAATTTAGGTTTGCACTTACAGTTAGAATCCAGCTCTGATGTGAGGGCTAGGGTGAGATTGAGCTTCAGTGTTACTGTGAAGCATTTGTGATGTCGATGGTGACTGTGAGGGATGAGGTTCAAGGTCCAGGGCTAGGGTTAGGTTTAGGAGTTCAATAATGTGTATGGTCAGGATACTGTTACAGTTACAGTTAGGAACCAGCTTTAATGTGAGGTTGAGCACAAGATTGAGGTTCAGGATTATGGGAAGGAGTGGTGAACATTGATGTTGACCATTACGGATAAGGTGCAAGGGCAAGGCTAGGGTTAGGGTTAGGTGATCCATAAGGTGTACTGGGAGGAAAGGATTTTGGTTACACTTAGTGTCAGGCTCTAATGTGAGGGTGAGGGAGAGATTGAACTTCAGAACGTCAGGCTTACAGTGAAGCGTGGGTGACGTCTATGGTGATGGGTGGTGTCTGGTCCACGAGCCAGGATTAGGGTTAGGTTTAGGTGTTCTCTAAGGTTTACAGGGTGGATAGGGTTGTGGTAAGATTTAGGATCTGGCTCTGATGGGAGGCCAAGGGTGAGACTGAGGTTCATATTTATGGTGAGGCATGGGGGATGTCATTGGTATCCATCAGGTGTCAGGTGCAGGGGGCCTGTGCTGGGTTAGGTTTAGTGTTCGGTAATGTGTATGGGCAGGATAGGGTTGTGGTTACACTGAGGATCTGGCTCTTATGTGAGGGTGACGGTGAGATAGAGCTGCAGGTTTACGTTGAGTTGTGGATGATGTTGATGTTGACTGTGAGGGGTATGGTCTAAGGGCAGGGCTAGGGATAGGGTTAGGTGTTTGGTAATGTGTACAGTCAGGATATGATTATGATTTCATTGAGGATCTGCCTCTTATGTGAGGGTGAGGGCAAGATTGAGCTACAGGTTTACGGTGAGGTTTGGGTGATGTCGATGTTGACTGTGAGGGGTCAGGGCCAGGGCTAGGGTTAGGGTTAGGCATTCCAGAAGCTTTATGTGGAGGATAGTGTTACGGTTAGAGTAAGGGTCCATCTCTGATGTGTTTTCAAGTGTGAGTATGAACTTCAGGGTTATGGTGAGGCTTGGGTGTTGTTGATGGTGAAGCTTTGTGGTCAGGTTCAGGAACCAGAGCTATGGTTAGGGTTTGGTGTTCAGTAAGGTGTACAGGCAAGATTGTCTTATGGTTAAACTTAGGAACCGGACCTGATGTGAGGGTGAGGGCGAGATTGATGTTCAGGTTTACGTGGAGGCATGGTGGACATCGAAGGTGACCGTGAGTGGTGAGGTCCAAAGACAGGGCTGCAGTTCAGGTTAGGTGTTAGTTAGGTGTACTGGGAGAAAAGGATATTGGTTACACAAACTGTCAGACTCTGACATGAGGGTGAGGTATAGATTGAACTTCAGGTTTACAGTGAAGCATGGGTGACGTCAATGGTGATGGTAGGGGTCTGGTGCATGGGTAAGGTCTAGGGTTAGGTTTAGATGTTCAGGAACGTGTACGGGGAGGGTAGAGTTTTGGTTAGAGTCAGGATCCAGCTGTGATGTGAGGGTGATTGCGATACTGTGTTTCAGGTTTACGTTTTGGCAGGGGTGACATTGAAACTGATGGTGAGAGGACATGTCCAGGGGCCAGGGTTAGGGATATGTTTAGGTGTTTGTTAAGGTGTACTGGATGAATAGGGTTACTGTTGTAGTCAGGGTCCGGCTCCAGCTCTAATGTGTGGATGATAGTGAGATTGAGCTTCACCATTGCATGGAGCCATGGGTGATGTTGATTGGGACAATGAGGGATCAGATCCAGGGGACAGGGCTAGGGTTTATGTTTAGGTGTTCCGTAAGGTGTAAGGACAGGATATGCTTATGGTTACCCTGAGGATCCGGCTCTGATGTGAGGGCTATGGCGAGATTGAGCTTCAGGTTTACAGTGAGGAGTGGGTGATGTTGATGGTGAATGTGAGGGGTCAGGTCTAAGGGCCAGGGCTAGGGTTAGGTTTTGTGTTTGGTAATGTGTCTGGGCAGAATAGGGTTATGGTTACAGTGAGTATCTGGCTCTGATGTCAGGGCGAGGGCGAGATTGAGCTGCAGGTATATTGTGAGGCATGGGTGATCTCAATGGTGATCGTCAGGGATAAGGTCCAAGTGCAGAGCTAAGGTTAGGGTTAGGAGTTTGGTTAGATCTATGGGCAGTATCATATTATGGTTACCATTAGGATCCAGCTCTTATGTGAGGGGGAGGTTGAGATTGAGCCTCAGATTTATGAGGAGGCATTGGTGATGTCCATGGTAACCATGAGGGTTCTGGAGCAAGGGCAGGGCTAGGGTTAGGGTTAAGTGTTTGGTAAAGTATACTGGGTGGACAGGGTTACGGTTAGAGTTAGAGACTGGCTCTGACATGAGGATGAGGGCGAGAATGAGGGTTAGGTTTTTGGTGAGGTGTGCGGTACACTGATGGTTACAGTGAGGCATCAAGTGCAGGGACCAGGGCTAGAGTTAGGGCTAAGTGTTTGTTAAAGTGTAGAGGCAGGATCAGGTTACAGTTTCAGTGAGAATTTGGCTCTGAGGGTGAGGGCGAGATTGAGCTACAGGTTTACGGTGAGGTTTGGGTGCTGTCGATGTTGACTGTGAGGTGTCAGGTCCAAGGGCCAGGGCTAGGGTTAGCGGAAGGTGTATGGAGAGGATAACATTACGGTTAGAGTAAGGGTCCATCTCTGATGTGAGCACAAGTGCAAGTATGAACTTCAGGGTTATGGTGAAGCGTGGATGTTCTCAATGGTTACGGTGCAGGTTCAGGTCCAGGAGCCATTCCTAGGGTTAGGGTTAGGCTTTTAGTAAGTTGTATGGGAAGGATAGGCTTACGGATGTGCTTATGCTCTGGGATTAATGTGAGCGTTTTGGCGAGATTGAAGTTTATGCTTAGAGTGCACTGTGCAGACGTCAGTGGTGATGGTGAGGGGATGGTTTCAGGGGCAGGGATAGGGTTAGTATTTAGCTTTTGGTAAAGTATGCAGGGTGAATAGGGTTCCTTTTAGAGTTAGCATGTTGGTTTAACTTGAGGGTGTGGTCAAGAAGGATGTTTACGATTATGATGTGGTATGTTGGATGTCAACAGTGATGGTGAAGGCATGGGCTCAGGAGCCAGGTGTAGAGTTAGGTTTAGGCTTTTGGTAAGGTGTATGGGAAAGATACAGCTATGGTTAGATTTATGGGCCGGGATTAATGTGAGGGTGATGGCATGATTGTGTTTTAGGTTTATGGTGTGCTCTGCTGGATGTTGATGATGCTAAAGAGTGGGGCTCATTGGTCAGTGCTAGGGTTAGGGTTAGGCTTTTGGTTAGGTGTATGATGAGGATAGGGTTACGGTTAGAGTTAGGGTCCAGGTTTAATGTGAGGGTGAGGGCGAGATTGAGGTTTAGGCTTATGTTGTGGTCTGGGAGACATTGGTGGTGATGGTGAGGTTTTGGGTTCAAGGTCCAGGGTGAGGTTTAGGGTTAGGATTTTAGGGATGCAGTCATATTTAGGGTCTGGGTTTAATGTGAGGGTAAGGGCGAGATTGAGGTTTAGGGTTTCGTTTCCATGTGGGGACATCGACAGTGACTGTGAGGTGTGGAGTTCAAGTTCCAGGGCTACATTTAGGGTTATGCTTTTAGTAAGGTGTATGGGGAGGAAATGATTATGGTTGAAGTTATTATCTGAGCTTAATGTGAGGGTGAGGGCGAAATTGAAGTTTAGGTTTCTGGTCTGGTTTGGTGGACATCACAAGTGATGGTGAGGAGAGCAGCTCAGGGGCCAGGGATAGGTTTAGGGTTTGCATTTTGTTAAGGTGAATGGTGTTGATGGGGTGACAGTTAGAGTTAACATTCAGGTTTAATGTGAGGGTGAAGGCAAAATTGAGATTTAGGATTACAGTGCGTTTCAGGGAGGTTGATGGTGACTGGAGTGTAGGTGCTCAGGGAACAGGGGTAGGGTTAGGGTTAGACTTTTGGTGAGATTTACAGGGAGGATAGGGATACTGTCATAGTTAGGGTCCAGGTTTAATTTGAGGGTAAGGGCGAGATTAAAGTTTAGGTTTATGGTGCAGGGTTTAGGACGTCGATGATAACAGTGAGTGGAGGGATTCAGGGGCCAGATTTAGGGTTAGGTTAAGACTTTTATTAAGGTGTATGGGGACAATTGGGTTACGGTTGGCTTAAGGGTCTGAGATTAATGTTAGGGTTAGGGCACATAGAGTTTTAGGGTTATGGTGTAGGTTGGGGGATGTTGATGTGTATGGTGAGGGGATGGGCTCAAGGGCTATGGCTAGGGTTAGGGTTAGGCTTTTGGTAAGCCATATACAGAGGATACATTTATGGATGGTGTTACTGTCCAGGAGCTTACAGGTAGGGTTAGAGATGGATGTGGGCTTTAGTATAGGAACAGTTACTGTGAGGGTTTGAGTTAGGATTAGCTTTTTGGCTTAGGATTACCATTAGATTTAAAATTAGTTATGTTCTGAGTGATTGAGGGTGATGGTAAAGTTGAGTGTTGGGCATAGTGTCATAGGCTTATATATTTGATTATATATAAACTTAACTATAACACTAATCCTCACCCTAAACCAAAATCCTAAATCCAAACCTAGTAATTACTTGATCTGAAATCTAATCTTATACCCAACACTTACCATAACATGACCCCAAATCCTACACCCTCAACCATCACCTACATCTTAACCCACACTTAACAGTATCCCTGAACCTAAACCTACTCCTAAACATAACTCTCACTGCAACCATATCCTCACCCTATAGCTAACACCAAAACTAATCTTAACCCTAACCATAGCTCTTCCCCCACACTCTCATTCAAACCTCACTGTTAGTCTAAACAAAATATTACCCTAAACCTAGCCTAATCCCATCACCCTAACAAAACTGAAACCATAACTTAACTCTAAACTTAATCATAACCCTAACCCTAAACTAACCCTCAGCCTAACCATAATCCTGAACCTAAATCTAACTATAAGACTACGCCCAACCCCAAACCCTCAACGTCACCGTCACTCACACAGAATGTAACCATAAGCCTAACTCTAATCATAACCCTAAGCCTATTTCCTAATCCTAACTCAAGCCATTACCATAACTTTTTCATAAGCCATGCCCTACACTAAAATATAACCCTACCTGTATGCCTATACACTCGCCCTCACCTCATCTTCACCCACACTTTACTGTGACACTAAATCTAAACCTAGCCCTAAAGTTAACAGAGAAAAACCCTAACTCTCAATGAACTATATCCAAACCTTACAGAGAATATCAACCCTAACAGTGGCCACTAAATCTAATGCCTCACTGTCACCATTAACTTCACTCACACTTACTGACAATCGTAATCCTAAGCATAACCCTAATCCTAACATTGAAAACTAAATCTAACTCTAAGTGCAACCATATCCTCACCATGGACATAAAGCTAACCTATAACCTGACCCTCACCCTATGCCTAAACCCTCACATACACCCTCACTCAAACAAGGTCTATAAGCTAATCCTAAATCTAACCCTTACACTCACCCTAAACTCAAATTCTAACTCTAACCATAACCATAACTTCATCATAGCCCTAACCTTCCACATAACCCTTGTCCTCACCTGACCTGAACAACTACAACCTCCCTCTCACCTTCACACAAAACTAACCATAAAGCTAGCCCTAAACCTAACAATAAACACTAACATAAACTCTCACTGTAACCGTATCTTCACCATACAGCTGAACATTACTTAAACTCTTGACCTTCACCATCACCCTCACTCACAACTCATTATTAGTCTAAAGCCAAACTTAATCCAAAACCTAATCCTAACACTTCACACTACAAAACTGGAATCATAACATCATTAACCTTACCCTAACCCAAATCCTAAACCTAAACCAAAACAAAAACCAAACTCTATCTATAACCCTAAGTAATACCTCTAACCCTCATCCTCACTGTTTAAAGCAAAACTTTACTCTAAACCTAACCTTAATGCTTCACACTAACAAAACTGAAACCATAACTTAAAAACAGCCCTACCCTTTATCCTCATGTGAACCCTAAAGCTAAGATTAATCCTAATTGTAACCATATGCCTAACCCCAACACTAACCCTAAAGCTAAATCACACAGATTGTAATCCTAAATCTAATTTTAACATAACACTCAGTGTAGAACCTAATCCTGACTCAAACCCTCAACATAAATTTTTCCTAAAACATACCCAACTACACACAACCCTAAACCTACCTGTATACTTACCCATTCACACTTTCCCTCATCTTCACTCACAACTTACCATAACTCTAAAACTATACTAAGCCCTTACCCTAACATTAAACACTAACCATAACTTTCAAATTAACTATATCTGCACCCTACACTTATCCTTAATGCAAACCATAACCCTAGCCCTGGCCACTTACCCTAATCCCTCATTGCCACCTTCACCTTCAATCACACCTAAAGGTAACCCTAATTCCAAGCCAACCTAACCCTAACACTGAAAACTATACCTAACTCTAAATGTAAATATATCCCACCCTGGACCTGACACTAACCTTAGCCATAACCCTAATCTGTCATCCAAACTCTAACAAACACCTGTACCTATACTCTAACCCTAGCCATAACTTCATCTAAACCTAACCTTAAACCTAACCTTACCCTAATGTGACCTGAAACCCAGCATCCTAATCCTCACCAGCACCTAATGCTTAACTCTACACCTAAAACTATGCATAACCATAACATGAAACTCTAACCCTAACTCTCACTGCAACTATATCCTCACCCAGCAGCTAATTCTAAACCAAACCTTAACCAAAACTCTAAGACCTCATCTTCACCCTCACTCACATCTCACTGTTAGCATAAAGTGAAACTTACCTAAACCTAACTATATCCCTTCACCCTAATAAAACTGAAACCATAACTTATCCCTAAACATAACCCTAATCCTAATTATAACTCTATGTCAAACACCTAAACCTCACCCTCACCCTCACCACACTGAATGTAACCCTAAATATAACTCTACTGGTAACCCACAACCTAAATCATAATCTTAACTCAAATGCTCACCATAAATTCTTCATAAACCAAGCCCTTCACCCAAATCTAATGCTATCTGTACACCTAAACACTCATGCTCCCCACAGTTCACCCACACCTTACCATAACCCTAAACCTAAACCAAGCACTAACCCAAACATTAAACATTAACCCTAACTGTCAATGTAACTATATCTGCAACCTACATTTAACCTTAATCATAACCCTAACTCTAACCATGGTGAAAATCCTAACCCCTCACCCTCAACTACAATTTAAATCACACCTAATGTTAACCCTAATCCTAAACCTAACTTAACCTAACACCGAAAACTAAACCTAACTCCAAACATAAGAATATCCTCATGGTGGTCTTAACACTAAACTTAGCCCAAACCCTAACTTTCTCCTAAAACTTCACACTCACCGTCAGCTCACTCAGAGGGAACTGTAATCTTAATCCTAAAACTAATGCTAACCCAAACCCTACACCCAAATAATAACTGTAAACACCATAAATTCAGCCTAAACCTAACCCAGCATCTAACCCTTAGCATAACACTACCCACACCCATACCCCTTCACCATCAACTTCACATTCACCCACATCTAACTGTAACCCTAAACATAAACCTAGCCCTATCCCTAACAATAAACACTAACCCTAATTCTCAAACACCACCTTATAATCAGTCTAAATCTAACCCTAGTCCAAATTTTAACCCTGACTGTAAGACATCACCCTCGCCATCACTCACACCTCCCTGTTAGTCTAAAGCAACACATTACCCTGAAATTAAACCTATCCCTTCATCCAAACAAAACAGCAACCAAAGTTAACCCTAAACCTATTCATTATTATAACCCTACATCTAACCCTTAACCCTCACCCTCACTGAACACACACACATGGATTGTAATCCTAAACCTAATTCTAAAGGTAACCCTCAGCGTACACCCTAACACTAACTCAAAACTTCATGATAGAGATCAATTCAAGATGGTGGCATGAGAGGTGATACAGAGAACTACTCCCAAAACTACATATAGTATGAAAATATAGTTAATACAACTAATCCTAGAACAGCAACAGGAAAAACAACTGCAGCAGACTGCATATACCTGGAGAACAGAGAAGACCTCAAGAAACAGGGTAATGTACCAAAGCCTTGATCTGGCAGGACCCAAGCCCTTCCCCAACCCCACCTCGCTGGCTGGAGGAAGAGAAACGGATCAGGGTGGGGGTGGAAGCCTAGGACTGCTAAACCCCCAGCCCTGAAGATCTGCTTTGGAGCATAAACCTACTTTGTGTGGTGCTCTGGAGCTGGCTGGGGTTGGGGAACTGGGACAGATGGGGTGCTTGAGAGACTGAGATTATGGACATTTGTGGAGGATAGGAATCCACACCCTGCTGCTCTGTAAGGCAGGTGGTCTGAGAGGCTTCCTAGCAGTGAGAGGGCTGCTGAAGGGGCAGGCTTTGCATGGTGCTTGCTGTGTGGGACAAGGGATAGGTGGACAATGTTGTCTGAGCATGCTCTGCCCAGAACATTGGTAACTTTAAGCAGCTTCATGAGATCCATCCCCCTAGCTGGCTACTCAGCTCTGAGGCCCTCCGCTGTGACACCTGCCTCCTGGCCTGTGGGCACTGGCTTGCAAACTGTCAGTCACTGTGATGGTGTCAGGCCAGGCAAAGAGAGGCCCCGCCTACAAAAGCTAGAGATGCAAAGCACAGAGACTTACACCTGTGGGCTTGGCCCACTGGTTTGGACAGTGGAAACAAGTGCTGCAGCCGGGAAACAGGAAACAGCTCATTCCTTCCCCCAGGAAACAGGGCTACTTGACTGAGATCCCCAACCTCACTCCAGGGCCTGAGCAGCTCCAGAGACTGGAGCTTCTGGGCACTAGAGAGTGCCACATAGAAATATAAAACATCAAAGGAACATGGTCCAGACCAAAATCTCACAAACCCCAGAAAAAAGGCCAAATGAAACTGAACTCACCAATCTTCCTGAAAGTGAGTTCAAAATAAAAATCATAAACATGCTTATGAAGGGACAGAAAAATATTCAAGAATTCAGGAACAAATTTAAGATGGAGATTCAATCATTAAGAAATTCCATGTCTGAAATGATACATACAATGGAGGAATTTAAAAGCAGATTAGATGTAGTGTAAGAGATGGTAAATGGAATAGAAATCAGAGAATAGGAATACAAAGAAGCTGAGGCACAGAGAGAAAAAAGGATCTCTAAGAATGAAATAATATTGAGAGAACTGTGTGTGTGACCAATCCAGGTAGAACATATATATTCACATTATACAGGTACCAGGAGAAGAAGAGAGAGAAAAAGGGATAGAAAATGTCATTGAGGAGGTAATTGCTGAAAACTTCCCTAGTCTGGGGAATGAGATAGTCTCTCAAGCCATAGCATATTTAATGCAATGAAGCAGAAGGGCCTTGAACCAAGAATACTCTACCTGACAAGGTCATCATTGAAATTTGAAGGAGGGATTAAATAATTTTCATATATACAAAACTTGAGAGAATTCACCTCTCACAAACCACTGCTACAGTGCACTTTGGAGGGAGTGCTATAGATAGAAGTGCTCCCAAAGTTAAATAGCTGTCATCAGGGGAAATAAAACCACAGCAAAGTAGAACGATTAATTACTAAGCAGAAGCAAAATTGAATCAACTACCCCAAAAGTTAATCAAAAGATAAACAAAGTATACAGAATATGGTACCTAAGATATAAAGAATGGAAGAGGAAGAAAAAGGAGGGAAAAAAAGAACCTTTAGGTTGTGTTTGTAATAGCATACTAAGTGAGTTAAATTAGACTTTTAGATAGTAAGAGAATTACCCTTGAACCTTTGGTAATCAGAAATCTAAAGCCTGCAATGGCAATAAGTACATACCTATTATAATCACCCTAAATGTAAATGGTATGAATGCACCAATAAAAGACATAGAGTCACTGAATGGATAAAAAAAAACAAGACCCATCTATATGCTGAGTGAAAGAGACTCAATTTAAACTGAAAGACATACACAGACTGAAAGTAAAGGGATGAAAAAAGATATTTCATGCAACTAATAGGGAGAAAAAAGCAGGAGTTGCAGTACTTGTATGAGACAAATGGAATTCAAAACAAAGAAAATGACAAGAGACAAAGAAGGAGATTACAGAATGATAAAGGGGTAAGTCCAACAAGTGTATATAACTACTATGAATATGCACCCAACACAGGATCATTTACATATGTAAAACAAATACTAACATAATTAAAGGGGGAAATAGAATGCAATGCAATCATTTTAGGAGACTTCAACACTCCACTCACTCCAAAGGACAAATTAACCAGACAGAAAATAAGTAAAGATACAGAGGCACAGAACAATGAATTATAACAGATGGATATAACAGACATCTACAGAACGCTCCATCCAAAAGCAACAGGATACACATTCTCCTCAAGTGTACATGGAACATTTTTCAGAATAGATCATATACTAGGCCACAAAAAGAACCTCAGTAAATTCACAAAGATCGAAATTGTACCAACCAGCTTCTCCTATCACAAAGGAATGAAACTAGAAATAAATTACCCAAAGAAAATGAAAAAGCCCACAAACACATGGAGGCTTAATAACATGCTCCTAAACAATCACTGGATCAATGACCAAATAAAAACAGAGGTCAGGCAATATGTGGAGACAGATGACAACAATAATTCAACACCGTAGATATGTGGGACACAGTGAAGGCTGTGCTAAGAGGGAAGTATATTGCAACACAGGCCTACCTCAGGAAAGAAGAACAATCCCAAATAGATACACAATGCAGTATTATTCAACCATAAGAATAAAACAAATCCTAGCATTTGCAACAACATGGATGGATTTAGAGGGTATTATCCTCAGTGAAATAAGCTTGGTGGAGAAAGACAAGTACCAATTCATTTCACTAATCTGTGGAGCATAAGCACAAAGTAAAAGCTGATGGAGCAAAACTGCAGCAGACTCACAGAACTGTTAGAATGGACTAACAGTTGCCAAAGTAAAAGGGACTGGGGGTTTGGGTGGGAATGGAGCAATAAGAGGAATAAGGAGCGTTATGATTAGCACACATAATATAGCAGGGGGTACAAGGAAGGCAGTATAGCACAGAGAAGACAAGTAGTGATTCTATAGCATCTTATTATGCTGATGGACAGTGACTGTAATGGGATATGTGGTGGGGACTTGATAATGCAGGGAGTCTAGTAATCACAATGTTGCTTATGTAATTGTTTTTAAATGATACCATAAAAAAGCCCTCATGATAACTTCTTCCTAAGCCATACCGTACACCAAACCCTAACTGTACCTGGATCCCTACCACTTGCCCTCACCCTCATCTTCACTCACAGCTTACTATAACTCTAAACCTAAACTTACCCCTAACACTAACATTAAACACTAGCCCTAACTCTCAGTGTAACTGTATCAGCAACCTACACTTTACCTTAACCATAACTCTAACCCTGGCCATTAAAACTTACCCCTCATCCTCATCGTGACTTTCACTCACACCTGTCAGTAACATTAGCCCTAAACCTAACAACATTGAAAAGTAAACCTAACTCTAACTGTAAGCATATTATCATCCTGAACTTACTGCTAACCTTATCCTTAACCCACACACTACACCTAAAACCTCACCCTCACCCTCACAACACTCACAAAGAACCATAATCCTAAGTCTAAATAAAACATTAAACCTCACTCTAAACCCATATCATAACTCTAACCCTAACTATAACTTCATCTTGCCCCGAAACTTTATATCTAACCCTAACACTAACCCGACCTGAATCCCTACACCCTCACTCTCACCTTCACCCACTCCTATGTGTAACCTAAATCTAACACTAGCCCTAAACCAAACAATAAACTCTAACCCTGTCTCAATTTATCTATATCCTCATCCTATACTTAAACTAAACCCTTTCCTAACTCCAACACTGGTAACTAATCCTAACTTCTCACCCTCAAAATCACTTTGACTCACACCTAATGATACCCGTAACACTAAACCTAACCATATCCTCAACAGGAGCTTATCACTAACCTTAGCAATAATGCTAACCCAACACCCAAATCTTCACTCTCACCCCCACTAAGAGGGAACCATAACCCTAGCCCTAAATCTAACACTAACTCTCACCCTAATCCAAAGTCCTAACTCTAAATATAACCCTGCACCTAAACATCAACCTAACATTACCCGTACACCTACCACTTCACCCACAATTTACTGTAACCCTAACCCTAATCCTAGCTGTAACTCTAACATTAAGCCATAACCCTAACTCTCACTGCGACCATATCCTCACCCTACAGCTAACCCAAAAATCTCTAACCCCACACAAGCCCCTCATCTGCAACCTCAACCTCACCCTCACTCTCACTCTCACTTTAGTGCTTCCCTGTAAGTGTGGGTTAGAAAAAAGGTATGGTGAGCATTTGAGTTAGGATTCGGGTTTAGGCTGAGGATTATGGTTAGAGTTAGGTTTAGGATTTATGTTCTGTGAGAGTGAGGGTGAGGGTTAGTGGTTTGGTGGTATCTTATAATTAGGGTAAGGATTGGATTAGGTTTAGGATCAGGGTTAGGTGGAGGATGAGGGCCTAAAATTAGGGTTAGGGTTAGGCTTAAGGTAAGCTATAGGCTGAGTATGTAGTTGCAGTGATAGTTATATTTAGGGTTTAGTGTTAGGGTTATGGCTACGTTTAAGTTTAGCATTACAGTTAGATTTGGGTTAAGGTGAAAGTGAGGGTGAATGTGTAAGGGTTCTGGTCAAGTTAGAGTACATGTTAGGTGTAGTGTTAGGTTTAGGATGAAATTATTGTTAGGGTTAGAATTAGGATTTGGATTTAGGGTGAGTGTTAGTGTTAGATTTTGGTTCCCTGTGAGCAAGGGTGAGGGTGTGGCTGAGGGTTTAAGCATAGGGTTAGTGTTAGGTCCAGGATGAGGATTTGGTTACATTTAGAGTAAGGTTTGCATTTCTGTGTTAGATTTATTGTTAGGTTTAGGATTAGGGTTTACCGCTTATGTGAGTGAATTCACAGTGAGGGTGAGGCATTAGAGTTTGTAGCCAAGGTTAGGGTTGCAGTTAGGTTTAGTTTTAAAGTTAAATGGAGAGTGTATATATATATATATATATATATATATATATATATATATATACATTTAGATTTAGTGTTAATGTTTAATGTTAAAGTTAGGGCTAGGTATAGGTTTAGAGTTGTCCTAAAGTGTGGGTGAAGATGAGGTGAGAGTGAGTTGGTAGGCTTACAGGTCGAGTTAGGGTCGGGTGTAGGGTTAGGTTTAGGAAGAAATTATGGTGAGTGTTTGAGTTATAATGTGGGTTTATTCTGAAAGTTACTGTTAGAGTTAAATTTAGGATTACATTTCTGTGTGATTGAGGGAGAGGTGAGGGTTAGGGATTTGTCATAGGTTTATAATTAGGGATAGTATTAAGATTAGGTTTTGGGTTAAGTTAGGGTTTCAGTTTTGTTATGGTGAAGAGATGGAGTTAGGTTTAGGGTAAAGTTTTGCTTTAGACTATCAGTGAGGTGTGAGTGAGGGTAAAGCTGAGGGCCTATGGCTGGTGTTATAGTAGGGTATGGTTTAGCTGTAGAGTGAGGATATGGTTACAGTAAGTTAGGTTTAGGATTAATGTTAGGGTTGTGTCTATGTTCAGATTTAGGCTTATGGTAAGGTGCAGGTGAGGGTTAGTAAGTGGGGACATGAGTAGGGTTAGGGTAAGTGTTGCATGCTGTGTTAGGTTTAGGATGAAGTTATGGTTGTGGTTGGAGTTAGGTTTGAGTTTACTGTGAGGGTTATGGCAATATCTAGGTTTAAGGTTTTGGTTTTCTGTGAGTGTGGTTTGGGTGCTCCCTGTGAGTGTAGGTTAGGGTGAGGTTGAGGATTTACACGTAGTGGTTGGGTTAAGTCTAATGTTAGCATTAGTTGGAGGGTGAGGATATGGTTATGGGTAGAGTTAGGTTTCCTGTTCAGTTTTAGAGTTAGGTTTAGGTTTTGGGTTATTGTTATGTGTGAGTGAAGGTGGCAGAGTGAGGTGTTATGTTTAGTGGCTAGGATAAAGGTAACGGTTAGGGTTTAATTTTAGTATAAGGTGCAGATATAGTTACATTGAGAGTTAGGGTTAGTGTTTAATATAAGGGTTAGGGCTAGGTTTAGATTTAGGATTACAGGAAAGTGTGTGTGGTGATGAGCATGAAGCAAGTGGCTAGGACTACAGGTAGGTAGTGTGTGGGTGTGTTGGGTGTATGTGGAATTGGAAGACGTTATTGTGAGGGTTTGATTTAGGATTAGGGTTTAGGCTGAATGTTACCATTAGAGTTACATTTAGATTTAAGATTGCATGTGAGTCAGGGGGAGGGGGAGTGTTAGGGGTTCATTGTATGGTAATAATTTGGGTTTGAGTTAGTTTTAGGGTTATGTTTAGGAATAAGTTATGCTTTCAGGTTTCTTAGGGTGAAGGGATAAAGTTATGTTGAGGGTAAGGTTTTGCTTTAGTCTAAAATTGACATGTGAGTGAGGGTGAGGATGATGGTCTACAGTTAGGTTAAGATTAAGTTTAGGGTTACCTGTAGTGTGAGGATATGATTATGGAAAGAGTTAGGGTTGGGGTTTAGTGTTAGGGTTACAGCCAGGTTTAGGTTCAGGGTTATGGTTAGTTGTGGGTTAAGGTAAGAGTGAGGTTGTAGGAGTACGGGTAGTGTTATGCTTAGGGTTTATGTGCTGGGTTAGGTTTTGGATGAAGTTATACTTTGTGTTAAAGTTAGGATTTTGGTTTAGGGTGAGGTTTAGTATTAGGTTTAGGGTAGCATTTCAGTTTCCTGTGAGTATGGGTGAGGGTGAGAGTGAATGTTTAAGCTTATTGTTAGGGTAATGGCTAAGGTCATAGTTAGGTCCAGGGTCAAATTATGGCTACGGTCAAAGTTAGGTTTAGTTTTCAATGTTAGAATTAGTGTGAGGGTCAGGATTAGGTTTACCATTAGAGTTATATTTAGTGTTACGGTTTCTTGTGCCTTAGGCTGATGGTGAGAGTTGTAGTTTGCCGTAGGGTTTAACTAGGATTAAAGTTAGGTTTAGGTTTAGGGTTAAGTTATGGTTTCAGTTTTGTTAGGATGAAAGGATAGGGTTATGTGTAGGGTTAAGTTTTTCTGTATACTAACATTGAGGTGTGAGTGAGGGCCTATCATTAGGGTTACAGTTAGGTTTAGGGTTTGTTGTAGGGTGAAGGTATTATTGAGCTGAGAGGTAGGGGTAGGATCATGGATAAAGTTAGGTGTGGGTTAAGGTGAGGCTGAGGGTATAGGGATTTGGTTCTGTAGGATCAGGTCTAGGTGTTCAGTTATGTTTATGTTGAGGTTATGGATAGGATTAGAGTTAGGATTTGGTTTTAGTTTGGTAGTTAGTTTTAGATTTATGGTTATTATTATGGTTCCCTATGAGTGTGGATGATGGTTTAGGTGCAGGGTTAGTCTTATGGCTAAGGCTAGTATTAAGTTAAGGGTGAGGATATGGTTATGGTTAGAGTTTTGCTTAGTTCTCAGTGTTAGGAATTCTGTTTTAATATTAGGGTTACCATTAGGTGTTAGTGAAGGTAATGGTGAAGGTGAGGTGTTATGGCTTGTGAGTAGTGGTGAAGATGAGGTGTGGGCTAGTGCATAAGCATATTGCTAGGTTTATTATTGGGTGTAGGCTTTAGTTTAGGAAGAAGTTATGGTGATGGTTTGAGTTAGGATTAGTTTAGGGTCAGGGTTGTGTGTAGCATTTGATATAGAAAGAAGCTATGGTGATGGTTTGAGTTAAGAAAAGTTTTCATGGTGAGGTTTACCATTATAATTAGATTTAGGGTTACATTCCATGGATTGAGGGTTAGGGTAAGGGTGGGGTTGGGCGTATAGTTATAGTTGGTGTTGGTGTTAGGTTTTTGGTTAAGTTTTTGGCTTCCATTTTGTTAGGAAAAGGGAGAGGGTTGTTTAGGGTAAGGTTTTGCTTTAGAATAACACTGAGGTATGAGTTAGGATGAGGGTTTGAGTTAAGAATAGTTTTTTAGGCCTTGAGTTAAGGCCTCAGGTTAGGGTTAGGGTTAGGGATATAGTTAGAGTTAGGTTTTGGTTTAGCTGTAAGGTAAGGTAAGGTAAGGATATAGTTACATTGAGAGTTAGGTTTAGTGTTTAATATTATGATTAGAGTAAGGTTTAGGTTTATGGTTACATTACTATGTGGGTGAATATGAGGGCTAGGATGAGTGGGTAGTCATAAAGGTAGGGTTAATGTTGGGTGTAACATTTGATTTAGTTAAAAGTTATGGTGAGTGTTTGAATTAGGATTAGGGTTTAGGCTGAGGGTTACCATCAGAATAAGGTTTAGGTTTATGTTCTGTGTGAGTGTGGGTGAGGGTGGGGCATAAGATTTGGGCATAGGGTTATAGTTAGTATTAGTTTTAGGTTTAGGGTGCGGGTTTGGGTTAGTTTTAGGGTTAAGTTATGGTTTTGCTTTATTTGTGTGTAGTGTTAGGTTTAGATGTAGTGTAAAGTTTGGCTTTAGACTAACAGTGAGAAGGGCATTATAGATGACAGTATGAGACGTGAGAGGAAAACCTCTTTCCAAAGCACATATAATATGAAAATATCTCAAATACAAATAATCCTCAAAGAGCGACTGGAAAGAATTCTGCTACAGACTACCTACATTTGGGGAAAAGAGAATGCCTCATGGCAAAGTGTAAAATAGCAATGCCACCTTCTGTTAGGAACCAACACTTTTCCCCACCCAAGCTCACAGTCAGGAGGAAGAGAAAAGGAGCAGGGAGCTGGTGGAGGCCTAGGATTGCTGAACACCCAGAACTGGAGATCTGATCTGAGAGCATGAACTTACTTTACATGGTGCTGTGGAGATTAGTGGGATTGGAAAGCTAAGACAGGCAGAATACTCAGAGAAACTGAGATTCCTGCTGATTGTGGAGAACAGGTACCCACAAATGGCTGCTCTGAGGCAAAAGGAATGGGGGAAAAAATTGAAGTCTCTCAGAGACTTCCCAACAGTGAGGGCTGCTAAAGGGGCGAGGAATGCACAGAGCTTCCTGCTCAGGAGAAAGGACAGGTGGACAAGATTGTCCCAGTGCACTCAGCCCAGCAGGTTGGGAACTTTTGGCAGCTTCAGGCACTCCATCCTTCTGGCAGGCAATACAGCACCAAGGCCCCTCCACAGTGATACACAGTCTGCTGCTTCTTCATTCCAGTGTACGCCAGCTCGCAAACCTACTGCCCCCACCATTGCACCTGGCCAGCCAGAGGTTGGCCCCACCTATAGCAGCTACTGGGGCATATCTTAGAGGCTCCTCCCTGTGCGCTCAGCCCACTTGACCTGGCAATAGAAGCAGGGACTGCAACCAGGAAGCAGGAAAGGCTCCTTTCCTCCTGACAGGCACCAGTGTCACTTGCCTGTGAACCCTGCCATCACTCCAGGAGCTGAGCAGCTCCAGAGAGTAGAGGTTCTGGGCACTAGTGGGTACCACCTACACAAAGTTATTATTCCATATTATCCATTACAAATATGGAATATCAAAGGAATCTGGTGCAAACCAAAATCCCACAAACACCAGACAGAGGGCCAAGTTAAACCGAAATCACCAAACTTCCTGAGAAATATTTCAAAATAAAAATTACAAACATGCTTACAGAGCTACAGAAAAATATTTAAGACCTCAGGGAGGAATTCAAAAAAGAGATAGAAACATTGAAAAATACAGTATCCCAAATGAAACATACAATGGAGGGATTTAAAAGCAGAATAGATGAGGTAGAGGAGACAGTAAATGAAATAGAAATTTTAGAACAGGAATACAAAGAAGCTGAGGCACAGAGAGAAAAAGGATCTCTAAGAATGAAAGAATATTAAAAGAACTATATGATGAATCCAAACAGAATTATATTATCATTATAGGGATACCAGAAGAAGAAGAAGAAGAAGAATAGAGAAAATGTGATAGAAAGTGTTTTTGAAGACGTGATTGCTGAAAACTTCCCCAGTCTGGGGAAGGAGACAGCCTTTCAAGCCATGGAGGTAGACAGATCTCCCAACAGAAGGGAACCAAGGAAGACAACACCAAGACATACAATAATTAAAATGTCAAAGATCAAGGATAAGGACAGAGTATTAAAAGCATTCAGAGAGAGAAAATAGACTAACAGTGAGGTGTGAGTGAGGGTGAGGGTGAGGTCCTAGGGTTAGGGTTAGAGTTAAGGTAAGGTTTAGCTGTAGGGTGAGGATATGGTTATGGTGAGACTTAGGGTTAGAGATGAATGTTAGGGTTAGAGTTAAATTTGGGTTTATGGTTATGGTTAGGTGTGACTGAAGGTGAGGGTGCCATTTTAGGGCTTCAGGTCTGGGTAGGGTAAGGTCTTGTTGTAAGGTTAGGTTTATGATGAAGTTATGGTTAGGGTTAGAATTAGGACTTGGGTTTAGGGTGGGGATTATAGTTAGAGTTTGGGCTATGGTTCCTTGTGAGTGTTGGTGAGGGTTTTGGCATCACATTTGTGTTAGGGCTAAGGTTACCATTAGTTACAGGGTGAGTATATCATTGTGGTTCGAGTTAGGTTTAGTTTTCAATGTTAGGATTAGGTTAGGTTTAGGATTAGGGTAACAGATATAATTTAAGATGAAGATGAAAGTGAGTGCTCAGTTAGTGGCCATGGTTAGGGTTAGGGTTAAAGATAAGTGTATGGTGAGGATATATTTACCTTGAGAATCATGGTTAGTATTTAATATTAGAGTTAGGGCTGGTTTAGGTTTATGGTTTCAGTAAGGGGTGGGTGAAAATGAAGGTGAGGGCAAGTGGGTAGACATCCAGGCAGGATTAGGGTTGGGTATAATTTGCTTTAGGATGAAGTTATGGTGAGGGATTGAATAAGGATTAAGGTTTAGGAAGTGGGTTACTAATAGACTTACATTTAGGTTTATGGTTCCTTATGATTGAGAGTGAGGGTGAGGATTGGGGTTTTTCATATGGTAATAATTGGGATTAGGGTTAGGTGTAGATTTAGGGTTAAATTGTCATTTCAGTTGTGTTAGGCTGAAGGATTCAGATTAGGTTAGGGTGAAGTTTTACTTTAGGTTAACACTGAGATGTGAGTGAGGTAAGGGTGAGGTCTTATGGTTAGGGTTAGGATTATGATTAGGGTTACCATTAGGTGTGTGTGAAAGTGATGGTGAGTGTGAGGGTTTAGAGTTAGTGGCCAGCATTAGGGGTGGGTTAGGATTAGGGTTAAGTGTTTGTTGCAGATATAGTTACATTGAGAGGTAGGATTAGTGCTAGGTTTATATTTTGGATTACAGTTGGGTGTTCATGAAGGTGATCATGGGCATGTAGGTGTTTGGGTAGGGTTATTGTATGGTTTAGGTATTAGCTTAGGTTTAGCATAAAGGTCACATTAGGGTTAGAGTTAGGATTTGGTTTGAGTTGAGGGTTAGAGTTTGATTTAGGGTTAGAGTTATATTTCCCTGTGAGTGTCAATTAGGGTCAGGGTGAGGATTTAGATGTAGGGTTAGAGTTAGAACTAATGTTATCATTATGTCCATGGTGAGGATTTAGATGTAGGGTTAGGGTTAGAACTAATGTTATCATTATGTCCATGGTGAGGATATGGTTATGATTAGAGTGAGGTTTGGATTTCAGTGTTAGAATTAGTGTTAGGTTTAGGATTAGGTTTACTGTTAAGTATGAGTGAAGGTGATGGCAAGGCTGTTTCATGTCATTTGCCATGGTTAGGAATTGTGTTAAAGTTATGTGCAGTGAGCAGATATAGTTTAAGAGAGAAGTGCCATATGACCCAGCAATTCCTCTTCTTGGAATTTACCTAAAGAAAACAAAATCACTCATTTGAAAAGATATGTGATATGACTTATTTTTTATAACATAAGTTAACCCTTAACCTAACCCTGTTACCCTTAACCTAACCCTTACCCTGACTGTAACCCTACACCCAACCCTATTCTTCACCCTCACCCTCACTCAAAAGGAACCTAACCCTAAACCTAACTATAACAGTAACCCTCAGCCTAAACTCTAATCCTAACTCAGACTCACCCCATAACTTCTTCCTAAACCAAAAATAGAAAAGAAATTATCCTGAGGATTGGGTTTACAGAGAAAATAAAAGTTCCTATGATCAGGATTGTCACCTGACCCTGGACTGCTTGCTCATTGCACATGTGTGGGCAACATGTTATTATTGACTTTGTATATCAAACTCTGGCCTGTGCTCTGGACTGCACGGGTGCAGGAGAGCAGAAGCTGGAATGGTGGTAGCACCAAGAAATGAGACTGAGTTGCCTTCCAGAGTGGAGAGGCCTGGAGGCAAGGACCTGCTTGCTACATGCATACTTAGTCTGAGTCTGATGGGATACTAGTGCTTGACCTGCCACCATGGGAATAAAGTTTGGTATAAATGCTTTTACCCCAAGAATGTTCCATTGTCATTATTCAGTCTCACTGAATCAATAGTGAACTTGCTAGGTGCTGAAACCCACTGGCAAAACAATTGGTGACTTCGGTAGGATTTGCTGTAGACAAGAATGGAACAGGTTTCCCTCAGGGGAGGGGTACTTCAGTGGGCAGCTCCTGTTGAAGGAGACATATTTGAGTGTCCCCCAGTGGACACGTGGTACAAGGTGGCTTGCCTCCTAGAGGACTGGAACCCTCCACAAGACTGGGAAGAGGTGGAAATGACACTCGAGGCAGTAAAGTTGGACTTCAGTAAACTAGAGAATTCCTTAAAGAGACAGAGTGCCAGTGAGGCAGCTGTTGTGTCTGGATTCCATTTCTTGGTCCTTGCTTTAGCCAACTGTTGACAGAAAACGTAACCATGGGTTGGCTTTCACTCACAGTGTTAATAAATGCCATAAGGGTGAAAGATGTTCTCCTGAAAGAAGCACAAGAAGAGGCAGCATGAGAATGCAAGCTGCGAGGTACCATAGAGGATGTAAAAAATTTGTTGATGACTGAAATGGCATCACTACAAGGAGCCATAGAAATGGTAAGGGATGTCATGGTAGCACAAGAATAAGCAGCCTGAGAGTGCAGGCTGCAAGGTGTCATGGGACAGGGGAAGGATGCAGTGGTGCTGTCAGCCCCAGAAATGAAGTTTGATGAGCAGGTGGGGGTGGAGGCTTTGCCAGTGCTGAAGGCAATGAACCCTACTCTGTTGAAAGCCTACTAGGTTGAAAACTGGTTGAGAGGCCATCTAGTTGTAGTAAAGGAAATAAATATGCAGCAACTGTGGGTTCCTCCAGGAGAGGTGCAGCCCCCTCTCAAGGTCATAGAGCACTCTATGCTCTGCCCCTATACTCAGGCTGAGCTGGTAGACTTGGTCTCCCAATTTCAGCAGAAGCCTTCAGAGTCAATAGTAGCTTGGCTTCTGTATCTTTGGGTTGTAGGTGTGGATGAAATTATTCTGTCCAAGTAAGAAATGGGAAAACTGGCTTCCCTGATGACTCACCCTGCCCTGAGGCAATTACCACAAAATGCACATCAGACCCCAGAAAATCACTCTCTCCTCAATTGTATTAATGCAGCACTTTGCAAGGTATGGCCCAACAATGGTGATTTAACATCTTCCCCTGCTAGATGGCAGATGTATGCTGAGCTCCAACAGGTGTTATGGGAGTTGGGCATGAAAAATGCCATTTATAGTCCAGAGAATAATGGCCCAGATGAGGAGCCTTTTACTATGGGGATGAGAAATCTGGTGACTCAAACAGTTCCCCTATCCCTCTTTGGACCCCTAGTGGTCACTTTTGTCCATAGCTTAAGGCAGCCTATAAGTGAATTTACCTGTATGGTAGCTGACTTGGGAGAAGCTGAAGCAATGAAAGCACAGAAAGAAATACAGTCCAAAACTCAGAGGAAGAATTTAAAGGGCACTGTGAAGCTCACAAGGCCCCAGATATGGGTTTATATGATGAAGTCAGAAACAGACAGAAATTGGATGGAAAGTCAAGTCAAATCTTACTGGAGCTGTGGCATCAACTAAAGTTGGATCAATGGTTTCAACAGTTGGCTAAAGCAAGGACCAAGAAATGGAAGTCAGACACAAAGCAACAAGACTGGCCTGTGTGTCTGCAAGACTTCCTGCTGGAGAGGTTGGGGAAGTCCTCCAGGGGCTGGAGAATGTGTGTATTGTAAGACCCACCCATGGTCATTTTGGTTAACTCATCTTAGTAGAACTTGTTTGAATATGGCTGGGATGACCACTTGGTGGCAATGGATCTAGTCAGGATTGAGGGTCATTATAATTTCTGTTATCCCTATCATAATTTTTATTTGTATATTTTTGTAGCCTCTGTTATTATTCTCGAATTTTGTCACAATGTTTCAGCTTTCTCACGCAGGGACCGTTGTGGAAGATTAAGGATGCATAGATTGAGAAGCGAGAATCCTGGAGAGATAGAGTGTAGAAAAAATGAAAGTTCCTGTGACCAGGATTGTCACCTGACCCTGGTGTGCTTGCTCATTGCACTCATGTGGGCAGTACATTATTATTGACTCTATATAAAGCACTCTGACCAGTGCTCTAGGCTGCACAACTACGGGAGAGCAGAGGCTGGAGCAGAGGCAGCCCAGAGGACAGAGACTGAGACGGCTGTGGGGACAGAGAGGCCTAGAGGCAGAGACCAGTTTGCTGCATGCAGACTTTCTCTGAGGCAGACAGGATTCTAGTGCGTGACCTGCCACCATGGAAATAAAGTTGGATATAAACCCTTTCACCCCAAGAACATTCCATTGTCATTATTTGGTCTCAGCGAATCAAGAGTGAACTTGCCTGGGGCTGAAACCCACTGACAAGATAGGGTTGATGTCTATTTTGGGTGACACAGAGATAGCAGTTTGGGTCTAATGAAGTTAATTGCATGCTAAAATAGAGTTCAGTACTTTTCAGAAGAATATAACAGTAGCAAGGTTCACCACACAATTTTCTTATCCATGATAAGTTCCAAAATTACTTAATATACAACCAGAGAAGCTCCTTTCTGTTTTCTGGAGGAGATACTGCCTTACTCATGAATCATTGAATAAAGCCAATTAATTTTTTAAAAAAAGGTTAATCAGGAAAATGACTATTCCTGAAGGAGAACAAAATCAACTGAGACCAATCTCAAGACATCTGCAATAGTGGAATCATCATAAAAGAACATAAACTGATTCTGCTTAATATGGTAAGGAAAATATACTTTTAATGAATGAAAGGATAGAAAACCTCACTGCTAATAAGGATAATACAAAAGAAACAAATGAACATTTTAGGATTGAAAAAGAAGATAATTAAAATTTAAAAATATATTTTGATGGGCTTAATGGAAGAATGGAAATAAAGGAAAGTCAGTGAACCTGAAGATAGATGAACAGAAATTATCCACATTGTAAAGAAGCTAGAGAAATATTTTTTAAAAAAGAATTTCTGGCTTGGATTCTACCCAGTGTGTAGACATCTAGAAATAGCATCATTCTAAGTAATGTGAAGTCATAACTATTTGAGCACATCAAAAGACTGATGTCTCCAACAAGCTAATACCATGATATATAAGATTACTGGAGCTTACAAGGGAAAATTTCATGTTAGCCTTGACTTACCTATAGGAGAGCATGAAAGGAAGATGAGGCCACAATTTTTGAGGGTGAGAAGAATGAAGATAAAAATTAATCTTGAAGTAATCTGAAGAAAGGAGATCACAAAAAAAGGAAATTAATGACACTGGAAACAGAAAACAAATGGAGAAATTAAATAAAACCAAGAGCTGGTTCTTTGAAAAGATTTTTAAAAATTAATAACATTTTAGCAAGATTAGCCATGAAAAAAAGAGAGAAAACACAAATTATCAAGACAAATGAAAGAAGGATATTACCCAAAATAGACAAAACATTTAGTTAACATCCCTAAAAGGAAGTTTTCTACTTTAATGTGGGATGAAAAATAAACAGCTTTACTTGTCCATCTTAAAGCATGGCTTGAAAGTCAATATTCCTCTTAGGGATTCCTGTTTCCAGAGAGTCTGAGATAGTTTGCAGATTCTCAACCCTGGAGTCACAGAGCAGAGTATATAGAGGTTGCCTTTCAATAATCAATGCAGCAGGAAAGTGCTTTTTGTTGTTTAATTTTTTCTGATGATTCACATATGTACATGGACTATCAATAAAAACTCTCTTTTTCTGATGATTATAATAAATGAACTTCTCTTACTCCCTAAACATATTTTTAATTGTAAAATATCAGAAGTAACTACTTCAGCAAAAACAAAAACAAAAACAAAACAAAACAAAAACTCTAGTATGTCTGGGCAAGAAGGCTTATAAAAATAAAATATTGATTAAAAATGACCTTTCAAATTTTCATTCCTTCCATACCCTAATACAAGTAGCATAACTTATTCCCTATAAAGAGCAGCAACATGGTAACAAATATGTTATCTTAGACTTTTTAATTTTTCATTTTCTCCTAAATTAAAAAGATATTGCTTCATAATTTTGGAATCAATTACTCTGATCTAAAATACAAACACTTTTAATCAAACATACTTTGATACTAGACAGTATCAATGTTTTCCTGATAAAAAATGTTTTCTTAATATAATTTCCAGACAAAATTATAAATGCTGAGGATTTCTGACACTCACTTTTTCTCACTTTCATTGTTCAAGCACTGGCAGTTGTCCTTCATTGACCTCTCTGTTCACTAGGGTCATTCCTTTTAGGAATATGCAATAGAAAATATAATTGTGAATTTATTTTGCATGGGCATCAAAGCTCTGCACATAAACACATTGAGTTAATGAAGAGACTTTTTTATCTATTTTAAATTGGAACTTAATGTCAATTAGAAGTACTAAATTATTTAAGAGTTGAGTGTTACTAAATTATATTTGTTTTCAGCAGTGGGGAGTATGAGGAGATATAGGGTATTTCATAGATATATAAAAGATGCTATATAAAATGCATTAGAAAGATGAATAAATTGCTGTGTTGGTCCCATGAAGAGTGAGATTCTACCCATGTGTGAGAAGAGGAAAGACTGTGTTGATACTATGATGTGAGAAAAGGTGGCTGTGGACTTGGAGCATGCCAGCACTTCACTTAGAAATTGTCATATGAACCTAGAAAAAATACTCAGAGAGTTTGATTTTTTTTTGACATTTTCCAGAGTTTATTGTGTTCTGTTTATACTTTTTAAAAATTTTGGTATTATTAATGTACAATTACATGAGCAGCATTATGGTTACTAGATTCCCCCTATTATCAAGTCCCCACAACATACCCCATTATAGTCACTGTCCATCAGTGTAGTAAGATATTATAGAATAATTACTTGTCTTCTCTGTGTTTATACTGCCGTGTCCCCACCGCTACAGCTACATTATGTGTGCTAATCGTAATACCCTATTTCCCCATTATCTCTCTCTTCCCACCCATCTTACCCCGTCCCTTTCCCTATGGTAACTGTTAGTGCTTTCTTGGGTTCTGTGATGCTGCTGCTGTTTTGTTCCCTCAGTTTTTTCTTTGTTCTTATACTCCATAGATGAGTGAAATCATTTGATACTTGTCTTTCTCCACCTGGCTTATTTCACTGAGCATAATACCCTCCAGCTTCATCCATGTTGTTGCAAATGGTAGGATCTGTTTTCCCCTAATGGCTGAATAATATTCCATTTTGTATATGTACCACATCTTCTTTATCCATTCATCTACTGATGGACACTTAGGTTGCTTCCATTTCTTGGCTATTGTAAATAGTGCTGCAATAAACAAAGGGGTGCATATGTCTTTTTCAAACTGAGCTCCTGCATTCTTAGGGTAAATTCCCAGAAGTGGAATTCCTGGGTCAAATGGTATTTCTATTTTGAGTTTTTTGAGGAGCCTCCATATTGCTTTCCACAATGGTTGAACTAATTTGCATTTCCACCAGCAGTGTAGGAGGGTTTCCCCTTTCTCCACATCCTTGCCAACATTTGTTGTTGTTTGTTTTTTGGATGTTGGCCATCCTAACTGGTGTGAGGTGATATCTCATTGTGGTTTTAATTTACATTTCCCTGATGATTAGCGATGTGGAGCATCTTTTCATGTGCCTGAATTTCTTCTTTGGAGAACTGTCTGCTCAGCTACTTTGCCCATTTTTTAATTGGATTATTTGCTTTTTGTTTGTTGAGGTGCATGAGCTCTTTATATAATTTGAATGTCAACCACTTATTGGATATGTCATTTATGAATATATTCTCCTATACTATAGGATGTCTCTTTGTTCTACTGATGGTGTCCTTTGCTGTACAGAAGCTTTTTAGTTTGATATAGTCCCACTTGTTCATTTTTGCTTTTGTTTCACTTGCCCAGGGAGATATGTTCATGAAGAAGTTGCTCATGTTTATGTCCAAGAGATTTTTGCCTATGTTTTTTTCTGAGTTATATGGCTTCATGACTTACATTCAAGTCTTTGACCCATTTTGAGTTTACTTTTGTATGTGGGGTTAGACAATAATCCAGTTTCATTCTCCTACATGTAGCTGTCCAGTTTTGCCAACACCAGCTGTTGAAGAGGCTGTCATTTCCTCATTGTATATCCATGGCTCCTTTATCATATATTAATTGACCATATATGCTCATGTTTATGTCTGGGCTCTCTGGGCTGTTCCATTGGTCTATGGGTTTGTTCTTGTGCCAGTCCCAAATTGTCTTGATTACTGTGGCCTTGTAGTAGAGCTTGAAGTTAGGGAGCATAATTACCCCCACTTAATTTTTTTTCTCAGGATGGCTTTGGCTTTTCGGGGTCTTTTGTGATTCCACACGAATTTTAGAACTATTTGCTCTAGTTCATTGAAGAATGTGGTTAGTATTTTGATAGGGATTGCATTCAATCTGTAGATTGCTTTAGGCAGGATGGCAAATTTGACAATGTTAATTCTTCCTATCCATGAGCATTTATGTGTTTCCATTTATTGCTATCTTCTTTAATTTCTCTCATGAGTGTCTTATAGTTTTCAGAGTGTAAGTCTTTCACTTCCTTGGTTAAGTTTATTCCTAAGTATTTTATTCTTTTTGATGCAATTGTGAATGGAATTGTTTCCTGAATTCTCTTTCTGCTAGTTCATCCTTAGTATATAGGAATGCAACAAATTTCTGTGTATTAATATTGTATCCTGCAACTTTGCTGAATTCAGATATTAGATCTAGTAGTTCTGGAGTGGATTCTTTAGGGTTTTCTATGTACAATATCATGTCATCTGCAAACAGGGACAGTTTGACTTCTCCTTACAAACCTGGATGACATTTATTTCTTTGTGATGTCTGATCGCCATGGTTAGGAGCTCTAGTACTATGTTGAATAAAAGTGGGGAGACTGGGCACCCTTGTCTTGTTACCAATCTTAAAGGAAGAGCTTTCAGTTTTTCACTGAAAGTATAAAGTTGGCTGTGGTTTGTCATATATTGCTTTTATTAAGTTGGGGTACTTGCCCTCTATACCCATTTTGTTCAGAGTTTTTATCATGAATGGATGTTGAACTTTGTCAAATGATTTTTCAGCATCTATGGAGATCATCATGTGGTTCTTGTCCTTTTTGTTGATGTAGTGGATAATGTTGAAGTATTTTCGAATGTTGTACCAGCCTTGCATCCCTGGGTTCAATCCCACTTAATCACGATGTATGGTATTTTTTATTTATTTTTGAATTCAGTTTCCTAATATTTTGTTGAGTAGTTTTGCATCTATGTTCATCAGGGATATTGGCCTGTAATTTTATTTTTTGTGTTGTTTTTGCATGGTTTTGGTATTAGTGTGATGTTGGCCTCATAGAATAAGTTTGGGAATATTCCCTCCTCTTTTACTTTTTGGAAAACTTTAAGGAGGATGGGTATGAGGTCTTCACTAAATGTTTGATAAAATTCAGCAGTCAAACCATCTGATCCAGGAGTCTTGTTCTTAGGTGGTTTTCTGATTACCAATTCAATTTTTTAAATTAATTCATTAATTTATTTTGTTGTCATTAATCTACAATTACATGAAGAATATTATGTTTACTAGGGTCACCCCTTCACCAAATGCCCCCCACAAACTCCATTAAAGTACTGTCCATCAGCGTAGTAAGATGCTGTAGAATCACTACTTGTCTTCTCTGTGTTGCACAGCCCACCCCATGCCCCTCCCACATTATACATGCTAATCATAATGTCCCCTTTCTTTTTCCCCACCTTTATCCCTCCCTTTCTCCCCAGTCCCTTTCCCTTTGGTAACTGTTAGTCCATTCTTAGGTTCTATGATTCTGCTGCTGTTTTGTTCCTTCAGTCTTTCTTTGTTCCTATAGTCTTTGGGTTTGAGGTGAGTCTCTGTAAGCAGCATAGAGATGGGTCTTGCTTTTTTATCCATTCTATTATTCTGTGTCTTTTGAGTGGTGCATTCAGTCCATTTACATTTAGGGTGATTATTGAAAGATATGTACTTATTGCCATTGCAGGCTTTAGATTTGTGGTTGCCAAAGGTTCAAGGTTAGCTTCTTTAGTATCTTACTGTCTAACTTAACTCACTTTTTGAGCTATTTTAAACACTGTCTGGTCATTCTTTATTTTTCTCCCTTCTTATTCCTCCTCCTTCATTCTTTATATGTTGGTTGTTTTATTCTGTGCTCTTTTGTGCTTCCTTTAACTGCTTTTGTGGGTAGTTGATTTTATTTTTTGCCTTTAGTTAGTATTTGGTTGGTCTGCTTTCTTTGCTGTGATTTTATTTTCTCTGGTGACATCTATTTAGCCTTAGGAGTGCTCCTATCTAGAGAAGTCCCTCTAAAATACCCTGTAGAGGTGGTTTGTGGGAGGAAAATTCCCTCAACTTTTGCTTGTCTGGGAATTATTTAATCCCTCCTTCATATTTAAATGATAGTCGTGCTGGATACAGTATTCTTGGTTCAAGGCCCTTCTCTTTCATTGCATTAAATTTATCATGCCATTCTCTTCTGGCCTGTAAGGTTTCTGTTGAGAAGTCTGATGATAGCCTGATGGGTTTTCCTTTGTAGGTGACCTTTTCCCTCTCTCTAGCTGCCTTTAAAACTCTGTCGTTTTCCTTGATCTTTGCCATTTTAATTATTATGTGTATTGGTGTTGTCCTCCTTGGGTCCTTTCTGTTGGGAGTTCTGTACACTTCTATGGTCTGAGAGACTATTTCCTCCCCCAGTTTGGGGAAGTTTTCAGCAATTATTTCTTCAAATACACTTTCTAACCCTTTTTCTCTTTATTCTTCTTCTGGTACCCCTATAATGAGGATATTGTTCCATTTGGATTGGTCACACAGTTCTCTTAATATTGTTTCATTCCTGGAGATCCTTTTATCTCTCTCTCTGCATCAGCTTCTATGCGTTCTGTTCTCTGGTTTCTATTCCATCAATGGCCTCTTGCATCTTATCCATTCTGTTTATAAATCCTTCCAGAGATTGTTTCATTTCTGTAATGTCCTTCCGGACATCATCCCTTAGCTCTTGCACATTTCTCTGCAGCTCCATTAGCATGGTTATGAGCTTTATTTTTAATTCTTTTTCAGGAAGACTGGTTAGGTCTATCTCCTTCTCAGGGTTTGCCTCTGTGATCTTGGTCTGTATCAATTTCTTCTGCCTTTTCATGGTGATAGATATATTTGTGGGGAGGTGGCACGTGTGTTGGGTAAGAGAAAGTCCCTTATTGCCAGTTTGTGGCCTTCCTCTGCTGGGAGAACAGCAGCCTCTAGAGGCTTGTGCTGGGCAGCTGCATGCAGACGGGGCTTCTGATCTTGCCCGGCTGCTATGGAGTTTATTTAGTTCTGCAGTTGCTGTGGGCGTGGCCTGCCTCAGGCTGCTGCTCCAATATGGCAGAGCCGTGTCAGAGGGGGAACAGGTGGGAGGCTGTTTATCATGGTGAGGGGCCTCTGAGCTGCGCTGTGGGGGTTTGGGTGCCCAGACTTCCCCAGGATTCCCAGCTGCTGGGCTAAGTGTCCTGGGGCACTTCCATCCATCTGTTGGGTCCCTGTCCTTTTAAGACTTTCAAAAAGCACTCGCTTTTCTTTGTCCCGGGTGCACCAGCCGTGGGGACCCACTCACAGGTCTTACTATCCTGTTTCCCTAGTTTCCAGCACCCCATGCACGCAGTGTGTGTCTGAGCTCTGGTGCGGATGGCTAGGGCTGGGTGTTCGGCAGTCCTGGGCTCCCTCTCCTTCCCCGTTCCAACTCCTCCCCTCCCGCTGGGAGCTGGGGTGTGGGGTGTTCAGGTCCCACTGGGCCGAGGCTTTTATCTTACCACATTCGTGAGGTGCTTGGTTCTCGTGGGTGTGGATGTAGTATGGCTGTTGTCCTATGTCTTCTGGTCTCTCATTTAGGATTAGTTGTATTTGTTGTATTTTCAAAAATATACATAGTTTTGGGAGGAGATTTCCACTGCTCTACTCATGCCACCATCTTGGTTCTCTCTCTCATTTTTTTTTTTTTTGCTGGTAATTGGTCTATTCAGATTTTCTGTTTTGTCCTGGGTCAGCCTTGGAAGGTTGTGTTTTTCTAGAAAGTTGTCCATTTCTTCTAGGTTATCCACTTTGTTACCATATAATTTTTCATAGTATTCTCTCATAATTCTTTGTATTTCTGTGGTGTCCATAGTGATTTTTCCTTTCTCATTTGTGATTCTGTTTATGTGAGTAGACTTTCTTTTATTCTTGATAAGTCTCGATAGAGGTTTATATATTTTGTTTATTTTCTCGAACAAGCAGCTCCTGCTTTAATTGATTCTTTCTATTGTTACATTCTTCTCACTTTTATTTATTTCTGCTTTAATCTTTATTATGTCCCTTCTTCCACTGACTTTGGGCCTCATTTGTTCTTCCTTTTCTAGTTTCATTAATTGTGAGTTTAGACTGTTCATTTGGGATTGTTCTTCTTTTCTGAGGTAGGCCTGTATTGCAATATATTTCCCTGTTAGCACAGTCTTGACTGTGTCCAACAGATTTTGTGGTGCTGAATTATTGTTATCATTTGTCTCCATATATTGCTTGATCTCTGTTTTTATTTTGGTCATTGATCCATTGATTATTTAGGAGCATGTTATTAAGCCTCCATGTGTTTGTGGGCTTTTTCATTTTCTTTGGGTAATTTATTTCTAGTTTCATTCCTTTGTGATCTGAGAAGCTGGTTGGTACAATTTCAATCTTTGTGAATTTACTGAGGTTCTTTTTGTGGCCTAGTATATGATCTATTCTGGAAAATATTTCATGTGCACTTGAAAAGAGTGTGTATCCTGTTGCTTTTGGATGGAGTGTTCTGTAGATGTCCATTATGTCCATCTGTTCTAATACGTTGTTCAGTGCCTCTGTCTCTTTACTTATTTTCTGTCTGGTTGATCTGTCCTTTGGAGTGAGTGGTGTGTTGTCGTCTCCTAAAATGAATGTCTTGCATTTTATTTCCCCCTTTAATTCTGTTAGTATTTGTTTCACATATGTAGGTGATCCTGTGTTGGGTACATAGATATTTACAATAGTTATATGCTCTTGTTGGTCTGACCCCTTTATCATTATGTAATGTCCTTTTTTATCCATTGTTACTTTCTTTGTTTTGAAGTCTATTTTGTCTGATACAAGTTCTGTAACTCCTGCTTATTTCTTCCTATTAGTTGCTTGAAATATCTTTTCCCATCCCTTTACTGTCAGTCTGTGTATGTCTTTGGGTTTGAAGTGAGTCTCTTGTAGGCAGCATATAGATGGGTCTTGTTTTTTATCCATTCAGTTACTCTACATATTTTGATTGGAGCACTCAGACCATTTACATTTAGGGTGATTATCAATATGTATGTAGTTATTGCCACTTTATTCTTCAGATTAGTGGTTACCAAAGGGTCCAGTGTAATTCCTTTACTATCTAACAGTCTAATTTAACTTACTTTGTATGCTATTACAAACACAACCTAATGATTCTTTTTTTCCCTCCTTTTTCTTCTTCCTCCATTCTTTGTATGTTATGAATCATACTGTATTCTTTGTCCCTTGGGTGACATATATTTAGCCTTAGGAGTACTTCCATCTATGGGAGTCCCTCCAAAATGCACTGTAGCAGTGGTTTGTGAGAGGTAAATTCTCTCAGGTTTTGCATATATGAAAATCGTTCAATCTCTCCTTCAAATTTCAGTGATGACCTTTCCAGTTAGAGCATTCTTGGTTCAAGGCCCTTCTGCTTCATTGCATTAAATATATCATGCCACTCCCTTGTGGCCTGCAAGATTTCTGTTAAGAAATCTGATGATAGCCTAATGGGTTTTCCTTTGTATGTGATCTTTTTTCTCTCTCTAGCTGCTTTTAAAAGTCTATCTTTATCCTTGATCTTGTGATGTTAATTATTATATGTCTTGATGTTGTCTTCCTTGGGTCCCTTATTTTGGGAGATCTGTGCACTTCCATGGCCTGAGAGACTATTTCTTCCCCAGATTGGGGAAGTTTTCAGCAATTACCTCCTCAATGACTTTCTTTCCCTTTTTATCTCTCTTCTTCTTCTGGTACCCCTGTAATGCAAATATTGTTCCATTTGGATTGGTTCCACAGTTCTCTCAATATTCTTTTATTCTAAGAGATTCTTTTTTCTCTCTGTGCCTCAGCTTCTTTGTATTTCTCTTCTCTAATTTCTATTCCATTTACTGTCTCTTCTACTATATCTAATTTGCTTTTAAATCCCTCCATTGTATGTATCATTTCAGATATGGAATTTCTTAATGATTGAATCTCCATCTTAAATTCATTCCTGAGTTCTTGAATATTTTTCTGTACCTCCACAAGCATGTTTATGATTTTTATTTTGAACTCTCTTTCAGGAGATTGGTGACTTCAGATTCATTTGACCATTTTCCTGAGGTTTGTGATATTTTGATCTGATCCTTGTTCTTTTGATGTTTCATATTTCTGTGTGGTGTCCTCTAGTACCCAGAAGCTCCAGTCTCTGTAGCTGCTCAACCCCTAGAGTGAGGATGGGGTTTGTAGTGGTGTGGAGCTGGTGCTTGGTGTGAGGAAAGATCCTTTCCCTGATTCCCATCCACCATGCCTGTCTCCAGTGTCAGAGCCAGTGGGCCGAGTACACAGGTGTAAGCCTCTGTGCTTTGCATCCCTAGCTGTTGTAGGCAGGGCCTCTCTCTGGCCTGACAGCAATGCAGTGACTGATGGTTTGCAAGGTGGTGCCATCAGGCCAGGAGGAACGCTCGGCAGGCTGCGTATCAAGTGGGGGGCCTTGGAGCTGAGTAGCCAGCCATGGGGATGGAGTGCCTGAAACTGCTCAAAGTTCCCAATGTGCTGGTCAGAACCCACCCAGACAACCTTGTCCTCCTATCCCTTCTCCAGTGCAGCAAGCTCCATGCAAACCCCTTCCCTTCAGCAACCCTCTCACTGCTAGGAAGCCTGTCAGACTGCCTTCTATTCCCTTCTCCCAGAGTGGCAGGTTGTGGATCCTGTCCTCCACAAATGGCCAGAATCTGTCTCTCAAGCACTCCACCTGTCCCACCTCCCCATCCTCCAGAGCACCACAATGTAGGTTTCTGCTTGCAAAGAAGATCTCCAAATTCTCCAGATTCAGCAGTCCCAGGCTTCCATCCTCATCCAGCTCTGTTTCTCTTCCTCCTGCTGGTGAGCTAGGGTGGTGGTAGGGTTTGGATCCCACCAGATCATGGCTTTGATATGTTGCTCTCTTTTGTGAGGTCTGCTCTGTTCATGAGGTCTGTATGCAGTCTGTTTCAGATTTCTTTCCTTTTTGCTGTTTTAGGCTTAGTTATATTATATATTTTCTCACTATCTGTGGTTTTGGGAGGAGTTCTCTGTCTCACCTCTCATGCCGCCATCTTAGAGAGTTCAAATTTTATTAATGTCAAATAGCAGATAAGAAACCTAAGAAAACAAGCCCTAGGCCTATTTGTTGCTATAGATGTTTTTCCCATTTGCCAGTATGCAAATTTATTTTATTTATTAATATTTATCTTTGAAGCATGTGTATATTCAGCTTTTAAAATTTTAGTTACAATGTTATGAATAAAATATTTGCCCTATCTTCAATTTTATCATGTAGTACATCTCCAGTAAGATAACTGATTTGAATTTTTCTCTTAACTCAAGGCTCCCTTTTATAGTGTGACTTAAAATCCCTTACAAGTCACTTCATAATTTCCAACTCTTTCATATTATAAGTGAACTTTATCCTGTTCTTCTTCTTGCATGTTCCTTAGATTCATGAAGAACATGAGTTATACCATAGAATAATCTCTTTTCTTAAGCAATTTTATGTAAAAGAATAACTTTATCTTAGCAACCTAAAATGAGGCTATCAAATGGACAAATTAAGAGAATTTTTAGTGATTAATATATAGTTATAAGTAAAAATAAAAATTAAACATTATTGGAATATGTGATTTTTTTATTCTTAAAATTTCAATCACAAAAATACTAATTATGTTAGAAAAACATTACTTTTTGAATATGAAATGTTTCACAGTATGAAACATTTCACATATTTTTTTCTCATTTGAAGTTTATAAATTAACAATGACTATTTTTTTGTTTCTTCCAACTTTGTAATATTAACTCCTTTCCATACTTTCAAAAAACTAGCTAAGCCCTGGTTTGTTAAATGGTCTTTCTGATGACAATGAGGAAAATAGAAGTTCTGGTGATTATGAACCACATATTAATTGCAGCATTATTTACAATAATATCTGGCAGCTAAGGTATGGTTGCAGGCTTAGTGTCCATAGATGAATGAATGGATAAAGAGGACATAGTATATGTGTATGTATGTACATGTATGCATATGTAAACATACAAATGCACACACCATGGAATACTATTCATCCATTAAGAAGAAGGCAATCTTGACATTTGCAACAGCATGGGTGGACCTTAAAGGCATTATCCTAAATGAAAAAATCCAGACAGATAAAGATAAATATATAATCTCACTTATTTGTGGACTCTTAAAGATCCCTGACCAAACAAATAAAATGATCCCAAGCTCATAGACACAGAATAAATTGATGGTTGCCAGAGGTGGTTTTCATCATGGAGGTGTCAAATAGATGAAGGGGGACAAAGGGTGAAAACTTTCAGTTATAAAATAAATAAGTCATGGAGATGTAATGTTCCAAAAAAAAATTACCTAAGTTCACATTTGCTAAGTAGTTTATCTGATGACAATGAAGAAAGTAGAAGTTTTAGTGATTAGATTAGAATATTATACCAGAGGGCAGTTCTATTCTTTATGAAGGGATTTAGGAGATATTTGCTAGAATAACCTTAGGCCTATCCTTGTAAGAAGTTGATGTTGAAATTCATGAGGCCTTTTACCCACCTGTGGAATTATCTTTTATGTCTATGACAACTATTAACAAACTTCAGAATGTACTGGTTCTAAAAGGGGGAAAATATTACAAGTGGGTGAGAATCTGAGAATGTAGGGAAAACTGCAACATCTGTGAGTGAAAAGAGAAGCATGCTGTGTGGGAGTAGCTCTGTGATAAATTAAGATGCAGTTGGGGAAGAAAGGAAATAATGAGCTAGCTTCATTTATGAACTTTAATTTTAGTAACTGTCATTTTCTCAAATGTTCTTCTTGAATATACTTCTCTTGTTACTATGTATCTATATAAAGTATATAGATAAATAAGACAGGGTAGAGCTTGCTAAAAGACATAGAGTGGTGTGGGGTTATGGTTACTCATTTGGACATACTACCAAAGTCTGTGGTGGAAGATATTTAAGGTGTATGGAAAGGCAAAGGAAGGAGTGTGGACTTTCAGTGGAAGATTTTATACATGTGAATAGGTTTTGAGTTCAGCTGAGAGATTAAAAGAAAAGATACTAGTTTGTCATAAGCAAAGTGCTCCAACAAATTCTATCTGGAAAACTCCAGTTCACCATCCATATTATCAGGAATAATTTCAACTAGCAATGACAATACCTAATATCCATTTATAATATATTAAAAATCCTATCCTAAATAGATAAAATCTGCTTACTGTAGTGATCCCTATTTGATACTCACTCAACATACCTTTAACTTTCACCTGTAATTTGTCTATAAATACTTAGAGGTTTATATTTGCTCTTAAATTCTCTCCTTTTGGGTCAGTGTTTGTTGGGACTATACATTTTTTTCCCAGTGGGCTTTCTTATGACAATTTATCTACATATTGCACATCAGTTCATTTTCATATGCTTGTCTGGAATCTACATAGCATTGGTCACAACTGAACTCTCAAAATAATTAGGAGTAGACTTTTAACTTTCTGCAGTGTACCCCCTCCATTGCTTACAGACCTTGCCAAAAATTAAAATGTGTATCATCTACCTAAGGGAACTAATTCTGATAATAAAAAGTTTTAAATGAATATTTATGTATTATTTAAATATAATCTGATCATAGCAGATAGAAATTTGTTAGCTTTGACTAGTACTTTTTTATGCTTCGTGAAATACATTTTACCTTTTCTTTTCAGTTTTTTATCACTGAGTCATCTGTTGAATTCTTGAATTCTTGCCGTAGAATTTCATGGGAGTCTGTAGAAACTCTATGAAGAGAGATGAATTATCTTCTATTAATAAAAAAAAATGATGGGTTCAATGGTGTATTTACTTTGCTTAATTAACAGATTTGTTATATAGTATACAGACACCCTCAAATTGTATGTATGGCTGTATTTGTGTGTGTTGAGATTGTGGGGGACAAATTGAGAGCACCCACTTTAGCATCGAGTTCTACGTAACCATCCCCACTGAGAAATTTTCAGAAGTCTTACTGTTTCATCAGTTTACTTCAAAAAGCTCCATAATATTTTTGAGGTCATGTTATTAATGGCATCTTCTATGATTTCAAATGATAAAACATAGTAACAGCATCAATGATATCATTTTCTTTATAAATGCCACCCACATTGCTGTCTCTTTCCTTAGAGTCTCTTTCTATTTGTCTTCTGTATTAATTTTCACTTCAAATTTGAAAGTGTTTAATATAGTTAATGTATAATAGAAATTTTTGTTCACTGGATCAAAATTACGTGACTGAGCTTAACCAAAGAAATAGAGGGAATCTGATTAATATGTGTTTACTAATATTTGCTTGTGGTGAACGTTAGTTCAAGTCTTTCACAAGTTTTACACATGTATTAGTGTGTAAAAACAATATAATTACAGTAAATAGTAAGCTGCATATTATTTTAGAATATATCTAAATCAAGTAACCTGTTATTTTAAAAAGCCGTATTCCTTCCTTCATTTATTTTCTAACATACTTGTATTAAAATTTCCCTTCCTAATATATTTGTTCTAATCTGGACCTCTAGGGGAGGCAGAAGAACTAGAGGTATGGAATTAGGAGAAATGGAAAGTCAGGGAATTGGAAAAGTAAAAATTCCAGAAAGACTGCAGTAAACAAGAAAAGCAAAGGAGGAAATAAATATTCCCAGGAAAAAATGTGAGAGCTACAACAATCATCAATTATAATTATGTTACTCTGAGAATTGTGAAGCACATGTGCCATCTGTCACCCTGCTTAAGCTATCACATCAGTGATCTGATAGTCACTATTGTTTTCCCATGGGTTTTCCTTTAATGATTCATCATGAAAGAATATGGTGGGATATTCTAGGAAAAGAGTGGATATTTTGGGGGAAAATTGTATCATCAGTAGAGCATGTGGTCTCCAGCATCCCAGGTGTATGATTCACACTCTGTAAAGAGCAAGTAGAATTTGGTTGTATGTCATGCACTAGCTTTTGGTCTGAGTTCAGGCAAATGTCATTGAAGGGACACACACACATAACATAAGTTAGAAATACTTTTATAAGAACATTATTACCAAGAATGATTTTGCTAAACCTGATTTCTAAATATGTGACTGAGAAAGTTTTATGATATGTATTCTAAATAATAACTGATATAACTGATAGATGATGCATCTTGTCTTAATAATGAAACATTTTAATGAGTGAACTAGATTCCCATTTGATGGGTGACCTAGCTCTTGAGAAAGTTCTTACTGTTGACAGTACTATTAGTAGAAAAAAAGTAATTTTGACTTATAAAATGTTCATGATAGACATGAAAGAATGCTTTTTTTGTTTTTCACATTTTCTTCAGAATACTTTGTCATCTGAAATTACTTTTTCATAGAATGTTTATATTGCTTCTTACTTTCTCAGTGAAATTTGTGCCAATTTTTTAAAAAGGCCATCATTCAGAACAGATCCACCTGTGAAAAACAAGATAAAAGAAAGGCTTTAATTGGATGTCTGACCCATAAAACTGCACCTTACTTTCTGCCAAAGATAATTTAACCACTAAGTCCATACTAAGCACAGGTTTTCTGAACACTACTATATTCAGAAAGTTTTTCCTTTAGCGCTAGTTTTTAACTACTTCATGAGTGTGTGTCTGATCTCCTTATGGGAAATTTATGCATCATGATGGTAAAAGCATGAAAACTTAATTGTTTTCATATCTTCACTCAACCTCTAATACGACATATATTCATGCAAAGTAACTTTGGTTGTGTCTGCTGTTGTTAAATTGGTGCGTGTGTGTGCCCAAGTATTTGTGCTTACATAAGTGACACACACACATATATAATATAAATTCTAAGACTGAATTATTTTTGTAGTAGTTATTATGATGTTGAAGTTTCTCCATACTCCCTATACTTATTAATCTCCCTCTACTCTTCATTTGGCAGTGATAGCTTTCCATAAGCTCCATTATGAGTTTGAAGTTAGTGTAATTTGAGATAAAGAATTCAATTGCAGATTCATATTAAAGAGCCCAGTAGTGAAAGTTGAATACAGGTCTGTAATCCCAAGACCCAAATAACTCTGAAAACTGATTTTTATAGCAGCAGAATTTAACCTAATTGAAGCCATTTGGCTTCAGAATTTGACTAGAATGACATTGGTTTATTTATAGTCTTTATCCCTCTAACTCTGAGTATCCATACAGTTCCCTACAGCATTATTAGTCTATTGAATTTCAAGATGCTGCCCAGATCATGCTAGGGTGCTGTTTAGTATGTAGTAAATGCATTTTATTACCTTTTTAATATTTAGAAGATTCTAACATTTGAAAACCTGTCTGACCCCAAGATGTTCAAATAAAGGATTGTGAACTGAAAAAAATCTAGTGAGAAAAATCAGCAATATGCTTTTAAATCGAATATTTAATTGAAATGTCTTTAATGCCTCAGTGGATTTAAGTAAAAACTATGACATCAGCACTCTTCTTTCCTTTTTATTTCATAATAGGTAACATTTCAGCATAGAATGTAGATAAATCTTGTGGCTAGTGGAGAAAAGGGAGATGGGTAAAGCATTATCTAGAGAACATATTTTTTTCTCATTGTTTTTCTCTTCTTTTATCCCACCATTTTATGTTTTATTATGGAAAGGAAAGTGTCCATGGAAACAACAGTGTATCATATTTGATATTATTATAATGTATTGTAGTTTGTATAGTAAAAATTAAAATATAAGAATATAAGACAGAAATATATTTAATATGTTGTTTGATCAAATTAAATTAAACAAACATTTTCAAAGACTTATAGACCTTTTCTGAAAAATGTTTGTGTCTGCATGAAATTTTTCATACATTATAAAAAAAATTAGTCTCACTGAATCCCTCCAAGTAATCTGTGAAGAAGCTTAGTCCTAAGATGTGCCCGAAATCATGCAAATGATTGGTGTAGGTCCTGCACCATGGCTTTTGTCTTTGAAATATTTGAAGTCTAATAGAGGATACAATTAAACAAAATACTAAATGCAATACAATAATTCTTATAATCAACGTAACTACAACGTGATATTGTAGCAGAGAGGAAGGAGGAATAACTGACACTTTATAAGGATGTTTTCCTGGAGATGCCATTTTAGTGAACAATCTTGGGAAGCATATTATACAGAGTTACGAATGAGGAAATCTGGAGGATGCTGTAGAATAGCTGAACTAAAAAAACACTGTGTACTCTCTCCAAGCACAATGTTCTAAATTCCATTATTGTATTTGCAGAAAAAAAAAGAACAAAATTTTAGTTTCTCAGTTTGGTTTTCCAGAACCCATTCATTTGTTCAGTAAATATTTTCTGAATATCTTTCCTGCTGTCTACTAGCTTTTAGAACATGGAACAAAGTGTTGGTTGTTAAGGAGCTCATTGTTCCATCAGAGACACAGGCAGATCAGCAATTAATTGCAGAATGACTTACAGGGACTGAACACTGTAGTCACATTTTGGCTGATGAGTAGTGCCAAGCCATCACCTAAGATTCCACTGGAATAGTACTGAAGGTAAATACACAAATCTGGGTAACAGTGCTCCAAACTAAAGAGAAGAACCAAGTTGGTGTCTGGAGAGATTTGAAGATATCTTTGAACTATACCTGCTCTACCTTCTGACGTGGAACATTCAAAATCACTGTCCCTAAATCTGGGACTCTAAGATATTGTCAAGCAGACCTTCATTGAAACTGAGCTGGTAAGAATCAGGCTTATTCCTTACAATGATTTCTCTTATATTTTCTTGTTCTGTGTTTGTTTTAAGACTGTAATTCCTAGGATTCAATATATATCAGTCACTGTAGTTAGTGAGAAGCAAGAGAAACTAATTCTCTCATGTTGGGTAAAGCTTAGTGTATAGAATACAGTATATGTAGAAGGTTGAGAAACTCAGTGTGGGTAACAACACTGCAGCTACCCCATGCACCAGACCTTGCAGCTTGTACCCCTGAGACTGGGCGGTGGATGCCATCACTAGCATCACTGGCACCTCTGCCAACACTGAGGCCTGTGTCACTGCCCAAGAGGTCTGTGGGCCAGTTCTCTCCTTGTCATGGCAACAGCACAGCAACCTCTCCAAAATCCAAAGTAAATGCATATGATTGATGACTCCCAAGACACAGACCTGCACCCCAGCTGCAAAGGAGGCTGAGTGAGGTTGTCATGGTCTTGTCTAGTTTGCAAGAGCAAGAAACCATTTGGTCTTACAAACATAGTGGATTTGGTAATGCATGTGATGGAAGAGCTGAGTAGCCAACCGGAGGACAATGAGACCATCCAGAGATGAGCAACAAAAGGAAGCTACTAACACTTCTGGGCTAGAGTAAGAATGGGTGCTGTCAGAGCCCAGAAAAGAAGGATATTTGGTTGGAACTAAAAGCAAATTGAGGAATGCTAGGGAATGTTGGAATCATGAGGGAGAAATTGTTCCAGGACACAGAGTCATGGGGGAGAGGGACCAAAATATTGCCTGAGACAGAATGAAAGAGAGACAAATACCCTGCCTAGCTTCTTTACTTCTCCCATGTTCCAAATATCCATCAATGCCTTCCATTGACATGACCTCTCCGGAAATCTGTTAGTTTCCTGTGAAACAGAGCTGAGCAGAAAAAGGGAAGAAGTGGTTCTGAGATAAAACAGGCAAGTCATCTGAATTTTGAGAGAGCCAGTAGCTGCAACTGTCAATTTCAACAAAAGTTATGAGCTCTACCTCTCAGCAGGATTCAAAAGGTAGGGAACTTCCCATTTGAAAGAGGGGTTTTAAGTGCCAGGCAAGTTTAGAAAAAGAGTGTATTCACTACACAGACCACCAGAAGCAAATAGGTGTTAATTCAATGGCAACACCTAGGAGGGAAAATCAACATATGGAGAAATTTGTTGACAAAAAAAAAGACAACATGAGTACTTGGAGCATTGTGTTCTGGGATGTAGAGTCCTCAGTTCAGAGTTGAGTTGCAAGCTGCATTGACTCACTAGCCTCGTTTAAGAATTCCAGTCATTGGTTGTTTACCTGGTAATTATACTTTTATTTAAGGATTCAAACTGAGAGTGGAAACTGCCAAAACCAAAATGGACAGTGAGGGGACAGGGAATCCCTGTCTTCTGTTGTCACTTTCTGTACCTCACTGCAGAGTTAATAAAGCAAGAAAAACAATCATGATTCTGAAGAACTAGTTAAAAGAAGCATTTCCCCAGAGGGTTTAGAGGAAGAACAAACCTCTGATGATGATTTTACAAACCAAAAAATAGTTCTAACCATTACCAAATCCTAATGTCACTTAGTTTCTATACCTGTTTCTGCAGGTGAAGCTGTTGACCACCCATTTCTTCTTAAATTTCTACCCGATACTATGCCTTTTATTCCTCTTTTTTTCTATATTTTTACTCTGATCCTTAATATTTAATTTTCTTCAGAAATCTGTTTTTTCTGCCCACTACCTTTTTCATGTGACATGCAATTGTTGAAAGATATAATTTACTTTTACTTTCAATGTTCACAAATATACAGGTGACTTCCAAATCTACATGCACAGTTTTTCACCTATTATTCTGAAGGTCTGTGTTCACAAGGAGTTGTTTACTACCCCTAATTCCATCCCATATTTAACACATCTTTCCTAAAACTGACTTGTCATGTATTCCTTCATTCAGCTGGGGATCTCACTATCTTATATTCAGTCTATCAACTTTGAATATTCCATGTCTCTCATCCCCAAATCCAATCATTTGTAAACTCTTACTTAATCTTATTAAAATATATCTTTTACTATCCAGTCCAACTCCTGTTGTCTTATTTCAGGCTTTTATCATCACTTTTGGGCAATTGTTATAAACAACTAACAGACCTCCTGCCTTTAGGCTTGTTTACTCAAGTATATTCCTAACGTTGCCAGAAATCTATCTAAAAGATGTGTATGTCACACTTATTTTCTTAAAACTCTTAAATAGCCAGTTATACCAGATAAAAACCTAATCACTCAAGCTCTTCACTCATCCTCTAATGCTTTGTATCATGCCTCTTTTCTTTCTGAAATTGGGTCTACTCCCTTTCAATGTTGTTCTATCTCTTCGGAGTCTTCCCATCTCAATCCTGTAGACTTTATCTGGCAAACTCCTATTCAGTTTTCAAGATGCAGCTTACAATGGTTTTCAGTAATCCTTTCAGACTAGGTCCCACTGAATTAAAGCTCCCACCATTTGTTCCCATTCACAGAACAAACACTAAGCATATTTCTATGTCAGTAGATTGTGAGATCCTAGAGTGCAGGACAAATCTCATTCATCTTTACCTACCCAGATCCTATCTGAGACTGGTACATAGTGAAATTTTGAGTCTGAATGCTGGCACTTGTGTTGTTCTTCTAATATTAATCAGCTAAATAGATTTAGGAATGACACTTACCTCATATAACCTCAGTTTCTTATCCATTATGTGGTATATTATATCTACTTGTGTGTTTATGAGTGTCATATGAGATGTTTGTGGATGTGCAGTATATACTACATGAAATATCTGTATGTCTGTGGTTTTATTCACAGTGTTGTTTTAACTAATAGCAAATTACTAGGAACTTGAGCTTAAGCACAGCTTCTTAGAAACATAGCATAGGAAGACATTTAACTTGGTAAGAAAAAGAGAAAGGACTTTGTTTTTTGTCCTTGCTGTAGTAAAGATATTTATCAACAAAAAGTTACTACATATAACTGATAAAATGGGTATTTAAAAGTACACTTGCTTTTAGATCTGTATAGGAGTCATGGAAAACATGATAAAAATTTATAACGTGGTTACTTTAGATTCTAGGGAATGTTTAAATTTTCTTCTAATAGTTTAACAGAACATGAAAAAGAAGCCAAAGTGTGAGAAGAAACAGAGCAACAGAGTTTTGTTTACCTGACCTAAAACATTTAAAATAAGAACATAATTTATCATTGTGATGGTCAAAAACTAATTCAGCTATGTATTTACATATCTAAGATGTCACTTGGAGTCTTTTCAATATGCTTTCTGTTTTCTATTTTACTTCCTGTTTCTAAATAAACATGCACAAACAATTTAGGAATGATAAAATATCCATGGAATCATCTTAAGAATTAAATACTCAAAATTTATCAATTAAAAAGCAAAATAAATTTTAAAATGCTATTTAAGGTAAAATGTACATTTGTCCAATTTGCAAGAGTTTTAACAGGGTAAAATGATACAATTTTAGAGGTGATTACTAAGAAATACTTGGGAAATTTTTATTTTCAGAGTCCCAGAGAGCATGTTGTAACTATGATGTCGTTGGTAAACCATTTAACTGGGGTTATTTGTGCAAAAACAGATTAACAAAGACAAGAAACTTTATAAAATAGTAGTTTTATCTGGTTAAAAAAAAGGTCTAACAAGCAATTTCATTTGTATTTTTAAAAGAATATGAAAAACTCTCAGCAAAATGGGAATAGAGGGCAAGTACCTCAACATAATAAAGGCCATCTATGATAAACCCACAGCCAACATTATATTGAACAGCGAGAAGCTGAAAGCATTTCCTCTGAGATCGGGAACTAGACAGGGATGCCCACTCTCTCCACTGTTATTTAACATAGTACTGGAGGTCCTAGCCACGGCAATCAGACAAAATAAAGAAATACAAGGAATCCAGATTGGTAAAGAAGAAGTTAAACTGTCACTATTTGCAGATGACATGATACTGTACATAAAAAACCCTAAAGACTCCACCCCAAAACTACTAGAACTGATATCGGAATACAGCAAAGTTGCAGGATACAAAATCAACACACAGAAATCTGTGGCTTTCCTATATACTAACAATGAACCAACAGAGAGAGAAATCAGGAAAACAACTCCATTCACAATTGCATCAAAAAAAATAAAATACCTAGGAATAAACCTAACCAAAGAAGTGAAAGACTTATACTCTGAAAACTACAAGTCACTCTTAAGAGAAATTAAAGGGGACACTAACAGATGGAAACTCATCCCATGCTCGTGGCTAGGAAGAATTAATATCGTTAAAATGGCCATCCTGCCCAAAGCAATATACAGATTTGATGCAATCCCTATGAAACTACCAGCAACATTCTTCAATGAACTGGAACAAATAATTCAAAAATTCATATGGAAACACCAAAGACCCCGAATAGCCAAAGCAATCCTGAGAAAGAAGAATAAAGTAGGGGGGATCTCACTCCCCAACTTCAAGCTCTACTATAAAGCCATAGTAATCAAGACAATTTGGTACTGGCACAAGAGCAGAGCCACAGACCAATGGAACAGACTAGAGAATCCAGACATTAACCCAGACATATATGGTCAATTAATATTTGATAAAGGAGCCATGGACATACAATGGCGAAATGACAGTCTCTTCAACAGGTGGTGCTGGCAAAACTGGACAGCTACATGTAGGAGAATGAAACTGGACCATTGTCTAACCCCATATACAAAAGTAAACTCAAAATGGATCAAAGACCTGAATGTAAGCCATGAAACCATTAAACTCCTGGAAGAAAACATAGGCGAAAACCTCTTAGACATAAACATGAGTGACCTCTTCTTGAACATATCTCCCCGGGCAAGGAAAACAACAGCAAAAATGAGTAAGTGGGACTATATTAAGCTGAAAAGCTTCTGTACAGCAAAAGACACCATCAATAGAACAAGAAGGATCCCTACAGTATGGGAGAATATATTTGAAAATGACACATCCGATAAAGGCTTGACGTCCAGAATATATAAGGAGCTCTCACGCCTCAACAAACAAAAAACAAATAACCCAATTAAAAAATGGGCAGAGGAACTGAACAGACAGTTCTCCAAAAAAGAAATACAGATGGCCAACAGACACATGAAAAGATGCTCCACATCGCTAATTATCAGAGAAATGCAAATTAAAACTACAATGAGGTATCACCTCACACCAGTAAGGATGGCTGCCATCCAAAAGACAAACAACAACAAATGTTGGCGAGGCTGTGGAGAAAGGGGAACCCTCCTACACTGCTGGTGGGAATGTAAGTTAGTTCAACCATTGTGGAAAGCAGTATGGAGGTACATCAAAATGCTCAAAACAGACTTACCATTTGACCCAGGAATTGCACTCCTAGGAATTTACCCTAAGAATGCAGCAATCAAGTTTGAGAAAGACAGATGCACCCCTATGTTTATTGCAGCACTATTTACAATAGCCAAGAATTGGAAGCAACCTAAATGTCCATCAATAGATGAATGGATAAAGAAGATGTGGTACATATACACAATGGAATACTACTCAGCTATAAGAAAAGGGCAAATCCAATCATTTGCAGCAACATGGATGGAGCTGGAGGGTATTATGCTCAGTGAAACAAGCCAAGCGGAGAAAGAGAAATACCAAATGATTTCACTTATCTGTGGAATATAAGAACAAAGGAAAAACTGAAGGAACAAAACAGCAGCAGAATCACAGAACTCAAGAATGGACTAACAGGTACCAAAGGGAAAGGGACTGGGGAGGATGGGTGGGTAGGGAGGGATAAGGGGGGGAGAAGTAGGGGGGTATTAAGATTAACATGCATGGGGGGGTAGGAGAAAAGGGAGGGCTGTACAACACAGAGAAGGCAAGTAGCGATTCTACAACAGGTTGCTACGCTGATGGACAGTGACTGTAAAGGGGTTTATAGGGGAGACCTGGTATAGGGGAGAGCCTAGTAAACATAATATTCGTCATGTAAGTGTAGATTAGTGATAGCAAAAAAAAAAAAAAAAAAAAAAAAAAAGGGCAGTTCCTGTGTGGTAACCTCCAACGAGTTCTACACAAGGGTATAAAGGGCATATAAAAGTGTAGGCAAAGGGTCTGTTTGTGTTTATACAGAGGATCAAAGCCTAATTGGGCTACCCCGAAAATGAACTAAGATATGATATGAAAAAGAACTTCCAACATCTGCACCCTCTGGAAGACTCATGCCAGAAGATGATCATCAAAAAACCCCAACAAAGATCCACGCACTGCTACAGCTGTAGATGCACTCATCCCACCAGTTCCTGGACCTGCCATGGGAATGAGGAAGGAGATATCTAAGCTGGCCTGTGCATACAGTAAAACAACAAAATTGGACTGGATCTATACTGTTGGAACTCAACCAAGAATTTGGAGAAGTGCAAATTGTAGCGCTCCAAAGTCTTACAACTACAAACTATTTATTGTTAAAAGAACATATGGCATGTGAACAGTCCCCAGGAATGGGTTGTTTTAATTTGTCTGATTTCTCTCAGACTGTTCAAGTTCATTTGGACAATATCCACCATATCATAGATAAGTTTTCACAAATGCCTAAGGTGCCTAACTGGTTTTCTTGGTTACACTGCAGATGGCTGGTAATTACAGATATGCTTTGGTTATGTAACTATACTCCTATTATGTTAATGTGTGTGTGCAATTTAAGTAGTAGCTTAAAACCTATACATGCTGAAGTTACTCTACAAGAAGATATATCAAAGAAATAATCAATCTTCCCATGTTTTCTTCCGCCTGCTACTTCTATAGCTTTTCTTCTTCCTTCCTAATTACAACCCTTAAATAGAATTCGTGCCTCATATCAAATTTACCAAGTATCATAATTCTTCCAAGTGGTAAAGATACCTCAAGACAAATGCTGGGCATAGAAGCCACAGGGCATAAATATGCAAAGAAGTAAAAAGCTAACTTTTTCAAACAATAAGGCTTCTCTCTCACTTACCAACTTCACATTTCCCTGTATGGCCCCGGAAGATGACTGGTTAGCCAGAGACGGGTAAGATTCCTCAAGGGAGGAACAACCTAAGACAGGCACAGTCGCAGGGGGGCCATCAGGTGAGAAATTGGGGATCAACAGAGGTGAGGCTTAGAACCTCACCCCCCCGTTCTGAGAGAAATCTTCTGCATACGTGGATGTTTTATTGCCCTTGTCTAGCTTGGATTAACACATAGTCTACAGGCACACACCTGATCATCTACATGTGCTCTCTTACAACACTAAACTATGTTTTCTACCTTTATCTTGTATCTACCTACCACTTCAGCATTTTATTAAAAATAATAATAATAAAGAGAGAAATGTGGTATCCACATATAAATCAAGTATAAAAACCAAATCAGTATTCATATTTGAACTGACTGTTTATAGTTCATAATGTATGAGCAAAACAGAAAGTTTCTGTGATGACTGCCCTTGTACTGTTCACTATGTAACTTATTCATTATGTAAGAATTTGTTCTACATGTAAAAACTTGTTTGTTATGCCTCAGAAGATTGGAGACTGACAAAAATTAGGCTTGGGGTGGAATAATGATTGTGCATTGAGCATTGACTCCCCTATACAGAATTTTATTGTCGTTAACAACCATTTGATCAATAAATATGAGAGATGCCCTCACAAAAAAAAAAAAAAAAAAAAAAAAAAGGACAGACTTCCAATGGTAAAATAAATTAGTAACCGGGATGTAATGTATAGCATAAGGAATATAGTCAAGATATTGTAACAGCCTGGTAGGGTGATAGCTGGAACCTAGAATTATGTATATAAATGTTCTACCACTGTGTTGTACACTTGAAACTCATGTAATGTAATACTGTGTGTCAACTACCCTTCAATAAAAAATAATTATTAAAAAAAAAAAAAAAAAAAAAGAATATGGATTAAGGGCAACAAAGTCCTTTTTAATAAGCTTTACTGTTAATGAACTGGTCTCAGAGATGTTCCAAAGCAATTTTCTTAGAAAATTAGGACAAAGTATTCCTGTTTTTCTACTAAGCCATGCTAAAGTCACAGTTCAGCCTGAGGAAGGGAAAAGAATCCTATTCTCACTATACCAATACCACTTTTCATTTTACAATCTTCTTTCCCAGTAATAAGTACTTACAATGAAATGAGTAGAAAAAAAAAGAATAAAAGGAGAAAAGGCTGGAGGGGGTGAGGATGGGAAATGAAGAACTGGACCAACTATGAATAAAACAACAGACAGGATATTTCATGTAGTATATAGCATATACTTATAGACATTACATTTAAGCCTCATAATAGCCACGCAGGTAAGTAAGTAGACATTATTGTTATTATACCAAGTTGGTACAAAGCATGATCTTCAACAAATCAAGGCCTACATATTTTATGCACAAGAGACAGTAAAAGTAATTGATATTAAAGTTTCAGCTTTAGAATTATGCTGCCCATGTACTGCTTACACCTGCCCCTATTGCCAGTTGTCTCAAGGGCACATTTTTCTTAACATAAATAACCAAGTATGTAGGAACAAACATTTCTTTATTACAAAACATTACGTTTTCATTCAAATAAACTCATTCTCATCATTTAGAGTACATGGTTGTCTCCTTGAATAGGTGAAATAAAGTAGTCATAAAAAGCACACACATGTATTTTAAAGTAATAGCAATTCTATTTGAGACCTAGTTCCCATATTGTGGTAGTTAATATTGTGCCTAGATTAACATTAGATTGGCCAGAATAAATAATGCTGTTGCTATATAATAAAACAAGAAATTTCAATAAGCAGGGCATTATCTATTTTCCTATGATAATTGTAATCATGGACAAACAGATGGAGCCCTAAAATGATTCTGGTAAATAACTGGACTTGGTTGAGAACAGCATTTTATATATTTCCCCTTTTCCAAGGATCACTGAGTACTCTTCAAGTATTACCTGATATCTACTTGTTCTCCCCCAAAATTATATTGCTTGAGACCTATTTATCATGCTGCTCTCTTACTGACTTGATCCAGGAAATGATGCTCTTGCAATGGCACAGTGAGCGCTCTCAAGGAGCCCCTGGAGCCTTTTCAATTATTTCTGTTAAAAATAAGGCTCTGCCTGTTAGGGGGAATAGTTTTAAAATTTATCTAAGGGGCACATGGTAGCTGATAAATCATTGCTCGTAAAAATAACCATACAGAAACTGTGGCTTAGAAATCAAACAGCCTTTTGAAAATGAGTTCAATAAAGAACCACAAAAAAGAATCTAATCCTTCAGAAGAGTTGACTTTGCTTAAATCCTATGGATTTTTATTTAGAAAATGAAATAGATCCTTCATATAAAGTTAAGAATAATCTCTCCAGTTGATTACTACTGAGGATCTTCTGATGGCATCTGTGAAGGACATCAGATAACCTTAAGGACGAAAGGACTTGTGGTCTAGGGACCCTATCTCAGTCTTACAGAATTGTCATTCCACAAAGTACAAATTACCATAAGCAAAATTACTTCCTGAGAGGACCTTTCATGGCCCAATTCCTTTGACAAAGCCCTGAGGAATTGAGGATGTGGCCCCAGCCCCACTTTCTCCCCAGGCATTATCAGGGTTTGCTCTGGGGTCAGAGGGTTGGGGGCTGTGGAGCTTTGGCAAAATTGTGCTTGTTGGCTCAGAATATATACTTACATCACCCCTTAGAAGCTGCAATTGTGCTGATTTCTAATGTTTCTATTTATTCTGCTTTTCTTTTTATTCATGAGAACTTTTGAATGCTAAGGCAAAACTGGTAGAAACTTGTGAAAAGTTAGATCTCTCTTCACCGATCTGAACATTCTGCCATGTCACATTTCCCAAGAGCTGATCTAAATGTTGTTAGCAAATCATTTTTACAGAATAAGAGGGAATCACTATTTTTCAAGATATTTTGATTTTTAAATAATTTATTATGTCTAACATTACTTTGTTTAGACAATTGAAATGTGGAAAATTTCTATATATGTGCACTGATCTTGTCTCAGTGCTTTCATTAGAAGAACTTACTATTATGCAATTATTAAATCTTCTTACAGCAAGTAAGAAATTTGAAGTGATTTTAATAAATCCAAACTGTAGTTATGTTTTGGTAATGTGATATTATAAACAATGGAATCTTATTGTATTATCCTTCTGTTATTTAAAATTTTGTACAGAAGTATTTGTAAACAAAAATGAGATGGTTAGAAATTTGAATAGTTGCTTTTTAACAGAGGATTTATAAGATGATATGAAAAAATATAGCTCTTTTTTGCTTTCTACAAAGGAAATGATTAGAGTATTTTAATTTAAATAACATTTACTTAGAAATCTAGTTCTGTCTCAAGTTAAGCTCTAATAATACATTTGTATATTGGGATCCAATATTATATTTATTTATTTATTGTCTTTTTTCTTTTAATTAAGGTATCACTGATATACACTCTTATGAAGGTTTCACATGAAATAAAACTGTAGTTATTACATTCACCCATATTATCAAGATACCCACAAACCTCATTGAAGTCACTGTCCATCAGTGTAGTAAGATGCCAGAGTCACTACTTGTTTTCTCCGTGTTACACTGTCTTCCCTATGACCCACCCCAACACCATGTGTATCAATAATAATATCCCTCAATCCCCTTCTCCCTCCCTTTCCCTACCCCTCCCCTTTGGTAACTCCTAGTCCCTTCTTGGTGTCTGTGAGTCTGCTGCTGTTTTGTTCCTTCAGTTTTGCTTCATTGTTATACTCCACAAATGAGGGAAATTATTTGGTACTTGTCTTTCTCTGCCAGGCTTATTTCACTGAGCTTAATACCCGCCAGCTCCATCCATGTTGTTGCAAAAGGTTGGATTTGGTTTCTTCTTATGGCTGAATAATATGCCATTGTGTATAGTACCAAATCTTCTTTATCCATTCATCTACTGATGGACACTTAGGTTGATTCCATATCTTGCCTATTGTAAATACTGGTGCAATAAACATAGGGGTGCATATGTCTCTTTGAATCTGACATCCTGTTTCCTTTGGGCAAATTCCTAGGAGTGGATTTCCTGGGTCAAATGATATTTCTATTCATTTTTGGAGAAACCTCCATATTGCTTTCCACAATGGTTGGACTAATTACATTTCCACCAGCAGTGTAGGAGGGTTCCCCTTTCTCCGCATCCTCACCAGCATTTGTTGTTCCTTGTCCTTTGGATGTTGGCCATTCTAACTGGTGTGAGGTGATATCTCATTGTGGGTTTCAATTTGCATTTCTCTGATAATTTGTGAGGAGGAGCATCTTTTCATTTGCCTGTTTGCCATCTGAATTTCTTCTTTGGAAAATTGTCTGTTCATATTCTCGGCCCATTTTTTAGTTGGGTTATTTGCTTTTTGGGTGTTGTAGTGTATGAGTTCTTTATATATTTTGGATGTCAACTCCTTGTTGGAGATGTCATTTACAAATATATTCTCCCATACTGTATGATGCCTTTTTGTTCTACTGATGGTGTCCTTTTCTGTACAGAAGCTTTTTAATTTGATGTAGTTCCCTTTGTTCATTTTTGCTTTTGTTTCAATTGCCAAGGAGATGTGTTCAGAAAAAAGTTGCTCATGTTTATGTCCAAGAGATTTTTATGTATGTTTTCTTCTAAGAGTTTTATGGTTTTATGACTTACATCCAGGTCTTTGATCCATTTCAAGTTTACTTTTGTGTGTGGAGTTAGACTGTAATCCAGTTTCATTCTCTTACATGTAGCTGCCCAGTTTTGCCAACACCAGTTGTCAAAGAGGCTGTCTTTTCCCCATTGTATATCCAAGGTTCCTTTATTGCATATTAATTGACCATATATGCTTGGGTTTATGTCTGGGCTCTCTATTCTGTTCCATTGATCTATGGGTTTGTTCTTATGCCAGTACCAAATTGTGTTGATTACTATGGCTTTGTAGTAGAGCTTGAAGTCAGGAAGCATCATCCCCCAGCTTTATTCTTCCCTCTCAGGATTGCTTTGGCTATTTAGTGTCTTTTGTGATTCCATATGAATTTTAGAACTATTTGGTTTAGTTCATTGAAGAATGCCATTTGTATTTTGATGGAGATTGCATTGAATCTGTAGATTACTTTAGGCAGGATGGTCTCATTTTGACAATATTAATTCTTCCTATCCAGGAGCATGGGATGTGTTTCCATTTATTGGTGTCTTCTATAATTTCTCTCATAAGTGTCTTGTAGATTTCATGGTATATGTCTTTCACTTCCTTGTTTAGGTTTATTCCTAGGTATTTTATTCTTTTTGATGCAATTGTAAATGGAATTATTTTCCTTATTTCTTTTTCTGTTAGTTCATCATTGGTGTATAGGAATGCAACAGATTTCTGTGTATTAATTTTGTATCCTGCCACGTTGCTGAATCCAGCTATTAGTTCTAGTAGTTTTGGAGTAGATTCTTTAGGGTTTTTTATGTACAACATCATGTTTACTGCAAACGACCAGTTTAACTTCTTCCTTACCAATCTGGATGTCTTTATTTCTTTGTGTTGTCTGATTGCTCTGGCTAGGATCCCCAGTACTAAGTTGAATAAGAGTGGGAAGAGTGTGCATCCTTTAATTTGTCTTGTTCCCCATCTTAAAGGAAATGCTTTCAACTTCTCGCTGTTAAGTATGATGTTGGCTGTGGGTTTCTTATATATGGCCTTTATTATGTAGACGTACTTGCCCTCTATACCCATTTTGTTGAGTTTTTATCATGAATTGATGTTGAATATTGTAGAATCTTTTTGTTGCTGTGGTGTATGAAGTTGATGGGTTTTTTAATGTTATCTAACAGTCTAACTTAACTCTTTAATATACTACTTCTAATAGCATCTAAGCATTCTTTTATCCCTCCTTTTTCTCCCTCTTCCATTCTTTACATATTAGGAATCATATTCTGTACTCTTTGTTTATCCCTTTTCTGACTTTGGGGGTAGCTGATTTAATTTTGTATTTGCTTAGTAATTAATTGGTCTACTTTATTCACTGTGGTTTTATTTGCTCTGGTGGCAGCTATTTAGCCTTAGGAACACTTCCATCTATAGCAGTCCCTCCAAAATACACTGAAGAGATGGTTTGTGGGACGTAAATTCTCTCAGCTTTTGCTTATCTGGAAATTGTTTAATTCCTCCTTCAAATTTAAATGATAATCATGCTGGATAGAGTATTATTGGTTCAAGGCCCTTTTGTTTCATTGCATTAAATATACCATGCCACTCCATCCCTTGTGGCCTGTAAGGTTTCTGTTGAGAAGTCTGATAATAGCCTCATGGGTTTTCCTTTGTATGTAATCTTTTTTCTCTCTTTGGCTGCTTTTAATAGTCTGTCCTTTTCCTTGATCTTTGCCATTTTAATTATTATATATGTCTTGGTGTTGTCCTCCTTGGGTCCCTTGTGTTGGGAGATCTGTTCACCTCCATAGGCTGAAAGACTATCCTTCCAAAGCCTGGGAAGTTTTCAGTAATTACTTCCTCAAAGACACTTTCTATCCCTTTTTCTCCCTTTTTCTTCTTCTGGTATCTCTGTAATGCAAATATTGCTCCATTTGTATTGGTAACACCATTCTCTCAATATTCTTTCATTCCTAGAAATCTTTTTTTCTCTCTGTGCCTTAGTTTATTTGTATTCCTGTTCTCTATTTTCTATTTCATTTACTGTTTCCTCTACCTCATCGAATTTGCTCTTAAATCCTTCCATTGTATGTTTCATTTCAGATACTGTACTTTTCAATGTTTGTATCTCATTCTTGAAGTCCTCCCTGAGTTCTTGGATGTTTATTGTAGCTCCTTGAGCATGTTTATCTTTATTTTGAAATCTCTTTGAGGAAAACTGATGAGTTCAGTTTCACTTTGCCCTCTTTCTGGTGTTTGTGGCATTTTGGTTTGCATTAGGTTCCTTTGACATTTCATATTTATAGGTGGCACTCTCTAGTGCCCAGAAGCTCTACTCTCTGGAGCTTAGCCCCTGGAGTCATGACAGGGGTTTCAGGTGAATGGTCATTGTGCCTGCCTGGAGGAAAGAGCTCTTCCTGCTTCCCAACTGCAGTAACTGCCTCCACTGCCAGGGCCAGTGGAACGAGCACACAGGGAGAAGACTCTACGCTATGAACTTTTATCTGCTTTAGGAAGGGCCACCCTCTTGTTGGCCTGATGCAGTGGTGGGGGCAGCTTGTTTCTGAGCTGATGCCCGCTGGGATGAAGGAGCGGCAGGCTGCGTATTGGGGTTGGTGGAGTGCCTGAAGCTCCTGAAAGTTCCCAACAATTTTGTCCACCTGTCCTTTCTCCTGAGCAGAAAGTTCTGTGCACTTCTTGCTCCTTTAGCACCCCTCTCATTGTTAGTAAGTCTTTCAGAGTGCCCCCCTTTCTTTTGAATGCTTAGAATCTCAGTCTCTCCAAATATTCTGTCAGTCTTAGCTTTCCAACCCCACTAATCTCCAGAGCACCATGTAATGTAGGTTCATGCCCCCAGAGCAGATATCCAGAGCTGGGTGTTCAGCAGTCCTAGGGCTCCACCCATTCCCTGCTCTATTTCTCTTCCCCCTGCCAGTGAGCTGGGGTGCAGGAAAGTCTTCGGTCCTGCCAGATCACAGCTTTGGTACTTTACCCTTTTCCATTTGGTCTGGTCTGTTTCTCTGGTGTAGGCAGTCTGCTGCAGCCTTCTTTCTTGTTGCTCTTTCAGGATTAGTTGTATTTGCTGTATTTTCTTATTATATGTGGCTTTGGGAGGAGGTTTCTGTCTCACCTCTCACACAGCCATCTTTAATCCCCCCATCTGAGATATCTATTTATTTTGATAGATAAAATAGCTAACTGGATCTTAGCTTGTTCAAGGATGAGGCAAATTTAATAAGCTTAGTATGAAAATGGATCTTCCTAAATTTAAAGTAATAAAACATGTGTATAGACATGTTAAGCAAAGGGATTTTAGAGTTGGCCCTAGTAAGCAGTCATCTGCATTCACCCATTCAATCTCAGCATAATATACCAATGAATACATGGATCAAAGTTGGAACATTACTGTTACCCATCCCATTGGCATAGTAATTTTGCAAAAGTTAAGACAAGAAAATTGGTGATTCAATTAAGACATAAAATTCTGAGGTTCTTAGAGTTAAAATTATGGGGGAGGTGCTGTGGACAGTTCTTAAGCAAAGAAGAATATGTTAAAGTAATTGAGCTTCATCAGTTCTGTCCCTCTTTATGGAGCCATGGTGTCATGGAAAAACTTGAACTCTGCTGGGGAGTCCACTCTCCCTGGAAACTGGAGCTTTAACACATGGTATACTTCATAGTGTCCCCCTATCAAACATTTCTTCATATGTGGTTCCTTATATGCCAAACTAAACTTTACAATGGATATCACAATTTACTCTTTCTGCTTATTTTAAATGCAGTGGATCCAAGGCTGGTTAATCCTTCCTTAAATGTTGTCTTGCCTGCATTCTTCAGTAATAGCTGTGGTAGGATTCTAAGATGTCCTCTGGGATTCCCACCTCCTGGTGTAAACAGCCTGTAAAATTGTCTCCCCTTTAAAGTGGGTAAAACCTGTGAATATGATGAAATATCACTCCAATGACAACATTACTAATCAGTTGATTCTTAATCAGAAGTGTAGTTAACCTGGGTGAGACTGAATAACCAGCAAGCCCTTTAAACAAAGGTGAAGCAGTAGAGAGGTACTCTTCCTCTGCACCTAGAGGAAAGGAGCAGCTATGTCATGAAATTTTGTGAACTTCCTATAAAGAAAGTCAGGGATTTATAATAGGAGGGTGTTGGCATCGAAAAAACCACAAGTTCCATAAAGAAATAAAGACAGGCTGGCACCTTAATTTTACCTTTGTGAGATGCAAAGCAGAGAATCCTATTAAGCAAAGCTTGGAGTACAGAAACTATAAGATAGCATGGTTGCTATTTTAAGCCACTGATTGATGCTGTTGTTATACAGCAATGGAAAACATACAATACTACAAGTTTGAAAGTGAATGGTCCCCTTTCTTAGCTTAGAATGACAATACAGTCTTTTCCCTGATTATTTTTTAGTCACTTCAGTGAGAACTTGAAACAAATGAAGACTTGAAGTAGATGTCTTCAATTCCTGGTGGTCTTTTCCTTTTGTTTTAAACCTCACTTTTTATAGCTTGAAACTTCATGACAAGGCCAATTTTCTATGTTGAAAGACATTTAGAGTTTTAAGTAGGTCTTACTATGGTAGATTATTACCAGGCAAATTGTTCCTAGAATATCCTAACCATAGTGACAACTAAAAATTTCATTCTGTGCATTTTCCTAAATAAAATATGCTGAAGTAGTCTGCATTAGTTCTAACAGCATTCCTCAGAACTATGGTTTAAGGAATGCAGATGGCATATTTTTCTTCATATGGTGAGTATTAATATGTTGTACTGTTCTCTTTTTCTTTTTCCCATAATTTTCAAACAATGATTTTGATAAAACCACTGATCTTCCAGGAAGCTAACTACTCCCACCCTTGAGATAAAAGTAGCACCTGCAATTCCAGGACATACTGATGTTACTTGGCATCATTTTAGTATTACACAGATACAAGGCTTTCATTTTAAAAGCATATGCCAATGGCTGACATATCTCTAATGCAGCCTGCAGAAGCCTGTAATTTATCTTGCTTAAATTCTCTGGGGAGTTAACCTAAGTCTCCTCATATATTGTCACTGGATTGACGATTATATCTGCATCTGTGCCAATTTTTAGTTTGACTTAATAATTTTCTTGGACAAAAGTTAGTTAAGCAGTCCATTTTATGCTGCTTAGAAAGTTCTTAGGTAGGGATGAATGTTGCTGCTTTCTGATTGTGTATCTGTGTGATCATGCATGCACATAAGTGTAAAAATCATTTTAGTATTCATAAAATCTAGGTAATTTGAGAAGTCTAAATTTTGAGTTTTGGGAGTTTTAATTTAGGGGTAGAAAGTGTAATACATAAATTGTGGGAGGTGTTGATTGAATATTTTCAACCATGGCTTCTTTTCTTACTTTTCTACTGTCATTTTTTACTAAGACATTTACATATGGATAAAACCACACATGCTGCATCCTTTCTTTCTGGAAGTTTTGTGAATTACACAAGAAATCAGGGCAAAGCCAATAACAATATAATATCTTTTCTGAGTTTAAAATACATATGTAATTAACATATGGTGACAGTAGCAATAAGGCAGAAATTATGTAAATGTAGTTAAAATGCTGTAAAAGTTTTGCATTATTTGAGAAGTGTTACAATTATTATTTAAGAAAAACTTATAAGTTAAAGGTTGTACTCTGAAATATTTACAGTAGCTACCAAAGGAATAATAAAATATTATGAAATTAAGAAGCTCAAGGGGGAATATGTGTAATAATAAAAATAATGATTATTATGATAATACTACTACTAATAACTTGATTAACCCAAAAAGGAAAGAGAAAAGGAATAAAAAATAAAGACATAGAAAACAAGTGATGAAGCAGTAAACTTAAACCCAAATAGACATCCAAATGTATTAGTTATTACATTAAATGTTAGCAAGTTAAATATGTTTAGTGAGGCAAAGATGGATCAGACAGCAAAGATACACACAAACATACACAAATCACAACTGATATGGCTTAGTCCAAAAATGTAAGGTCAGTTGAATAATTGAAAACCATTCAAAGTAAATCATCTCACTAGCAGAATACAGGAGGAAACCCACATGATTATGTCAAAAGAGGTAGAAAAAGCAATTTATGATACAATGCACAATTTTTGACATGCATATCATTTCTTTCTGGCCATTTTAACATCCGTTAACCTTAAGCAAGGTCAGGTTGTCCAAATATAATCACAAGGATCAGAAATCTTTTCTAGTACCATCTGTACTAAAAGTTTCACGGATACAGGCAATGAAGAGGGTGAGATGAAGCAGAGGGAGGTCTGGGACATCCAGGTTAGTGCCTGAAATCATATTTTTCCTCTTGCATAAGTATTTCCTTGCCTAATAATTTCAAATACTAAATAATTTTACTTAATAACTTCATATTTCAAGTATATCCTTCATATATTAAATAATTATAATGGGGCACTCCTCAGAGTAGAGATCATTTAGTTCATGAAGCATCTCTATTTTACATCCCAGAGATTTAGAGCTTTCATTATTCTATTCATTATGGTCCATGACTCATAAATCTATAAACAATAGTTCAGTTTACCATAAGCAATCTTGAACCAGGGATGCCCTGCCCTGTCTTTATAGGATATCTTATCTTTGTAATATTATTTATCCTGCAGCACCCATCTTTCAGGGAATCAGAAAAGAAATGATTCAACTAGTTCTTCCAAATGTCTACCCACAAAATTCTATAACAAATTTCCAATAGTGAAATAGTAGAAGTTTTCCCAGAGATATAACTTGGTTATGAATGTCTGGTACTATTAATTCTATTCAAAATTGTACTGGAAGTTCTAGCCATTGCATTATGACAAGATACCAAGATCAGAAAGAATTGAAAAAATCTTCTAATTCTTTATAGAAAACATAGTTTTATACATAAACAAAACTTAAAAGAAGCTACAGAGAATTTGAAAATTAAAAAGTGCATTTTATAGATTTATGGAAAATAGATCAGTGTGAAAAATCAAATGGTTCCTCTGTAATGCAACAAACATAGGAATGCAACAAACATAGAAAATGAAATTTTAAAAATACCACTTATAATATTTAAAATATTAAGCCTTGGAGATGAATTGAATAGAAGATGTAAAAACCATAAAATATTGTTGAGAGAAATTTTAGACTATATAAAGGAAAATATCATTTGATAGAAACATTCAATATTGTAAATATGTTAAATCTTCCAAAATTGAAATGTAAATATAATTTAAGTCACAATTCTGGGAGATTATTTATACTGTGCTTATACTGAAAAGTTAGTTTAAAAAATTCATATGTAAATCAAGGGCCAAAATGACCATCTTGAAGATGTAGAACAAAGTTAGAATACTTATGTACTTTTTGATATAAATATTAAAACTGTAGAGTGCAAGCATAAGCAAATACACCAATGGAACTGAATGGAGAGTATAGAAATAGGCCCATACTTTTCTAAGGTCACTTGCCTTACAAGAAAGTTGTCACTACAGGGCAATGAAGGAATGGTGTCTGCATTCAATTCAATATTTCAATTACATTTTGCAAAAAATTTCATAATTAAATAAATATATATTTTAACCATTAAATATTTATAAGGCAAATACATAATTTAATTCATTCTTAATAATAATAATAATAGATTTAATAAACTGAAATTTCTTTGTAAATGTTAATGGTCTAAGAGTCTGCTAATATCAAAGTTCCTATCTAACTCAAAAGAATAATGGTTGGATAGATTTCATTCTGATTAATACATTTTGTTAATTTGAGAAGTTGCTCCAATCTATACTAAACTGTACATTGAAGAATGGGCTTCGCAAATGGTTTCTGTGTTAAATTATTCAAATGTTGTCTGGCCCTATTAATGGAATTGCGGCTTTTTTTGGCTTTTTTTTTTTTTTGTCTGTTTCAGGCAGTCAAAAAGAAAAGAAATGGAAGGTAGAATTATATTTGTACAAAAGACATTTATCTGATTGTCAGTAAAGACCATATTATATTAATGACAGTATATGAAGTAGTAATTAAAATATAGCTTTAACTATTGGGGAACAGTGATTATAACTGGTTTTCAAAAGCTATGAGTACCCAGATATACCTTTTTTAAGGTTGTGATCTTATAAAATTCAGTAATACAGAATGAATTGCTTCTAGGATACATTTCTAATCAGTTTGAGAGGACAAAACCTCATTCACTTTCGATGATAGTTACTGACATGACACCCTGCATTCTCAGATATATTTAGTCCACAATAATATTAATTCATATAAAATGGAGGGATTATTCATTCTATAATAATTAAAGCCAGTCTGTTAATCTGATTTGTCTAGATGGATTTGACTTGACATTTTAACACATGTAAACTTCTAAATGATCATTCCTTCTGTAGTGATGCTAGCTTTTTCTGTAGAGGTGAGTGTCTGTTATGGTGCCATCATATGATCAGAATTTTGTTAAATGACTTTTTTTTATAATTCAATGAAATGGCTCCAGGGGATGTGGTAAGAGCAGTCCTCTAGCTCACTTCCTGATTCCATGTAGAGGAATAGTTAACCTCAAAGCATTCATTCTTCCCCAGGGGAGAAGAATTGAGTTACCTGTTTGATAAGAGTAATATTAGCTCAATCCTCATCTGATTTTATTCTTTGCTCATTTTATTTTAGAGGAGCATCCCTTGTCTCTTCTCTTCCAGTCTGTAATCTGAAGGAGACATGCTGACACTGAGTAAGGAGCGCCTGCAGTGTATTAGCATTGTCTGTGCCTGAGTGGATGAGTGTATCTAAATCTAGCATTCAGTATTAGAAAGTTTAGAAAGTATATTTAGCTAAGCATCTAATGTGTGTCCTCTCTTGTAATGAAGCTTAATCCTGAACTCTATCTGATATATCTATTTACCTCTCAATTAGTTTTAAACTTGAAAAGAAGGCCATTTACTGGCCTTCTCTGCCTCAATATTTCCTAAGCCTTGTATGTTGAGTAGTCTATGAATTCTTGTAAGGAGAGGAAAGAGAAGATGGAAAGTTTAGTAGGCTGTTATTTGCAATCCATCAGTGTCAGATTTCACCCCAATCAAGTATCCCATTGAAATAGAGTTTGGAATAATCTTAATATGATTTTTAATTGTTTTTCTTTTCTGCACACAGTCAATTCTAATTATTCAGAGGGGTTTTGTTCTATAAAGTCACCAGTAACAGAATTATGGGATACTGAATCATTGTTCCTAGAAGAAATTCAGAGATAAATTCCTGTGAGTCTCTCAACGTAACATGGTTATCAACCAATTAATGAATAATCTTGTTTTATGTGTATTTCTGTTTAAAGATACCTTATGTGATAATGTATCTGATTTATTAATGTAGAACTCATGACCAAAAGCACTATAATCATGCCTGATTGGTGCCTATCTGACATGCACATTTTCTCTAGAAGGTACATCACTGTCTTGTGCTTCGTAGCACTGGGCAGCAGGTTATCAGTATGTTTCAGGGCTATTTAAAACACTGTAACCACCAACAGAATGCACAAAGAATGTGGAAAATGTGACTTATATTTGTACAAATGTGATGCTAATAGATTGTGAAAAGGACATTTGTTTACAGAATAAAAGGTGAAATGAGGCAGTGCTACTTTATTCAGTCTCAGCTGGAAACACAGGCAATTCAAATTTGTTGTCGTTTTGTGTATGTCCATGAACAACTAAGAAAGTGTCCCAAGTATTGAATTTAGGTTATAAATAAATTTTAGGTGAATTCACAAATGTGAAATCTGTGAATAATGAGGCTCTGCTGTATGTTAGACAGAACCTCTAATATTATATTGCCTACTTTCTGAGTCTTCTTTTCCCTGCCTCCAAAATAATTCTAATAGAATTATAAATATATGTTATGAAAGTGCTTAATGTTTTAGATCAGTATAGAAGCCAATCAAGTGAGAACTTTTATAAAATTTTCTATTTCTAACTTTATCTCTGTGGAAATACACAACTAAAGAAAACAAAACTAACTTCATATATGGAAATAAAACCCCCAAACAGTGCCAAAACATAAAATTGTTCTATGAGGTACTTAGCCAGTTATTTTAGTTCAACGCAGTTTTGTTGAATGATGAAAATGAGATAATTTTTGTAACAGAGGTTTTTTCTTGTGACTATCCACTTTTTATTTTCACTATCAATTCTTAAGTAGAAACCGGGTGTGCTGTAGTTGAATTACTTAGAACTATCATTTTTCATGATTCCTTACATTACTCCAAAATATAACAGCCCAAAGCAGTCACCCTACAAATCAAAACAGGAGCTAGCAAATCACCTTCTATTTTCATTGCTGATTCAGAAAGCACAAGGAAAAGTGTTCAGTTACTCAACAAATCCTTGAAGAGCTGCGACACTGGGTTCTGTTTAATTACATTTACCAAATACAAATCCTCATTACTATGGAAGAATGTTTTGTGTTTGTAATTTATTGGTCTTTGTAGCAGACTCAAATTGTGTATACTTCCTGGGATTCCTCGGCATTGCCTCAGCTCTTTGCTTCAAGGGCCTGACCAACTGCTTTAGGCCCAAAGGTTTCAACCAGCTGAGGCTGCCCAGTCATTCTCCTAGTAGCACTTGGCTGTTCTTAGCTGCCCCATGCAGCCACAGTGGCCAGCCACATGGCTAGGTATCTATCACCTTTCACTCTGGATTTGGATGAAATGATACACTGCAGAGCAGCTGAGAAGGCACAATGATGCAACGTGAATTATAAGTGCAAGTGAATTATTTACCAATGGTGCAAACTCCAGCCAATAGGAAAAAGAGATTGGAAGAATCAGGAAGATACAATTCACTTCTTTTCTTCTCTCATGGATGACTCTGAGGCCAAGTGGGTATTTCTGCTGGGGTATCTGCTATGCCCCTGTTCATGTCTCATTGTAAAGCAATAGCAAGCACTGCATATTTCTCCACATCTCCCCATACTTCATTTGCCCTCTTCTGCACTCTTGCTACCCTGGATTTACACCTGCCAAATACAGTGTCAGTGCATCCACTCTCCCTTCTAGCTCTGTTTTCCCATGAGTCCAAGCTGAGACAGTTCTTAAATACAAAGCTTTATCTATTTTTACCAAGAGATAGGACTAATACAGAATTATGATTTTTCTATTTCCTATTTTTCTTAAAAATAGAAAACTGAATTATGTAGTCAGTTTAGAATGCTTCAAATATTAATAAGGAAAAAGTCTCCATGGAAATGATGTATCATTGATATACCATATTAATATTTATTTCAGTGTGTAGGCTTTTTTGCTTGAGAATAAAAGGGCAGTTAATTTAGCTTGAAATTCAGCTAGTATACATGGGGTAAGGGCCTTTCATAAGAATTTCAGTATGGGTTATATTCCATTCATGTGTTATTCAGTACAGCTAATACATAAAATCCAAGTAAGGTGACAATAAGTGATAGGCACTGCTCACTCTCACGTTCCCCTCTGCATCATCCTATGAAATGCTGTTCTTTGAGCTCTGCTCAAGGATGCAAAACAACAGGGGCCCCCACTTCACACAGGCTCCCAAAGAGAAATCATGTTACACACTTGGGTAAATGGTAGAATTTCCAGAATCTCCCACCTAGCCTTGGTTTATTGACATATCAATAGGCGTTTACCACTGCAGAGCCTCCTGTGGATCCAGGGCAAGGAGTAAAGAGTAATTGGCTATTCTCTCCTCCCCTCTGTTCCTGGTACACGATTTGTCTGGCATCTGCCAGTCACCAAGGGCCTGCCAGTGGAGTTCCTCCTGGAAGGGTCAGGTAAAAAACTGAGCTTGAGCCATGGCTCTACAGACACAGCACCAAGTGAGCTTGGCTAGCAGGGATGGGGAAAAAGGAGAGAGTGTGAGTGGTGGCCCAAGGTGACAGACTGGGCCAGGCCTGGCCAGTGAATTTAAGGAAGCTGTGAGTGGTAAAAAGCAGTTTCTCCTAATCTACCTTTCCCTTGACTTATTTCAATTTCACCAGTTTCATAGGGGATTCTCCCTGGGCTGAGAACACCCTTCCCCACAGAACTACAACACTTCTCAATTAGAAATAAGAAATACGGAATAAATCCATGGAAGTGAAACATCCATTAGATAATTGCTGCTAAATGGCCAGCATTTTAATTTGAGAAATTTCAGTGCTGCGTTGCTCTTGAAATGTATTTAGACAATATAAAGAACTCTGTCTCAATCCTGATGGATGTTTTCATAATAGTCATTGCTATTTTCCCTGTCATGTAAGTGTATATTAGCTCTGTGCATCAGTGTGTGCTGTGATAGCCCTTTTGCCAAGGTACCTAGAGACTCATTATGAATTTTAAGAAGAATATTTAGCAGCAACTTAACAATTGATTTATAATTAGTTTACATGAGACCAAGAGAATTAGTAGTGGACTTACAGGTTCTGCCTGGACAGTAATATTTGGGTTTAAACATTTTATTTGCTTACAAGTTTCTGTTCTTTCATCCTGCTACAACTTCAGAAGTGTCGGTACTACATTCTAGTGAGTCACCAAACAGCTATTGTTGCTTCTGTCATATATTATCTATTCCATTAGTCTCTTTCCATTGCTCATAAAATTAACAGTCTCTGTTCTTTCATGGGCAATCACTTCTGATAGATTTTAGAGGTTCTGTTGCATAAAAATGTGATTAATGATTAGTCATTTTTCTGCTTTTTAAAAAATAGAAATCCATCCTTAATATTTTTCCCCATGGAACTGTCACCTCTTTTCACTTTCTGAGAGTTTACCTTGGGAATCTTGAACTTGAAATATGGCTCTCTTCTCTGTTCTATATTGTGTGGCCATGAGTAAGTTATGCAGTTTTTTTGAACATTTGGATTTGTCATCTGTATAATGAAGACAAATATGTGTTATGTAGGGTGATCTGGCAAATTAAAGCTATTTTATAAATATTCCTGAAATAATGCCTGGGATTTGATATTCACTTAAGAAATAGTGTCATCATGATTCCTAGGTGGTATGAACTAAGTGGGACTATTATATAAATCTATAGGAATGCTATTTACTCCACCACATTTAATAATCAATAGGAAGAGAAATATGGAGGTAAAGGTCAAAGTGTACAAGAGAATAGTGTATGGCTCTACACTATAGCATTTAAAATAGTTAAATAATTTTTACCTTGATTTCTTGGACTAGACATTCAAAAGTCTTGAAAGTGCATGATATTTGTCCTAAGAAATTTGGTAGTTTTACTAATGCTCAAAAGGAAAGTGTTATAGGACCTCAGGAAACAAGATAGGGGCAGTTTACAGGGAGATCTTTCACAGTCTCTTAATTTAGCTATAGTTGTGTTTGTTAACATGTAAAGACTGAATGATGGTTATGTTAATTCCTCTCAGAACATCTAAGAGTTAACACAATAGGTGTGTGTGTGTGTGTGTGTGTGTGTGTGTGTGTGTGTGTGTGTTTAGAGTCTCATTTCAAAATTCCTTATTCCTGCTTCAAAAAGGCTTTATAAAAGTTTTGTTATTGGATAAGTTTTCTAAAAAGTCTTCATTGTTAAACTAAAACAGACAAACCAGCCTTTGCCCTCTCATTCATTTCCTTTGTAAATTTTAATCACTTCTTTAGCTGAGCTTTCTTATATAAATAGTCCATTTATATCTGGACTGCAGTGAGCAGTGATTTATTTAAAATTGCTAACTAAGAGACTCCTTTTAACTTTACTACTTTGTTCACAAAGTGGAAGAATGCCAGTTGGTAACTTTTTGCTATTTATTTCTTCAAGTATAACAAATCATTTTTCACTTTTATAAATGATAATTTTAATGAGATTTATGTTACCGCCTAGGTCTTGGAAAATACTTCTATCTATTCCTCTATAAACAACTTGTGAGCTAGGGAAATATTAAAAATAGGTTAACAAAAGTCTTCCCAAGTAACTGAAGATATTATAGTTGTCATTTTGCTATGCTTCATGCTGTGTAACTCTGAAGGACTCTGGGGAGTAGAAAATGTCTTCTCTTTCTTTCTTTTTCAACTAATTTACCTTCCTAGACCACAAGCATGCTCTGAAATTGTTTTTCCATTCTTTTGCTGTGCTTATGACTATCAAAATTAATGAGTACATTCCTATGCTCATGACTATCACAGTTATCCACTTAATGATTATCTTACACATTAGATCTTACACAAAGTCCAAAAGCATAGGAATTTTACTCTCTTATTCAAAACTTCATTACCATTGCCTACAAAAAATGCCACATATCTGGTATGAGCACAGAAAAAATTAAATTAATTAATTGGACTGTGACATTTTGTGAAGTTGTAATACCTGTACTATTGTGTGCATGTATTTTGTCATCATATCTTCAAGAAATAATTCTGTGATCAGACAGATTTGGGAATGGCTCTCACTTTCTGGGCCAGTCTATATCTTGATATTTTAAATTTGAGAGACAGAGATGTTAGGATATTTGGAGGTATGAGGTGAAGGGCTTTATACGTCTGATTTTTTATAAAATAATTACTCATACAGAACGGAAATAGTGCATTATTTGCTTTCAGTCCTTTGTATGATGGTAGAAATATTCAATTTCCTATGTCATGGCATAATGTTGGAAATAGGTGACAGAAGGGATGGCTGTACTTCAGCTGAGGTTTTCTAAACACTAATTTGAAGAGAAAGGGCATCTAATTGTATACTGAAAGTAATTACAACTTCTGCTTAATGTGAAATAAAATCATCTTGGTGAAAATTAATTACAATTAACTTTTGCCTCATGTAGCATATAAATTGACACACCTGTTTAAAGAGATATTTGTAGATAGATATCTCACTAAATACATGCATATATATCACTAAATGCATATATTATTCATTTGTATATTCTTGTATTTTATTATTATTAATCTACATTATTATTAATATGTGTGTAAAACGATAATTTTTTATAAATAAACATGTATGCTCTAGAGGACTTAAATTATGGCTATACTTACAGAGGTCCAGAGGTAGGGTAGTTTCAGGGTTGACTGATTCAGGCCTCGAGATCATCAAGGATCTAGTAGCTTTGCTTTGTTAGGTTGGTCAGTTTCAGTGTTGGCTTTAAATTTAAATGCATGACAAGATGCTCCGTAACTTCAACAATTATTTTCATATAAGATAATTTCTAGAGGAATTAAATTAATTATTATTCCCTTGATTTTCACTTAGGAACTGCAAAACGATTTGTAGAAACCTCTCATTAAACTTTATTTCTCATCTCGTTGGTCAAAGTTGGATCACATTTTCATTTCATTAAACCTTGACCAGTTACATCTGCTTCTTGAGTTATGTGTGAGTTCAGATTCCCATGAGACAATGTGGAACTGGGTTAAGATTCTGAAAACAAAATCAGACTTTTAAGGAAGAAAAGAGATAAACTGATGCAGCATAAAAAACACAGTAATATCTCGTATGTGTATACTGTTCCCTATTTCTGGAATGCACTTGGCTTAATTTTAGGTGATACATTTCTATTCACTTTGCAACATTTAGCTTAAATGTCTTCTCCCTGGGTTATCTTTTCTGACTTTAAATTAATCCTTCCTCTAGGATCCACTGGATTTGGTGAATGCCTATAATAAATTACTCATAGTTAAATGACATTAGTTTTCTGTTCTTCCCATCACCTATAAGCTCTCAGAAGTACCAACTATGTCAGTCATTTTTACTTACTCAGCACAGAGCACATGCGTTTAGAGAAAGAGATAAAAATATTGAACTGGATATTCTACAAGATTTCCAGTACATATAGCAATATGTCAATTTTAAGTATGAAAATCCCTTGGTTCTGCATGCAATTTTTATACCTTTTATATGATTGGCTTTAATGTAAAAGATGATTTACTCAGTGTGAGAAACACACTCACTGGTCCAAATTCAGTAAGTGGACACGGAGACAAAGAGAACAGCGGAGCGAGACTTTAATGACGGTCTTGCAAGCTTGGGTGTCTGGTGAGCAGGCACACCTGGGGAGTTTGGCGCCAGTAATTTATCTCCTAGTGCAGGAGTCCCTCCCCTGGTTCCTCACTGGCTGAGTACTACATGGTTCACATTCTTCCCGGGACGTCGCCTAAGCCAGTTATATCTTTCCTTTACATTTGTCTTAATCTTATTGGTAGGTTTAAAAAGCTCGAACAGGTACAGCCAGGCCCTTATCAATTCCCCCACCCCCACTCTCAGCCCGAGCAGCTTCCACCATGTGGCCCTTTGTTAATACCTTACTGTTAAAATGTTTAAACATCCTAGTGGGAATAAACCACGTTTAGGTTTTATACTCTTGCCTAACACTCAGCATGTAATGACTCAAAACTTGAAACAAATCAGAGGGCCATATGGATGTAAAATATTTCAGTCATCTGCCAAACATAATAACTTGACAGAGAAAATGTCAGACAAAATTACCCTTAAATGATTCTGAGTCCCCTGTGGAAATCAAAACTCTACTGCACCTCTTTTAAAAATTCCATGCCTAGCTTTGATGAGATCTTTATTGCTAAATAAACATCTTATGTAGAGGATCATTGAGAGTCACTGACTATATCATACAAATACAGTCTGAATTCAGATCTTTTCAGATGACAATTCTAATAAAAATCTTTAGATTTATAAATTTATTCTGAATAGAATTGCCTAAAAACGTTCATTTTTAATTCTACATATCTACACTCAGAAAAACTTTGATGGCCTTCAAGTTAGTTTCTAATGAAGAGATGAATATTTAATTTTAAGGATTATAATATATACAGTATTTTAATAAATTAAAAAGTTATAGGTGGTGGTATCAGTGAAAATGGTGAAGTAAAGACCTCAGAAAGTTCCATCCTTCATGCAGCAACAAAATAAACCTGGCAGAAATGGTCAGAATCAACTTTTAGAGAACCCTAGATATTAACTAAAAGCCTGTAGCAACTTGGGAAACATTTAATTAAAAAATTGGATGACTTTTGGTAAAAACAGCTTTGTTGTGTTTTAACTTGCCACCTCCAATACCCTGTTTCTCAGCTCTACAGCAGCCTTAAAAGACAGCCATATTCTCAGACCTGCAAGGAGTAGATTACATTGGGAGCACTCTCCAAGCCTTATTCTGAGGAAAGGGTCATTTTCTGAACTGTACTGTGGTTCCTGAAAGTTTCCACATGGAAGAACTGCCTTTATTTTCCTTCATTTAAAAGCTTTGTCTCATGGGGCCTTTGTTGAATTGTTTTGACATTAAGCCCTTCTCCAGCAGTGGTGGCAAACAATAGACTAACCAAAAGATTAAAAGGAAAAACAGGATGATATTTGTAAGGGCTTTGGAAAGCTTCATTTTGGGAAATCTAGAAGGCCATGTCCAGGTATAGGTCTGTATACATGCTCAGGAAAAATCTGAAAAGGTTCTAAGATCTTGCTTTTGACTAATTGTAAGTCCGGGGAGAGGAAATCCCAGGGCAAAATACCTCTAAAAACCGAAATCAGTCAAAGGGAGAAATAAAGTGTAAAACCCGTGTATTGCTCACAAACTGCAGTCCCAGGCACTTTTTCCTCTGCTCTGGAAGAAACCAGAAAGCAAGTAAGCCAGCACCTCCCCTTACCCTCTCATGTTCAGACATGCCCTCTGTTGCCCAGGTAATAACCCATGATCTGGAGATGAACTTCTCTCCACCACTGAGGATATGCAAATGCACTAATGCCAGGTGAAATATTCTGGAAATGTTACAATTTTACCCACACTAACCTAGTGAATTTTTACAAACAGGAAGTAAAGGCTAAGAAAGAATTGTAAATTCCCTGGTGGAATGTGAGAAGCATATTCCAACATTTACCAAAGCAAGACTAAGAGATTCATTGGTAGTAAATGTTTAAGTAAATATCTGTCCAATTATTAACTGACCACTAAGCAAGTACAGGTGTTAGTGGCTGCACTTGAAAAACATACTTTCTTTGCAGGTTTGGTTCAGAAATGTCACTAAACAAACAAACAACAATTACAGTAAGTAGTAACACAAACCAACCTTGGGATGTGGGAAAACATCTGATTTCCTAAACTGTCATATTATTTAAAACATGCAGTTTTCAGCAAAATTATGAGATATGCAATGAAACAAGAAAGTTTGACCAATAAACAGGGTCCCAGGATAGCTCATCTATGGTTCATTGACTTTTGACACAGGTGTCTTAATACCATTCCATGGGGAGAGAATAGTATTTTCAGCTAATGGCACTGGGATATTCATGTGCTCATGAATGTAATGAAACCCTGCTTCACATCATATGCAAAAATTGATTCAAAATGGATCAAAGATCTATTTGTAATAGCTAAAATTATAAATCTAGTGAAGGAAAACATAAGGGTAAATCTTCATGACCCTGGATTAGCCAAAGCTAAGAATTCTTAAACCAAAAACATAAGCAGTCAACAAAAATATGCATAAATTAGACTTCAACAAAATTAAAAATGAATGGTGAAGGGCAACTTTTGAATGTTGTCAAGAAACTGAAAAGACAGTACACAGAATAGGAGAAAATATTTGCAAATCATGTATCTGATAAGGGTCTAACAGCCAGGTTATATAAAGACATTTTACAGCTTAATAAAAAGACAGCCCAAGTATAAAATGGGCAAAGTATTTGAATAGATGTTTCTCCAAAGAAGATACAAAAATGACTAATAACACATAAAAAGCCACTCAGCATCAATAGTCACTAGGGAAATGGAATCAAAACAAGATGCAACTACATACCTGCTAAGATGGTTATAATAATAATTTTTTAAAAAGTAAAATGCTCCATCCATGTTGTTGCAAATGGTAGGATTTGTTTTCTTCTTATGACTGAATAATTCCAGTGGAGCTACAGGGTATTATGCTCAGTGAAATAAGCCAGGTGGAGAAACACAAGTATCCAATGATTTCACTCATCTGTGGAGTATAAGAACAAAGCAAAAACTGAAGGAACAAAACAGCAGCAGACTCACAGAACCCAAGAATGGATTAACAGTTACCAAAGGGAAAGGGACTGGGGAGGATGGGTGGGAAGGGAAGGATAAAGGGGAAAATGGGGCTTTAAGATTAGCACACATAATGTAGGGGGTTGGGGACATGAGGAAGGCAGTATATACAGAGAAGACAAGTAGTGATTCTATAGCATCTAACTATGTGGATGGACAGTGACTGTAATGGGGTATTGGGGGAGGGTCTTGATAATCTGGGGAGTCTAGTAACCATAATGTTGTTCAAGTAATTGTACATTAACAATATCAAAAAAATAAAAGTAAAATGCAATCATTGGTGAGAAAGCAGAGAAATTGAAACTCCCATCAATGTTGGTATAATATATGGTGCAAACTGTGGAAACAGTTTAAAAGTTCTTTGAAAAGTTATACATAGAACTGCCATATAACCCAGCAATGGTGCTCTTAGATATATACCTAAACAAACTGGAAACAGAAACTTATACATGAATGTTCATAGGAGCATTATTCATAATAACCAAAAAGTGGAAATGATCAAATCCAAATGTCCATCAACTCATTAATAGATAAACAGATGTGATATATCCACACAATGGAATATTATACAGCTGTAAAAAAGCCATAAAAATGAAGCATTCATACACACTACAGCATGAATGAACCTTATAAACATAATGCTGAGTAAAAGAAGCCAGTCACATTATTACTAATATATATATACGCTCAGACATTATATGAATCTATTTACATAAAATATACAGAATAACAAATTCATAGAGATAGAAAGTGGATCAGTGGTTGCCAGAGGTTAGCAGAAGAGGAATAGGAAGTGACTATTAATAGGTACATGGTTTCTTTTTGAAGTAATGAAAATGTTCACAAATTAGATGGTGGTGATGTTTCATATTGTGGATATACTAAAAATACAGAATTGTATACTTGTAAGGGGTGAATTTTATGGTATATATACTAAATCACAATACATTTTTAAAGCTTTTTTATTATAAGGTATCACTGATATACACTATTATGAAGGTTTCACCTGAAAAAAGTTGTGGTTACTACATTCACCCATATTTTCAAGTCCCCCACCATATCCCATTGAAGTCATTGTACATCAGTGTAGTAAGATGCCACAGAGTCACTACTTGTTTTCTATGTGCTACACTGTCTTCCCTGTGACCCACCCCACATCATATATACCAATCATAATACCCCTCAATCCCCTTCTCCCTCATTCCCCCCACCCCTCCCCTTTGGTAACCCATAGTCCTTTCTTGGAGTCTGTGAGTCTGCTGCTGTTTTGTTCCTCCAGTTTTGCTCCATTGTTATACTCTACAAATGAGGGAAATCATTTGGTACTTGTCTTTCTCCACCTGGCTTATTTCACTGAGCATAATATCCTCTAGATCCATCCATGTTGTTGCAAAAGGTAGGATTTGGTTTCTTCTTATTATTATTATTTTTTTTTAATAATTATTTTTTATTGAAGGGTAGTTGACACACAGTATTACATTACATGAGTTTCAAGTGTACAACACAGTGGTAGAACATTTATATACATAATTCTAGGTTCCAGCTATCACCCTACCAGGCTGTTACAATATCTTGACTATATTCCTTATGCTATAGCTTACATCCCGGTTACTAATTTATTTTACCATTGGAAGTCTGTCCTTTTTTTTATTTTTTTTTTGTGAGGGCATCTCTCATATTTATTGATCAAATGGTTGTTAACGACAATAAAATTCTGTATAGGGGAGTCAATGCTCAATGCACAATCATTATTCCACCCCAAGCCTAATTTTTGTCAGTCTCCAATCTTCTGAGGCATAACAAACAAGTTTTTACATGTAGAACAAATTCTTACATAATGAATAAGTTACATAGTGAACAGTACAAGGGCAGTCATCACAGAAACTTTCGGTTTTGCTCATGCATTATGAACTATAAACAGTAAGTTCAAATATGAATACTCATTTGGTTTTTATACTTCATTTATATGTGGATACCACATTTCTCTCTTTATTATTATTATTTTTAATAAAATGCTGAAGTGGTAGGTAGATACAAGATAAAGGTAGAAAACATAGTTTAGTGTTGTAAGAGAGCACATGTAGATGATCAGGTGTGTGCCTGTAGACTATGTGTTAATCCAAGCTAGACCAGGGCAATAAAACATCCACGTATGCAGAAGATTTCTCTCAGAACGGGGGGGTGAGGTTCTAAGCCTCACCTCTGTTGATCCCCAATTTCTCACCTGATGGCCCCCCTGCGACTGTGCCTGTCTTAGGTTGTTCCTCCCTTGAGGAATCTTACCCGTCTCTGGCTAACCAGTCATCTTCCGGGGCCATACAGGGAAATGTGAAGTTGGTAAGTGAGAGAGAAGCCTTATTGTTTGAAAAAGTTAGCTTTTTACTTCTTTGCATATTTATGCCCTGTGGCTTCTATGCCCAGCATTTGTCTTGAGGTATCTTTACCACTTGGAAGAATTATGATACTCGGTAAATTTGATATGAGGCACGAATTCTATTTAAGGGTTGTAATTAGGAAGGAAGAAGAAAAGCTATAGAAGTAGCAGGCGGAAGAAAACATGGGAAGATTGATTATTTCTTTGATATATCTTCTTGTAGAGTAACTTCAGCATGTATAGGTTTTAAGCTACTACTTAAATTGCACACACACATTAACATAATAGGAGTATAGTTACATAACCAAAGCATATCTGTAATTACTAGCCATCTGCAGTGAAACCAAGAAAACCAGTTAGGCACCTTAGGCATTTGTGAAAACTTATCTATGATATGGTGGATATTGTCCAAATGAACTTGAACAGTCTGAGAGAAATCAGACAAATTAAAACAACCCATTCCTGGGGACTGTTCACATGCCATATGTTCTTTTAACAATAAATAGTTTGTAGTTGTAAGACTTTGGAGCGCTACAATTTGCACTTCTCCAAATTCTTGGTTGAGTTCCAACAGTATAGATCCAGTCCAATTTTGTTGTTTTACTGTATGTACAGGCCAGCTTAGATATCTCCTTCCTCATTCCCATGGCAAGTCCAGGAACTGGTGGGATGAGTGCATCTACAGCTGTAGCAGTGCGTGGATCTTTGTTGGGGTTTTTTGATGAACATCTTCTGGCATGAGTCTTCCAGAGAGTGCAGATGTTGGAAGTTCTTTTTCATATCGTATCTTAGTTCATTTTCGGGGTAGCCCAATTAGGCTTTGAGCCTCTGTATAAACACAAACAGACCCTTTGCCTACACTTTTATATGCCCTTTATACCCTTGTGTAGAACTCGTTGGAGGTTACCACACAGGAACTGCCCTTTTTTTTTTTTGCTTTGTTTTTGGTATCACTAATCTACACTTACATGACGAATATTATGTTTACTAGGCTCTCCCCTATACCAGGTCTCCCCTATAAACCCCTTTACAGTCACTGTCCATCAGCATAGCAAAATGTTGTAGAATCACAACTTGCCTTCTCTGTGTTGTACAGCCCTCCCTTTTCTCCTACCCCCCCATGCATGTTAATCTTAATACCCCCTACTTCTCCCCCCCTTTTCCCTCCCTACCCACCCATCCTCCCCAGTCCCTTTCCCTTTGGTACCTGTTAGTCCATTCTTGAGTTCTGTGATTCTGCTGCTGTTTTGTTCCTTCAGTTTTTCCTTTGTTCTTATATTCCACAGATAAGTGAAATCATTTGGTATTTCTCTTTCTCCGCTTGGCTTGTTTCACTGAGCATAATACCCTCCAGCTCCATCCATGTTGCTGCAAATGATTGGATTTGCCCTTTTCTTATAGCTGAGTAGTATTCCATTGTGTATATGTACCACATCTTCTTTATCCATTCATCTATTGATGGACATTTAGGTTGCTTCCAATTCTTGGCTATTGTAAATAGTGCTGCAATAAACATAGGGGTGCATCTGTCTTTCTCAAACTTGATTGCTGCATTCTTAGGGTAAATTCCTAGGAGTGCAATTCCTGGGTCAAATGGTAAGTCTGTTTTGAGCATTTTGATGTACCTCCATACTGCTTTCCACAATGGTTGAACTAACTTACATTCCCACCAGCAGTGTAGGAGGGTTCCCCTTTCTCCACAGCCTCGCCAACATTTGTTGTTGTTTGTCTTTTGGATGGCAGCCATCCTTACTGGTGTGAGGTGATACCTCATTGTAGTTTTAATTTGCATTTCTCTGATAATTAGCGATGTGGAGCATCTTTTCATGTGTCTGTTGGCCATCTGTATTTCTTTTTTGGAGAACTGTCTGTTCAGGTCCTCTGCCCATTTTTTAATTGGGTTATTTGTTTTTTGTTTGTTGAGGCGTGAGAGCTCCTTATATATTCTGGACGTCAAGCCTTTATCGGATGTGTCATTTTCAAATATATTCTCCCATACAGTAGGGATCCTTCTTGTTCTATTGATGGTGTCTTTTGCTGTACAGAAGCTTTTCAGCTTAATATAGTCCCACTTACTCATTTTTGCTGTTGTTTTCCTTGCCCGGGGAGATATGTTCAAGAAGAGGTCACTCATGTTTATGTCTAAGAGGTTTTCGCCTATGTTTTCTTCCAAGAGTTTAATGGTTTCATGGCTTACATTCAGGTCTTTGATCCATTTTGAGTTTACCTTTGTATATGGGGTTAGACAATGGTCCAGTTTCATTCTCCTACATGTAGCTGTCCAGTTTTGCCAGCACCACCTGTTGAAGAGACTGTCATTTCGCCATTGTATGTCCATGGCTCCTTTATCAAATATTAATTGACCATATATGTCTGGGTTAATGTCTGGATTCTCTAGTCTGTTCCATTGGTCTGTGGCTCTGCTCTTGTGCCAGTACCAAATTGTCTTGATTACTATGGCTTTATAGTAGAGCTTGAAGTTGGGGAGTGAGATCCCCCCTACTTTATTCTTCTTTCTCAGGATTGCTTTGGCTATTCGGGGTCTTTGGTGTTTCCATATGAATTTTTGAATTATTTGTTCCAGTTCATTGAAGAATGTTGCTGGTAGTTTCATAGGGATTGCATCAAATCTGTATATTGCTTTGGGCAGGATGGCCATTTTAACGATATTAATTCTTCCTAGCCACGAGCATGGGATGAGTTTCCATCTGTTAGTGTCTCCTTTAATTTCTCTTAAGAGTGACTTGTAGTTTTCAGAGTATAAGTCTTTCACTTCTTTGGTTAGGTTTATTCCTAAGTATTTTATTTTTTTTGATGCAATTGTGAATGGAGTTGTTTTCCTGATTTCTCTCTCTGTTGGTTCATTGTTAGTATATAGGAAAGCCACAGATTTCTGTGTGTTGATTTTGTATCCTGCAACTTTGCTGTATTCCGAAATCAGTTCTAGTAGTTTTGGGGTGGAGTCTTTAGGGTTTTTTATGTACAGTATCATGTCATCTGCAAATAGTGACAGTTTAACTTCTTCTTTACCAATCTGGATTCCTTGTATTTCTTTATTTTGTCTGATTGCCGTGGCTAGGACCTCCAGTACTATGTTAAATAACAGTGGAGAGAGTGGGCATCCCTGTCTAGTTCCCGATCTCAGAGGAAATGCTTTCAGCTTCTCGCTGTTCAATATAATGTTGGCTGTGGGTTTATCATAGATGGCCTTTATTATGTTGAGGTACTTGCCCTCTATTCCCATTTTGCTGAGAGTTTTTAGCATGAATGGATGTTGAACTTTGTCAAATGCTTTTTCAGCATCTATGGAGATGATCATGTGGTTTGTGTCTTTCTTTTTGTTGATGTGGTGGATGATGTTGATGGACTTTCGAATGTTGTACCATCCTTGCATCCCTGGAATGAATCCCACTTGGTCATGGTGTATGATCCTTTTGATGTATTTTTGAATTCGGTTTGCTAATATTTTGTTGAGTATTTTTGCATCTCCGTTCATCAGGGATATTGGTCTGTAGTTTTCTTTTTTGGTGGGGTCTTTGCCTGGTTTTGGTATTAGGGTGATGTTAGCTTCATAGAATGAGTTTGGGAGAATCCCCTCCTCCTCTATTTTTTGGAAAACTTTAAGGAGAATGGGTATTATGTCTTCCCTGTATGTCTGATAAAATTCCGAGGTAAATCCATCTGGCCCGGGGGTTTTGTTCTTTGGTAGTTTTTTGATTACCTCTTCAATTTCGTTGCTGGTAATTGGTCTGTTTAGTTTTTCTGTTTCTTCCTGGGTCAATCTTGGAAGGTTATATTTTTCTAGGAAGTTGTCCATTTCTCCTAGGTTTCCCAGCTTGTTGGCATATAGGTTTTCATAGTATTCTCCAATAATTCTTTGCATTTCCGTGGGGTCCGTCGTGATTTTTCCTTTCTCGTTTCTGATACTGTTGATTTGTGTTGATTCTCTTTTCTTCTTAATAAGTCTGGCTAGAGGCTTATCTATTTTGTTTATTTTCTCGAAGAACCAGCTCTTGGTTTCATTGATTTTTGCTATTGTTTTATTCTTCTCAATTTTATTTATTTCTTCTCTGATCTTTATTATGTCCCTCCTTCTGCTGACCTTAGGCCTCATCTGTTCTTCTTTTTCCAATTTCGATAATTGTGACATTAGACCCTTCATTTGGGATTGCTCTTCCTTTTTTAAATATGCTTGGATTGCTATATACTTTCCTCTTAAGACTGCTTTTGCTGTGTCCCACAGAAGTTGGGGCTTAGTGTTGTTGTTGTCATTTGTTTCCATATATTGCTGGATCTCCATTTTGATTTGGTCATTGATCCATTGATTATTTAGGAGCGTGTTGTTAAGCCTCCATGTGTTTGTGAGCCTCTTTGCTTTCTTTGTACAGTTTATTTCTAGTTTTATGCCTTTGTGGTCTGAAAAGTTGGTTGGTAGGATTTCAATCTTTTGGAATTTTCTGAGGCTCTTTTTGTGGCCTAGTATGTGGTCTATTCTGGAGAATGTTCCATGTGCACTTGAGAAGAATGTATATCCCGCTGCTTTTGGATGTAGAGTTCTATAGATGTCTATTAGGTCCATCTGCTCTACTGTGTTGTTCGGTGCTTCCGTGTCCTTACTTATTTTCTGCCCAGTGGATCTATCCTTTGGGGTGAGTGGTGTGTTGAAGTCTCGTAGAATGAATGCATTGCAGTCTATATCCCCCTTTAGTTCTGTTAGTATTTGTTTCACATATGCTGGTGCTCCTGTGTTGGGTGCATATATATTTAGAATGGTTATATCCTCTTGTTTGACTGAGCCCTTTATCATTATGTAGTGTCCTTCTTTATCTCTTGTTACTTTCTTTGTTTTGAAGTCTATTTTGTCTGATATTAGTACTGCAACCCCTGCTTTCTTCTCACTGTTGTTTGCTTGAAATATGTTTTTCCATCCCTTGACTTTTAGTCTGTACATGTCTTTGGGTTTGAGGTGAGTTTCTTGTAAGCAGCATATAGATGGGTCTTGCTTTTTTATCCATTCTGTTACTCTGTGTCTTTTGATTGGTGCATTCAACCCATTAACATTTAGGGTGACTATTGAAAGATATGTACTTATTGCCATTGCAGGCTTTAAATTCGTGGTTACCAAAGGTTCAAGGTTAGCCTCTTTAGTATCTTACTGCCTAACTTAGCTCGCTTATTGAGCTGTTATATACACTGTCTGGAGATTCTTTTCTTCTCTCCCTTCTTGTTCCTCCTCCTCGATTCTTCATATGTTGGGTGTTTTGTGCTGTGCTCTTTCTAGGAGTGCTCCCATCTAGAGCAGTCCCTGTAAGATGTTCTGTAGAGGTGGTTTGTGGAAAGCAAATTCCCTCAGCTTTTGTTTGTCTGGGAATTGTTTAATCCCACCGTCATATTTGAATGATAGTCGTGCTGGATACAGTATCCTTGGTTCAAGGCCCTTCTGTTTCATTGTATTAAATATATCATGCCATTCTCTTCTGGCCTGTAGGGTTTCTGTTGAGAAATCTGACGTTAGCCTGATGGGTTTCCCTTTATAGGTGACCTTTTTCTCTCTAGCTGCCTTTAACACTCTTTCCTTGTCCTTGATCTTTGCCATTTTAATTATTATGTGTCTTGGTGTTGCCCTTCTTGGATCCTTTCTGTTGGGGGTTCTGTGTATTTCCGTGGTCTGTTTGATTACTTCCTCCCCCAGTGTGGGGAAGTTTTCAGCAATTATTTCTTCTAAGATACTTTCCATCTCTTTGCCTCTCTCTTCTTCTTCTGGGACCCCTATAATACGGATATTGCTCCTTTTAGATTGGTCACACAGTTCTCTTAATATTGTTTCATTCCTGGAGATCCTTTTGTCTCTCTCTATGTCAGCTTCTATGCGTTCCTGTTCTCTGATTTCAATTCCATCAATGGCCTCTTGCATTCTATCCATTCTGCTTATAAACCCTTCCAGAGTTTGTTTCATTTCTGCGATCTCCTTTCTGGCATCTGTGATCTCTTTCCGGACTTCATCCCATTTTTCTTGCGTATTTCTCTGCATCTCTGTCAGCATGTTTATGATTCTTATTTTGAATTCTTTGTCAGGAAGACTGGTTAGGTCTGTCTCCTTCTCTGGTGTTGTCTCTGTGATCTTTGTCTGCCTGTAGCTTTGCCTTTTCATGGTGATAGGAATAGTCTGCAGAACTGGGACGAGTGACGGCTGGAAGGACTTCCTTTCTTGTTGGTTTGTGGCCCTCCTCTCCTGGGAGAACAGCGGCCTCTAGTGGCTTGTGCTGCGCAGCTGCGCGCAGACAGGGTTTCTGCTTCCTGCCCGGTTGCTATGGAGTTAATCTCCGCTGTTGCTGTGGGCGTGGCCTGGCTCGGGCAGCTACTCCAATATGGTGGAGTCGCGTTGGAGCAGGAGCTGCTGGGAGGCTATTTATCTCCGTAAGGGGCCTCCCTGCTCCCTGCAGCCCAGGGGTTAGGGTGCCCAGAGATCCCGGATTCCCTACCTCTGGATTAAGTGACCTGCCCTGCCCCTTTAAGACTTCCAAAAAGCACCCGCCAAAACAAAACAACGACCACAAAAAAAAAACAAGAAAAAAAATTTTTTTAATTAAAAAAAAAAAAAAAATTTTTAATTAAAAAAAAAAAGGTGGTCGTTCGTTTTTCTTTATTCTCCGGTGCCAGCCTCAGGCCTCTGCTCACCGGTCTTTCTGCCCTGTTTCCCTAGTATTGGGGTCCCTGTCCCTTTAAGACTTCCAAAAAGCCCTCGCCACAACAAAGCAGCAAAAAAGCAAAAAAAAAAATGGTCGCGCGCTTTTCTTATTCCTCTGTCGCCCAGCCTCCAGTGCCTGCTCACTGTTCTTGCTGCCCTGTTTTCCCAGTATCGAGGGCCCTGCACTCTGGCCCGGATGGCTGGGGCTGGGTGTTCGGCAGCCTTGGGCTCCGTCTCCCTCCCGCTCTGCCTGCTCTTCTCCCGCTGGGAGCTGGGGGGAGGGGCGCTCGGCTCCCGCGGGGCCGGGGCTTGTATCTTACCCCCTTCGCGAGGCGCTGGGTTCTCTCAGGTGCGGATGTGGTCTGGATATTGTCCTGTGTCCTCTGGTCTTTATTCTGGGAAGGGTTGTCTTTGTTATATTTTCATAGATATATGTTGTTTTGGGAGGAGATTTCCGCTGCTCTACTCACGCCGCCATCTTCCGCCCCACTTGGTTTCTTCTTATAGCTGAATAATATTCCATTGTGTATATGTACCAAATCTTCTTTATCTATTCATCTACTGATGGACACTTAGGTTGCTTCCATATCTTGCCTATTGTAAATAGTGTTACAATAATCATAGGGGTGCGTAAGTCTCTTTGAGTCTGACATCTTGTTTCCTTTGGGAAAATTCCTAGGAGTGGATTTCCTGGGTCAAATGATATTTCTATTTTTAGTTTTTGGAGAAACCTCCATATTGCTTTCTGCAATGGTTGAACTAATTTACAGTCCTATCAGCAGTGTAGGAGGGTTCCTCTTTCTCTGCATCTTCACCAGCATTTGTTGTTTCTTTCTTTTGGATGTTGGCCATCCTAACTGGTGTGATGTGATATCTCATTGTGGTTTTAATTTGCATTTCCCTGATAATTAGTGATGAGGAGCATCTTTTCATATGCCTGTTTGCCATCTGAATTTCCTCTTTGGAGAATTGTCTGTTCATCTCCTCTGCCCATTTTTTTATCAGGTTATTTGCTTTTTGGATGTTGCGGCACATGAGTTCTTTATTTTGGATGTGAACCCTTTGTTGGATATGTCATTTATGAATATTTTCTCCCATACTGTAAAATGCCTTTTTGTTCTACTGATGGTGTCCTTTGCTGTACAGAAGCTTTTTAGATTGATGTAGTCCCATTTGTTCATTTTTGCTTTTGTTTCACTTGCCAAGGAGATATGTTCAGAAAAAGTTGCTCATGTTTGTGTTCAAGAGATTTTTGTGTATGTTTTTTTCTGAAATTTATGGTTTTATGACTTACATTCAGGTTTCATGTAGCTGTTCAGTTTTGATTACACCATTTGTTGAAGAGGCTGTCATTTCCTCATTGTATATCCAAGGCTCCTTTATCACATATTAATTGACCATATATGCTTGGGTTTATATTTGGGATCTCTATTCTGTTCCATAGATCTATGGGTCTGTTCTCATTCCAGTATCAAATGGTGTTGATTACTGTGGCTTTCTAGTAGAGCTTGAAGTCAGGGAGCATAATCCCCCAGCTTTATTCTTCCCTCAGGATTGCTTTGGCTATTCAGTGTCTTTTGTGATTCCATATCAATTTTAGAACTATTTGCTTTAGTTCATTGAAGAATGCCATTTGTATTTTGATAGGGATTGCATTTAGTCTATAGATTGCTTTAGGAAAAATGGCCATTTTGGCAATATTAATTCTTCCTATCCATGAGCACAGTATGTATTTCCATTTTCTGTATCTTCTTTAATTTCTTTCATGAGTGTCTTGTAGTTTTCAGAGTATACATCTTTCACTTCCTTGGTTAGATTTATTCCTAGGCATTTTATTCTTTTTGATACAATTGTGAATAGAGGTGTTTTCCTGATTTCTCTTTCTGCTAGTTCATTGTTAGTATATAGGAATGCAACAGATTTCTGTGTATTGACTTTGAATCCTGCAACTTTGCTGAATTCAATTATTAGTTTTAGTAGTTTTGGAGTCAATTCCTTAGGACTTTTACGTATACAATATCATATCATCTGCAGACACTGACAGTTTAACTTTTTCCTTAGCTATATGGATACATTTTATATCTTTGTGTTGTCTGATTCCCATGGCTAGGATCTCCAGAACTATGTTGAATTAAAGTGGGGAGAGTGGGTATCCCTGTTTTGTTCCCCATCTTAAAGGAAATGCTTTCAACTTCTCTCTGTTAAGTGTGATGTTGGCTGTGGGTTTGTAACACATGGCCTTTATTATGCTGAGGTAATTGCCCTCTTTACCCACTTTCTTGAGGGTTTTTGTCATGAATGGCTCTTGACTATTGTCAAATGCTTTTCAGCGTCTGTGGAGATGATCATGTGGTTTTTTCTCTCTTTTTGTTGGTGTGATGTATGAAGTTGATGGATTTTCAAACATTGTACCATTTTTGCATCCCTGAAATAAATCCTAGTTGATCATGATGGATGATCTTTTTAATGTATTTTTGAATTTGGTTTGTTAATAATTTGTTGAGTATTTTTGCATGTATGTTCATCAGGGATATTGGTCTGAAATTTTCTTTTTTGGTGGTGTCTTTGCCTGGTTTTGGCATTAGAGTGATGCTGGCCTCATAGAATGAGTTTGGAAGTGTTCTCTCCTCTTCTACTTTTTGAAAAACTTTAAGGAGGATGAGTATTAGGTCTTCACTGAATGTTTGATAAAATTCAGGAGTGTTCTTAGGTAATTTTTTTATTATCAATTCAATTTCATTGCTGGTAATTGGTCTGTTCAGATACTCTGTTTGTTCCTGTGTCAGTCTTGGAATTTTGTATTTTTCTAGAATGTTGTCCATTTCTTCTAGGTTATCCATTTTGTTAGCATACAATTTTTCACAGTATTCTGTAATAATTCTTTGTATTTCTGTGGTGTCCGTAGTGATTTTTCCTTTCTCATTTCAGATTCTCTTTATGTGTGTGAGTCTCTTTTTTTCTTGATAAGTCTGGCTAGGGGTGTATCTACTTTTTTTATTTTCTCAAAGACCAGGCTCCTGGTTTCATTGATTCTTTCTATTGTTTAATTATTCTCAATTTTATTTATATCTGCTCTGATCTTTGTTATGTCCCTCTTTCTGTTCACTTTGGGCCTCATTTATTGTTCTTTTTCTAGTTTCATTAATTGTGAGTTTTGACTGTTCATCTGGGATTGTTCTTGTTTCCTGAGGTAGGCCTGTATTGCAATGTACTTCCCTCTTAGCATGGATTTCACTGCATGCCACAGATTTTGCAGTGTTTATTTATTGCTTTCATTGGTCTCCATATATTGCTTAATCTCTTTTTTTTTTTGGTCATTGATTCATTGATTATTTAGGAGCACGTTGTTAAGCCTCCATGTATGTGTGGGCTGTTTTGTTTTCTTTGCATAATTTATTTCTAGTTTCATACCTTTGTGGTCTGAGATGCTGGTTGGTACAATTTCAATCCCTCTGAGTTTACTGAGACTCTTTTTGTGGCCTACGATGTAATCTATTCTGGAAAATGTTCCTTGTTCACTTGAGGAAAATGGATGTCTTGCTGCTTTTGGGTGGAGTGTCCTGTAGATGTCTGTTAGGTTCATCTGTTCAAATGTGTTGGTCAGTGCCTCTGGCTCCTTACTTATTTTCTGTCTGGTTGATCTGTCTTTTGGAGTGAGTGGTGTGTTGAAGTCTCCTAAAATGAATGCATTGCATTCTATTTCCCCCTTTAATTCTGTTAGTATTTGTTTCACATATGTAGGTGCTCCTTTGTTGGGTGCATAGATATTTACAATAGTTATATCCTCCTGTTGGTCTGACCTTTTTATCATTATGTAATGTCCTTCTTTGTTTCTTGTTACTTTCTTAGTTTTGAAGTCTATTTTGTCTGATACAAGTACTGCAACTCCTACTTTTTTCTCACTATTAGTTGCATGAATGTTGATTTCCATCACTTTACTTTCAGTCTATGTATGTCCTTGGGTTTGAACTTCATCTCTTGTAGGCAGCATAAAGGCAGATCTTGTTTTTTTATCCATTCAATAACTATGTCTTTTGATTGGTACATTCAGTCCATTTACATTTATGGTGATTATCAATAGATATGTACTTATTGCCATTGCAGGCTTTAGTTTCATGGTTACCAAAGGTATAAAGGTAACTCCTTTACTATCTAACAGTCTAACTTAACTCCCTTAGTATGCTATTTCAAACTAAAGTTTCCTTTTTTTCTCTTTATTTTTTTTCTCTTCCATTCTTTATATATCATTTATTATATTCTGTACTCTTTGTGTATCCCTTGACTGACTTTAGGGGTAGTTGATTTAATTTTGCATTTGCATAGTGATTAATTGTCCTACTTTCTTTACTATGGCTTTCCTTTTTCTTGTGGCAGCTATTTAGCCTTTGGACCATGTCCGTCCATAGCAGTTTCCCCAAAATACACTGTAGAGACAGTTTGTGGGTGGTATATTCCCTCAACTTCTGCTTATCTGGAAATTGTGTCATCCCTGCTTCAAATTTAGATGATAATATTGCTGGGTAAATTATTCTTGGTTTGAAGGCCTTTTGTTTAATTGCATTAAATATAACATGCCACTCCCTTATGGCCTGTAAGGTTTCTGCTGAAAAGTCTGATAGCCTCATGGGTTTTCCTTAATATGTGATCTTTTTTTCTCTCTCTCTGGCTGTTTTTAATACTCTCTCCTTATCCTTGATCCTTGCCATTTTAATTATTATATGTCTTGTTGTTGTCTCCCTTGGGTCTCTTGTTTTGGGAGATCTGTGCACTTCCATGGCCTGAGAGACTATTTCTACCCCAGATTGGGGAATTTTTCAGCGATTACCTCCTCAAAGACACTTTCTATCATTTTTTCTCTGTCTTCTTTTTCTGGTACCCCTATAATGCAAGTATTGTTACATTTGGACTGGTCACACTGTTCTCTAAATTTTCTTTCATTCCTAGAGATCCTTTTTTCTCTCTGTGCCTCTGCTTCTTTTTTTCCTGTTCTATTTCTATTTCATTTACTGTCTCCTCTACCTCATCTAATCTGCTTTTAAATCCCTCTATTGTATGTTTCATTTTGAATACTGTATTTTTCAAAGTTTCTATCCCTTTCTTGAAGTCCTCCCTGAAGTCTGGAATATTTTTCCGTAGCTCTGTGATCATGGTTATGATTTTTGTTCTGAAATTTTTCTCAGGAAGTTTAGTGATTTCAGTTTCACTTGGCCCTCTTTTGGTCTATGTGGGATTTTGGTTTGTACCAGTTTCTTTTGACATTTTATATTTGCAATGCATAATAATGAATAATAAGTTTGTGTTGGCAACACCCTTTAGTGCCCAGAAACTCTACTCTCTGAGCTGCTCAGCACCTGGGGTGATGTCAGTGGTCACTGGTGAGAGACACTGGTGGCTCCTAGGAGGAAAGAGCTCTTTCCTGTTTCCTGGCTGCAGTGTCTGCCTACACTGCCAGGGCCACTGGGCTTTGTGTGCTGGGAGGTGTCTCTATGCTACACCCCTATAGGTTCCATAGGCATGGTTGCCCTCTGACTGGCCTGGAGCAGTGGTGGGGGTAGTAGTTGTGAGCAGTTCCAGCTGGTAGGAAGAAGCAACAGGCTGTATGCCATGGTGGGGAGCCTCAGGGATGCTTTTCCAGCCAGGGGGATGGAGCGCCTGAAGGTCCCTTAAGTTCTCAACCTCCTGGGCTATGTGTGCTCGGATGATTTTGTCCACCTGTCCTTTCTCCTGAGCAGCAAGTTCTATGCAATTCTTGCCCCTTTAGCAGCCCTCTCACTTTTTGGAAGTCTCTCAGAGTATCCACCTTCCTTTTTTCCCAGAGTGGCTGTTTGTGGATACCTGTTCTCCATAAGTAGCTGGAAAATCAGTCTCTCTGAGTATTCCTCCTTTCTTACTTTCCAACCCCAGTAATGTCTGGTGCACCATGTAATGTAGGTTTATGCTCCCAGAGCAGATCCCTATGCCTGGGGATTCAGCAGTCCTAAGCCTTCACCCCTCCCTACTCTCTCTCTCTTTCTCCTGCCTATGAGCTGTTGTTGGTGTAGGACTTGGGTCCCACTGGATCATGGCTTTGCTATTTTACCCTTTTCCATGGGTTCTTCTCTTTTCCCCAGATATAGGCAGTCTGTTGTAGTTTTCTTTCCTGTTGCTCTTTTAGGATTAATTGTATTTTCTGTATTTTCATATTACATGTGGTTTTGGGAGGAGGTTTCTTTCTCACTTCTCACACTGCCATCTTTAAGCCCCTCTCCTAATCTGGACACCTGCTTCTTGTGTACATTTGCATACATTAGAATTGTTCTGGCATGAGTTTAACATATGAGGTCTGTACATGATGTATGTTGAACATCACCTTTATAAAAGGGTGCTCTTTCAGTTATAAAACATCTTCCTTTAATAATTATATAGCTTTTCTGACATTAACCAAAAGCCAGGACTCAGATACATTCTGCTCTAAGTATTCCATAGATAAGGACTCTCCTGCTAATCCATACCAATAGCATGCCTTCCAGGAGATCTCTGTTATTAGCATGTTTACAAGGAATCTGAATCCCCTTTCTGTTTTATCCAGTGTCTTTCAGTAAGGGAAAGAATACATTGCATCCCTGTCCTTATCCTTCTCAGTCTATATTCTTAGCTTAGCCAATATTTCCCTGCTACCTATTCATCAAGTTAATTTTTAGAATTTGTTTTACAACATTTTCTGAAACATTTCCTACAAAAGAATAATCTTACAAACATTCCACTGAACACCACTATTTGAACTGTCCAATGGGGAGTAAGAATTTCAGCTCAATTTTTCATTTTCTTCCATCATTTGTAGTTATTCAAAGCTTTCAGTATTTCTTGATATAGATACCTACCTATGCTTAACTTTTCTAAGGATACTAATGTTTATGCCATCTTTAGTATATTCAGTCCTCATTTATATTTGGTATATGAAAAGGAGCAAATCCAGCTCTGACACACTGAGTATATAGCAATAATCTACTTCCTGTTATCACAATGCTATTGTCTTGGCAACATGTCATCATAATTTATGACTTGATAAAGTATAGAACCTCTGCTCTTCAATATCCACCATCTTATATGATTCACTGGAAGTATTTCTCCTGGGTCATGGGGAAAAACAATCATAATGATAAATATACCCTATAAAATATATGCCTAATAATTGCTGTATTTGGCTACTGTGAGTTGTTATTGAAAGTTATCAAAATCATTGAGTCTTTTTTCTCTAAGTATTCCCCATGAAACCTTTTTTGGCTAATATATGAATTAGTAGGAATCTAGGACACCTGACCTGAAGAGAGCAGATCTGATGTGTGTGTATATTTGGTTTGATTTTGTTTTCAAGTTTGGCCAATAACCAGTGCTAGATCTGAGAGATAGCTCGAAGTATTATTCTCTTGCTCTGGGACATTTTCATAGAAATAGTGTAGGTTCATTCTTCCCAGGAATCTTAATTCACCTGTACATGCCTCTTCTGTTTACTTCAATACCAGCCTGTTTTCATTTGACCTACACTCATTATCTCATGGTTGGACTGTCTGATTCAGCATAACTCTTAATCATAGGGTTTGCAATGACAGCAGACTCATTATCACATCTTCTTCACCTCACCATTGGGCTGATTGTATATTTGACAGGGTAAATGTTACAATGTTATTTTTCACTTTGTGGACTAAATTTACTATTTTTCATACTTGGTGAAAAGAGTAAAGTTTTGACTCATCCTAAAATGCATTATGATTATTTGATGTCAGATTTTATGTTATAAATATTCTCTCTTTATCATTTATATCACCTTCTTTAGGTATACTGTAACAGACAAAGCCAAAGAAAATAGTGTTAGTCCTGAGAAGATATGCAATTACATCTTTCCCAGTACCCTCATTTCCACCACCTTATTTTAGAAATCTTATCAATGGAGTCCCTACATTACTTCCCTTCATATTCAACCTAATGGCAGTTATTTAAACAACAGGGCTAAATTTTCAAATCTTTGTTTTTTAATTGAAATACTGTAGGTATCCAAAATTAACATTGGTTTCAGGTATTCAACATGATGATTTGACAATTACATACATTACTAAATGTGCACCCCTATAAGTGTAGTTACCAGCTATCAATATATACCCATCCTTTCATCCCTATGGCAACCACGTCTGTTCCCTTTCATTATGCATTTTTGTTTTTTTTCCTCATTTGTTTTTTTTCTAGATCCTACATATAAGTGAAATTATATGGTGTTTGTCTTTCTCTGTCCATCTTATTTCAGTTAGCATAATATCCTCCAGGCCCACTCATGTTTTCATAAATGGCAAGATTTCATTTTTTATGACTGAGTAATATTCCAATGTATAAATGTACCATATCTTTTTTTATCTTTTAGTTTTGATCTGTTTTATTTCTTGGTCCTAGTTCATGACATTTAGAAATATTTATTTTGTTTAAATAATTTCTGTTATTTTTTAAATTAAATCATAGTTGATATACAATTGCATATTGGTTTCAGATTTATAACATGATGATTGAATAATAATATACATTACTAAATACTCACCATAATAAGTGTAGTTATCCAATGCTACCATAGCAAGGATATGACAATATTATTGGTTATATTTTCTATGCTGTACTTCCATTACTATGATGAATTCATAATTTGAAGTTTGTACCTTTTTATTCCCTTCACCTATTTAACCCTGTGTCACCACACCAACCTCCCTTATGTTAAACAACCATCTGTTGTCAATTGTTATGGGTCTATTTTTTCTTTGCTTTGTTTTTTAGACTCCATATATAAGTGAAATCATATGGTGCTTGTCTTTGTCTTACTTATTTCACTTAGCATAATACCTCTAGGCCTATCACTATTGTCACAAATGGCAAGATTTCCTTCTTTTTTATAGTTATTATTCCATTGTATATATAGTACATCTTCTTTATCCATTGATCTATAGATGGACACTTGAGTTGCTTCCTATTGGCTATTGTGAATAATGTTGCAATAAGCATATGAGTGCATATATCTTTTTGAATGAGGAACTTTTATTTTCCTCAGGTAAATTCCTAGACGTGGTATTACTGGGTCATATGGTATTCTATTTTTAGTTTTTTGAGGAACCTCCATGCTACTTTCCACAGTGACTGCATCAATTTACATTCCCACCAACACAACAGTGTAGGAGGGTTCTTTTTTCTCCACATCCTCACCAACACTTGTTATTTGGAATAATGACTATTCTTAACTGCTGTGAGATGATATCTCATCGTGGTTTGTTTGCATTTCCCTGATGATTGTTTATGTTGAGGGTCTTTACATGTGCCAATTGCTTATCTGTATGTTTCTTTGGAAAAAATGTCTATTCAGGTACTGCCCATTTTTTAATTGAGTTTATTTTTTTGGTGTCAATTGTATCAGCTCTTTATATATTTTGTTTATTAGCCTCATCAGGTATAGCTTTTGCAAATATATTCTCCCATATATTAGATTGCCCTCCTATATTGTTGATGGTTTCATTTGCTCTTCAGAAGCATTTTAGTTTGATGTCCCTCTTGCTTATTTTTGCTTTTGTTTCACTTGCCCCGGGAGACATATCCAGAAAAATACTATTCATGCTAATGTTCAAGAGATGCTTGCCAATGTTTTCTTCTAAGAGTTTTATGATATCATGTATTATGTTTAGGTCTTTAATCCATTCCAAATTTACTTTTGGGTATGATGTAAGTGATTTTGTTTCATTGTCTTAAAAGTAGATGCCCAGTTTTCCCAACATCATTTATTGAAGAGACTGTCTTTCCCCTATTATCTGTACTTGCCTCCTTTATCATATATTAATTGACCAAATATGCATAGATTTATTTCTAGGCTCTTTATTCTGTTCCATTGATCCATGTATCTATTCATGTGCAAGTACCATACTGTTTTAATCACTGTAGATTTGTAGTTTGGTTTGAACTCAGGGAGTATGATACCCCTGGCTTTGTTTTTCTTTCAAATTTGCTTTGGCTCTTCAGGGTCTTTTGTGGTTTCCATATAGATTTTGGATTTATCTGCTCTAGTTCATTGAAAAATGCCATTGGTATTTTGATGGGGATTGCACTGAATCTATAAATTGCTCTGTGAAAGTTTTTCACTTTGACAATATTAATTTTTAATCATTAGCAGGATGGATTTCCATTTGTTTGTGTCTTCATTTTCTTTCATCAGTGTTTTATAGTTTTCAGAGTACAAGTCTTTCACCTCCTTTGTTAGGCTTATTTCTAGGTATGTTATTCTTCTTAATGCAACTATAAATGGGATTGTTCTTGACTTCTCTTTGTGCTAGCTAGTTCATTATTATATAGAAATGCAACAAATTTATGTGTATTAATTAAGTATCCTTCACCTCTATTGAATTAATTCATTAGTCCCAAAATTTTTTTGGTGGACTCTTTAGGGTTTTCAACATATAGTATCATGTCATTTGCAAATACTGACAGTTTTACTCCTAATAGTTTTTTGGTGAAGTCTTCAGGGTTTTCTACATATAGTATCATGTGACAGTTTTACTACTTACACAATTTGGATCCCCTTTTTTTTCTTGTCTGATTGCTGTAGCTAGGACTTCCAGTACTATGTTGAATAAAAGTGGTGATAGTGAGCATCCTGTCTTCTATATTATCTTACAGGAAAAGCTTTCAGCTTTTCACCATTGAGTATGTTGCTAGATGTAGGTCTGTTGTATAGGCCTTAATGATGTTAGGTTTATTTCTAGGTATGTTATTCTTCTTAATGCAGCTGTAAATGGGATTGTTCTTGACTTCTCTTTATGCTAGTTCATTATTATATAGAAATGCAACAAATTTTTATGTATTAATTTACTATCCTTCACCTCTATTGAATTAATTTAGTAGTCTCACTTAGTTGAGGGCTTTTAGCGTGAATGAATGTTGACTATTGTCGAGTGTTTTTCCAGCATCTGTCCCAGATTTTCCTTACCCATTCATCTACCAAAGGACACTTTGCTTGCTTCCATATTTTGGCTATTGTAAATAATGCTGTTTCAATCATTGATTCTATGGACTTGTGCCATAAATGATTAATCAAGTTTCTGCTGATATATTTTGTAAAGTATGTTAAAATTTATCAGTATATGCTGAAAATTCCATGGGTATTTGGGACTTCCACAACCTGTGTGGTCTTTTTTTTCTTTTTAATTAATCATTGGTTTGAGAGTTACTTTGTAAGTGAAAATAACATTTGCCTAGCTAGCTGATGAAGCATGAGAAGACTTTGCAGAGATATGAAATCCTGCCTTTACTATTCTTTTCCCCACTACTTCAGCTTCTTACTTTTGAGTTCCATGTTACCAAAGATGGGTAATAGAAATTTTCACTAAGTTTCCTTCTAACACACTCTAACTATCCAATAAGTCAGTTTCACGTTTCTTAGCAATTTCCTTAAAATTCCATTGGAAAAAATTGTCCCCGTATTCTGTTTTTAAACAAAAAATTTGCAGTTTTAAACAATGGAGTTTGTTAATTTTAACAAGGAATACCTAGACCACTATTCTAGCATCAAACTCATTTTTTTATATTTCATTTTACCTTACCAAAAATGCCTACGTACTATGATTTCAGACACCAAAAAAAACGTTCTACTTACAATGCCAATTAGAGTTAATACAAAGACTGGATTATAAAATCAGATTCTCATGGATCAGAGCTCTTACCTGATATCAAATCATTTTAAGGACACAGGTACTTGAAAAAGTGGATAGAGATATCCAGGACTATCAATACTGTTGTCTAGATTCATTCTTGATGCATTAGGATACATTCTAGCCCAGATTTAACATATGAGGTCTCTCAATTATGCATGAAGTGTGTCCAAAAAGGAACTAATTTGGTCACAAAATATCATTTTATTTATTGATAATTACAAACTTTAAGTAGCATTATTCCAAGAAGTCATCTTCTATAAATTCATATTTCAGGTGTTTTTTTCTTTCCATCAGCCAGTACATTCCAGGTACACTCTGCTAAATACATTCCATAGTTAAGGGCTTTCCCATTCACTGGGAGATAATATTAGCATGTTTGTAAGGGAATTGAATCAGGTCATCTTTCTTTCTTTGCTTCAATGTCTTGTGATGAAGAAAAATAATTCTTTAATTCCCAAACTGGAACATCAACATCTCCATCACCATATAACTTCTTATTTCTGTATTTCCCTCAGCCTGGTAGCAGCTTCTCTCTGATACACCTTGTGGTCAGATTTTCCTGACAAATGGAATAAGCTTTTTAGTTTCTAGGTTCATGTTTTCTTTTCTTTCTCGGGTATTTTCTTTAATTGTAACTGTAAATAATTTTGATCATCACTATGGTTATCTCATAATAACATTATGAGTACATTGGCTTTTCTTTAATGAGTCAAAAGTATCCTTCAAATAATTCCAAATTATTCCTGTGAATTTATTTAACTTTTCTTCCTTTATCTTTCATTTCGATCCACTTACATGTATTTATTTTGGTTTTCAGTAGTGTTCATTTTCTTCAATATTCCTTTCAATTTAACTTCCATTTCTATAGTAGTTTCACATTTCCTTCTATTTATTGAGCTGTCAGCTCATGTGTTAGTCATTTATTCAACAAATATGAAAATGTCTGAATTATTAGTATGCATTTTGCATAATTAATTTTTGTAAAAAGTTAAAAACAACTTTAAAAACGTGTGGTATTATTTGGCTTCTATAAAGTCACTAGAAATTGAAAAACACACTTACATAAATAATTTTTTTTTATTTTGGTATCATTAATCTACAATTTCATGAAGAACATTATGTTTACTAGGCTCCCACCTTCACCAAGTCCCCCCCACATACCCCTTCACAATCATTGTCCATCAGAGTAGTAAGATGCTGTAAAATCACTACTTGTCTTCTCTATGTTTACAGCCCTCCCCATGCTCCACATACACTATACATGCTAATCATAATGCCCGCTTTCTTTTTCCCCACCCTTGTGCCTCCCTTCCCACCAATCCTCCCCAGTCCCTTTCCCTATGGTAACTATTAGTCTATTCTTGGGTTCTGTGATTCTGCTGCTATTTTGTTCCTTCAGTTTTCCTTTCTTCTTATACTCCACATATGAGTGATATCATTTGGTACTTGTCTTTCTACACCTGACTTATTTCACTGAGCATAACACCCTCTAGCTACATCCATGTTGTTGCAAATGGTAGGATCTGTTTTTTTCTTATGGCTGAATAATATTCCATTGTGTATATGTACCACATCTTCTTTATCCATTCATCTACTGATGGACATTTAGGTTGCTTCCATATCTTGGCTATTGTAAATAGTGCAGCGATAAACATAGGGGTGTATCTGTCTTTTTCAAACTGGAGTGCTGCATTCTTAGGGTAAATTCCTAGAAGTGGAATTCCTGGGTCAAATGGTATTTCTATTTTGAGCATTTTGAGGAACCTCCATACTTCTATCCACAATGGTTGAACTAATATACATTCCCACCAGCAGTGTAGGAGGGTTCCCCTTTCTCCACAACCTCAACAACATTTGTTGTTGTTTGTCTTTTGGATGGTGGCCATCCTTACTGGTGTGAAGTGATATCTCATTGTGGTTTTAATTTGCATTTCTCTGATGACAAGCGATGTGGAGCATCTTTTCATGTGTCTGTTGGCCATCTGAATTTCTTCTTTAGAGAACTGTTTTTACAGCTCCTCTGCCCATTTTTTAATTGGATTATTTGCTTTTTGTTTGTTGAGGTGTGTGAGCTCTTTATATGTTTTGGATGTCAACCCTTTATCGGATCTGTCATTTATGAATATATTCTCCCATACTGTAGGATACCTTTTTGTTCTATTGATGGTGCCCTTTGCTGTACAGAAGCTTTTCAGCTTGATATAGTCCCACTGTTCATTTTTGCTTTTGTTTCCCTTGCCCGGGGACATATGTTCATGAGAAGTCACTCATGTTTATGTCCGTGAGATTTTTGCCTATGTTTTTTTCTAAGAGTTTTATGGTTTCATGACTTACATTCAGGTCTTTGATCCATGTCGAATTTACTTTTGTATATGGGGTTAGACAGTGATCCAGTTTCATTCTCCTACATGTAGCTGTCCAGTTTTGCCAGCACCATCTGTTGAAGAGACTGTCATTTCCCCATTGTATGTCCATGGCTCCTTTATCATATATTAATTGGCCATATATGTTTGGGTTAATGTTTGGAGTCTCTATTCTGTTCCACTGGTCTGTGGCTCTGTTCTTGTGCCTGTACCAAATTGTCTTGATTACTGTGGCTTTGTAGTAGAGCTTGAAATTGGTGAGCAAGATCCCCCCACCCACTTGATTCTTCCTTCTCAGGATTGCTCTGGCTATTCGGGGTCTTTGGTGGTTCCATATTAATTTTTGAACTATTTGTTCCAGTTCATTGAAGAATGCTGTTGGTAGTTTGTTAGGGATTGCATCGAATCTGTGTATTGCTTTGGGCAGGATGGCCATTTTGACAATATTAATTCTTCCTAGCCAGGAGCATGGGATGAGTTTCCATTTATTAGTGTCCTCTTTAATTTCTCTTAAGAGTTTCTTATAGTTTTCATGGTATAGGTCTTTCACTTCCTTGGTTAAGTTTATTCCTAGGTATTTTATTCTTTTTGATGCTATTGTGAATGGAATTGTCTTCCTGATTTCTCTTTCTATTAGTTTAGTGTTAGTGTATAGGAAAGCCACAGATTTCTGTGTGTTAATTTTGTATCCTGCAACTTTGCTGAATTCCAATATTAGTTCTAGTAGTTTGGGAGTGGAGTCTTTGGGGTTTTTTATATACAATATCATGTAATCTGCAAAAAGTAACAATTCAACTTCTTCTTCACCAATCTGGATTCGTTGTGTTTCTTTGTTTTGTCTAATTGCCGTGGCTACGACCTCCAGTACTATGTTGAATAACAGTGGGGAGAGTGAGCATCCCTGTCTTGTTCCCAATCTCAGAGGAAAAGCTTTCAGCCTCTTGCTGTTCTGGTATGATGTTAGTTGTGCGTTTATCATATATGGCCTTTATTATGTTGAGGTACTTGCCCTCTATGCCCATTTTGTTGAGAGTTTTTATCAGGAATGGATGTTGAATTTTGTCAAATGCTTTTTCAGCATCTATGGAGATGATCATGTGGTTTTTGTCTTTCTTTTTGTTGATGTGGTGGATGATGTTGATGGATTTTTTACTGTTGCACCATCCTTGCATCCCTGGGATGAATCCCACTTGGTCATGGTGTATGATCCTTTTGATATATTTTTGAATTCGGTTTGCTAATATTTTATTGAGTATTTTTGCATCTACATTCATCAGGGAGATTGGTCTGTAATTTTCTTTTTTGGTGTGGTCTTTGCCTGGTTTTGGTATTAGGGTGATGTTGGCTTCACAGAATGAGATTGGGAGTATTCCCTCCTCTTCTATTTTTTGGAAAACTTTAAGGAGAGTGGGTATTATGTCTTCTCTGTATGTCTGATAAAATTCCGAGGTAAATCCATCTGGCCCGGGGGGTTTGTTCTTTGGTAGATTTGATTACCGCTTCAGTTTTGTTGCAGGTAATTTGTCTGTTTAGATTTTCTGTTTCTTTCTGGGTCAGTCTTGGAAGGTTTTATTTTTCTAGGAAGTTGTCCATTTCTCCTAGGTTTTCCAGCTTGTTAGCATATAGGTTTTCATAGTACTCTCTAATAATTCTTTGTATTTCTGTGGTGTCCATCGTGATTTTTCCTTTCTCGTTTCTGATTCTGTTGATGTGTGTTGATTCTATTTTTCTCTTAATATGTCTGGCTAGAGGCTTATCTGTTTTGTTTATTTCCTCGAAGAACCAGCTCTTGGTTTCATTGATTTTTTCTATTGTTTTTTTCTTCTCAATTTTATTTATTTCTTCTCTGATCTTTATTATGTCATCCATCTGCTGACTTTATTCCTCATTTGTTCTTCTTTTCCAATTTCTATAATTGTGACATTAGACTATTCATTTGGGATTGTTCTTCCTTCTTTAAATATGCCTGGATAGCTATATACTTTCCTCTTAAGACTGCTTTTGCTGCGTCCCACAAAAGTTGCAGCTTTGTGTTGTTGTCATTTGTTTCCATATATTGCTGGATCTCAATTTTAATTTGGTCATTGGTGCATTGATTATTTAGGAGCATGTTGTTAAGCCTCCATTTGTTTGTGAGCCTTTTTGCTTTCTTGGTACAATTTATTTCTAGTTTTCTGCCTTTGTGGTCTGAAAAGTTGGTTGGTAGAATTTCAATATTTTTGAATTTACTAAGGCTTTTTTTGTGGCCTAGTATGTGATCTATTCTGGAGAATGTTCCATGTGCACTTGAGAATAATGTATATCCTGTTGCTTTTGGGTGTAGAGTTCTATAGATGTCTATTAGGTCCATCTGTTCTAGTGTGTTGTTCAGTGCCTCTGTGTCCTTACTTATTTTCTGTCTGGTGGATCTATCCTTTGGAGTGAGTGGTGTGTTTGAAGTCTCCTAAAATGAGTTCATTGCATTCTATTTCCTCCTTTAATTCTGTTAGTATTTGTTTCACATATGCTGGTGCTCCTGTGTTGGATGTATATATATTTATAATGGTTATATCCTCTTGTTGGACTGAGCCCTTTATCATTATGTAATGTCATCTTTATCTCTTGTTACTTTCTTTGTTTTGAAGTCTATTTTGTCTGATACTAGTATTGTAACACCTGCTTTTTTCTCCCTATTGTTTGCATGAAATATCTTTTTCCATCCCTTCACTTATAATCTGTGCATGTCTTTGTGTTTGAGGTGAGTCTCTTGTAAGCAGCATATAGATGGTTACTGCTTTTTTATCCATTCTCTTACTCTGTGTCTTTTGATTGGTGCATTCAGTCCATTTACATTTAGGGTGATTATTGAAAGGTATGTACTTATTGCCATTGCAGGCTTTAGATTCGTGATTACCAAAGGTTCAAGGTTAGCTTCTTTACTACCTTACTGTCTACCTTAACTCACTTGTTGAGCTATTATAAATGCAATCTGATGATTATTTCTCTCCCTTTTTATTCCTCCTCCTCCATTCTTCATATGTTGGGTGTTTTGTTCTTTGCTCTTTATAGGAATGCTGCCTTCTATAGCAGTCCCTCTAAGATACCCTGTAGAGATAGTTTGTGGGAGGCAAATTCCCTCAACTTTTGCTTGTCTGGGAATTGTTTAATCCCTCCTTCATATTTAAATGATAATCGTGCTGGATACAGTATCCTTGGTTCAAGGCCCTTCTGTTTCATTGCATTAAATATATCATGCCATTCTCTTCTCTCCTGTAAGGATTCTCTTGAGAAGTCTGATGATAGCCTGATGGATTTTCCTTTGTAGGTGACCTTTTTTTCTCTCTCTGGCTGCCTTTAATACTCTGTCCTTGTCCTTGATCTTTGCCATTTTAATTATTATGTGTCTTGGTGTTGTCCTCTTTGGGTCCCTTCTTTTGGGAGTTCTGTGTGCTTCAGTAGTCTGAGCAACTATTTCCTCCCCCAGTTTGGGTAAGTTCTCAGCAATTATTTCTTCAAAGACACTTTCTATCCCTTTTTCTCTCTCTTCTTCTTTTGGTACCCCTTCAATACGGATGTTGTTCCTTTTGGATTGGTCACACAGTTCACTTAATATTGTTTCATTCCTGGAGATCCTTTTATCTCTCTCTGCATCAGCTTCTATGCGTTCCTGTTCTCTGGTTTTATTCCGTCAATGGCCTCTTGCATCTTATCCATTCTGCTTATAAATCTTTCCAGAGATTGTTTCACTTCTCTAATCTCCCTCCGGACATCATCCCTTAGCTCTTGTATATTTCTCTGCATCTCCGTCACCATGTTTATGATTTTTATTTTGAATTCCTTTTCAGGAAGACTGATTAAGTCTATCTCTTTCTCAGGTGTTGACTCTGTGCTTTTGGTATGTCTCAGATTCTTCCTTTTCATGGCGATAGAGATAGTTTGTGGAGCTGGGGTGAGTGATGGCTGGAGAACGTCCCTTCTTGTTGGTTTGTGGCCTTCCTCTCCTGGGAGAACAGTGACCTCTAGCGGTTTGGGTTGGACAGCTGCACACAGATGGGGCCTCTGATTCTTGCCCAGCAGCTATGGAGTTTAGCTCCGCAGTTGCTGTGGGTGTGGCCTGCCTCGGCCTGCTGCTCCGATATGGCGGAGCCACATCAGAGGGGAAACATCCAGGAGGCTGTTTCTCTCTTTGAGGGGCCTCCGAGCCACCCTGCTGCACAGGGGGTTAGGGTGCCCAGAGTTCCCCAGGATTCCCAGATGCTGGGTTAAGTGTCCCAGGATGCTTCCATCCACCTGTGGGGTCCCTGTCCCTTTCAGTCTTTCAAAAAGCACTTACTTTTCTTTGTCCCAGTGGCGCCGGCTTCAGGGACCTGCTCACACGTCTTACTGTCCTGTTTCCCTAGTTTCCAGCACCCCACGCATGCACTGTGTCTGCGCTCTGGTGCATATGGCTAGGGCTGGGTGTTTAGCAGTCCTTGGCTCTCCCTCCCTCCCTGCTCCAACTCCTCTCCTCCCGCCGGGAGCTGGTGTGAGGGGCACTCGGGTCCCACCGGGCTGTGGCTTGTATCTTACCCCCTTTGCAAGGCACTGGGTTCTCGCAGGTGTGGATGTGGTCTGGATATTGTCCTGTGTCCTCTGGTCTTTCTTTTAGGGAGAGTTGTATTTGTTGTATTTTCAAAAATATATATGATTTTTCAAGGAGATTTCCACTACTCTACTCATGTTGCCATCTTGGCTCCTATACATAAATAAACTTTTAATGTAAATTTTTTACTTATTGAAAAAATAAAGGAAAGAGCCATATAAATTAATTCTTTTTTTTTTTTTTTTTAATGAAGGGTAGTTGACACACAGTATTACATTACATTAGTTTCAGGTGTACAACACAGTGATTCCACATTTATATACATGATAATTCCAGGTACCAGCTATCACCATACCAAGTTGTTACAATATTTTGACTATATTCCTTATGCTATACATTACATCCCGGTTACTTATTTATTTTACAATTGGAAGTCTGTTTATATATATATATGTATATATATATATATATATATATGTGTATATATATATATATATTTTGTGAGGGCATCTCTCATATTTATTGATCAAATAGTTGTTAACCACAACAAATCTCTGTATAGGGGGGTCAATACTCAATGCACAATCATTAATCCACCCCAAGCCTAATTTTCGTCAGTCTCCAATCTTCTGATGCATAACGAACAAATTCTTACATGGAGTACAAATTCTTACATAGTGAATAAGTTACATGGTGAACAGTGCAAGGGCAGTCATCACAGAAGCTTTCGGTTTTGTTCATGCATTATGAACTATAAACAGTCAGTTCAAATATGAATATTCATTTGATTTTTAAACTTGATTTATATGTGGATACCACATTTCTCTATTATTATTATTTTTAATAAAATGCTGAAGTGGTAGGTAGATACGAGATAAAGGTAGAAAACAGAGTTTAGTGTTGTAAGAGAGCAAATGTAGATGATCAGGTGTGTGCCTGTAGACTATGTGTTAATCCGAGCTAGACGAGGGCAATAAACATCCATGTATGCAGAAGGTTTCTCTCAGAACATGAGGGGGGCGGTTCTAAGCCTCACCTCTGCTGCTCCCCATTTTTTCACCAGATGGCCCCCTGCGACTATGCCTGTCTTAGGTTGTTCCTCCCTTGAGGAATCTTACCCGTCTCTGGCTAACCAGTCATCTTCCGGGGCCATACAGGGAAATGTTAAGTTGGTAAGTGAGAGAGAAGCCTTATTGTTTGAAAAGGTTAGCTTTTTACTTCTTTGCATATTTATGCTCTGTGGCTTCTATTCCCAGCATTTGTCTTGAGGTGTCTTTACCACTTGGAAGAATTATGATACTCGGTAAATTCGACATGTGGCATGAGTTCTATTTAAAGGTTGTGATTAGGTAGGAAGAACAAAAGCTATAGAAGTAGCAGGCAGAAGAAAACCTGGGAAGATTAATTATTTCTTTGACATATCTTCTTGTAGAGTAACTTCAGCATGGATAGGTTTTAAACTACTAATTAAATTGTGCACACACATTAACATAATAGGAATATAGTTACCTAACCAAAGCATACCTGTAATTACCAGCCATCTCCAGTGAAACCAAGAAAACCAGTTAGGCACCTTAGGCATTTGTGAAAACTTATCTATGATATGGTGGATATTGTCCGACTGAACTTGAACAGTCTGAGAGAATTCAGATAAATTAGAATAACCCATTCCTGGGGACTGTTCACATCCCATATGTTCTTTTAACAGTAAATAGTCTGTGGTTGTAAGATTTTGGAGTACTACAATTTGCATTTCTCCTAATTCTTGGTTGAGTTCCAACGGTATAGATCCAGTCCAATTTGTTGTTTTACTGTATGCACAGGCCAGCTTAGATATCTCCTTCATCATTCCCATGGCAAGTCCAGGAACTGGTGGGATGAGTGCATCTACACCTGTGGCAGTGCATGGATCTTTGTTGGGGTTTTTTTTTTTTTTGCTGATCATCTTCTGTCATGAGTCTTCCCAAGAGTGCTGATGTTGGAAGTTCTTTTTCATATCGTATCTTAGTTCATTTTCGGGGTAGCCAAATTAGGCTTTGATCCTCTGTATAAACACAAACAGACCCTTTGCCTACACTTTTATATGCCCTTTATATCATTGTGTAGAACTCATTGGAGGTCACCACACAGGAACTGCTTTTTTTTTTATCATTAATCTACACTTACATGACGAATACTTTGTTTACTAGGCTCTCCCCTATACCAGGTCCCCCCTATATACTCCTTTACAGTCACTGTCCATCAGCATAGCGAACTGTTGTAGAATCACTACTTGTCTTCTCTGTGTTGTACAGCCTTCCCCTTTCTCCCACCCCGCTATGGATGCTAATCTTAATACCCCTCTTTTTATCCCCCCCCTTATCCCTCTCTACCCACCCATCCTCCCCAGTCCCTTTCCCTTTGGTACCTGTTAGTCCATTCTTGAGTTCTGTGATTCTGTGGCTGTTTTGTTCCTTCAGTTTTTCCTTTGTTCTTATATTCCACAGATGTGTGAAATCATTTGGTATTTCTCTTTCTCTGCTTGGCTTGTTTCACTGAGCATAATACCCTCCAGCTCCATCCATGTTGCTGCAAATGGTTGGATTTGCCCTTTTCTTATGGCTGAGTAGTATTCCATTGTGTATATGTACCACATCTTCTTTATCCATTCATCTATAGATGGACGTTTAGGTTGCTTCCAATTCTTGGCTATTGTAAATAGTGCTGCGATAAACATAGGGGTACATTGGTCTTTCTCATACTTGATTGCTGCATTCTTAGGGTAAATTCCTAGGAGTGCAATTCCTGGGTCAAATGGTATGTCTGTTTTGAGCATTTTGATGTACCTCCATACTGCTGTATATAAATTAATTCTCATGGAATTTTTTTGAGCCAATATAAGACATGGTTGTATTATATTGAATTTAATTATTAACTCTTTATAGGATTAATTAATATACTTTATTCAGCAATCTTAAAACATTAATAAACATTTATTTTCTGTTTAAGGAATTTTCTTATGGAAGTAAGATAAAATGCCCAGAGCTTAAGTGATTTAATAGAAATGGTTCAGTAAGCTCACAAAAGAGTAACCATTATAGATATTGAGCATTGGATTTAATTCTTTTAAACTAATAATTAGTAATTAGCATCTGCAAGTATCACAAAGAAAAAGAAATTCTGTATAATATAATAGCCAGAACAGTATACATGTAGAACTAGTCACTTTGTGCACTGCATTGAAAATTTCTAATTACACGTAGGATTTGAATAAGATAGATTTGTGGTTTGGATACATTCAAATAAATATCAGACTGTAAAGTCTGGGATTTTGAAATCTACTTTAGAATGCCTATTAAGAATTTTAAGTTTAAAATTTATTGCAACAATATAAAATGTCTTTAACTTAAAATGTAAATTCTAAACAAAGTATATTTTTCATATTTTTCCCTTAAAAACCCTAATGAGATACTTGGGAAACTAACATTCAGAAGAGACTAGAATGCAGTCGGAAACACACTTTATTAGGGTAAAGCAATATTGAAAAGTAGTAAACTTCTTGAGGAAAATTTAGCTGTAGAAAAGGACAGAAAAGTTTAATGAAAGTGAAAATAAATTGTTTAGTGAAAAAATAATTATATGAGATTAGTATAAAATGTATTTTCTAATACACAAAAAATATTTTAAGTATTTTTTATTGGACAAACTCCGTATGCTACTTATATTAGTATTTGAAAACTGGCTTGATTTCCTGCAAAACTGAAGAAGAGAGGAGTTTTATTGAAAAACCATTTGGAAGAAATCAGGTTCAATTCTGTGTTTTGTATATGGCTTTATTTGAAAACAGCACTGCTAAATAATAACAAGAATTTCTAAACATTGCAGGTATACTCGGTATAATAAAATAAAAGCTCAAAGGTCATGAAAAAAGTTTTCTAAATATATTTCAGATAATTTGATTTTAGAACTGCAGATGTGATACTGAGATATCTGTGTGTGTGTCTGTGTGACATACTCTTACCCTCAAGGCCATTTCATTAAATAAATAATCTACCTGTAAAAAATTTGTAGTGATGTATCACTTGTCTTCTTCAATTCAGTTAACAAATGAGCAACCTGTGTGTTCCATGTGAGACTTTTAAATGCTTTAAAACATTTCATAAACCTTAGTAGGACTGGTAACCAGGGAAAATAAAATACATTTTGGTATTAGGAAGGCTGTCAAGAGAGTGATTCAAATGTTTAGTGTTTCATCTTAAAGGGAAAAGGACTGGCTGCTTCAGAACTGATAAATAGCTACACCTTAAAGAGCAGATCATAAAGATCAGGTCATTCTTTATCATTCTCTCAGGAGCCTTTCCTGAGTACCTCAGTCCAACTGCAAGATAATGTTTTGAAGAAGGCAATGAAAGCTGCACGCGGTTTTGTTTGTGCTCGTTATCATAACATTTTTGGAATGTTACCTAATGCTTTAATTTTAAAACAATATGTTCTAAAATATATTCTCACATAAATAATGGCATATTCTTAAAAACCTCAGAATCTACTGTTTACTAATGTATCTACTGAATTATCTACATCTCCTGCTGATTAAATTTGGCATGGAGCTCTGTGATATGGGTCAGAGAATAGTTGTCCTGTCACACAAAATGAGTCTGGGCTCTGTATTAGTTTTCTAGGGCTCTGATGACCAAGTACCACAGAGTGAGGGACTTAGACAACAGAAATTTTTTAAATCAGAGTTCTGAAAGCCGGAAGTCTGAGATCAAGGTAGATCAGCAAAGTTGATTTAAGACCTCTCTGGCTTGTAGATGACTGGCCTCTCCTTACTGCCTCACATAGTCTTCCCTGTGTGTGTGGGGGGGTGTTCTGACTTCTCTTCTTATAAGGATACCAGTTATATTAGATTAGGGCCATTCATATGACTTCATTTTACCTTATTTACCTCTTTAAATGTCCTATATCCAAATACACTCACTTTCTGTGGTACCAGGGATTAAGACTTCAACATAGGAATCTGGGGGAGATAATTCAGTCCACAAAAATTTCCAATTTTAAGCCAATTATATTTAAGAGTCTTTGATTCCACTTGAGTTCTGTGTTTAAAATTACATGAGATTACTGAATCAATGTCTTACAGGTGGTAAATGAGTTCACTGTTGGGTTTTGCAGGGAATTACAGTCTGTTATATGGAATTAATATATAAAGATATTTATTTTAAGGAATTGATGCATGTGATTATGGAGACTGGCATGTCCAAAATGTATAGAGTAGACCAGCAGACTGGACACCCAGGAAGAGCCAATATTGCAGTTCAAACCCAAAGGCTTTCTGCTGCAGAGTTTTCTTCTGTAGAGGAGATCATTCTTTTTATTCTATTCAGACCTTCAACTGAATGGATGAGAGTCATCCATATTATGGAGGGCAATACACATCAAAGTTCCCTGATTTATTGTTAATCTCATTTAATAATGTCCTCACAGAAAACATCCAGAAAAATTTTGATCAAATATCTGGGTACAATTGCCCAACAAATCAACAAATAAAATTAATTTTCACAAATGTATGCTCAGAGTAGGAGCTAATATTTATTAATCCACCACAATGTGGCAAGCACTTTGCTAAACTGATGAGATATTTCATTAAATTGTTCTACCAACAGAGATGGTGGACATTTGAAATCACAGTAAAATATGCTAACATTCTTGGGATACCACTTTTTACAAATACTTGTATGAATAAACATAAATTTCACATTAAAATAAAAATGGATACATAATAGAGTACACTGTAGTATACATAAACATTTTAGTATGCTCTGAGGTCATGAGACCTATGTTTCAGTCTTGTAATATTTCAAAAATCACAACTCTTAATACATTACAGCATTAATACTACTCTTTATATCTTTATTTACTACTATTTTTAAATTAATTAATTATCACTCTTAATATCTTTGCTCCTAATTTCTTTGCTTTTAGTATCTTAAAGCTCCAGGGAGTTTCAAACTCAAAGAAACACTTTCATGCAACCGTGTTCCCATAATCTATATCTCTGTCAACTCTCTTTCATGCCATTCAGAGTTATACATAATATGCTTCCTACAATATTTTTATACTTCATTGTGCAGCTCCCCAAGTGAGAGTACGGCATAATATTTCTTTTTCCCAGTTGCCTTTCAACTAAAATACTCTTCATAGGTTCAGATCTTTTATTCCTTATGGAGCAGGGGAGGTGATAACCACAAGGTGGGAAATGGAGAAGATAGGTGAGAAAACCCATATATTAATGTTTCATCCTTCTGTATTGATGTAAAATGTAAAACTTCAAATAAATTTTGAATTTTGAATTCATTTTTAGCTCTTCTTTCAGAGGTCCTCTTTGCCTTTAGAAGGACCATAGTGAGAAAGCTGAGAACCTCAGACTATTTATCAGTAGAGGAAGTCACATATATTCTCATTTTACATAGGAGAACACTAGGATTCTAGACAGTTTTAAAATTTATCCAACTGTATGTCATTTATAATATAACATAAATCCAACTGTATGTCAGTTCTAACAGACTTCTCAGACCATGTTTTGTTTTGTTTTGGCAAACCACATTCCAAATTGAGAGAGGCCACAAGGCCTTAACAATGAGAAAATAAGCCTAAATCACATCATAATTTTCTTCTTATTTCAAATTGTTTCTGTTTTGAAATATGTGTTTGTGCCTCTCTCTTGGTGTGTGTGTGTGTGTGTGTGTGTGTGTGTGTGTGTGTGTGTGTGTGTGTAGCAAGAGAAATAGAAAGAAAAAGAATAAATAGAAAATTTCACTATGGAAATATCTCAGTAGTTTTACTGAAATAAAGGTATGTATTGGGAATACCAAGGGGAAGAAGCAAACTATTTTCTAAATTGAGAGTCAATGAAATTGTAATCAGAGTAGAGAATTGAGGAAATACCTCAGTGCTTCATTTTTCAAAATCAAATGGGGAATATTTGAAAATAAATTTTATTACATTCTAGAATTATTTACTCATTTTTTGTTGCCTTGAGTGGTATTTTATAAATTCAAACCATACAATTAATTCAATAACCTTGTGGCAACCTTGTGAATGAGCTGAAACTCTTTATTGGTGTGTGTTGTGTCACTAGAGTTATAAAGCTGAATGTTTTAAATTGCAGAGGACAAGGAATAGGTAAAATTGTGAGAACTAGAGATGTCTAAGATAGGGAAGCAAAATGATTCATCTAATCTTACAACTTATGTATTAAGTTTCTAGCTTCCTTGGTCAGAAATTTGTATTTGTTAGCGCACAAATATTAAGGAAGATTGGGAAATCAATAACAATGATTTTAAAAATCCATCTGTTGTAGAAATCCTGTATGAGAATAAATACAAATAAAGTCTGAAAATTTTGAGCAAAATGATTCTGTCAAGACTTTGGCACAATTTTTATAAATATATTAAATTGGTTAGTTTAAATAGTAAATGATAATGTCATCATACATTTGTCAAGATTGAGTGATAGCTTTTAGCTTCCAATTAAAAATATTTTTTATTATATAACAAAATACTTGCCAAACTACTTATCCATAATTCAAAGAACTGGCAAAGTAAAAATGTGATTTGGGATGTTTATGTATTTCTCCATCCATTCATGAACTCATGAAGTTATTAAGAGCTCATTCTAAAAATCTACTTGCGGTGTGATTATAGGAAGATGTGTCTATAGATGTATCAGAGAGCAAAACAGCTATTGAATTACTCAAGAATGAATCATTCTGGATCAATATATTTCATGAATAATACAAATACACTTCTGCAGTGTTTAGCACAGTGGTTACCACGTATTTGGCATTGATATTCAATTTGCCAACAACATCAGAGTTCTCAGCCTCTAAGTTCTCAACTCTCCTAGTGCTTCTGGGTCACCACAAGACTTTGGTCACTGATAACACTCTGTTGCTTCAGTGCCCCCTGCAGAGGGAGGTATTTGGTATCCGAGGTCTCATTCCCAGTTCCATTGTCCTAGGAGAGGATGGGTTCTGTGAATAAAGGAGTCTTTTGCTACAAGGGAGAAGAGAGTAATAGGCACTGGGAAACTAACTAGTCAACACAGACCTATCCCCTCTGATTGGTGCCTCATACTTTGTTACCCTGAAACACTTCAGTTCAACAGGCAAAACTCATTTAGTAAAAAGTATTGAGATTTCCAGAGGACTTATGCCATAATTACCTCCAAGATGTACCTTTGTTCTCTTATCCATAGCACAGAAGTCAGCCTTTTAGCGTGCTCTACTAATTCATCAGAAGCTAACCCAAAGTAGATTTCAGCTTCCTCTCATCGATCTCACTGCACCTCCTGCTCTTGCCTAAGACACAGCACATGCTTCTGAGCCTCTGTGCCTCTGCCTGATTATTTCCTTTACTTTGGATTCTTTCTTCACTCTACTTCATATTTGCTTTTTCCCAAATGTCATCTTCTTATACAAACTCTCCAAGTAAAATAGTTTGTTTTACTGTGCTCTCTTAGAGCTTCTAAATAGACAACAGATTTGGTGTTTTTCACACCATTTGTAATTATTTGATTCTAGTATCTAGTTTTCAAGCTAGAGCATAGTTTTTTTTTCTTGTCTTTTTCTTTTTCTTTATTTCATATGAGAAGGTCAACATCCACTAATAGTTTTTTTTTGTTGTAGTTGTTCCTGACTTTTTTTTAAATTTATGTTTACTAGGCTCTCCCCTACCCCAAGTCCCCCCACAAACACCATTACAGTCACTGTCCATCAGCATAGTAAGATGTTGTAGAATCACTACTTGTCTTCTCTGTGTTGCAAAGCCCTCCCCTTTCCCCCACCCCCCATATTATACATGCTAATCATAATACCCCCTTTCTTTTTCCCTGCCCTTATCCCTCCCTACCCTCCCATTCTCCCCAGTCTCTTTCCCTTTGGTAACTGTTAGTCCAGTCTTGGGCTCTTTGATTCTGCTGCTGTTGTGTTCCTTCAGTTTTTCTTTTGTTCTTATACTCCACAGATGAGTGAAATCATTTGGTATTTATTTTTCTCTGCTTGGCTTATTTCACTGAGCATAATACCCTCTAGCTCCATCCATGTTGTTGCAAATGGTAGGATTTGTTTTCTTCTTATGGCTGAATAATATTTCATTGTGTATATGTACCACATCTTCTTTATTCATTCATCTACTGATGGACACTTAGGTTGCTTCCATTTCTTGGCTATTGTAAATAGTGCTGCAATAAACATAGGGGTGCATCTGTCTTTTTCAAACTGGAGTGCTACATTCTTAGGGTAAATTCCCAGAAGTGGAATTCCTGGGTCAAATGGTAAGTCTATTTTGAGCATTTTGAGGAATCTCCATATTGCTTTCCACAATGGTTGAACTAATTTACATTCCCACCAGCAGTGTAGGAGGGTTCCCCTTTCTCCGCAACCTCACCAACATTTGTTGTTGTTTGTCTTTTGGATGGTAGCCATCCTTACTGGTGTGAGGTGATATCTCATTGTGGTTTTAATTTGCATTTCTCTGATAACTAGTGATATGAAGCATCTTTTCATGTGTCTGTTGGCCATCTGAATTTCTTTGGAGAACTGTCTATTCAGCTCCTCTGCCCATTTTTTAATTGGATTATTTGCTTTTTGTTTGTTGAGGAGTGTGAGCTCTTTATATATTTTGGATGTCAAGCCTTTATTGGATCTATTTACAAAAATATTCTCCCATACTGTAGGGTACCTTTTTGTTCTGTTGATGGTGTCCTTTGCTATACAGAAGCTTTTCATCTTGATACAGTCCCACTTGCTCATTTTTGCTTTTGTTTTCCTTGCCCAGGGAGATATATTCATGAAGAAGTCACTAATGTTCACATCCAAGAGATTTTTACCTATGTTTTTTTTTCTAAGAGTTTTATGGTTTCATGATTTACATTCAGGTCTTTGATCCATTTCGAATTTACTTTTGTGTATGGGGTTAGACAGTGATCCAGTTTCATTCTCTTACATGTAGCTGTCCAGTTTTGCCAGCACCATCTGTTGAAGAGACTGTCATTTCACCATTGTATGTCCATGGCTCCTTTATCGAATATTAATTGACCATATATGTTTGGGTTAATGTCTGGAGTCTCTAATCTGTTCCACTGGTCTGTGGCTCTGTTCTTGTGCCAGTACCAAATTGTCTTGATTACTATGGCTTTGTAGTAGAGCTTGAAGTCGGGGAGTGAGATCCCTGCCACTTTATTCTTCTTTCTCAGGATTGCTTTGGCTATTTGGGGTCGGTGTTTTCATATGAATTTTTGAACTATTTGTTCCAGTTCGTTGAAGAATGTTGTTGGTAATTTGATAGGGATTGCATCAAATCTGTATATTGCTTTGGGCAGGATGGCCATTTTGATGATATTAACTCTTCCTAGCCAAGAACATGGGATGAGTTTCCATTTGTTAGTGTCCTCTTTAATTTCTCTTAAGAGTATCTTATAGTTTTCAGGGTATAGGTCTTTCACTTCTTTGGTTAGGTTTATTCCTAGGTATTTTATTCTTTTTGATGCAGTTGTGAATGGAATTGTTTTCCTGATTTCTCTTTCTATTGGATCATTGTTAGTGTATAGGAAAGCCACAGATTTCTGTGTGTTAATTTTGTATCCTGGAACTTTGTTGTATTCTGATATCAGTTCTACTAGTTTTGGAGTAGAGTCTTTAGGGTTTTTAATGTACAATATCATGTCATCTGCAGATAGTGACAGTTTAACTTCTTCTTTACCAATTTAGATTCCTTGTTTTTCTTTGTTTTGTCTAATTGCTGTGGCTAGGACCTCCAGTACTATGTTAAATAGCAGTGGGGAGAGTGGGCATCCCTGTCTTGTTCCCAATGTCAGAGGAAAAGCTTTCAGCTTCTCACTGTTAACTATGATATTGGCTGTGGGTTTATCATATATGGCCTTTATTATGTTGAGGGACTTGCCCTCTATACCCATTTTGCTGAGAGTTTTTATCATGAATAGATGTTGAATTTTGTCGAATGCTTTTTCAGCATCTGTGGAGATGATCATGTGGTTTTTGTCTTTCTTTTTGTTGATGTGGTGGATGATGTTGATGGATTTTCGAATGTTTTACCATCCTTGCATCCCTGGGATGAATCTCACTTGGTCATGGTGTATGATCTTTTTGATATATTTTTGAATTCGGTTTGCTAATAATTTGTTGAGTATTTTTGCATTGACGTTCATCAGGGATATTGGTCTGTAATTTTCTTTTTTGGTGAGGTCTTTGCCTGGTTTTGGTATTAGAATGATGTTGGCTTCATAGAATGAGTTTGGGAGTATTCCCTCCTCTTTGATTTTTTGGAAAACTTTAAGGAGAATGGGTATTATGTCTTCTCTGTATGTCTGATAAAATTCCGAAGTAAATCCATCTGGTCCAGGGGCTTTATTCTTGGGTAGTATTTTGATTGCTGCTCCAATTTCTTTGCTGGTAATTGGTTTGTTTAGATTTTGTGTTTCGTCCTTGGTCAGTCTTGGAAGGTTGTATTTTTCTAGGAAGTTGTCCATTTCTTCTAGGTTTTCCAGCGTTTTCATAGTAGTCTCTAATAATTCTTTGTATTTCTGTTGGGTCTCTCGTGATGTTTCCTTTCTCATTTCTAATTATGTTGATGTGTGTTGATTCTCTTTTTCTCTTAATAAGTCTAGCTAGAGGCTTGTCTATTTTGTTTATTTTCTCAAAGAACCAGCTCTTGGTTTCATTGATTTTTGCTATTGTTTTATTCTTCTCAATTTTATTTATTTCTTCTCTGATCTTTATTCTGTCCCTCCTTCTGCTGTCTTTATTCCTCATTTGTTCTTCTTTTGCCAATTTTGATAACTGTGATGTTAGACTTTTCATTTAGGTTTGTTCTTCCTTCTTTAAATATGCCTGAATTGCTGTATACTTTCCTCTTAAGACTGCTTTCGCTGCATCCCACAGAAGTTGGGGCTTTATGTTGTTGTTGTCATTTATTTCCATATATTGCTGGATCTCCATTTTAATTTGGTCTTTGATCCATTGACTATTTAGAAGCGTGTTGTTAAGCCTCCATGTGTTTTTGAGCCTTTTTGCTTTCTTGGTACAATTTATTTCTAGTTTTATACCTTTGTGGTATGAAAAGTTGGTTGGTAGGATTTCAGACTTTTGGAATTTACTGAGTCACTTTTCGTGGCCTAGTATGTGGTCTATTCTGGAGAATGTTCCATGTGCACTTGAGAAGAATGTGTATCCTGTTGCTTTTGGGTGTAGAGTTCTATAGATGTCTATTAGGTCCATCTGTTCTAGTGTGTTGTTCAGTGCCTCTGTGTCCTTACTTATTTTCTGTCTGGTGGATCTGTCCTTTGGAGTGAATGGTGTGTTGAAGTCTCCTAAAATGAATGCATTGCATTCTATTTTCTCCTTTAGTTCTGTTAGTATTTGTTTCACATATCCTGTTGCTCCTGTGTTGGGTGCATATATATTTATAATGGTTATGTCCTCTTGTTGGACTTTATCATTATGTAATGTCCTTCTTTATCTCTTGTTACTTTCTTTGTTTTGAAGTCTATTTTGTCTGATACTAGTACTGCAACTCCTGCTTTTTTCTCCCTATTGTTTGCATGAAATATCTTTTTCCATCCCTTGACTTTTAGTCTGTGCATGTCTTTGGGTTTGAGGTGAGTCTCTTGTAAGCAGCATAGAAATGGGTCTTGTTTTCTATCCATTCAGTGACTCTATGTCTTTTGATTGGTGCATTCAGTCCATTTACATTTAGGGTGATTATTGATAGGTATGTACTTATTGCCATTTCAGGCTTAAATTTCTGTTTACCAATGCTTCCAGGTTACTTTCCTTACTACCTAAGAGTCTAACTTAACTCACTTAGTGTGCTGTTACACACACAATCTAAAGGTTCTTTTCTATTTCTCCTCCTTTTTCTTCCTCCTTCATTCTTTACATATTAGGTATCAGATTCTATACTTTTTCTCTATCCCTTGATTGGGTTTTGGGATAGTCGATTTAATTTTGCATTTGCCTCACAATCAGCTGCTCCACCCTCCCTACCATGATTTTACTACCTCTGGTGACAGCTATCCAACCCTAGGAATACTTCCATCTATAGCAGTCTCTCCAAAATAGACTGCATAAATGGTTTGTGAGAGGTAAACTCTCTCAACTTCTGCTTATCTAGAAATTGTTTAATCCCTCCTTCAAATTTAAATGATAATATCGCCAGGTAAAGTAATCTTGGTTCCAGGCCCTTCTGCTTCATGGCATTAAATACATCATGCCACTCCCTTTTGGCCTGTAAGGTTTCTGCTGAGAAGTCTGTTCTTAGTCTGATGGGCTTTCCTTTGTATGTGATCTTATTTCTGCCTCTGGCTGCTTTTAACAGTCTGGCCTTATCCTTGATCTTTCCCATTTTAATTACTATGTGTCTTGGTGCTGTCTTCCTTGGGTCCCTTGTGTAGGGGGATCTGTGGATCTCCATGGCCTGAGAGACTATCTCCTTCCCCAGATTGGGGAAGTTTTCAGCAACTACCTCCTCACAGACACTTTCTGTCCCTTTTTCTCTCTCTTCTTCTTCTGGTATCCCTATAATGCAAATATTGTTCCACTTGGATTGGTCACACAGTTCTCTCAATATTCTTTCATTTTTAGAGATCCTTTTTTCTCTCCGTGCCTCAGCTTCTTTGTATTCCTCTTCTCTAGTTTCTATTTCATTTATTGTCTCCTCCACCATATCCAACCTGCTTTTAATACCCTCCATCGTGTTCTTTAACGATTGGATCTCTAACCTGAATTCATTCCTGAGTTCTTGGATGTCTTTCCTTACCTCCATTAGGATGTTGATTATTTTTATTTTGAACTCCCTTTCAGAAAAAGTCACGAGGTCCATATCATTTAAATCTTTCTCCGGAGTTGTATTAACAGTTTTACTCTGGACAAGATTCCTTTGGCGTTTCATGTTTTTATATTTCGCCCTCTAGTGTCCAGAAGCTCTATTCTGGAGCTACTGAGCCCCTGAAGCAATGTCCAGGGTCACAGGAGAGCAGTACTGGTGCCTGGGGGTAGGAAAGAGCTGTTCCCCGCCTCCTGGCTCCTGTGCCTATCTCCACTGCCTGAGCCAGTGGGCCGGGCACACAGGTATAAGTTTTTGTCCCAGAGCAGCCAGATGTGGATCCCTGCTTTCCACAAGCAGCAGGAATCCCAGTCTCGCCAGGAACTCTGCCTGTATTAACTTTCCAACCCGGTAGTCATGCGAGTCTCATGAAAGCACCAGGAAATGTAGGTTTGTGCTCCCAGTGCAGATCTCCAGAGCTAGGTATGTTACCCTGTTTGCTGAGGTCTGCTCTTTTCTCCAGGTGTGTGCAGTCTGATGCGTCCTCTTTCCTGTTGCTCTCTCAGGATTAGTTGTGCCAATTAAATTTTCTAGTTGTATCCAGTTTTAGGAGGAAGCCTCTGTCTCTCCTCTCACGCGGCCATCTTTAATCCTATAGAGCACAGTTTTGAAGTAGAAATGCTCTTATGCATTTTTTATAAAAGCGCTCATTTTCAGATTTTTTGAATGGGAGAGCTTTCTTTCATTTCAGAATGATAAATTAAAGAATTAGAAGTGAAAGTCTATTGATTTAAGGACTAATTGTTTGAGACAGAACCTTGATTGGAACTAATTTATAGTGAAAAATTCTCACTCAGTTACCAACATGCCCAGTTTATTCTAATTACAATAACAGGAGGCTTCTGGGAGCAGAAGGGTCAAGGACCTTGTGGAGGTAGAGTGGGGAGAGATACAATAGCTATATTGACTTGGGACACTTCAGAAATTTGTGGTTAGTCTTGCCAAAAAGATCATTTCTAGAAGATTCTTTAATCAAGAATTATCCCAGATAACAGCTGTTATATTTAAAATAGAATTTAATAAATGTATTAATTCATATACTGAAAGTTTAGAAAACACAGAAAAGCAGAAAGATGAAAATTAGAACTCCTATAATTCCACTGTCAGATAATTAGTATATTGGTATTTTGGTTTATTTACTTTTACATTATTTACTTCATATTTAATGTATAAGCATTCCCATTGATTTAAATTGTGAATTAATTTTTTACTTCATTTTGTGAGTTTGTTAATCACAACAGTATTTTATAACTATTTTAATGGTTATAGAATTTGAATTTCTGATATATATTTTTGCTTCTGATTAGATATTCTTCTGCATATATTGCTCCATATTACCCTATTTTTTCCAAATTGTGAATAAGTTGCTACAAAATATTCTGGTGATAAAACTTAAATTGTAAATTATCTTAAATTAGAGTATTATACAAAACAAAAAGACAATTGCTTATATTTTAGAAATTAAAGTTTAGCTTCATGGACACTAAAAGAATCCTAAGCAATACATATTTATAGTATGTTTGCAAAGCAAAATAAATAATATACTTCACAAGGCAATTATACATTTCAATAAAGAAAAAAGTCTTTTAATGTGCTGGGAATGTTTTATCTTCCACCTTTCTCCAGGATTCCAAAGGCTCAATCAAGGGATTCCAAATCCTATTTAGGATCAGAGAACACTTTTTTTTAAATTAAGGTATCTTAATCTTAATTAAGGTATCTCTTATGAAGGTTTCACATGAGCAACATTGTAGTTAGTACATTCACTCATATTATCGAGTTCTCCCCTACCACATTGCAGTCACTGTCCATCAGTGTAGTAAGATGCCACAGAGTCACTGCTTGTCTTCTCTGTGCTACACTGTCTTTGCTGTGACACCCCCACAACATGTTTGCCAATGAACACTTTTTGTTTTAAAAAAATAAAAATAAAAAGAGTCGAGAATCCCTACAGGGCCATAAAGGTGAGTGTAAACTAAGACTATTCTATAACCTAAAAACCCCAGCCAGAGGTTGCTCTAGAGTCCTGTTATATATTTTCACCATATAACAGGGAATATGGGATTTCCATGTACTTGTTGAGAAAGGAAGCACTGTTCCCTAATTCCCAATTTAATGAATTCTAGTTCATTAGGGGAGATCTTTGCTGACCCCAAGTGAAATAAGCACAAATATCATGCCTTAAAATTGAATTCTGAATAGCAGTTTCTGAGCAAGAAAGTAATTTTAGAGTCCTACTTCAAAAACCAAGCTGGTATTGCTATGTTCGAGTAAAAAAAAAAGAGCTTTGCAAGTCATAACATTTAAATTAGTCCATGTATTGACATTTAGGCCAGTACTGAAGGTGAAATAAATCTGTTTAATCTTCTGATTTTCTTGTTGATATGGGCTGTGTGAATATCAACATTTAATTTCTCAGATAAAAATAAATACACAAATAACTGATTACATTGGTAGTGCAGTAATAATTCCTATAATATTCTTGGTGATTATATTTTTTTATGTACCATAATATTTCTTTTCTCAAGGGAAAAGGACCCATGACTAGATGTTCCATATACATTGCTTTTTAAAAGGTCAAATGTGAAAGCACCTATGAAATTTTTACAAGTAAAAATCAATCAACAGTATGACTAACTGGTATATATAATTCATAATCCCTTCTTGAAAATCTGGATCCTCTGAATTTAGGGCATTGCTTTTGATGCTATTATAAGCGGTGCCCAAATCATTTGGCAATGTCCCATTTTCCTGGTACTGTCATATTCTCTGGAAATTACAGTTAAAAGGACTAAAGATCTGTTAATCACTTAGGGAAAAGGAATATACACACATACACACATTTATTTCTTGAATGTATAACAATCTAAGAACTAAGGCATTTTTGAGGAAATTCCAGGGCAGTATCTTCCTCATATAAAATAGTATTGAAAAGGCATGAGGCAGGGCAGGTGAGGGATAGAGGGAGGAAACAGGAGAGTATTTTCCATCTTTCTCTGCCTGTTACCCTGTGGCACATTAAATATCAGGCCAGGCAGAGGGATGTAATTGAAAAGCACCGGGCCAGCAAATGTGAATGTTCTGCACATTAAGTATTGAGAGACCATGTGAAATGGATTGAGGGGAACATCAGCAAGCCAGGTCAGGAAGGGATTTGACTGTTTCTCACTCTCCTTACAGTACTTCCTGTTGTGTTCATTTTTCATAGAGGGATATATTATTTTTTTGATAATACTGTCTAAATATTGTTTGCAACCTCTGTGTAATTTTAGAATGCAAAAGCCATAAGGATCACTTTATGTTCTTAATTACTCTGCTTGAAATTTTCTCTTCAGTTTAAGATAGTGATTTGTTTGCCACTGAACAACTTAGATTTCTTTACAAATAATTTATTTTTTTTAATACAGCTCCCATGACAAACAATATATATATGCAATTTTTTCATACTCTTTTCTGTTGATAGTTTCCAGTTGAAACAATGTATTTTTCCTTAATTGTCAAAGGCAGTACAACAACAAAACATATGACTCCCCACAAGGAAATCATGAATCTCACTGTAATATAAAAAAGGAATCAAAGTAGATAAAATAAATCAAACTAAACTTCACAGTGAAATAAACCACAGAACTGTAATATTTATGTTTTCTCAAAGGTGTTATACATGTAAGAGATACATCAGTTTGCTAAATATGCCTTATTTTGTCTCACTTTTGGTAAGAAGGCTTCCATCAATTGTATATTTTATACAATTTAAAAAATATAATTTGAAACATAGTGAGTTGCTTCATTTGAAAAATTTTAAGATTCTTATATTGCTGATCAGGAGGAAAATCTGCTATTTTATCATATTCCTCCTTTTCTTTCTGGTTAAATCTCCTTTGCAAATAATTGCATTATTTGCCTTGCCCTCTATTTTTCTGTGTCCCAATTGACACAGACTCATCATTTTTCATTTCACAAGCAATGATTACAGAAACAGTGAAAACCTGATTCATTAAAATATGCAAATATAAAAATCTAAATTAATGCAATATTCATGAATTTTGTATATATGTGTGTATGCATGTTTGCTCATATATACAATACTTATGTGTGTGTATAGTATATATTTCCTATTTTATTTAATTTGTGTATACTTTAGCTCCAGGGGGAAGGGTATTCCCAGCCCAGGGCAACTCTTCTATGAATCTAGTGAAACTGAAGTAAGTCAAGGGAAAGGGCAGATGCGGAGAAAGGATTTTATTTCTTACAGTCCCTAGCCAAGATCCCCTCTGTCCATTCCCTCTGGCTGCATGCATGCTTTCCTTCCTTGCCTGCCCCTTTGGGAAGGAACTCCATGGGCGTGTCTTTGGTGACTGGCAAATGCCAGACCAATTACATACCAGGAACAGAGCTCTCCACTCCTAGCCCCAGTCGACTGCAAGGCTCTGCAGTGGTAAACACCCACTGATATGTAAATGGGCTAAGACTAGACAAAAGATTCTGAAAATTCTGCCATTTACCCCACATATACATTTATTTATATTTTCATATTTTTAATTTTATGTATTACAATATATACATGTTCCTTCTGTTGATCTAAATATTTTGAAACTACTGTCAAATAAGGATAATAAGAAATGCTCTTCATTATTTTGCAGTTAGAACAAACATTTTTTTTTTTGTAAAAATCAACGTTATTTCCCAAAATGAGCTTCAAGGGACTTTTATTGTTAAAAGAAATAAAATTTACTTTTAAGTTTTAAATAATATCATTTGGTAGTCTTAAGAAATATGCTGTAGGTGGGGTAATGTAAATAATATTTTAGACTAAGAAGTACGATGCCAGGGTTTGGTCTTTGTTCTACACTATCTCACCTTGTAACTTTGAGTTAGACACTTCACCTTTCTGCCCTCAGTTTCCTCCTCTGTAAAAATAAAAGAACATTGAACTAAATTGATGCATCCACTGACTTAAAATTCTAAGATTCTAGGAATTTCCCCCCAAAAATTGATAGGCCACATAGTATTGTAATCAAATCTTATTTGCATCCTAAAATGATCATATCCTTGATACTTCCCTCAGAAGTTTAAAATTAACTCCCACATCTGTCTTTGTCCAGTGCAATACATCACTTGCCTCTGCAGGTACCTAAAAACTTTCATGAGAAGAACTAGCATGAAAGGAACCTCCTGTGGTCAAATTGAATTTTTATGAATGTGATAATATATTATCATAAAATACAATATGTGTCCTCCACTTTTCCTTTTAGTTTTGAATTGTTGATGTCAAAATGTAGTTTTAAAACAATATTTCTCTTTTGCTAAAATACATCACTTTGCCTGGTTTAACTGTATATTTTAGTAATTGTGTAGACCCTGTAATAGTCTATCAAACACTCACCAGTAAATCTTGGCCTCTCTAATAAGACGTATAACCTGTAGAGTCACTGATCTACTTTTATTATGAAAAAGTATGATGGTGAAACCCTGACACAGGACACTGTGTTTTAAAAGCAGGATATTCTAAATGACACCCACTTTCATTATCTGCCACTGTGTTAGGAATGCAAAGTTATGGAAGATTTTAGTGCAAATGTAGCAATACCCTAAAAGCCCTCCATTTTATTAATTTAGATTGGACAATTCAGATTTTTAAATTCATTTCTAGCAGGTATGCATCTACAGTAAGTTAACTATACAGTATCACTTTCTGTCCTCAATGCTGAATGGAAATAGGTACAGCTGACCACTGCTCCCCATAATACTTTTGCATAATGAAACAAACTATGACCACTGAAACAAAAGTAAAACCACATAAATGGCAAAACTCAAATTCTTATTTCCCACCCATGAATGTTCAATATAGCAGAGACAGAGAGTCCAGCTTGATAACATATCCTGTGCTCATTTTTATAATGGGCAAATTAAACATTTTATCAAAAAAATTGGACAGTAAAAAATAAGCTAGACTGTGTAGAATATCCCATAATTATGCTGCACCTAAGATTAATCTTTTCATTCTAGATATTAGCTATTGGTGAAACATGCATTTTTATGATTGGGCAATAAAAGCTGTATTATATGGAAAAGATATTCAAGATTTGGAATTTCATGAAACATGAATATTACTTAATGAAAACTTCTAATTCTATGGTAAATTGTCAGAAAACAACTTACTGTAGTTTCCTACATTCTGTAGACACGTTTTCTATTCAGTTGTATATTGAGTCTCCCAGGGAACAATGGCCTCCAGAGCTACACGTGCATACCTCAGGGAGTGAGCAGGCTGATCCACAAAGTACAGAAATAAAATATTAGAACTTTCCTTTGCTAGTGTTTATCAGATTCATTTAAAATTTCTACTTTTGGAAATTTTTGTGTATTTCATAGTCTATCTAACAGCAGTACATTTTATTATTTATAAATAATACAGTAACCAAAACAAAAACTTTTTACCAATGGGGTGCACAGTCAACCAAATTTGGAGACTGCTATTGTAGCCAATGGGAAATTAATGACATCCTGTTTATAAATGCTAGCAAGTGAGAAAAAGCTGTCAATAAGAGTTAACTGATCTGTTTTCACATGTCTGCAATAGAGCACATTTACCTGAAATGTCATACTCTGGAAAGAGTGCCAATGCTAAACAAACATAAATGCCTACTTTGTACTAAGTAGCTGTATTGATTTGAGAGGATACATCAAAGCAGTTGCTTATACATAATTATTAACTTTCTTCCAAAATGTCTAACCTAGCACAATGTGAAGTTTAAATATTTGTTGTGTGTGCTTTTTATTAAATATGTTCAATATTGTTGAGCCTTTCTTTCTGTGTTTAATCTATAAACAAATGAATAGAAAATGAGTTTAATAAATCATTGGTGGCAGGTTCAAGACAGCCCTACTGTTTCTTTAGTTGAATACTAAATGAATATGGTTTAAAATATAAAAAAAGTAAAAGAATAAGGTGAAGAAAGTGGATAATGAAATGTTAAATCCATGAACTGTTAAAAACCTTTGCAGTTCTTTGATCTATTTTAATGACAAGCCATTGCTATGTTTGTCATAGTAAGATAAGGATAATCAATTAAATTGTACCCAGTTTATATTTCTCCTTCAGATGTTTACTTGTGTGGTGCATGTGATTTTACAAAGTACACAGCTGTGAGAAGGACTGATTTGTATCTCTTTGATGGGTGTGTTACTGGTTTTTATTTCCCTATGTTAACATTTCTAGTGTAATTCTGTCAGATCCACTAATGCGTATGCTTTTCTAATCTATTACTAAGATGTAACCTTTTCCACTTTCAAACTAGTGTACATCTCAGAGCCATAGTTGAAAAGAATTGCATCCAAGTCTCATTTCTTTGTTACCTCAAAACCGCATTACATTAAAAAAGATAAAAACAAAAAGCTGCTCCTCAAAAGCAAGCCCTGAGATTCTTAAAAGTCACATAGCTATTACTTCAAGTCACTCTGTTGGATTCTCCCAGAGTAGAGCGCCGCCCCAAATCACTCACAGAAGGCGTCTCTTGATGCAACAAGCAAGAGGAATTTATTCAGAGACCAGCTAGCTGGGGTCCAAGTGTCAGCCCGACGCAGCGGGTCTCAACAAGGACCCCGAGCACTTAGAGTCAGAGGTTTTTATAGCATTTTCAAAAAGGGCAGTATTTTTCCACAAGCACATCACGTTGTTTTTCCAAAAAAACACATACGTTTTGGCTGACGCCACATCCTGGGGGTCTGGTGAGATAAGATCACCCTCGGAATGTTAGGGTGGTTCTTAGTAAGGTAAGCTTGGTATGTATGATTAACTGATTGAGGTTGGCTAACTAAAGGTCACTGCAATCAATGCTGGCTGACTAACTTGTTTTTCAAGGTTCTAATATTTTCCTATTTTCTTCCTTCTAGGTTAGAAAACGGTGTCTAAGCTTTTAAGATGGCTATACTTATGCTAACTTTCTATCTTCAATAAGGTTGATTCTTAGTGAAGGATTCTACATTTCCCACTTCTTTTTAAGGAGCATTCCAGTCATGGAATGCTTGTGTCTTCTTGTTGTGCGAGTGAATGATATTGTTGCCTCAACATTAGCACTTGAACGGTACTCACTCTTTCTCTAACAAAAGTTATCAGCCGATTTAGTATACAGGGTCCTAAAGTGAGGAGTAGTATAAGAATAAGTAAAGGCCCAGTCAAGGTGGATATCAAGGTTGTAAGCCACGGAGATCTAGTAAACCAGGATTCAAATAGCCCTTGGCCGGCCTCCCGTTCTCTCTTTCTTTGGTCTAACCTTTCCCTAAGTTTTGACATTGAATCTCTTACTATTCCAGAATGGTCTGCGTAAAAGCAGCATTCTTCCTTTAAGGCTGCACACAATCCTCCTTCTTTTAAAAACAACAGATCTAATCCTCGTCTGTTCTGCAAGACTACTTCAGACAGGGAGGTTAGAGATTCCTCAAGTTTGGTAATGGATTGTTCTATAGTCTTTAGGTCTTCATCAATTGCTGTCCTCAATCCCACATAATGTTGGTTCCCTTGGATTATGGTGGCTGTCCCTGTTCCTACTCCAGCTGCGACTCCTATTCCTAATAATACAGCTAAGGTCAGCGAGATTGGCTCCCTTCTATACCTGTGTTTTGGTTCAAATTCAGCTACGAATGAGAAATCATCATGATACATCAATCTAGGCACTAATTGAACCATGATACAGAAATCGCAGGAAGAATTGAAGGTGGAAGTAGAGACACATGGGGTCAATCCAGTATTACAGGCCCACCACCCTTCAGGAGGAGGGACTAGATACTCATTTTCACCTGAGGAATTTACGGATATGGTTTCATTACACAAAACTTCATGAGTGGGGGGAACTGAACCTAAACATTTCCCTCTTCCCATCACCTCGGTCAGGCTCAGTTTCTTATGGCTTCCCCAGCTACAGATCTCGTGGCTGGTTGTTCTGTTAAAATTGCCCAACAGCCCCAATCTTTCATAGTAAGGAGGTCCAGAGGAGAAACACAACCAACAGGATTTAGTAGTATTAGGGTGGGTGGTGTTTAGAACTTGGAAAGCCCCCTCAAGAAGATTGAAGAGGCGTTGTCCAGTGTCAGGAAAGGGGGCTATTTGGTCAGGGGTGAGGGCAGCAGAAATAGTGGTAGGGTCTACCGGAGGCACCGGAGTCTGCTTCAGGATCAAGGTTGGGAGATGCGGTTGATTTCTTAGGACAGAATTAGGTCCTATTGGGGCAGCTGGAAGGGTCTCAACTTTGAGTCTGACAGTAAATACGAGGCCCTTATCATATCCAGATTTATAATATCTAAGTCCCCACTGTCGTCCAGTGATCCACCCATCGTACTGGCGTCCCTTATCACTGAACGTGATATTTAAGGGGATGCATAGTCCTGTCCATTCACAGTCTGGGGATGTGCGGTTTTGGGCTACTTTAAGGAGGTCCCAGTCAGACACAGGATTCCAATAAACGTTACCCGTAGTCTCACAACCCCAAGAGTTACAATAAAAAGATTGCAAGTCCCCACATTGTTGGGTTTGTTGGTAGGTCTGTCCATCACGGGGGCAGACATAGAAAGTAATGGTCTTTATCTGCTGGCGTGCGGCCGGATTTTTGCACCCAAAGCTCCATAAGCCACTCTGGCTCTGGGCTTGTTTTCCTCCGACGTAATACGCCAAAGTCGCGGGCCTGACCCTGTTTGCCTGCTTCCAGCTAAGCTCAGGTATATCCCATCCTCCTATTCCAGCGACTAAGGCGCAAACATCAGGGTGCAGGGATGGCCACCAGGTTTTAAGAGGAGCAACCTTAGAAATGGATCATACTGTCTCCCCAGTTTGGGAACAGACCTGCCATGTCAGTAGTCTAGGTTCATGGGGGTTGGGGTCCTGAAGAGTGGGGAGTAACTGGGCCATCAGAATCATCAGTGACACAATCATCCTTACACAAGCGAAGTTTAAGAGGATTATCAGTTCGAATTACTCGCCAATCCGGGCCTGGTTGAGGTGCTCTCTTCAGATGTGAAGCATGGACCCAGGAGGAGATGCCATCTACTTTCACAGCTGTGGGAGTAGTCAAAAGGACGATGAAGGGTCCTTTCCACTGGGGCTCAAGATTTCCCGTTCGGTGTCGTCTCATGTAGACAGAGTCTCCCACTTGGAATTGATGAGGTACTGAGATGTCCTCTGGCTGATAGACTTCTCGGATAGAGGCCCACACTTCTTTCTGCACAGCTTCTAGAGCCCGTAACCTTTCAAGCAGAAACTTATTAGTCACACATTCAGAGGATGTATGGAGGTGAGCTGCATTTAGCAGAGCTGGAGCTCCAAACATTATTTCAAAAGGTGTTAATTTAAAATGGCTGGGGGTGTTTCTGACTCGAAATAAGGCGAAAGGAAGGAGGACTAACCAATCACATAAACCAGTCTCTATGGATAATTTAGTCAGGGTCTCTTTTAGAGTTCTATTTATCCTTTCTACCTGTCCTGAGCTCTGGGGTCTATATGCACAGTGCAATTTCCAATCTGTCCCCAGGATCTTGGCCAATCCCTGACTTACCTGGGCAACAAAGGCAGGACCGTTGTCAGAGCCGATTACCTTTGGGTAATATTTCTGGGAAATATTTCTTCAAGGATCTTCTTGGACACCATCTGAGCTGTTTCAGTTTTGGTGGGGAATGCCTCTGTCCATCCTGAAAAGGTGTCTAGGAAAACTAGGAGGTATTTATATCCATACTTAGCAGGCTTAATTTCAGTGAAGTCAACTTCCCAGTAGGCTCCTGGCCGATCTCCTCGAAGCCTCTTTCCGCATATTACTTGATGTTTGTTCACATTTACTAATTGGCAAGGAACACAATTTCTTACAACCTCGTCTGCCAATTTTCCCAAACCGATGACATGATAAGGGGAATCTCGAACCAGGGTTTTTAGATTATTGGCCCCCAAATGTGTCAACTGATGTAATTGCCTTAAGTATTCTCCTGCCTTTTTCTGGGGCAGGATAATTTTCCCATCTTCTGACTTATACATTCCAAGGGGTGGGGATTTTTGGATCCCCAACTTGTCCATCCGAGCAAGATCCTCGCGGGTATACTGAAAGTTCTTACTACATGTGGCTTCCGGGTACACCTGGAGGGGTAAGATGTTCGTTCCCTGGGCTGCTTGTTTTGCGGCTTGGTCCGCCCTCTTATTTCCTTGAGCTATTGGAGAGTCACTTTTTTGATGCCCAGGACAATGTATTATTGCTACTTCTCTAGGTCTATGGATGGCTTCTAACAGATCTAAGATTTCTTGTTTATTCTTAACATCTTTCCCGGCAGAAGTCAGCAGCCCTCTCTGTCTATATATAGCCCCGTGTATATGAGCAGTGGCAAAAGCATATTGGCTGTCAGTATAGACATTAAGTCTTTTACCTTCTGCCATCTTTAAAGCCTGAGTCAGGGCGATGAGTTCTGCTCGCTGCGCAGAAGTGCCCGTTGGGAGTCCGCTGGCCCACACAATTTGGTCATCATCTACTACTGCAGCTCCCGCCATCCTCTTACCTCCCATGATGTAACTGCTCCCGTCTGTGTACCAGGTCAGGAGCCCCGGCCCTTCTAAGGGCTGATCTCGTAAGTCCCGACGGGTCCCCGTCTCCTCAGCCAGGATTTCCTGGCAGATATGAAGCACTTCTTTTCCCACATTGGGGAGCAGAGTAGCCGGGTTTAGGATGGCAGGCGGGGCAAATTCCAGACGATCACGATTCAGGAGTAAGGTTTGATAGTGAGTCATTCTGGCATTTGACATCCATCTTTCGGGTGGTTGTCGAATTACGCTTTCCAGCGCATGAGGAGCAACCACAGTGAGTTTTTGTCCCAGCGTTAGCTTGTCAGAATCTTTAACTAAGAGGGCCACAGCTGCCACTACTCTCAAACAAGTGGGCCATCCACTACTCACGGGGTCTAATTTTTTAGACAAATAGGCGACAGGTCTCTTCCAAGGTCCCCATTGTTGGGTCAATACTCCTCGAGCTACTCCGTTCCGTTCATCGACGAAAAGGATAAATGGCTTAGTTATGTCTGGCAATGCCAGAGCGGGTGCCGAGAGGAGGGCCTTTTTGATATCATCAAAGGCCTGTTGTTGTTCAGATCCCCAAACAAACGGGGCTGCTCCTTTAGTGAGGGGATACAGAGGGGCAGCCAAAGAAGCATATCCGGATATCCATAGTCTACAAAACCCTGCTGTCCCCAGAAACTCGCGAACCTGGCGTGCAGTAGTGGGAACCGGAATCTGCGTCACAGTCTGCTTTTGGGCTTCAGTAAGCCACCTTTTCCCATTTCTTAGGGAGTATCCCAAATAAGTCACTTGTTGTTGGCAGATCTGTGCCTTCTTAGCAGATACCCTGTACCCCAGTTTGGCAAGCTCAGCCAAAAGGGCTCCAGTGGCCTTTTGGCAGGTTCTCTGAGTAGGGGTGGCAATCAATAAGTCATCAACATATTGTAACAAAGTTACCTGTGGGTTAGAAGCTCGGTAGAAAGCCAAGTCTTGATGTAGAGCCTCGTCGAAGAGGGTGGGCGAGTTCTTAAATCCTTGTGGCAAACGAGTCCAGGTCAATTGTCCAGTAGTTCCTGTGGAGGGATCTTTCCATTCAAAAGCAAACAGCGGTTGGCTGCTCTGGTGCAAGCGCAGACAAAAGAAAGCATCTTTTAAATCTAAAACTGAATACCAGGTGTTTTCCGGGGCCAGGGAGCTTAGTAGGTTATAAGGATTTGGCACGGTGGGGTGAATGTCCTGTGTCCTTTTGTTAACTTCTCTTAAATCTTGTACTGGTCGGTAGTCTCCTGTTCCTGCCTTTTTTACAGGCAGCAAGGGGTGTTCCATGGGGATTGACATTTTACTAATATCCCCTGTTCCATAAGCTCCTGGATATGTGGCCTAATTCTGTCCCTGGCTTCTTTACTCATTGGATATTGTCTCACAGTTACTGGTAAGGCTGAAGCTTTTAGTTCTATGACTACAGGGGGCTGGTTCTTGGCGAGCCCCATGCCGGCCGTTTCCGCCCAGGCTCCTGGGAACCGGTCAAACCACTCCTGACTAATTTTGGAGGGCTCCGGTCCCTTAAAAAGACGGTATTCATCCTCTAATCTTATAGTCAGGACGCTTAAGCTCAAAGGTTTATTCTCTTGATTGGTCACTAGAGGTTCCCCGGCTTGAAAGGATATTTGGGCCCCCACTTTGGTTAAGATGTCTCTTCCTAACAGGGGTGTGGGGCATTCCGGTATGACAAGGAACGAGTGGTTTACTAGTCCTACTCCTAAATCCACTGTTCTCTGGGTAGTCCACACATATTGTTTCTGGCCCGTAGCCCAGATCACCCAAGATTTTTTATCAGAGAGGGGTCCCTTTGCCTGAGTCAATACAGAATGTTGAGCACCGGTGTCTACCAGGAACTCAACGGGTTGCCCCTCCACTCTCAGAGTTACCCTGGGCTCGGGGAGGGGCTCTGAGCCCCGTCTTCCCTAATCCTCATCTTCCAGCAGGGACAACACCTTCTTCGGAGGCTTTTTTAGTGGCTTTTTAGGGCATTCTTTTACCCAGTGCCCTTTTTCCTTGCAATATGCACATTGATCTTTATCCAAAGGAGGCCAGTTGCCCAGGTGCCCTGCCTTACTAGTTCTGCCGCTAGAGGGCGGGCGTCCCTTACCTTCTACTACTGCGGCCAAGATCCTTGTTAAATTTTTCTCATGTTTCCTATCCCTTTTTTCCTCTTTACTTTCTCTTTCCTTCTCCTTCCTCAATTCCTTTTCTTCCTCAGTCTCTCTCTTATGATAAACTTTCTCAGCTTCTTTCACTAAATCTCTCAGCGACAAATCTTGTAAGCCTTCCAATCTCTGAAGCTTCTTTCTAATATCGGGCGCTGATTGCCCAATGAAAGCAAGAGCCACTGAGGCACTGTGCTCCTCAGAAGTGGGGTCAAAGGGTGTATACCGCCTGAAGGCTTCCATCAGACGTTCTAAGAATACTGCAGGTGCCTCAGCGGCTCCCTGACTAACTTCTCTTACCTTGGCCAAATTGGTGGGGCGCCTCGAGGCCCCGCGAAGACCTGCCACCAGAGCCTGGCGATAGATGGTTAGTCGCTCCCTACCTTCTGGAGAATTAAAGTCCCAGTTGGGTCTGGTCAGTGGGAATCCCCTTTCTATATCATGAGGGAGTTGTGATGGTCGTCCGTCAGCTCCAGGCACGTTCTTTTGTGCTTCCAGGAGGATCCTTTCTCTTTCTTCCGTGGTGAAGAGCACCTGTAAAAGCTGCTGACAGTCATCCCAAGTGGGCTGGTGAGAAAACATTAGGGACTCTATCAGTCCAGTTAGTTTCTGCGGTTCTTCTGAAAAAGGAGGGTGGTTAGCTTTCCAGTTGTATAAATCAGCAGAGGAGAATGGCCAATATTGCAGAAGTTGGAAAGGCGGGTCCCCTTCCTCTCCTAGGATGGGGGCCCCATAAGATCGGAGGGGAAAAATACCCGGCGGGTCCACTGCGGCCCCTCGGCGGCGTCGAGTTCCCTGGGCCGGTCCCGGAGGCGGTCCCATTGCCCCGGTGCCTGAAGCTAGAGGCAGTGGGGGCGCTGGGGCTGGGGGCACCTGGGCTGGAGGTGCCGGGGCTGAGGGCACCGGGGCTGGGGCAGGAGGGTAGGGAGGGGGATCATCAACAATGAGTAAATCTTGAGTGTCAGGGTGAATTTTGGTAGTTTCTTTTTCCTTGCTCTGAGGTTGAGCCTGGGCCACTAAGACTCGAGAGCTCATTTTCTTTTGCACCCAGGGCTTTACCCAGGGTGGTGGATTTTCCACTAACTCCTGCCAGACCACAATATAGGGTTGCTGATCCGGATGTCCTTGAGACGAACTCTGAAAAACAACAGCCTTTACTGCAAGTAAAGTGGAGAGGTCAAAAGTCCCCTCCGGGGGCCACCCTACATTAAGAGTGGGCCACTCGGAGGTACAGAAAGTCTGCCATAGCCCCTTCTTAACTTCTACTGACAAATTGTGTGCCCTCGCTCTCACTTCTGTCCAGTGATCTAACGTCAGACTGAGTGGAGTCGTTACCGTCTGTCCCATGGTCAGTATAACAATTATTAGACACGTACAGAACACAAAAAACAGAGACACACAGAGATTAGACACACAGCGGCCGCACTTAGTTTTCTTCAGATTTCTGACCAAAAACCGAAAAGAATCAGTGGGCTGATACTCTTGGCTCCTGAATATCAACCTTATCTCATCAGATTCACTTTGCCGGAAAAACAGAGGAGAGGCCACCAGGCGTCCCTGGCCCTCCAATCTCCCTGAGGCGTCCCCCAGGGTTGCAGCCTGCGGTTCTCCAAGTACGTCTACCCACCGCAGTCTCGATCCCTTTACGGGATCGGGACGACTGCCAGACAAGGGTACCCCTTTTCAGAATTCTGACCGGTCTTACCAAGAAACAGAAAACAGAACACAGACAACTCAAGGCGCCACTTAATCTTACCTCTCCCTCCAAGGGCGACTTTCAGGAGTGAAACGGGGCGAGCGCACAATCCCGGACGAGCCCCCAAATGTTGGATTCTCCCAGAGGAGAGCGCCGCCCCAAATCACTCACAGAAGGCGTCTCTTGATGCAACAAGCAAGAGGAATTTATTCAGAGACCAGCTAGCTGGGGTCCAAGTGTCAGCCCGACGCAGCGGGTCTCAACAAGGACCCCGAGCACTTAGAGTCAGAGGTTTTTATAGCATTTTCAAAAAGGGCAGTATTTTTCCACAAGCACATCAACTTGTTTTTCAAGGTTCTAATATTTTCCTATTTTCTTCCTTCTAGGTTAGAAAATGGTGTCTAAGCTTTTAAGATGGCTATACTTATGCTAACTTTCTATCTTCAATAAGGTTGATTCTTAGTGAAGGATTCTACAACTCTTCATCAATTTCCTTTTTGTGCCATTAATAATTTTTCATTGCTTTGAAATAAATATTGTTTACTTTATATGTAGTATTGTAAATTCTGAAATATGCCATCTAAAGGAACAGATTATTCCATGTTATTTTAACAATGTAGCAAGGAAGGCCAAGGTTCCTCTAATCAGATTTTTAATTATGGAGTTGACACTGAAATGAGAATGAATAATTTTTATTAATATTCAAAACATATGATTATAATAATCTTTGACAGTGTTGTATGACTGTGGGAGCAGACAGTAAGAATGTGAGTGCTTACTAAATTCTATGTTTCACTTGGGCTTTGAGGTAGCAATAGATTTTTACCAAGTGAGACTAGGTGGAGGATGGGGTTAGGACAATATGCCACACTGAAGGAAGATGATAGAGTGAAAGGTGATTATGAAGCTGACATTTAGGAAATACCATCTTATCCTCCTGTAATTTAGAACATATGTAAATGGAGCTTACAATCATTTTTGAATGTAAAATTTTGAGCCATTAACATTAGTACAAACCACTAATAAGAAAGTCAAATACAAAGTAAGTAGAACACAAAGTCAAACATAATCATTGTAAGATAAATGGATATTGTTGAAAATTTTGAGCTCTTTTATAAATAACAGTGTGGGCGAATAAACTGTGTTCACAAATATAGATATGCATTAAATTTATGTGTGGTTGAATCAGTGTAAATTTTTACTAGTAATAAGTGAGAGGAAGATGTTGCTCTTCACCATGAAAGTATAAACATGAGGAACATAATCCTGCAGATACATCTAGTAGAATGTCTGCATAATTTGGCATTGCATTAAAGGTAGTCAAATTAAAAACATCCCTTGAAAATTCCTAACCACTAGCCTACACTTAGGCTCTTTTGGGGAAAGAATCCCATGGGCTGTGTTGTCTGAAAACATAAAGCAAAAATTGTGAAGAGATTCTGCATCTGTATTTTTCCTAGGCACCAGATAGAGGCAAATTAACACTTTAAACCTAGTCCCAAAGAAAAATATATACCACAGATAAAAGTGAAGAAACATTAAATCACAATCAAACAGTGCTATGTGAGGAAGCAGGTCACCCTGATAGGAAGTAATAATACCAAAAGCCTTCAGAATCAATCCCACAAAAACTGTGGATATTGGACAAATCAGGCACAGAATATAAAATAAGTATGTTTAATATGATTAAAATAAAAATTATAAGAACCAGAGAATACCAATAGGTCTAATTAGATCGAACTTGAACTAAACAGTACTTCTAGAAACTAAAAATACATAATTAAATTCAGGTTTAATGGGTAGATTAAACAATGGTTAAGCATGCAAAATTGAATTTATTGAATTTTAATGTACCTATTGATAAAAAAATTGTCCAAAATAGACTAAGAGATTAAGTTAGGACAGAAAATAAAGAAGACCTAGAAAATGGCATAATGATATCCTATAAGGATTTATTCAGAATGTTGATATTCATATATGTATACAACTTGTAGGATTATATATATTTATAATTTATAAGTGAGTTTAGTGAGCTGTCATGGTATAAGTTTCATATACATGTCAATTGCATTTCATAAGTCATATATAGTTATAAAATGCAATTAAAAATGCCCCTTACTGTAAATACAATCAAAAGATATCTAGGAAAAAGTTCCATTATAAGATATAGAAGATATAAACAATACAAAATTGTATTGAAGTTTGATAACTAAGACCTAGATAAATAAATAAAATATACTCATGGACACAGTATCAAAAGGTGAGATGTGTAAGATAATGATATGCAATTCTCATGAATTTCAAGTATCTAGTTTAATTTTTTTAAATATGCTTCAAAAACCTGATGAGTAGATTTTAAATGGTATATATACACATATAAAGATAAAGATTTCTTGAAGCAGCACTGAAGAACTGAAGAACCAAATGAGCACACAAGGCCCACCAGCTATTGAAATTTACAAAGCAATACTAATTTAGACAAGATGATATTGTCACAAATACAAACACACACATAAAAATTAATGGAACAGAATTAAACCCTAGAAAGCAATCCAAAAATATATGGAAAATGATATATGATACACTTGGCATTTCATATACACAAGGAACATATACACTTTAAACAAATAGTTCTGGTAGAAGTTGTTTTCCAACCAAGCAGTAAGTGTATATACGTGGATGTTTATAATTCACCCATATGTAAAATTTAATTTCAGGTCAAGGAAATAAATATGAATCATATGACTTTTGGAATATATAGAGAGGATGCTTTCTTTATGACCTTGAACTGAGAATAATAAACAAGATACCCCAGTCTCAGAAATCTAAAAGAAATATTGATTTTTTAAAAAATTAAGATTAGATGTCTATGTCCGAGAAAATGGAGAAATCATAATATTATCTTTTTCTCCCAGTAATACAATTAAAACCCTAGACATTTCATATAATCAAACATAAAATTCCAAAAGGTAGAAGATGACATATGAACTATGACCTCTATGGTCCAAAGAATAAGTGACATATGACAGTGAGTTCCCTGGTTTTTTTTTGACCTCATATATTCCACACTAGGAATTGAAGATATTGCTGACAAGAAAATTCCAGTAAGTGCAGGCAAGAAAACAGAACAGAACAAAACAATAAATGGATGTTCTCTCTAGCCAAAGGACAAGGAAAGGGACATTAAAACAAGACAAAACACATTTAAACAATAACCATTCTATTCTAGCTAAACAACATAGAGGAAAGAATGTGTCACCAACCCCATGACAGCAAAGAGCAAGATGCAAGCATAGACTTTTGTTATCATCAGGCTGTAATGAGGCAACCCAACTCCCATGCTAGGGTGATATTAGGGAAGGCAAAATAGGGAGCCATTAGCTTTATTACTTTTGGGTGGTAATAAGGTATCTCTTCTCTATGGTGTCCATGAAGAGCGTGTGGGGAGTAGGAATGAGGCACAAGGCACTCCAGCCTCTCTAGACTAAGAAGTATCAGTGGAAGCCTAGTGAGAAGCCAGAAATCCCACACCCATTCAGTAGTAACAAGGAGAAATGCCTCCTCTGTATGGTAATAGAGGCTCAGTGGGGAACTTTGATTTAAGCCACTACCTGACAGTAATCCAACATATCTCCCTTTCCTTCTCTGCCAGCTAAAATAGAGGCTTAATTAAAGCCCACAGATTCATTACACACCACCCCAAATTCCCAGGTTTAAATAAATAATCTCTTGTCATAATTAGGACCAAGATGATCTCACACTGAATGAAAAAACGCAACCAAAATATGCCAACACTGAGATGGCAGAAATGTTAGAATTATCTGACAAAGGTTTTACAGTGGCTGTGATTTTATGTGTGTGTATGTGTGTGTATTTCAAAGAGCAATTATGAATGAAACAAATGAAAACAGTCACAGCAAAGAAATAGAAAATATGAAGAAGAACCAAGAGGAAATTTTAGAACTTAAAATACAATAACTGAAATTTAAAAAAATCATTTGTGAGATGAACAGCAGAATGCAGAGGATAGAAGAAAGAATTAGTGATTTAGAAGATAAGACAACAGAAAATAACCAGTCTAAGGAACAGAGAAAGTAGTCTGGAAAAATAAATGACTCAAGGCCCAGGAACCTATGGTACTGTAACAAAAGATCTAATACTTGTGTCATTGGTGTCCTTCAAGGAAACAAAGAAGAGAGCAGTTTGAAATAGAGATTAAATAATAGTTAAAAACTCCCCATATTTGATAAAAGATACAAATACAAAGATTCAGTAAGTATAGATAAAAACAAATAGAATAAATTATTTTATTTAACTTTAGGTAAATATGTAGCTGTAAGAAATAAAACAGAGATTCCTTATATTTCCTTGTATCCTTCAACCATTTTCCCCCAATGGGAAATACTTCGAAAAAACTAGTTTAATATCACAACCAGCACATTCACATTATTATAGTCAAAATACAAAACATTTCCAAACACACAGGGATCCTTCATGTTTTATAACAACAACTAACTCCTTCTCTTTTATCTTTAATCCCTGACTATAACTAACATGCACTCAAATTTTATTTGTTTTTTCATTTCAAGGAAGTTAATAATAAATTCAAACAGTATGTAACTTTTTGGGATGGCCTTTTCTCACTTAGTTTAGTTCTCTAGAGATTCATCTAGGATAGTATATGAAACAATACTTCATTCCTTTGTATTGCTGAGTAGTATTCCATGATATGAATGAACCAAAGTTTAACTATTCACACACTGAAGGATATCTGTGTTGTTTCTAATTTTTTACTTTTATGAATGAAATTAATAGAAACATTTCTGTACAGATTTTTGTATATGCATATGTTTTATTTCTCTGATATAAATAGTGAAATTTCTGCATTATATAGTAGTTGAATGTTTAATTTTCAAGGTAACAGCCAAGATATTTTCCAGGGTAGATATACCATTTTACATTCTCACAATAAAGTATAAGTAATCCAGTTTCTATACATCCTCACCATTTGGTACTGTCCTTACTTCTTATTTTAACCATTTTGGTATATAAATAGTGATATCTCCTTGTGGTTTTAATTTTCATTTCCCTAGTGACTAATGCCATTTAGTATCATTTAGTTTTATTATTTTCCATCTGTATTGCTTCATTTGTGAAATATTTTTTCCCATATCTTTTGTCTGTTACCTAATTGCATGTTTATTTGTTTTACCATTGAGTTTTAATAGGTGTTTATATACTGTAGATACTAGCACTTTGTTGGATATATGTGGTCTACAAATATTTCTCCAACTACATAGGTTGTCTTTCACATAGAAAATTTTAAAAATATTGGATGAAATCAAATTTTCAATTTTTCCTTTAATAGATTATGCTTTGGAATCAAATCTAAGAACCCCTTGCCTACCCTTAGATCCCAAGGATTTTCTTCTACATTTTAAAATAAAATATTTGTATATTTTACATTCAAATTTTTGTATTTACATTTAAGTCTGTGATTCCATTTTAAGTTAATTTTGTATTAGACATGGGCCTTCATTTGATTGTCTAGTTGTTCTATTATTGATAAAAGAGTATTGAAGTATGTATAATTGTGGATATTTCTATTTATCTTTTCAGTTGTATTAGTGTTTCCCTCACATAATTTTCAGATCTGTTGCTCAGAATTGCTATGTTGTCTTGGCAGATTGACCCTTTTCCTATTTATGTAATATCCTTCCCTGTCTCTGCTAATTTGCTTTACTCTGATGTCTATTTTATCTAATATTAAATAATTTCTGCTTTTTAAAAATTTGCTTGCTATATTTCTCCCTCATATTACTTTTAATCTGCTTTTATCATTATACCTGAAGTGAATTTCTTATAGAAACCAAATAGTTGGGTCATGATCTTTAATTCATTCTTCCAATCTCTGTCTTTTAATTGGTTTATTTAAACCATTTACAAATAATGTAATTATTGACATATTAAGGCTTATGTCTACCATTTAATTTTTTGTTTTATGTTTTCCTTTATTTGAATTTCTTGACTGCTGTTTCATTCCTGAAGGATACTTCACTGGATATAGAATTCTGGATTGATAGGGGTTTCTTTTTTGTTTTGTAGGGTTTTTTTGACACTTGAAAATTCTACCTCCTTCTGGCCTCTATGGTTTCTGATGAGAAAAATGCTATCATTTTAATTGTTTTTGCTCTGTGGATAAGGTGCTCTTTCTCATGGCTTTCAAGACTCTTTCTCTGTCTTTCATTTTCAGAAATTTACTACTTGTCCTGGTGTGGATTTCTTTTATTTTCTCCATTTATTTATTACAACTGCACATTAACCTAGTTATGACAACATATAAATCTTAATTTAAAACATCTTAATATAAGAACTTCTGTTCATCAAGATACACTATAAAGAAAGTTAAAAGACAAAGCCCAGTTTGTGAAAACATAGTCAGTCTGTGACTCACAATGGTTGGACTTAAATGATTTTTCAATTTTGCGATGGTGTGAAAGTGATATGCATTCAGTTGGAACCATACTTCAAATTTTGAATTTTCATCTTTTACTTGGCTACCACCATGTAGTATGATACTGTCTTGTGATGCTGAGCAGCAGCAGTGAGCTGTAGCTCTCAGTCAGTCATGGGATCACAAGGGTAAATGACTGATACACTTACAATCATTCTGCAACCCTACAACCATTCTGTTTTTCACTTTCAGTACAGTATTCAATAACTTATATGACTTAATCAACACCTTATTATAAAATAGGCTTTGTGTTAGGTAATTTTGCCTAACTGTAGGCTAATGTTAGTGTTCTGAATGTGTCTAAGTTATGATGTGTTTGGTAAGTTAGATGTATTAAGTACATTTGTAATTTATAATATGTTCAATTTACAATGGGTTTACTGGGACATAAACTCAGGGAAGCTGAGGAGAATCTGTACATGTGAAACTAATAACTAACAAAATATTATGCCTAGAATATATAAAATATTTCCACAGTCCTGTGAAAAAAAGAAAAATGACTCAAGATAAATTGACAAAAGGTACAACTAGGCAATTCATAAAAGAAATAACTAATGACAGATAAACAAAGAAATAGATGCTCAGGATATTTAATATTAATGGCGCTAATTAATAGTGGAAAGATGTTATTTCAAAAAGATTTTACTTTACCTTATCAGACTGTCAAAATTTAAAATTCTCTCAATATTAAGTTTTGATAAGGTTGGAAGAAAGACAAAGTTGCATACTCTATAGGTAAGAGTATAGTTTGTTAACATTGCTATGGAAAACAAACTGTTATTACCTGATAAGTTAATCATGCACATAACCCTAAACTTCTATTCATAGACATATACCCTATAGGAACTCTTATGCATGGTACCAGAATATATATACACGTTCATAAAAGCATTAGAAATAAAAGGGGGGAAAACCAAATAAACAAAATCCATTGACAGAGCTAACAAATAAATTATATTCACCCAATTAAATGACATACAACAATGTAAATGAATGAATTGCATACAACAACATGGATGGATCTCAAAAATATAATACTTATTGAAATAAACATATCAGAAGAATATATATTGTATGATTCCAACTTTAAAATCTGGTAAAACTTAATGATATATTGTTTAGGAGCACTTATAGATATGGTAAAACTATAAATTACAAAAATAATAAATTACATAAAATTCACAAAGGAAAATGGAATCATGAAGGTATAAGTTGGTATTAGAATGCTTATTTTAGTTTTATCATTCTTTAAATTTTATCAGTCACAATTACTAAAAGTTTAAAATATTTATAAAAATATAATTGAATTCATACTCTGAATATCACCTGAAGACTAATTCTTAAAACCTGATTTTGCTTGTATCTTTTAATATTGTTGCTATTAGTTTTATTTAGTTTTCTCAAATCATTTTGCTATAGCCATGTGTTCATTTCTATTAATCAACATTTCATCCTCCTTTGGCAATCTGTCATTTCATTTTTGACTACAGCAGATGAAATATCTTTTGACTGAATCATATTTGTGGAATGATCTCTGTGTGAAAATCTGACATATTTTCTGTGGAGCTGTAATATATCATTTTAAAAACAACTTTATGCCACATAGAGTGCAGAGGTAGAATAAAAGCCAATTTTATCTTGGAAGATTTGAAGCACATATTAATATACTTCCATAAGTTTTAAAACTTAGCTGTCTTTTCATTTATTCCAAACCATATCATAAAATCAAAATTTCATAAGGAGCCAATCCATTAATTAGAGCTTGGGAGAGTATTATGCAGAGGATATCAAATATCTAAGCATGGAAAAAAGAGGGGTGATTCTTTTGTTGTATGTGTGTGCATGTATATGCATTTCTGTTCATTTGTTTTTCTGTTTTGTTTTCTTGTTCATTTGTGTACAGGTTTCTCAGCATATCTATTACTTGGTTTATTTGCTTAGGTTGTTTCTTGAATTGTTCCAAAATGTTTACTTTTGTTAATAATATCAACACTGAAGTAGTAGAATTGAAAAAAATTTAATTACTTGTTTTTAATTAGAAAATTACTTATTGTCATTCCAGCCCTCCAAAGTCTTCAAAACCTCTATCAATGGCAGCTGCAAATGAGCATAAATATTCAATCTGGATCTCATGACTGTCTCCTTCAGGTTATGAGAAACTAGCCCAAGTTCATGTAGTGCTAATAAATAGCAGTACTGGGGTTCATAGAAGCCTTGTTTAATGTGGTTTTTTCCTCTGAGAATGGAAAGGACATGTAGATTTCAGATTTGAATTCTCTTTTGTTCTTTTACATTTGTATTCTTTGTACATTTATATTTTTTGTATCAAGACTTAGACCTTGGTAAAAATCTTAACAGAGTCAAGTTCACTCTATTTTTAAATAAAAGGTTACATGTTCAATAAACTTTCATTCCTGCAGGAAAAGTTTAGCTTTCTAATACCTTAAAGTATGCCCACTAATTTCTGACGTTAGCTCTGACTTAAATCCAAAGTATATAGATTACTGAAAGTGAAAGTTTGAAAAATTGTTATATTCCAGTCAGCCTCTTAACAGTTACATTTGTAAATGTCCCTCTTTTCTCCTCAAATATTAAACTGATTTACATGTCTTTAGGTAGAATTTTTTTTTACCTTCTTCCTGTCCATCCAAATATTTGATTATTAAGTGCTTTCAGGACTTCCAGACAAGACTGTGCTGCGCTCTATGAGCCTTCACATTAACTTTGGTAGGATAGAGAAGTACTAAGATTTCTGCCCTTTCTGGTATGACCCTGAGTCTTGTTCCCTCACCCCAGGGCTCACAGCTTCACCAGAACCACCCACTGTGGAATCCATCAGAACTGACATGATGATATTGATAACGTTATGTGTTGTTGTTTACGTCAGTCATCTCAAGAGGTCCAGGACTCCCAGGTTACCTTTCTATCCTAGAATCCCACCTCCAGATGGCTCTGTCTCAATCAAATCAAAGGAGCATCAACCTCTCCCTGTCACCCACACCCTATCCTCCTTCCATGTGTTACTTTTCTCTGTAACACGTATCACCATCTGGCATTCTGTGTTTATCTTCCCACCCCAACCTCTACTGGAATGTGAGCTCCAATAGTGCAGAGGTATCTGTCTTTTCATTCCCTGCTCTATTACCAAAAAACCTTGTACAGTTCCACATATATTGTAAGTGCTACACAAATATTTGTTAGATGAAGGCATAAACAAATGACTGTATGAAATAGAGAAAAAATACTGTGCTTCTTCAACACAGATTTGAAATTGGCATATCCTTTGTTTTAGTTTATTATTTTAGATTGAAAAGACAATTTTCATTTGTTTTCCTTGTTAAGGACTTTAATGCTATTATTTGCATACTGACTGTATGAGACCAGTTTGTAAGGATCGGTCCTTTTTAATTGAATCATTTATCATTTGGAATTTTCTGTAAACATCTCTAAAGCTGTGAAAAAACTGAAAAAACTCATGTGGATCTACATTGCATGAAACCATCTGAATATCCCCTTGTTGGGTCATAGGTGAGCAAGTGGAAATGAAAACTAAAGAGGAATTTTCAGATCTGCATAATGTAATTTCTACCCTCTTATAATCATACAATAGTTGGACCTGAGATTGAATTATGACATTTCAGTACAACAAAGAATTTCTTAAATTTAGAGATAAAGTAGCCCACAAATATTTAGTCACAGCCACAATTGTTTAGGTGCCTGGTGACAGACCGAGGAATAGAATCTGTTTTTTTTTATATGTGTTCTGTCTATGGGCCACAGCTATGGGCCTATTCATCCCTTAAAAGGACTTAGAGTTCAAATCCTCTCCTTGAAACTCCTCTTCTCCCCATGCACACTTTTGTGTCTCAAAATGAAGTCTTTTTTGGGGCACACAGGGGGCGCTCCAAGCTGTAATAACTTCGTTACAGTTTTGCAGCTCATGTTCCTCAACTAGCTTAAGACAGGCAGTATGCTTTCATTTTCCCTGCCAGAGCTTTCTGTTTCTGATGTTGTCTAGGATCCTGACTAGCCCTTGACTCTGGCGTTTTGATTAGCAGGGTCACTTCTCTCCATAATTCTAACCTGAACTTATTCTTAGCTGTTTTCAGTCAACAGCTTCAATGAGAAGTCAGCTCTCATTTTTTTCCTTACTCTTCACCCCATTTTTTTATTAAGGTATCATTGATATACACTCTTATGAAGGTTTCACATGAAGAACATGGTTGCTACATTCACCCATATTATCAAGTCCCACCCACATACCCAATTGCAGTCACTGTCCATCAGTGTAGTAAGATGCCAGTGTCACTACTTGTCTTCTCTGTGATACACTGTCTCCCCCGTGACCCCCCACACCATGTGTACTAATCATAATAGTCCTAAATCTCTTTCTCTCTCACTCCGCACCTGCCCTCCCGGACCCATCCCCTTTTGTAACCGTTAGTCAGTTCTTGGAGTCTGTGAGTCTGCTGTTTCATTCCTTCAGTTTTGCTTCATTGTTATGTTCCACAAATGAGGGAAATCATTTGGTATTTGTCTTTATCTCCCTGGCTTATTTCACTGAGCATAATACCCTCCTCTAGCTCCATCCATGTCGTTGCAAATGGTAGGATTTGTTTCTTTCTTATGGCGGAATAGTATTCCATTGTGTATATGTACCACCTCTTCTTTATTCATTCATCTACTGATGGACACTTAGGTTGCTTCCATATCTTGGCTATTGTAAATAGTGCTGCAGTAAACATAGAGGTGCGTATGTCTTTTGAATCTGTTTCTTTGGGTAAATTTCTAGGAGTGGAATTCCTGGGTCAAATGGTATTTCTATTTTTAGTTCTTTGAGGAACCTCCATACTGCTTTCCACAATGGTTGAACGAGTTTACATTCCCACCAGGAGTGTAGGAGGGTTTCCCTTTCTCTGCATCCTTGCCAGCATTTGTTATTCCTTGTCTTTTGGATTTTGGCCATCCTAACTGGTGTGAGGTGATATCGCATTGTAGTTTTAATTTGCATTTCCCCGATAATTAGTGATGTGGAGTACCTTTTCACGTGCCTGTTGGCCATCTGAATTTCTTCTTTGGAGAATTGTCTGTTCATATGCTCTGTCCATTTCCATTTTTTAATTGGGTTATTTGCTTTTTGGGTGTTGAGGTGTGTGAGTTCTCTATATATTTTGGATGTTAACCTCTTGTTGGATATGCCATTTACAAATATATTCTCCCATACTGTAGGAAGCCTTTTTGTTCTACTGGTGGTGTCCTTTGCTATACAGAGACTTTTTTGCTTCATGTGGTCCCATGTGTTCATTTTTTGTTTTGTTTCCCTTGCCCAAAGAGATGCATTCAGAAAAGTTCCTCATGTTTATATTCAAGAGATTTTTGCCTATGTTTTCTTCTAAGAGTTTTATGGTTTCATGACTTACATTCAGGTCTTTAATCCATTTAGAGTTTACTTTTGTGTATGGAGTTAGACAGTAATCCAGTTTCATTCTCTTGCATGTAGCTCTCCAGTTTTGCCAACACCAGTTGGTGAAGAGGCTGTTATTTCCCTACTGTATGTCCATGCCTCCTTTATCATATATTAATTGACCATATATGCTTGGGTTTCTATCTGGGCAATCTAGGCTGTTCCATTGATCTATGGGTCTGTTCTTGTGCCAGTACCAAATTGTCTTGATAATTGTGGCTTTGTAGTAGAACTTGAGGTTGGGGAACATAATCCCCCAGGCTTTATTCTTCCTTCTCAGGATTGCTTTGGATATTTGGGGTCTTTTTTGATTCCACATAAATTTTAGAACTATCTGTTCTAGTTCATTGAAGATAGCTGTTTGTATTTTTTTATTTTGTTATCATTAATCTACAATTATATGCAGAACATTATGTTTACTAGGCTTCCCCCTTCACCAAGTCCCCCCCACAATTCCCATTATAGTCACTGTCTATCAGTGTAGTAAGATGCTGTAGAATCACTACTTGTCTTCTCTGTGTTGTACAGCCCTTCTTATACCCCCCCCCACATTATACATGCTAATCGTAATGCCCCCTTTCTTTTTCCCTGCCCTTATCCCTCCCTGCCCACCCATCTTCCCCAGTCTCTTTCCCTTTGGTAACTGTTAGTCCATTCTTGGGTTCTGTGATTCTGCTGCTGTTTTGTTCCTTCAGTTTTTGTTTGTTCTTATGCTCCATATACGAGTAAAATCATTTGGTACTTATTGTTCACCACCTGGCTTATTTCACTGAGCATAATACCCTCTAGCTCCATCCATATTGTTGCAAATGGTAGGATTCGTTTTCTTCTAATGGCTGAATAATACTCCATTGTGTATATGTACCACATCTTCTTTATCCATTCATCTACTGATGGACATTTAGGTTCCTTCCATTAATTGGCTATTGTAAATAGTGCTGAAATAAACATAGGGGTGCATCTGTCTTTTTCAAACTGGGCTACTGCACTCTTAAGGTAAATTCCTAGAAGTGGAATTCCAGGGTCAAATGGTATTTCAATTTTGAGCTTTTTGAGGAACCTCCATACTGCTTTCCATCCACAATGGTTGAACTAATTTACATTCCCACCAGCAGTGTAGGAGGGTTCCCTTTCTCTGCAACCTCTCCAACATTTACTGTTGTTTGTCTTTTGGATGGTGGAGATCCTTGCTGGTGTGAAGTGATATCTCATTGTGGTTTTAATTTGCATTTCTCTGATGACAAGTGATATGGAGCATCTTTTCATGTGTCTGTTGGCCTTCTGAATTTCTTCTTCACAGAAGTGTCTGTTCATCTCCTCTGCCCATTTTTAATTGGCTCATTTGTTTTTTGTTTGTTGAGGTGTGTGAGCTCTTTATATATTTTGGATGTCAACCCTTTATCAGATCTGTCATTTATGAATATATTCTCCCATACTCCAGGGTACCTCTTTGTTCTATTGATGGTGTCCTTTGCTGTACAGAAGCTTTTCAGCTTGATATAGTCCCACTTGTTCATTTTTGCTTTTGTTTCCCCTGCCTGGGGAGATATATTCATGAAGAAGTCACTAATGTTCACGTCCAAGAGATTTTTGCCTATGTTTTTTTCGAATAGTTTTATGGTTTCATGACTTACATTCAGGTCTTTGATCCATTTCAAATTTACTTTTGTGTATGGGGTTAGACAGTGATCCAGTTTCATTCTCTTACATGTAGCTGTCCAGTTTTGCCAGCACCATCTGTTAAGGAGACTGTCATTTCCCCATTGTATATCCATGGCTCCTTTATCGTATATTAATTGACCATATATGTTTGGGTTAATGTCTGGAGTCTCTATTCTGTTCCACTGGTCTGTGACTCTGTTCTTGTGCCCGTAACAAATTGTCTTGATTATTGTAGCTTTGTAGTAGAGCTTGAAGTTGGGGAGTGAGATCCCCCCCACTTTATTCTTCCTTCTCAGGATTGCTTTGGCTATTCAGTGTCTTTTGTGATTCCATATGAATTTTATAACTATTTGCTTTAGTTTGTTGAAGAATGCTGTAGATATTTTGATAGGGGTTGCATTGAATCTCTATATTGCTTTAGGCAGGATGGCCATTTTGGCAATATAAATTCTTCCTATCCATGAGCACAGGATGTATTTCCATTTTCTGCATCCTCATTAATTTCTTTCATGAGTGTCTTGCAGTTTTCAGGGTATACATCTTTTACTTCCTTGGTTAGGTTTATTCCTAGGTATTTTATTCTTTTGGTGCAATTGTGAAAGGAATTGTTTTTCTGATTTCTCTTTCTTTTAGTTCATTGTTAGTGCATAGGAAAGCCACAGATTTCTGTGTTAATTTTGTATCCTGCAACTTTGCTGAATTCCGATATTAGTTCTAGTAGTTTTGGAGTGGAGTCTTTAGGGTTTTTTATGTACAATATCATGTCATCTGCAAATAGTGACAGTTTAACTTCTTCTTTACCAAAATGGATTCCTTGGACTTCTTTGGTTTGCATAATTGCCATGGCTAGGGCCTCCAGTAATATGTTGAATAACAGTGGGGAGAGTGGGCATCCCAGTCTTGTACCAGATCTCAGAGGAAAAGCTTTCAGCTTCTCACTGTTCACCATGATGTTGGCTGTGGGTTTATCATATATGGCCTTTGTTATGTTGAGGTACTTTCCCTCTATGCCCATTTTGTTGAGAGTTTTTATCAGGAATGGATGTTGAATTTTGTCGAATGCTTTTTCAGCATTTATGGAGATGATCATGTGGTTTTTGTCCTTTTTTTATTTATGTGGTGGATAATGTTGATGGATTTTCGAATGTTGTACCATCCTTGCATCCCTCGGATTAATCCCACTTGGTCATAGTGTATGATCCTTTTGATGTATTTTTGAATTCTGTTTGCCAATATTTTGTTGAGTATTTTTACATCTATGTTCATCAGAGATATTGGTCTGTAGTTTTTTTTTTTGGTGGGGTCTTTGCCTTGTTTTGGTATTAGGGTAATGTTGGCTTCATAGAATGAGTTTGGAAGTATTCCCTCCTCTTTTATTTTTTTGGAAAAGTTTAAGGAGAATGGGTATTATATCTTCTCTGTATGTCTGATAAAATTCTGAGGTAAATCAGTCTGGCCTGGGGGTTTTGTTCTTGGGTAGTTTTTTGATTACCATTTCAATTTCTTTGCTCGTAATTGGTTTGTTTAGATTTTCTGTTTCTTCCTTGGTCAGTCTTGGAAGGTTGTATTTTTCTGGGAAGTTGTCCATTTCTTCTAGGTTTTCCAGCTTGTTAGCATAGAGGTTTTCATAGTATTCTCTAATAATTCTTTGTATTTCTGTGGGGTTCGTTGTGAATTTTTCTTTCTCGTTTCTGATTCTGTTGATGTGTGTTGACTCTCTTTTCCTCTTAATAAGTCTGAGGCTTATCCATTTTGTTTATTTTCTCAAAGAACCAGCTCTTGGTTTCATTGATTTTTGCTATTGTTTTATTCTTCTCAATTTTATTTATTTCTTCTCTGATCTTTATTGTGTCCCTCCTTCGGCTGACCTTAGGCCTCATTTGTTCTTCTTTTTCCAATTTTGATAATTGTGACATTAGACCATTCATTTGGGATTGTTCTTCCTTCTTTAAATATTCCTGGATTCCTACATACTTTCCTCTTAAGACTGCTTTTGCTGTATCCCACAGTAGTTGGGGCTTTGTGTTGTTGTTGTCATTTGTTTCCATATATTCCTGGATCTCCATTTTAATTTGGTCATTGATCCATTGCTTATTTAGGAGTATGTTGTTAAGCCTTCATGTGTTTGTGAGCCTTTTTGCTTTCTTTGTACAATTTATTTCTAGTTTTATGCCTTTGTGGTCTGAAAAGTTGGTTGGTAGGATTTCAATCTTTTGGAATTTACTGAGGCTCTTTTTGTGGCCTAGTATCTGGTCTATTCTGGAGAATGTTCCATGTGCACTTGAGAAGAATGTGTATCCTGTTGCTTTTGGATGTAGAGTTCTATAGATGTCTATTAGGTCCATCTGTTCTACTGTGTTGTTCAGTGCCTCTGTGTCCTTACTTATTTTCGGTTTGGTGGATTTATCCTTTGGAGTGAGTGGTGTGTAAAGTCTCCTAAAATGAGTTCATTGCATTCTATTTTCTCCTTTAATTCTGTTAGTATTTGTTTCACATATGCTGGTGCTCCTGTGTTGGGTGCATATATATTTATAATGGTTATATCCTCTTGTTCGACTGAGCCCTTTATTGTTATGTAATGTCCTTCTTTATCTATTGTTAATTTCTTTGTTTTGAAGTCTATTTGTCAGATACTAGTACTGCAACACCTGCTTTTTTCTCTCTGTTGTTTGCATGAAATATCTTTTTCCGTCCCTTGGCTTTTATTCTGTGCATGTCTTTGGGTTTGAGGTGGGTCTCTTGTAAGTAGCATATAGATGGGTCTTGCTTTTTTATCCATTCTATTACTCTGTGTCTTTTGATTGGTGCACTCAGTCCATTTACATTTAGGGTGATTATTGAAAGATGTGTACTTATTGCCATTGCAGGCTTTAGATTAGTGGTTACCAAAGGTTCAAGGTTAGCTTCTTTAGTATCTTTCTGTTTAACTTAACTTGCTTATTGAGCTATTATAAACACAGTCTGATGATTCTTTATTTCTCTTCCTTCCTATTCCTCTTCCTTTATTATTTATATTTTAGGTGTTTTATTCTGTGCTCTTTTGTATTTCCTTTGACTGCTTTTGTGCATAGTTAATTTTATTTTTTGCTTTTAGTTAGTATTTGGTTATTCTGCTTTCTTTACTATGATTTTATTTTCTCTGGTGACATCTATTTAGCCTTAGGAGTGCTCCCATCTAGAGCAGTCCCTCTAGAATACCCTGTAGAAGTGGTTTGTGCGAGGCAAATTCCCTCAACTTTTGCTTGGCTAGGAATTGTTTAATCCCTCCTTCATATTTAAATGATAATCATGCTGGATATAGTATTCTTGGTTCAAGTTCCTCCTGTTTCATTGCAATAAATATATCATGCCTTTCTTTTCTGGCCTGTGAGGTTTCTGTTGAGACGTCTGATGTTATCCTGATGGGTTTTCCTTTGTAGGTGACCTTTTTCCTCTCTCTAGCTGCCTTTAAAATTCTGTCCTTGTCCTTGAGCTTTGCCATTTTAATTATTATGTGTCTTGGTGTTGTCCTCTTTGGGTCCATTCTGTTGGGAGTTCTGTGTACTTCTGTGGTCTGAGCGACTATTTCCTCCCTTGTTTGGGGAAGTTTTCAGTAATTATTTCTTCAAATACGCTTTCTATCCTTTTTTCTCTCTCCTCTTCCTCTGGTACCCCTATAATGCAGATATAGTTCCTTTTGGTTTAGTCACACAGTTCTCTTAATATTGTTTCATTCCTAGAGATCCTTTTATCTCTCTCTGTGTCAGCTTCTATGCGTTCCTGTTCTCTGGTTTCTAATCCATCAATGGCCTCTTGCATCTCATTCATTGTGCTTTTAAATCCTTCCAGAGATTGTTTTATTCCTGTATTCTCCCTCCTTAGCTCTTGCATATTTCTCTGCAAGTCCATCAGCATGGTTATGGCCATAATTTTAAATTATTTTTCCAGAAGACTGGTTAGGTCTGTCTCCTCACATTCCTTTTCAGTGGAGACTGTCTGGGTTAATCTTGTGTGTATCAAATTCTTCTTCCTTTTCATTGTGATAGAGATAGTCGTGGGTAGTTGGCACATGTCATCTGGGAGAGCATCTGTTCTTGGTTGTTTGAGGCCTTCCTTTCCTGGGAGATTGGTGACCTCTAGTGCCTTGTGCTGGGCAGCTTCACACAGAGAAGATTTCTGATTCTTGCCTGGCCGCTGTGGAGGAAGCTCTGTGTGCAGTTGCTGTTTGCATGGCTGCTCTCAGCTGCTGCTCCACTTGCTCCACTATGGCGGGGCCGTGCCAGAGCAGGAACCAGTGGGAGGCTGTTTATCACCGTGAGGGGCCTCAGAGCTGCACTACTGCCCAGGAGGTTAGGGCGCCCAGAGTTCCCCAGGTTCCCAGCCACTGAGCTGAATGTGCCGGGATGCTTCCGTCCAGCTGTGGGGTCCCTGTCCCTTTAAGTCTTTCAAAAAGCACTTGCTTTTCTTTTGTCCCAGGGGCGCCAGCTGAGGGGACCTGCTCGCAGGTTTTACTGTCCTGTTTCCCTAGTATCCAGCACCCCACGCACTATGTGTCTGCGCTCTGGTATGGATGGCTAGGACTGTGTGTTTAGCAGTCCTGGGCTCCCACTCTCTTCCTGCTCCGACTCTTCTCCCACCAGAAGCTGAGGTGAGGGGTGCACGGGTCCCACTGGGGCCACAGCTTGTAACTTTCCCCTTCATGAGGCACAGGGTTCTCGCAGGTGTAGAGGTAGTCTGGCTGTTGTCCTATATCTTCTGGTCTCTCTTTTTGGAATAGTTGTATTTGTTGTATTTCAAATATATATATGTTTTTGGGAGGAGATTTCCTCTACTCTACTCATGCTGCCATCTTGGCTCCTCCTCTGCTGTTTGTATTTTGATAAGGATTGTATCTATATTGCTTTAGGCAGGATGGCCATTTTGACAATAATAATTCTTCCTATCCATGAGCATGGGATGTATTTCCACTTATTGGTATCATCTTTTATTTCTCTCATGAGTGTCTTGTAATTTTCAGTGTATAGGTTTCTCACTTCCTTGGTTAGGTTTATTCCTTGGTATTTTATTCTTTTTGATGTAATTGTGAATGGAATTTTTTCCCTGATTTCTCTTTCTGCTAGTTCATTGTTAGTGTATAGGAATGCAACAGATTTCTGTGTATTAATTTTGTATCCAAGCCTTTGCTGAATATAGGTATTATATCTAGTAGTTTTGGGCTGGATTTTTAGGGTTTTTAATGTAAAATACCATGTTATCTGCAAATAGGGACAGTTTGACTTCTTCCTTACCAATCTGGATGCCTTGTATTTCTTTGTGTTGTCTGATTGCCATGGCTAGGACCTCCAGAACTATGTTGAATAAAAGTGGGAAGAGTGGGCATCCTTGTCTTGTTCCTGTCCTTAAGGGAAAAGCTTTCAGCTTCTTACTGTTGGCTGTGGGTTTGTCATATATTATGTTGAGGTGCTTGCCCTTTATATCCATTTTGTTGGGTTTTTATCATGAATGGATGTTGTATATTGTTGAATCTTTTTGTTGCTGTGGTGTATGATGTTGACAGATTTTGGAATATTGTGCTATCCTTGCGTCCCTGGAAAAAATCCTACTTGTTCATGATGGATAATCTTTTTGATGTATTTTTGAGTTCGGTTTGCTAATAATTTGTTGAGTAGTTTTGCATCTATGTTCATTAGGGATATTGGTATGTAATTTTCTCTTTTTGTCTTTGTCTGGTTTTAGTATTTGAGTGATGTTGGCCTCATAGAATTAGTTTGGAAATATTCTCTTTTCTACTTTCTGGAAAACTTTAAGGAGAATGGTTATTAGGTTGTCATTCAATGTTTGATAAAATTCAGTAGTATTCTTAGGTAGTTTTTTTTATTACCAATTCAATTTCATTGCTGATAATTGGTCTGTTCAGATTTTCTGTTTCTTCCTTGGTTAGCCTTGGAAGGTTGTATTTTTCTAGAAAGTTGTCCATTTCTTCTAGGTTATCCATTTTGTTAGCATATATTTTTTCATAGTATTCTCTATAATTATTTGTACTTCTGTGGTGTCTGTAGTGACTTTTTCTTTCTCTCTTCTGATTCTGTTTATATGTGTAGACTCTCTTTTTTTCTTGATTAGTCTAGGGTTTCTCTGCTTTGTTTATTTTCTCAAAGAGCCAGTTCCTGCTTTCATTGATTCTTTCTATTGTTCTATTCTTCTTGATTTTATTTATTTATGCTTCAATCTTTATTATGTCCCTCCTTCTATTGACTTTGGGCCTAATTTTTTCTTCTTTTTCTAGTTTCATTAATTGTGAGTTTAGACTATCCATATGGGATTGTTCTTTCCTGAGTTAGGCTTGTATTGCAGTATACTTCCTTGTTAGCACAGCCTTTGCTGCATCCCACAGATTTTGCAGCTCTTCTTCCTATTTTTAAACTCAATGATTTTCCAAAAGCTCCCAAGTTTGAGACACCCCGCATGGGGATGCCAAGGGATCTCACACCATACTATTAGAAATACAAGACTTTTCATCTTCTAGCTTTAGTCCTACTCACAACCTCACATCTATGTCTCATCTTACCATTCCAGTAACCAGATGGGATTCCTTCAATCAATCGAATGTGATTTGGGAGAGAGGGAATAAGGATTCTTCTTTAAGTAGTACATGGAACGCCTGCTGGAGTTCAAAATTTCACTTTAGTGTCATTCCTGGTATACACCTATTCTAAAAGACAGAAACTTCTCTTTTATTAATTGGCTTATACTAACCTGTTGTTGCACATATACTTTTTTTTTTCTTCTGTGATTTTGTTGTATGGGTCACTATTTGAGATCTGATGAGAGCAACTGCAGGACACTAACACTAACATTAAAGCTAAGACTGCAAGATACCTTTTAGTAATAAGTGCAGGGTATGCCAAGGACAAGTGTCAGTCTATATACAAAGCCCTAAATCCAACAATAGTGAAGTTTGGGTTAGATATTCTATATTCCCTCATCTGAAAATAAAAATTCTGAATAAAGGGACAATTGGTAGTGTTTACAAAGGGTCTAAAATAGGTCCTATTGGCAGTGTGCACATGTCATATTCCCTGAACAAGTTGCCATGGCCACCACAGAGTGCCCAGAATTTCCCATACATGGTGTCCTTCAGAGTTGGATATAGTGACTCAGAATAGCCAAGTCACCTTTGAATAGCATGGATTTTTCATTTTCTGTGTAAAACCAATAATTATGTTGACATATTGAGATATTTTATCTAATTGTTGCTGAATGTTTTAGGAATTGATGATCTTAAAGAGAAAATAAATATCTTAAGTATAAACTATGTACATATATGACATTATATTTTCCCTTCATTGGTAGAGCAGAAATCCACCATTCTTTCTGAATTAACTTTTCTCCATTGCCCTGCCCCAAAGCCTATTTTATATGTGCTTCCTCAGCTTTGAACATCCATGAAGTTAATCTAACAATTAAAGTTGTTCACAAGCACTTTGGTGGTCCCAGTGTGAACACCCACCCATTTTATACACTACATAGCTATTATTATCATCTTTATTTTTTACTCATAGAGGAACTGGGGTTTAGTATTTGTGATGGTTAGTTTTCTCTGTCAGTTTGAGTGGGCCACAGAATGCCAAGATTCTGGTTAAACCTTTTCTGGGTGTGCTCCTCAGAAGGTTTCCAGAAGAGATTAGCATTTGAATAGGTGACCTGAGTGAACCAGATGACCTTCTCCAATGTGAGCAGCTATCACCCAATCGTTGAAGGCCTAAATGGAACAAGAAAGTGGCAGGCTTGAATTCGCTGCCTGCCTGACTACCTGAGGTAGAACACTGATATCCTGTCCTTGGGGCTCCTGGCTCTCAGGCCTTCAGACTGCACTCTGATTTTCTTAGGTCTCTAGCTAGCAGGTAGCAGATTATGAGACTCTTTAGCCTTCAAAATTACATAGCCAATACATTATAATAAATCTCTTTCTAGATCATCTATCCATCCATTCTATTGATATTGTTTCTCTGGAGAACCCTGACTAATACAGAGTGTATATTGTCTAATACGGGAACTAAAACAGGGACACCCTCATCTAGAAATAGTAAGAATGGGTGAAAGAGGAATGTATATGTACCGGAAGTGACAGAATTAAGATTCACATGCAATTTTTACTACTCTAAAAGGGACTATAAAGCCCTTGAGAAAAATTACTTTTTCTTATTTTAAACAAGAACAAACATTAGTCAGTCCTATGAATTGTACACTGTGTTTTATAAGTAAATGATATAATGATGAGATGATATAATTAAGCTTTGCAATGAAGTAACTGAAATGTGCATGTGTGTATATATATCTGTGTATAATGTGTGCATAACTATGCATGCATTCCCATTTATCTTTCTATCTAGTTATTTACAGTATGGGGTCATGACTGTCTTTGAAGCTTGGATTGAAGGATTCAAAATAGGAATTTAATGTAGCGGAGACAATGGGGATAGTTTAATGCCTGTGGGATATGTATCAATTTGGCTGAAATAAAAATTCTTTCTTCCCAAGTACTGATACACATAGAAATTGTTCTTAGGTATTTATTTTATATCTTTAGAATATAAAATAACAGTATTATGCTGCACATTATGAGAAACTATTAATCTCTTAGCCAAGCATTTATTAGTAAACTTACAAGTGTTCTGTGCCTTACTTATTAAGTTAAAAACTATAGGAAGTTTTTGGATATAAGATTTATTCAATGGATAATTCTAGGCTATCTAACATATCTGGATTGATAACATTAAAATAAAATAACCAGGAATATTGCTGATCTAGTAATCAATGGAAATTAGGTTAAATTTGACTCAAATTTTGTTATCTCTTGTATAAGTAATAGAAAAGATAATTAGGAAGCTTCATTCGTTTTTCTTAAAATTCAGACACCATTTTGTTGTTTGTTAATGTTAACCTGGTGCTTAATATTTATTTTAGATGAGAAAAACCTTACTTGTTTATAGTGAGAAGAGATGAGAAATAATTAAGATAAATATCCCTTGGTATTTCCATGGCATTTTCATCCCTGTTTATTTTTTCCATTAGAAAAACTATAAGGATAAGGATTCCCAAAATAACTCTCAGAAAATAAGTATCTGTGCATACATCCAGTGAAATTTTATCCAAGCCATTTGTTCTGGGGAAGTAAGAAACAGATGATTCAGGCAGTTTGGTCTAAAAGAGGTTAAGGTAGAGAGTGAGGTAGATCTAGACTTGAGCCTTGTCTCTCTCACTAGTTATGTGGTATTTGGACCATTTATTTATTTCTCCATTATTTTCCCAAGCAATGGGCTAGATATTCCTAATATATATGATCTTTCTAAGGATATTAAATGTACCTTATTTATAATCCTTATAAACCAGGTAGGTTGTTAGAAGTACTATTACTAAATTGGCTTTTGTTTTACTTTGCTTGCCAGTCCTATGTATTGCTAATACACAGTTTTAAATGATTTATTAATTTTTCTATATTGGGTCCTATATATTCTATACATTTCAGTGACAATAAATGGCAGTAGTAGAGGATGAATAACAAAGTTAATTTTATTTGATAATTAACAGATACACCTCAAATCAAAAATTCATCATAGGATGGTTCAATTAAAAAAACTAGTCACTACCAAACTGTTGTATTGAAATGAGTATGAAATATGTTATTGTCTTTATTTTTAAATTTTGTATAAGGGGCATTTCATGACAAACTTGACCTAACTAATAGCTGCCTAAATAAAGCTCGATTAATCAAGCCCTTTATGCTTAATAAGATGTAGGGTAAATGCTTTACATACCCATTTAATTCTCAGGAAAAACCTTGTGAAATAGAATTAGCAAGATAAGATCTTGACATATTTATCTTCATGCTTTCCTTATTTCCAGAACTTCTAGCCCCTTCCGTCATTGTCTTGGGAGGAATTGTCACAGCAGGAATGAATTTAAAAAGAAACTACTGATGTACATCTTTAAAAAAAAAATCTAATTAGGCTCTTGAGAATCAAAAGGGTAGGTCACAGAGGAAGTTGGTAGAGAAGAATGAAGACAAAATCCCACAGAGAATACACTGGCCACACTCCTTTTCCCATTTCTTTCCTCCACCTGTAGAAAATAAGGCTGGATAAACTAGAATAGTGAGGCTAAACAAGTATGAATAACCCTGGAGACTAATTTCCTCTCTTTCAGAATCTCTGTAAAAGTCATGTTTGCTTTAGCTTAAGGAAGCACTTGTAGGTTATAGTTGCTGATCTTAACTCTGCTTTTCAAATAGGGCCAGTTCTTTAACCAGGAACATGTGCAGTCTTGCAGGTATTCCCTACCACCTCTCCTTATAAGTATACAGAGCATTAAAATAGTTCCACCCCAGAAGCCCTTTCCATGTTATGTCCATTATAGTTACCTGACAAGTGCCTCTCTGGAAATGAGAACTGGAGTGATGGTCAGCGTGAGGCTACTGTTCTGCTTGTACATTGTTTACTGGTAAATTGTATCTTCCAGTTTACTCTACATGGCTATACAGGTTTCTATCTGTGCCTCCTTTGCTCAACACAGAAGGAAAGGGAAAGAGCTTAATTTTGGAGAAAATGATGTGCTGGGTAAGGGATGTTGCTAAGTGGAAAAGAGGGAATCACCTGAAAGAAACTTACAGGGAGTTCTTGTAAAACGTTCATCTGCCTAGATACCAACCTTTGCTCTTTGAGTATCAGAACTCTTCCTTATTCTCAGGCTAGGACCTTCTAGATACACCTATAGATCATCTCTTCCTGTGTCTCAGGACACTGTTGTGCTCAAGTCTGAGTTGTCCAGGGTTCTCATGCGCTCCATGCCTATTCCCCAGTCAATGTTGAACTCTTGATGCTCAGATAAGCCATGATGGGATATGAAATGGATGGAAAAGGTACCAACATACTTGCTTTATTGGTGATGTACAGTATGGAAATCTATCCTCATTGCATGTTGTTTAGCTATTACAATTATTCCTCTCTTAATCAACAAAGAAATTGAGGATTGGGAAAAGTAAGATAACTTGCCTATGGGCTTGTGTATAGGATTCATCAGAGCTAAGATTTACATTTATGTCTGTGAAAAAAAATGCTTAAATACACATCCTTAAAAAATGCAAACAGTTTTATAGACTGTTTTATAAATTAATGATAATGGTGGAAAATGGTAAAACTGAAGGTTTAGAATGTAGTAGAATAACACACAAATTTCCCATAGGTTTCTATTATGAAATCATGGATTACAATGATGGTAACAAGTTGTCTGTTACAATATGGATTTAACAGACGCCTACTTTATTTAAGAGTCTTCTAAATACTCCAATAGATCAGCAGACTGATGCAAAGTATCATTAAAATTAGTTAGCTAAAGTTGATAGCAAATTCATAACATTACATAAAAGCTTACATACAATATTTCAAGACAGAAAAATTTCACCACAATTTTCATGTAGTATAACTGAGAGAAAAGAGCATCAAAAGCACTTGGATATATGGGAAGATTATGATTATCAACGTAAAATTAAGCAACAACTTCTTCACTACTAAGCATTTAAAAAATATCTGTAAGTTGACTCATCACAAGTCTTAAACAGAAGCTATAGATGAGAGGATAAAGGAAAATAAAGGTAATTTTTTATAAAAGGAGGAATAAATAGAGAGAAGTTACAGCAGCAGAGGATGAGAAAAATAAGAATGAAAACTAAGAAAATACAGGTACATTGATCATAGATAGGAATTTTTCCAGGGAACACAGTTACTTCTCTGGATTCTAAGCGCATGTGTCTGGCCTTGTATTTCTTCTCTACATGGGCTAGGGAGAGAACTTATCACAGATTCTTCTTTCCTTTGTATCTGAACACAGGAATAATCCTGTAGTAGTGTAGCTGTGTGTAGTAAGTATCTAAGAAAGGCCTGACAACTATTAAAGGCTTCTTGTACCTGTTTCCAAAAAAATTATTTTTGCCAATTGAGAATCAAAAACATCAAATCAATAGTAGGGCATTGTGGTTATTGAACAAATTATTTTATTTTTCACTCTGTAGCATAATTCTCCATAAAAATGTGGGATATTCAAATGCTATACACGGTTTGAACTAGAAGCTGATGTACAGTGCTATTTCTCCCAGAGCTCTAATGCACAGGTCTGAGGATCAAGCTAGAACCTAGCAAATGACCTGTAAAATTGTTGATTTCTGTTCTTGTAGTCTTGGGTTCTGTTGTTTGGACAGTTTTAAAACTGAAATGTAAACTATCCTTAGTTCAAGAGAAGAAAAAAATATGTTGTAATCACTAAGCAGTAAGCTCAGTTGAGAGTAGAGACAACGAGGTTTCAGCTTTGACTTATGAGCACCCAGAATTGTACTTGGCACATAGTAGTTGTTCAGTAAACATTTTTGAAGGAATAAATTCTACTTTAGATATAACTTTCTTCTGTTCATAATATAAATCATCCTTAGATGATCTGGAAGTAATATTTAGCTTACAATTCTGAGCTTCTTATCTTGCTTTGCATCTGTTGTGCAGTTTCATAGCATAACTAATGTGTTACCACATTGTATCACAGTGTCGCCAATATGATGCCCACATTAATGCTGTTGGTGTTAGTACCTGGGAGCTGGTCTAGAAGCTGAATCTGCCAAGAAAACTGATGTGCATATGTTCAGTGCTTTATTTTATCATAGTACCTAAAAATATACGTCAAGAAAATTCTTGCTGACTAAATGTTAACATCAAGTAGTCTCATTTGAAATAAAGTGAAAAATATGACAACAAAAATATACATATAGCAAGAAGCTGAAAAGTATTTTTGTGGGAGAGATTAAATACTTTCTACATTTCAAGTTTACCCTCTTCAAGAAGTTGTTACCATGGGCTGGAAGATAAAAATTGTAATAAATAATTTATAATACATATTAAACCTTATATTCCTGGACTATAATATATATTTGAGCATAATTTTTTTTCTTTGGGAAGAAGTTCCAATGATTCTTTCAATCTATCATTTAGTGTAATAAAACAACTATTAAGTGATGCTTATTTAATATCCCCAAATTATCTAATATTTTATTAGTAGTAATGTTTTTAGATACAAACTGATCCTTAGTAAAAACTTCATTGCCATTCCAAATGATATAAACACCCTAATTATTTTAAAGTACACCTTTAAATTTATGGATTTTCCTTTAAATTTTGAACTAAATATTTGAGGTTGCTTGGGAGCAGTATTTAAAATTGGATGTGTTTGGCTTTAAAGTAGGGTTTATGGATGAAATATGTTTAATATTTTCCTGTAGCTCAGGAATTTAGTGTTGTTTAAATGGCATTATTTTTATTCATTTAAATAAATGTTTTAATTGTTGTACCCTAAGAAAGTATCATGAAAGATGCTTTGAAAAAAAAAAAGAACAAGAAATAAAATTAATAAAATTATGAAAACTTTTCTAGTAATGTGTTTATATTACAGTTATTTCACATTAATGTGATTTAACAGGCGCTTAGTTTAAAAAACAAATGGTAGTATGCTTGGTCTAATAAGATATAATTATTTCAGTAGAGGAACACAAAATACATATTAAAACAAAGGGAGCAAAAGTGGTAGGGCAGAGATAAAAGAGGCAGGATGGAGCTGCAAAGTTGGAGTCCATTTAAATGGTGGAGGATGCAGACACAGCTCAGAGGGGCCAACAATGACTCAACCAGGTTATGAGTGGAAATGGAGAGCAGGATTGCTCCAGAGCATCCATCCTCTCTAGTTCTTCTCTCAAATTGTCACCTGGTTCTTTTATATTCTATTTTGCTGAACTTTCTGCTAATTTTGATAGTTTTTCTCTGTGTACATTTTAGTTCATTAATTTATTCAACACAAATGTCATAATCATATATGACATATCAGACACTAAGCCACATTCTAGAAGTACATGTAAAGAAAAGAAGTACTCTCTTAGGAAATTACAATGTAAAGGGAAACAAATACATAAATAGATCATGATAGTAATGTTAACATATGCCATAACATTGCCATAATGGAAGACTGACTAATAAAAACAGAAGCTAACCTTTAGTGACCTCGCTATGTATTTGCTATTATGCTAATCACACACAATATTTCTTGCACAACTCTGACAGAGCTAAGATAATTTATACTATTATCATCACTAAAAAATTAAAAGCAAGTACCTGGTGATAGAAAAAAAATACAACTGAATCAACAAGTACTTGAAACAGTGTGGTATTTACCAAAATGCAGTTACACTAGGTCATTATTTAAATTATCACAAATTTTGAAAATGCAGATTCCTGAACTCTAACACCAGATCTACTGAATTTACATTTTGGGGAATAGTCTAGGGAATTTTACTCTTCTCACACAAATTTTCTGTATTAAATGAGACTGTGATTTCCTAGATTGAAATAGAAAATTTAAGCTGTATTTTTAGCTATGTGAGCTTGTGTGTGTGTGTGTGTGTGTGTAAACAAAGATTTTAAATGATTGAAATATGCAATCATGTATATTATTAATAAACAATATATTTCTTAGAAAACATGGTTATATTTATGCTTCTAAAATATAACTTATAACTATATATAGAGGAAAACTGAAATAGAACAAATTCAGGTACACTTACCTGATTGACTGCATTATTTAACAGTCCACATTGCATTTTTTTAAAATTTGGATAATGTTAATATACAATTAATTGAACAACATTATGGTTACTAGACTCCCCCTATTATCAAGTATCCCCCACATACCCCATTATAGTCACTGTCCATAAGCATAATAGTAGTGCTATAGAATCATTACTTGTCTTCTCTGTATATGCTGCCTTTACCATGACCCCCCACCCCCGCTACTTATGTGTGCTAATTGTAACGCCCCTTTTTCCCCCTTATCCCTCCCTTCCCACCCATTCTCCCCAGTCCCTTTCCTTTTGGGAACTGTTAGTCCATTCTTGGGTTCTGTGATTCTGTTCCTGTTTTGTTCCTTCTGTTTTTTCTTTGTTGTTATACTCCACAGATGAGTGAAATCATTTGATACTTGTCTTTCTCCACCTGGCTTATTTCACTGAGCACAATACCCTCTAGCTCCATGCATGTTGTTGCAAATAGTAGGATTTGTTTTCTTCTTATGGCTGAATAATATTTCATTGTGTATATGTACCACCTCTTCTTTATCCATTCAATGGACACTTAGGTTGCTTCCATTTCTTTGCTATTGTAAATAGTGCTGCAATAAACATACAGGTGCATATGTCTTTTTTAAACTGGGCTCCTGCATTCATAGGATAAATTCCTAGGAGTGGAATTCCTGGGTCAAATGGTATTTCTATTTTTAGTTCTTTGAGGAACCTCCATATTGCTTTCCACAACGGTTGAACTAGTTTACATTCCCACCAGCAGTGTAGGAGGGTTTCCCTTTCTCCACATTCTCACCAACATTTGTTGTTGTTTGTCTTTGGGATGGTGGTGATCCTAACTGGTGTGAAGTGATATCTCATTGTGGTTTTAATTTGCATTTCTTTGATGATTAGTTATGTGGAGGATCTTTCCATGTGCCTGTTGGCCATCTGAATTTCTTCTTTGAAAAGTGTCTGTTCAGCTACTCTCCCATTTTTTAATTGGATGATTTGCTTTTTGTTTGTTGAGGTGCGTGAACTCTTTATGTAATTTGGATGTCAACCCCTTATTGGATATGTCATTTATGAATATATTCTTCCATACTGTAGGATGTCTTTTTGTTCTACTGATGGTGTCCTTTGCTGTACAGAAGCTTTTTAGTTTGATATAGTCCCACTTGTTCATTTTTGCATTTGTTTCCCTTTCCCAGGGAGATATGTTCATGAAGAAGTTCACATTTATGTCCAGAGTATTTTTGCCTATATTTTTCCCTAAGAGTTTTATGGTTTCATGACTTACATTCACATCTTTGATACATGATCCATTTTTTTTTTTTAGCTTCTAAATAATTATTTTTTATTGAAGGGTAGTTGACGCACAGTATTACATTACATTAGTTTCAAGTGTACAACACAGTGGTAGAACATTTATATACATAATTCTAGGTTCCAGCTATCACCATACCAAGCTGTTACAATATCTTTACTATATTCCTTATGCTATACATTACATCCCGGTTACTTATTTATTTTACCATTGGAAGTCTGTCCTTTTTTTTTTTTTTTTTTTTTGAGGGCATCTCTCATATTTATTGATCAAATGGTTGTTAACGACAATAAAATTCTCTATAGGGGAGTCAATGCTCAATGAACAATCATTAATCCACCCCAAGCCTAATTTTCGTCAGACTCCAATCTTCTGAGGCATAACAAACAAGTTCTTACATGGAGAACAAATTCTTACATAGTGAATAAGTTACATGGTGAACAGTACAAGGGCAGCCATCACAGAAACTTTCGGTTTTGTTCATGCATTATGAACTCTAAACAGTCAGTTCAAATATGAATACTCATTTGGTTTTTATACTTCATTTATATATGGATACCACATTTCTCTCTTTATTATTATTATTTTTAATAAAATGCTGAAGTGGTAGGTAGATACAAGATAAAGGTAGAAAACATAGTTTAGTGTTGTAAGAGAGCAAATGTAGATGATCAGGTGTGTGCCTGTAGACTATGTGTTAATCCAAGCTAGACCAGGGCAATAAAACATCCACGTATGCAGAAGATTTCTCTCAGAACAGGGGGGGTGAGGTTCTAAGCCTCACCTCTGTTGATCCCCAATTTCTCACCTGATGGCCCCCCTGTGACTGTGCCTGTCTTAGGTTGTTCCTCCCTTGAGGAATCTTACCCGTCGCTGGCTAACCAGTCATCTTCCGGGGCCATACAGGGAAATGTGAAGTTGGTAAGTGAGAGGGAAGCCTTATTGTTTGAAAAGGTTAGCTTTTTACTTCTTTGCATATTTATGCCCTGTGGCTTCTATGCCCAGCATTTGTCTTGAGGTATCTTTACCACTTGGAGGAGTTATGATACTCGGTAAATTTGATATGAGGCACGAACTCTATTTAAGGGTTGTAATTAGGAAGGAAGAAGAAAAGCTATAGAAGTAGCAGGCGGAAGAAAACATGGGAAGATTGATTATTTCTTTGACATATCTTCTTGTAGAGTAACTTCAGCATATATAGGTTTTAAGCTACTACTTAAATTGCGCACACACATTAACATAATAGGAGTATAGTTACATAACCAAAGCATATCTGTAATTACCAGCCATCTCCAGTGAAACCAAGAAAACCATTAAGGCACCTTAGGCATTTGTGAAAACTTATCTATGATATGGTGGATATTGTCCAACTGAACTTGAACAGTCTGAGAGAAATCAGACAAATTAAAACAACCCATTCCTGGGGACTGTTCACATGCCATATGTTCTTTTAACAGTAAATAGTCTGTAGTTGTAAGACTTTGGAGCGCTACAATTTGCACTTCTCCAAATTCTTGGTTGAGTTCCAACAGTATAGATCCAGTCAAATTTGTTGTTTTACTGTATGCAGAGGCCAGCTTAGATATCTCCTTCCTCATTCCCATGGCAAGTCCAGGAACTGGTGGGATGAGTGCATCTACAGCTGTAGCAGTGCGTGGATCTTTGTTGGGGTTTTTTGATGATCATCTTCTGGCATGAGTCTTCCAGAGAGTGCTGATGTTGGAAGTTCTTTTTCATATCGTATCTTAGTTCATTTTTGGGGTAGCCCAATTAGGCTTTGATCCTCTGTATAAACACAAACAGACCCTTTGCCTACACTTTTATATGCCCTTTATACCCTTGTGTAGAACTCGTTGGAGGTTACCACACAGGAACTGCCCTTTTTTTTTTTTTGCTTTGTTTTTGGTATCACTAATCTACACTTACATGACGAATATTATGTTTACTAGGCTCTCCCCTATACCAGGTCTCCCCTATAAACCCCTTTACAGTCACTGTCCATCAGCATAGCAAAATGTTGTAGAATCACTACTTGCCTTCTCTGTGTTGTACAGCCCTCCCTTTTCCCTACCCCCCCATGCATGTTAATCTTAATACCCCCCTACTTCTCCCCCCCTTATCCCTCCCTACCCACCCATCCTCCCCAGTCCCTTTCCCTTTGGTACCTGTTAGTCCATTCTTGAGTTCTGTGATTCTGCTGCTGTTTTGTTCCTTCAGTTTTTCCTTTGTTCTTATATTCCACAGATAAGTGAAATCATTTGGTATTTCTCTTTCTCCACTTGGCTTGTTTCACTGAGCATAATACCCTCCAGCTCCATCCATGTTGCTGCAAATGATTGGATTTGCCCTTTTCTTATGGCTGAGTAGTATTCCATTGTGTATATGTACCACCTCTTCTTTATCCATTCATCTATTGATGTCATTTAGGTTGCTTCCAATTCTTGGCTATTGTAAATAGTGCTGCAATAAACATAGGGGTGCATCTGTCTTTCTCAAACTTGATTGCTGCGTTCTTAGGGTAAATTCCTAGGAGTGGAATTCCTGGGTCAAATGGTAAGTCTGTTTTGAGCATTTTGATGTACCTCCATACTGCTTTCCACAATGGTTGAACTAACTTACAGTCCCACCAGCAGTGTAGGAGGGTTCCCCTTTCTCCACAGCCTTGCCAACATTTGTTGTTGTTTGTCTTTTGGATGGCAGCCATCCTTACTGGTGTGAGGTGATACCTCATTGTAGTTTTAGTTTGCATTTCTCTGATAATTAGCGATGTGGAGCATCTTTTCATGTGTCTGTTGGCCATCTATATTTCTTTTTTGGAGAACTGTCTGTTCAGTTCCTCTGCCCATTTTTTAATTGGGTTATTTGTTTTTTGTTTGTTGAGGCGTGTGAGCTCCTTATATATTCTGGACATCAAGCCTTTATCGGATGTGTCATTTTCAAATATATTCTCCCATACTGTGGGGATCCTTCTTGTTCTATTGATGGTGTCTTTTGCTGTACAGAAGCTTTTCAGCTTAATATAGTCCCACTTACTCATTTTTGCTGTTGTTTTCCTTGCCTGGGGAGATATGTTCAAGAAGAGGTCACTCATGTTTATGTCTAAGATGTTTTCGCCTATGTTTTCTTCCAAGAGTTTAATAGTTTCATTGCTTACATTCAGGTCTTTGATCCATTTTGAGTTTACTTTTGTATATGGGGTTAGACAATGGTCCAGTTTCATTCTCCTACATGTAGCTGTCCAGTTTTGCCAGCACCACCTGTTGAAGACACTGTCATTTCGCCATTGTATGTCCATGGCTCCTTTATCAAATATTAATTGACCATATATGTTTGGGTTAATGTCTGGATTCTCTAGTCTGTTCCATTGGACTGTGGCTCTGCTCTTGTGCCAGTACCAAATTGTCTTGATTACTATGGCTTTATAGTAGAGCTTGAAGTTGGGGAGTGAGATCCCCCCTACTTTATTCTTCTTTCTCAGGATTGCTTTGGCTATTCGGGGTCTTTGGTGTTTCCATATGAATTTTTGAATTATTTGTTCCAGTTCATTGAAGAATGTTGCTGGTAGTTTCATAGGGATTGCATCAAATCTGTATATTGCTTTGGGCAGGATGGCCATTTTGACGATATTAATTCTTCCTAGCCACGAGCATGGGATGAGTTTCCATCTGTTAGTGTCCCCTTTAATTTCTCTTAAGAGTGACTTGTAGTTTTCAGAGTATAAGTCTTTCACTTCTTTGGTTAGGTTTATTCCTAGGTATTTAATTTTTTTTGATGCAATTGTGAATGGAGTTGTTTTCCTGATTTCTCTTTCTGTTGGTTCATTGTTAGTATATAGGAAAGCCACAGATTTCTGTGTGTTGATTTTGTATCCTGCAACTTTGCTGTATTCCGATATCAGTTCTAGCAGTTTTGGGGTGGAGTCTTTAGGGTTTTTTATGTACAGTATCATGTCATCTGCAAATAGTGACAGTTTAACTTCTTCTTTACCAATCTGGATTCCTTGTATTTCTTTGTTTTGTCTGATTGCCATGGCTAGGACCTCCAGTACTATGTTAAATAACAGTGGAGAGAGTGGGCATCCCTGTCTAGTTCCCGATCTCAGCGGAAATGCTTTCAGCTTCTCGCTGTTCAATATAATGTTGGCTGTGGGTTTATCATAGATGGCCTTTATTATGTTGAGGTACTTGCCCTCTATTCCCATTTTGCTGAGAGTTTTTAACATGAATGGATGTTGAACTTTGTCAAATGCTTTTTCAGCATCTATGGAGATGATCATGTGGTTTTTGTCTTTCTTTTAGTTGATGTGGTGGATGATGTTGATGGACTTTTGAATGTTGTACCATCCTTGCATCCCTGGGATGAATCCCACTTGGTCATGGTGTATGATCCTTTTGATGTATTTTTGAATTCGGTTTGCTAATATTTTGTTGAGTATTTTTGCATCTACGTTCATCACGGATATTGGTCTGTAGTTTTCTTTTTTGGTGGGGTCTTTGCCTGGTTTTGGTATTAGGGTGATGTTAGCTTCATAGAATGAGTTTGGGAGTATCCCCTCCTCCTCTATTTCTTGGAAAACTTTACGGAGAATGGGTATTATGTCTTCTCTGTATGTCTGATAAAATTCCGAGGTAAATCCATCTGGCCTGGGGGTTTTGTTCTTTGGTAGTTTTTTGATTACCGCTTCAATTTCGTTGCTGGTAATTGGTCTGTTTCGATTTTCTGTTTCTTTTTGGGTCAGTCTTGGAAGGTTGTATTTTTCTAGGAAGTTGTCCATTTCTCCTAGGTTTCCCAGCTTGTTAGCATATAGGTTTTCATAGTACTCTCTAATAATTCTTTGTATTTCTGCGGGGTCCGTCGTGATTTTTCCTTTCTCGTTTCTGATACTGTTGATTTGTGTTGACTCTCTTTTCCTCTTAATAAGTCTGGCTGGAGGCTTATCTATTTTGTTTATTTTCTCGAAGAACCAGCTCTTGGTTTCATTGATTTTTGCTATTGTTTTATTCTTCTCAATTTTATTTATTTCTTCTCTGATCTTTATTATGTACCTCCTTCTGCTGACCTTAGGCCTCATTTGTTCTTCTTTTTCCAATTTCGATAGTTGTGACATTAGACCGTTCATTTGGGATTGCTCTTCCTTTTTTAAATATGCTTGGATTGCTATATACTTTCCTCTTAAGACTGCTTTTGCTGTGTCCCACAGAAGTTGGGGCTTAGTGTTGTTGTTGTCATTTGTTTCCATATATTGCTGGATCTCCATTTTGATTTGGTCATTGATCCATTGATTATTTAGGAGCGTGTTGTTAAGCCTCCATGTGTTTGTGAGCCTCTTTGCTTTCTTTGTACAGTTTATTTCTAGTTTTATGCCTTTGTGGTCTGAAAAGTTGGTTGGTAGGATTTCAATCTTTTGGAATTTTCTAAGGCTCTTTTTTGGCCTATTATGTGGTCTATTCTGGAGAATGTTCAATGTGCACTTGAGAAGAAAGTATATCCCGCTGCTTTTGGATGTAGAGTTCTATAGATGTCTATTAGGTCCATCTGCTCTACTGTGTTGTTCAGTGCTTCCGTGTCCTTACTTATTTTATGCCCAGTGGATCTATCCTTTGGGGTGAGTGGTGTGTTGAAGTCTCCTAGAATGAATGCATTGCAGTCTATATCCCCCTTTAGTTCTGTTAGTATTTGTTTCACATATGCTGGTGCTCCTGTGTTGGGTGCATATATATTTAGAATGGTTATATCCTCTTGTTTGACTGAGCCCTTTATCATTATGTAGTGTCCTTCTTTATCTCTCGTTACTTTCTTTGTTTTGAAGTTTATTTTGTCTGATATTAGTACTGTAACCCCTACTTTCTTCTCACTGTTGTTTGCTTTAAATATGTTTTTCCATCCCTTGACTTTTAGTCTGTACATGTCTTTGGGTTTGAGGTGAGTTTCTTGTAAGCAGCATATAGATGGGTCTTGCTTTTTTATCCATTCTGTTACTCTGTGTCTTTTGATTGGTGCATTCAACCCATTAACATTTAGGGTGACTATTGAAAGATATGTACTTATTGCCATTGCAGGCTTTAAATTCGTGGTTACCAAATGTTCAAGGTTAGCCTCTTTAGTATCTTACTGCCTAACTTAGCTCGCTTATTGAGCTGTTATATACACTGTCTGGAGATTCTTTTCTTCTCTCCCTTCTTGTTCCTCCTCCTCGATTCTTCATATGTTGGGTGTTTTGGGCTGTGCTCTTTCTAGGAGTGCTTCCATCTAGAGGAGTCCCTGTAAGATGTTCTGTAGAGGTGGTTTGTAGAAAGCAAATTCCCTCAGCTTTTGTTTGTCTGGGAATTGTTTAATCCCACCGTCATATTTGAATGATAGTCGTGCTGGATATAGTATCCTTGGTTCAAGGCCCTTCTGTTTCATTGTATTAAATATATCATGCCATTCTCTTCTGGCCTGTAGGGTTTCTGTTGAGAAATCTGACGTTAGCCTGATGGGTTTCCCTTTATAGGTGACCTTTTTCTCTCTAGCTGCCTTTAACACTCTTTCCTTGTCCTTGATCTTTGCCATTTTAATTATTATGTGTCTTGGTGTTGCCCTTCTTGGATCCTTTCTGTTGGGGGTTCTGTGTATTTCCGTGGTCTGTTCGATTACTTCCTCCCCCAGTGTGGGGAAGTTTTCAGCAATTATTTCTTCTAAGATACTTTCCATCTCTTTTCCTCTCTCTTCTTCTTCTGGGACCCCTATAATACGGATATTGTTCCTTTTGGATTGGTCACACAGTTCTCTTAATATTGTTTCATTCCTGGAGATCCTTTTGTCTCTCTCTATGTCAGCTTCTATGCGTTCCTGTTCTCTGATTTCAATTCCATCAATGGCCTCTTACATTCTATCCATTCTGCTTATAAACCCTTCCAGAGTTTGTTTCATTTCTGCGATCTCCTTTCTGGCATCTGTGATCTCCTTCCGGACTTCATCCGGTTTCTCTTGCGTATTTCTCTGCATCTCTGTCAGCATGTTTATGATTCTTATTTTGAATTCTTTTTCAGGGAGACTGGTTAGGTCTGTCTCCTTCTCTGGTGTTGTCTCTGTGATCTTTGTCTGCCTGTAGCTTTGCCTTTTCATGGTGATAGGAATAGTCTGCAGAACTGGGACGAGTGACGGCTGGAAGGACTTCCTTTCTTGTTGGTTTGTGGCCCTCCTCTCCTGGGAGAACAGCGACCTCTAGTGGCTTGTGCTGGGCAGCTGCGTGCAGACAGGGTTTCTGCTTCCTGCCCGGCTGCTATGGAGTTAATCTCCGCTGTTGCTGTGGGCGTGGCCTGGCTCAGGCAGCTACTCCAAAATGGTGGAGTCGCGTTGGAGCAGGAGCGGCTGCGAGGCTATTTATCTCCGTAAGGGGCCTCCCTGCTCCCTGCAGCCCAGGGGTTAGGGTGCCCAGGGATCCCGGATTCCCTACCTCTGGATTAAGTGACCCGCCCTGCCCCTTTAAGACTTCCAAAAAGCACCCGCCAAAACAAAACAACGCCCACCAAAAAAAAAAGAAAAAAAAAATTTTTAATTAAAAAAAAAAAAAGTTTTTAATTAAAAAAAAAAAAAACAAAAAAAAAAGGGTGGTCGTTCGTTTTTCTTTATTCTCCGGTGCCAGCCTCAGGCCTCTGCTCACCGGTCTTTCTGCCCTGTTTCCCTAGTATTGGGGTCCCTATCCCTTTAAGACTTCCAAAAAGCGCTCGCCAAAACAAAACAGCAAAAAAGCAAAAAGAAATGGTCGAGCGCTTTTCTTATGTCCTCTGTCGCCCAGCCTCCAGTGCCTGCTCACTGTTCTTGCTGCCCTGTTTTCCTAGTATCGAGTGCCCTGCACTCTGGCCCGGATGGCTGGGGCTGGGTGCTCGGCAGTCCTGGGCTCCGTCTCCCTCCCGCTCTGCCTGCTCGTCTCCCACTGGGAGCTGGGGGGAGGGGCGCTCGGCTCCCGTGGGGCCGGGGCTTGTATCTTACCCCCTTCATGAGGCGCTGAGTTCTGTCAGGTGCGGATGTGGTCTGGATATTGTCCTGTGTCCTCTGGTCTTTATTCTGGGAAGGGTTGTCTTTGTTATATTTTCATAGATATATGTTGTTTTGGGAGGAGATTTCCACTGCTCTACTCACGCCGCCATCTTCCGCCCCTCCTCCACATGATCCATTTTGAGTTTACGTTTGTGTATGGGGTTTATACAATAATTCAGTTTCATTCTCTTCCATGTAGCTGTCCAGTTTTGCCAACACCAGCTGTTGAAGAGGCTGTCATTTCCCCATTGTATATCCATAGCTCCTTTATCATATATTAATTGACCATATATGTTTGGGTTCATACCTGGGATCTCTGTTTTGTTCCACTGGCCTATGGGTCTCTTCTTGTTCCAGTAGCAAATTGTCTTGATTACTGTGGCTTTGTAGTAGAGCTTGAAGTTGGAGAGCATAATCCTCACAGCTTTATTCTCCCTTCTCAGGATTGCTTTGGCTATTCAGGGTCATTTGTCGGTCCATATGAATTTTAGAACCATTTGCTCTAGTTCATTGAATGCTGTAGGTATTTTGATAGGGAATGCATTGGATCTGTAGATTGCTTTAGGCAGGATGGCCATTTTGGCAATATTAATTCTTCCTAGCCAAGAGCATGGATAAATTTCCATTTATTAGTGCCCTCTTTAATTTCTCCTAAGAGTGTCTTGTAGTTTTCATTGTATAGGTCTTTTACTTCCTTAGTTAGGTTTATTCCTAGGTATTTTATTTTTTTTGATGCAGTTGTGAATGGAATTGTTTTTCTGATTTCTCTTTCTGCTAGTTCATTGTCAGTGTATAGGAATGCAACATATTTTTGTGTATTAATTTTATATCCCACAACTTTGCTGAATTCAGATATCAGATCTAGTAGTTTTGGAGTGTATTCATTAGAGTTTTTTATGTACAATGTCATGTCATCTGCAAACAGGGACAGTTTGACTTCATTCTTGCCAATCTGGATGCCTTTTATTTTTTTGTGTTGTCTGATTGCCATGGCCAGGACCTCCAGAATTATGTTGAATAAAAGTGGGGAGAGTGGGCATCCTTGTCTTGTTCCCGATTTTAAAGGAAGAGCTTTCAGCTTCTGACTGTTAAGTATAATGTTGGCTGTGGGTTTGTCATATATGGCATTTATGATGTTGAGGTACTTGCCCTCTATACCCTTTTTGTTGAGAGTTTAATCATGAATGGATGTTGAATTTTGTTGAATGCTTTTTCAGCATCTATGGAGATGGTCATGTGGTTCTTCTCCTTCTTTTGTTGATGTGGTGGTAGATGTTGATGGATTTTTGAATGTTGTACCATCCTTGCATCCCTGGGATGAATACCACTTGATCATGATGAATGATATTTTTTATGTATTTTTGAATTTGGTTTGGTAATATTTTGTAGAGTATTTTTGCATCTATGTTTATCAGGGATATTGGTCTGTAATTGTCTTTTTTTGTGGTGTCTTTGCCTTGTTTTGGTATTAGAGTGATGTTGGCCTCGTAGAATGAGTTTGGGAGTATTCCCTCCTCTTCTACTTTTTGGAAAACTTTAAGGAGGATGAGTATTAGGTCTTCACTGAATGTTTAATAAAATTCAGCAGTGAAGCCCTCTGGTGATTTGTTCTTAGGTAGTTTTTTGATAACCAGTTCAATTTCTTTGCTGGTAATTGGTCTACTCCGATTTTCTATTTCTTCCTGGGTCAGTCTTGGAAGGTTGTATTTTTCTAGAAAGGTTTCCATTTCTTCTAGGTTATCGAGTTTTTTACCATATAATTTTTCATAGTATTCTCTCATAATTCTTTGTATTTCTGTGGTGTCTGTACTGATTGGTCCTTTCTCATTTCTGATTATGTTTATGTGTGTAGACGCTCTCTTTTTCTTGATAAGTCTGACTAAGTGTTTATCTATTTTGTTGTTTTTCTCTAACAACCAGATCCAGCTTTCATAGATTCTTTCTATTGTTTTATTCATCTCAATTTTATTTATTTCTCCTTTAATCTTTATTATGCCCCCCCTTCTATTGACTTTGGGCCTCATTTGTTCTTCCTTTTCTAGTTTCATTAATTATGATTTTAGACTGTTCATATGAGATTGTTCTTCTTTCCTGATGTAGGCCTGTATTGCTATATATTTCCCTCTTTGCCCAGCCTTCACTGTGTCCCACAGATTTTGTGTTGTTGAATTATTGTTGTCATTTGTCTCCATATATTGTTTGGTCTCTGTTTTATTGACCCATTGAGTGTTTAATCACATCTTATTAAGCCTCCATGTGTTTGTGGCTTTTTCATTTTCTTTGTGTAATTTATTTGTAGTCTCATACCTTTGTGATCTGAGAAGCTAGTTGGTACAATTTCAATCTTTTTGAATTTACTGAGGTTCTTTTTGTGGCCTAATATATGATCAATTCTTGAAAATGTTCCTTGGGCACTTGAGAAGAATGTGTAGTCTTTTGCTTTTGGGTGGAGTGTTCTGTAGATGTCTGTTAGGTCCATCTGTTCTAATATGTTGTTCAGTGCCTCTGTCTCTTTACTTATTTTCTGTCAGGTTGATCTGTCCTTTGGAGTGAGTGGTGTGTTGAAGTCTCCTAAAATGAATTTATTGCATTCTATTTCCCCCTTTAACTATGTTAGTATTTGTTTCACATATGTAGGTGCTCCTGTGTTGGGTGCATAGATATTTACAATAGTTATATCCTCTTGTTGGTCTGACCCTTTTATCATTATGTAATGTCCTTCTTTGTCTCTTGTTACTTTCTTTGTTTTGAAGTCTATTTTGTCTGATTCAAGTACTGCAACACGTGCTTTTTTCTCACTATTAGTTGCATGAAATATCTTTTTCCATCCCTTTACTTTCAGTCTGTGTATGTCTTTGGGTTTGAAGTGAATCTCTTGTAGGCAGCATATAGAGGGGTCTGTTTTTTTATCCATTCAGTGACTCTATGTCTTTCAATTGGTGCTTTCAGACCATTTACATTTAGGGTGATTATTGATAGGTGTGTACTTTTGCCATTGTGGGTATTAGATTTGTAGTTACCAAAGGTTCCCAGGTAATTCCCTTACTATCTAACAGTCTAATTTAACTCACTTAATATGCTATTACAAACACAACCTAAAGGTTCTTTTTTTTCCCCTCCTTTTTCTTTCTCCTCCATTCTTTGTATGTTATGAATCATATTCTGTACTCTTTGTACCTTGGGTGACATTTATTTAGTCTTATGAATACTTCCATCTATAGGAGTCCCTCCAAAATGCACTGTGGAGGTGGTTTGTGGGAGGTAATTCTCTCAGCTGTTGCTTATCTGTAAATTATCTAATCCCTCCTTCAAATTTAAATGATAACCTTGCCAGGTATAGTATTCTTGGTTCAAGGCCCTTCTGCTTCATTGCATTAAATATATTATGCCACTCCCTTCTGGCCTGTAAGGTTTCTGTTGAAAAGTCTGATGATAGCCTGATAGGTTTTCCTTTGTATGTGATCTTTTTTCTCTCTCTAGCTGCTTTTAAAAGTCTGTATTTATCCTTGATCTTTGCCATTTTCAGTACTATATTTCTTGATTTTGTCTTCCTTGAGTCCCTTGTGTTGGGAGATCTGTGCACCTCCATGGCATGAGAGACTATCTCCTTCCCCAGATTTGGGAAGTTTTCAGCAATTACTTACTCAAAGACACTTTCTATCCATTTTTCTCTCTCTTATTCTTCTGGTACCCCTATAATACAAATATTGTTCCATTTGGATTGGTCACACAGTTCTCTCAATATTCATTCATTTTAGGGATTCTTTTTTCTCTCTGTCCCTCAGCTTCTTTGTATTCCTCTTTTCTAATTTCTATTCCATTTACTGTCTCTTCTACTACATCTAATCTGCTTTTAAATCCCTCCATTGTATGTTTCATTTCAGATACAGAATTTCTTAATGATTGAATCTCTGACTTAAATTCATTCCTGACTTCTTGAATATTTTTCTGTACCTCCATAAGCATGTTTATAATTTTTTTTGAACTCTCTTTTAGGAAGATTGGTGAGTTCAGTTTCATTTGGCCCTTTTTCTCAGGTTTGTGAGATTTTGTCTGAACCATGTTCTGTCAGCATTTTGTATTTCTGTATGGTGCCCCTAGTGCCCAGAAGCTCCAGTCTCTGGAACTGCTCAGCCCCTAGAGTGAGGTTGGGGATCATAAGGGAGTGGAATTGGTTCCTGTAGGGAGGAAAGATCTGTTTCCTGATTCCCATCTGCAGTGCCTGTCTCCAGTGTCAGAGCCAGTGGACCATGCACACAGGTGCAAGCCTCTGTGCTTTCTGTCTCTATTGTTGTGTGTGGGGCCTCCCTCTGTCTCTCAGGCACTCCACCTATCTGAGCTCCCCAACATCCACAGCACCACACAGTGTAGGTTTCTGCTCTCAAAGCAGACCTCAAGGGTCAGGTGTTCAGCAGTCCCAGGCTTCCACCCCCTCCCCCACTCCATTATTCTCTTCCTCTCCCTGTGAGCTGGGGTGGAGGAAAGGCCTGGGCCCCACCAGATTAAGGCTTTTGTATGTTACCCTGTTTCGTGAGGTCTGCTCTGTTCGTGATGTCTGTATGCAGTCTGGTTTAGCCTTTTTTATTGTTGCTGTTTTAGCATTAGTTGTATTAATTAACTATATTTTCATACTATTTGTTGTTTGGGGGGGAGTTCTCCATGTCACCTCACACTGCCATCTTGAATCTCACCCTATATTGCATTTTATCTTGTCCCTGTTATTATCATTTCAGATTTGGATTTGGCATTAGTATGCTTCTCTCACAACTATTTCTTCAGTATATCCTTGAATTTATATATTCAATTTTCAGTTAAAAATGTTCATCTTCACTGAGTATATTTTCCATGGAAGGATATGTGGAAAATCTAATTGAATTTTCTGTCAATAACTTTTCATGTATATGAAAGCATTTGCAGACATTACTGATATCAACTCTTTTCCCCAAAATTTTTAAAGTAACTTAATGATTATGAAGTAAAACAAGGAAAATAAACAATATTTTGGTAACAAAAATGAGGTCAAGAAAACCTCATATTGTGGGTAAATTAGGAGTGAGTTTCCTGGACCATAAAGCAGAATTAAAAATGGGGTGTATTTGAGGCTAAAGAGGGAAAAAAGACAGTGAGAAAGAGGAATGATGTCTCCAGCTGTTTTTCAAGTGTCTGTGATGAAATTCAGGATGGTTTATTTCAGTTGCTGGACACACACTTATTTCCTTTGCTTTTACAGTATCATTCACTAGACTTAATAGTTCTGTGAAATACTGTATTCATACAAACATAAAATTTTTTTCCAATTATTCACCCAATTTTGCTGCTGTTGTTACTTTTGGCTAAGTTTTTAGAGCTGCACGTTAAATAGCCAAATGGATATTTAACTTAGTAAATAATTATGCAGACATAACGTTATATTAATTTGGGAAGTGAATGCCATTTATTTGCAGTTTATGTAACAACTTAATTTACACCTTTCCAGTTCATCTTTCACTTCAAAATCTTTGTCATTACTGATACTTTTTGGTTTACCTAGTTTTGCAAGGCAAATCCTTTTCATTTTCTTCTCAAGTGTTTCAACATACAGTGTTTTAAATATATTTGCAATGATTTCCCTCATAATTTTATTCTAATAAAGGATATCTAAGGGATACACAAGTATCTTTTCTCAAAACATTAAAAGAGCTGGTTATTCATCAAACTATAGTTTTACACACACACATATATAAACATACACACACACACACACACACACACACACACACCACATTTAACCATTTACTGTATTTAAGTGATTTTTTTTACAAGGTTTGATAAAAACTACATCTGTTATTTCCAACTCTGTGGTCATTGCCCAAGAAATAAAAACTGTTGAAATTCTTTTGTTTTTGAGTCTATTGATTTGGTCAGGTGATATCTGTAATCACCCAAAATATTGGAATAAGATTTTTGAGATTAATAATATGTTTTCCCCCCAAAATACTGTATTCCTCAAACAAAATATGAGAAGCTAATTAGGAATAAATTATTATTCCCATTTTTCTATTACACCCTCTTCTTTTACTTGGTCATGCATAACATTTGAAAAAGAACAATTTCTTTATTCAGTCAGTATCTATAGGAATAATTTTTAGGCCCATCTTGATATAAGATAATTGGTTAATTCAAAAAAAATAATAAGAAAAAGAGAAAATGCTTTGCATCTTTTTCCATAGAAGCGCCACGTGTTTTTTTTTTGACTTTATGTCTATATGCCATAAAGAGTATAGTGATATGTTAAATGGGATTTTACATATTCTAATTAGTTATATGTATAAGAGTACTAATTGGTTGTATGTATAACAGTATAAGGTTATAGGTGTAGGGTGAATCCCTCCTTAGTTCTAAGCATTTATTTGTTAATTTATTAGATCTCTTATTTAGCAAATCATATTACCTAATAATTTAGCTATTTATTTTTTAGTGTTTTGCACTTACATTTATGAAAGGAGAGTCTATAATAGATGATTATGTGGTATAGGCTGCAAATTTTTTTCCCTATGTGGACCCCACAACAAACTAGCAATGACCGTATCTCTGGATGTCAAAGCATTTCTAGTACTGACCTCCTTGGTCATCAGCCATAGAGGTTGGTCTCTCTCTGTTTATTAGATGATGTGACCCTCTAACTTGGCTTAACCACTTGGGATCTTTAATTCCAGCATCTTCCGCCATCAGCTCCATTCTACAGTCCACTGCTACCACCCAGAGCTCTTCGTCACTAATGAATTTCTTAATATCTTTGTGAAGGGCATTCTCTGGACTTTGCAAGGAATAGTTAAGGGTTGTCTGAGCATGTTACTCATGCAAGACCCATCCAGATATGTCTGTATTCATGACTTCAAACTGCTTCCTACAGTGTGCCAAGCCTATTTCCACACTTTGAACTCATTTACTACAGGTCATTATTGCATCCGAATACAACTAATTGAACTTGCATGTTATAAAAATTATATATAAAAGACAGATTGGGTTAAAAAAAAGAAAGAAAAAATAGCTATAAGCTGTTTACATGAAACATGTTTAAACCAAAGTGAAATGGATTGACAGTAGAGGAGTTGGCAGAGTTTCTAAGCACATTCAAACACATAGAAGGCAGAAGCTGAAGCATTAATACCAGCCAAGGTGATTTTCAAGATTAATAGAATTAAACAGGATAAGAGGAAACATTAGACTATGATAAAAGATATGAAGATGTAACCACTTAAATCCTGTAGGCCACAAACAATTTAACAGGTAAACCTCAGAGCCAAACCTATTAGAAATGTGAAAACTTGATAAAAATAAAATTATAATGAGACTTCAAAGTATTCCTTTCATATTTGGATGCAATTAATACAGATAAAAGTAAGTGAAGGGATAGGGGAATTGAGTAACACAATGAATGACCAAATAGGGTTTATTCCAGGAAAGCAAAGGTAGTTCCATATTAGTATAATCCATTATATCAACAAATTAAATAATAAATATAGCCAGCTTTTTAATGAAATTCAGTAACTATTTCAAAAATAAATACACATATATTATGCCATTTCAAATGTAGCGAAAATTTGGCTTTGTGAAAAATGGGGCAGGTGAGCAAGTGATTTACAATTTATATGAAATTACAAATTTCCAAAAATAACTACAGAATGCTTGCAAATGCACAATAGGTAGGGAAAATAACATTTAACAGATAAATATCACAAAAACTATAAAACCACTATAATCAAATTATGACTGACATGCCTTAGAAGTACAAAAAATAATTCAGAAATAGATCCCATGATATACAATTTAGTAAATACAACGATGGCATTTCAACTCAGTGGAGAAAAAGTGTTTATGTCATAAACAGTGTTAGCACAGCTGTCTAAGTATCTGGAAATAAAGCTCTGTAAAGCATGAAAAAAAACATTCTGCAAGAAATATAGAAAAAATAAATGTATCATATGTTACAGAGGTAAGAGAGTAAACTTTTTTTTTTAAACAAGACTGAAAATTGGCAGTCTATGTGGGAAAAGAGATACATATTTGATCACATCTTCTTTAGGATGTCACACATAGCACTCATGGTATGTCAAGCAATAGTTTAAACATTTCCCCATATAATTCTCATAACAACTATATGAAGTAGTTGTTATTGTCATCTCTCCTTTACAGAAGTAGGCATTAAGGTATAGGTCACACAGCTAGGAACTTCTGTAGCAAAATAAATCATTAAGGAAGTCAATAGGCTAACAGTAGATTTGGGGGAAATAGCTCCCAATACAAAGGACAGAGAGAGTTATGTGTAATACAAAGAGTTTGTAGAAACTGTTTAACAAAAATGTGAGAGGAAACAAGTAGTCCAACTGGATATAAAGGACATAAATAGGCACTACACAGAATAAGACATCCAAATAGTCAACAAATATAAGCACAGACACTTGATTGTACTAGTAATTGGGAATTTGCCAGATAAAACAATAATGAGATTTCAATTATACCTATCCAAGTTCTAAATATTCACAAGACACTGGGTACTTTTACTTGTTACTGTTTTGAACATTTTTTTTTCTCCCAGAGATGAGTTTTCATAGGTCAGATCTTATATTTACTTAACCACTAATACATTTCTACAGAATATTTCAGTAGGAAACCACTAGGGAAGCACACACAGTGCATGATTTCACAGATCTAACTACAGTACTTCATAAATCAGTGTACATAGTAATAACTCCACAACTATAGCCTCTATTCTGAGTGAACATGTAACTCTGGTAGGTGCTACCCAGGGACTTTATAGGCACTTTCTCATTTAATCTTTTCCACAAACTTTTTAGGTAGGTACTATTATAGTTCCCATTTTACTTAAGATAAATATGAGTTTGAGAACTGTTGGGGAAATTGCCCTGTGTGTCACAAAACTAAGTGGCAGCTGCAGGACTTGGAATCTACACTACCTGACTCCCACCTCCCAAGTTGTAATAGTAGGATGAAATAAACTGCTGAAGGTGAATATGTGTGTTTAAACACTGTACACCTGTATAAATCTGATTTTTTTCTATTATCACTAAAGTTTTTGAGCATAAGTGAGCTGTTAAAAATTGTTTACTTGAATAAAAAGAATAATCATTCTTTTTTAAAAAATAGGCATTTCGATAGCATTGATGAATCTTAACTCTAAAGAGAGATTTCTCAAGGATGTCTGTTATTTGACTCTATGAAAAAATATTCTTCCCACAGAGAAACAGAGAATCAATAATAAAACTAGGTTTCATGTCCTTAGGAATAAATCAAGATTGTATTTTAAAAATAATTGGATAAAATGTGGCAATTTCTCTATTTAGTAAAATCAGAGTACATGTTCAAAGGCCACTAGCATTGACAAAATTTTGTAATTAACTTCATGAAAGTCAGAAAAACATTTTAGTTATACAGTAATTTTAGTTTGCCAGAATGAAATATCTTGGGTGATCAATGCAATTTTGGAAAGCCTGAATTTCCAAACAACTCAAAAAGAAACATATTTTAATTTAGGCTGGATTGTGTGTTTGTATAAAAGTTTCCCTAGGTTAATGGGGGAAAAAAAATAACAGCAAAGTGAATGAAGTGTGACAAGAACAAGAGCGAACAAGAGGGCTGCACTGGAAGCAGCCTATATGGATAAAGAATGCCAGAGTGGCAAAATAGCTACTGAGCAATTATTTAAGAGAGACATGTTTATTAGTTGTTTTTAAAATGCAGATCAAGTAATAATTTCAAGCTCTCTCCAATAAAAGTTAAATTCAATAAAAATATATTTTAATTTTCAAAATGCTATCTTTTAAGTAAATGCAAAAGTCCCCAAGAGGAGCCCCAGGCTAAGTGTGAAAGTTACAGCTGCAGAAATTAATTTACATGAAAGAGCCATCATGCCTCCTTTTGAAGTGGCTTGCTCCTAGAAAACACAATGCAGCCCAAATACCCATAAAGAAAGTCAAGAATGCAAACAGGAGGTACTGACAGCTGCAATCATTCATTTTTCAAACTCCTGGTCATGTTATGGCATGCCACTAGATAGGAGATAGGATAGTTAAAGGAAACAAACAAGCTGATGAAAGAAACAGCCAGAAGGCCTTTAACACCTTTTCACAAACCTACTGTTCAGATGTTCTCGAATTTTAAATCAGAATCACATCAATGGAAATTAATTTTATGTCATTTAATTACCCAAATAAATATTCCCTTTGGTGTAACCACATCACCTAACAAAATCTTTACAAAGAGACTTTTAAAGTTTTAATTAATTACAGATAAGAAAGGACTCTAATTTTATAGTTCATTTGCAAAACTCTATAATACTGACATGTGACTAACTGAGGGCTCAGTATTTTAACTCCATTTATAAGCCATTGACTGAGACCCTGCTGTTTTAGGGCTATAGTGGATATCCATGTTGAACAAATAGTAGTTCAGACTTTCAAACTGGTTGCTTTTGCCTTCATCTTTTACTTTGATATAACATGAGATGATCTCGAAGGAATTGGCTTCTCTGCTAAGATCCTTACAGCCATACACTTTCCCAGAGAGAGCTTCCATTAAGGACAGGCAGGGTTAACCTGGGAAGTACTGGGCTTACCATGTCAAATGGCCTTTTTAGGTTCAAAGAGCCGTATCTCTATATCTCAGGAATACTTTTCCCAGGAGCATCTTTTAATTATTCAGAGATCACATTACTTTTCTTCTTCTTAGATTTAGTTGGTGCTAGATTCAGTCCTATTTTTTATTAATATTTCATGACTCTCTTCAAAACTGGAGGTATTGACACACAACACATAGTAAGTATATGCAGATATACATAAACACATATATGTAGACATATATATATATGCACAGGTATAATTTCCTAGGCATATCTTCATATGTTTAAAGAACTTCAATATTTATAAGTTATATTTCCTTGCATTTTGCTATTCTTATACCTTGGATTTCAGGTGTTCTTCACCTGTTTGAAATTTCAAATGATATATTCTGAAGCAGTATCTGCTGTAGATATTCTGAAGTAAACATTCTAAGTAGATAAACTTCCATATATGAGCAAGGATTTTGTTTCTTTCTATTTATGAATAACAAAACTGAATATAGTGCATTTTTAAAAAGTAAAACTTATTTCTTCTTACTCATGTTGTCAATTATTTCTCTTCTTAACTGTTACGCTGTTTAAATATTAGTGGTCTACACTGCCACCCCTTTTTCTTGTTGCCACAAATCTCCTTTGTCTTTCACCCCTCCATGGAGCCTGTGATATTGATCATCCAAATCTCTTATTAGTAAGTTCCCTTCCTTTATTCAGGCATCATTATTTATATATATATCTATGGTTCTGATCTCTAGGTCTGTATTTTCATTTTTTTTCATAACTGTGTCCCTTTGGATAATTTATTATGACTGAAAACTCAGTTTTTGCAATACAGAATTCCTTACCTCTCAAAAAACAGCCTTTTCTGTATTAACGATACAACCACTTTTCAATCACCCAGGATAAAACCTGAATTAAACTGTTTTCCTCTCCACCATTCCCAAACCTCTACCAAGACTTACCAATTATTCAAAACATCTGTCAAAAGCATTCCTTCCTGCCTTTCCATTTCTTCCATGTAGGAATGACACAGTTCAGACTCTGATCATGTCAGGTACAGAGTTTGAAATGTCCCTAACCTAGGTTTTTACTCTCTAGTCTCTCTCTCACTAACATTAATTCTTGTATGACTAATTTTCATAAAATTTTCCCCAGAATAATTTATTTTGGAAAAAATTTGCCATGGTTTCTCATATCTTATAAAATAATGCAACCAAAACACCCTGAGCAGAAAACACAAAACTCCCCAGACTCTATTTACTCTACCCTTCAAGTGGAGCTTTCAATTATTTCCTTTTTCCACAAGTCTAATCTATTCTTGTCACTTCAGAATGTCTTGGACACAATGTATTTTGAACCATTTCTTACACGGATTCCAGATTTACAGAAGTTCTTACATAGTATTGTATTAGTGACTAATCTATGCTTAGTATGTTTTTCTGTGTGTGATTTTAGTGTTCTGTAAGTATATGCATTAACACTTTAGTAATATATATGTAGCACACATTATTAGATAAATATATATTTTAATCTCACCAGTTTTATGCTCTTGGGGGAAAGTACTGTATATCAAAGGTCTGCATAGCTCTCATGCTCATTAGAACAGAGTGTAAACCTGACTAAATCTAAAGCTAACCTTCACTCTAAACCAAATCCTGACTCTAACCCTAAACATAACTTCATCCAAACCTAACCTTACACCCTAAACCTAATCATAATCCTACATGAATCACTATACCCTCACCCAAACCTTAATCCAAACCTAACTGTAACACTTCACCTAAAACTAGCCCGAACCCTAGCATTAAGCCCTAATCCTAACTCTCACCACAGCTATATCCTTTCCCTACAGCGAACCCTAAAAAAAAAATCTTAGGCTAACCATAGGTCTTCACCCTCACCCTCACTCACACCTCACTGTTACTCTAAAGCCAAACTTTACCCTAAACATAAGCCTAATGCTTCACACTTACAAACTGAAACCATAACTAAACCCTAACCCTAACTCTAATCCTAAACCTAAACCTGACACTAACTATAACCCTAAGCCCAAATCCTAACCCTCACCCTCGCCCTCCCTCACACAGAATGTAATCCTAAAACTGACTGTAATGGTAAACCTCAGTCACAATCCTAATCCTAACTCAAACCCTCACCACTGAAAACTAAACCCAACCATAACCATAACCATCTCCTCACCCTGGACCTAATGCTAACCTTAGCCATAGCCCTAACACTAGGTTTAACACTAACACTCAGTCTCAAGCTCTCCCATACTCACAGGGAACTATAACCCTAACCCTAAATATAATGCAAACCCTCATTCTAAACACAAATCCTAGCTCTAACCCTAATCATAAATTCATCTTAAACCTATCCTTACACCTAACCCTTACCCTAACCTGACCCAAACCCCTACATGCTTACCCTCACCTTTACCCACATATAACCATAACCCTAACATTAAACCCTAGCCCTAACTCTTACTGTAACTATATCCTCACCCTATAGATAACCATAAATCTAACCCTAATTTTAATCCTATGCCCTCACCCTTATCCACACCACACTGTTAGGGCCAAACTGTACTCTAAACCTAATCCTATCCCTTCACTCTGACAAAACTGAAACCATAACTTTACTCTAATTCTTAATTTAACCCTAACCAAAACCCTAATCATAACCCCACCCCTAGCCTCTAAACCTCACCCTCACTCTTACTCAAAATGGAACCATAACCCTAAATCTAACTCTAACTGTTACTCTCAGCCTAAACACTAATCCTAACTCAAACCCTCCCCATAACTTCTTCCTAAACCAAACCCGACACCCAACCCTAACTCTACCTGGAAGCCTACCCACTCATCCTCACCCTGATGTTCACTCACACCTTACCATAACCCTAAACCTAAACCACGTCCTAATCCTAACATTAAATCCTAACCCTGACTCTCAACATAACTATGTCTGCAACCTACACTTAACTTTAAACCTAACCCTAACCCTGGCCACAAATCCTAACCCTTCACCCTCCCTGTCACCTTCACTAACACCTAAAGGTAACCCTAATCCTAAATCTAACCCTAATCCTAACATTGAAAACTAAATCTAACTCTAACCATATGCATATCCTCACCATGGACCTAATGCTAACCTTAGCTCTAACCCTGATCCTACACCTTAATGCTCTTCCTCACCATCACCCACACTCACAGGGAACTGTAACTTGCATACAGCTCATGCCAATATATACCTGGAAATAAAGGGATGCTCTAAAAGGCATAAAAAGTAGAAACTATAGGCCATCTGAGAGCAGAGTGGATACATTTGAAATAAAAATGATTCACTGAATGGCTCTTTATGATAATGCAAGGGCACATAAGAAAAATTTGCCTTTTGAATTCTCAAGATTAATTTTAATATAAAATAATTGTATAGCAGAAAGCTTAGTTGTTTTTTATTGACTAATCTAATAGAAGGAGAAGTTTCTGAATTCCCTCATGTATGTTTGAAAAATAAATTGAGGGATTTTTAAAAATGTATTGATTGTACCGTTAAAGATAACAGATTTGGATGTGATGCTGATGACTCTTACTGTCCTTGTCAGCACAATTTGTTGGACTGGCTTCTTTGATGATTTCTGAAATTGGCATTTCAGTTTGAACTCCTGCTCCAGAATAATTTTGAGATTCCTATGTACATACACATACCTATAATGTGCATATACTGTAAAAATGTAGAAATGGAAAGTAACTCATATAGCCCAATGGATATGACATAGAAAGGATATAAATACATTCTCTTCAGTGGAAAAAAATGAGTTCTATTTGCTTATCAGGTTATATTTCAACAAAACTTTTCAAGTCTTTTGAGTGGATGTGTTGGAGTAACCCTGTCAAGTCACCAAAGAGTGAAGAGAACATGCATGTAAATTTCATTCTTCTAGATGTATCTTTGCACACTGACACCTATAGCAATACAGAGCTACATGTTATTAAGACTTCCCATAAAATAGTAGAATAGTAGAATAAATAAGTTATATTAAAACAAGATTCTCAAAAGAGTGCTGCATCCATTTTGTCCAGTTTTGCTCTCTGCATTACTCAAGGAAATTCTACCCAGTACAGAAAATTTTCTATAAAACTATTTAGAAGGCTTCTTTAATGGAGAGTTGCAAATCAAGAACGAAATTTTGATGAAAAGAACCAAATTTTATATGGATTATAGTTATATATATATATATACACACTAAATGATTGGTAGTGGGAGATACATATATAAACTTTGAATCCCTTTATACTAATTAACTATTGAAATGTTTTAAAGGACTAGTCTTTATTATGATCTGGTTCATATTTCTCTTCTGTTTCTGTAGGAACAAGTGCATACTGTGTAATATTCTGGCATTCCCTCTTCCTCTTCTATTTCTCTATGTCTCTCTCATACTCCCACACAGACACACACAAATGCACATATGAGAACTTTGATTTTGCAGACAGTTCTTGTTTTTGTTTATGCACTTGCTCAATGTTCATTATGAGCTCTGAAACTTTATCAAGCTTTGGCACATAGTGTTTCCTTACTTCCAATTAATAGCAAAATTCTGGCTCTTGGCTTAATATGACCCTAGGTTTTTTGGATTTTTTTTCTATGTTTAGGAGAAGTTTCTTGCTTTTTCTCATCTTAGAGCTCAGTGTTATGGGTTACATTGAATCTTTGTGTTGAAAACTGACATCCTGATTAAGACCTAAGTTGAAAACCAATCTCTTTTACTCCCATCTCATTGGCAGAATAGTGGCTTCTGTGACTCTTAAGCGTCCTATTTGGCCTTAGCCCTACACTATTAGGTATAAAATTCCACTACTGTGGTCCTAATGTTATGAAGGCTACAGGTGGACAATTGGTGAATTGTAGTCCTCTAGCTTCTCCAGACTTTAAAGGACTTTGTAACAGAGATAGTGCTTTCAAGATAGAGTTAAATTCTTATGGGTCTGAAAACATGATTTTTATAGCCATCAGGTTATGATCACAGGTTGTATTGAAAATAGATAGATGGAGGTATAGATGGAGATATACTCAAACCAAATATAGACAAATAATTTGTGTTTTAAGGAACCTCAATGGAAAGTCCAATGTGGAAAGAAGGCACAGAACAGGGGATCTAAAGAATGCTGTACTGAAATGGTGGATTCTTCCCTGACAGACTACGTCCATTGTACACAGGTGCTAGAAGGCTTTGTTTGAATGTGAATCAACTAATACTTGGCTACTGTGAGTTACTGCTGCCTATCAGGGAATTTCCCCAACCTGTGGATTTAGGCAGAAATCCTGGTTGCTCCTCCTCAGGGTTGCCTCTGATGATTCTGTATATGTCAATATTAAATGACTGAGCCATACATTCTGATGAGACTAAGAAGCACAAATGACATAACCCACAACCAAGTGCACAGAAAGCATCCCTGTTCCAGGCATTAAAGATAAAAAGATGAATAACACCAGACCTTGGCCCCAGAGGACTGTGGAAATTACTGGGAAAGAATGATGTAGAATAGGAATATTAAAAGCAAACTGTTGTTAACAAAGCACCAAAAGAAAACAGGAGGGCAAAAACACTCTTTGCCTGATCATAATGAACTTGTGAAATTATTTTCTGATGAGACATAGGGCACCCAGTCACTTATGCAAAATCAGCTATTCACAATTTTGGGTGTAAGAAGGATGCTTAGAGACTTGCAAACAAAGATTTTTTAGAGGACTTCCCAAAAGTTCTGCTTTGAGAGTGTTAGAAATATGTGCTGGATGGATGATTCAGGGAGACACTACAAATGAGGGTCCTACTATGTGAATGGCATAAACAGTGGCACAGTAGTTTGTAGAAGTAGAGGAGCCAGCTGAGGGCAGAGTCTTTATAAAGTATTTTTACATTCAAATTCAGGTCTACATTTCTCTGTACTTTTTATCTTCCCCCAATTTTAATTTCTACTTACGTGTAGATTAAAAGCCTATAATTCTCCCTTTGTTCTGTAGGATTCATTTCTCTATAAAATATGAGCTGCTTCTAGCAGTAGTAGTCACAGGGAAACAAAAGCATGGATGTTAGAGCAGTAGAAGTAGAAGCCAGGAATGAGGAGGGCATGGTGGAAAAGAAAAAAATATATAACTTAGTCCTTTGCACTCTCTTCAGGGTGAAAATGAAGGTATTTCATTAACATGTACTTACATAATATTACATTCTTATAGTGCATATTTAAATTTGGATTTGAAAAAACTACCTACATCACAAAATTTTGCATCGTCTAGAAGAATATTTTAATTGGCCCATCTGGCAATTGAAATAATAGTCTACTTATTATAAAGCAGGTGTTAGACATTTCTGAATATTCCATCCTTAATTAAAGCTTAAATATTACATTTTCTATTTAAAAATTTAAAATACTAACATTACTAGACACGAATAACAAAAAAGATGGAATCATGATTTTGCAAATTAGATAAATAATGATTAGATAGTATTTCTTGAACTTTAGTTTTTAACATACTTCTGTTTTGAATTTGAGACATGTAATAGATAAGAGTCAATATTTGGAAATTGTATTCAAGCTTTGTTTATCCTAATTGAGAAAATCAAGTACTCTTCAGCCTCATATAGTTCAACAAGTACTTAACTTTGAAATAAAAGTTCATCATAGATTTAACTGCAGTTTCAGGCACTTTTTCCAAAGAAAACAAATCTTTTCACTTGATACCTCAAAGCAAAATGCATTAAAAATGTGTAACCTGTATTAATAAATGGATTTTTTTAAAGTTTCCTCTGGGTTCCTTTAAGCTTAGATTCTGTCACAGTTTGCTAGGATTTTGAAAGGAATTTAGTTTATGCTATCCCTATTAAACTGAAAATCGACTGGGTTTGAATCTTCCTTATAGTCCTTACTGAGGGGATCATAAAGATTGAGAAAGATGATCTTACTATTATTTGTATATACAACAGGTTAAACAGCAATTCATACAGACTGTGAATCAAACCTAGGAAAATTGAAACCTCCAGTGGAGGTCTCTAGGGTTATTTTTGGCCTACTCTATTCAAAACATCTATTAATATTTAGTTAAATAAATGGAAAAGAAATTCAGCAAGGACCCAGTTCTTGTGTTGAAGAAAAATTTAAGCACTCCAGCTCTGTTTGCATGCATGAATTCTCTCTGCAGATAGGCTCTGCAAATAACAACAAGCATCAAAATAAATCAGTCATTAAGCAAAATTCTATGCAAGGAAATAGGCACATTTAATTACACAGACATGGTATACATGCTTTAGAATCTTACCATTCTAAAAAGGCACTGGATGCTTACATCACTGTATATGGAAACCAGGAAAGAAATAAAAATTTAAAAAAGGTGCTCTGAGCAATAAAATAAACCATGTATCAAATTTGTATATAAGAAAAACTAGCATTATTAATTGAGACTGAATGATACAAATAAGATACAAAATAATTTCAATAGGATTTCAAAAGTTAATAGACAAGACTGTAGATTCTAAATAAGGATGGCAAAAATACAGAATTAGGAAGTAAGTGATTCAAAAGAAGCTTATAGACATTTCTAGAGAAGTTTAGGTCACTTTGACTAGTTCATAAGAATTAAATCAATATCTCTTGGTAAGTAAAGCACTGTGCTAAGTGTCTTGAAAACACAAAAGATCAGAATGCACTAATCCTGTCTTTAAGTGATCTACCTATGTGAGAATGGTTTATGTGCACAAATATTCATAAGTAAAATGCACAGTACCTGTGATATGATTGAATTAACTAAAATGAAATCAATGAATGAATAGAAGCACATGACAAAATTAATTCTTTGGGGGAATTTTTCACAGAGTTAGCTTTGAGACGGAACTTACAGAAAAAAAATAGTATTTTAAAAACTGGATATACAAGAATGCTCCAGAACTATAGATTCTCTCTCCACTAGAACTTTCTGTGATGATAGAAATGCTTTTTATTTGTACTGGCTTATGGTAGCCACCAACTACATGTGGTTATTGAGAACTTGAAATACTTTAACAAAGTTTTAAAGTATATTTAATTTTCATTAATTTAGATTTAACAGCTACCATATTGGAAAACACAACTATAGGCAGAGAAACCAGCTTCTGCACTGAAGACTGAGAGAGCTGGGAGCTTTGTTTGGAGGTAGCCACTTCTCTGTTCTGGCAAGAGTAAAGCTGATAAAGTGGAAGGTAAGGCTGAAAGAAAACACCCAGGTTAGAGTTTGGAAGATTTAGCCTATTAAGCATTATAGACTAGGTAATGGAATTTTATGAGCAGGTTTGAGTCAAGCCCAATCTTGTGCTTTAGGAAAAGAACTGGTGACAGTATAAGTCAGAACCAAAGAGATCAGAAGAGTAGTTACAGTAGTTCAGACAAGTGAATATGAAATATTATATTGAGACAAAAGAAGGAAGGAAGGAAGGAAGGAAGGAAGGAAGGAAGGAAGGAAGGAAGGAAGGAAGGAAGGAAGGGAGGGAGGGAGGGAGGGAGGGAGGGAGGGAGGGAGGGAGGGAGGGAGGGAGGGAAGGAGGGAGGGAGGGAGGGAGAGAAGAAGGAAAAAGCATACAGAAAGGAAAATTCAGAGATACATTTTCAAACTAAGGAGGGAACATCTGAGTAAAAGTTACAAATGTTAGTAGCCATTTTTGAGAGTTGCTGGGAGAAGGAGGAAAGTGGTCAGGGATAGGATGGCAGCTGACTGGGCCAGCTATCCTAGTGGGTGCCGGGAATTTGTTCCTACAGGACCACTGAGGAATGGTAAAGAATGCATCCCAACAAAAGAGTCAAGGGCACTGAGACATTCATACACAATTCCCATCAATCACTGGTTGAGGGCTGTTTCCAGGATATGTTAATTCCCTAGGACTTTTGCTCCAATCTGTGCTTGGACAGAATAGTCTCCATAGTATCAGGAAAAAATAAAAGTCCTCAGGAGTAGAGGCAGATAATGGGATTTGGAAACCCTCAGGAACATATTGCAATGGCAGCATCTACAGGATTTAGTCTGGGTTCTGACAGCATTGGCTACACTGTGTTGTATCATACTGGGTGTGCGACATCTTATAAAATGTTAAAATATCTATAAGCATACTAACAGGTTTACTTCTTAAATATGAGCATAGATAGTGTTCAGGTAAAAACAATCTAAGAACAATAAGGAAATTCATTCATATTGGAAACCAAATATGTCTGTAGACTACTAACACTGTTAATTGAGTCAAAAGAACATAGATAAGATTATAGACCATTCTCAATGGAAGCAAACTATGTTGTTTTTGGAGCCAGTGGTTCTCAGAAAGTTTTCCATGGCTCTTTGGTGTTTTGCCAAGTCTTCACAGCATGTACTATTTTTGATTGATATGTGATGCTTACTGCTGCTAAAATTGAGTGTATGTTCTGTTACCACAATATCTGATAGGCTGAAAAGTGAGAGATGAGACTCAGCATACTATGAAGCTAGACACTTGAAAACGTGTTTATTAGAACTTGTAAGAACTTTGCCCCATGAGCATAGGCAAGAATTTGGTCAGTAAAATAAAGATTTTAACTTCAGCTCTGACAGGGTGAAAGACAATCAAGCTTAATCATTAGGCTACTGGAGATTCTTTTATAGACACCAGGAGTTATTGTTATACTGTAGAATAACAATATTTTAGTTATTATTGACATTTCCATGTGGTTTGAATTTCTTCCCCACTTTAAATTTATCACCAAAATGATAATATACTAAAGTGTACCTGTGAAAACAAAAAAAAAGTGTAAAAAATGTAGGCAAAAGTGAGGAATGTATATGTGTGCTGTGTTTACATATCATTAAGTTGTAATTTTAAAAAATACTAATAATTCTTATTATGGAGTATACAGTAAGTAGAGCAGAAATTTTCCTGACTTGGTTACTACTGACTTTACCAACAGAAATGTTAGAGAGAGATATTCATTATGTATTAGTTTTGGAATGAATGACTAATACAGGATTTAGACTATCAAAGTACACTTAATAACCAGGGCACACCTCTTGTGAGCACTCTATTTTCTAGTAAATAAAAGAAGTTATTTTACTGAAAGATGATAAATGGATGTTTTATTATAATTGATGAGTCATGATTCATAATCAGTTATTAATACTCTCTTTAACATAGATTATTCCAAATGAAAACAATTGAGGCATGGAGGAATACAATTCTGCCCTTAGTCACCCATTCTCTCTGTGTTGTGTCAGCCACTAAAAAAACCTTGAAAAATTTATATGGGGCAGTAGTACCTTTTTGTATCAACTATGCTTGAAGGTGGATAGTCTCTATTGATATTATGTCCTTCATTTGTATATAAATTTCTTCATGATTCATTGGCTACTAATGCATGTTTCTGCTTTTAACATGGAAGATTGAGAAAGTGTACTTCAAAAATATTATTTCAAGCTCACTGCATATTAATAACCACTGAAAGCTTAATTGATATAAAAACTAGGTATGAGATTTCTTGAAGGATATAATGAGTATGCTCCTCTCTGTGTTGTCTCAGTGTCAGCCATTTTTTACCATGTTCATATATTTGCCATATTCATCCTGTGCTTAATATATTAATTTAAAGTGGCTCATTCATTAACATGAATATATTTTAAAAGAAAATGTCACTACTGAAAATGGACTATGAAATTAGTTTACTAAATACAGAGTAACTTGTAACAAATATAAAACTGTTACTATATTTACAATTAAAAAAATGAAGATTTTACATAAATAAAAACAAATCTATTCAAGCTATAAAATTAAGTACCTGAACACATGTATCCCAATAGGAAGAGTGCAGTTATTTATAACCACTCAATAATAAGTGAGATACTCCAGTACTTAAGGTAAAAAAAAAATACAATCTTTCAATATGTGTTGTTCTCACCTTTTTTGTTTGTCGTTAAACAGTGTTGAGAATCATTGTGTATGTTGTTGAATCAGACAGATATTAAATGCCTTCTCCAGTGCCATTAGATGCTTAGAATTAACTGCTCAACAAATATACCATTTTGGTTCAAGAAGCTAGCTAAAGTGGTCTTCAGAATCTTCTTTCTGTATGTATCAGTCATTTCGGTGCATGATCACATTTGTACATCTGTGGGGTCCACAATGATCGTTTTTAAGAAAGCCTTTTTCCTGAATCTAGTTTTTTCCTTAAGCCTTGTTTGAGAAGACTTAAATTCTACCAAGAATAACCTAAAGAGAAATTTTTTCCCCTCAAATCTAATCAAGAAACCACAGTCTCTGTATTTTAATTCTAGTACCTAGAACTGGACTTTAAAGAAACCGATAACATTCTAGGTAGTGTTATGATCTTAAAAGTGTCAGGGCCGTGCCATAAGACACAGTACTTCAGGTGCCCTGTACAACTCCAGGGAGAGCCATTCACATAGATTTTGACGAAAATGGTACCCCTTGGACTCAAGCAGATTACAAGATACACAGTTGTTCAAGGTGAACTTGTGTGAAGGAAAGGCTTGTTTTCAGAAACCTACAAGAAAGAAAGCAAAGAGAAGGAATATGAAGAGATATCAGTACTCTCCATGGCTATGGCACTGTAATTAAGGAGGAACGTCCCATTGATTTATTAGGAAATGTTAGAATAGAGAAACTACTTGACCAAAAATTAGCTTCCTTTCCAGCTATAGACACATTTAATATTCTTAATTCTCAAACCTCCTCTGGGATAGGCACTAAATTTCCCCTTACCTTAAGAGTAGTATGCAGTCTGGGGCTTTGGAGGCTGGTTCAGATTGTGGAATTGGTCCTAGATGGTTTGCAGGCATTTCTCATTTAATTGTCATGACAAGCCTGTGAAGCATGTATTATCAGTCTTGTATATTTGCTGAGGAATTGAGGCTTAAGAATGATAAGGACTTCAGTAGATGAATGGATAAAGAAGATGTGGTACATATACACAATGGAATATTATTCAGCCATAAGAAGAAAACAAATCCTACCATTTGCAACAACATGGATGGAGCTAGAGGGTATTATGCTCAGTGAAATAAGCCAGGCGGAGAAAGACAAGTACCAAATGATTTCACTCATATGTGGAGTATAAGAACAAAAGAAAACTGAAGGAACAAAACAGCAGCAGAAGCACAGAACCCAAGAATGGACTAACAGTTACCAAAGGGAAAGGGAATGGGGAGGACGGGTGGGAAGGGAGGGATAAGGGTGGGAAAAAAAGAAAGGGGGCATTACGATTAACATGTATAGTGTGTGGGGGGGCACGGGGATGGGTGTGCAACACAGAGAAGACAAGTAGTGATTTTAAAGCATCTTACTATGTTGATGGACAGTGACTGTGAATGGGGACGTGGGGGGGACTTGGTGAAGGGGGGAGCCTAGTAAACATAATGTCCTTCATGTAATTATAGATTAATGATACCAAAATAAAATTAAAAAAAGAAAAAGAATGATAAGGACTTGCTCGGGTTTTCAATCCAGGTTTGCCCAAGTATCATTTATTTCTGCTATTCCTCCCCCTGTGCACTTTTAGAATTAGTAGAAGGTTCACTTTACCTCGTGTGTTAATGAAAGCAGTGTAAATATGTGATAATTAATACTGACAGTTCATTGGTAAAATAGGGTCATCTTTTATACTGAAGTCACTTTTATTGTTATTCCTTATGTCTTTGCTCCTTTAAACTCAGTTTTATGCAGATCATATTGAAATTCCTGAAGCAGACGATCTATATTTGTCATAAACTGTTTCTCTGCCAGTCCCTTCTTATTCCTAAAATTTTTAGTCTAGTAATTTCTTCAAATAATCATTTTTTTCTTCATCCTTGTTCAGCTTGTCTTTTCTGTAACATTAAACTTATTGATAATACACCTCTTTTTTTAGCTTCCTTATTTGCATGGCCCTAAAAAGTTCTAAATGTCAGCTGTCCTTTTGCTCACTGACCACCCATGCCTTCCCTAGCCTCCACCTTGTCTACCTTGGCTTCACTGACTCCTCTTTGTCTAGTCATCTCCTCATTTTAAGTAGGATTCCCGAAGCCTAATCTTAAGCCATAAACTCTTCTCTTTATTCTGTATTTCATTAAGTGATATTCAGTTACATTATCACTTATGTGATATTCACTGAATCACTTCTGTTTAGCTACTCTCTTGCTGTCATATTAAATTACCATAGATTTAGGTGCAACTTTTATTGTCTAAGAGTTCCATAAGTCAGAAGTCTAGGCAAAGTGAAGCTCAAATGGTTCTTCGCTCTTAACTTCATAACATCAGTGTGTTATCAGGGCTGCATTCTTTCCTGGAAGTTCTCTGATGAACCTGCTTCCAAGCTCACTCAATTTATTGTCAGAATTCAGTTCCAAGCAGTTGTAGGACTGAGGTTCCCATTTTCTTGCTGGTTGGCCAGGGATTGTTTTCAGCTTTTAGAGACTTCTTCCATTCTTTAGAACATGGCCTGCACCCTCCAGATACAAAGTCAGCAACAGTGGCTTGAGACATTCTCATGCTTCAGATCTCTCTGACCTTCCATTCTGCCTCTTCTGTCCTCTGCCTGTCTCTTCAGTCACATCTCTCCAACTGACTCTTTTGCATCCTATTTTGCTTTTAGTGGCACAGATGATTACACTGTGTCCAGGGTATTCTTTTTACCTTAAACTGAATTGATTAGTAATTTAATTCCATCTGCAAATCTCTTCACTGAAGTGCGTGGGTTATTATTTCATTGAATACACATGGAACAGGACTTTCTGGGTTGAAGACATTTTTAGAAATTGGACTGTATCAGCTATATATATCTTTAGCCCAATACTAGTAAATATTTTCAGTTATTAATGTAATATTTCTACTTGTGTATTCCCCCAAAAGTCTGTAACTCCAAACTGGACTAATTATCTTTCAGATAAAATTGGCTTGCTCTTTACTGGTTTTCCCATTCTGCCAGCATCACCACTCTAAGAGATAGTTTCTCAGATTCTTGAATGAGAAATCATTTTTCACTTTTCCCTTTTTTTATCTTTTTTCTAACCCCTGAATCTCATGCATGAGAGCTGGCTAATTCTTTCTTTGTGATAGTTTAACCTCTCTGTTTAGCCCCTTCTTCTTTATGCATCTCATCCTTTCTCATATTAACATTGATCACCTAAATGAATTTAGTGATCAAAGACATCATCAAAGCTCAATCTATTGTCATATGCTGGCAAAGAAAAATGTCCTTAAATATTACTCTTTAATATGAACATTTGCACAAAGTTGATTTTATAGTGATAATGCTAACTATATTTTTAATTTTCCTGAACACACACATCCTTGTACTTATTTTTTTTGAAAACTCGTTCTGTCTTTTAAGTTACCTATGAGATTTAGTGCATTCTCTGATTGGCTTTTTCCATTTTGCTACTCAAGAAAAAGCAAATAAATATATTGTTGCTTCTATCAAATTACCAGTCCCTAAAGATAACAGAGCCTTAGTTTTCAAGTTCCCTTGAACTGTCCCTAAACATTGATTAATTCAACATAAACAATGCATGTTTAACTGTATTTCTAAATAAGTTCTGATTTGTGAGTAGAGAGAAGATGGTGAACAAGTCTGGACAGCTTGAGTTCATGTGGAGAGTGTAATCAGTTGAGGGAGGTGAATGGTGAAACTAATTTCAAATATGAGCAAACAGCACACACACACACACACACAGAGCTATATATACATTTCCACTATGCCCTATTTGAGTTCCTGACCCACAGGATTTATGAATATAATATAATGAATTATTTCAAGCCACTAAGTTTTGGATTAATTTGGCATACAATAAAAAGTAAGGAAAAAAGTTATAATAAAGATAGTTTCATTTTTTTCCTTGAATCATTATGACCCAAGAAAAATGTTATGGCAATATGGGATACATTTCATACTAACTTTTGTTTATGAAGACACCCACCACATAGAGCAAAAATGAAAATACATGTATAAGGTAATTCATTAGAAATCTCTCTGTCAAACGTATTTTATTATTTTGCCTTGAATAGCCCACATAATTGTCTCATATATCTTTTTTTTCCAGAATGTCTAGTACAATGCATGACACATGATAGGAACTCAGTACCTATTTAAGTATTCTTTTTTTGAATCAGCTTTTCTATTCACATGATAGATGGTGCAAAATAGAGCCAGAAATGGGAAGATGATACTCACAGAAAAACGGTTTCTACATTTGGAAATAATTGGGAAATATCTTTAATGGAATAGATAATTATTTTTTTCAAATGATAACTAAAGTATTATCTACATCTCTCCATATTCCAAAAGTATCACTGAACTGTAATTACACTGATTTCCCACCTTTGTTTGAAAATGAAGAGAAAAGCCTTATACTACCTGAAAGAAAATCAACTGTGAACATACTAATATAATTCACAATCAGAATAAAAAGAAAAAGTTTCTGAGTACTTAATATTAGGAAGAAGGAAAATTATCCTTTTAAGTTCAGTTGAATTCATATGCAAGTTTATTATGCAATAAAGAGCAAGATAGTTCAATCCCTTTAAATATTGCATGTGGTTTTCCTTTGACAATATTCTTTAAACTATATCATATTCATTCAGTAAACTATATTAGCTGTACTCAAAGTATTGTAGACAGGCTTATTTTAAGGCAACAGCACACTTCATTAAGAAACTCTTGATCAGATTCCTAGTTAATATTTGTATCATCTTGAAACTACTCTAGGTGTAGTTTCATTTTTCTTTTTCATGAATAACTGTGCCTGTGTCACAGAAGTGGGTTAATAGGCTAAAATGGGAAAGATGTTGCTTTTATTATATTTATGAACAAGTTAAAATTACAGCATTCGATTAATTGGTCAAACACATCATTCCTGGCCACTCAGCTTCCAAGCAGAATGCCTGGAAGTAGTGACACCTTACTTAGGTCTTATAGAATTAGTCAGAATTGTAAACAGAGTAAAGTTGGAGTTGGGCAGAAAACTTCCATGTCTCTGGTTGTTTGTTCTAAGATATACAGTAGAGGTGAAGCAACCAGATATTGCACAATTGCCATCATACTCCCAAGAGAGTTGATTTTGGTTTGCTGAAGTGCCAACATGATGAATCTCAGTATGAAATGTCAGTCTCACTTCATTACTTTAGCTCATCGTTTTGTCCAGCTTTTGGAAGGCAGTATTTCCTCTGGAAGCATTTGCTGATTTGACAGCTACATTCAGCCCACCTTTGAGGACTACTCTTTTTTTCTCTCCTCTCAGAAATAGCATATTGGTGAATTACTTTCTTGAAATGCTAATACTTTCTCATTTAAGTGAATTTCTTTTTCAGATCCCAGTACTTTTCAGAGAATTTTGAAAAATTTAGCTTTCTCTCTCACACACATTATATATACACATGTGTGTGTGAACATTCTTTCACATTCACCTGAACAATACCATGATAAAAAGATGAACTATATTTCCCTGTTTAAAGTCTCAGTAAAACATGCCTACTCAAATTCTACAGAATTGTTGAAAAAGAAATATAAAAGCAAATGAGGGCTTTGACTTAGCATATTACATCAGCATTGAAGTATGATTTGCAATTAAGCATCTTAAAAGAAACTGCTTACTAATTCTGCTAAGTACCATCATCAAGAATGAGTCTCATTCATTTCCAGACGCACCCCAGATCTAAACCATTTATTTTAGAGTGAACAAAAGACTGTGGAGTGTTAAAAAAAAGTATGCATACAATCTGTCACTGGAATATCTTTCATTTGTTTATGTGGATTTTAAAAGATAAGGAAATGGGAAGAGAGTTTAATAAAAAGGCTGCAAAATTGCCTCCCCTTGCTGGTAATAACTATGTTTATTGCAATAGCAATATAAGCTGCACTTGCTTAAAAAATTAGTTATTCACTTGTGGATCTTATCTGAACTTACTATGCCATGCTTGAATTCCTGGACTTATGAGAGTCATTGGAATGTATAGTATCTCATAAAACTATCACATCAAAAATGTTCCCCTGGCTCAAAATCCTGTTTTCTTCTCACAAGTTGCATATAATTTCTCTCTGTATTTTATTAATCCATAGATCTATAATGAAAATAGAGAAGTGGTTTTACTTAAATATTGGCTTTTGGCATATTAACAAAATAGTCTTCAATAAGCTAGGTCTCTAACTAACGATACAGAATTTTATTCAGTTCCATTCTTCTCTAGGAGATGGCAATGAACCCCAAAAAAGGAAAAGGAGCAGCAATTAAGAATTAAGATTAAAACTTTTGCTTGGTAAAAATGACATGGAAAATGTGTTAATTCAAATACCAGGATTTTTTGTTTTTATAACCAAAGGACAGCATTACTAGATGGCCTGAAATTAAATAATAAGTATCATTTAGGAAAAATAACTTTCTTTGCATGTCATTAGGATGAGTTTGCCCAAATTTTGAGAAATATAAGGAAGACAATTACCCCATATGCTTCTGACTTCATAAACTTTGCAGTGTGTAAATCAGTTTGGTTACAAGAAAGATGCCTCAATTGTGTTGAGCTCTTAAAAACAACTTTAAAGTCACAAATGACATGCATCATGTTTTTTCCCTATGAGTAGGAATAGGATGAGTTTATAGTAAGCATTCTAATGTAAATATTATCAGAGGCTCAAAATACTTTTTAAAGGCTCTCATGATTTGGTGCTTGATTAAACAGCATTACAATTGTTACTTCGCTCTCTTAGCTAAGCTCTCCATGAGATTTATGTATTATAATTTTTAATTAGCTCAAATCATGTTGTAAACAACAGCTCCAGTGAACAAATCCCTTCTCTAACACGCTTGTATGTCTTTAGTTTGGTAGGAGAGTTCTTAATGCCTGTGGGAAAGCAAAGCTGTGTATAAGCTTCTCCCACTGGCCCAGCAGCAACAGGCTCTGATCAGGAGGCCATGGAAGAAACACATTCTGTAAGTTTAAGGCGAGTTGAAAAGCCCCTGAACTGCTTTTCCTCAATTCATATTTGAATGCACTCAGGGCTGCTTTACACACTGCACTGCTTAAACGGTTCCATAATATTCATTTAGCATTTAGGCAAGGATAGGCCCAATGGTAAAATGGATATCTGCCTTTATAAGGCCAGGAAATTTTATGTATGTTTACTTAAATGATGAAAGCTGGGCCTCTTTAATTCACAATGATGTAATTCTTTAAAATAAGGAATATAAGGCAAACTTTACTATATTGCCAAGCCACACCCTCCATAAATTGAAATAGACAATATTTTAAAACACACTAACTCTATGAGTTGTGGGGTAAAAAAATTGTAGTTGGAGAGTTCACGATATTGTGAAATGAGGGTATACTCATGAGTTAATTAAATGAAGATTGATTTATTTGGAAAATTAATAAAATCTAATAGTTTTGTCCTGAAATTTGCAATATAAAAAATTTTAATGCTCCTTAATAAAATGAATTAGACTAATAATATCTGTGAATAAATATTCTCATGCTAAAATTGAGTAATATTGTTCAGAATTTCTATAGTGTGCTTTCAATTTTACATGCACATAAGACATTGTTGAATAATACAAAGCATAAGCCCACTCTAGTCAACTGAATGTCTGGGGCTATCTGCTGATTCAGATTGCTTCATAGCAGAGTCAATCAATTATGTGTAAAATGACCATTACAAAGCTTAAATAATCATCATTGTATAGTAACTAACTTGGTCATTTCTTAAAATAGGGCCTAAGGTAACTGTCAGTCATTTAAAATGATGCCTCAGCCTATTAATTGCCTAGTTTTTAGCAGTGATCCTCATCTAGGAATGATTTTACCTTCCCCACCTTCAGGGGACATTTAACAATGCTGGAGGAATTTTTTATTATCGTGCAGTGGGGAAGGTGCTACTGACATCTAGTAAGGCCTGTGATGCACAGGACAACCCCTAATAACAATGAATTATCCATCTGACCCAGGATATCAGTAGTGTCTTGGTGGAGAAACCCTGGCCCACAGCAAGCATTGTGACTTTGTGGAAGGAAACCAAACTGTAATTTATTGGGTGACTTTTCTGAATCTCCATTTCATTATTTGCCAGATGGAACTAGAAGTTACATCCTAAGGCATTTGGAAAAATGTTAATAATAATTATAATAATCAATCATTTTGTTTTTTGCTGTTTCTCAAACATTCCATACACAGTCTGACATCAGGAGTTTTGCATTCACTTTTCTGTAACTGGAATGCTTTTCCCACAAGTTCTGTTATGGCTGCTTCATGTTTTTGGGTAAACATAAGTCTTAAAGTGGCCTCCTCTGATATATAAGCATTGACATTTCTGATTGACCTCTCTTGCCTCCTGCATTCTCTGTCTTCTTACCCTGCTTAAATTGTTTCTATAGAACTCATTATCACCTGATATACTATATATATAATTATTTTGTCTGTATAAATCCCAGCATTTAGCAACTTAGTGTGGGATCTGGAATATAGTTATGCTTAGAATTCATTGAATGAAAGTATTGTCTACTGGGAAGTCATAAAACAAACACTCCAGTACTATTTCCACCTCATCTACCATCTCCCCAAGATATACCCAGATTTGTCAGCTAAACAGCACATTTGGGCTACAGCTGCCCTGAAAGCACAGAGCCAGTCACCACCAACACTTAGAGAGCACTTCCTGGTCACTGTTGCACTGCAGGCATGAACCCAGTAGCCTCAGGGGTAGGGCTTCCCTTAAGGCTATGCCTAGGACTGGGACTGCACCATGGGTGCAGAGCTGGTCACTGCCCACTCCTGGAAAGCACACGTGAGCTGCTGCAGCACTGTGAGTGCATAGCTGGCCTGGGCCCACTGCTTCCCTACCAGTGTGAACCCACTGGAATCCACTCAGAAATACCTCTCATTGGGCCCCTCTTACTGCACTCCTCCAACCATGCCTGCAGAGCCCCAAGATACCCCTGTCTCATGCTCACTAGGCTACCAGCTTGCCAAACCACCAGATTCACACAGTCTGCCAAGGGGACCTTCCCTACACAAGGCCAATCCTTCAAGACTGGGAGAGGTAGCATTTTCTACTAATTCACAAAATCAAGCATAGAAAGTCAAACAAAATGAGACAGCAGGGTATGCTTGAAACAAAAGACCATGACAAAACTTCAAATAAAGAATTAAGTGAAACAGAATTAAGTAATCTACTGGATAAAGAGCTCAAATTAATGATTGTAAAGATGCTCACCAGACTTGAGAGAAGAGTAGAGGAACTCAGTGAGAACCTCTACAAAGAGAAAATATAAAACAGTTCTAATCATAGATGAAGAATACAATAAATGAAATGAAAGATACACTAGAGGGACTCAAAATCAGAATAAAGGATACAGAAGAATGGATCAGTGCCTTGGAAGACAGGGTAATGGGAAACGTTCAAGCTGAATAACAGAAAGAAAAAAGAATTAAAAGAAATGCATATAGGTTAAGGGGACTCTGGGACAATATCAGTCATCCAAACATTTGCATTATAGGAGTCCCTAAAAGAGAAGAAAGAGAGAAAGCAGTAGAAAATATTTTTGAAAAAAATAATAGCTAATAACTTCCTTAACTTAGGAAAGGAAACAGACATCCAGGTCCAGGAAGGAGAGAGAGCCCCAGTCAAGATAAACTAAAGGGGTCCACACCAAGACATATCATAATTAAAATGTCAAAGATCAAAGGGAAAAAGGAAAGCAGAAAAAGAAAAGCAAAAAGTTACCTACAAGAGGAACCCCATTAGGTCATCAATTGATTTTTCAACAGAAACACTCAGGCAAGAAGGAAGTGGCATGATATATTTAAAGTGTTGGAAGAGGAAACCTCCAAGCAATAACACTGTAACCAGTGAGGTTATCATTCAGAATGGAATAGGAGACAAAGACCTTCACAGATAAACATAAGTTAAAAGAGTTCAGCACTATCAACCCAGTCTTACAAGAACATTAAAGGATCTTTGTTAAGAGGAAAAGACCCTAATTAGAAGCATGAAAAATATGAAAATGAAAATTCCACAGGTAAAAAGCAAACATATATCAGAAATAGCCGATCAATCACTGAAAAGCTAATATGAAGGTAAAAAAAAGACAAAGATAGTATAATCAGTTGTATCTAAAGATTAGGGGAGTCGCTAAATAAAAAGGTATAAAAGAAGGCCTCATATATGTAAAATGTGTAAGGTGGGAGTAAAAAATGCAGTGTTCTTAGAATGTGTTCAAACTTAAGTGACTGTCAATTTAACATAGATTGCTATATATATCTAAGATGTCATAAAGAAACCTCAGGGGAACCACAAACCAAAACCTACAATGGATACACAAAAAAACTAAAAGAAGGAAATCCAAACCTAACACTAAAGAAAGTCATAATGCACCAGGGGAAAGCAAGAGAGGAAAACAAGATCAGAAAAGAATAACAAAAACAACCACAAAACATTTTAACAAAATGGCAATAAGTACATACCTATCAGTAATTAACTCTAAATATAAAAGGACTAATGCTCCAGTCAAAAAACATAGGGTGACTGAATGGATTAAAAAAAGAGGACACATCTAATTGCTGTCTGTAAGAGACTCACTCAGACCTGAAGACACCCACAGACTGAAACTGAAGGGATGGAAAAAGATATTTGATGTAAACAGAAATGAAAGAAGCTAGAGTACTAATTCTTATATCAGACAAAACAGGCTTTAAAACAAAGACTGTAACAAGAGAAAAAGAAGGACATTATATTATGATTAAGGGCACAATCAACAAGAAGATATAATAACTGTAAATATCTATGCACCCAACAGAGGAGCACCTAATATATTAAGCAAATATTAATAGACATAAAAAATAAATTGACAACAAAACAATAATAGTAGGGGACTTTAACATCCCACTTATATCAATTCATAAATCATCCAGACAAAAAAATCAACAAGGAAGCAGTGGCTTTGAACAACACATTAACTTAAGTGGATTTAACAGATACATACAGAATATTACATCCCCAAACAGCAGAACAAACATTCTTTTTGAGTTCATGTGGAACATTCTCCAGAACAGACAACATGTTAGGCCACAAGGCAAGTTTCAATCAATTTAAGATCAAAATCATAATTAAGCTTCTTTTCTGACGAGAATGGTATGAAACTGGAAATCAATTACAAGAAAACAGGAAAAAACACAAATGCATGGAGGCTAAAAGCATGCTGGTAAACAACAAATGGGTCATTGAGGAAATCAAAGAGGAAATCAGGAAATACTTGGGGAATTATGAAAATAGAAATAAAAGAGTCCACAATTTTTGGAAGCAGGAAAAACAGTCCTAAGAAGGAAGTTTATAGTGATACAGGCCTACCTTAAGAAGCAAGAAACATCACAAATAAACAGTCTAATCCTACACCTAATGGAACTAGAAGTCCTGAAGTGCCTGTTCAGTTTTTGAGAACATTGATTTTTATAAATTATCTCCACCTCTCTAGTTGCTTATGGTGTGATATAATGAATCATATGACCAAATATGTATTTCCAATGTATATTTGGTCTTCATCCACAATTCCTGAAAACACTGCAGTCTTAAAGGTTAAATGGGTGTTTTGTTATGTTAATAAGAAACTTTTGAACCCCCCACCCAACTGCAGGGGCTGGAGGCTGAATCAGCCAATGGCCAATAATTTAGTCACTTATGACTATGCAGTGAAGCCCTCACAAAATGCCCTTGGAAGAGCTTATTGCTCTCTCTCTGCTCTGCTCTATTCTGCTTGGTTGGATCCTGCTTCTTGGTCAGAGGTGAACTTCTATACTTGGGGAACCAGAGCACCTCCACATGCCACCAAGCCAAGCCCTGAGCTCCACAATGCTAGAATCTACTTTATTTGGGACCTTGCCCTATGTCTGTCTTCATATGACTGTTAACTTGTATCCTTTATGGTATCCTTTATTAAACTGGTAAACGTAAGTGTTTTCCAGAGTTCTGTGAGCCACTCTAGCAAATTAATCGGACACAAGGGGGAGGTCATGGGATCCTTCAATCTGTAGCTGGTAGGTCAGAAGCTCAGGTTCACTGCCTGGGGCTTGCATCAGTGTCTGGAGTTGTGGGGGAGGACAGTCTTGTAGGATGGAGCCCTTAACCTGGGAATCTGGTGCTGCCTCTGGTCAGATAACATCAGAATTCAGCTGAGTTCTTAGACACCTTGCTGGTGTTTGAGAGTTGCCTGGTGTTAGTATGTGTGGGAAGATTGTTTCCCACATACTTAAACATACTGGAATCAAGTCTGGAAACCCAAAGTTATACTACTATTACTGCTCTGTATAATATTGTTACTGTTATACATATATGTCAAAAAAGACAGCATAGCATTTGATGTCAGAGGAGAGGAATTTACAGCTTCACAGGTGAAGTCTACCAAATATTTAAAGAAGAAGTAATACTCCTCTTACTGAAACAATTCCAAAAAGTTGAAGAGGAAGGAAACCTTCCAAATTTATTCTGTGAAGCCAACATCACTCTGGTACCAAAACCAGACAAGGACACTACAAAAAAAGAAAATTGCAGACCAGTATCCCTGATGAACATAGATGCAAAAATCCTCAACAAAATATTAACAAGCCAAATTTAAAAATACATTTAAAAAAAAGCACAATAAAATAGGACTCATGCAATAAAGTAGGATTTATCCCAGGGATGCAAGGATGCTTCAGTATGCACAAAATCAATGTGATACATCACATTAGCAAAAGGAAGGATAAAAATCATATGATCATCCCAATAGATGCTGAAAAAGCATTTGACAAAGCTTAACCTGCATTCATGGTTTAAAACTCTCAACAAAGTGTATAGAGGGCACATATCTCAACATAATGAATACTTGTATGACAAACTCACAGCTAGCATCATACTCAATGGTGAAAATCTGAAAGCTTTTACTCTAAGATCAAGAGGAAGACAATGATTCTCACTCTCATCACTTTTATTCAACATACTCCTAGAAGTCCTAGCCATAGAAATCAGACAAGGAAAAAGAAATAAAAGACATCCACATTGGAAAGAAAGAAGTAAAATTTTAGCTATTTACAGATGACATGAGACTTTATATAGACCATAAAGATTCCACCAAAAAACTTAGAATTAATAAATTCAGTAAAGTTGCAAGATACAAAATCAATGTACAGAAATCTGTTTCATTTCTATATACAAAGAATTAACTAGCAGAAACAAAATTTTTAAAAAATCTATTTACAATTTCATCAAAAAGAATAAAATACCTAGGAATAAATCTAACCAAAGAGGTGAAAAACCTGTTCTCTGAAAGCTATAAAACATTAATGAAGGAAACTGAAGATGACACAAATAAATGGACAACTACTCTGTACTCACAGATAGGAAGAGTTAATATTGTTAAAATGGCCAAACTGCCCAAAGCAATTTACAGATTCAGTGCAATCTCTATCAAAATACCAAGCTTATTCACTGAACCTGAGAGAATATTCCTAAAATTTATATACAACCATGAAAGATTCTAAATATCCAAAGCAATCTTGAACAAAAACAAAGCTGGAGGCATCATGCTTCCTGATATCAAACTATATGGCAAAGCTATGGTAATCAAAATGGAATGGTACTGACACAAGAACAGATACATAGACCAGTGGAATAGAATAGTGAGCATAGAATAAACTCACACCTATGTGGTCAATTAATCTATGATAAAGGAGGCAAGAATATACAATGGGGAAAAGACAGTCTCTTAATTAATTGTGTTGGGAAAACTGGATAGCTATGTGCAAAGGAATGAAACTGGATCATTCTCTTATACCACATGCAAAAATAAACTCAAAATGGATTAAAACCTAAACAGATAACTTGAAACCATAAAACTCCTAAAAGAAAACATGCAGTACACTCTTGAACATCAACATTAGAAAGTTTTTTTCTGGATGTCTCCTCAGGCAATAGAAGCAAAAGCAAAAGTAAACAAACGGTACTACATCAAACTAAAAAGCTTCTGCACAGCAAAGGAAACCGTCAACAAAAGGAAAAGGCAACCTACTGTATGGGAGAATGTTTTCACAAACAATATATCTGGTAAGGGGCTAATATCCAAAATACATAAAGAACTCATACAACTCCAGACCAAAATACCCAAATAATCCAATTAAAAAATGAGCAGAGGACCTGAATAAACATATTTCCAAAGAAGATATGCAAATAGCCAACAGACACATGAAAAGACACTCAACATTCCTAATCATCAGAGAAATAAAAATCAAAACTACAATGAGAAATCACCTCAATCAGTCATAATGGCTAGTATAAACAAGACAGGAAATAACAAATGTTGGCAAGGATGTAGAGAAAAGGAAGCCCTCTTATACTGCTGGTGGGATTGCAAATTGGTGCTGCCAATATGGAAAGCAGTATGGAGGATTCTCAAAAAACTAAAAATATAAGTACCATAATACCCAGCAATTCCACTCCTGGTAATCTCCTTGAAGAAAATGTCATGATAAACTCAAAAATGAGTCATAAACTCGAAAATGCACTCAAAAAGCATTATTTATAATAGCCAAAATATGGAAGCAACTGAATTGTTCATCAATAGATGAATGGATAAAGATGTGGCATGTATATATAATGGAATATTACTCAGTCATTAAATAAAGGGATCTTGCCATTGGTGACAACATTGATGGACCTAAAGAGTATTATACTAAATGGAATAAGTTAGTCAGAGAAAGGATAACCATGTGGATTCACCTATATGTGGATTCTGAAAAACAAAACAATGAAATATTCAAGCAAAACAGAAACAGACTCATAAACACAGAGAACAGACAGTTGGTTACCATGGCAGGTGGGGTGGCGGGTGAAATAGGTGAAGGAGATTAAGAGGAATAAACAAAAAGAATTTAATCACAGGGATAGAAGTATCACATAGGGAATATAACTCAATATTGTAAAACTTTTGTATGGTGACAGACGGTAACTACAATTATCATGATGAGCATTTAATAATGTATGTAATTCATGAATCACTAAGTTGTTCTTCTGAAACCAATATAATATTGTATATAAACTATATTTCAATTTAAAAAGTTTAAAAAAGACTCACTTATTCATGCTGTGTGCATTTTTTATATTAAAAGATATTCTTTAGAGCTCAGAAAACTATCAGCAGATGAACCAACATCCAAAAGCCTGTTGTATACAATGTTCTCTGCCAGGTTGTAGAGGACCCACAAAAACAGTAACTTTGAGTGTAGAATACATAATTTCTACTAAATGCTTATAATCTAGTTGAGAAAATCATATGCATACATCCATTCATACATACAGAGCACAATTAAGGACAAAGGCAATGTCGTATATTAGCATGGTTTTTAACACTACATTTTATGTGCATAATATGCATGTGTGTATACACATGCTGCTTAAGCATGCTTTATTAGAAAAAGCATATACTTTAGAATACATTTGAATTCCAGTTCATTTCTTGCTGTTGACTTAGGGCAAGTGATTTAACTTCTCTGAGTGTTGATTTTCTCATCTATGAAATAATGGTAATTCTTACTTGCCTGGATTTGAAGATCAAACTTTGACATACAGAAGAAAAAAAACGTAACTTCTGAACAACATAGGAAAATATAGTTTATAATTAAATTTACTAATTGACTTGTCTTTTAATTTACTATCACTAGTTCATCCCCAGGTTTAGCTGTGAAGGAGATCTGTAAAAATTCTTTTTAATATGGCCAAATGTATCATTTACTCTATTATTTCCATTTTTATTATTGGGAAATCTTTCCTTAATGCCTTTAATCTAGACTTGTCCTTAATCAGTCTCATCCCGTTTTTTTGTTTGTTTGTTTGTTTGTTTGCTTTTTTGTACCACCACCCTAGGAATCCCCTTCATTTCCCTTCTGGATTTGAGACACTTATGCTTTTCTTAATGCCATGTTGTCTTGCTTTCATAGTTTACCTCTTTGTTTTGGCAGAATATATTCACCAGTAGCTTTCTCAAGAAAAAGGTAGAAATATACTTCTGGAGAATTTACAGATCTGAAAATGCTTTACAAAATTCACACTTCTTTAATGCATAAAGAGAATATGGTATATTTAATTCAAGATTGGAAAATATTTTCATTCAGGATATTTAAGGCATTGTTCAATATCTTTAGACTTCAACTGTTGGTCTTAAGATGTCCTATATATATTTTTCTCTATATGAGATATATATATTTTTTTCTCTGAAAACTGTTAGAATTGTCTTTTTATACTTGGAGACCTAAAATCACATGATAATATGTGTTGGCACATGGCTTTTTATTATTGGTATTTTTCTTTGAAAAATTTTCTCCCCTTCAAATTCTCTTTTCTTAGAAATTCTATTAGGATAATTGACCTCCTGGATTTATCCTCTGTTATTCCTAACACTTCTCTTCTATTTTCTATATCTGTTTAATCTTATTTTCTGGATCATATCAAATGCATCTTTCAAACATCTATTGATTTTCTTTTAAATTAAGCAATTTTATGTGTAATTACCAAGACTTTCTTACTTTTAAAACCTATTTCATATGCATACTATCTTCTCTCATCCCTTTGGCAATATCAATTATAGTTTGTTTTTGGTTTTGCTTTTTTCTTTTTGGGGTTGTTCTTTTCCTGTGTAGCTATTTCCATTGGGTTCACTTTTTTTATTAGTTTATTTTGGTCTCTGTTTTTCATAGTACTTCCTTCATTAAGGTTTCAGAGACCTTCAGCTTTCTTTATATTTAAAAGTGAAGTATTAGGGACACCTTAATGTTAGGAGACTTTGTCACCTGGTTTAATTCACTGTTGTTTGTTTGTATTTTACAATCCAGGTGCTATTGGGAGTCATTTTGTGGAGAGATACCATATGTCAACATCTGAAGATCTTTTTTCTTGGGTCAGTTTCTTCTGAAAGCATCCTCTAATGTCCCAAATGGGATTATTAGCCTGGCTGCTAATATCCTGGTAACTACCGGAATAAGATGGTCTCCCTGTTCAACCTATAGACTATCACTTAACTCCTATTTTTAGAATGGAACTTCATCAGCTATGACTCATATCTTTCATAGCAGAGATTAGTGTCTATAGTTTCTTTAAAAAATAAGCATGCTGCCACAGGGTAGAGGTAATAGCATGCTGTGTGGATAGGGAGATAAAGAATGTCTAAATGTTGATTTTTGTAGATTATGTTTCTTTCCTAAACCCCTGTATTTAAAAAATACAACCTGAAAACATAATGTTTACAGAAATATTAAATAAAAGAAAGAAGAGAAAAAAGTTTTTAGGCTATATTCCCAATGTAATGAGGCATGGAAGATTCTGGTTGGAGGCCTAAGACTGAAGGCTGAACTGATGACTTCTCTAATTATTAATGCTATGTGACTGTGACATCAGGATGCAGTGATCTGACCATTGATTAGAATTTCTCCTTTGTTGGATTGAACTGAAAATAGAGATAACACAATAGCAACTCAATGATATTATGAAATAAGGAAATGATCCTCTGCCAATGGGGAAAACAAACACAACCTCTGAGTAGTGAGAAAAATGGGAGAACATGCTCCCCAAAATAAACAACTTCATTGTGTATTTTAAGAAGGCTTTTCTGTCACCAAGCCAATCGTATAATCAATCACTGAGCTACAGCTTTTTAGAAGATTGCTATCTTGATTGTACCTAAAGGCTTGATTTCCTTTCTGCTGTAAGGGACAAGAAAACTGTAAGGCCTCAGGAAATCTGCATAGCTTCTTGACACTGGAGCTCAGAGAATAGCCAAATCTCAGATCCCAAAGAAAACAGATACTTTCATTATTAAGGTTATGCATTTGAATGACACAGTTCTTTACTGCGCTTAAAATTGTCAACATAGCTGGGGTTTTTTTGTTTGATTTTGGGTTTTTTTTTTTGGTTTTTGGTTTGTTTTTACTGAGAACATAAATGTAGCTTTGGCTTATTTTTACTGAGAACATAAATTTAGCACTCAAACCTTTCATTCATGCTAATTAATATGTATCCCTTACTGAGTCTCTAAAGTGGACCTAGTACAAATTGTGATATTTTTATTACAGAGGAGACTAAAATTGTGTAGGTAACTTACTCAAGCTATACTAGTAAAAAGAACCCTGGGCATGTTTAACATAGTTGTAAAGTATTTTATACAGCTTGATTTTGGAGTAACTTTGGACATTCAAATGATAGAACTTGCAATGAAAATACAAAGTAGGTTCCCCTCCTTATTTCTTCCTATGTAAATTCAGGTCCTCTACTAGGACAGTCAATTCCCTCTATATACTCAAGAGATGGTTTAGGGAAAATGAAAGGTCCTATGGCCAGAATCCTCACCTGACCCTAAACTACTTGACGTAATTGGCCTACTGCTAGGCTCATGCTTACCCACCCATTGGCAATGAGCCATTACTGTTGGTATTACTATATAAAGGGCTCCACCCAATGCTCTGCCGGAGGCAGAGACAGAAATTAATTGCAGATTTTCCAGAGGCAGATGTGAATCCAGCATTTGACCTGCCACCATGAGAATAAAGCTGGTATAAACCCTTTTACCCCCAACATTTTGTTGTTGTAATTCGGTCTCACTGAATCTAGAGTGAATTTGCTGAGGGACAAAAACCTCAGCAAGACAGACGGAAAAACCTTATTAATAGACTATTAGAAGAATTGTATTTAAAAGAAAGAATGTTTTCCCAGTTAGCAGTAAAAACATTGGGTCATAAGTGACCCTAAGATAAAATACTTATGAGATCTCAGGAAAAGTAACTATTCAGGTTATTTAAAATTACACAATTTATGCCTGACCTAATAATACAATTAGAAGGATGGCTAAGAAGAAACTATTCTGGAGAACATTTAGATGAAACAAAGCTAAAGATGCCGAGTGAAAAAAAGACTCCAATGGTATAGAAGCAATCTGGATGTCTAGTGAAGACATATCAAGGGAAATGGTCTTTAGCTAATTTCACACCATCACTGCTATTGTCCTAGTTTTCTAAAATATTTTCTCTGTGATTTCAAGTGCAAATGCAATTAATGTGCTTCTTTTTTGTTTGCTTCTAGTTCTGCTTCTTTTTGATTAGCTTGTTAAATGAAGTCTGGTTCTGATATTCCCTATAATGTTTATATGACCAGCAATAAAAAATTACATAGGATATATATATAATTCTTTGTCCTCTTTCAGTTCAGTTAGTGCTCCTATCAGCTTTCAATTTGACATCTCATAAATGTATGAAATGCTTTATTCAGTATCATGTGCATTGTATATAAATGGAACTCTCCTCAGCTCCACTATTATTTATCTTATTAAATCAGTGCTGAGGAGAAAAATTTGGTAATTTAGTTTCACTACACTGTCATCTGGAATTTTTATATGTGATGAGCAATATTTTATATCAAAGCTGTAGCTCTCTCGGGTTGGAAGATACCACAGCAGTCTGCACATCTGCTGAAGGCTCTTCAAGCTTTCATGCCCAATCCTGACCAGTGATTAGATCTGGGCTTCCCTCAGGAAGAGAACTTGACCTTTGGTGAAGCATTCTCTTCAGCTGAGGCTAAACTCAGGTAAAAACTGTCAGCTTCCAATAATCCCAATAGTTGGGACACTGAGTGCTTCAGTTCTGGGTATGGAGCAAATATCTGCATGGCTCACCAAAGCATCTACTGCCATCCATACCTCACACTGTGTGACTCTAGAAGTGTGCTATAACTTCTTGGAGAGTTCTTCATTTCTGAATCCTGGGGTGCCAGTTTCCCCGGAGAAGCACACAAAAGGAAGTTTGGTGGGATAAACTATAGACCTTCTATCCCCACTCCATTGCAGCTTGTTCTGAGGTTGCAAATGATATTCTTTTTTACCATCCTTTGTCATCCATTACAGATTCTTTTTACTCTTTATGTCAGCTCTTCTGATCTAGACACCTTGCTGGTAGAATGACCCAGAATTTTATTTCTCTAGGATCTGAGCTAGTGGTCATCATGGCCTGATTAGGCCATGGCTCCTGCATTTGTCTATTTATTGTCAAAAATGGTCAAGCATCGCCACAGGAACTTGCTTATATGCCAAACATACTCTTCTTTGTCCCCATTTCTTTGCTCTGCCTCTTACTGATGGTCAAGGTCAATTGTCCCTCCCAAAATGTTGACTCCTTTCCTTGCCCAGTGTTCTGTTAGTATGAGGATCTTGAAAAAAATGGCCTGCAGCCATAGCTTAAAATTTAATGGGAAACTCACAGTGTCCTTTCACGGAAGTCTTCATCATGTGGGAACCTGGACCTCAGACAACACACAGGACTCAGTTTTCAGGATGATAAGCAAAAAATTGACCAAGTGGATCACTTGATCAAGTGGAACTACTGGTGAGAGGATGCATTTATACTTGTACCCCCTTGCTTCTGAACCTTTGTGTGCTACCTTATGTAGACACAGCATTGCATTATGGGTCATTGCTTTATTGTGTTTGCTACATTGTGACCAACGTATTCTGTCCTTTGAGGGTATCATCTCCAAAGTGATGTTTCAGCTGTATTTCAGACCAGCAGCTTCTGGTTGGTGCAGTGTGTGATGGCATCAGTGGGTCTCTGATCTTTGGCTGCCACCACACAACCTTTGCTATAGTATGCTCTTTATGAAATATTATTTGAGATCCTTTGTCAAGGGATCAAACACTGTAAACCCTTGCATAGTGATACTTGCTGAGGTGCTATGAGCATAATAGGAAAACCATTACCTTATATATGTGTATGTAAGTTCTAGTTAAGATGAATCAGTGCCCCTTACAGGTTGAACGTGTCCAGTGGAATCAAACTGCCACCAAACTGCTGATTAAACTCTTCAAAAGATGTTGTTATATGCAGGACTGAGCTGAAGTCTCTGCTATTTGGAAGTTGAACATTTGGTAGCATCAGTAACTTGAATAAACTTGATGGGCCCCAGGCTGTCAGTCCCATGTATGGCCTGTATGCCTCTCACAATGCTGGTCTGTTTATCTGTCTGTTGCTCCATTCATGGCCGATGATAGAAGCTGGCCTACATCAGCTAGCTGACTGTTCCAAAGATCTTCACACAGCCTTGTCCCTTTCTTCTTCCTCAGGCTTTCTTATCCCTGATATAAAATATTTCTCCTTCCAAGTACTTGGCTGAAAACCATGTCATTATCCAGTCTTCTAAAAATTTTACCACAAGCTGCTTTCTTTTCTTTCCACAAAAAAAATGTGGATTATTAGGAGCACCACTCAAAGTCTTTTCCATTGAGAAAATTTATCTGAACCAAATTTTATCCCTCAACTAAATTCTGACATTCTTCTCCTCTATCAGCTGATTATCATAAGGGATCCCCTGGAAGGGCACAGGTGTGAACTGAGAGAAAGGCACCTGTTTCAAGAGAAGAGGCTATCAGAGGGGTTTGGACCATCTCATCATCCTACTTACTTGTGCTGCCCATCTTAGCGACTCTGTTCATGCCTGATCTATTGTCTCTGATGAACTTGTGACTTAGTCTGTCTGACAGAAAACAACTCTTGATGGGAAATTTTGGTTACACGGTTACTTGATGTCCTGTGGTTAGGTGCTCCATTTTTTCCAGAACACTTTTACAAATGGTTTGTCATTCTCCACTGGGAAACCCTATATCCTGAGCCTTATGGGTCTGATTTGTGATTCCTGTATGGGAACTTGCCATAAGCTAAAAACTTTATCCTTTCTAGCTGTGTGTTCTACATGGTAGACATGCTTCCAGAGCTCTTGCATATTTTGGATCCTGTTCAAGGCTTGAAGGCTTTCATATTATTTGCAGTAGGGGATGGAGAAACATTCCCAAGTGGGAGATGTACTGCTTCTGGCATCTGAAGAGACTTGGTAAGTTTGGTCCTTCTTTCATCATGGTATGAGGTATCCTTTGAATTTGTCAATGCATTTAAAAAATGTATCATGTAATATTTCAAATGAAAAAAGCACAAATGTTGCTATTCACCTTGATATCATGCAATGCCAGTTTAAAAAGCAGGTATAGGAATATTTTACTCATTTGCAGAATGACATAATTAGTATTTTGTAACTTGCATATGCATACACATTTTATTCTTACCAGAATAGTGGAAATGCTCCATAAAACTAATTCAGCATTTTTTCTCACTTCTTGATATACACTCGTTCTACAAACACTCACTATCTTCAAGTTACTGATGAGTAAGAACTGGAGGAAAAGTAGCTTTTGTTCTATCTTTTTCTTTCCTTGTGTGTCATTTTCAGCCTAAGTGGTTGGCTAATAGAGACAAGTAACAAGAGTAAGAAAGGATGTGATAGGGTTGCCTAGTCACTTGTATTTCTTGGAATGTAATTACCTTCTTTCTGAGTTCAAGGCAAGTTCTGATTCACTTGGAAGCAGAGCCATTCAAGAACTCTGCTTGCCTGTCATAAGTGTAACATGCTTGTACTCATTCTGAGTCTCAATTCCCATGCATTATGGGTCTGCCAGAATTCTATGCTCATGGGGCATTACACACTGTATGCAAATAGAATAGCAAGAATGGGAGGGCAGATTGTGCATATCAATCTCATCTGCTTTTTTTGAAGTATAGTTGATATACAATATCATACTGATTTCAAGTATACATTATTAAATGCTCCCCACAACTAGTATAGTTATCTATCAACATAGAAAGATTTTACAGAACTATTGACTGTATTCTCTATGCTGTACTTTTCATCCCTGTAACTAGTTTACATTATGATTGAGATTTTGTGTCTCCTTATCCCCTTCACCTATTTCACCCACCCACTCATCAACCCCTACCCCATGGTAACTACCAGCCACTTCTCTGTTCATATGCATGATCCTTTGTTATATTAGCCTTCACTTACAAAACACAAGTTCAAAGATTAAATTATTAAGAATTTCAAGATGGTAACAGCAAAGCATTGAACAGGACAGAGCCCTTCTGATTGCAGAGGAAGATCACAGGCCCATGAAGTTCCTCCTGGCCATAGGTCATTTGGGGGCAAAACTAAGGAAGTCATTACCATAGATACTTGTTATAGTATTGCAGGGTCCTTCCTGTTCAGGACCTGGCTTCTCTTCAGGCCACTGGTTTTCAGATTTGAAATTTGGCTCAGCTCCTGAAATTGTTCAGAATATTATATGTCCTTCTCTCATGTTCCACATAATCCATTCTTGATTTTCCTTGATTTATTTTACTACAGATGAGAAACAACCTGTGTTATTTTTAGTCCATTTATCCTGCCCCTAGGAACTCCATAGCCTTCTGCAGGTCAGGAACCCCTTGCTGACACCCTGACTCTGTCAATGATTACAATTGTGAGCACCTTCCTTCTAATAGTTAACTACTGACACTTAGTGTGTAACCTCTATTATGCTGGGATCCTATAATCTACATTGATACCAAAGAAGCCAGTTCTATAAGAGCATACCAGCCATCTATCCTGGCTTTCGTAAGATAAACACCACCGAGCTTCTCAAAGATACTGGTGCTCCTGTCTTCAGTGTATAACATATCACTGATAATCTGAGTGTTCTTTGAGATCTCACATGTAAAATAGGGATCTGGTGCCTCATATAGTATAAACCTCTAGCATGCCCTCATCTGTGAACCTTTTTATTTCCTTCTTTCATTGTCTTTAATAAGAATTCTGGCACTTCTGCTTCATATATTTATGAATCATCACTGAACCTTCTAAGAGTCATCCTGGTAATATGTTGTCATAGTTTTCTGGGTTTGCTAGGATGTGAAATTCTCCATAGTGAAATACTGCCCCAACATTGATAAACCATTTTTTTTATCCAAACAAAACATAATTTCCCCTTGATGCACTCTTTGGACCCAGGCCCATACATTCTTTAGGGAATTCTACTCGTAAATGTTGGTTTATTTCTATAGCTCTTTTGAAACTGGTCTCTTTCTGTTCTAACTAACTCAGCAGTTTCCCAGACAAGTTGTTTTAGGAAAGATATATTGGTGGCTAGAAGAACAAGTGGCAGTACATTCTGATGGATTGTGTATCTTCTTGCAGGGAAAATTTGTCTGCATCATCTTTGGGAAGTGAGCTGCTTCTGGAGGTCAAAACATGCCTTTAAATTTAAGTTTTTAAATACATCAACTTAGATATCCCTATCTCAAGTCTCAGAATCTCAGTCCTTCCTAATCATCACAGGCCCTCATTTTGGCATTGTAGATCTCCCGAACTTGAGAATCCAACCTGCTCTCAAGCTTTTCTAACTATAAAAGTTAAGACAGGGACTTCATCTTCAGCTTCATCAGCCCTCCAGTTATGGGAGATGGGAGTCTCCTTATATGCTGCCAAGGTTTCCACACTTAATGTCAACAAAAGCCCCAGCCAATACCATGCTAAGGTCCAGAGTTCAGAAAACCTTTGTCATTTGTTCTGATATGAGCAGGAGGTCAGACTTTTATATTGCTGCTCTGACCATTTATTGTATGTGACCTGCTCTTGAGGAGTGGTTGTGTTTTTTAAGCAATTCAGCTCTTTTCAACACAGAGAAGTTCCCAGGTAAGAGGCTGCTTAAACTTCCTGCAGCTGGGGAATTAGTGCTATAGTTCAGGGAGGTTGAGAGTGGGGCCAGTGTGAGCTGTATAACATAGCACTCACTACCTAAGGTTCCAGAACCATTCATTCTAAAGAATGGTCATCAAGAAATGACCTTAGCCAATTTTAGTGTTCTTTCATCCATTTCTTTGGTCATTTGTAAAAGTGAAATGTATAAAGTGAAATGAAGATCTGATACTATTTTCAGAAAATAATTGAGAGACACCAAATTACTTAGATTTTCACATAGCACTTTTCACACAGTGAAGCAATGTTATTGTCTATGTGTTCAGAGGTACTGATGCAAAGCCAGCAATGGTTGAAAACCAGTGTCTCCTCACTAGCTCATATAATAAGATTTGTCTTGTTGTTTAATTTGTCTTAAGGACCTCACTGTTCCAACCCGTGAATTAGAGTTTCTTGCTTGGCAGACAAATCACTTGGCCCCAAACAATTAACTCTGGCATTTAGAGATAGTATTTGAACACTCCAGCTTATCTTTTTTTGCTTTCTTTTTTTTTAAACACAAGTACTAATTTTAACCTATATTCAGCCATTTTTTAATTTTGTTTTATTAACATGAAGTAAAATGTACTATTTTTGATATTTAGTTCTTCTAGTTTTTACAAATAAATATTCATGTAATATACACCACAAACAAGAATAAATAATTTGATCACTTCCAAAAAACTATCTCATGCTAAAGGGGATCATGCTACCTCCCCACCTTTTTTTGTGATCAAGTCCTACTTACTTTAGATGCATAAGCAAAAGAACTAAGAAATAAGAAGTGGTGTGTATATACAATGGAATATTGCTCAGCCATAAAAACAAATCCTGCCATTTGTGACAACATGGATGGACTTAGAAGGTATTATGCTAAAGTGAAATAAGCTAGGCAGAGAAAGACAAATACCACATGATTTCACTTATATGTGGAATCTAAAAACAAAATAAAACAAAATAAACAAAATAGTGATTGACTCATAGACACTGAAAAGAGACTGGTGGTTTCCATGGGTAAGGGGCTAGGGCAGGTAGGTGAAACAGGTGAAGGGGATGAATAGTCATGGGGACGAAAGTACAGCATAGAGAATATAATCAATAATTCTATAACATCTTTCTATGTTGACAGTACTTACACTAGTTGGGGTGAGCATTTAGTAATATAGAGAACTGTCAGATCATTGTGTTGTATACTTGAAACCAATATAATATTATATATCAACTGTACTTCAATAAAAAAAAAAGGACTGAAAGAAAAAAAGGAGTGATGAAAAGAAGACACCAGCCCCTTGACAGGGCCAGACTGAGCACAGACTTGGTCAATGCATGTGATCAAGGCTGACTGGGCAGCCTTGACCATCCTTTTCCTGTGAGGAGAGGCTGTAAGTACAACCTGGGAAGAGCTGAACCTTCTGTACCAGTTGGGGATGGAGGGTGTAAGCTGCCTCTGGGTCCCCTCTGGGTTCCCTCTGGGCCAGAGAGCTGGCAATACCCTTATCCTAGAGCACCACAGGCTGGCTCTGTCTGTGCCTTGGGCAAAGCCACATCCCTTCGGGGAAAACATGGTGATCTGTGCTACACTTAAATGTTTAATTTTTTCCTTTAAGTTCAAAAGTAATTTTTAAATACTGACCAGTTAGTTTTCTTTCACCTCATATTGGCCATAATTATATGTATTTTATATCTGGATAAAAATGTAACTAAAATTAATGATGAATATGATTTCATAGTTATTTAGAAAATATGTCCTATAGTATCACTCCTAAATAAAGAATATGCAATTAAATTAGTTTGCAAATGTCACCAGTACTTGGAATGTGTCATGAGCTAAAGGTGAATGCATGATAAATGAGCTTAGAGGAAGCATTTAATTTGCTGCCAAACTTTTTTGCTCTCCTAAGTGTCTTCCATCACACCATTTTCTTCTATCATATGAGGATTTACATGTAAAATGAAATTACTCCCTTTCCCTTTTAACCTGAAGTCTTTAATCCAACATAAATAGACCTCACTCTTTGAGAAGATGGTTTTTAAACTTGGGTTCAAGAGTATTTAGAAAGAAAGCTTCATTCATGTCAGAGATGAATAGCCTACCTGCCCTTATTTCTTGTTGCAGATAACAGCACATAGACAAGATGGGAGGTATACACTTTGGAATTTTTGCCACAATATTTGACATAACCAATAACATGCAGAGGAAACATGTTAACAATAAATATACTGAGATAATCTCAAAAAAACTAAAACATAAAACGAAGAAGTCCTACCTGAGTTTAGCTGAACCAATACTGTAGATAAGGCTGACCCTGCTCAAAGTATTAAGGTGGCTGCTTTGGTGTTAGTCTGTATGATTCTTGTCAGTACCCCTCGCCCTCATGTTTCCTTTCCTGTTCACTCTCCAGGAGGATTCGCTGTGGAATCCTCCTCCATCAGCAGTAGCAAAGCACTGCAGGCTATCATATTGCTAATACTCTGATACAGCCTTAATGCAATATACTTATACCCTTGTTCAGTGTTCATTTGGTGAAGAGGCTAAAAGATACCTGGAGGAGAGGTAGAGAAAGAGAACTTCTCTTGATGAGGTTTGGTTCTTTTCTGTTATGGACCCAAGGAATTTTTATCTGATCCCATTTTTGTCCCCTACCAGAAACACAAAAGCACTTCAAGTTAACTGAGTCATCTGTGGTAAGGTTGAGTATTTCAAGGTAGGAGGATTAATAAAAGAAGAGAGAACACCATAATACATAACACCATAAGAGGTGATAATACATAAGCTTTATTGGGCAGTATTTGGACAGGATTACAAGAGAGTGAAAGTCCTTTCAGTGACAGTAAGGCAAGGTCACCACTCAGAAGGGGAATAGGGCAAAGGATCTTGCATGAGAGAAAGGGCACTTGTAGAGCGGGCTTATGTGTCTAGATGATAAACATGTCAGGTGACATAGCGCAGCAGCATGGTGGGGAGTTGATGTTCAGAGAGCTCCAAAGGGCAGTAGCAGTTTGGAGTCTTTTATAGCTACATTGTTGTATTTATGGTTAGATGATGTTGGGTATGCAAAGTAGGCAGGCTGTAAATAACTATATTTATTTGGACTATATTGTAAGAATTTGAGTTTGGCACTTGTGGACTTTTGGTTAATGATCCTAGCCTGCTGTGAGGATGTAAACAACAAAGGGCCATTTTAGACCTTTGCACAGAGAAGATTTAGGCAACTTATATAACATTATCCTCCTAAGAATTGAGGTTAGAACATGCTTCTTGAGGGAGTACTCTTCCCTGTCCCCACCCTCCACCTGAAGATCCAGACAGTTTTTAGAAGAATTCCTTCCAAGCTCATACACTATTGTTTTGTAAAGAGTTCTGGTAAATTGCATCTTTCACACAGTGATGTTTTGTGATTACTTAAAGAATTACATTCTGGGCAGTCTCCTCTGTCTCACCACCTACTCCATCCCTGATCCAATTCCCTTTATCTCCACCATCATGTCCCCAGGGTCTTCCTGGTTGACCACTCTTAGAGTGTTTTCTGAGTTATTGCTGAGATGAGGGAGATGAGGTTTGCTAGGAGTCTGGCATTCATAAGCAAGGTAAAGTTAGAATAGTTAATAACAGCAAACACAAAACACAGAATTTATGTCTGGACCTCTTTAGTGAAGATCTGAACTTTGCAGATGGAGATTAGACTGGGTCAGCACATCAATAAAGAAAACATATTTTTATTTTATTTGGAAAGGAAGAATAGCAGTGGGCAGGAAAACTCTGCATTATATATTTTGTGTAAAAATATGTAATGTAGAAATATTTTAAAGGGCAGTTTTATATCCTACATAATTCAAAGGTTTAGAAAACATATTTTGGAGATGAGTGAAATAGGTTAAGGGGATAAAGAGGTACAAACAGCAAATTGTAAGATGTTAGTCATAGGAATGGAAGTACAACATAAAGAATATAACCAATAATTATTGTAATATGTTGGTATGGTAATGGGGTAGCTACATTTACCATGGCAAGAATATAGTAAATGTATACATTATCAAGTCACTTTGTTGTACATCTGAAACCAGCATAATATTGTTTATCAATTTTATTCAAATTTAAAAGAAAGAAAATATATTTTTGAGTATGAAGGTTATTTGGTATATCCTGTCAGAGATTAGTATGTTAAACTATCACTATGGATTTTTTTTCACTCTAATGAAAATTGTTAATATTGATTTTTTAAGAAGGAAGTACAACTTATTGTCAGAGCCTGCTCCTACTTTATGAAAGCAATATGAAAAGGGTTGGCAGCACCATTTATGCATCTAAACAGATTTTTGTTGCACAAAAATATACCATCTTTTAAGTAGAGAAGTTATGGCAGAAAGGCTGACAACCATTGGCACCATAATTTTAATAACCATCGGCACCAACATCCTAATGTCTGGAGGAAATAATCCGTCCTCTAGTTAAATGACTTCTTGGAAATCATACTTGTGCGGTCTGAGACAAGTTGCTTAATATCTTTGAGGTTCAGCTTCTTCATTTAAAAAGCAGATAATGTTGATGATAATAGTACCTACTGTCAAAGGATTATTAGCATTCAATGAGATAATACATGAAAAAATTTTAACATACGTCCGGGCACAGAGTGAGCACTATAAACATTAACTATTATACTTGAGTGGACAAGAATAACTAAGCAAACTCAGTCATGTGCCTCTCTTGAAGCCACACAGAACTCTATCACAATGATATATACAGAAGCAGCAAGCTGGAAATCCTGTGAAGATATAATTTCCCGATGACCTGTAAGTACCACACTCATACAACTCATGAGGAATTGTGTGTTTCTCTGTTTCTTGGATGATGGAGATTCATAACCAAAAAGACACAGAATAAATCACTGAAGTTACTTCTATGAAAATCAGAGTACCCACACCACATCTGACTACTTGACAAAATATAGCCACAGAAGACTAATATGTTTACTACCAGTGAAAGAGCCATTTTATCTCATTATTATCTGATAATATCTAGAATATATCCTTAGAAAAATAGATTTTTTTTGGGTATTCTGAATACCAAGTCTTGTTTTGGTTTTCTAATTGATAACCAATTTCTAAACAAAACAGGCAGTAATTTCATTTTTACATTTCATTTAGCAGAGAAGGTGTTTAGTGCTTTCTAGAATAGAATAGTAAGTTGAGGAACTGAATTTTTCAGTAAAAATGCTAGAAAAGAAAGAATAGATTTCTGTTTGCCATATATATATGAACATAATCATTCTTTTTTGTTTTGAATAAACAGATTTATATGAGTGTATATTTGGATACAGCTTTGTAATCATTTTAATGTGATTTAGTATGATTTGTAACTTGTGTCAACACTAAAGAGAATTAAACAGTCAGTGGTCTATCTTAATTTTCTATGAAATGCAACACTGTGGTTCACTGAACAACTATTAATTAAGACAATCACTCAGTTGGCATGTTTCAGCTACCAATAAGATATGCAAATTAAGCAGAGTGTGCTATCTCATCAATTAATATTGTAAGCAAAAAAAAACTTCTCCCAATTAATTCACTTCATAATGCCTAGTATAGTGTAGCAATATTTTCAAAAAGATTTTAGAAGAATTCTACTTACACATGCATGTGTATATGTATTTTTATAGTATATAATATTTTAGATAATATTATGAGGCGCTAATTCATTGGAATTAAACAAAATTAAATGGAAAAGCAGTATTTGTTGAGAACAAGAGCAAAAGTCATTGATGGGCCTTGTGACAATCAGGCAAATGAAAGGTATCACCCCAAAAAAGAGAATTGCTGCAGAACTAATTAATACTCAGAAGAATGGACATCGTCTGATTCCACTTATACAAAATATCTGGAATGGGAAAATTCACAGAGATAGGAAGCTTAAAGGTTACCAGAGTCTAGAGAAAGGGAGAGATGGGCAGTTTTTGCCTAATGGTCACAAGAATTTTGTTTGAGGTTATGTAGAAGTTGTAGAAGTAGATAATGGTAATGGTTGCACAACATTGTGAAAATCCTTAATAGTTGAAATGGCAAATTTTATTACACACATGGACGCAAACTCAAAAATTACCCATTCATAGGGTACCTGGAGATTTTAGGAATTGTAAGGCCTGTTAACATATCTGTGATATGTTATTTAATTATTAAAACAATCTTTAGAATGAGAATAGCTAAAAGAGACAAATGGAAACAGATATTAGAGAAAGCCCTACTTTCTTCCTTTCCTTGAAATAAGTGAGGTTACAGGCTTCCACTCTGAATCTAAGTACTTACATTTTTTCAAAGTTTTAAAAAATTGATGAGAATAGTCCCGCTTTTTCACAATTTGAATATTTGGGGGAGGAAGTTAAACTGCAGCAATAAATAGCCACTTTAACTTGATTTGTGTTTTGTGATAATAACAGATAACATGGAGATGATAGTTTTTGTACATGTTAAACTTAAGTATTTTTATTTTCCCCTTTAGATCAGTGGATCTCAAACTTGGCTGTGCAAGTGGAATCACCTTGAGAGCTTTGAATAAATCCTCATGCCCAAGTAGTACCACAACCCAAAGACATTACAGTCTCTAAAAGCAAGGAACCTCGGTGTCAGGATAGTTAAGATTCCCAGATAATTCCAGTATGCAGGCAAGGCTGAAAAGCACTACTTAAAACATACTTTACTGGAGTCTTTTAATCTTAAGGGGCATTTAAGTAAATATAAATGAAGATGAATATATTTAATATGTTTCAGCCAAAAAAAATTTAAAAATCACCTTGAAATGCAAATGCTATGGAGAGAAAGGATTTGCTAAATTATTGTATTGTTTTAGTATATCAAACACCAGACTTGAAGGGCTCAGCTCACAGTTACTTGTTGATGTAGATTCTGATAAAATCCTTGCCCACCAATATATAAAAGCCGAAATTGGGAAGAAGAGAGTAAACAAAGAAAAGAAGGATATGTACACCCTGAAGGTTACAAAGATAATTTGATTTGGGCATATACTAGGTCCTATATTTAAACTTATTATTTATCTAAAAATAATTAAGATACAAATCAGAGGAACTCATAGGGGCTTTACAATAATAAGTGATATTATCCTTACCAGTTGACTTATCTTTAGCATATGGAGACATGTTGCAATAAAATATGTCTGATAAGTGGATTTACAGATTATACACTCTCATCTCAACCAAATACAATGCTTGCAAAATGGACAAGTTGCTTAAACAACTTATATAATGAAGCCAGGTATTAAACGTAATGCCTACAATACATGTACATGTAGACCACAGAATAGAAAAGAAATTGACACATAAATACTTCTGTTTCTTGTCTGAATACACACTTGACCATATTACAAAGTAATATCAATCTATTGACTTCAGACAAGAAGCATAAAATAATGAAGATTGTCTTAAAAGTGGATATCATCTTCAGTCCCTAACATCTACCATGACATTTAGGTTTGCTGTGCCTTGAAATAATAGCCATTAATATTATGATGTTGCCATGACTGGAAAGATATTTTTAAAGTCAGTTCATTTTTTATCTATCTGGTTTATTATTAATATGTTTGAATCACTTTATATATGTAAAATTTATTTTTTATTACTATACAATCTTAACATTATTTCTAATAAGTAAATAGACATTATCCTGGAATGGACAGTGGCCATTTCACATTAGAAAGTAGTTGGTAAGCATATAGCTTATATTATGGTGGTACTTTACAGACATTCCCTTTTATAACTTAATAAGAGGGTTTTAAAGGAAACTTATAAGACATAATTTAATATAAAGTAGTTAACTATTAGGATTTTATGAACTCACATCACATGATTTGCAGGAAAATTATATTACTTTGTATACCAGTCTGGCTTAAAGAAGAAGAAGAAGAATCTTCTCTTAATGCCCATTTGTCTTATATCAAGTTTTCTTTTTGTTAGCTGACTGTCTTGAAGTAACTGGAAAAAAACAAAGAGTTCTTTGGAGCTGATTTCTATGCATTGAAGCCTGATAGATTGTTTTTAAAGCAGTGAGGCAAATTGGGAATGAGAATTTGCTTCTTTTTTTTTTAAATCACCCCCCTACACCAAAAAAGCAGTTTTTGGAAGCTTCATGAATTTCACTGAATATCATTAATAAACCTTAAACTTTTGTGTGTGAATTATAGGCCAAATCCATATTTTTTTATCTTCTCATGTTTTCCCACCATGACATATACTGTAGGCTACATTGGTGCCAATGAAATCTCTTGGGATTCCTTTTATTGTTTTTAGAATCCTGATTTTCTGTCTGTTTACTTTCAGTAGCACACACTTGTGGCTCTCTTCAGGTGGCTGCTGTGGCTGGAGTATCTTTGCCTGCTGGCACTCAGAGCTAGAAATTTTGGGAGTTTGTTCCCACTTCCCCACTCCCCAGGAATCCCTTAGCCAATGTCTAACCAGGGCAGGATTATGAAGACTCAGCTCCCCTACCTTAAACCAAGACAAGCTCTTACTACATGATTTACATCCCAGTGTTTCTTTGCAGGATCAGACTACTGCCTGAAATTGCACTTTTGTTTGGCCTCTTTCTTTTCTGTTCCACATCTCCTATTCCATGATCATTTTTTCCTTGATAAATAATTTGCACATGAGTTCTCAACATGCCTTTCTATTTTGAGGAGTATTAGGTCAAAAAAGTTTAAAGACTATTGGTGTAGAGGAGAGAAACCAATTTACTATTGAGGTTTAGATGGAACAGGAACAATAATAAAACAAAATAAAGTAAAAGCCACCACAAACAAAAATCACCCAGTGTAAGTCAGCACTACCCTGAACAAAGCTGCATGCATTTATGAACACCTAGCAATGAGAAGAGAAGAGAGGTAGATGTGAGCAGAGTAGACTTGTGTCCCAATTTTCCCAAAGCAGATTGGCTTACATCGATGAGTCATTCTTTTATTGATTTGTAGGGTGATGAGCCCAGTGCTTTACTCTGAGAAGGCAACCCAAAGTTCCACAGCACACACTGTCATGCTTCTGGCCTACACTCATTCACAAGTCTTGCTCAGTGTCACTTGTGCCACTAATAAGTGGATCATACAGCCAGCCCAAACTGAATACCCTGAGGCACAGCTCAGTGGGGGCCATTTTTGGATATGTATTTAATAAGATGGAATACAGAATGCATGAAGCATTCACTTTGTTCCAGAGTGGGTTGGGACACCAGGAGGAGATGCTGAGCAGAAGACTTTACTACAAAACGGTAACTAGTTAAAAGAATAGAGCACACTGGTTGGACCCTACTTGGCATCCCCATAAGTTGCCTTGAGATGTGGATTCTGAACTGAGAACGTGTGGCACTGTCAGGAACCTGCTAGGGTAGTGCTGAGTGATTTTGCAGCAGAGGTGCAAGAGCTAGATAGTATGTAGGATAGATATATCAACCCTCAGATGTCTGTGAACAAGTAGGAGTCAAGCGGAAGCAAATTCAGCAAGGGGGAATGAGCGGTGCCCCTGAAGAGCACAGCAAAAGGCAAATGAACAGACCAGCACAAGAGGCAAGCAGGGTGTACAGGGACCCAGCAGCCAAGAGAGTGGTGACCTTGGGCATTGGGACTAGCCAGCTTATGCACGCACACAGACAGCTTAAAGGCCCAGGGACCTCATTTTTTCATGTAACGAGATCTTGCAAGCCATACATCCCTTCCCTCTATATCCCCTTAGCCCCCAAGCATTTGGGAATTTAGCATCTTAATTTCTATTCTCAGAAAACTATTTGTCTCTTCTGTGTTGAAAATAGGGTTTCTTATTGCCCTGGATAGCTCTGGATTTAATGAGAAAGGAATTATGTTTCACAGATAGAAAATTTGAGACTCATGGAGGTTATTCCATCAAGTTGACATCACAGTAGCAGGAAGGAGCTGGCGTTCAGACTCAAATTTGCTGCCTAGCCCTGTGTTCTTTCCACTTTACTGTACTATCTCCAGTATTTCTTTTACTGAAAGGTGCAATTGAAATACAATTCTCAGAAATTCATCACGTTTTAATCTTTACTTTTCACCAATAAATACATTTTCTGGTTGTTTGTAATAACTGTAATCTAGAAACCACTACATATTAATAAAAACTAACACCAATTTGTTTTTAGGTGTTCATTTATGCAGTGTGACTGAAGTCAGCTGTGTAAAAGTGACGGGAGAGAGGATTTCTTATGGCTCATTAGTAGAACATACAGCAGCAATCAGTTGTGGTATTTCGTAGTCACCACACATGCAAGATAAAGATTTATTTAAGCAAAGGAATTAAACTTGAAAAAAGCAGACAAGAAACAAGGGGGTTGGAGGTGGTTATCAAATAGATTCCCAATTGAATCAAGCTTTTACCAAGTCACATGGATTCTTTCAGTTTTAAAATTATATGTATGTCTAAGTTTAACAAGAAGCATTTTCCACCATCTCCCTGTTTCCTCCACTTTCTCAATCCTTCTGCTTTACTATCATTTATAGGAATATAATGTGCCAAAAATAGTAATCACAAAATCGATTTTAGAGATACCCTTACAGTACAACAAAATTATAGCTTAAACTTATTAAGTACTTGCTGTGTATCACACATCAATATCTTACATTGATTAATTCATTAATTTTAACAACACTTTCAAGAAGCTAGTTAGTATTTCCCTGATTAGAAAATGAGGCACAGAGAGGTTAAATAAATTGTAAAAAATGACATCATTTACTAAACAGTAGAGTTGGGATATGAACTCAAGTAGACTGGCTTCACAATCTACTTTACTAACCCGTGGATGCACTTCCTCTCTATCTAAGTTACTGTATTTGAGCGATATTTCAGATCGTCTTTTCCCTAAATCTCATAAACATATTCATATGCATGAAAATGTAGAGGTTTTAAGTAACTTTTTGCTTCTTAAAATAGTTACTGTGCATTAAAAATAGTCTTAGGTAATAGAGGGGAAAATAAAATGACTTGGTCCAGAGAGAAGACAGAATGGACATACAGATATGCCAAGGAACACCTCTCATGTTCCGTAAGACCTGGTAAGCCAAAAACTAACAACCATTATTGTCTTTGGATAGGATGTCTGTGAACCTAAGGAAAGGGCTTTATGATGTGTGGTAACAGTTTTGGCAGGTTTCAAGACAGGCATTCTCTCTGACCATCAGATAGGTTCTTTGTAGAAACTGTTAACATTCTTGAAAGAGGCTTTAAAGAAGTAACATATGATATCCAAGACTATAGAAAGGTATGGTGTTAAATTTTCAGGAATATAAGCTCTACTAACAGTATCATGGTGTTAAATTTTCAGGAATATAAGCTCTGCTAACAGTATCTCAAGATCTATTTGTGGTGGAAAAGAGAAAGGGGACTACACATTAACTACTTATTTTGTCTTTAGTTAAACTGACATTGAATTACATTTTCACACATTGTTACTCATTAGGGCTGCCAAAGCGGGACTATTCCTCATTTTACTTGTATTAAGGACCATTTTTTTAAAAGTATCACTGATATACAATCTTGTGAAGGTTTCACATGAACAACATTGTGGTTTCAACATTTACCCATATTGGCAAGTCCCCACCCCCCACCCCATTGCAGTCACCATCTATCAATATAATAAGATGCTATAGAGTCATTACTTGTCTTCTCTGTGCTGTACTGCCTTCCCCGTGACCTACCTTTATTGTAATTGCGAATTATAGTGCCACTTAATCCCCTTCTCCCTCCCCCCACAACACCCACCTTCCCCAACCCCTTCCCTTTGGTAACCACTAGTCCCTTCTTGGGTTCTGTGAGTCTGCTGCTGTTTTGTTACTTCAGTTTTTCTTTGTTGTTATACTCCACAAATGAGTCAAGTCATTTGGTACTTGTCTTTTTCCACCTAGCTTATTTGATTCAGCATAATACCTTCTAGTTCCACCCATGCTGCTACAAATGGTAGGATTTCTTTTTTATGGCTGAATAATATTCCATTGTGTATATGTACTTCATATTCTTCATCCATTCATCTACTGATGAACACTTAAGTTGATTCCATATCTTGGCTACTGTAAATAGTTCTGTGATAAACATAGCAGTGCATATGTCTTTTCAAATCAGGGATATTGTTTTCTTCAGGTAAATTCCAAGAAGTAGAATTATTGGGTCAAATTGTATTTCTATTTTCAGTTTTTTGAGGAACTTCCATATTACTCTCCACAATGGATGAACTAGTTTACATTCCTACTAGCAGTGTAGGAGGGTTCCCCTTTCTCTGCATCCTTGCCAGCATTTGTTGTTGTTTGTCTTTTGGATGGTGGCCATACTAACTGGTGTGAGGTAATATCTCATTGTGGCTTTAATTTGCATTTCCCTGATGATTAGCGATGTGGAGCATCTTTTCCTGAATTTCTTCTTTGGAGAAGTGTCTGTTCATATTGTCTGCCCTTTTTTTTAATCAGGTTATTTGTTTTTTGGGTGTTGAGGCATATGAGCTCTTTATATATTTTGGATGTTAACCCCTTATTGAATAAGTCGGTTATGAATTACGAATATATTTTCTCATACTGTATGATGCCTTTTTGTTCTGCTGATGCTGTCCTTTGTTGTACAGAAGCTTTTTTGTTTGATGTGGTCCCACTTGTTCATTTGCTAGATCTCTTATTAACTGTTATTACACAATAAAAGTAGGAGACACAGAAAGTGTGAGGGAGGACAGGAAAAAAATGAATAAGACAAGATGAAAAGTCAGTCCAAATGTGTGTTACTAAGTTTGATTCCCTCTGGAGGCAGCTGGGCTTGATCATTCTTGGGATTTCTCAAGAACATACATAATGATTTTTAGATGTGTCAACCAAAGATTAACAAGGAAAAGCATTCATCCATCTCATCCCATTCCCTATTTTTTGAGGGTTAGTCCAGGAGCATTAAAGGTGAGTCAAAGTTTGTATTTAAGTGTTCAGCTGTAGGTAAAAAGGAGAATGTGAGGTTGGATGCCCTTCTGTTGTCATATCTACCATGAAGCTGGAAGGAAGGGAGTCAGTTGATGCCATCCATATGGGAGTAAAGAGCAGGGTGAAGAAGGATGGAGAAGAAATTTGGTGGTGCAAATGGAGGATATTCAGTATACACCCTTTAAAGGTTATTCTCAAAACTGTAGCCAGAATGATCTTTTTAAAACCTAATCCAGAACATGTCATTTCTGTGGTAAAAATCCCCACTATTTACCTTACTCCATTTTGTGATTTTTCCACATCACAAATTGAAATCAAATTTGTTAAAGAAGCAGACAGGTTTTCAGTTGGCTATATACAGAGAATAATTGTGCTGTGCTAAACTGAAATACTGTATAAATATTTGAAGCATGAATATTGCACTGAAAAGCATATTTGCATACAGAATTAAGTTGCTAACTGTTACTATGTAGTTTTATATCTTTGAAAACATGAAAGTAGTAATCAGCTCTGGAATGCTAGATTAAATGGATTAAATAGTCAAAAAGACAGAGTGCAACTCTTAGATGAAAACTAATAGAATCTGTGATGTCTTCTTATTAATAACATTTACCTGGACTGTGAATTTCTTGAGGTGTTTTTTTTTTTTAACTGGCTTGTTTAAAGACTCTCTAGCCTTTTAACTTTGAATCTTTGTTTAGTAGTGCAACATTCTCACTACAAATGGGTAAATTATTTTCAAATACTTGTGGAAGTGTCTACCATATTAAAAGGAATTCCTTTATTCAGTCCACAGATACTTGTTTGTCACTGTAATGGATTATGAGATCTCAAAAATAGAAAGCTAAAATATAATTCCATCTCTCAGTGAAGTCTCTGTATGGTGTAAATTATGTATTCAGATATAAAACATAGAGCAGAAAATCTAATTCATTCTTTGGAATCATATGTTGATTAACAGGGATCTTGAAAGTCTAGCAGGATACAGCAGAGGGAAAGGTGAATACATAAGCACAGGAATTTTAGAGATAATGGCTTATTCTGGAAGCTACTGTTTGTTATTGCAGCAGGATACTGAAATTTAAGAAAAGTTTATAATGGAGATGAGACCAAACAGATAGTAGGAATCAGATTATGTGACCTTTAACTGTCCCCTTAAGGAGTTTACCCTTTATTCTGGAGGTGATGACTAGCTACAGAAGGCTTTTCAGCAGCAAACTAAAAATGCCAAATTTATCCTTAAAATTTAAAAAAGTAATCCTAACATAAAATATTGTCTGGCTATATGGGCAGCTGGAACTAGGAGGTTTAGTTAGAAGGCTATTGACATCTTCAGGATAAGAGCTGTAACTGCCTGGATTAAATTTCTGACTAGGAAAATGGAAAGTACTGAAGGACTTCATGAGCTACCTAATAGGTAAAATCTTTCAAACTAGGTAAATCTGGGAAACCAGGATGAGAGAGTGGGAGAAATCTAGGAAATTCCCAGGCTTCCACCTTATGTGACTGGATGCATTGCAGTAAAACAGGCAACGTAAGAAGAATTTGGATTAGACAGGAAAGCTGAGAGACAAACTAGCTTTTCAGATACCTATCATTGTAAAATGAATTTCTTCACCCTGAGTGGCATAAAACAATCACTATTGTTTCATGATCATGGATTCTGTGTGTGAGAAACTCAGAAGGGCCCAGGAGGAATCACTTGTTTCTACTCCATAATGTCTGTAGCCTCAGCAGGGAAGATTTGAATGGTTGGGATTAAATGGAAAAACTGGTGTCAGGAATCATCTGGAGCAATTCGGTTTTCTTTTTTTTTTTTGTCTTAGAACACTTTCACATGTTTAAATTTATTGAGGACCTCAATAGGTCTTTATTTGGGTTATAAACATTGATATTTATCACACTAAATTTAATACAGAAATTTTAGAAGTATTTTTAATCTACTTAAAATAGCTACAATAAGCTTTTTAATTGATATCATATATAACTTTTAAATAAAAAGCTGTATTTTCCAAAAAAGAAAAATGTGGAAAGAGTGGCATTGTTTTACATTTTTGCAAAATCCCTTTAATTTGGAGTTAATATAAAACATCCAGCTTCTCACATCTGCTTCTGTGTCCAATGCTACAATATGTTGTTTTGACTGAAGTATAGAAGAAAATCTGACTTTACAGAAATATGAAGTTGGAAAGAGAGGAATATTTTAATAGTCTTTTCAGATAATTGTGAATATTTTCCTTCAATATTGTACCAAAACTTGACAAGAGGTATTTTCTTTAAGTTCCATTTCAATGTGGAATCTGGAACTGTATTAGTGAGCTTTTTCACTGTGTTACATTAAAATCCATTGACTTCTCTTGCACTTTGAATGGATCTTTTATCCATGAATAATTTTTATAATGTCCACATATCATTAGGAAAATATTGTTTCACTGAGCTATGCAGATCCTGCAGACATTGATCTATTTCATTATAAAAATCAAAAACTGACATTTATTAAAATCACCAGCCATTTCATCAGAACAGACTTGAGAAGCTATTAAGCTAATAGTGGCAGATGAAAATCAAAATTTATCATTGACAATCAATACTGTCAATTTTTTTCTTTGAAATACTTTTTTTAGAAGAAAATACTTCCCAAATGCCTAGTGATGAATACCATAGTTTTTTCATTCTTTCATGTAAAAATGGTGTTCTATGAAAGAAGCACTTCATTTAACTCACAACTCAATTGCATAAATGCTTTGCCTTGCGACAAACATCAATCACACTTTAGTATGCAGCAATGCATTTTAAAAGACGAGTAGTATGGGATTTTGATTTGATAAAATTAATACTTTTTTCTGTATCACCAAGGATATTCTTAGGTAAAAATGACATTTTTCCCCTGCAACTCCATGACAATGAAGAATTTAGAGCCCAATAGTACAGTGTGGAATCTCTGCCTTAATTCATGCTAAGCCGTTAAGACTCTTTGTACCACTTCAAATATGAAAACAGTGCAAAAGGCAAGTAATGTCTTACCATCATTAAGAAAATAGTTTTGACCTCACAGACTCCTTGAAAAATCTCAGTGGCTCTGGACTAAACTGAATCACTGATCTTAAATTTATATTATTGAACTGGGATAATTTGAAGACTTGCTCCACTGAGACAATGGACTGTTGTGTCCCAACTTGGTTTCTCCACATTGCTGGGCTGCTTCGCAGCATAACAGCTTTGGGGGAGTTGAACATCTTAAATGGTGTCTTAGTGAATGCCACAGAAAGCAAGGCAGAAGCTGAATGGCCTTTCATACTTTAGCCTCTACAGTGACATAGCAATTATATCCTATTGTCACAAGCTCTAGGGGAGGAGGCATATACTCCCACCTCTCAATGGGAAGACTACTCAGTAATTTGCAGCCATATTTTAAAAGTTCCACAGATTTTCACCATAAATCATTTACATTCCTCCACTATGCAAAATACAGTTCCCCCTCCGAACACCTCCATCAAAATCTCTAATCTATCCCATTAGAGTCAGGCTCAAGATTCAGGATGTGGTTATCTAACTCAGGTCTAGGTATGGATGAGGATCCTTGGGTTTTGTTCCTTAGTAGGATTCCCCTTGATTTGAAGACTTATGCTCTAAAGTGATCAGTTCTCTGTCCCACAATCACCCAACATACAATGATTGTCAGGAATAAGATGACATAATTGGCATTTCAAGTTAAAAAGAGGAGAAATGAGAGGCACAGAGCAGTCACTTTTCATTAATAATTCGTAAATTTGACAGAGTTCCTTTCATCAGTTCCTTGATTAGGGTCCAGTTCTCTCCCTACTGCTCTACTACCTTTACTACTGAACTGCCCAATAGACTTAATTGTGCCAAGTCCTCTTTCCTTTTCCACAGGAAATAGCCTGTTCACCATAGAAATACTGAGGTTCAAGTGTGTCTTTTTATTTTATCCTGAGTCTGGCTTTTCACTTGTTCAGCTAGTAATTTGATGGAATTATCAAGTTTCTACTCTTAAAAGTAGTCCTGACCTACTTATTCACTGTTTAATATGTGAGTTCAATGTATGCCACTGGGATACAGAATTGAACAGGTTAGGTATGGTCCCTGCACTCACAGAAAGTAGAACCTAATTTGACAGCTTTTATCATTGAGATTCAAGCCATAGAAGAAAAATACAGGTGTCTACGAAACGTAGACCAGAAGAATAGACCTATTCTGGATTGTCAAAGAAGGCTTCTTTAAGGAAGTGACTTTTAAGCTAAGCTCTGAAGGATGAGTAAAAATTAACTTTAATGTGTGCACTTTTCTTGTTGTGGTGCTCTCTTTATGTATATGCACTCACGTGGCATTAAATTGATGCCTTCTGATAGCTAAAAATAACATTTTTATTTTTTAATATAAATCTAAAACAACCTAAAAGGTATATCTTTTATCCTAATTTTAGACATCTAGCAAATGTAGAGGGAAGAGATTTTGTTCCCTTTCTGTTATGGATGTAGTCCTTATTATAATTTCATCCTTACACAGCTAAATCTGATGCATCAATAGTGCCATGATGATATTGGTAAGCACACATATGTGCTCACATGAGTGATTATTCCTCATCATTTGATCTCTTCCATAAAAAGAATAAAAGTTACTGTTGAAATAAATAAGAATAAGGAATACAGCTTATGGTTATGGGCCTTGTGCCTATGATTAAATATTTAACAAGGTTCCACTGGAAGCCTGCATTTTCAGGGATTTATTGTTCTGATATAAAATTCACTAGGATTAAACTAGGCAGACAGCAACTTTTTATTTTCTAAATCTCATTTAAATTGGTTTGCCTGTTTTATGTTATGGAAGTTTAAAGATAAAACACACATGGTATTTCTAGTCCTCAATTACCTCTGAGCTGCTTTTAACTCAGCACTTGTCTGAATTAAAAAAAATATTAATAATAATAAAACTGACAAAAGATTTATAGATATATATTTCATGACAGAAAACAAGAGTATGAGCTAGGTTTCTGGTAATTAGATGCATTTTCAACTAATTGTGTTATCTCCTCTTTCAATAGAATTATGCAGCATCTGTAAACTGGGACTTCTGTGTGGTACCGTTTCTGCTGTCCTCAACTGATTTTTATCTCCACAGATAGATAGGTTGATTGATCTTTCTTTTTTTAGATATTTGCAATGCCTGGCTTTTAATTTGACTCATATTAAAATAGACATTTATAATAGTATGGATTTTGTTTTGTTTTGCACAGAAATTTAAGACTTTTTTAATTTAACATTTTTTATACAGTGTCTTTAAGAAGCTAATTCCAATAGCTCTGAGCATAAAAAAAGCCATCTCTTCTCCCTTCATTTTTAATAAAAAATATAAATTAGGATAATTAAAGAGCATGTTTGATATTGTTATTATCTATAAAACAGGAAAATCAATAATGTGGTTAGAGTATCTGTAGACTTGTCACCAATTATTGCTGACCAGACTAGGATGCCCATAATGATGGTTGGAAGTGTAAATTTAATGTATAATAATAATTCCTCACAGAGTGTGAAGCTCAACAGGACTAGAAATTTTATCAGAAAAAGAAATTAGAAAACTGAAATAGATTAAATATAGTTGGGTCATTTGGGAGTTAAGGAAGGGAATTAAAAAAGAGTGAAAGGAAGCAAGCTCAGTCTGAAAGTTTGAGTTCAGATACCCATTAAGATAATAGTGAAAGAGAAGTTGTATAGAGAAAGAAAGGAAGAAGACATAGCCACTGGGGAGGGAGTGGTATATGAAATTAGATTGCCAGAAAGAGTCTCCTGTGCAGCCAACAGGTAGTTGGGAAACTGGGATTGAAACCTCTTAGTGGCCAAGTTTGAAGATGTGGAGTTGGAAGTCACCTGCCCAGAGGAAACATTAAATCAGATGGCCAGGGAACTGAGGAATGAAAGGTAGGGAAGAACAGTATCAGGAACTCGTTCATTGTGGAATGTATATATTAAATGGGAGGAAAGAGGAAGAGGAGCTGGAAAAGTTAGAAAATAAGTTAACTGAAGAAAGAGGAGAGTTAAGAAACTAAACACCTTGTTCAAGTAAACACCTATTGTAATTCTGTAAGATAGGCTGGCATAGATGTGTGGAATACGTGTAGATAAAAGACTATGCTAGGTGATGCCCAATATAGAAAGATGAAAAAATTCAATCCCATAATTTAAAGAAGTTTGCAGTGAAAAATAGAGTTATAAACTATAGATTTTCTAGATTATATAATCTCTTTATAGAAATCATTTGATGAAGACAACATCAGAAAAGATAGTGGGGGAATGTATGGAAGTTGGGGTTCCTATGGTCAGGATCCTCACTGAACTTAACCACCTGATGATGTAACTGGCCTGTTGCTGGGCTGCCGCTTCCACACCTGTAGGCAATAAGCTATTATTGCGCTATATAGAGAGCTCGGCCCAGTGCTTTGGGTGGAGGTAGAGACGCTAGTGCTCGACCTACCATCGGAGAACAACCGGGGTAATAAACCCTTTCACCCCAAGAACGTTTTGCTGTCGATGTCTTTGGTCACACTGAATCCATAGCGATCTTGCCGAGGGCTGAAACCCATTGGCAAGACAGGGAAATACTGGATTTGAGAATGAGTAAGTGTTTTCTCTTTTTAAATGAACATATCTTATAAACCTATTTTCCTTATAGCAGATGTGAATTTCATATACAATTTCCTGAGTCAAAGCATTTTTGCATTTGGCTTTAGGGGAGATAATTGAATGCAAAGATCAGCTGAACTCTAGAGGCAATTAACATCTGATTTAAATTTAGTCTTCCATGGAGCTTGGGTGATTAGACTACCACTTAGCAGGAATATATCCATCAAATAGCCAGGGGGCAAGCACACCTGTTATCACTACAGCTGGTTTGCAAATGTCACTGCTGTTTCATATAAATAAAACAATTAAATGGATAAACAGCATTTCAGAAGCATATCATGATGTCATTGTAGGGTGTTTTGATGATTTGTGCATTTCTTCACAAACTAATATAGTATATTTGTTAAAATGATATAGTAACATTTAAAGAAACCATATGCTCAGCAAGTAATTGAGTCATTATGGAATGTAACATTCATCTACAAATTAAAGTGTTTTTCCTTATTATGGATATAAAACCTCTGTCTTACATAGAATGAGTGAACAGGCTGGAAAATGAACAGTGCAAATGACTATTTAGATGTTATTTATAAAAATGATGCCAAAATATAGAAAACTGATTTCTTTTAAAAACAGATAATAGTAAATTCAAAAAGCAAGGCATCAAACTATGTATTTTTTATGTATGTTCTGGCTGATTTATGTTAGGGTATTGTCTGTGTAATAAATATTTCCTATGAAAGCTAAAGAAATGTGTTTTAAAACTACCATTTTTATAGAATGGAGGGGAAAGCTATTGATAAATTGCATTGATGATATGATTGTCATCAACTACATATAAGAATATACATATGATGGTTATTATGAACTATTTTGTATATACTATACTATCTCATAAGAATCTATATTAAAATATTATGATTATATGAAAGTAGAAATAAAGAAAAAATATATAATACTTCCTTGTCTAAGGTGGTCATAGCAATAAGCCACATATAAATGGAGTGTTACATGAGGTCTGTCACATGTGGCTGCTCTTAATACAAGATCGACAGAAAATAACATGTCAGGGTTCTTAATACAAGGCAGAATAGTAAATTCAGTGTCAAGGCAAAAATTCCACTGGCCTATGTTAAACAGGCAAGGAAGATTTTTATTTAAAGCTATTACAATACAGGAGTGAGAACAGAACTCAGCCTGAACTCAACTCCACTGACACAAAAGCCTACAGTGTTTTTTAAGAGCTGGAATGAGGTGACTGTCATAGGTCATTCATCCTTCAATCAGGAGGGAGATTGCAGGCCATTAGTGTTTGTTAACTGAGTTTATCCAAAGGAAAAGTAAACTTTCTCCTATCTTTACTACAGGAGGTAATTTAATCACTAGAAACAAGTGGCCCTGCAGAAGTTCCTACCCTTCCACAAATTGAAGAACAGGTGCTATCTTACTTGATGATTGCATTTCAAATAGATGATTCCCAGGTCCTTGAGAAAGACATTTGTGTTCTGTAAAATTGGCAAGAGGCATTAAAGAGATTTACATCTTAAGGGGCAGAGAAAAGATTTATAATTACAAATTTTCTAAAGTAAATGCTCTAAGGAAAGGGAGGTCAGGAGCCTAGTGTTAAAGAAGCCTCCCTAAAGGTTAATGAAGCTAAGGAGATACTTTTTAAGGCCTTTCTGGCACCAAGAACCACATTCTCATAAGGATCCAGCGCCTCAAATATTCCTTAGGTGAGCATTTCTTAAATGAGCTAATTGAAAATCAGGATGTTATTTCAGTATTGCTGCTGTTATATAAAACAGTCTTCCTCACCCTTTTCCCATAGTGTGGAACACATAGAAAACAATATTTGAATGACTGTATGAATTCAGTTTACTAACAATCAGATTAAACTTGTTCAGCCTCCATAAACTCCACCCTGAGGGGAAATCCCAGCACCCTTACAGTCTTTTCTAGAAAGTTTTGATAAAGAATGAATTTTGCAGTGAAAGTGACCTTGCATGTTAATTGAAATAGTTTATTTTCTTTATCAGTAGAGTGATGTTCCAACTTTCCATCTCACTGTTGGATCTCACCCTCCCTCCCCCAGTCTGGTTCTTCCTATTTATCCAAATATCCCTTCTGTTAATTTCTTGGTACACACTGTCTATTTCAGCTAGACACGGATCTTCAGTTTGTGCTTTCACACAGTCTTGATCCTGTGGCTTTGTATTTCCTAAAACATTTTGCCCTTTCCTTCAGCTTGTTCATATACCAATAGTGAATCAACACTCAAGTCTCCATCTTTCATTAAGCTTTCTTTTATTGTTCTACCATCATTGATCTCTCCTTTCAAATGTTTATTGGCTATTACTGCCTATAGAATTTACTTCAGCATTTCATTAAATATTGACACAAGGCAGATTATGATTGTTCTGTAGGTTTATGTCATGTCCACATAATGAGATTATTTTCTTCTAGAAGGCTTTAGTGTTTCTATGCCTTTCTTCTCATCACAGGAAGATTTTGATGGTATCTACTGAATTAAAAACAAATAAGAAAAGTAAATGTCATTATGACAGATTTACTTTAAGAAAATTTAGCAATATTACTACACTATATTGTCTTAATTTAAAAGTGGCCTTTCTATACAACATAGGGCTGGATTAATATACCAGATATACCCAAACAAACACAATTGATGTATAGTTTAATTAGGTACCCTGACTAATAAAACAATCCACATGGCTAAATCAAATGTAGCCACAGAATAGTAATTCTGTGAGCCCAATGATATTCTGTGGAGATGTAGCCAGAATTTCCACTTCACCGTTTATCCCCTCTTCACCATTTATCCATTTGTTATGTGAAACTATTATTTTCTTCCTATAACTGCAAGTATGTTTTTTAATTTGTTGTCAGAGGTGTTAGATGCCTGGCTATAAATTTAAGAATGGTACCTCTGGCTGCTGTATATTTAGAGATGTTCCAGAGAATAAGATATAAAGAGATATCCCAGGTTACCTATTTTCTCACCTCTTTCAATGACTGAGTAAAGCTAATCTTTGCTCACTGATACCAATGACCCATAATATGCTTTTGGGATTGTAAATGAATCCATATCTAATATCTTACTATCAATTTTCCATCCCTATTAAATTCACTGAAGATTGGTGTATCTGTTATGGTCCTTTTAAAATTAATTTCAAATTATATGTTATCTATCCACACTGTAGCTTTTAAAGGAAATCATTTTTTAATTATGCTAGATTAATGATTGCAATATTTCCTGGTTAAGAATTTCATTTGCTCAGAATGGAAATTAAATTATATGTTAAAATGAACAGCTTGCGTTTATAAAGAAAAAGAGTCTGAGTGTAGTAACATTACTTTCTGGGATATATTGAAAGGCCTTGTAACAAATGCTGAATATTAAAATGTGCTGTTCCTATTATATTACTACCACTGTTATTACTATGTATACTATCAATATGATATTTAGGAACCTCCCTAACAAGTTTGCTATTCTGATCTATCAAAATTTTGACTTTCCATGATATTAACTGTGCTCTTAAACATTTTTTAATTTTACTGTTTTCAATTGGAATAAAAATACTATGAAAGAAATACTCTCCTGATTACTCTACCTTAAACTGAGCCTACATTTTATTGCGCTGAGATTAAAGTCTGTAGAAATGGTCACTTGAGATAAAGTTGACAATTTCCAGAGGTATAAAACAAAGATATGTCATAACTCACTTTCCTTAAACTTGTATCTTAATGATTCATAACTGCTTCTGGAAGATTTGGATCCATGTGTTCCTTCTTTGAGGGGTGAATATTTTTTATTGTATTCATATTGATGTCATGATATTTACTGTCAGTAGATATAGCTTCAAAGTGTCGCACTACAAAATATTGTCACATCAGTGGTTAAAGGATACTATTCTAAAATTAAATCATTTTGTGCATTCAACAATAATAACCAGCTTATTTCCAATTCTTTACAAAGGTCATTTATAATTAATCTATATGAAAGTCCGACCCCACCAAAAAAAAGAAAATTACAGACCAATATCCCTGATGAATGTAGATGCAAGAATACTCAACAAAGTATTAGCAAACCAAATTCAAAAATACATCAAAAGGGTCATACACCATGATCAACTGGGATTCACCTCAGGGATGCAAGGATGGTACAACATTCGAAAATCCATCAACATCATCCACCACATCAACAAAAAGAAGGACAAGAACCACATGATCATCTCCATAGATGCTGAAAAAGCATTTGACAAAATTCAACATCCATTCATGATAAAAACTCTTAACAAAATAGGTATAGAGGGCAAGTACCTCAACATAATAAAGGTCATATATGACAAACCCACAGCCAACATCATACTTAACAGCAAGAAACTGAAAGCTTTTCACCTAAGATCGGGAACAAGACAGAGATTCCCACTCTCCCCACTGTTATTCAACATAGTACTGGAGGTCCTAGCCACGGCAATCAAACAAAACAAAGAAATACAAGGCATCAGATTGGTAAAGAAGTCAAACTGCCACTATTTGCAGATGACATGATATTGTACATAAAAAACCCTAAAGACTCCATTCCAAAACTACTAGAACTAATATCGGAATTCAGCAAAGTTGCAGGATACAAAATTGATACACAGAAATCTGTTGCTTTCCTATACACTAACGGTGAACAAGCAGAGAGAGAAATCAGGAAAACAATTCCATTCACAATTGCATCAAAAAGAATAAAATACCTAGGAATAAACTAACCAAGAAAATGAAAGACCTATACCCTGAAAACTACAAGATACTCTGAAGAGAAATTAAAGAGGACACTAACAAATGGAAATTCATCATATGCTCCTGGCTAGGAAGAATTAATATTGTCAAAATGGCCATCCTGCCTAAAGCAATCTACAGATCCAATGCAATCCCTATCAAATTACCAACAGCATTCTTCAATGAACTGGAACAAATAGTTCAAAAATTCATACAGAACCACCAAAGACCCCAAATAGCCAAAGCACTCCTGAGGAGGAAGAATAAAGTAGGGGGGGATCTCGCTTCCCAACTTCAAGCTCTACTACAAAGCCACAGTAATCAAGACAGTTTGGTACTGGCACAAGAACAGACCCACAGACCAGGGGAACAGAATAGAAGCTCCAGATATTAACCCAAACTTACATAGTCAATTAATATACAATAAAGGAGCCATGGATATACAACTGGGAAATGACAGCCTCTTCAACAAGCTGGTGTTGGAAAAACTGGACAGCTACATGTAAGAGAATGAAACTGGATTATTGTCTAACCCAATATGCAAAAGTAAACTTGAAATGGATCAAAGACATGAATGTAAGTCATGAAACCATAAAACTCTTAGAAAAAAAACATAGGCAAAAATATCTTCAACATAAACATGAGCAAATTCTTCATGAACATATCCACCTGTGCAAGGGAAACAAAAGCAAAGATGAACAAGAGGGACTATATCAAGCTGAAAAGCTTCTCTACAGCAAAGGACATCATCAGTAGAACAATACAGTATGGGAGAATATATTCATAAATGACATATCCAATAAAGGATTGACATTCAAAATATACAAAGAGCTCACGCACCTTAACAAGAAGCAAATAATCCAGTTAAAAAATGGGCAGAGGATCTGAACAGACACTTCACCAAAGAAGAATTAATTCAGATGGCCAACAGGCACATGAAAAGTTGCTCCACATTGCTAATCATCAAGAAATGCAAATTAGAACCACAATGAGATATCACCTCACACTAGTAAGGATGGCCACCATCCAAAAGACAAACAACAACAAATGTTGGTGAGGATGTGGAGAAAGGTGAACCTTCCTACCCTGCTGGTGGGAATGTAAATTAGTTCAACCATTGTGGAAAGCAGTATGGAGGGTCCTCAAAAAACTCAAAATAGAAATACCATTTGACCCAGGAATTCCACTTCTAGGAATTTAACCTAAGAATGCAACAGCCCAGTTTGAAAAAGAAATATGCACCCCTATGTTTATTGCAGCACTATTTACAATAGCTAAGAATTGGAAGCTACCTAAGTGTCCATCAGTAGATGAATGGATAAAGAAGATGTGGTACATATACACAATGGAATATTATTCAGCCATAAGAAGAAAATAAATCATACCATTTGCAACAACATGTATGGAGCTAGAGGGTATTATGCTCAGTAAAATAAACCAGGCAGAGAAAGACAAGTACCAAATCATTTCACTCATCTGTGGAGTATAAGAACAAAGAAAAAAACTGAAGGAACAAAACAGCAGCAGACTCACAGAACCCAAGAGTGGACTAACAGTTACCAAAGGGAAAGGGATTGGGGAGGATGGGTGGGAAGGGAGGAATAAGGGGGGAAAAGGGGCATTACTATTAGCTCACATAATGTGGGGTAGGGTGGCATGGGGAGGGTTGTACAACACAGAGAATACAAGTAGTGATTCTATAGCATCTTACCACACTGATGGACAGTGACTGTAATGGGATATTTGGGGGACACTTGATAGTGAGGGGAGTCTAGTTACCATAATGTCACTCATGTAATTGTTGATTAATGATATCAAATTTTTAAAAATTAAATTAAAAAAAAGTCTGGTCCAAGAATCCATATCACTGAACAGTAAATATTGGTGGCATAATTTACTGAGACTTTTAAAAATGTTAATTTGGCAATTGATAATACTTACTTTTACATTTTTCTAGACAAAAATAACTGCAGTTGGTCTGTGGGCAAATACTTTGGCCATTTTATCGGTGTGTTGTTAAGTAGACATTATCATTTTCTGAAGAAAATCTCAATTATACCTGAGGCTCAGTATGGAAGTGGTACAGACTATCTCATCAGATATCATGTTACATTATGTATATACAAGGATGTCACTGTTTTCTTCACTCACAGTATGGTTTTGTCCCCAGTTGGCAGCAAAGTGTAGGTGCACAAAATAGAACCTCTGACTCTGAATGTTTAAAGTGATTATCAGTGAGGATGTCCACTCATTTCACTAGATCAACGTGTAATTGCTTAGTTATTAAATTAGTTGTTTTAGTTCTCCTAAACCACCAGGAAAGCTTGTGGAAAATCTCTTTGGCTGAATTGTGTGACTGTTATAATGTTGCACTGAAGAGAATGCTGTTTTGTTTGACATAGGATTATCTGTTTTCAGACACAGAGAAGATACTTTTAGGTCTCAGTACTTGAAAAATATTACTTTATTGAATAATTCTAAAAATGTGGGAAATAGTAAAAGCTTGAAGCTGAACTTGTTCACCCTTTTACTTTGGTTTCTGGGAAGCTAAGAAAATTTTTTACCTATTTCAAGCTACTTATGTGATGGATTACTATTCGTTATTCTAAAATAGTTCCTGATTGAATTTTGTTTCCACACCGTCGGTTTTACTTTGATCTGATTTCCACATCTATTTGCTTTCTCCAAATTCTTTGGAAATGAGGCATCATACAATAAGATAATTATTTAAAATATACAGAAACTGCAAAGTGGGATCAAAACTTATCTTAGAAAAGGAGGAAAAATCAATGCCAATTAAGAGGAAGAAAGAAGGAGGGAGCAAAGACATATGTGGAATTCAAACCATGTCAGGCATTCTAAGTATTTCAAAAAATAGTCTAATTTGAGCATCGTAACAGTAAACTATCATATTACTAGCTATTATTGCTGAAATCTCTTTCTCCAAGTATTCATTTAAATCCTTTGCATATATTTAAAAATTTAACACAGTGGTCTCTAAGGTAGGTACTAGGATTATCCATGAGGTTCAAGTAGGGTAAATATCTTGGCTGAGATCACACAAGTAGTGTGTGGAGAAATGAGATCCAAACCCAGATGTTCCCACTCTAGAGCCTCTAATCATAACATGCTATGCTTTTCCTTATTATCTCCATTTAACCAATAAGGAAACTGTGGACCTTTAAATATGTGAATAATTAGAGAAAGGGCAGTGTGTGGTGGAGCCTAGATTCAAAGCCAGCGAGTTGGCAGTAGAATCTGTGCCTTTGTCCTCTATATCACTCTGTCTTCTAAAACACATTTAATGTTCCAAGAATTACTCAATGACAGTGTTTCAAAATACCTTTCCATGAAGCTTTAGTTAATGCAGTTATTTAGGTAGAAGTTTCTCAAAGTAAAAGAAACCTGGGATATGCTAAGTTATCTATCTCTAAAAATAACTCAGAACTTTTAGTGTTTTAATGCATTTTCCAGATTTACTTGAAAATGAGTCACTTCCATTTCTTTTAATTATCTCCCAAGATGGTTAAACTATAGACCACAATATTGAAAACAGTATTCTCTGCTACATGTCAGATTATTTTATGTTTCCTTATGACTTAATGGCTTTATGAGGATCATACAATAGAGACTAGAGTAATCAAACCTATCACAAAATGCAATGATTTGGAATGTATGAAGATTAATCAGATGTGTTGATTAAGACAATTGAATTTTCTTATATGTTGATATAAAATGATTTTCTGATATTTATTATTTAGTTATTAAAATGACCAAACTGTAATAAATTGTAAAGGTTAATTTAGATGAGTTTGCTTATATGTTAAAAGGACAAAACACACACACACACACTAATGAAGCAGTTCTCAAAGTATGAATAGGGGTTTTCTAGAGAAATACACTAAGTCATATTACATGAGAAACAGAGAAAACTGTCTTGATTATATAAACCAAATTGTATTTTACCTGCATTACTTGGGTAAATTTCCCCTGAATCATCTACAATTATTTTTTATTTCTTCATTAGTTTTAAATTAATATCCCTTGCCTAGCCTCCTTATTATGGTAAGCTGATTATCTCAACTCTAAAAATCTTTCTTGCTAAGAACTCATTTAGTTAGAAATATTAAATGCACAAAAAGGATCTCATTAAATTTTATGTAATAATACTTGATTCTAAATAAAGAACAAATAAAAGAGGAAAACGAGAATGCTGGCTTAATTTAAATTATAAGATATTTTAGAAGGAAGTTTATGACTTTCTGGCTTACTACTTTCAACAACTATAGACTAAAATATGAATTGGTGTTAGTAAATTGAACTAAGTTAATAAAAATTTATATAAGTAGCTAACACAGTTGAATTGTATCTTATAATCTTAAATTTCCCAGTTAGTTCATTAATTTTAAACTTTATACACAATAAAAACATGCAAATAATGCATAACTCATTCAGTCTTCAATAACAGGGTTCAAATTAATTTTCTATAGGAATGTTTTTGCTCTAATATTCTTTAGGCACAATCTTTTGGTAGTAAGTTAAATGGGTATCCCATCTGATCCTTTGGTAGCATAGAGTAGTAGAACATGCTAATTCTTCTATTCAGTTGCTGTATGAATTTGATTTTAACCTCCTTGAACTTCAGCTTCCTCAATTATGAAATAGTAATAATGAACCTGCTTTGAAAATTTTATGAGAATTATATTAAAACTCTACTGCTGTGTAACAAATTAGCATAAACTTAGAGGCTATTTGTTATCTTACAGTTCTGTAGGTCGTAAATCTGGGCACAGCATGACTCAACTGATTAGGGCCTTACAAGGGTAAAAATCAAGGTGTCAGCTGGCCTGGGCTATTGCTCTGGGTAAGAATCCACTTCCAAGCTCATTCGGGTTGTTGACAAAACTCAGTTCTTCACAATTGTAGGACTGTACAATTTTAGGTCACTGCCCAACTCTGTCTACAGAACCAGCAATAGTATGTTGAGTCTTTACATTCTCTCCCTTTTCTTCTGTTTATTGTTTTAATTTAAAAACTTTAATTTTTAGAGCAGTTTTAGATTTATAGAAAAACTGAGGAGATAATACAGTTTCCACATTCTCTCCTTCCTCCCAAAGTTTCCCCTATTACTGACATCTTGTATTAGTGTGGTGCATTTGCTACAACTAGTAGAAAAGTATTTGGGATATTATATAGTTAATTTTTATTAACTAAAATCTATACATTACATTAAAGTTCAGTTTGTATTGTACTGTTCTATGGGTTTTGACAAATGCATAATGCCATGTATCCACCATTGGCATATCATATAGAATAGTTTCACCTCTTAAAAAATATCTCCAGTGCTTCACCTATTCATTCCTCACCCCTCCAATCAAGCCCCTGGCAATTACTGATCTTTTTACTATTCCCACGGTTTTTTCTTTTCTAGAATGTCAGATAACTGAAATCATACAACATATAGCCTTTTCAGGTTGGCTACTTTCACTTAATAGTATACATTTAAGGTTCCTCCATATCTTGTTGTGACTTGCTAGCACATTTATTTTTAGTGATAAATAATACTCCATTGTCTGGATGTACCAAGCTTATTTATCCATTCCCCTGTTGAAGGACATCTTGCTTGCTTCCAAAATTTGGCAATTATGAGTAAAATTGCTATACACATTTGTGTGCAGGTTTTCATGTAGACATAAGTTTTCAACTCACTTGGGTAAATGCCAAAGAGCATGATTCCTGGATCACATAGAAAGAATATGTTGAGTTTAGTAAGCAACCGCCAAACTGTCTTCCAAAGTAGGTATACCATTTTGCATTCCCAACAGCAATGAATGAGGTTCCAGTTGCTTCACATACTTAATAGCATTTGATGTTTACAGTGTCCTAGATTTGAGCTATTGTAGATAGGTAGTGGCAATTCACATTTGCTTTAATTTGTATTTCCCTGACAACAGATAATGGGAAACATTTTTTCATATGCTTACTTGCTATCTGCATGATGTTTTTGGTGAGGTGTCTTTTAATATCTTTGGTTGACTTTTTACTCAGTTGTTTGTTTTCTTGAGTTTTAATAGTTACTTGTATATTTTGGATAACAATCCTTATCAGATATCTCTTTTTCAAAGATTTTTTCCCTATCTGTGCAGGAAAAAAAATTTCCAATTTTTTTTATTTTCTTGATGGTGTCTTTCACAGAGCAGATATTTTTATTTTAATTAAGTGCACCTTAAATTTTTTCTCTCATGGATCATCTATAAGCTTTGGAGTTGTATCTAAAAATTATTACCATAATCAAAATCACCCAGGTTTTCTCTTATGTTATCTTCTAGGAATTTTACAGCTTTATTTTTTACATTTAGGTCTGCAATCCATATTGAGTTAATTTTTGTGAAGGGCATGATATGTCCAGATTCATTTTATTGCATGGGAATATCCAGTTGTTCCAACAGCATTTGTTGAAAGTAACATCTTTGTTCCATTGTATTTCCTTTGCTTTTTTGTCAAAGACCAGTTGACTATATCTATGGGGGTCTATTTTTGGCTTTCTATTTGTTCCATTGATCCATTTGTCTATTCTTTTGCCACTACCACACTGTTTTGATTACTGTAACTTTATGATAAGTGTTAAAGTTGGATAGTGTCAGTTCTCCAACTTGTTTTTCTTCCATATTGTATTGGTTATTTTGGATCTTTTGCTGCTCTGTGTAAACTTTAGAATCAGATTCTCAACCACAAAATAACTTTCTGGGACTTTGATTGAGATTGTGTTGAATCTATAGATCAAGTTGGGAAGAATTTACATCTTGACAGTTTTGAGTTTTCTTACCCATGGACAAGACTACCTCTCCAATTATTTAGTTCTTTGATTTGTTCATCAGAATTTTGTAGCTTTCTTTATATAGTTCTTTTGTTAGACTTATACCTAAGTCTGTTTGTCTGTCTTTATTTTGGTGGGGTGATGATGGAAATGGTATTGTATTTTTAAATTCAAAGTCTACTTGTTCTTTTCTTGTATATGGGAAAACAATTTACTTTCGTATATTAACTGTGAATCCTGAAACCTTGCTTTAATCATGTATTAGTTCCAGGACATTTTTCTTATTTCATATTTTCTATATAATGAATCATTTCATCTATGAATGAAGGATTTTATTTCTTCCCTTCCTATCTGTATACCTTTTATTTCCTTTTCATATCTTACTGCATTAGCTAGGACTTCCAGTAGAATGTTGAAAAGGAGAGGTGAGAATAGACATTCTTGCCTTGTACCTGATATTAATGAGAAAGCATCTGGTTTCTTCCTATTAAGCATGATGTGAGCTACAGGTATTTTTTTAGATTTTTAAAAATCAAGGTGAGGAAATACCCCTATATTCCTAGTTTACAGAGAATTTTTTTCATAAATGGATGTTGAATTTTGTCAAGTGCTTTTTCTATATTCTGTTAATATGATGATGTGATTTCCTATTAATGTGATGGATTGCATTAGCTGCTTTTTGAATATAGAACCAGCCTTGCATACTGGCATAAATCCCAACTGGTCATGGTTTAAACTTGTTTTTATACATTATTGGGTTCTCTTTGCTAATATTTTGTTGTTGCATCTGTTTTGAGGAATATTGGTCTGTAGTTTTCTCTTATTGTAATATCTTTGTATGGCTTTGGTGTTAGGGCTCTGCTAGCCTCATAGAATGAGTTAGTAAGTATTCTCTCTTTTTCTATCCTCTGAAGTCATTGACAGAGAATTTGTATAACTTCATCCTTAAATGTTTGGTAGAATTCACCACTGAACATATCTGGATCTGTGATTTCTTTTTTGGATGATTATTAATTATTGAGTTACTTCTACAATAGATATAAGCCTATTCAGATCATTTATTTCTTCTTCTATGAGTTTTTGCAAATTGCGTCCTTCAAGTTATTGGTCCACTTCCTTTATATTATCAAATTTCATAGTATTTTTGGTTATTCTTTTTATTTCTATTGGATATGTATTTATGTCCTCTATTTCCTTCTTGATATTAGTGACTTGTATCGTCTCTTTATTTTTCTTAGTTAGCTTAACCAGAGACTTATTGATTTTATTGATCTTTACATAGTACCAGTTTTTGGTTTCATTAATTTTGTCTATTGATTTCTTGTTTTCAATTTCATTGATTTTTGCTTTAATATTTTTTTCTGCATGCCTTAGATTTTATTTGCTCTTCTTTTTCTAGATTTTTAAGGCAGAAATTTAGATTATTGATTTTATTTCTTCCTTCTTGTTGAATATATGCATTCAGTATTATAAATTTATGACTACTGCTTTCACTGCATCCCACACATTTTTGATAGGATGTGTTTTCGTTTTCATTTAACTCTCAATATCTTTTTATTTCTCTAGGTATTGCTTCTGTGAAGATTGTATTATTTAGAAATGTGTTGTTTAGTCTTCACATATTTTTTGGATTTTCTAATCATTCTATTATTGATTTCTAGTTTTACTCCACTGTGGTTTGTGAGCCTGCATTGTATAATTTCTACTCCTTTAAATTTGTTAATATGTGTTTAATGGCCCAGAATATGGGATATCTTAGTCAATGTTCCATGTGAACTTGAGAAGAATGTGCAGTCTGCTGTTGTTGGATGAAATGCTCTGTAGATGTCAATATATTGCTGGTGGTGTTGAGTTCAACTCTATATGGTGATTCTTTATATATTTTCTCTTTAAATAATTATTTCACCCAATTTCTCTCTCTCCTTCTGGAACTTTTATTACCTACATGTTATCTCTTTGGAATCATCCCACAGATCTCAGCTAGTTTTTCTAATTTTTTAGTCTTTTATCCCTTAATGTTTGGTTTGGTTAGTTTCTATTTATGTCCTTAAATTCACAGGGTTGTTGCTCTGTGCAGTATTCTAGCAGACCATATCAGTAAGTTCTGATATATTTTTCATTTCTACAATTATAATATTTGTTTCAATGCATATTAACACTCATTTATTTATAATTACTTTCTACCTAGTAAATCATTTAACATATTAATCACAGTTACTTTCAATGCCTTGATTAATAATTTTAACTTCTGGGCCATATTTATGTTTTTTTTCTCTTGACCAATGCTTACATTTTTCTGCATTTTTACATACGTTGTAATTTTTATTGCACATCAGAGGTGGTCTGTGAAAGAATAACAGAGAGAAAGTAAAATGATATTCATCTCTAAGTATTTATTCATTCTTCTGTTAGACTGTTAATGTGTGAAGTTGAGTTTAATCAGGTTGATTTGGATCTAGGTTTCATTGAAGCTTTACTTGCATTCACTTTACCACTGTCTTTAAAAATTTTATGGGTATGATCATACTTTCTCTGCAGTAGGGTTTAATATCTGAATATAAGTCAAAATCTGTATATCTCTGTATAGGTGAGCTGTGAGCTCTCCAAATCATGGAAGAGGTCTACCGGCTCTACAGGTTGGTTGCCATTTTTTCAGTGGTCTGTTTGCTCCCTAGCTCTACTCTCCAGTTCTCTGCCAATCAGATAATTTCTTCTCTCCAGCTACATAAACATCAGCCTTTGGGAAATATCTGTTCTTTACTAAGGGATGGCCTGGAAACAGGGATTTCTCTCAGTTGTTCTCAGCCTTTCCCCAGCTTTGGAAGCCCTCTAGTGTAGAGATAGCACCTAGAGATCAAAGAAAGATTTCTCAGCTCTCCTGTTTTGACCACAAACGTTAGCAGGTTGTTATCTTGCACTTGTGCAAGGCCCATCTTCCTAAGGAGCTTGCTCAGTTCTTCTGATCTGTTCTCAGACTTCAGCGTACTACCGTGATGCAAACCTTGAAGTTCCACAGGAAAGGGCTGGTAGGTGAGTACAGACTCATTCTGAATTTCAGGTTCATTGACATTCAAATCAATCATAATGGCCACTACACATGTTCTCCAAAATCATAGTGATCACACAGTTGAAATTTTGAGATTGATTTGTACCTTGAGTAGCTCCTGAACTGAGAAAGTCTGAATGTCACTATGGACTGAAAGCAAGAAGAAAAAATAGAATTCTGTGGAAAACCAACACCAACAAAAAAATAAGAGTTACATGAAAATAGTAGCTTAACTATTAGTAGCTCAACATAAAAGCATTTAGCTTGATTTATGTATGTCCCTGATTGCATGACCTGTGAAAGATGTTTGTTCGGAACTGATCTACAATAAGTAGGTTTGGCTTGCTCCTTGCCTACTTTTTACCTGTCAATATAGTAGATTTGCATGTCAATATTAGGAAAATATTCCCTCTTAAAGAAAAATTAGCTAAAAAATTAGTCCCTTTTCAACATTGATAGGTTTTTCACAATATTTTTTAAAGCTGCGATGAAATTTGGTAGAACTGAGAGATTAGGGTAGTTCACTTTTCACAATAGTTACCAATCTTGGCTACTTATTGGAATGACCTGGTGAGGTTTGCAAAGAGTACACATTTCTGGGTTACACTATCCTGTCCCTTAGCCCATCTTTTAAATCATAATGTCAGAAGGTGGAGCATAGGAATACCATTTTTAAAAAATCTCAGTTCATTCAGACTGAGAAGGTCTCAGACTGAGAACCACTTCCCTAAAGTGGTTGTTATTGTTATGGTTATTATTTAACATCAAGAGAAAGGATTCAGAAAAAGAAATTAGTTGCATGAAAGTTAAGCTTATCAGTCCTTAGCTGTTTGGACCATGAATTTCTTATATATAATCTGATCCCTGTAGCATTGAAGTTATGGGATTTTATTCTACATGTTTGAATTTTATGTCCTTTATCATGCTCTTCTCTTTCTCATTTTATATTCAGGAAACCATGTAAAATACTTAAGGCATTATTTCCTTTCCTGTAAGATATAAAAAGAGTGGCAAGATATTTTTACATTTGTTTAAACAAGGCTGCAGTACTAAAGATTACAAAGTCTCAGCACTGAGAAATTTCTTCTTCCTTTAACTACAAAGAAAGTTCAGGGACTAAATATCCATTCCCAAATATGAAAAAATAAAATTCTATAAAACCTTGGAGAAAGTAGCACCTAGGAATTCATTGAAAGCATCATGTTTCTTCTTAGTAATAGAAGCCTGAACAGAAAACCAATGTAAGTACAAGGTGAACTTTAAAATAATCTGTCAAATCCTCCTCTCTTTAATAGGACCTAGAGGCAGAGATAACTATGCCCAGGAGAACACACTGGAAACCTAATTTAACCCAAGTCACACTCAATAGTGGATATATTTAGGGACATTGTTTAGATTGAATTATACTGATTAGTAACCTAGCACATGAAGAGTAATACTATGAGGACAGTACCCTGAGTTCGATCAGTTTTATCTTCAAATTATCTGTGTGTTCCAAACTTCAGGCAAATAGTTACCTAACCAGTGTATATCACATCAGACAAAAGGTTCTAAATAAGAGATGGTGGATATGTACTAACATCATAATCACCTAATAAAAATGTATTAGTTACTAGTTCAGCATGGATTTTTATGTGAGAGTATAAAATGAAGATTCAAGTAGCCATGAAAATGGTGGCTGTTAGGAATTAGTGGGCAATTTACACATTATGTTTCTAGAATATTTGTTGACTTAGTGTTTTGCCTGTATCATCTGAGTTGATCTCTAAGTGAAACTACAGAATGTACCTGTAGGAGGTTAAATAATGGTCATCAAAGATAACTAGACCTAATCTCCAGACCTTGTAAATGTTGCCTTATTTGGAAAAAGGGATATTTGCAGATGTGATTAATAATCTCATGATAAGGGAATATATTATATATGGTCTGTATCTTATAATCACATATATATAATTTTACATATATTTATATTATCTAAGTAATATATAATGTATATAACCTATAAAATAATACTAATATGTAAATTATGTTTGTAAATGGTGTGAGGTAGGAGTCCAAATTTATTCCTTTGCAGGTAGATATACAGTAGTTCCAAAAGTCTGTGCAATTTGAACACATGTGCCGATTTCATGTAACAATGAGGAACTTTTAATTTACTATAACTTAACTAATTTAAATGTAAATGGCCACGCGTGACTATTAGCTGCTATATTGGATAGCGCAGATCTATGTAAATATCACCTTACTGAATTAATTACATGAAAACTGAAAAAAGGAAAGAAATAAAACCAAAATAGCTTCTATAAAGAATATCCTTAAAGAACAAGTGGAATATATCATTGTACTAAAGATTTTAAGTAAGTAATTACTGGTTTATGAGAATTATTTGTCTGGGCCAGAAGAAAATGTTTAAAAACCAGCGAACTTTGTTATCCACAAAAGGATAAAAATGACAGAGAACAGAAGTCAAACTAAAAATTAAAGATGCTTTTCTGAATATGAAAGGGCAAAAACTGGGACAGAATCAATAATCAAAGATAAAATAAAAGTGTCTCTCCAGAGGCTTAAAAAAAAATCATGGATTTGCAGACCAAAAGAGCTCATTAAACTTGTAGATCAAACTAATGGAAGCAGACACAAAGAAAAATACTCTTAAATTTTCTATACAATGTTAATGAAAATACTTCTACATTCACTCGCCTACAAAAGAACAAAATCAAGTTGTTCTTTGTTTTCTATTTGCTGTAAATATGAACAAGATAATTAGTGTCTGTAGAGTTTTGAAGGACAAGAGTTTGGTGACCCAAATTTCTGTAATAGCCTAATTGGTTTTGATGTATCAAGGAAAGAGTAAAAATTCTCAGAAATTTCAAGGGCTCAAACATCACTGACCATGAATATTCCTTGTAAATAATAACTAGAAACTAACTCAGTCAACTAAGAGTTTAATTAAAACAGGAATATAAAAATAGAAAATTATTAGTGCATCTGAATAAGTGATAAGCTTTTAAAATGTTAAATAAAATTATATCCCAAACTACTTTTGTTGTAAGTCTAAAAGATGTCAACTTAATTTTTGTGGGAATATGTTTAAGTATAAATCACTCAAAGAGGAGATAGATATTAAGATATATACTATATCTACAAAATCCTACATAGACAGGAGTGTGTGGAAAATTAAAATGTATCAAATACTTCATTTTGCATCATGCAGTTAAACAATAATAACTGTTAAAAATACTGTTGAAGTTTTTAATGGAAGGTATTTGTAAAATAATAACTCTAGTTAACATAGATAACATTAAAATCACTGAAGAAATAAAAGACACTGAAAGTCAAACACAACAAAAATTTTAAAAATTGAGAAAGTAAAACAGGGAGGCATGGAAATTAGAAAGGATATTTCTATCAAATGGAAGTACAAGCAAGCCTATTTATTATGTTAGTGAACACAGCTTTTTTCCTCCTCTGTTATAACATAGTCTTAAATATAAATCTATACTGCTTACATGATCCAAAACTAAAATAAAATTTCTGATAAATGACAAAAATAAAAAGAATTGTGCAATTTCACTACGCAAACTCAAATTAAATAGAAATAAATATCATTATTAATAAAATATGTATCAAAAACAAAATGAGAAAGAAGGTAATTATGTATTAATAAAAGGTGCAGGGTAGAAAGAAATGTAATACTGATGAAGCGTGGTTTAAATAACAAGAGCTTTAAAAAGTAAAACAAATAGTACTGAAAATGTAAGGAAACAGTGACAGAAACATAATTTAACAACTTTGTTAGCTTACTTACATAAGTAGATAAAGTAAATGATAGCAGATGATTTCATAATATGATTAATGAAGTTGCAAAAATGTAATTTTTTTATCATACTAAAAGATAAATTCTTGCACTCAGTGAGAAAGAAAAATAAAGGTATAATAATCAGAAAACAAAAATCAATATAATCAAGTCAAAATCTTGCAAGCAAGAATCAAAATAATAAATAAAATAAAAAAATAAAAATATTACCATCTAGAGAGAGTATAAATATATACTTCAAAAAATCAGAAGACAGTATCATGGGAAGATGGCAGCATGAGTAGTTCAGTGGAAATCTCCTCCCAAAAACATATATATTTATGAAAATACAATAAATACAACTATTCCCAAAAGAGACACCAGTGGATACAGTACAACAGCCAGGATACATCTACATCTGTGAGAACTCAACATCACATGAAGGGGGTAAGATACAAGCCGCGGCCAGGCAGGAGCCAAATGCTCCCCCACCCAGAACCCAGTGGTAAGAAAGGAGTCAGAATGGGGAGGGAGTGAAAGCCCAGGACTACTAAACAACCAGCTCTAGAAATCTGCACCCAGAGCGCAGACACAAGGTGCACGGGGTGCTGGATATTAGAGAAACAGAAAAGCAAAACCTGCGGACAGGTCCCCGTAACTGGCACCCCTGAGACAAAAGAAAAGTGAGTGCTTTTTGCAAGTCTTAAGGAGACAGGGATCCCACAGCTGGACAAAGTCATCCCAGCACACTTAGCCAGCAGCTGGGAATCCTGGGGAACTTTAGGCACTCTAAACCCCTGGGTGGCAGAGCAGCTCTGAAGCCCCTCACAGCACTAAGCAGCCTGCCAGTCATTTCCCCAACTGGCACGGACCCCGACACACTGGCCCAGTAGTGGAAGAGTGGCAGCGCGTGACAGGGGAGGAGGCGCCAGAGGGAAATGGGAGCAGCTCGTGAGAGCCCACAGCAGCAGCAACCGAGCAGCCTGGGAGCGGCCCACTTGTGCCGGCAGCAGTGGTGCCAGAGGAGCCCAGGAGAGGTCCATGTGAGCCTGCAGCGATGGTGACTGAGCTTAGGGGATTAACCCGGCAGCTGCTGCAGGAGTGCAGGTAACTGACACAGGCAGCGGAGAAGGTCAAGGCATCCAGCAAGCAGGAAAGGACTTTCTTCTCCCAGCTGACACACCTGCAACCTGCCTACAGCCCCTGCTATCACCATGAAAGGGCAAAAAAATTTAGTCCAGTCCAAAATAGTTCAGACAACACCTGAGAGAGGATCTGCAGAGACAGACCTAACCTGTCTCCCTGAAAAAGAATTCAAAATAAAAATCATAAACGTGCTGATGGATCTGTAGAGAAATATGCAAGAGCTAAAGGAGCAAGTACAGAGGGAGACTACAGAAATAAAACAATCTCTGGACTTAAAAGCTGGATGGACGGGATGCAAGAGGCCATTAATGGAATAGAAACCAGAGAACAGGAATGCATAGAAGCTAATACAGAGAGAGATAAAAGGATCTCCAGGAATGAAACAATATCAAGAGAACTGTGTGACCAATCCAAAAGGAACAATATCCGCATTATAGGGGTACCAGAAGAAGAGAGAGAAAAAGGAATAGAAAGTGTCTTTGAAGAAATAATTGCTGAAAACTTCCCCAAACTGGGGGAGGAGATAGTTGCTCAGACTGCGAAAGCACACAGAACTCCCAACAGAAGGGACCCAAAGAGGACAACACCAAAACACATAATAATTAAACTGGTAAAGATCAAGGACAAGGACAGAGTATTAAAGGCAGCCAGAGAGAGAAAAGAGTCACCTACAAAGGAAAACCCATCAAGCTATCATCAGACTTCTCAACAGAAACCTTACAGGCCAGAAGAGAATGGCATGATATACTTAATGCAATGAAACAGAAGGGCCTTGAACCAAGGATACTGTATCCAGCACAATTATGATTTAAATATGAGGGAGGGATTAAACAGTTCCCAGACAAGCAAAGTTGAGGGAATTTGCCTCCCACAAACCACCTCTACAGGGCATCCTACAGGGACTGCTCTAGATGGGAGCACTCCTAAAAAGAGCACAGAACAAAACACCCAACATATGAAGAATGGAGGAGGAGGAATAAGAAGGGAGAGAGATAATCATCAAACTGTGTTTATAATAGCTCAATAAGCAAGTTAAGTTAGACAGTAAGGCAGTAAAGAAGCTAACCTTGAACCTTTGGTAATCATGAAGCTAAAGCCTGCAATGGCAATAAGTACATATCTTTCAATAATCACCTTAAATGTAAATGGACTGAATGCACCAATCAAAAGACACAGAGTAATAGAATGAATAAAAAAGCAAGACCCATCTATATGCTGCTTACAAGAGACTCACCTCAAACCCAAAGACATGCGCAGACTAAAAGTCAAGGGATGGAAAAAGGTATTTCATGCAAACAACAGGGGAAAAAAGCAGCTGTTGCAATACTAGTATCAGACAAAATGGACTTCAAAACAAAGAAAGTAACATGAGATAAAGAAGGACATTACATAATGATAAAGGGTTCAGTCCAACAAGAGGATATAATCATTATATACATATATGCACCCAATACAGGAACACCAATATATTTGAAACAAATACTAATAGAAGTAAAGGAGGAAATAGAACGCAATGCATTCATTTTGGGAGACTTTAACACACCACTCACTCCAAAGGACAGATCCACCAGACAGAAAATAAGTAAGGACACAGAGGCACTGAAAAACACACTAGAACAGATGGACCTAATAGACATCTACAGAACTCTACATCCAAAAGCAACAGGATACACATTCTTCTCAAGCGCACATGGAACATTCTCCAGAATAGACCACAAACTAGGCCACAAAAAGAGCCTCAGTAAATTCAAAAAGATTGAAATCCTACCAACTAACTTTTCAGACCACAGAGGTATAAAACTAGAAATAAATTGTACAAAGAAAGCAAAAAGGCTCACAAACACATGGAGGCTTAACAACATGCTCCTAAATAATCAATAGATCAACGACCAAATTAAAATGGAGATCCAGCAATATATGGAAACAAATGACAACAACAACACAAAGCCCCAACTTCTGTGGGACACAGCAAAAGCAGTCTTATGAGAAAAGTACATAGCAATCCAGGCATATTTAAAGAAGGAAGAACAATCCCAAATGCATAGTATAATGTCACAATTATCGAAATTGGAAAAGAAGAAAAAGTGAGGCCTAAGGTCAGCAGAAGGAGGGATATAATAAAGATCAGAGAAGAAATAAATAAAATTGAGAATAATAAAACAATAGAAAAAAATCAATGAAACCAAGAGCTGATTCTTCGAGACAATAAACAAAAAAGATAAGCCTCTAGCTAGACTTATTAAGAGAAAAAGAGAATCAACACATATCAACAGAATCAGAAACAAGAAAGGAAACATCATGACGGACCCCACAGAAATACAAAGAATTATTAGAGAATACTATGAAAACCTATATGCTAACAAGCTGGAAAACCTAGGAGAAATGGCCAACTTCCTACAAAAATACAACCTTCCAAGACCGACCCAGAAAGAAAAAGAAAATCTAAACAGACCAATTACCAGCAAGGAAATTAAAGTGGTAATCAAAAGCCTACACAAGGACAAAACTCCCGGGCCAGATGGATTTACCTCGCAATTTTATCAGACATACAGAGAAGAAACAATACCCATTCTCTTTAACGTTTTCCAAAAAAATAGAAGAGGAGGGAATACTCCCAAACTCATTCTATGAAGTCAACATCACCCTAATACCAAAACCAGGCAAAGACCCCACCAAAAAAGAATACTACAGACCAATATACCTGATGAACATAGATGCAAAAATACTCAACAAAATATTAGCAAACCAAATTCAAAAATGCATCAAAAGGATCATACACCATGACCAAGTGGGATTCATCACAGGGATGCAAGGATGTTACAACATTCAAAAATCCATCAACATCATCCACCATATCAACGAAAAGAAGGACAAAACCACATGAACATCTCCATAGATTCTAAAAGAGCATTTGAGAAAATTCAACATACATTCATGATAAAAACTCTCAGCAAAATGGGCATAGAGGGCAAGTACCTCAACATAATAAAGGCCATCTATGATAAACCCACAGCCAACATCATACTGAACAGCGAGAGGCTGAAAGCTTTTCCTCTGAGATTGGGAACAAGACAGGGATGCCCACTCTCCCCACTGTTATTCAACATAGTACTGGAAGTCCTAGCCATGGCAATTAGACAAAACAGAGAAATACAAGGAATCCAGATTGGTAAAAAAGAAGTTGAATTGTTACTATTTGCAGATGACATAATATTGTACATAAAAAACCCTAAAGACTCCACTCCCAAAATACTAGAACTAATATCGGAATTCAGCAAAGTTGCAGGATACAAAATTAACACACAGAAATATGTGGCTTTCCTATACACTAAAAGTGAAGTTATAGGAAGAGAAATCAGGAAAACAATTCCATTCACAATAGCATCAAAAAGAATAAAATATCTAGGAATAAACCTAACCAAGGAGGTGAAAGACCTATACCCTGAAAACTATAAGACACTCTTAAGAGAAATTAAAGAGGACACTAACAAATGGAAACTCATTCCATGCCCCTGGCAAGGAAGAATTAATATCGCCAAAATGGCCATCCTGCCCAAAGCAATATACAGATTCAGTGCAATCCCTATCAAATTACCAACAGCATTCTTCAATGAACTGGAACAAATAGTTCAAAAATCCATATGGAAACACCAAAGACCCTGAATAACCAAAGCAACCTGAGAAGGAAGAATAAAGTGGGGGAGGGGGGAGGATTTCACTCCCCAACTTCAAGCTCTACTACAAAGCCACAGCAATCAAGACAATTTGGTACTGGCACAAGAACAGAGCCACAGACCAATGGAACAGAATAGAGACTCCAAACATTAACCCAAATATATATGGTCAATTAGTATAAGATAAAGGAGCCATGGACATACAATGGGGAAGTGACAGTCTCTTCAACAGATGGTGCTGGCAAAACTGGACAGCTACATGTAAGAGAATGAAACTGGATCACTGTCTAACCCCATACACAAAAGTAAATTCAAAATGGATCAAAGACTTGAATGTAAGTCATGAAACCATAAAACTCTTAGAAAAACACATAGGCAAAAATCTCATAGACATAAACATGAGTGACTTCTTCATGAACATATCTCCCCGAGTAAGGGAAACAAAAGCAAAAATGTACAGGTGGGACTATATCAAGCTGAAAAGCTTTTGTACAGCAAAGGACACCATTGACAGAACAAAAATGTATCCTACAGTATGGGAGAATATATTCGTCAATGACAGATCTGATAAAGGGTTGACATCCAAAATATATAAAGAGCTCACGCACATCAACAAACAAAAAAGCAAATAATCCAATTAAAAAATGGGCAGAGGAGCTGAACAGACACTTCTCCAAAGAAGAAATTCTGATGGTCAACAGACACATGAAAAGTTGCTCCACATCGCTTGTCATCAGAGAAATGCAAATTAAAACCACAATAAGATATCACCTCACACTAGTAAGGATGGCCACCATCCAAAAGACAAACAACAACAAATGTTGGCGAGGTTGTGGAGAAAGGGGAACCCTCCTACACTGCTGGTGGGAATGTAAATTAGTTTAACCATTGTGGAAAGCAGTATGGAGGTTCCTCAAAAAACTCAAAATAGAAATACCATTTGACCCAGGAATTCCACTTCTAGGAATTTACCCTAAGAATGCAGCAGCCCAGTTTGAAAAAGACTGATGCACCCCTATGTTAATCGCTGCACTATTTACAATAGCCAAGAAATGGAAGCAACCTAAGTGTCCATCAGTAGGTGAATGGATAAAGAAATGTGGTACGTATACCCAATGGAGTATTATTCAGCCATAAGAAGAAAAAAAATCCTACCATTTGCAACAACATGGATGGAGCTAGAGGGTATTATGCTCAGTGAAATAAACCAGGCAGAGAGAGACAAGTACAAAATGATTTCATTCGTATGTGGAGTATAAGAGCAAAGAAAAACTGAAGGAACAAAACAGCAGCAGAATCACAGAACCCAAGAATGGACTAACAGTTACCAAAGGGAAGGGACTGGGGAGGATGGGTGGGACGGTAGTGATAAGGGCAGGAAAAAGAAAGGAGCATTACAATTAGCATATATGATGTGAGTAGGGTACGGGGTGGGCTCTACAACACAGAGAAGACAAGTAGTGATTTTACAGCATCTTACTATGTTGATGGACAGTGACTGTGAAAGGGTATGTGGGGGGGGACTTGGTGAAGGGAGGAGCCTAGTAAATGTAATGTTCTTCATGTAATTGTAAATTAATGATACCAATAATAGAAAAGAAAAAAGAAAAAAGAAAAAGAAATAATTGGCTCACATATCCATTTTGAACAGACTAGTTAGAAAACTAGTCCTGAATTCCCAGTTCTTATCACCTTTATCTAGTTAGTGAATTCACTGAATCTCACCTGTTAGAATTTTAGGAAAATAAAAGCTGCTTTTACCTATAGCTGAATGTTTTGGTATTATATCTTGCCAGCATGTACGCAGAAACACTCTGGAAGAACCCTTTTGAATATTATGTTTTCTAACTTTCTCAGGAGACAGCTTTGATTTGTCCTTTTAATCATATTAGCTTTCCTCACATTTTTACAGTAAAGTGTAACAGCTAAGGCATGCCTCAGAAGATATCACTCGTGAAGGAGAGGTTGTTTATAGAGAGACAGATCTCTTAATTTATAATATAATTGCTCTTGAAGAAGTAACAAGGGGTTTTAAAGATTGACTTGATGAAGAATATCTGTTATTGATTTTAAAAAATATTACTTGTAAAGAAAAAAATGCAATTTTATCCCCATTTACTGGTTGTTACTAAAAGATTTGAGGATAAAATCTGTCATCTTAAAAACACTAATGTGTTTGTAAAATCCTATATCTAGGTTGATAATTTAATAATTTAGGTTGTCTGAAAAATGTTTATGTGTTAATACTGAATTAAAAAAACTGGGATGTGTTTCTGTTTTTGATATGACCCAAGTGAATATTACATACAGTAATAATCTACCAGTTACTTTCAGGTTATATAACAATTATAATCATCAAAATGGCTGAGCTATAAGGAATATGGAATTGTTCAAAGGATTTATTTTTTAAAACTACTACAATATTGAGTTTTCTCAAATTTATATGCATACTTTGATTGCTGTTTAAAAAGTCAACCTGCATAGAATCAAGTTAGTTGGGATATAAAAATAAAAATAATACTCTATTAAGTAAACCAAAGAAAATAAAAAGTGAGAATTTTGGAACCTCAACCACTCTATAGTAAAAAATGATGACCTATAGGAATAGCCTAGAAGAATAATAATTTGTTACAAAATTTTATGTCACATTCCTATTATTGAAATGAGGCATAAAAATAATGTAAATAAAAGCAATCACAGTATCTCCTGAAAGGCATAATGGTTTATTCTCTCTCATTTTTTTTTCCCTACAAAAATTTGGATCCTGCTCAAAATAAACAGTATGTTCTTGGTACATTCTGTCTCTACTTTCTTTCTAGCATTGCTTCTAGATTATTTAACGAAGGATAATTCTTTAGAACATAAAATTAATCAAGATGAGTAACCTATAATGAACCTCTTACCTTCCTTACATTCACAATAATTTATTCCTCTACTAATGCCAAAATCACTGAAAAGGGAAGAGGCTTGTTGTTCTCCCCTTCTTTTAATCCTAGTTACTCCAGCCATAATTATCCAGTCTGTATCACCTTTAGCCAATCTGCCTATGTTTTCAGTTGTTGTAGTTTATTGGCCGTGAGAATCTGTCAATTTCTTGAACATTTAATATACTATTAGCTGCAAAGCAGCATGATTATCAAAGCTACTTGAAGTGGGGGTCTGTTTATGTGGTACAGCTTGAGGCATGCCAGATGGTGCTCTGAGAAATAATAGTAGCAAACATCTCTAGAGCATAAAGTCCTACTCTTTAAGATTTCATTCATTTGTATTAAGCGTTATTCTCTCTTCTTCAGTGCACAGCAAGTGGGGGGTCTAGCTTAGAGTCTAGACTTAAAAGAGTCTTTAAGTACTCTCAGTATGTGACTTTGAAAAAGTTACTTACCTCTAAGGAATGGCAAATGGAGATTACCTGCAAGATTTTTATGAGAATCAGATAAAATATAATCTTGTAGGTAAAATTTGTTTAAAATATATATATATAATCATGTAGGTAAAATTTGTTTTGGTAAAAAAGTAAGTGCTTATATTTAGTATGAATTATTTCTCTATTAATTTCTTAGGTTCCCTGAGTAACTAAAAGAGGGGGGAGAAAAAAAATCAGGGAAAGAGCATAAGGAAGGAAATGGAGCAAAATCAAGAGGAAGAATGAAAAGAAACATATCTTGGTAGAAGCAAGTAAACAAAGTAAATATTTCACCATATTCACAATTTTGACTGGAATTAGCTTTGCGTAGTTATGTCAGATAACAAGATAAACACATTGGTCAGAACCTTAATTTGTATTGATTAAAACAGTGAAATTCTTCCTGCTCATGACTGTGATGATAGTCAAATGAGAGTGGGCCTATAAAGCATGATCAATTCTTAGGAAATAATCACATTTTACCTAATAATAGTAAGGATGATGAGGATGAAATGATGGAGCCAATCCACAGAGCCACATGAACAAGGCCACCATTTTTCAATCAGGCACATTTCATCGGCTGGTAACAATAAGTAGTTCAGATTAAGTGACACTTCAGATTCTATCTAGTGTTATTAAAATGATGGGATTTAAAACTGAGCTAAAAAGCTCTTTGTTTACATATGAGAGCTAACATTGGTAAACAGACCATTGTGATGATCCTGAAGAATTTGTTCTTGATGCTTTGACAGCATCAGAAACTGGTAGAGCTATTCATTCATTCACTCCTACTGGCCTTTGGATTTTATTTGCCTCCCTTGTTTCAGAGGTTCTGCTCTTTTCAAGCCCTTAGAAAGTACTGCAGATTAGGCAGAGTCATGTCCAGCCTTTTCTGCGTTGAGGAGAATGTTAGCAATGACTCAGTAGAGCAGGAATCTTTTAAAATTAAAATCAAGTCATGTCAGAAAGGAAATGACAGATGGGAAAGATCCAGGCAGAGAGTGGCAGTCCCTCAAAGACAACCATCTTAAAATGGCAGTGACATATAAATGGTGGATATAAAATGGTGTAATGTAACTAAATTATTAAAATGAATATATCCCTGCTAAGGAAATTAATTTCTTGGCATTGAAATAAATAAGGAAATAATATTGACCTTTTGCCCCCTAAATCAGGATACTGTATTTAAGAGTTAACACTATTTTAGGATGTTTACTATTTCAATATATTTTTATTCTTTAGGCATACTCTTTCTTTAATGAGAATTGTATATATTTCAACAAAGGATGTAATGTTATAAGTAGAGAGGTAAAGAAGTACTTTTTGAAATTTCACTTTTTCCTTTAATGAAAACATGTTTGTTTTCAAAAATCTGCAATAAAAATTCATAATTTTCAATCTCTAAAGAAAACACTCCTTAAAAATACATATTATTTACCCAAAAGTTTAAAATAGCTGTTATGGGTGATCACAAATGTGTATTTTTCCATGACTGTGGACTAACTTATTAAAAGAGAGATTTCTATCTTCTTAGATGAAAGGATTCCCCCCACCATGTCTTCCTGTGCACCAGGCTTTAAGGCCTGTACCTGTCTTCAGTGAAAATTTTGGTGCTACATGGATAACTTCTCATCTTTTAAGGTATTTGAGACTGCAGTGTTCAGCATTTAAATAAGGTTTTACCAGTATCAGCTCAGGAAGGCTCTCCTATTTTTAGTTTATCTTAATATCACACATACACACAGAGTGTAATCTTGACAGGTTCTTTTATGGATCTTGAGCAGCAGTGCACCCTCCTAGGCAGGCAGTGGTGATCTAGCGTAAGCCTTTGTCAGTTAGCATGGCTGGATCAGCTATGGAATCATGATTCAGTTCATCTGAAGAACACAAGGGTATCTGATCTGCATGCGTGACGCAGAAGCAACACTCTTAGGTTTCTGTGGTACACAGTGTCTGTAAATTAGAAAGGGAAAATTATATAAAGAGGAAAGTTATAAATACTACTGGTAGTCCAGAGTACATAGTCCTCTAAATTTGACCCTTTATGTACATAGTGCATTTTTGCTGTTTTTAAGGTAAATAACTCAGGGAGGTTCTGTTGATACCTAATTGTTTTTATTATTTTTATTCAGCCTTTCACTTAAGAAAAAAAATAAAAAACAGTGTAGTGCATGATTAAAATCATTTTGTAGTAAGAATGTTCTTTATTTAATATCATTCATCTTCCTATTCTAGTTAAAGAAACAAAATAAAATGAAAGTTTTATTGAGTCTTTGGGTAAACATTAATGAATAAATTAATTTTGAGCTAGCATAAATAATATTTAGAAGGGGCATTTATAAGGTACTTGAAAACAGTTGTCATACATTCCTGTATTATTTAATTTACTTATAAAAAAAATCTCCTGGTAAACCTACAGTCTCTTTAATTGATCACAAACACCAAGCAAATAGAGGCCAAATTAATTCTAATTTATGGTACTATTAATATGGTATTAGGATTGAACAACTAAGTGCTGGTAGAAAAACAAACATATAGTAGTCTCTTTCAGGTTTGATATAGAACATGTATTTTAAGAAAATAACCTCAAGGTTGTCTAATTGTTGGTAGAGTCCATGATTTTGACCATAATAATTATAAGACAAAATCACACAAATCACAGAAGAGGGAGAGAAAATTGGGGGTAGAGAATTTCTGTTTTCACATGTCCGAATGGGTATAATATGAAGGAGATATTATTTTATTGGATGAAAAGTTGGTGGTGCTTAGATATCATTTAAAAAATTTTATAAAATGGAGCTTTTAGAATTCCATCACAGAATTATTAAGAGTTAAGAGTAGCCCTTGAGAACCTGTATTTTAAAAAATATTACCAGGTAAATCTAATTAGACAACGAAGGTTGGGAACACCAGTTTACGTGATTCATGATAAAATCAAGATTAATCAGTAAGTCCACAGACTGTTAGCTCTCTGGAAGCAGAAACAGGATTTAAGTTAATTTCCATCTTCTTTGCCCTATATAATGTCTGTCACACACTAGTCATTCAAGAATTTGTTAGATGAATGAAGATAGTAAGAGGCATGTTTCATTCAAGTGCAATGAACATATCAATTAAAATAGTTACTTCCTCTGAGTGCCTCTTTCAAAGCAAAGGCCAGGTGATCAGTTATTGGGTGTTGCTGGTATCAGAAAAGTACAGGGACCAGTATTTAGTAAGCACTCAGGAAATGCTTCACAAATTAATGAACAAACTAAATGTGAATTTCTTATCTCATGAATTTCTTAATCAAATGAGATTGACTGTGAAACAGACCGATGGTGGAATTTTAATCAGATTAATAAGAACAAATGAGCTCACTAAAAACTCATTCTATAGATTATAGATATAACTAAATGACTTTCAAAGCATTTCTTGAAAAGAACACATCTTCAACTTTAGTGCTATATAAACTTCTCTAAGATCCAAAAGTTCAAAGGTCAAATCTCCTTGCTTCTTCAGCAATATTCCTAGGCAAAATTAATCATTCTCAACATTGTATCATCAAAGCACTTTATATTACTTGTTTCGTTTGTCATTTGAGAATGTATCTATTTGTCTCTTGTAAAACCAACCTTCCTTGAGGACAAGGACACTATCATTGTGTCCCCCTTAAATTCTCTCCAAATGTTGAGCATTAATCTGCTTGACTCAGTAGTTGTTGACTGTTGTTTTCTGTTTAATGGAGATGTGGGCTTCACCTCACTGCACAAGAGCTGTGTTTTTAATTATACCAGTGCATGGATAACTTACAGTGACTTGGAAATTCTCTTGGCTGTCAATCAGTGCTAACCTTCTCTTATCATATGCTCAGGCACTAAAATTATATGCTGATTTAAAGACAAAAATCCAATTATACCTGAATATTTTATGTCTAATTCTTGACCTCATTACAGTACATAGATCTTACTTCTTTTCTTCTTTGTGCAGGGAGGCGTAGCAGATCTCCTTTTGTTTTCCTACTTGGAAGAAAAACAAAAGTTTGGCTCATTTTAGGACAAAGCTGTATGTAACCCAAATAATCAGGGACTACACCACTGACACAAGAACTGACCCTTGAGGCTTTGGAGAAGCCAGCTGCATGTTCAGTTTTCTTTGTCCCTGTTCCTCAGGATTTTCTTGAAAGAAAAAATTATGCTTGAGCAAAGACTGTTGCCACCTTGCACAAACTGGTTACATGATCTCCAAATTTTTTGATGGATTTTACCTGTTCTTTCAGGTAATGGGCTTGGAGCAAGTAATACAATTTACATTTTAACAGTGGCTGATTTATGCTATTCCAAGAATGATTGATTTGTGTATTTTTTTAAGAATAGAGCACACTTGATTTCACACAGCCCATTTTCACCATTGTCAGAGTTTTGTTTCTTGATATTCTAGTGGAAAATTGAACTACCATTGTAAGTTTTCAGCTCCATTAGTCTTCTTGTTGCATTTCTTTACAGGATTGGTAAAAAAAATATTTGGCAAATCCCTTCAAAGACACATTGTCATTGTATTTTAAGGTACCTAGGGCTCTGGAATGGATCTCCCATTGTGGGCAACCTTAGGCTGGGGACACTGATGACACACATGTGATGGCTTGATTTTTATAGTAAAAGAAAGAGTCCATGGTGGCTGTGTCTGGCTAAAGCTGCAGACTGTAGCAGCAAGGACTCTAGTAGTCCCTTTGGCTGACTCTGCAGGATGTTCTTGCATGTGTACTTTAGGTTTGGTGGAGACTTGGGTAGGAAATACACATAATTTGGGGTTGCCTCTGTTACTCGTTTTCTGGATCTCCTTACTTTCTAGTGGCTGTGCTTTGCCATGAAATCTGTCAGAGTAAAAGCTGGAAAAAAATCCCAGAAATGCACTCCCATATGAATCCCTTCTTGAAGTTTTGGAGTCCCCTGTAGAATCTGCTGGTCCTGCTGCCCTTTGACTCTAGAGCTTTCAGGTAGTTATTATATTTTGCTCGGAGTTTGTAGTTTTTATCTGCAGGGAGAATGGTCTAGTAGGAGCTTAGTTGGACATTCTGGAAAAATTTGCTCAGCATTTTTGAAATACTGTTCATTAAATTTTCAAGTACAGTGATAATTTATCAATCATCTATTTTATTCTCTGCTATTGCTTTCAAAAGGACTTTTTAGCCTACTTTGTGTGAGTAAGTCCTCTCTATCTTACCACCATATATTATAAACTTAGTAATTCAGTTAAACACTGAGTAATTCAGTTTGCAAAGTAAAACTCAGGGAGACAGCTAAGGGAAGGTCCTCAAATCTGAAAAATCTGGAATAATCTGCTAGAGGGTCAGACAATTAAGGACTGAGCATGGTGGAAATTACTAGAATTTGGGGAGTCATCAAATCCTGTTGTTGTATAGGACCTTGGGATCATCTTACCAAGCTTTATACCTAAAACTAGAATCCTTCCCACAGCATCTCCCTACAAGATAGTCACTGCTGACAGTAAAAGTGTGCTGAGAAGAAAGTTAGAGATGGCAATATATTAAATAGAACAGTTGGCCCAAAATGGTGTAATATCACACAAGTTTTCTCACATAAGGTACTCTGCAACATTTTCTACTTTATTTTTTAATTTCAAATCCCTATGCTAGCTTTGCCATTGTATTCTTTTTAACCATATAGAATTAAAAAAATCAAGGCATTTCTGGGTGAATAATGTTTCATGTGTCAGAAACTAGCATTATTCCTCTTTTTTGGAAGGATAAAGTAAAAGGAAGTCAATTACATCAGTCTTCCAATGACAAAATAAGAAAAGGGACTTCGGATCACTTTGGTTTGTTTGCTGATGTATACAAAGTCAAGCCCAAAGAATTTATGAAACAAAAATAATTTTTAAAAATGTATCAAGATGTGTGAAAATCGAATCTAATGTTAGAGAATTATATAGTTTCTAATCATATATCAAAATAATAGTGTTAAGAAAGCATGGTAATCTTAATTTTGGGATTATAAATAACAACATAAAAGAAAATGGACTTTGAAACTTTAAAGCCTTTGCCCTAAACTCATTGATTCTTATCTGGAAGAATTATAAACATTGGATCAGCATAATAATCATTGAAACACTAAATACAAATAAACATCTGCAGAATACTTTTTTTCAAATAACCTTGCTATTTATGCAGCACATTGTTCCCAAGAACAAATATGCATAGTAAATAACTGATAGGGAACAGCACATTGTATTGAGGACAAGAACTGAATCTCATCAGAGATTCATAGTATGATAATTTTCTAAAGAGCAATTTAATGTTGCATCCATACATTCTCTTAGGATCAATGGGGCACTGGTATTTTTACATCAGAAAGAGCCTAAAAAATAATCTGCCTATTTAGGGAACAATCTTAAACAGATTACCACTGCACTTCACCACTCTCTCTCCCACCAAACCCTGCAGAGAAAGACATGTAGCATGAATGCAGTTAATCTCAAAATCAACCCATTGTCCTTCTGTACTATTGTAGGATGAATATAGAATACCCAGTATTTTAAAAATTATAACGTCAGGAATCATGGCTTTGCATTTTTTATTTTTTTATATGGATGACATTCTTGTATATTTAACTCTATTACGTAAGTCTAAACCACAGAGTGAACTCAGTGGAGGACAGTTTGGTGAATTGATTCATAATAGCTAAGTCTCGTTAAGCACTGTATTTTGTGAGAATAGGTGTATAAACCTCCTGCCTTTATTATTTTCCAGAGCCAGTTTTTTCACCTCAAATGAGCCAGCGGTCTAGTCCCTTCTAACCTGTGAGAGGTCATTCATTACCCTCTCTCACCTTTCTCTTTAACTTCTCCCTTTCTGCTCCTTCGTTGTAGCATATAAATACACTCTGACACTGCCTGCCCATCCATAAACAACGAGGAAACAAATTACTTTCCAGGTTTATCTCCCCTATACTGACACACTAGTTCTCTCTTTCCTGTCAAAAAAGTCAAGCTACTCAAAAGCACAGTATACAGTTTAGTTCTCTTTCTCACCTTTCTTCATCCCTCAGCACATTGCATTGGGGTTCTGCCCACATTCCACTCTATTTAAAGGACTCTTGTCAAGGTTACCAGTTAGTGCCCACAATGTCCCCTCTTCCTGCCTACTGGGATCTTTCACCCTCCCTAGCAGGTACATTTTTTTCTTTCTCATTTTCTTCCTTCTCCTACCTCTTCTAGTTGTATCCTCAGCCTTTTCCCTAGATTCTTCTTTCAATACTTCGTGCTACACTGTTTTCTAAGATTCTGTCCCTGAATCTTCCTATCACTCTATCGGGACAGGATAGCTGAGTTAAAACTAACAACTCTTACAATCTCAGTAATTTACAGCAAATGTATTTCTTGCTCATAGTACACAGTCATCTCAGTTCAACTGAGGATTCCCATCACATTGTCTTCTTTCAGGTATACAGGTTAACAGATACTCCCTCACCTAAGAGATTCCTAGCCACGGTGGTAGGGGGAAGAGAACATGGAAAGGTGTGCACCAACTTAAACATTTCTGCCCTGAAGAGGCATAAGTTCCTTCCTCTCAATATTTTTGACCCAAGTGAGTAATGTGATCAAGCTAAACTCAAAGAGGACAGGTTAGTATAATCCAATAATGTACACAAAAAGAGTAAACAAGAATATCAGAAAATAACTGTAATGACCATTACAGACTCTGAGTGATTTCATGCAAGAAATGCCATTTCAGTCACCACATAAATGCTAATAACTTACAAATTTGTATCATGGCCTCATATCTCTTATCCTATGTACTCATATATACACCCTCCAAGAATGTAAATTAGACACTTGGAGGTTATTGCTGATTTATTCCTCTTCCTTAACCCATATATCAGTGGTAATCTGTTCTACTCAATACTGTTAGAATCTACCCCCTTTTCTTCTGTTCTTATTATTGCTTCCTTAATATAACCTCAGCATATTTATTGCCTAGATTGCTGCAATAGCCTCTTCTTGTGGTCTTCTTGCTACTGTCTTAGTCTCTCCCAAACTTTCAAATCACAAATTTGATTACTTATTATTTTAAAAATCACTTAATTATGCTCCTTGTTGACTCTAGGATAATATCTAAACTTCTTATATCACACCAGACCTTTTATGATTATCTGGCTAGCTTCAGCTCTCTGCATTTCCTCCAGCTCATCACAGTCCATGAGCTAACACTTATGATCAGGCTCACCCAGAGGTAAAAGAGAAGTGAAAGTAAAGGATTTCTTTAGACAGAAAAAAAAAAGAAAAGAAAGCCTTTAAATTGGATGTAGAATATGGAATAATTGGATATAGACCCCAGCAACAGTCCTAACTCTTTCTTTTATGGTCAGATGTTTCTTTTACCTAGAAAGATTGTCCAGGTCTGAGTAGGAGACTAGTAGAGGTTAGTTTTACTATTGGAGAACGAAAAATAGCTTGTGGAGTCAGTAAGTCCTTGAATTCAGACTAGGAAGTTATGCCCAGTCCTGACATTTAGGATATTTGTCCTTTGATGAAAAGTTGCATCTGTAAGTAAATCACAGTAATTATGTGACCAATAATAACACTTCTCAGCTCCATAGCAGTACCAACAAAGCCGGGCCGTATTGTATATAGAGGCTGCCCCCTCCAGGATTATGGGAGAGCACATTCTTTGAGAACCTGGTGCATGACTAGAGTGGGAATGTTTGGCAGATATAATGATTGGCATTCTGTAATATTATTTTAATAATTAAATGTTACATATTGAAGAGGGAATAAAGAGAAAATCAGAGAAATAACCTCCTTTGAAACAAGAAAAAGGATAAAAATATCTTTTCACATCTTAACAATTCTTGCTACTAAATTTTACACAAGACTAAGCTAAGAAAATGGTGGAGATGGGGTTTTTGAGAAATAACTGTTGTTTGTTTTCCTTTATTTCTGTGTCCTTTATCCATACCCATCTCTTTATCTTATGCAATTTGAGAAGAGAAATGCAATTCCTGTAGTAGGCTGCAGTCCTATAATATGTCTTTTGTTTCCTACTAAGGGGAAATCAAATGCAAAGAGGAAAGTTTCCCAAGTTACTAGTTCACATAAGTAAATGAAAAAAACAGATGCTCTTTCTTCAAGTGCCTAACATTTATAAGCAGAAGGATGAATTAACAGAATGACAGGTGTTGGGAAATGACAAAAGGAAACAGATTACTGATGGGAATCAAATTACTTAGTCCTCAGTTACATTCCAGGCATAAATAAAATAAAACAATTAATCTTTTATTTCTGCCTCCTGTAAATCTGCCAGGCTGTGCATGCTCAATAGCATTAATGAACTGCAATGGAAAAACAGGGCCTAATTTTTCTCTGTAACTTCAAAGTCACCATATTTTGACAGCTGGAACCATCTTCTATAGTGTCTATATGCCAGTCCATGATGTAGAATGGCTTATATCCTGAGAAGTCCTCTCAGTTTCCTTAAAAGGGGGTAGAAAGCTTGTAACAGTCACCAGAATGGAAGAAGAGTACATAGTCTTAACCTCTAAGTTTTAATCACTAAAATGTGGCTAATTTCTAGATTGTAAGGCAAGAGTAAAGATGGGAGACTAGAACTGGAAAATGTATCTTCTGCTGTTTCTGTTTGTTGAAAGGTTAGTAAGTGTAATGATTTTCTATTACCATTTTGACATTTGGAAAAAATAAAATGAAACAAACACAACTATTACTTGTGGCATATGTCACTAAATTACCATGTTTTTCTGGATCTTTAACAATTATGCAATAATGCTTTTTGAATTATGTTTCATATTGAAGGACTGAAAAGTCTGAGTAGACATCAGGACATGAGAGAAATCCTAGGACTGTTACACTTACATCATAATAAATTAGTTTAGATGAGTTTGATTGCAGACTTCTGCAGCAACTCCTACCTGAGAGCCGTGACATATCTAAGGACAGCCGACCTATTTCTAAGGGAAACTTGTAGTTTCCTTTTTCCTGATACCTGACACAAATCTTCCTCCCTTTGTATTCTCTGATACACACCTGGCCCCACTAGGTACTTGGACATAAGTTTGATCATCACCAGTTTTCATGGCTCCGAGGTTATGTGGAAATGCATCAGTAGAAGACCTCACAGTAATTCTGTTAAAAAGCAGATTTTCTCAGTTTTTTTTAAGAAAAATTGTTTCTTTCTAACACAAGAATTATTTTCCTTGCAACATCTCTAATTCAAATGTGAAAAGACTCTGCGTATTTATTTACTTGACCTTTTCTTCTAGACTTTCACCCAGGACATTTATTTCTCTTTGGGTCATTCCTCTTGTGAGTGACTTAGCAGTTAATCATAAGTCTTGTCATGGCTGCTGCAAGCAATAGAATTTTGTTTGATTTTTAATGAAGCCCTGCATTTTGATGTTTCAGTTCCATTTTTTGCCTTGTTTGCTAAGCACAATGAAGAAAAAGGAGGAAAAAGAGATGAAAGCTCTGGGGTCATTCTGGCTTATTCTAATTTTTAAATATGTTCTCAGCAGTTGTATCCCTACATCCCCATAAAATAACTGACAGCTAAAATTGCCTAGATACAAGAAAATATGAATTGATTATGGCCTCTTAGAAATCCCATACCCTATGGAGCTGCCAGTGGTGTTTTCATCTCTAAAAATGTTTGCCCTTTGATTCTTTTTTTTCTTTAGAATCAAGCTTTGTAGTTAATTGCTGATAACATCCTTTTTACTTAGTTTTATATTGAGCAATCAAGTCTGCTTTCTTGTCTCTCTCTACTTTCCAAAACTCTTGGCTATTTTGAGGATTTTTCTCCCTGAGGTTAGTTAGTTTCCTAGAGCTAACAACAAATGCATTAAATATCCATCCCAAGAAAAGCTGCAATCTGATTTTTTAAAAATATTTCAAAACTATGTCCTCAGATTGAGTTTCATAATTATGACTATGGAGAATAAGCCACCTTGTTTAAATCATCCAGGACATTTTCCCCTAGGCATTTACACATTTTAAGTTGCTGAGACAGTCTGAATGTAGAAGCAATGGGTAGTGGTAGCCTCTGCTGACCCCAGATAGCTATGTCCAACTTCATGTAATTGTAACACCTCCCTTACCTCCACTCAAAGTCCTTTTTTTCCCCCAAAAAAGAACAAATGCTGACTGTTGATTCTATAGACTACAGAAAATATACAGACCTGTGACAGGGAAAGAAGCATCACTATCTTCTGTTATAACCCACTAACCAACTTGTTACATGTTCCCTTGGGGCCCAAGGGAATAAGAAAAGAAGAGACAGATACTGGAGAGAGGATGCAGGACTTGGCCAACAGTGGCCCAGGATGCCAATGAATGGAATGGCCTAAGTATTGACAGACCTAAGAGGTAGAGTGTGGTTAAAAGTGGCTGAACCGTCAAGAATGTGGGAGAACCAACTGGCCAAGGATCAGCATTGCATTACATTTATACTCCCCTTTCCCATCTCTATATCCTGCCTTTAATCTCTAACCTATCACTTCTAGCTTTCCTCCCTTGAGTCTCCCCAGAATGGCTGAATTAAAATAAAATAACAAAACAAAACCCACAAAGGGAACATTTGATTCAATAGAAAAATTGAACAGAAAGAAACAATCCCATATTTCTCTGAGAGAATTATGAAAACACTCAAAGCATTTCTAGCTCTTTAATGTAAAAGCCTAGGTCCTCACAGAGGTGAGAATCCCAAATATAGGTAAATTTGTCAGTTGTAGGTCTTTTGGCCCCTATTCCCCATAATTTTTAAGCCATTTACCAATTGTGCAGTGCTCATCTGTCAGCCTTCCATTGTGTGCTTATCCTTTTTTCCTGTGTCCCTAAAAAGAAACATTTGAATTACATTCATACCAAAAACTCTGGGAATAAAATTTGGCTCTCTTGGTGTTTCTATTACCATAATGTCCATATTTTAAAAGGGCCCAAACCCACGAGCTAAATGGATAGTATGGTAGACTTTTAAGGACCAAAGTCTACTTTTAAAGACAAGAAACTTTTAAGGGCCAATGAAAAGATGACAGATGGATTCCTCTGGAAACCAGTCATTGTACATATTCACTGTAACATTTGATTGTTAGGCAGACAGTTCTTGAGTTTGGCAGTCAGATGAGACTGCTTGAAGTTTAGTGATTGTAACTATTTCCTTAATTTTAGGTGGCAGGGTATTAAACACATATCCTTGTTCATCCCTCATGATCAGAGTGCCAATTTTTACATTTCTTCTCTTGAACAGGGGCACTAGAATATTCTTAAGAAAAAGTTGCAAACTCCAAAGATGTTTTATACAGGAATATATCATTTCTTTTACTTAGGAATGATAATTCATTCAGCAGTCAAAATCTACACTCCAGTTTGCAATCTATTGTCCGGAAATCATTAAAAAATGGGACAGTCAATAGGCATATTCTCTTTGGTTTTAGAGTGTGCTCCTAAAGGCTTCAGCTTAGAAAACTAACTTTGTTGGGTTAAAACTAAACCCACAGAGACAAACACATCCACTTTTTCTTTTAAATACAAACACATAACAAGTTAATTACCTTCAAATTAGAGGCTTAAAGTTTTGAATTTAGCTCATTGTCAGTTACTTGTACCTCAAGAAATTTAGTATTTCTGTTCTTTGAAGATTTTCTAAATTTAGAACAAAACTTCCTTCAATGGCAAAATCTTGCAAACCCAGTTTATGAGCATTCAAATGTAAAAGGAAAAACATAAGTAAAATACTCATGAAAATATTCTTGCCACCTAAAATTAAGGAAATAGTTACAATAATTTTCAAGTATGCTGGACAATTCAGAGTTTTTCAACAAACCTGTGGTTCTAGAATAATGCCCTTTAGACAGTTCTCCTTTGCCAGGTGGTGCAGTGAGACTTTGTCAGCTGAGACATTTCAGTGCACTGCTCCATGAAGGCCTGTGGCCATGTGTTTCTGGGCTTTGACCTTCCCTCTTTATTATTCAGCATGGCAGCCCGGTGACTTGCATAAAGCAGCTGTAGCCATACTCTCAGTTTGGAGACCATTTCTGTCATATTGTTCCAGCCACGTTCTCAGGCAGCCGTCTCCCCAGTTGGTGGGCCAGCTCCATGCAGTGGCTCCATTCCACACCCTCCGAAGATCTCTTCAGTGCAGACACACTGGCTGTTCTGGGGTAGCTCTACTCTCTTTGAAGAAATCTGAACTGTTCCCTGGGGAAGAACTTCAAGGTCCTCTGTTCTTTCATTGCCCACTCTTCCCCAACCTAGTGGTGATAGTTGCTTTCAATTTTTTCATCTATTCTTGACCCTTCAGTGTTCACTTTAACCCTATTAATGACCAATTACTTTTTGGTAATTAACAGTTTTTATATTAAATTTTCTTATTCAACTTGTGGTTATGTTCTTCTGTCTCCTGACTGGACTCTGATAAACTAATTAGGTTTTTGAAATAGCTTATTACTATGCCTCCATTCTACATTAAAGAAATTATATGATCATAATTACATGATCATTAATTATTTTAACAAATAGGACATATGCTAGCAAGTTATTGAAAACTGTTCAGAGAGAAGTTGTGCTATAGACCAATGAAATTACTAAAAAATAACATTTATTTGAAAATATGTTTTATTATAATTGCTTAGGTAATATGATTTTAAAAATAATAATTTTAATATGATTCCCTATAAGTAAATGACATTCCCTATTCTGAAATCACTATGAATTATATAAAGTTACCATATAAAGTAGTTATAAATTATTATAGTTTATAGCATGGTGAAATAATAGTAAGAGTTTGGGAGACTCAGTTATGTCATCTCTATGGCAAGAATCATATTTAGCTTTCAGGCCATTCCTAAGGGATCATGATAGTGAGTATTAAGGCATCTAGAGCAATGCTGGACCATAACAGACAATAAAAAGACCTAATGACACATATGAGAGAAGGTCCTTTAAAAGCTCAAGCCACCCGAGAGATCAGTGGGAGGTGGAATCAAGACTGCAGCGTGGGTATTTTGAACTCCAAAGCCCATTAAAATATAAAATAGTAGGTATAATTTGAAAATGGAGAGTAGATATGTGTTGATGAAAACATCCTCTTACCAAATATGAGTCGTTTTGATGTGTTTGATGTATATCTTGAGTACTGGAAACTGTAATGTGTTACTGTGCAGCATTTTAAAAACTCCTGGTACATCCTTCCTTTGCAGTTGGTCACAAATCCCCCTATCCTTCCCAGTCTAGACAGTGAGAGTTCTTTCCAGCACATTGCTGGCAGCCAGTGCCTTCAGATCAGAACTGACTTCCAGGATGAAACACATTTGCCATTCTTGCTAGATAGTGATGAGATGGGCAAAAATCTTTTTATAACCAAAAAGGCTACATGCTAAGGAGGTAGATGAAGTAAGCAAGAAAAAAAGTATTCAGTCACCTTTTACAAAGAGTTTAACTAGATAAAAAAAAAAGAGATTGGGGCAGAGACTGAAATAAAGAGATTCAACACAGTCAACATTTGAGTTGAATGATGGTTTATTTAGCATGCTCGAGTTAGAAAAGCATTGTAAGCACCTCTAGATAGAGAGCTCTGGATCTGGAAGCCCTTTAATTAATAGAAAAGCAAATACTAAATATTAAATAAAAGCAGAATTGAAGACATTGATTCCAGCTATATAGTAATAGGAAGAACTTGAAACCCTATTACAATAGGCATATAAAAATGAAAGTTAGCATGCAAGAAACATTGTCTCAGATACACTGATGCTATGAAGTAGATCTCAATAAGCCAGTGATGAAGAGAGAACTAAAAATGAGAGCAATGTGCTCCTGGACATATGTTGTGGCTGCATTGGGTGGAGTTACATGGTTATGGTTGTCTGTCAGAGATCCCTAGGTCTTTAGATAAGATCCACACAGACCAGAGTCAAGAGTTTTTAGGTATGAGTAAGTGAGTATTCAAATAGAAGCATGAGGCTGGGACTTTTTAAAGGGATGCACACTCAGTAAAAGGTTGCACTAGGGAAAAACATATGTCCACTGCCATAGGGAGGTCCTGGAATTTTTAAGACTCAGTAAAAGCTGTATAGATTGACTACCATAGCCCTATGTAGTTCATGCCTCTGCTTATGCATTTTTAAGTGCAACTTTTTCTCACTCTTACCCAAAGTTAAAGAAAAAGACCCTCCATCTATTTGAAAATAAAACAATAATATTCTATGTGCTTATAGTTTGAAAAATCAGAAAAAATAATAACAGAAATAATCTAGTGCCAATAATTAAACATTATGTGTAAAAATCTATGGAATATATGTAAAGTAGTACTACTTAAAGAAAAGGATAATCTTTAATGTTTATATTGCAAAAGAAAGTCTGGAAATTGTTAAGTACCTGAATAAAGATAGATAGTAAAGAAGTATATGAGTAAAAGGCATATAACAAAACATTATAACATAATATTGAATTTATAACCATTCCTTTTAGAGTCTATTCATCATTTACTGCATGTGTTAATCCACACAGTAAAATGGGAATAAAAGTAAATGAGAAGAAAAGCATACACGTCATTTTTGACTTACAATATGATTACAAAGAAAATCCAGGAGAATCTTCAAGCATTTGATACTAATTAGGGTTAGTGGCTTGTAACAAACATAGTAAGTTTACTACAGAAAATTAATTCGATTCTATCCACAACCTATAAAAAACAAATAATCTCTTCTTAAAACATCATTTAACAAATAAAGAAAATATTTACACAACAAAAATTGGACATCTTTCTGGAGAAAAAGTATAACCTTTAATGGAAGTCATGATAAAAAGACCCAAATAGAGAGTGAGTCTTCATGAATGGGGATAATAAGTAATACGAAAATGGAAGATATGTCAAAATTTCTATAAATCAACTACATTTCTCATAAAATTACCAATAATGTTCTTCAGAGAGATTGACTTGTGGAACAAAACCTTAGTACGGAGAAACAAAGGACCTAGTATAGACTGGTAAATTTTGTAGAAAAAAAGCAGGTGAGAGAAACTATACCCACTCCAAAAGAAAATCATTCCACAGATATTTACTGAAGACAGTTCATGAACCAGACATTATATATTTCTTGCTTATAATAAATAGTGAACAAAGTTGATGAAGATCTCTGACTTCATAGAGATTGCATTTTACTTAGGGAAATTGTAAGGAAATTTAATTAAGAGAATATCATATTTTTCAGGATTAGACATTTGAACAAGAGTTAAGGATAGAGTCCAGAGACAAAGGCAACATACATATGGAAAATTGCTGAATGATATAGGGAATGATATAAATTAGTAACTAAATATTTAATAAGTAATGCAGAAGGAATAATTTATTCACACAAGAAAATAAAATAAGAACCTTACTTCACATTATAAATTAATAAATTCCAGGTAGATTAAAGATGTAATGAGAAAGGCAATATTTCATTTATTTTTGAAAAATAAATGCTACAGATAGTTTTTACACTTTGGATTAGAGGACATTAAGTATTATAAATAAGTGCAAATCAAAGAAGGAAAATATTGATCCATTTAAATATACGAAAGCAAACAATATTCTCAATATGGCAAAATACACCATTAACAAAAGGAAAATATAAACCACAGACTTAGAATAGATATTTGCCATACATATAATAAACACAGAATAGGTATCCAGAATATATAAAGAACCACTAAAAAGCAATAAGAAAAAGGCAAACATTTCATTTGAAGAAGATAAAGGACATTAGAAAACATTTCACAGAAATTAAAATGCAAATGGCTAATAAACATGTGAACAGATGTTCCTTTTAATAGAAATCCATAAAATGCAAATTAAACAAGGCATTATATCACATCCATCAGATTGGTAAAAAAAAAATAATAATAACAATAACAAATGTGGCTGAGAATGTCTACTAAAAAATGTTCTCATCAATTGCTTGTGGGTATATGAATTGTAACAATTTTGAAGAACAATCTGGCAAGATCTGATAAAACAGAAGTAGAAATTGGTCTATAAGCATTTGCCTCATGAGAGGACTCACTTTCTAGGTATGTACCTTCAAGAAACTCTCATGGAAATACACCATGAAGAATGAACAAAAAATTTTTATTGAAACATTATTTTAAAATTTTTAATAGGAGTAAATTATAAGAAATGTTAAGCATCAATACATAAAGAAAATACTGTAGAGTAGCTAGTGAACTAGTTTGATCTATTGACATTGATGAATTGCAAAACATAATATTTAACAACTATACTAGAATGTCCAATAGAAAATTATACAACATTTTGAAGTCTAAACATATAAATAATAATATGTATTTGATTAATATATGCATATATATATATATATATATATATATATATATATATATATGTATAACACCATAGTCAGCTTTTCTCTGCGTATGGAGGAAAAGAATGGCACATGGAAGGGCAGCTGAAAGGCTGCAACCTCTATGTAATATTTGACTTCATCAAAACTAATAATGCAAATATGGCAAAACGAAATTTGAATTTAGGTGGGTATTCAGATATTTATTCATATTCTTTTTGCTTGAAATACAATCAAAATGTTAGTATCTTTTTAAAAATAATTTTAGAAAAGCAGTCATGGACTATGCTGGGTTTCCGTTCTTAGAGACTCAGGCTGAGTTAGGAATTAGACCCAGTGACCTGGCCAGGCAATATTTTTTTTTTAGTAGTAGTATTTTTTTTTTATTAAGGTATCATTGATATACAATTTTATGAAGGTTTCACATGAGCAACATTGTGGTTACTACATTTCCCCTATTATCAAGTCCCCACCACATGCCCCAGTACAGTCACTGTCCGTCAGCATAGGAAGATGCTATAGAGTCACTACTTGTCTTCTCTGAGATATACTTCCTTCCCTGTGACCCCCTATATTATGTGTTCTAATCAAAATACTCCTTAATCCTCTTCTCCCTCCTTTCCCTCCTGCCCTCCCCAACCCTTTTCCCTTTGGTAACTGCTAGTCCCTTCTTGCAGTCTGTGAGTCTGCTGCTGTTTTCTTCCTTCAGTTTTGCTTCATTGTTATACTCCACAAATGAGGGAAATTATTTGGTATTTGTCTTTCCCTGCCTGGCTTATTTCACTGAGCATAATACCTTCTAGCTCCATCCATGTTGTTGCAAATGGTAGGATTTGTTTTCTTTTTAGGTCTGAATAATATATTCCATTGTGTATATGTACCACCTCTTCTTTATCCATTAATCTATTGATGGACACTTAGGTTACTTCTATATCTTGGCTACTGTAAATAGTGCTGCGATAAACATAGGGGTACATGTTAGAAAATATATTTTAAAGGAAAAATAGACAAGCCTTCAGCATCTCCTTAGATCTTTTCCCTGAATGATGATAAATAACTTAAAGAAATGGATGGTGTCTAGCTATTATCTATAGTTAAAGTGGGTAAGATTCAGTTGAAGGTGAAGTTATAACCATTTCTAACAATGCCAGCAAAGCATTAAGAAAAAGGCAAACATTTCATTTGAAGAAGATAAAGGACATTAGTGAACGTTTCACAGAAATTAGAAGTACAGAAGGATGAGGATAGTTATTGAACGTTAATTGCACACCATTCAGGGTAGTAACTACTCTGCCCGGGTTATTGCTTCTTAGCAGGCTAACCCAGGGAATTTTCTTCTCCCGTTGAACGTCTGATGACAGCAATAAGAAGAGTCACAAATGCTGGGATCCAGGATGTATAGTAAAAAAATCCCTGAAGTGCAATTTCTTCTGGTTGTTGAGGCTCAGCAAACGCAGTTGCTTTGAGCTATACAGTGACAGGAGAAAAAAAATGAGGAAATTGAAAGATGCAAGAAACTGGGAAGCAATGACGTTTTCATCCCTGGCCTGGGAAACAGGATACACAGAATCTAGTCTAGTCTGTTCCTTTAAATAATCGTTTTTCCTTAGGCAAGTAACTTTGTACTGTGACAAGAAATCTTTTCTCACCCTTTTGGGGTTTCAGTTCCCTCAATTTAATTTAAGAGCATTTAATGTTATCTCCCTTTCTTTTCAAGTCCATCTGCTCTACAATTCTAAATCTTTCTTTGGAGATTATCATCTTCCAGACATGGAGTTAGAGAGGAATGGACAGTTATCAGTCCTAACTGATGTCCCCAAAGTAAACTTCTTGTTAGTCCAAGCCTTGTACTTGCTTGACACAATACCACACGGTCCTTGGCCCTAGGTGTGGGTATATAGGTGTTCTACTGACACTTAGTGCTTAATTCACTGATCATCCTAATGAGGCAGGATCCCCAGAGTTATTTCCATTTCCCAACACTGGCAGTCATCTAGAAGTAGGTAAGGATGTCTGCTGCTGGTTAATTCACTACCTATATAAGAATTTGGTATTTGAATAAAACACTCTCATCAGAGTTACAGCAGTTCAGATATTCCTGTTGTGCTGATGCCCTTTTGATAGCTGCTGTAGTGTGACACACTTGGAAAATACCTGCTTGGTGCATCTTTCACAAGAACCGATTCTGTTTATGTAAATTACTGCCTCCATCTCAGGCCTGACACATATAAAAGAGGTACTCTGGACAGGTTTCACTCCTCTCTGTTTCCTGATATATTGAATTGTGTGTATGTGTTAGATCATTGAATAATAGGGTAAAGTTGGAATCTAATGGTTTTCTGGTCAAATTATAGATTTTATGGTTCCCTAAAATGAGCCACATCAGACTTCTATGTGTAAAGCTTCTCCATGGATCACATTTCAAATCTGAATTACATGAATGATCTGTCATCCTGGTGAATCAGCTGACTCATAGAAATGTGTAAGGATGTTACTGAGATGTGGCTGGCACCTTAGTTTTGTGTGTAACTGATCTCTGTGCTTTACTGAAGGTAAATACTTTTCCACTCTCAGCTGCACCATGATGATTGCAAACTGGGGAGCAACACTTTGGTAAATGGAAGCAATACTAAGCGAGTCAGAAAGCGCGGTGTGAAAGTTCAATGATCATTTTCTGGGAATCACAACTCTTAAATGTCTTTGTGCTGTGACAAGGAATCTTTGAGCACTGAAAATAAGGCTAAACTCATCATGAAGGGAGCAAGAAACCTTACAAAGAATAACAAACACCTTAAATTCAGATGATGGGAATCTGATAATCTGCTATTATAATGGTCGAAATTGATCCATCAATTACTATTATTTTCCAGGTTATAGTTCAAGTATTTAAAATGTGTGCTTTCACTGAACAATCACATCAATTCTATGAAGTAAGAAACTATTGTTTTCCCTATTATACTGATGAAGCTGGGTCACGGAATTTGACCAAGGTCACACAGATGGTAAATGATACCACAGGGATGTGATCCCAGATGGTCTGGGTAAAAAGCCAACACTCAGTATGATTCCTAGATGCTTACGTTTAAAAGTGATACTTGTTTTCCTTGTCCATTGCAAGCCACATGAGCCACAAAGAAAATTCTTTGACAATAAAATGATTATAGGTGTTGGCTATTTGTTTATGGCTAATGAGATTCTGCTGGAAAAAATGCTGAAACTGTGAAACCCAGAAAAAGGCCTTTGTTTTTATCATGTCTTTAACAGTCACATCCAGTTTCAGATGACAGCCCATCAGCCATTTTTTTCTTCCTACCTGACTTGTACTGAATCTGCAAGTTAACAGTTTAAGCATTCAAAAAACAATGGGCAAAATAATATACTGTGGTTTAAAATACCTTATACCAGAAGATTCCCAGCTTTTGGGAGACTTCCTAGCACTACTTCCCCTCAAAAGGCCATGGACTTGTATCAGAATCCTTCCTCTACACGTTCTGTTTTCCCTTTTGTCCTTTTCAGTAGGATACATGCATACTCAAATATCTACAACATTAGAATTTTAGAGTATGAATTTTACAAGTTGTCCTTATTTTATGCATAGGTGTTATACAGAAGTTGTTACAAAGTTTATAATAGGAATAGGTATCCTTATAGATACAATTTTATAAATGGTAATCATGTTTTCAAGCCAGGGCATACAAGAATATTTAACCTCAAATGTCTTCTGAGGTTTCTTACAATCTATTCACAAAATCAGTTTTTGTAGCATCTCATGAAAAATGCATTCTTTGCATACAGAGGACACATCTTCCTTCATAGGGATTGTCAGGGACAGAGTCAGACAGCCTGACATGAGACAGACTTTACTGGCACCAGTAATTTGTTAAGGGCCTTCTTCCACTTAGCAATATCATCTATTTAGATATGAAACAAAATAAATGATAATGGCAAATATCAAGTTATATAGGTATCTGTTTGTCTACCCATCTATCTCTTTCTATTTCCACCTACATATATATATATATATATATATATATATAAGGCACCATTATAAGTGCTTTAAAAAAGTTAATTTATTGGAACACCACAACAACCTGATGGACTAGTTTCTTTTACTATCTGCATTTTACAGATGGGGAGCAGAGATACTGCTAAAGCTCTATGATTTGTTCAAGTCCACGTAGCTATGTGCAGTTGAGCTGGGCGGACAGCCCATGCGTTCTGACTTGAGTTTGTACTCTAAGCTGCATTCATCTGTGTTTTGATCTCTTTAAGATAGTGCTGCTAATCCTGTTCATCTTCCATGAGTGGGACTGAGAGTTTCAACTCAGGTATTCCCAGGATTTGATTTTATAAATGGAATTTTTATGTTAGGTGTTCAAAGGCTAGCTTTCTCATTATTCATTAATATGTAATCATGCTTTCCTTCTTCATTTCCCCTGCCGCTTGTTCTGTTAAGTTTCTTCTGGCCAGAAAGAAAGAGTCCCTAGTACAACTCTTGGTTTTAGATTTGAATGGTTCTCAAAATCACTCAGGATTTTCATTTTATAACCCTCAGATTTTTTTCTTTGCCCAAAGAATTTTTGTGAATAAATCCCTTTCTCTCTCTGTAGTCTGAGAAGTTTCAAGGGGTCTGGAAACCCAATGAATTCTTCACATGTTTCTGGGAAAAGGTCAATGACTAAATTGATTATCAGTGTGGCTTCAGGATCTTATTAACTGAGGAGTGCATGATCAATATGATTAAAGAATATGCTCGTTTGCTTGACATGATATGCTTGCTTGTGGACATAACTGAAGATAAGGGAGCAATCTGACTAAGCAATTCACTTTTATAGAATGTCTATTCACACAGTATTGTTAGTACACAGTGGGGATCCACAGAGCACTCTAGACTCTTTTCCAAATTATGTTCTATGGAATACTGTATCTCTCAGTATGTTTTATATATTCTGCACACACCTCCATACACACACACACACACACACACACACACACACACGCAGATACATATAATTCTATAGTAAAATCATCGAAGAGGGAATCTTCTTTTCTCAGAGATTCACAACTAAAGTTTCTGAAAAGACTTAGGCAATAGAAACCAATCTATTTAATTTAGCATTCTCCAAAAGTATGATCTGTTGAGTACCTTTTTTGTGAAATAATTTGAAAAAGTCTCTTTCAATTAGCATAATTACATTAAGGATTTGTGAGATATCTTTTCATATGTAAATTATTTTAAGTTAGGATATTTCAAAAATTGTGTTTCCTTGTGTCATGATGGTGATATTTGAACTACAGAATAGGAACACAGATTTCTCTACAGTTATGCAAGTTAAAAGGTACCTGTGACTACATGACCAGCAGGAAGAAAGTGGCATTTCCTTTTACCTATATTTAATTGCTGATTAGGCAGAAGTGGACACTTTTCTAAATGCCACTGTATGCAACAGCTGTACAATCATTCATTTTAATGAAATAATTTCTAAAAAGAGTCCTTAGAAAAATCATATAACTCCCACTTACTTTCTATAGATCAGGTCTATTGTGATGAAGGTATGCTCATATATTCACTTGGTCCTTATCTAGTTTACAGGATAACAAAATTCATTCATCAGCACAAAAATAATGTAGGAAAGCAAACCAGCTAACAAAAATGAAGTTTTATCATCCTTACATTATTTCTAGATGTTGGAGGGTTTCTCCCCCTCCCCCCATCATCTTTCCATTGCTACATTTTTTTGTATCTTTCTCTTTGGAAGGATTTTAGAAAAGCTAAGCAGCATCATAAAACCTTACTGCTTCTCTCCTTCTGGCTTCACATGGCTCAAGAGTCTGCCTTGCAGAGTCACTGTGAGGGAAAAGCTTCCTTCCACAACCTCCCTAGAATCTGTTCCGTTTGAACAGATAATCATTCAGCTGTAGCCAGCAGCTGCTGCCTAATGCAGTCCCTAAACCTAATGCAGCTTCCTAAGGGACTCACAAAGTTGTTTTAAGAATCTGTCTTGGTGGAGCATGTGAGAGCTGCTCAGAAGACTGGACTGGGTACTAAGGCGGCTCGCTGCCTCTGCCTTACTCACGACAATGCCCCTGGAGCACTGCATGGAGTTTAATTTAGAAAATTATTTGGTACTTGTCTTTCTCTGCTTGGCTTATTTCACTGAGCATAATATCCTCCAGCTCCATCCATGTTGTTGCAAATGGTAGGATCTGTTTTTTTCTTATGGCTGAGTAATATTCCATTGTGTATATGTACCACCTCTTCTTTATCCATTCATCTACTGATGGACACATAGGTTGCTTCCATATCTTGGCTATTGTAAATAGTGCAGCGATAAACATAGGGGTGCATCTGTTCTTTTCAAACTGGAGGATATAAATTTATATGAAATATGTTAACCAAGTTGTTGTTTGATTAAATCAACTTTGTGACACATCTTTTACAGAGATAAGCTGAATTTTTCAAGGATCTAGAATGCAGAAACCATATGAATATGGTTTAAATGAGTGACCTTTAGATGATAATTTTTTACCCACTTCCTCAGTGACACTAAGCATTGTGCTATTGATAGAATGCATACCAGTTAATATCAAGACTAAGTTCATTTTTTATGTTATGTACTCCTTTTAGTGGGGATAACTTCAACTTCTTCACTGGTAAACAGCGGTTTATCTGTAAGAACTAACACAAATTTCGTTTGGCTAATAAATGACAAAAGTGAAAGACATTTGAATTACTAAACTCAATGCAAAAGACAATTGCTATCATTAACTGTACTACTTGGCCTTCTTTACAGTCAAGGATAATTTGTTAATTTCTTATTTTACTAGGACTGAATGACTGCATATTTTCTTAGTAGTCTTCACAAGAGCTGCAAGTAGCTGCATAATGTAATTCGTATGAAATAATAGATATTGGTCTCCAAAATGATCAGATAGTCTAAGATTTCATGAAAGAAAAGAAGGAATATAACTGGTTATATAAAAACATACCTTTGTATACCTGTTCTCCAAGTGAAGATATACTGGTATGTCAGGCATTAAAAACCACAACTGTGGAAAAGAAATCCATGGGGACAATAAGTTTATCTTTACTTACTATAAATTAGATCACCTGTAATAAAATGTGAAATTTTACTGCATTGTATGAATTCCTCTATCATTTTAATATCGGTATTATATGTTAAGTCCCATAGTAGATGAAAGTTCTCCTGCCATAGATTATTAAGAAATCCATTATTAACAATGCCTTCATTAAATTCCTCCACAATGTTATTAATTATCCACAGAAAAAACAATTACAAAATACTGATTCATCTCTGAAAATCCTCTGAAGGATAAATCCTAATTTCAATCCAAAGGACATCCTTGGTTAAGATCAAACAATGAATTCACATTCAAAAGAAGCAAGTATTCATGAGTATAATGATTTTTTAAATGGTCTGCAAATATTCACATACTCAGTGTTGTCTCTGCTCCACTGATGCTGGGTTTAGACATATGACTTGCATTAGCCAAAGGAATATAAAAGGCATGGCAAATTTCTGCACACTCTCCCATTCTCCTTTCCATCATGAGATCACATTGTAGGCAGTCACATCCCCTGACACCCATATAAGAAGCTATTTGGAGAAGACTGGAAGGTAACGTCTTAAAGCAGAGCATCAGCACACAGCCACAGCCACTGACAAACCCCGTAAAAGAGACTTATTGCTGAATAACTGTTGCTTTTAAAGGCACTGAGATTTTTGAGATTTTTTTTTTTACAATGCATTAGCACAATAAAAGCTAAACAGTGAGTGGAATTACAGAAAAAAAGGATTTAGATTTCCAAAGGGCCTTCAGTGCTTTACATACACATATATATATTCCTAACAAGTAATGAGTAAAAAAAATTGGGAAAAATATGAAGTGAATTTCAAAACTAATCAATTCTTTAAAAGATAAAAAGCATAATACACTGAATTTTTTAAATAATAGTATAAAAATCCTAGAAATATTAATAATATTTGTAAATGGATTAAACTCTTCACTTAAGAGACTGTCAGATAGGATGTTTTTAAAAATATAGTTATATGTTTATTTCAAGCTACATACTTAAAGTAACAGCAGAATTATTGAGAATAAACAGATGGGGAAAATCTGGATAAATATTTACCAAGAAAAAAATACTTGGCTAACTATGTCAATATGAAACAAAATTTAAGATACAAGACAAATTTAGGAAGAGCAGATCATTAGATAATAAGAAAAGGTTCATTTTCTGAGGCAAAACATGCACACCCATACACTCTAACACATGTACATGGTAAGGCTAGATTCATTGGCTTAGCAGAGTGGCTAACATTCTGGGAACTCACTATAACTTCAGCTATTATTATCATTTGGCTACTGTTATTGTAGAGATAATCCAAATATCTAAAAAGACAAGATCCATAATATAAATGGTGGTAGTATGGTATGGATCAGTGAGACAGAAGAAAGACCCAAAATTAGACTGTAGTACAAAGAAAACTTATTATTGGATGAATGCAGTATAACAAATCAGTAGAAATATTTGAAAGAATATAAATCAAAATAATAGATGTTTTTTCTATAAAAGCAGCAAAATATAAAAATAAAAAATTAAAGTATTTCTAATGAATACATATTAAAATAATACTTTCATGCATATTTCACTTGGGTAGAAAATTGTACAAGTGAATATAGAAAGCTATTCAGTAACTGCTTGATATACATCAGCAGTATAGTCATTCAATAATGTTTACAATGGGAATAACATTTACATAATTTATAAAAAGGAAGAATTTCTTTTAATGGCACTTTTACTAGCAAAATGTATAAACAAAAAATTGCCTAAGATAGGGAAATATTTCAGTAAATCTGTTCATTAGCAATTGCAATATTAACAAAATGTATTTTCTAAGAATATCTAAGGAATAGAAATCATTCATAATGACAAAAATCCAGGATATGAAACTAACTATAATGTGTGATCTAAATTTTGTAAAACCTTGGACAAATAAAGCCATGGATATGATATAGACAGACTATAACATCAACCCCAAATATTGAGTGTGATTAATAACTTCTAAGTGGTGAAGTTCATATACAGTTTCTATTTCTCTTTATATTTTAAATTATCTCTAATTATTGTTTATATAGTAAGAAAAATAATATTAAATAAAAAATGCAATCTTATGTTTTTTACAGTACTAGGTGTATATTTCCATCAAAGAGTAACTATGAAGATATTAGTGAATAAAGCATTAATGACTTTTACTAAATATTCTTACCTCAAATAACAATTTCAACCTCAGATCTATTTGAATGTCAGAACATTATACTGGTTTTACCTCTGATCTTTTATTCAGTAACTGCTTGATAGAATTTATAGTTTTGCACAACACAGATCTTCACACATTAATAGGAAAGAAAATGCAGTTGAAATCAGTTAGAATACTTAATCTGCACTTGGTTTTACCTGATATTTTGTCCTAATTATAGGTACTTTCAATGCTAAGTCATTCTTGGAGAAAAAATATCTCACAGTTCATTTTTCCCAATAAAAAACAAATTATTCTTAAGAATTTCAAGATGATTAAAGATTGTCCAATGTTTCCCAGATCATCAGAATATCATCTGAAAATCATTTCAGCCATCTGTTCCCAATCACAAGAGATGGGAAAGAATAGTTAGTAAAGACACATTGAACACCTCAGGCTGTAACAAGGAAATAAGTCTTCATGGTTTGAAGAAGACTTATTTCATTGACCTAAAAAACATTCTATTTTTATCTACACTGTATCCTACATTCTCCTTGTACCAGTTTATTTTGGCTAAGTTGGCATATGAAGTGATTTGCAGCAAGAGGTTATTTCTCTTTCTTTTAGAATCTCTGAAATGCATCTCTTTAGTCAGGTTTTTACTTGAGGACCTGTGACAGTGAAGCAATGCCTTTTCTGGACATTGGGGGTCTTACAGTAATAGGAAATGAATGAGTTGGTGAACCAAGAGCTGGCTCTTCTAGTTTCTGTCCAGAATTTGACATCTATTATTCCTGTTCACTTTTCATCTGCCAAATCTAGTCAAATAGCCATTTTGAGTTCAACAGCAGTAGATGTAGAGATCATGTCTAATCTTCCCCCAGGGGGGTGTAACACAAGTCACATCATTTTTGACAAACTAGGGAAATATTCTCCCCTAGAAAGAAAAAGCCAATATTTTGAATGATACTGCAATCTACCAATTGTCTGAAAACCTAAATTTTTTCTAATATTGTTCATTCACAAATCCAACAATATTTATTTAAAACCTGCTATGTTCTTGGAAATAACAATGGTAGTGATTAAGACTCAAATAAGACAGATAAGTCTCTGCTCTCATATTGATCACAGTCAACAAACGTTTAAAAAATATACTGTCAGATTGCATTCAGAGTAATGGCAGAGAATGCTGGTTGGCAGATGTTTTCTTAAAGGGATCAATAGTAAATATTTTAGGTTTTGTGGGCCATTTTGTCTCTGTTGAAACTATTCTACTCTGATGTAGCACAGAAGCTGTCATACATAAACAAATAGCATAGCTATGTTTTAATGAAACTGCATTTATTAAGACAGGTAGCTGAACTGAGAGCCAGTTTGCCAAACCTTGGAATAGAGAATAAATGGGGATGAGGGGCTTTCTTTAGATAGGATTGTCAGGGAAGACTTCCAGAGGATGTGAGTGTTAAGTGGCCAAGTGTAAGCATATGAAGATCTGGAAGGAGAGTATGTGAGGAATGGGTGCCTTATTTGCAAAGGCCCTGGGGCAGAAAACAATTTGGTTTTCTTGAAGAACAAGGAAAAGACCAGTGTTGTAGAATACAGTGTGCTAGAATTTTCAGTCATGACCTAAAAGAGGTACAGATTATATAAAGTTTATAGGCCATGTATTGGGTTTGGATTTTATTCTAGGCTGAAATGGAAGTCACTAGAGTCTTTGAAATGGAGTCAGAATAATTGGATTGAATGAAAAAATCAGGCTGCTATATGGAGAAGGGATTGGGGAAGAAGGCAAGAGCAGGAGGGAGATTATTGCAGTTAAGCAAGAGAAAGTAATGGTTTGGACTTGCTATGCAGATGGAAAGAACTGGACAGATTCAACAGATTTGAAAGCAGTGTGGCTGAGCTAAGAAGTGAGAATATGGGAAAGAAAAAAGACATGTAAGACTCTATTAGAGTTTTTGAGTTTGAGCACAGGGTGACAGATGACATCTTTCAACTTCTACTCAAACAAAATAAATTACAAAATTTAAGCAATTATCTGGAGATTTTAAGCAAAAAGAGCACTTCTATTCAAAATACAGTCATGATATATCTTACAATTGCTTCAATTCTCTATTTGATTACACCTTTTTATAAATAAAAATTAAATCAATTTTATGCAATCCCTATCAAAACACTGGTAGCATTCTTCAATGAACTAGAGCAAATAGTTCTAAAATTCATATGGAACCACAAAAGACCCTGAATAGCCAAAGCAATCCTGAGAAGGAAGAATAAAGCTGGGGGGATTATGTTCCCCAACTTCAAGCTCTACTGCAAAGCCACAGTAATCAAGACAATTGGTACTGGCACAAGAACAGACGCATAGATCAATGGAATAGAATAGATACCAGATATAAACCCACATATATATGACCAATTAATATATGATGAAGGAAATGACATCCTTCTCAACAACTGGTGTTGTCAAAACTGGACAGCTACAAGTAAGAGAATGAAACTGGACTATTGTCTAACTCCATACACAAAAGTAAACTAGAAATGGAACAAAGACCTGAATGTAAATCATGAAACCATAAAACTCTTAGAAGGAAACATAGGCAAAAATCTCTTGACTATAAACATGAGCAACTTTTTCCTGAACACATCTCCTTGGACAAGGGAAATAAAAGCAAAAATGAACAAATGGGAGTACATCAAAGTAACAAGCTTCTGTACAATAAAGGACACCATCAGCAGAACAAAATGGCATCCTACAGTATGGGAGAATATATTCATAAACAATATAACTGATAAGGGGTTAACATCCAAAATATATAAAGAACGCACACTCCTTAACACCCAAAAAAGAAATAACCCAATTCAAAAATGGGCAAAGGATCTGAACAGACACTTCTCCAAAGAAGAAATTCAGATGGCCAACAGGCACATGAAAAGATGCTCCACATTGCTAATCATCAGGAAAATTCAAATTAAAACCACAATGAGATATCACCTCACACCAGTTAGGATGGCCAACATGCAAAAGTCAGGGAACAACAAATGCTGGGGAGGATGTGGAGAAAGGGAAACCCTTCTAACACTGTTGGTGGGAATGTAAATTGGTTCAACTGTTGTGGAAAGCAATATGGAGGTTCCTCAAAAAACTAAAATCAGAAATACCATTTGACTCAGGAACTCCATTCCTAGGAATTTACCTGAAGAAAATAAGATCACAGATTCAAAAAGACACATGCACCCCTATGTTTATTGCAGCACTATTTACAATAGCCAAGACATTGAAGAAACCTAAGTGGACATCAGTAGATGAATGGATAAAGAAGAGGTGGTACATATACACAATGGAACATTATTCAGCCATAAGAAGAAGAAAAAAATCCTACTATATGCAACAACATGGATGGAGCTAGAGAGTATTGTGCTTAGTAAAATAAGGCAGGCGGTGAAAGACAAGTACCAAATGATTTCCCTCATTTGTGGAGTATAACAACAAAGCAAAACTGAAGGAATGAAACAGCAGCAGACTCACAGACTCCAAGAAGGGAATAGTGGTTACCAAAGGGGAGGAGAATGGGAGGACGGGTGGAGAGGGAGGGAGAAGGGGATTAAGGAGTAATATGTTAGCACACATAATGTAGGGGGTGCACAGGGAAGATGAGTAATGACTCTAGCATCTTACTGCACTGATGTACAGTGACTGTAATGGGTTATGGGGGACTTGATAATATGGGTGAATGTAGTAACCACAATGTTGCTCATGTGAAACCTTCATAAGATTGTATATCAATTATAACTTATTAAAATAAATAAATAAATATATCCATTTTAGTTCAGTGACTCTTCTTCAATCAGCAAAGTTTACCTTTCTGATTTCTGAAACAAATAGGTTCCCCAAACACTTAAAACTATATTTTGTAATGTACACTCTGATCAGTATGTACATATATACTCCAAAATCCAAGAAGCTAGTGTTTTTGCCATTTTTTTCTAAGGAGTAGGCATGTATGCATTTATCCATTAGAATATTTATTGAAGGCATTGGATATACTGTGAAGCAAAATCAAAGCTCATACATTGGCTTTATATTGGCAGAGTTGGATAATATTTAAGTAAATGAATAAAGCAATAAATGGAAATTGTGATTAACATTTACTGAGAACTTAATGTGTCTCTGATAACAATTCTTATTTCTGAATTTTATTCCCTCACATATGCCCCTTCATTCCAATCCATTATAGATTTTATGAATGTACTTGCTTTTTCCACTCCCTCTTTTATGAGCTCTATGTTAGATATTAGATAATAGTAAAAATGAGGAGGGGATAAAATTAATAAAACATGATCACACTTTCTCACATGGAGAAATTTTTGGCCCTGACTGAAAAGACTTTGCTTTGAGGAACCTCATGCAGCAGACTCAAGACAGTAAGAATGCATAGCACACAACATATATATGTTTAAGTTAATTCATTTTCTTGATATTGCCATGGTCAGTAATTTGTTTTCCCATTTTTAATAACATTTCTGTGTGGAAAATAGGAGATGGAATAATTTTTCCACTGAAATGACTGTTTTGTCAGTTTAATAATTTCTTTCTTTGCAAAGTAATTTGCTGGCACAATCATTGAAAGACGACATGAGAAGCAAACAAATACTCCAATTATTTTCATTACAGTTATGAGAAAAGCACAAGAGAAACTGAAGGAGAGGGGAAAACTCCATAGAGGATGTTAGGGAATCAAAATGGAGAAATGCAACACCTTCAGACATTATTTTAACTGACATCAGGAACCTGTACATCAGGTATGATAGTTTAAAAAAAAATTGAAGGAAGCCATGAAACTTGAAAGTCCAGTGTTGCTAAAGTTATGGTTGCAAGTAGAAAGCCTTTCAAATTTTTGTTTTCTATTTCACTTATAAGAAGTTAAATGGAGAATATAGAAGAGGTTGAAATTTGAACTGGGACAAATGGGATTGAGCAGAATGAAAGAGGCAACTTCAGTTCACCTCCTGTATGGACATGCTATCAGTCAGCATATATGAAATTCAGCTGAGTAATATCTGAAACCTTTTCTTTCTCCATTTGTTTCTTATTGCTTCTTTCTCCATCTTTCTACACATATACACTATTGCATCTTTTATATCTCATTTAAATTTTCTTCATCTTGTACTGCATCTTAAAAAAATAAAATATATCCCCTCTTTTTTTCTAAAACAAGGCTACATAAATAAAACCAGTGTTTTGTGGGTATTAGCCCCACCACCCACCCCTTCAAACAATTAGCATTGGAAAATATCATCTGACAACTCATACTACCTACCAGTAATTGTAATAACCCTTGGAAGAAGTGGAATAGAAATCAATATGACAGAAAAAATGTTCACTTTCTAAAATAAATAATTGATATGTACTGTATTAGCATTCATCTAAAAAAAAGTTACACTGGAGAAAATTGAGCTGAACGGTGTCCCCAACAAGTCATTTGAGCAGTTAGAATCTTTTAAATGATCATTTTAAATTAGAATGTTTTTAAATTATTATTTTAAAAATCATCTGTTTTGCCTGAGGGTTTCAGCCCCAGGCAAGTTCACTATGGATTTAGAGAGACTGAGAAATGACAATGGGGCATTCTTGGGGTAAAAGGGCTTATACCCAACATTATTCTCCTGGTGGTAGGTTGAGCACCAGAATCACGTCTGCATCCAGCAGTCTGCAGGTCCATTATCCTCCTCTGTCTCTGCCTCTTCCCAGAGCACTGGGAAGAGCTCTTTATATAGTGACTCAATCAATAATAGCTTATTGTATATGGGTGTGGAACCAGTAGCCTAGCAGTAGGCCAATCACGTCATCAAGTAGTTTGAAGTCAAGTGAGGATCCTGGCCATAGGAACTTCCATTTTCCCCACATCATTTTATTTTGAAGAAAGAATATTTTCCTTATGCAACATAATGAAAATTTTTTCCTTTTAGGAATTTTATTTTATTGGTGAATCCCCTTGTTTTCAACCAGAAATAATTTTAAAGAACTACACCTTCCCTCTCACCACATACACACACATACTCACTGTAATTTTTTTACCTCTATTTAGTACTAAGTCAAATTAGCATTTGGTTAGTGCTTTATTTCCTCATGTCAGTTAAAATAATGTCTGAAGGTGTTGCATTTCTCCATTTTGATTCCCTAACATCCTCTATGTAGTTTTCCCCTCTCCTTCGGTTTCTCTTGTGCTTTTCTCATTAAAATGTTCAGGTTCTGATTGCTCTTATATTTGGATATTCACTAATTAAATGAATCTCCTGAATCTAAAAATTCTCCTTAAAATTTGACTGAAGAAACTGTTGGAACCTGAGTTATCTAATGTATGAAGAAATATATTGCAGTAACAGATAATCTCATGAAATATGTCTTTAATATCACTATTTTTTATGTATTCATGAAAACCTATTAGAAAATTTAAAATAGAAAGGTTCAGGTTTTTAAATTTTTTGGGGAGGTAAAGTTTTTATTTTCTCTCAGTATTCTAAATAGTCCAGTTCTTCTTCATAAGAAAACAAATCTCTCTCATGGCTTAAAAGTGTAAAGGGTAATATGTCAACATTTGGTTAAGTAATTCCAATAAAGTGTGGAATGAAAAATCACTGAGTGCCTATTATCAGACATATTCTTTGCATATATAACTTCATTTTAATACTCAGAAAACCTTTACTAGGCAGTTTTATATGCATTTTGTTAATGAAGAAACAGGTTCAGAGAGTTTCACTCATTTAACATCATATTGCAGGTAAGAGGGAAGTGAGAATTCATCCTAGATCCATTTGTCTAGAATAGACTTATCCTTTGTTCTATTCATAATTCTGCCATGTAAGAGGCTTGATTATTATTAAACCTTATTATTTAATTTCCTCAAAACTGGGGCTTTGGAACTTATTTTACCTTCTGCCTGGAACATTCTTTGTCAAACTTTTGAGCACCTACTTCTCAGTGTTTTGGTTGTAGCTCAATTGTAATTACCTTAGAGACCTTCTCTCCGTACCTCAACTAATTTTGGACCAATGCCCTCTACTCAGTGCCCTTTGTCCTTTTTTTCCCCTCAGCTTTAATGAGATATAATTGACACGTAACATTGTATAAGTTTCAGGTGTACAACATGATGAGTTGATGTATGTATATATTGTGAAATATTTACTACAATAGTTAACATTCAGCACCATAGTTTTTTTCCTTGTGATGAGAACTTTTAAGTTCTACTATTTTAGCAACTTTTAAATATACAACACAGTATTGTTTGCTATAGTTACTGTGTTCTACATTAGATTCCCAGAACTTATTTATCTTATAACTGAAATTTTGTGCCTTTTTGTCACCCTCACTCATTTCCCCAATCCCCCATTCCCCACCTCTTGCAATAACCAATCAGTTCTCTGTTTGTATGAGTTAGGATTTTTTTAGATTCCACATATAAGTAAGATCATACAGTATTTCTTTTTCTAACTTATTTTACTTAACATCATTCCCTCAGAGTTTATCCAGGTTGTCACAAATGACAGGATTTCCTCCTACTTTATGGTTGAAAAATATTCTATTGTATATGTGTGTATATATATATGTATATATATATATATATATACATAAATATATACACCACATTTTCTTTATCCATTCATTTGTCCATGGACGTTGAGGTTGTTTCCACTCCCTGGGTATTGTAAATAATGCTGCAATTAACAAGGAGGTGCAGATATCTTTTTGAGGTAGTGATTTCATTTCCTTTGGATATGTATACCCAGTGGAATTGCTGGATCATATGGTGTTTCTATTTTCAAATATTTGAGGAAACTTCATACTGTTTTCCATAGTGGCTGTATTGACTTACATTCCCAGCAATAGTACACAAGAGTTCACTTTTCTCTGCATCCTCCCCAACAATCATCTCTTATCTTTTGATAATAGACATCCTAAAAGATGTGAGGTGATACTGTGGTTTTAATTTGCATTTCCTGATGATTAGTGATGTTGAGCTCCTTTTCCTGTACCTGTTGGCTATTTAACTATCTTCTTTGGAAAAATATCTAGTCAGATCCTTTACCCATTTTAATTAGATTATTTTTGTTCTTATTGAGTTGTATGAGTTCTTTATATATTTTAGATATTAATTCCTTCTCAGATGTGTGGTTTGCAAATATTTTCTCCCATTCCATAGGTTGCATTTTCATTTTTATCTTTTTTATTTTTTGGCTATGCAGAAGCTTTTAGTTTGATGTAGTCTCACTTGCTTATTTTCGCTTTGTTATTATGCTTTGGGTGTCATTTCTAAAATAATCATTGCCAAGAATAATGTAAAGGAACTTTTTCCCTATGTTTTCTTCTAGTGCGTTAATGGTTTCAGGTCTTACATTTAAATATTTAATTCATTTTGAATTAATTTTTATGAGTGTTGTAAGATAGGTGTCTAGTTTCATTCTTTCACATGTAGCTGTCCAGTTGGCCTAACATCTTTTATTGAAGAGACTGTACTTTTTCCATGATACATTCTTGGCTCCTTTTTATAAATTAATTGACTGTATATATGTGTATTTACTTTTGGGTTCTCTATTCTTTCCATTGATCTGTCTATTTTTATGACAAAACCATATTTTTTTATTACTATAGCTTTTTAATATAGCTTGAAATTAGGAAGTTTGATGCCTCCAGTTTTGTTCTTTCTCAGGATTACTTTGGCTATTTGGGGACGTTTGGGTTTCCATAAGAATTTTATAATTTTTCTTCTATTTCTGTTAAGAAAATGCCATTGGAATGTTGATAGGGATTTCATTTAATCTGTAGATGGTTTTGGGTAGTATGGACATTTTAACAATATCACTTCTTCCAATTCAAGGATACAAGGTATTGTCCATTTGTGTCTGCTTCAATTTCTTTCATCAGTGTCTTGTAGCTTTCAGTGCACAGATCTTTCACCTCCTTCATTAAATTTATTCCTAAGTATTTCATAGTGTTTTATGCTATTGTCGTTGGGATTGTTTTCCTTATTTCTCTTTCAAATAATTTGTTGTTAGTGTATAGAAACGCTACTGATATTAAAGTTTATTTTGTATCCTGCATATACCCTCGGTTCATTAATTCAATCTAAAAGGTTTTTCGTGGAGTCCTTAGGATTTTCTATATATAAAATGTCATCTGCAAACAGACAATATTACTTTTTATATTCCAATTCTGATACCTTTCCTTTCTTTTTCTTGCCTAATTGCTCTTGCTAGGACTTGCAGTGCTGTGATGTAGGAGTGGTGAGAGTGGGCACCATTGTCTTCTTAAAGGAAAAGCTTTCAATCTTTTACCACTGAGTAAGCTGTAGGCTTGTCATATATGGCCTTTATTATGTTGAGGTATGGACCACTATGCCCAGTTTGTTGGGAGTTTTTATCATGAATGCATGTGAATTTTGTCAAGTGATTTTTCTGCATTTATTGAGGTGGTCAAAGGATTTTTGTCTTTCATTCTATTCAATTGATGTATCACATTTATTGGTTTGCATGTGTTGAAACATCTTTATATCTCAGGGATGAATCTCACTTGAATATGGTGTATGATCTTTTAAATGTGCTGCTGAGTTTAGTTTTCTAATATTTTGTCAATAATTTGTACACCTATATTCACAAGGAATATTTTCTTTTCTTATAGTGTCCTTATCTGGCTTTGATACAGGGTAGTGGTGGCTTGATCAAAGTCTGGGAGTGTTCCCTCCTCTTCAGTTTTCTGGAAGTTTAAGGATTACCATGAACTCTTTAAATGTTTGGTAAAATTCACCAGTGTAACCATCTGGTCCCTAATTTTCTTTATTGGAAGGGTTTTGATAAATGATTCAATCTCCTTACTCACTGTTGCTCCGTTCAGATTTTCTATTTTTTTATGATACAGTCTTTACAGGTCATATGTTTCTAGGAATGTGTCCATTTCTTCTAGGTTATTTATTTATTGGTTTTTAATTGTCCATAGTAGTCTTTTATGATTCTTTGTGTTTGTGTGGTATCAGCTGTAATTTCTCCTTTTTCATTCATAATTTTTTTACTTGGGTTCTTTCTCTTTTTTTCTTGATTAGTTTAGATAAAGGTTTGTCAATTTTGTTATCTTTCCAAAGAACAAACTCATTTTTATTAATCTTTTCTATCATTTTCCTGTTTTCTATTTTATCTATTTCTGCTCTAGTCTTTATTATTCCATTTCTTCTGCTAACTTTAGGCTTAGGTTTTTCCTCAAGGTGTAAGTTTAAGTTGTTATTTGATCTCTTTTTTGTTTCTTAATGTATGTATTTACTACTATTAACATTCCTCTTACAATTGCTTTTGCTGCATCCCATAAATTTGGTAAGCTTTATTTACATTTTCATTTATCTCAAAATATTTTTTCCATTTTGATTTCTTCTTTGATCCATTGTTTACTCAGTGTGTTGCTTAATTTCCATGTATTTGTGAAACTTCCAATTTTCTTCGAGTTATTGATTTCTAGGTTCCCATCTTTGTGAATTGAGAAGATTTGATATAATTTCTATCTTTTTCATTTGTTGAGACTTGTTTTGTGTCCAAACATATGATCTATCATAGAAAATGTTCCATATGTACCTAAGAATAATGTTCACTCACCTGTTGTTGAATGAATTCCCCTTATATGTTTATTAGGTTCATTTGGTCTATAGTGTTGTTCAAATCCATTATTTCCTTATTGAGTCCCTGGATGATCTATCTACTGTTGTGAGAAGGGTACTATAGTTCCTAATTATTACTGTATTGCTGTTTACTTCTCCATCTAGTACTGTTAGTATTTTCTTTTTAGGTGCTCCAGTGTCAAGTCCATACATATTTACAATTGTTGTATCTTCTTGAGGGACTGACTCCTTTCTTTATATTTCTATTATGACCTTTCTTGGATCTTTTTAAAATTTTTCTCCTAAAGTATATTTTGTCTGATATAAAGTAGCTCCTCCTGATTTCTTTGGGTTACCAAAAGTTTATTAGTTTCCTTTGGTGGTATTATGTTTACTTGATTCTTTGTGATCCTTGATTCCCTACATGGTCTTTGCACATCTGAATAAGTGGTCTCCTCTTCCAGAACACAGACTGCAGGGACAGTGCTTAAGCAGTCAGCTAAGCTTGTAGTTCTGAATGGGGCAGTGGGTAGCAACCTTGTATAGATGGGGCTTATTATCAGTGTCTCCATTTGGGTGAGACCATTGCTCATGATGTGAGGTCAAGGAACATGCCACTAGCTCATAAGTATTGTATAAGAATGCTGTCTTGATTCCTTGTCCCAGTGTGGCTGCAGGATGGGCTCTATGGCTACCAGATCCTCTGTCAGGTTTTCTACCCACTTGGGACTGTAAGCTATATTCATCAGTTGAATGGGGCTGCTAATTTTCTTCTCTGTATGGGTTGGGTCATAAAAAGGGTTTCACAGCCACTACAGCTCAGTGATGTGGACACAAATGTAGCAGAAGCCCACTGAGTTCCCTGGCCAGATGAGGCAGATGATGCAAGTAAACAGTGACTGTGACTTCAATTTAACTTCAGAACTCTTAACTGAGGCAAAGAAACTCTAACAAACTAGATATTAGAGGTCCATGATTTTGAGTCTTTTATTTATCTGACAGTCTTAATCATTTATATGAGGCATTAGAACACAGGTCTAATTTGGATGGCAAGATGATTGCCACTGATGCTTTCAACTGTATCTACTTCAAAAGATAGCAAAGCAGAAAGGGATAGAACAGTATAGGTTGCAAATATATATAATAATATTCATTGTATATTTTTAAAGCAAAATATGCTTTAAATGTTTTTTTGCAGCTATTTTTCTATCTACTTAAATTATATCTAAAAAAAATTACCTTGTAATGAAATAATTTCTTAGAGTTTAATTCAGCCACAAAATTAGATTAGAGATACCATTTACCTAATAACCAGATAATTCACCATATTTTACCTTTTTTTGTTCATCATAGTTTTGCATGCATAAACCTAACCTTGCTCACTTCATTTTGGTTATGTCTATATCATGCTACTGGGTTGACCACAGCATGATTCATTTGGAAATTTCATTCATATTCATAAACTGTGTATTAAAGAATATGCTATTATTATTTGAATATTTTTATCTGTCTATTTAAAGTTAGTATGTTTATGCCCTCAATTGAACATCTTATTAATTTTCTTTTATTTCCTTTGGGAGAACTTCTGTAATATATAGTGTTCTCTGATTGATTTACAAGGACTTATCAATTTAGAATATTTTATTGATGCCTAAAGTACTATATTCATTTCAAAAGACTTTCTAATGTTAGCTCAAGCATCACTTATTAGTAAGAAATCCTTTCTCTTTTCTGCTGGAACCATCTAACACATTATTACTGTTTAATTCATATTCTAATATAAAATGGATTTTATCTATGTTTATTTTGGGTCACTAGGTGATTAGGAACAGTAGTTGCTTAAATAAATTTATTTTTAATCATAAATTTAACATTTTTTTCCTTAACAGTTGGAGCAAGAGGTCTAAATAGATTCTGTCTTTTTCCTTGTTCTTACCAACTTTTCTTCCAAGTGACTGTTCAGTAATTAAATGTTCTATGCTTATCATTCAAACTTAATACTAAAAGAATATATGTATTATAAACTTCTGAAAAATAAAAAAATCTACCTATATTATACAAAATCTAAATACATATGGTTAATAAAAATTGAGCTGGTCTAGTTGAAAAGGAGAGAGAACACTTGGAGCCTTGTCATGTCAACCATATCCTCTGGAGCTTCCAAATCTCCATTTTTTTTTAGCCTTGAAACACCTCGGAGGAATCCCTAGGGAACAGTTTGAAAACCAATAGTAGAAAGAATAGCAGTGACTGGAGGTAAAGATATTCAAGTTCTTGACCAAGTACTGATACGCTGTGTGACTGTTGGCATCTTTCAAATCCTATTGGCCTCAAGGATTGACCTGGATTGTTCCCCAATTTGTGTTGTATATATGACTCATAAAATTCTCAATTCAATAATATGTATACCTGTACATTGCTTGCAGATCAACTAAGAGTTAAAACTAACTGATCACTGTATTTCATTTTGAATTTGTGTTTTGAAAACCTAGAAAGATAATATTGAGTCATTTTAATGTAAAATAGGTCAGCTGAAACTTTAACACATTCACATAATAATTGTTATTGCTATAATTATTATTATCACCATTATTATAATGAAATGCAAACACTTAAGACGTTTTTATTTAGTATTTACTACAAATCTAGAGGAAGGCACAATTCTTATTTTCATTATATAAATGAGGAAATTAAAGCTCAGAGGTATTAAGTGATTTGTCCAAAATTGATTATAGTCATGGCTAGGGTTTGAATACAGGTTTGATTGTCTCTATATTTGTAACTCTTAACCAATTATTTTGATCTCAGAAATGGTCAAAAATAGTAATTTTTCCTAAGAAAAAAGTTCTGCCTTAAATTTCACATAGTATACTTTTGGAATCCACTAGGAATTACACATAAAAAACTATAAAACATGAATACAATTTAATACTTTGGATGTTTGGATGGGCCCAAATTTTAAAAACATCACTACTGGTAATTCTTGGTTTTCAAGGTGTTCCTTTTGGAATTTCTTCAAATACATATGTAGTATGTCAGCATGGTTTCACATATAACATTGCAGGTGATCTTCACAATCATCCTGCATGAGTGAACGAATCCTCTGTTCTCCTTTTCTGAGCTACAATGCAAATTTAAGCATATGACCTCTGCAGTCAAAGATACTTGGGTTCAAATCCCATTTCAACCACTTGCGAACAGTATAATCTTGGGTGAATTACATTACTAAGTTTATCATCTCATATGTAAAATTATTGTAATGGAAATAATGGCTAATACTGAACAATTATCGTGTGTCAGATACTGACATCAATAGCTCATTTAATCCTAGGAACAACTTAAAAAGGAGGTTCTGTCACTGTCCCATTCCACAGATAAGGAAATCAAGGTACAGAAAAGTTAAGTGACTTTGGGGGGTTATAAAACTGAGAGTAATAGAGCCAGGATTTTAACCTAGGCCTGTCAAAATCTGAAATTCTGAGAGCCTATGCCCTTAACCACTTTGGTATTCTGTTTTTAGTGTAATACATACTTCACAGGATTGCAGTGAGGATCATATTGAAAATACAGGCATACCTTGAAGAGTGAGTTCTGTTCCAGACGACCACAATAAAATGTGTCAAGTGAATTTTTTGGTTTCCTAGCTCATGGCAAAAGTTCCATTTACACTATACTGTGGTCTGTTAATTGTGCCATAGCATTATGTCTAAAAACACAAGGTACTCACCTTCATATCTAAAAAAAAAAAAATTTATTTCTAAAAAATGCTCTCATCTGAGTTTTCAGCAAATAGTAATCTTTTTGCTGATGGAGAGTCTCGCTTTGATGGCTGCTGACCATTCAGGGTGGTGGTTGCTGAAGGTTTGGATGGTTGTGTCAATTTCTTAAAATAAGATAACAATGAAGTTTGCTACATTGATGGACTCTTTGTTTCACAAATAATTTCTCTGTGGAATGTAGTTCTCTGATAGCATTTTACCCAAAGTAGAACTTTTTTTCTGAATTGGAGTTAATTCTCTCAAACCCAGCTACACTTTATCAACTAAGCTTGTATAGTTTTCTAAACCCTTTGTTGTTAACATTGCAACAATCTTCACAGCACCTTCACCAGCATCAGGTTCCACCTCAAGAGACCACTTTCTTTGCTCATCTGTAAGGAGCAACTCCTTGTCTGCTCAAATTTTATCATGAGATGCAGCTATTCAGTCACATCTTCAGGCTTCACTTCTAATTCTAGTCCTCTTGCTACTTCTACTACATCTGCAGTTATTTCCTCCACTGAAATCTTGAGCCTTCAAAGTCTTCCATGAGGACTGGATTCAACTTCTCCCAAATGCCTAGGAATGCTGATATTTTTATCTCTTCCATGAATCACAAATGTTCTCAATGGCATCTAAAATGGCGAATCCTTTCCAGAAGGTTTTCAATTTACTTTGCCTAGATCCATCAGAGGAATTACTATTTTTAGTAGCTTTAGCCTTATAATATTTCTTAAATAATAAGACTTGAAGTTGAAATTACTCCTTGATCCATGGGTTCCATAATGGATTTTGCATTAGCAGGCATGAAAACATTAATTTTGTTGTTCATCTCCATCAGAGCTCTTGGGTGACCAGATGCATTATCAGTAAACAGTCATATTTTGAAAGGAATCTTTTTTTTACGGTTTATTTATTTAAATTAAAGTATCATTAATATATTGGTTTCAAATGTAGGTCACAGTGGTTCAACAGTACCCGTGATCAACTTATATTATGATTGCAAATTATTGTGTCCCTTTATCTCCCTCCCCCTCCACCCTGCACCTGCCCCAACCCCTACCCCTTGGTAACCATTAGTCACTTCTCAGGATCTATGAGTCTACTGCTGTTTTTTGAGGATGGTCTATTCAATGAAAGTTCAGAAACATGGACAGGAAACTCACTTCTTGGTGTTAACATACAGGAAAAGATCTTAGATCCCCAAACTCTACCAAAAGGCACCTCAAAAACTCACATGACCAATGAGTCTCAACCCTGGCTACATACTAGAATCATCTGGAGAGCTTTAAAATGCTGAAGCTTAGGTTTCACACCAGACTAATTAAATCAGATTTTCTCACTGGCGAGCCAGCCTGGTGTGGGCATAGGAGACATGGCGCGATGAGTCCATTTCCATACCCTCTTCCTTCAGAGCAAAATCTCCAACCCTTTAGGCCACATGGGCTCAGGACCCAGTACAGAGCCCAGCACACATCAGATCCCCATAAGTGGTTGGATTTGCACAGTAGAAACTGGTCAAAGCAAAACAATACAGAGCTCAAATATGTCTCAAGGATGTAAAACCCCAAACAATCCATCATATCATGAAATGGTCAGCAGCTCATGGTGTGGCAGGTGGGGTGTTTTTGACAGGCTCAGAGTTGCTCACGAGTGGAACATTGAGTCATCTCTCTGTACAGGTATGCCTGATTGCCCTCTCCTGTATTTCTAAAACAGGACACACACCCCCTGAGGTGGCAATATTATTCACACTCACAGTCAAGGACACTAGTTCTAGAACCTAAGTGACTTGACCAGAGAGTACAGCAGTCAGCAACAGGGCCAGGCTTCCATCCAGGTGGAAATGGCTCTCACCACCACATCAGGCCAGCTCTGGAAGCCCCTCACACCAGCTGTGATCAGCAAACACCACCTATGTCATCTTTACTCCTAACCCCAACCCCTACTTTGCTTTCCTGAGAATCCTACTCTCATTGGCAGGCAATATTTTTATTTATTTTTTATTTTTTAAATTTTATTTTGATATCATTAATCTACAATTACATGAAGGACATTTTGTTTACTAGGCTCCCCACTTCACCAAGTCCCCCCCACATCCCCGTTCAGAGTCACTGTCCATCAACATAGTAAGATGCTGTAAAATCACTACTTGTCTTCTCTGTGTTGCACAGCCCACCCTGTGACCCCCCACACTATACATGTTAATCGTAATACCCCCTTTCTTTTTTTCCCGCCCGTATCCCTCCCTTCCCACCCATCCTCCCCAGTCCCTTTCCCTTTGGTAACTGTTAGTCCATTCTTGGGTTCTGTGCTTCTGCTGCTGTTTTGTTCCTTCAGTTTTCTTTTGTTCTTATACTCCACGTATGAGTGAAATCATCTGGTACTTGTCTTTCTCCTCCTGGCTTATTTCACTGAGCATAATACCCTCCAGCTCCATCCATGTTGTTGTGAATGGTAGGATCTGTTTTTTTTCTTATGGCTCAGTAATATTCCATTGTATATATGTACCACATCTTCTTTATCCATTCATCTACTGATGGACATTTAGGTTGCTTCCATATCTTGGCTATTGTAAATAGGGCAGCGATAAACATAGAGGTGCATCTGTCCTTTTCAAACTGGAGTGCTGCATTCTTGGGGTAAATTCCTAGAAGTGGAATTCCTGGGTCAAATGGTATTTCTATTTTGAGCTTTTTGAGGAACCTCCATACTGCTTTCCACAATGGCTGAACTAATTTACATTCCCACCTGCAGTGTAGGAGGGTTCCCCTTTCTCCACAACCTCGCCAAAATTTGTTGTTGTTTGTCTTTTGGATGGTAGCGATCCTTACTGGTGTGAGTTGATATCTCATTGTGGTTTTAATTTGCATTTCTCTGATGACAAGTGATGTGGAGCATCTTCTCATGTGTCTGTTGGCCATCTGAATTTCTTCTTTAGAGAACTGTCTATTCAGCTCCTCTGCCCATTTTTTAATTGGACTATTTGCTTTTTGTTTGTTGAGGTGTGTGAGCTCTTTATATATTTTGGATGTCAACCCTTTATCAGATCTGTCATTGACGAATATATTCTCCCATACTGTAGGATACCTTTTTGTTCTATTGATGGTGTCCTTTGCTGTGCAGAAGCTTTTCAGCTTGATATAGTCCCATTTGTTCATTTTTGCGTTTGTTTCCCTTGCCCAGAGAGATATGTTCAAGAAAAGGTCACTCATGTTTAGGTCTAAGAGATTTTTGCCTATGTTTTTTTCTATGAGTTTTATGGTTTCATGACTTACATTCAAGTCTTTGATCCATTTTGAATTTACTTTTGTGTATGGGGTTAGACAATGGTCCAGTTTCATTCTCTTACATGTAGCTGTCCAGTTTTGCCAGCACCATCTGTTGAAGAGACTGTCATTTCGCCATTGTATGTCCATGGCTCCTTTATCGAATATTAATTGGCCATATATGTCTGGGTTAATGTCTGGATTCTCTAGTCTGTTCCATTGGTCTGTGGCTCTGTTCTTGTGCCAGTACCAAATTGTCTTGATAACTATGGCTTTATAATAGAGCTTGAAGTTGGGGAGTGAGATCCCCCCTACTTTATTCTTCTTTCTCAGGATTGCTTTGGCTATTCGGGGTCTTTGGTGGTTCCATATGAATTTTTGAATTATTTGTTCCAGTTCATTGAAGAATGTTACTGGTAGTTTCATAGGGATTGCATCAAATCTGTATATTGCCTTGGGCAGGATGGCCATTTTGACGATATTAATTCTTCCTAGCCATGAGCATGGGATGCGTTTCCATCTGTTAGTGTCCCCTTTAATTTCTTTTAAGAGTGACTTGTAGTTTTCAGAATATAAGTCTTTCACTTCTTTGGTTAGGTTTATTCCTAGGTATTTTATTTTTTTTGATGCAATTGTGAATGGAGTTGTTTTCCTGATTTCTCTTTCTGTTGGTTCATTGTTGGTATATAGGAAAGCCACAGATTTCTGTGTGTTGATTTTGTATCCTGCAACTTTGCTGTATTCCGATATCAGTTCTAGTAGTTCTGGGGTGGAGTCTTTAGGGTTTTTTATGTACAGTATCATGTCATCTGCAAATAGTGACAGTTTAACTTCTTCTTTACCAATCTGGATTCCTTGTATTTCTTTGTTTTGTCTGATTGCTGTGACTAGGACCTCCAGTACTATGTTGAATAACAGTGGGGAGAGTGGTCATCCCTGTCTTGTTCCCAATTGCAGAGGAAAAGTTTTCAGCTTCTCGCTGTTCAGTATGATGTTGGCTGTGGGTTTATCATATATGGCCTTTATTATGTTGAGGTTCTTGCCCTCTATATCCATTTTGCTGAGAGTTTTTATTATGAATGGATGTTAAATTTTGTCGAATGCTTTTTCAGCATCTATGGAGATGATCATGTGGTTTTGTCTTTCTTTTTGTTGGTGTGGTGGATGATGTTGATGGATTTTCGAATGTTGTACCATCCTTGCATCCCTGTGATGAATCCCACTTGGTCATGGTGTATGATCCTTTTGATGTATTTTTGAATTTGGTTTGCTAATATTTTGTTGAGTATTTTTGCATCCACATTCATCAGGGATATTAGTCTGTAGTTTTCTTTTTTGGTGAGGCCTTTGCCTGGTTTTGGTATTAGGGTGATGTTGGCTTCATAGAATGAGTTTGGGAGTATCCCCTCCTCTTCTATTTCTTGGAAAACTTTAAGGAGAATGGGTATTATGTCTTCCCTGTATGTCTGATAAAATTCCGAGGTAAATCCATCTGGCCCGGGGGTTTTGTTCTTTGGTAGTTTTTTGATTACCGCTTCAATTTCGTTGCTGGTAATTGGTCTGTTTAGATTTTCTGTTTCTTTCTGGGTAAGTCTTGGAAGGTTGTATTTTTCCAGGAAGTTGTCCATTTCTCCTAGGTTTCCCCGCTTGTTAGCATATAGGTTTTCATACTAGTCTCCAATAATTCTTTGTATTTCTGTGGGGTCCGTCGTGATTTTTCCTTTCTCGTTTCTGATTCTGTTGAAGTGTGTTAACTCTCTTTTCCTCTTAATAAGTCTGGCTAGAGGCTTATCTATTTTGTTTATTTTCTCAAGGAACCAGCTCATGGTTTCATTGATTTTTTCTATTGTTTTATTCTTCTCAATTTTATTTATTTCTTCTCTGATCTTTATTTTGTCCCTCCTTCTACTGACCTTAGGCCTCATTTGTTCTTCTTTTACCAATTTCGATAATTGTGACATTAGACTATTCATTTGAGATTGTTCTTCCTTCTTTAAATATGCCTGGATTGCTATATACTTTCCTCTTAAGACTGCTTTTGCTGTATCCCACAATAGTTGGGGCTTTGTGTTGTTGTTGTCATTTTTTTCCATATATTGCTGGATGTCCATTTTAATTTGGTCATTGATCCAGTGATTATTTAGGAACATGTTGTTAAGCCTCCATGTGTTTGTGAGCCTTTTTGCTTTCTTTGTAGAATTTATTTCTAGTTTTATGCCTTTGTGGTCTGAAAAGTTGGTTGGTAGGATTTCAATCGTTTTGAATTTACTGAGGCTCTTTTTGTGTCCTAGTATGTGGTCTCTTCTGGAGAATGTTCCACGTGCACTTGAGAAGAATGTGTATCCTGTTGCTTTTGGATGTAGAGTTCTATAGGTGTCTATTAGGTCCATCTGTTCTAGTGTGTTGTTCAGTGCCTCTGTGTCCTTACTTATTTTCTGCCCGGTGGATCGGTCCTTTGGAGTGAGGGGTGTGTTGAAGTCTCCCAGAATGAATGCATTGCATTCTATTTCCTCCTTTAATTCTGTTAGCATTTTTTTCACATATGTTGGTGCTCCTGTATTGGGTGCATATATATTTATAATTGTTATATCCTCTTGTTGGACTGAGCCCTTTATCATTGTGTAATGTCCTTCTTTATCTTTTGTTACTTTCTTTATTTTGAAGTCTATTTTGTCTGATACTAGTATTGCAACAACTGCTTTTTTCTCCCTGTTGTTTGCATGAAATATCTTTTTCCATCCCTTGACTTTAAGTCTGTGCATGTCTTTGGGTTTGAGGTGAGTCTCTTGTAAGCAACATATGGATGGGTCTTGCTTTTTTATCCATTCTATTACTCTGTGTCTTTTGATTGGTGCATTCAGTCCATTTACATTTAGTGTGATCATTGAAAGGTATGTACTTATTGCCATTGAAGGCTTTAAGTTTGTGGTTACCAAAGGTTCAAGGTTAGCTTCTTTACTGTCTTACTGTCTAACTTAACTCGCTTATTGAGCTATTATAAACACTGTCTGCTGATTCTTTATTTCTCTCCCTTCTTATTCCTCCTCCTCCCTTCTTCATATGTTGGGTGTTTTGTTCTGTGCTCTTTTTAGGAGTGCTCCCATCTAGAGAAGTCCCTGTAATATGCCCTGCAGAGGTGGTTTGTGGGAGGCAAATTCCCTCAACTTTTGCTTGTCTGGGAATTGTTTAATCCCTCCTTCATATTTAAATGATAATTGTGGTGAATACAGTAGTCTTGGTTCGAGGCCCTTCTGTTTCATTGCATTAAGTATATCATGCCATTCTCTTCTGGCCTGTAGGGTTTCTGTTGAGAAGTCTGATGATAACCTGAGGGGTTTTCCTTTGTAGGTGACCTTTTTTTCTCTCTGGCTACCTTTAATACTTTGTGCTTGTCTTTGATCTTTGCCATATTAATTATTATGTGTCTTGGTGTTGCCCTCCTTGGATCCCTTGTCATGGGAGTTCTGTGTACCTCTGTGATCTGAGAGGCCATGTCCTCCCCTAGTTTGGGGAAGTTTTCAGCAATTATTTCTTCAAAGACACTTTCTATCCCTTCTTCTCTCTCTTCTTCTTCTGGTACCCCTATAATGCGGATATTGTTCCACTTCGATTGGTCACACAGTTGTCTTAAAATTCTTCCATTCCTTGAGATCCTTTTTTCTCTCTCTGCATCAGCTTCTCTGCATTCCTGTTCTCTGTGTTCTAGTCCATTAATGGTCTCTTGCATCTCGTCCATTCTGTTTTGAAGTCCTTCCAGAGATTGTTTTATTTCTGTATTCTCACTCCTTAGTTCTTGCATATTTCTCGGCAAGTCCAACAGCATGGTTATGACTTTTGTTTTGAATTCTTTTTCAGGAAGATTGGTTAAATCTATCTCCCCAGGTTCCTTCTCAGGGGAAGATGTAGAAGATGTCGAAGCTGTCTGGGTTAGTCTTGTCTGGATCAAATTTTTTTGCCTTTTCATGTTGATAGGTGCAGTGGTGTGCTATTGACTCATCTGTCAGCTGGGAGAGTCGAGACTTTCCGCTTGCTCCTGGCCTTTCTTTACCTTGACAACAGCGACCCCTAGTGGCTCATATTGGGCAATTGCATATCGATTGGGTCTCTGTATCTTGCCCAGCTGCCGGTATGGAGGAAGCTCCCTTGCTGTGGATGTGGCCAATCTCACGCTGCTGCTCTGCTATGGCGGGGCCCTGGAGGGTTAATGGATGGGGGGCTCTTTGACTGTTTACCTCTGTGAGGGGTCTCAGAGCTGTTGCCCAGGGGTTTAGTGTGCCCAGAGTTCCCTGGAATTTCCAGCCGCTGGACTGTGACCCGGGATGCTTCTGTCCAGCTGTGGGTTCCCTGTCCCTTTAAAACTTTCAAAAAGCACTCTCTTTTCTTTGTCCCAGGGGCACCAGCTTCGGGACCTGCTCACAGGTCTTACTGTCCTATTTCCCTAGTTTCCAGCACCCCACGCATGCACTGTGTGTCTGCGCTCTGGTGCAGATGGCTGGGGCTGGGTGTTTAGCAGTCCTGGGCTCCCTCTTCCTCCCTGCTCCAACTCCTCTCCTCCTACCAGGAGCTGGGGTGAGGGGCCTCGGGTCCTGCCAGGCTGGGCTTATATCTTACCCCTTTCACCAGGTGCTGGGTTCTCGCAGGTGTGGTTGTAGTCTGGCTTTTGTCCTGTGTCTTCTGGTCTCTCTTTTAGGGAGAGTTGTATTTGTTTTATTTTCTAAAATATATATGTTTTTGGGAGGATATTCCCACTATCCTACTCATGCAGCCATCTTGGCTCCGCCCCTAGGAATCTTATTTTATGAGCAATTTTTCTCAATAGTGGGCTTAAAATATTTAGTAACCCAAGCTTAAACAGATGTGCTGTCATCCAAGTTGCTGTTCTATTTGTAGAGCACAAGCAGAGTAGAGTTAGCATAATTCTCAAGGGCCCTAGGATTTTTGGAATGGTCGATAAGAATTGGCTTCAACTTTAAGTCATCAACTGCATTAGCTCCTAACAAGAGAGTCAGCCTGTCTTTTGACTCTTTTAAGCCAGTGTTGACTTCTTCCTTCTAGCTGTGAAAGTCTTAGGTGGCAACTATTCCAATAGAAGGCTGTTTTGTCTAAATTGAATTTTGTTTTTTTTTGTAAGCAACTTTATTAATTATTTAAGCTAGATCTTCTGGGTAACTTGCTGTCACTTCTATTTCAGTACTTGCTGACTTGCTGATGAATGTCTCCATACATCTTATACTTTTATGCTATGGAGACACCTTCTTTCCTTAAACTTCATGAGCTAACCTCTGCTAGCTTCAAACTTTTCTTCTGTAGCTTATTCTCTCTCAGTCTTCAAAGAATTGAAGAAAGTTAGGACCTCATTCTGAATTAGGATTTGACTTGAGGGAATATTGTGGCTGGTTTGATCTTTTATCCAGACCACTAACACTTTCCCCATATCAGCAAGAAGGCAATTTTGCCTTCTTATCACTCATGTGTTCACTGAAGTAGTATTTTTAGTTTCCTTCAAGAACTTTTCCTTTGCATTCATAACCTGACTAACTGTTTGATACAAGAGGCCTGGCTTTCGGCCTATCTCAGCTTTCAACATGCCATTTCCACTAAGTTTAATCATTTCTAACTTTTGGTTTGAAGTGAGAGATGTGTGACTCTTGCTCTCACTTGAACACTCAGAGGCCATTGTAAGTTTATTGACTAACTAATTTCAGTACGTTGTGTTTTAGGGAGTAGGGAGGCCTAAGGAGAAGGAGAGAGATGGGGGAATGAGTGGTTCATGGAGCATCAGAATACATACAACTTTTATCTATTAAGTTTGCAGTCTTAGGCAGGCATAGTTTGTGGCACCCCAAAGCAGTCACAATGTAACATCAAAGATCACTGATCACTGATCAACATAACAAATAGAATAATGAAAAAGTTTGCAAATTGTTAAGAATTGCCAAAATATGATACAGAGACATAGAGTGATAAGATGTTAAAAAATATCACCTGTAAACTTGCTCAACACAGAGTTGCCACCAACCTTCAATTTGTAAAAAAAAAAAACAACCCAGTAACTATGAAGCACAATGAAGAGAAATGTGATAAAATGAAGTATGTCTGTAAAGGAAATATGAATGAATCAATAAATTAATGTAAATGAATGAAGGAATGGATCCTCATGTGTCTTATAATGTAACCAAAGAAGACTAAGCAAATAAAAATATCTTGAGCCTTGTCACCTCATCAGATTCTTCATAACTTAAAAGGTAAATTGCTCTGATAAAGAAGTAAAAATTTTTCACATGTCTTTATGACTTTTACAATGTTGTTCTTAGTCTAAATATTGATAAAGTAAGTCATGAAAGAAGTTTGGTTAGCATTCTTTTCTCTTTTATCCAACTCTTTGCCAAGGTACATGATGATATTTTGTGATAGACCTAAAGAAATATCTCAAATACACTAGCATTATGTTGTATTTAAAAGAAAAATCCCTTAGCAACCTTAAAATTTGTTAAAGAAACACCCATGCAGAGCAAAGCGTGACAGACAATGCTGCAGTAGCAGTGGTGATTATAAATGATTCATCTACAAAATGTGACTCTGCAACCTTCAAATGGTGCCACCAGGGTGTATTATGCATATGGCACTGATGCCCACGTAAAGATTTGCAATTACCAAGCACATGTTAGGGTACATAATTTCTTGCTATGGGAGAGATCAAAAATCTTGTGTCTTTTAGCTTAAGCATGGCTCATATCACTTTAATGTGTGACAGAGGTACCATATACCCAATTTTACATGTTATTTCTGAATGTCAAGCAATGCCCTGGAAATGTCCAGCAGAATTTGTGTGCAAATGCTAAATGGGAGGTATATCACTCAGCATAAATGTTTCTAGATTTCATTCCCAAGGAAAAGGCTGTTATATTTCCTTGGGGAATGAACTAAACTTTTTAATTTCAAGAAGCAAAGCTAAAAATAAAAATGCTCCTGAAGAATACATCAGGAATAGGCAGCTCTTAAGGACTTGGATACCTTTAATGACAAGATACTATTTCAGAAGATTATCAGATCTCCTTATCCTTGATAGTCTGAGGGCAAATGGAAAAGATAACCAGAAATCTTCAGAATCCAGGGCCCTAGAACCCATATTTGTGGAAAATTATGTCATTGTGTTCTGATACCAGTGGAATCTGTTACTCTAATTCCTTAGTACCTGCCTTATAAAGATGCCCTGCAGGGATAAAAAGGTTAAGCCTGTCAGGCAGTTCCTTTATGTTTTTTGGAGAAACTGGGATAGTTGCTAATCCTTCCAATTAAAGACAGGTTAACTTTAATTTTCATGTTCACATGGATCATTGTGTACAAACAATTTTCCTTCTTAGTCCAGAAATTTCCCCCCAACCCTTTCCTACATAATCTCAGGGTTATGAGGTCCTCTACTGTCCTCTCCATCAATCTGAATTATGTAGACTGAAGACAAAACAACATAGCTTCCTTCACCTTTACCAATACCCACCTTAAGCCTGCATTTCTGAGTTGTCATTTCATAATGCAACATAGGAAAGATAAAATATAAACCTTTAAAAATGAAATGAATATGATAAAACTTACCCATTCCGTCACTCACACCACAAATATTTGTGATGTGCTTGCTGTGAGTATCACTCTTGTAGCTTGGGGTACAGCTAGGAACTAGAGTCCTCTGGCTTCATGCAGCTTAGACAGAGTCTAGTGGAGGAGAGAACAAAGCTATAGTCCAATGGGCTAAGTGCTTGGAAGGGAAGTTGTGCAGGGAAAAGGGACAGAGAGGAATGGAATGGTGAGGGGAATATCTCTCTAAAGAGGGGCATTTGATTAAAAGACCAAAAGGGCAAGTACTTCAGGATGGGGGATGAACAAGTGTGAAAATGCTTAATTGGAATGAAATTGCCATGTTCAAGCAGCAGCAAGAAGGTTGGTGTGACTGGAAATGAGTGGGTTGAGAGCAGGGCAATGTGGTAAAAGATGAGTTGAGAGAGAGAGGCAGGGATTAGATGGCATTGTGCATATTAATTATCTTCTGTTGAGCTGGTATTTAGTTTTCTCTTTCTCTTCTTCATAGAGATCTATGGTCTCTTTGTGACCAAGGTCACTGTTTTCTATTGATTTTTACATCGGGGTGGAAATATCTCAGCCTAAAGGGAAAGATAAAGTACTTTTTAAGAAAAAAGACACCCTGAAGCTATAAACCAGAAATATGGAAATATTACTATAGAGTGTTTGCCAGGAAACCAACTGAGGAGTCTTTTATGTCAAGAAAGTAATTTTGGGTTTGTACTAGGTATTTGGATAATGAACTATTATTCTGCTTTTGTACTTTGCATTCAAACATTTATGCTTTAAACTTACTTTAACCTTCAAGACAAAAATAGCCTAATGTCCTTCAAAAGAATTACATTACCACAAATAAACATTTCCAAAGTATGTTTTCCTCTCACATTCTCTATCAGATTAAGTGAAGTCTTTAAAGGTGACTCTATCAAGAGCCTTATAAAATGTACATAGTGATGCTAAACCTTCAGCTGCCCTTTATGATCATAAGGGCAATGGAGCCATATGCTGAGCAGGATTGTCTCCAAATGATGGTGCCTCTAAACACGTCTCCTTTTCTAGGTGAGGACTGTAGTCAGCACAGTGTAAGCCTTTCAGTTTCTAATTCTGGAAAATACACAATACTAGTCCATAAACTTATCTCATTTTCATAACTGCATTACCTATAGAAACATCATAAACATTTTTGGGGATGATATTTTTCCTCAAACCTTTAGACTTAATAGAAATTTTAGAATAGAAGAAAATTGAGACTTCAAGTTGTACCCTTACTAAAACTATCTCCCTTTAATAAAAAAGTACTCTATAAAGCTAATGTTTTTCTATTACCACTTACAGCTCCTTGCCCAATTCTTAAATTTACAACTTCTAGGCTATAGGATTGCTATATAGTAGAAAAGACACCAACTGAGAGCTTTTCTCTAATACTGGTGCCACCACTTACTGATTGGCTATCTTTAGGTAATCTTGGGCAAGACACTAATTGCATCCTGTATAATTGAGAGATATGCTCTGTACTCCTCAAGAGTTGTGGATGTATGAATGAATAAATGAATATTTTCCTCTTCTGAGACTGCTCCAAGAAGCCTGGATGATTGGATATGGTTCAATCTCCAGGTTGTCCTATATGTGCTTGAACCATTCTCTTCATGTTTAGCTGTGCGTAGTCATGCCTCTGCCCCAAACATGCTTGTGCACAGCCAGTTCTTCAGGTCAGCTTTCTTGAACTGCAACACTTTTCTTTCCTTAATTATTCACAACAGTTGGCATATTGTCTATCATATAATGCTTAACAAATAAATTAAATCCAAATATATCAGTAACTCAATAATTCCACTTTATGATATGTAACATTTGCTAATTAGAAGGAAGATGACATATTGTTATAGATCTATCAGCTGAACTACTCTAATCATCTTTTTTCTCCATTCATTCATCCATTACTGATAAACAGAGCTTCCTGCAGTGATAGAATGTTCTTTATCTGTGCTAATATTGTAATCACTAACCCCTTGGGCACTGAGTACCTAAAATGTGGCTGGTGCAACTGAGGAACTAAACTTTTAATTTAATTTTAATTAAGTAAAATTTAAGTAGCCACAAGTCTAGTGGTTCTTGTACTACATAGTACAAATTTATACTTAATTCACAAAAATATTTTCTAGGGCTGAGGGACACTTTCATGGCAACTTGGATGCATAAAACCATTTAAACAGGGAAACTGTCTGCTTATATAAGTTGTGAAATTGGCTTCTGGTTAAACTCTTCTCTCTAGAGCCATCAATTTCCTTTTTAAATAGTCTACACAGAGCAGGCTAGCACACCTGCTTCTTGGTTTCAACTATTTTTCGACTGGGGGTTAGCAAACACACTGTAGTAGAGGTGAGATGTCTTCCTAAAGCTAAAGCTTCCATTTTCAGGGGAGCCATTCTGAGCACTTTAATGATCACTGATGCCCATCTGTAACTTCAGAAATACTCTGAGATGAATTCTTAGACATCACCACAAGTAAAGGGAAATTCAGTGACTTTCCAGTGATGCTCCAGGTTGATGCTCTTATAGGAACTGAAGAAGAAATATTTGAGCTTCATAATCAAACAATATTTTCAAGAGAATTCCATTTTATCTTCTTCAGGAGAAAGTCACACGTGGAGAACATTTGAATGCAGGTCTTTGTGACTACATAATTTCTGTCAAAACACAATTTAAAAGCTGTGTTCTTTTTAGCTAAGACTGTTTCAGAATATAAAACAAAAACCATGATTAACAACAACAAAGAAAATTGCATACTGTAAGGTCCAGCAAGAAACTCAAAAGATGATAAAAGGACTTTGATTCTACAAGAGTGAATGCAGTAAATTCAGGGCCAATTATGTTAAGGATGATCATATAATAGATTCTCCAAACCTAGACATTTTGATGAGAAAGGGCACTCTTAGTAATTACACTGGGAATACAGGTAGAACTCCGAACTGTTCTGAGTAAACAGGGATGTATGGTCACCTTAACTTTTTGGAAGAATGTGTTTGAGAGCAACATTGTTTGACAGCAATAGTTATGATAAATCTGCTTTGTACAACATCCTAGCTCTTTTCAAAAATTAATTATTTTCAGAATTACCATGAACTGGGTTTTTAAAAATCAGTGATGATTTCAGAAGCCCCACTGTGTGGCTGTCTTTTGAGGAATGTCCTTTATAACTCAAGTTAATGGTGAAGGTGTCTGATGTTATACCTGAAACACATCCTCTATGGCAGGCCAGAGATACTAGAATACTTAGGTCAGGGCTTGGCAGACTTTCTCTGTAGACAGTTAGATAGTAAATATTTTGTATTTGGTGGTATATGTTCTCTTTTGTAGCTACTCAAATCTGGTTGTAGTATGAAAGCAGCCATAGGCAACATATAAATGAATATCTGTGTCTGTGTTCCAATAAAACTTTATTTACAAAGACAGGTGGTGGGCTGATTGATCTACATAGATGCTAGCATAAGAAACATAGAAATTAGAACATATTGAAGTTCCCTATATTGCTGCAGAATATTCCTTCCTTCCTTCCTTCCTTCCTTCCTTCCTCCCTCCCTTCCTTCCTTCCTTCCTTCCTTCCTCCCTTCCTTTCCCCCTTGCTTCCTTATTTCCCTCCCACCTGCCTTCTTTCTTTTTCTTTTTCCTTCTATCCTTCCTTTATTCTTTTATCATTCATTAACCAAATAAGTATTGAGAACCAACTCTGCACCAGCAAATTGGAGTTTTAAAGATTAATAAGATATGATTCTTATTTAAAGATAAATAAGATATGATTTTCCTTCAAATGAACTTCTTACATGTTGGGCAAAGGCTTAGTGTTAGAGAAACTTGGGCCAAAGGTCATAGGATAGCTGAAGCAGACAGCACTAGACCTCATGGACCTGACTCAGCGCATTACACCATCCTTTGCTGCTGCAGCCTGACCTATGTTGAGAAGATCAATAGAAACAATAGGCCAACACCAATCTATTTTTAGAAGCCCCTTTTATAACTTACATTCTATACACAGCAGCATTTCCTCAATCTCCCAAAGATTTTTGTTTTTAATAACCCTAACATAAAATTAATAATAAAAAAACTACTTTTCCTTTTCCATGTGATTATATTTGTATCAGAAAACCTGCTATAAATAGGTAAAACAATATAATGGCAAAGTAATTAGCACTTGCAACACTTTTATAATATTCAATTTAATATTCTGCTATGGGTAAATATACACTAATTAACAGGAACTTTTAAAGCATAAGGGCTTTGTCTTTCTGCCATTCTATGTATTTTTTCCTAAATCGTTATCTTAGAGCTGCATATTTTCCTTAGATATAATTTCTAAAACAAACAAACAAAAAGACTATATTTAGATGTCAAATTGAGATTGGATCTTAATAGAACTGATTTAATTTCTACTCTGCAGGTCACCAGACCTCAACCCAGACCCCTGCCCTTGATTTACCGCATGTAGCAAATGAAAAACACTATGGCCTCTTCAAAATGTTAACAGAGAGATAGAGCATCTTTAGCAGATTTCATTCTATTAAACTTAAACATAAACTTGAAATCTAGTACAGTTGACCCTTCAACAACACGGGTTTGAATTTTGCCAAGTTCACTTATATGTAGATTTTTTTTCAATAAATATATTGGAAACATTTTTGGAGACTTATAACAATTTGAAAACATTGTAAGAATACAGTATATTATATATATATATATGTATAGAACATACAAAATGTGTATTAATCAACAGTAAGGCTTCTGGTCAATAGTAGATTATTAGTAGTAGTTAAAATCTGGAGGAGTCAAAAGTTATATATGGATTTTTGAATGTGCAGGGAGTCAGCACCCCTAAGCTCCACAACATTCAAGGGTGAGCTGTATAATATCTAGGTCAGGGTACTTTCTATGTTTTCAAGGTAGCTTCAATGACTATTATATCATTGTCCTGACATTCATGGGAATACCTGTGTTCCCATATTAGTACAACTTACCCTACCCACAAAATTAATTAGGATATTATATAGAATAAAATGCCAGACTTTGTGTTAATGTCTTCCATAATTCTCATTTAATCCTCACTAAAAACCACATGAATGAGTGTGGGGAAATAAAACTTCCCTCGACTGCTCTTGTAAAAAGCCTTAGCTTCCTGAACTTCTTTCTTTATATAAGCAATGAAAAATCATTTTTCCTCACTCCTCACCTATGGAGGGTCCTGCTGCTTATGTAGGACAACAAAACTGACTCTCATGGCATTGCTATGGGGGTAAGGCCTAGGAAAGAAGGAACAGTGCACTTATTATTTACTGTAAAGTAATAAGAAATCTATCTCTGACCCAGAATAACTCGTGTGTACATTTAGGATAAAATTAATAAAGATGAATATGAAAAACCCAACAGTGAGATAAATTCTTTATACAGATGAAAAGACAGACATTTACTAGCACATAAAAAAGTCTAGGTTAACAAATCAAGTGTGGAAGTCTTAATCCCTCCTGCCTTAATCCATTCAGGCTGCTGTAACAAAATACCAGATGCTGGGTGGCTTATAAACAACAGGAATTTATTTCTCACAGTTCTGGAGGCTGCGACATCCAAGATCAAGGCCCTGGCAGATTCAGTGTCTGGTGAGAACCTGCTTCCTCACTGATGGCCATCTCCCCCATCGTGACCTCACAGGGAAGAAGGGCAAGGAAGGAAGGGCAGTGCCTTTTATAGGCACTGATCCCATTCACGAGAGCTCCATCATCACAGTCTAAGCATCTGACATTTCTGTGGTCCCATTACCTTGAGGGTTAGGTTTCAACATATGAGTTTTGAGGGATTACAAACATGCAGATCATAGCACCGCCTGTTGCTGAGATTATAGTTTCAATGCTCCTGGTTGAAGTGGTGGGGAAATTCCTAGAGCAGCTTCTTGGTTACCTACCCTACATTCTCTGTCAGCACATTGGGTCCTGCTGGCTCTTCTTTGGTCTCAGGCCCACCTCCATCTGTGTCCTTACTGCCTCACTCACATACTCCTGCGGCCGGTGTGAGTGAAATGGCCCCAAGATGGCCCCCTCCTCTCTGCATTGCTGCACTTCTCTCCCTCACACAGATGACAGTCAGTCACTCATGCGTTCTTCATTCAGCACATGCCTTGGCTAGGTTTTGTTTTGTTTCACTGTTTTTCTGCTTGCCTGCTTCACTTTTTAATTTAAAAGCCTTTCCTGCCTCTCTCTATATATTTTCCTTTTTGTAGTACAGGTCCTCAGCACTTTATCCACAATTCTGAAATCCAAAATGTCCTGAAAGCTGAAATCTCTGTCACTTGGTCAGTTGCTTGCTTGCTTTTTACCTATTTGCCAGCAAAATTCTCCTGACCTGAACTTATGTAGGGGCAAAACCTGGTCTGAACAGATGAAAGGCCATTTAGAGGTTTTATCTCTCCAACCTGGTGTGCTGTGTATATTTTCGCATTTTGTGGTAGCCCCTAAACCTGTTTATTTTAGAGTGCTGCCTCTGGTTTCCTGGAGGCGGAAAGGGCATTCTGCAATCTATACTATGAGATTCATATTACCATTCTCAAATCTAAACCATATTTTGCACTTCCAAACACACCTGGCCTGAGTGGTTCGTAGAAGGGATGAGGCTGTGCTTCCTGAGCCAACACACTTGCAAGATCAGCTGTGTCTCAAAACTGTTTTCTGTCAGTGTCATACCTAGTCAACTGAGCATGAAATACTGTTCAGCCTTCTTACCCCTCATGTCAATATTAAAAAATTAAATTTTCTGCTTATCTGAGGAGAATTTTGGAGTGAAGACAAAGATCTAAATACTTTACACAGGGGTCTCTCCACTCAGAAGCAGAGAAACACAGTGCTTTGTGAAGGAAGGGAAAGGACTTTCAGATTAAATTCTAAAGTGTGATGCTGATTATGGCTATGGACCAGGGACCTGTAGGGCAGGGATGTGGGACAAGCATCATAATTAATTTTTCCTGCCTATAATGAAAAATGCCAAGATATTAATAGCATAGTAAGAACAGAAGGAACTCCATCTTAAGCCTAAGATTCCATTTTTTTTTTTAAGCAGGGAGTTAGGAAGTAAGATTCCTGACATATTCTTTGGTAATCAGCCAATAACCTACCCTATCGTAAGGCAGGGCAAGTAGTCCTAAATGATATGTCCCCACTGCTTGAGGGTAACCACTATCTTGGAGAAGAGCAGGATCAAGAAACTCTTTGTGTTAAGTTTATCTTATGGAATATCTAGAGGACAGACTATGGATGGTGACATATATATATATATTTTTTTTTTTAGATAATTATTTTTTATTGAAGGGTAGTTGACACACAGTATTACATTAGTTTCAGGTGTACAACACAGTGATTCAACATTTATATACATGATAATTCTAGGTACCAGCTATCACCATACCAAGTTGTTACAGTATTTTGACTATATTCCTTATGCTATATATTACATCCCGATTACTTATTTATTTTACAATTGGAAGTATGTATATATATTTTGTGAGGGCATCTCTCATATTTATTGATCAAATGGTTGTTAACAACAGTAAAATTCTGTATAGGGGGGTCAATGTTCAATGCACAATCATTAATCCACCCCAAGCCTAATTTTTGTCAGTCTCCAATCTTCTGAAGCATAACGAACAAGTTCTTACATGTAGAACAAATTCTTACATAATGAATAAGTTACATAGTGAACAGTACAAGGGCAGCCATCACAGAAGCTTTTGGTTTTGCTCATGCATTATGAACTATAAACAGTCAGTTCAAATATGAATACTCATTTGATTTTTATACTTGATTTATATGTGGATACCACATTTCTCTCTTTATTATTATTATTTTTAATAAAATGCTGAAGTGGTAGGTAGATACAAGATAAAGGTAGAAAACATCGTTTAGTGTTGTAAGAGAGCAAATGTAGATGATCAGGTGTGTGCCTGTAGACTATGTATTAATCCAAGCTAGACAAGGGCCATAAAACATCCACGTATGCAGAAGATTTCTCTCAGAACGGGGGTGTGTGGGGAAGGTTCTAAGCCTCACCTCTGTTGATCCCCCTTTTTCTCACCTGATGGCCCCCCTGCGACTGTGCCTGTCTTAGGTTGTTCCTCCCTTGAGGAATCTTACCCGTCTCTGGCTAACCAGTCATCTTCCGGGGCCATACAGGGAAATGTAAAGTTGGTAAGTGAGAGAGAAGCCTTATTGTTTGAAAAGGTTAGCTTTTTACTTCTTTGCATATTTATGCCCTGTGGCTTCTATGCCCAGCATTTGTCTTGAGATGTCTTTACCACTTGGAAGAATTATGATACTCGGTAAATTCGATATGAGGCACGAATTCTATTTAAGGGTTGTAGTTAGGAAGGAAGAAGAAAAGCTATAGAAGTAGCAGGCAGAAGAAAACATGGGAAGATTGATTATTTCTTTGACATATCTTCTTGTAGGGATGGTGACATATATAATGACTCTCACTGGAGAGAGACATCATGAGACCACATGTCAAGCCTATGTGCAGCCCCCCAGCACCCAGCCCTTTGCCCCATTCTTGAAAACCTTAAAAGACAGAACACTAAGAGTTTAAAAGTATCTCCTCTCTGAGGTTGCCTGCACTCCCCTTTCTTTGAATGTGTACTTTGCATTAAATAAAGACTTCTTAACTCAATTACATTTTGCCTCTGGGCTCTTCCAGTGGTAAATGTCTTTGTTATTTTGCTATTTCATTCAGTTTTCTAGACTTAAGCACAAGTCTTCACTCCCTCTGTCCTACTTCAGACAAGTAGGTAAGGACTACTGAGATCCCTGATTTGGGCCTGCAAGTTCCCATTCCCTGGGTGACCAGGACAGGACTGCAGCTGTGCAATCATGCTCTTTAGTAGCTTGCCTGAAATTTTCCTTTCTTTGCCTTTAGGAAGTTCCCAGAACATAAGCTCTCTCCATCCAGTGCCCGGCAGCTACCCAAAATCCTGGGGTAGTAGGGGCTTAGTTTCCATGCCATGCAGATTCAAGTGGACACCGGACTCTAGGTGATGCTAGCTTCAGGAGTTGACAAGGGATTTGCCCTGTGCTGAGCAGGAGTTCAATGAACATCCCTTTCCTCCCTCTGTTCTTCCTTGCTCTCTACTGCTGGCATGGCTGCTGCCATTCAACTCTACTATAGATTTAATGAATTCCTTCCTTACCTACACTCATCCAACATTGGAGAATTCTTTCTCAGTCAGAGTCAAGAACCCTCCCCCACCAGGCTGAGGTTTCATTTAGCGCCCAGAGAGAGAGACCTCCCCAGACACAGCTGCCCCACAACATGACGGTGTTGGTGGTGGTTATTGCACACTGGTCAGACCCTGAGGAGGCCGGACTCAGCACAGAGAAGGGTTTTGGCAGATCACTCACAGTTGGAGGGATGATTAGGACTTTGTTTTCAGTGTACACAGTTGTGGGGTTTCTGGGAAGCAGAGACTCTGAGGACAGGAGTTGAAAAGAAAAACTGGGATTGCTTCAGCAGAGCGAGATTCTTGGAAACCCAGCCTTCCCAAAACAGAAATTTAAGGAATGTACTTTGGCAAACCTCACAGAGAATGGGCTTTGGGGGTTGACTGACACAGGCAGAAGCCCAGAGAAGATGGAACATTCTGATCTGGGGTCCCTGCCCTTTAACGGTGAGATGGGAACTGTTCGAACTGTTGGGGCAATGAGTTTGTTCCCCTCGGTTCCTGTCCCCACAGCAGCAGAGGACTGAAGGGCAGTCATGAAGCACAATGAAAGTTTTATTTGAAACTTCCCTCTAAGGGAAGAGCTGGCCAGACAAGGCAGGTTACTAAAGCAGAGACAAAGGAAAAAGGGAGGAAAGGGAAGCTCATCATTGAATTAGAACTTGCAAGTCCAAATGAGAGCTTTCAGTATCCCAGTCCCTACTTACCTGGAGTAGGACAGACAGAGTGAAGACTTATGCTTAAAGTCTGGAAAATAGAATGGAATGGCAAAGTGAGAAAGACACCACTGGAAGAGCACAGAGACAAAATGTAGGAAGTCAAGCAGTAAGAAGTCTTTTAAAAATACACACTCCAAGAAAGGGGAGAGCAGGCAACCTCAGAGAGGAGGAGGCACACCCAAAAGCTGGGATTCTGTCTTTTAAGGAGTTTCAAGAATGGGATAGAGGTAAAAAGGTTGGTGGGCATAGACTTGGCAGGTGGTCTCATGATGTTTATCTCTGGTGAGAGACAATATGTCATTTTCTATAGCCAATCCTCTGGGTGATTCTGTAGGACAAACCTTTTGCTCCTCTCTAAGATAGTGGCCTCTCCCAGGTACTGGGAACACATCAGTTAAGACTGCTTGCCTTGCCTTAAGATAAGTCCCTATTGTTCTTAATATGCTAATCTTGGCATTTTTTAGGAAAAGTAATCATGATGCTTGTCTCACGTCTCTGCCCTATCTCACCTGCATTAGCTGGAGCAAGACTCAAGGTCAGCCCAGATCCAGAGCACTTGGAATGAACTTCACATTGCAAAAGGATGTGAGTCTTTTTGGCTCTCTGACTTACTCTGATTAACTCCCTGAGTTCTTGATGGGCTTCACCTTCTTTTCATCCCATTCATATCTGTCTTGCTGCCTAACAAAAAATCCACAGTCCTCCATCCTAGAAGAAATCTCATATCATTACTAAAACTCCTAAATTTTTAGATGCTAGGGCATGTTTAGTTTGGTGGTAAACTGGGGAGGAAATGCTGCACCTAAAGGCATTTGAAACCAAGTTTTTTTAAAAAAACGCCCCTGTACTGCCAAATTGTCAGATGATCCCCCACTTTGTGGCCTTCACTAAGGGAATTACAGGTGACAGCTGGTAGTTGGGTTTTGTTTCCTGTCACTATGGCTGGCAAAAGATGTTGATCATGTTCTTTCATGCTTTCCTTTCCTTTCTTGGCTTGCCTGCAGTGCTTTCCTTAGGAATGTATCTCTTCCTCTTTCTCAATACTCTCTTCTTATTCCTCGGGTCCTTTCTATCCACTAGCATTCCACTGTCGTGCCACACATGCCTCTCTTGCCCATGTGTCTCTCTGTCACCCCAGATGTTTGTACATCTCACCTTGGCAGTAAAAAGCACATTAAGTTCACTTAAAATTTTACTTATTGAATAGTAATAGTATATAATTCTTATTGAAATATAACATGAAACTGAATAGAGTGATTAGACTTCCTCAAAAAATCATGTGCCTCTCCTACCATTCCACTGCCATCAAATATAATCTTTGAATTTGAGCATGGTTTTTGAGTATTTATATTCTTTCAATTGGCCACTTAACTAATTTACAGAGATAACTGTTTTCTCTTATTTAATATTTAATTCATACTAAGCTTGTTTTTGAAAAGGAGAAGCCACTGTCCTTTTCTAAAGAGTTAATTATAATTCATAGTTTATGGTCTTCTTTTTTTAACATAATGAAGAACATAATTGAAATGTGTCTCCTTGGGAAAGCGTAGACATTAATTCTTTCTGACCATGAATTTCCCTGAAGCAAAATTCTAGCATAGTGAGATTTACTTTCCTATACTTGTTCAATAATCTAGAGAATTTCATTCAGAGAATGAACAGATATTGACTGCCCACCATGGGAGATAATTAGAAAAAGGGGGAACTGGGATTTGGAAGAAGAAAATGGGAATTGAGCATGTGGTTAAGCAGGAGTAGAGGTTGTTGCAATAGTTTTCAGAGAGCACAAGGAGGCAGAGAGGGTCTGCCTTGGGGTCTCAGAACCTCCCACTGTGTGGCAGAAGGAGCGGAAGCCTTGAGTCCTGCAAAGGGGACTGGTGGAGACAAGTCCAAGGATTCTGCTGCATTTTAGGCTCCCGTGTGAAAGACCTGTGTTCAGTGATTTGAAATATACCCCAAACTGCGTTGGGGAAGAAATTTCTTCTTTACCCTTCAAGGTTCTTCTGGCTGGTCTAAAAATTAAATTGGCATGATTTAGATTAATAGGAGAAAATAAAATAGAAGACAACAGACATACCTCCTATTTACATAAGAGAGACCCAGGAAAATGAATAACTCCAAGAAATGGCTGAAGCCACCACCTTAAATACCATCTTCAGATATAGACAAAAGATATTGGGGGCGGGGAGTCAGCTGTGGAAGGTCACCAGGAAAAACACAGTTAACAAAAGTAAGGTTGTTATGCATATTTAAATCTCTGCTTTCTCCACGGATAACAGATTCCAGAGATTTAAAGTCATCTCCCTCTTCTTGCTACAGCTAGGGAGACACCCTTGCAAATAGGAGATTTCTCTTATTCATGTAAATGGTTCTTTAAAAAGGATAAGTTCTACTCTGGTTATCAAAGCTTCTCTTGTGTCTATACTTCTCTAAAAAAAAAAAAAACAATTTGAAATAATCAATATGCCAAAGAAGCATATGTTGGGGTGGCAAATTCTGCTCCCCTAAAACTTCTCTGTAACTCCAGGGGGAAAATCCCTGGGCAAAATACCTTTCAAATCAAAATCAGTCAAAGGGAGAAATAAAGTGGGAGAAACCCATTTATTGCTTACAAGCAGTCATCCACTTCTCTCCTGTGTCTCTTGTAAGCCAGCTGCAGAAGAAGGGACCCCACCCAACCTCTCTGGTCTAGATGTGTCCTGCTGGCCCTTGGAATGACCTATTGATGTAGAGATGGACTACTTCTCTCCACCCCTTGGAAACACCTATTGATATGGAGATGCACTAAGGCCAGGTGAGAGATTCTGGAAATATTGCAGTTTTACCTGCATATGCTAAGTGTTGACAACTTTTGTTACAGGGCCACAGCTTTGTCCCAAACCCAAGTACAGCTGCTCGTCACTTGAAAGACTAAAACTCGAGAGACAAGTGTGGGTGAAAAGGAAAGCTCACTTTACTCAGGAAGAGCTGGCAACCTGGGAGCTGGTGGACTAGTGTCCCAAGATCATTCTAAAGTTTTAAAGGGGGATTTCATGGAGACAGGAGGGAGCTATATGCAGAACTGATGGTTAATCAATGGCCACCAGGCAGATGTGCTGGTACCAAGTCTGGAGGATATATGCTCTGAAACTCCCTCAAGAATGAAATGTCCTTACCTGTGGTCTCCAGAGGGGCATTCCAGTTAAAATTCCTGAAACTCAGAAAGGTCCGGTTAGAGGGCTACATACAGGGAGAGATTTAACTTTTCAGCCTGTTTCAAAATTGAATGAGTTGGGCTTTGTTAGAGCCTCTAACACTTTATGTGTGTGGTCCAAGCTCCTTCCCCTAGTAGCAAGTTTCCTATATGTTCCTTTACAACGTGCGATTTGTAATTAGCAAATGATAACTCTTATTACTGTAATCCCCTTGCATCTGACACAGTTCAGCAGTTTCACTGAATCCTATGTACACTGTCTCTGATTCTTCCTTTCCCTTCTCTGGCTCCTATCCTTGCCATTCATCCTCGCAGTCCTTTTTTGCACTCCTAGAACTCCCCCCTTTGTCCCTATCACCCCTCCTCCTGTACAAACAAACAAAAGCCCGGGCCTGGGCCTGACAGGTGGCTCCTCTAAGGCAGGCGGCAGGTCCTGTGGACAAGTTTAAGAGTCAAGCCTAGGACAGTTTTTCTTTTAGCCAGGGAGAGGAATTTAAACTGCTGTGACTCAGAGCCACCAGCCCCAGCAGAGAAACATCCCAGAGGCAATGTCTCTGAAAGATTCCCCTGAAGGAGCTGAGGAAGGCAGGAAGGGGCTGAAATCCCAGAGGACCAGCCACATTTGAGCCTGCAGCTCTGATGTCCCTGGGACCCTGCTGCTGAAGTCAGAGGAGCCTGGGGAGGCCAGCGGGATGTTTGACAGTATTTACACATTTTATATTTGAAATGCTTTAGAACATGGATTCTCTGATTTTTACAAAAACAAATTCTGACACCTTAGTAAGATGCCAGTGGTAATATTGGAAGATCATTCTCATTGGAAATAACACAAAAATGCATCAACGAGAGCTACTAACTCTGTGCAGTCACACCACGCCCACTGAGTCATCTGCAGGCTTCACGCATTCATCAGAGTCTTCCTCCCTTCCTGAAGGATAGGATTTCAGCCCCTCTTCCTAGAAACCTTGTTTTAATGCACAGTAATGAGTGACTGATTTTGGCATTCACCTAATAAAAACAGCTATTAGGTATTCACTCAACAAAGACTTAGTGGCTCCTTGCTGATTCCACGGTGAACAGCACAGAGGGTCAAGACAGGGCAATGATAACCCTATGAGCTGTGATGCCAGGTTGACTGCATTTAGCCCCAGCCCTGCCATTTTCCAGGTATTCTAGCTCTTTTGTATTTTATCTATACCTCACTTTCCTCATCTATCAAATGGTGATAATAATAGTAGTTATTAATAACTAACAATGAAAGGGTTGTTGTGAGGATTAAATGTCTTCATACTCATGCATGTAAACCACTTAAAACAATACTTGGCAACCACAAAATATTTAATAACTGGCATATGTTCATATATTAGATGGGTCCTGCCCTCAAATTCCTTGTAGTTTAGTAGACAAAACAATTATGACTAACAGTGATAAACTGATTAGAAACTATGGTTAAGATCATTTGATCAACTAAGGATATACCAATAACACTGTTTTTCAGCCATTACTTTTTATTTCTCCATCTGGTTTATAAGGACATCTCAAGATTGGCCAATGACCTTCCGCATGCCATTGCTTAGTACATTATGATTGCTCGTACTATATGAGGAACATAAAGCAGTGTGTACTTGTGAAAAGGTGTGCACTTGCTGTCAATGAGTCTTACTATTAATTGAGTTTCTATGAAAAGTTGGGCAATGTCTTAGCTTGGGCTGCTATAAAAAAATACCACAGACTGGGTGGCTGAAAGAATAGACATTTATTTCTTACCATTCTGGAGACTGTAAAGTCCAAAATCAAAGTGTGGCAGATTTGGTTCCTTCCTGGCTTATAGACTTCCTGGCAGGGTGGGAGGGTGGCAGAGAATACAAACATTCAGCCCATATCAGGCAAATTAGAAAACTTAACAACTCAAATTCTTTATCTGTAGAGTGAAGATCAGCAAGAGCAGTATCAGTACTATTTCACAGGATTGTTATGAGTTTGCTATTTGTTATGAGATACTCCATATAAAGCACAATGCTCAGCATCTCCAAGGGCCTTCTGTACAAGAGTTAATAACCTACGGATGTAATCAATTTCCAAGAATACATACTGGAGGTAGAAACATGTATCCAAATTATGTTAATTTGTAGTTGATGAATAAAATTTAACCTCCTGGTCTTAACATTCCACATAATTTTTGCAAGTGAATCAAAAAATATGACAATATCCTAAGAGGAGGACTGTGTACATATCTTTTGAAAGTACAATCCTAGTGAGTAGGTGGCAGCTGAGAGGCACTTCAGTCTCTGTTATCATCCAAACCTTGTCAGATTACATTTTAATTGACCTTAAACACTGTCTAGCATTAATTTTTCTAGTTCCAAGAAATGGATCCTTTGTTTTGCGAGCCTTAGACAATTTTTTTTTTAAACTTTGGAGCAGGCACTGTATGACTATTGGGAGACAAGAAAGTGTTCTCAGAAACACTTGGCCTGGCTCAGTGTGGCTTTAGCGTGTGATCCAAAGGTTCCTACCAGAGTCACTATAGTCCCTTAGGAGCTGCAGGCCAGTGGGAGTTTCCAGCCTAGGAAGACAGTGTGAAAAGCAAGCAGAGTATGGGCATGTAGGGGGGATGTTATGGGGCTGACATGTGAGCACTTCCACTTTTACTGCAAACTGCTGAAAAATAAGAGTGTCCCTGATATGGACTGTTAAGTGACCTGGAATAACGTTCAGATGCATGGTATGCCTTTAGCAAACACTGTTTTGGTCTTTGTTGAAATGGTGGCCTGTAAACGTACTTCTTTGCATTAACATTTTGGCCTTTTTATATTCACCGAGAAAATCTTTGCTTTATTTGGGAGCAAAGTGGTGTGCAAGGGAAGGCCAGGCTCAGTCAGGAGGACTTTGATTCCAAGCTCTTTCCCTGTGCTCTTTTGGTCAAATTACTTGATCTCTTTGCCACCCAGTTTGCTTGCACATTCGGTACCCATTTCAGAGTGCTCTCGAGAAGATGGGCAGTGAGGAGTAGCCGGGTACCTGGGACATGGCTGCAAGTGTTCCAGACTGCATGTGCTTAAATCATAGGCTGCAGGAACAGCTGCAGCACCATCATGTTTATTACTGTTTGGTTCGGTTTGAATTTAATTTTTTTTGTTTTTTTTATGGTGCCTTTTTTTAAGTGAGGGAGCTTTAGGCTGCAAGTAAGAGAAACTAATTAAAAGTGTTCTAAATAACAGACCATTTATTATCTTATATACAAGAAATCTGGTGGTGTTTCAGGTATTGGTTGATTCAGTAATGCAATGATCTCATGGACTTGTTTCCTTTCCTTTTTTCCACTCTGATCACTAGCATGTTAAATTTGGTGCATGTCCTCTCAAGATGACACCAGCATATAATTCCTCTGAAAAGGCAGATTCAGTTTATTAGTTTCCCTGTCTTTCTCTCAATAAGCCAGAGAGGAAAACCTATCCCAGAAATCCCTACAGATGACTTCCCCTTATGTTTCTTGGTTAGAGATGTGTCATGCAACCATGCGCAGACCAGTCATCAGAAAGGGGACTAGAAAAGCTGTGATGTAGCCATAATCAACATTTGTTTTCCATGTCTGGAGGCAGACCTACAGGTACATAAACAGTTGGGAAAGTTCTGTTAGTAAACAAGGGAGTCAGTTGCTTTTGAGTAGACAGTAAATGGCAGTTGAATAGGAAACCCACAGTCCATTCTAGCTTTGATTTACATTTTCACATAGTTCAAAATGAACCTTTTCCCAAATGACCGCATGAGGGAGAGGCACAGAATAACCAGAGTTGTCTATGAAATGTCAAAGATGCTATTGGCACTCCAATACTTCAAGGAAAGCCCAAGAATTAAGGAGAAAGAGCCAATGCTGAATGTTTGGTAGATAAGGGTCTTATAGTAACCCATTCAGTACTGCCCAGAATATAGTGAAACAGTGTTTCCTCTTTAAAATGAAAGAGTAGCATTTACTGTTTATAGGGAAAAATCATTGGCCAATAAAATCCGAGGAATTTATTAGCATTCTGGGTGCAGATGAGAGGACTGAGTTGAACTTAAATGTTATCTTCAAATATATAAAATGTTATTTTGTAGAGGACGATGGCTGGTTGTTTTTATTCTACAATGAGGTCATGAGTGGAACTTGAATTTACATTAAGGTTTTACGGTTTGGTAGAAGTTACAGAGAAGATTTTCCTAAGCACTTGTGCTATTATAAGTCAGAATAAGTTGCCAGTAGAGGTTGTGTGCTATTTCTTTTCCAATTTCTATCAAAGAAAAACTTATCTGCTGTAGTTTAAGAATGAATCAAAAAGGTTGAGTCAGATTATATTTCAAGCTTCATACTATCCCTTTAAAGTAATTCTTAGCCATTTAAGTCTCCTTAGGGATGTGTTCACGTTCAAATTTCCCTCCACAAAAAGCACTGGCAGATGAGTAGTGGCTGATACCAAAACAATAACCAAAAATGGTTGGATTTCTTCGACTCAAACACATTTGTGAAAGCATATATTTTCTACTCACTTTTATTTATCCTTCTCATCCATTAGGCTGCTATGCCAGCAAAAGTACAGTATGTATACATATATATATATTTTTCTCTCTCTCTCTTTTGGACAAATGGTAAATAAGTGCTGGGTGAAGAGGGTTGTCAGTGGAAAAATCAAGGATAGTTCATGTTTGGTACTACACTAGAGGATGCTGGACTCACTACTAACTACCCTGGAAATCTCTCTTCCTTCTTAGGTTGTACATAATAGTTTTATTTAGTAATTATGTTCTTAAAAGCGAGACTGGCAACTGAAAAATAAGAATGGAGCACACAGCTAGTCTAGTTCATGTCAGAATTTCGATTCACAATTTTTTAAGGGGATGGAGGGAATAAACTTTCAGAGATATACTTCTAACCCTTCAGTTAATATTTCATTAAGAAAACTCAGAAAATAATGTATTTACAGGAAGCTTTCACCCTGCCCTTACATGGGTTTAAACACCTTTCTTTTCTTTTTTTTCAAGTTTCAGGGACAAAAGGTGGCTATATGAGTAAAACTAATTAACTACCCCGGGAAAACCACAGCTTTTCATTACAATCAAAGTTGATGGAAATTCACTTAAAGGTTTCATGTATTGCAGACCCTGTCAGTGCTTAAAAAGGAATTGGATAATTCTGATAATTAAGATAGAAAGTAGAGCTGATTTTCTGCTTTAAAATTACATATTAAATTTAAAAAGTGAGACTGGTATAGTAATGAAAAATTAGACACATAAAAGAAGTAAACAAATTATTATGTCTAGTTAGGAAAATGCAGCTTAAATATTGCAATCTAGCAAGTTATCATCTGAAGGGACAGTATATAAATTAGATTGTCATAGTTCCAAAAATCTAAAAATCAAATAATCCAATAATTTTAGTTTCTCTAGCATCTGAAGTTTGTTATTAAAATGAAGCTCTGATTGTAAAGCCCTTGGTAATTAATCCAGTAGTGACACTGTTTACTCATATGTACACTATGTTGCTTTATTGTATATTTTGAAAAATTAATTTTGCTTGTGTAAGAAAACCATGTTCCAAAATAGTAGGCAAACTTTAAGTCTTCTAAGTAAGTCAACCATATTTTATGATTTTCTTCAGTGTTACCTCATATGTAGAGAAAATGGAACCCCAAAACCAAGTCCTGTTTAATTTGAATATATGAAACACGTAGGACCCATACAGCTAAACATTTAAAAGATTGTTCAAGAATCAAGTATTTCTATTGTAACATGTCTCCTTACTTTAGATTTGGAGATTAATTAGCTGTTAGTGTATAGGTACTGGTCAAATTTTTCTGTTCTAGATGTCAAAAGAGGGAGTCTGGCTGCTGTACTTTTTCCTTTAAGTGCATTCTTGTCTTCTTTGAATGCCAGAAAGGCGAGGAGGAAGGAAGAAAGCCAAGAAGGAAGGGAGAGAAAGAAATAAGAGAGAGAGAGAGATCTTGCATGCACATCGCCATGCTGATCCTCACCTACTTCAGTTTATTCTTGCTGGGGTCAGTCACCTGCTGCTGCGCTCATCCTGAGGCAGGACAGAAGGCAGTGAATGTTGGAACCAGTGTCTGAGTGATTGTGGTGGGCTCTGCGTATGAGAATGGTTGCTGAAGGGGACCTGTTTTACTCGTGGCCTGTCTGTTGACCCAGTCCGTGTAACTGTACAACAGACTTTAGCCTCAACTTCCCTGCCTAATGCTCTTCAGCTGATAACTTGCAAAGGCCCATCACCCTGAGATAGCTTTGTGAACCCTCAGCTCTAAACAGAGTGAGGGAGGGGCTGCCCTTATGAATAACACCCACACCCTAGGCATTACCTAGAGTCCCCCTTTTAATGTTGCCACCTACCTGGACTCCCTCTCCTTTATTCTTCAGTCCTTCTCCCTAACCCCATGTATTCCCTTCTTTTCTACCTTAAAAAAATGTATTAAGTACCTACTGTGTGCCACTTGGTGTGCTAGCTGCTAAGAAATAGAGATTAAAAGGTATCATTCCTGTCTCAAGCATGTTAGAGATGAGAGAGGAAGACAGACATTTAACCATCCCCAAGCCAGTTGCCCATACTTGAGGAGTACTGTTAGAGAAGAATGGACTAGGGGAAGCCAGAGGAGACACACAGATTCTGCCTGTGGAGTTGGTAAGGCAGGGGTGGGTACAGAGGGTGGCTGAAAGTAATGTTAACTTTCTAAAATCCCTTCTCTGGCTTCTAAATACATCTGGTCCATGATCTGAATCTCTTAGGTGGCCCCCGAGGCCCCTGCCACATCTTCCCCCAGCAGGTGCATCCCTGCCTGCCAGCCCAAGTTCCTATCAGGATTTTGGAAAGGCTTGCACAAACTCTGCCAGGTTAATGCCTAGCCATGCTTTAGGTTTCAGCTTAGATGTTACCTTTCAAAGATGCTTTCCCTGTCTTTCCAGTTCATATGACCTTCCCTCACCTTTGTGTGCTTGGGCCCTGCTCTCCTGAGCACTTAGCACAGGTTTTAATCATGCATTTTTTGTCTAGAGCTTTGCTGTCCAGGATGGTAGCCACTAGCCACATAAGGCTCTTGAGCATTTGGAATGTGGCTTGTCTAATTGGGATGTGCTGTAAGTGTACTCCTAGTGCAAAAAAGAATGCAAAGTATCTCAATAATAGTTAATATTGATTACAGATTGAAATAATGTTTTGGATGTAATGTGTTAAAAAATAGTGCTAAATTAATTTTGCCTGGGGCTATTTTTTTTAATGTGGTTACTAGAAAATTTAATTATTGTCATTTCCACATTTGCCTTGAGAATTCTTCCCCAACTTTCGATTCTCGGCTTGAGTTGCTTCCTCAGGGAAGGTTTCCTTGTAGGATCACCCTATCCCCAGGTGCATTTGGCATCCCATTTAATTTAATTTTGTTTTCTTTTCTTTTCCTTCAGAGAAATTTCATTTGTGTGCCTGTTTATCTATGTTGCCTCTGCTAGACTCTCAGAATTGTGTGTGTGTTTTCCTCACCACCCTACCCTCTTGGCACATTGTAGATATTTCAGTATATATGTATATATACTTTATATGTACGTATACACTTTCAGCATATACTTGGTGAGAGAAGTAAGCATTTAAATAAATGAGTCTGAAGCTTAGGAGGCAGGCTACAGCTGTAAATTCAGATTCACACTTGGATAGCATCTTCCTGGACCAAACCTGAGTATAGTACTCTGTTCCCTTGTATCAGGAGCCTACATGATTACCTATACTTCCAAAACATCTCTCCAGTGGGGAAGGGGTATGAAGACTCACTTCTCTTCCCTGGACCCCACCCAGATACTTACTCTTTCTTTTTATCTGATTTTCTAATAAGCCAAGCTGAGCTCTGCACATATGACTTTTCATTTTCATATAATTTCACAAACTGATATGTCAGTAGACTCAAGATATTGCAGAATCTAGCCACCCAGAAAGTTCACATTAGACAAATCATCATTAAAAATGCTATGATGTAGAAATACAGTGAAAGTGGACCCTACATTTTGACATAAATCTTCTGTGATTCTTCTATTAAACATTCAGTGAAATTTCACTCCTCAGGATGACTTTAGCCAGAGAGAGTTATATTTATTTCAGTTCTGTAATGTTTAGTTTAGTTAGCTTTGTCTTTAAATACTAAACAGTTGGTTTTGAAAGCTGAATTTGTTTAATACTCAATAACCAGACTGATGAGTTGACTGCTGTTTGCTATGCATGGGATATCTATACTCAGTGATAAATCTAGTTTTAAACTTTGGCGTAACACTTCATAAATAAATAGGGAAAACTGCATACTTATCCCAGGCACATGTATTTGCCTGAGAAATAGTTGAACACATGCAACCTGGCTGCAAGCTGTACACAGAATATCTTTGAAATTTTAATGTGGCATCCCATGGATAGAAAAGTAGTCATTAAAATGTTAAGATTATAGTTTTTTTCCCTGTTGGTTGGAAAACAATTCTAATTAGGACAGCGATAATGTCAGGCAGCTGTGTGTGGGGAGGTCTCTCCCTGTTTACTAGGTGAAGCACTAGGAGAAACCTCAACCTGGAGGTGAGAGGGTTCTCAACTCTGAGCAAGAAAAAATTCTCAAACAGGTCAGACAAGTGTCGGTAAGGAAGGCACTCATTAAAGCAAGAGCAACAAGGAATGGCAGCTGCCATGCAGGCAGCAGAGAACAGGAAAGTGCCGAGGGAAAGAGGGAAAGTTCTCGGCCTAGGGCAGATTCCCTTGCCAACTCCTGAAGCCAGGGTCACCAGGCTTCCTGGGTCTGCTTGGATCTGCACTGCATGGGGACTAGCCCCTACCACCCCAGAATTTGGGGGAGCCGTGGAGCACAGAATGGAGTGAGATTATGTTCTGAGAACTTCCCCAAAGAGGAGATTTTCAGGCAGGCTACTAAGAGCAGATCACACAGCAGCAATTCCATCCAGGTCACCCAGGCGATGGAAACATGCAGGCCCAAATCTGAGCTCTTAGCAGCCCTTTCCTACTTATTAGGAGTAAAGTGGAGACAGAGTGAAGACTTGGAAATAAAATGAAATAGCAAAGAGACAAGCCACAATAATCTGATCAGTAAGAAAGCTTTATTTAAGAAAAAAAGGTGCACGCTCTGAGAAAGGAGAGTGTGGGCTGCCGCAGAGAGGAGGTGTGCTGAAAGTTTGGTAATTCTGTCTTTCAAGGCTTTCAAGAATGGGGCAAATGGCTGGGGCTGGGGGCAAGTGTGTTGCAGTTTGTTGGGCTGGGCTTGACTTGTGGTCTCAAGGTGCTTATCTCTGGTGAGAGACACCCTGTCTCCTCTCCTCTCTTATCATCCCTCCAGCTAATTCTGCTAAACAAGGGATTTATTTTTCCTGTTCCTCTCCAAGATAGTGGTTACCCTCAAGCAGTGGGGATGTATCATTAAAGACTGCCTGCCCTGCCTTAAGATAGGCTGTTGGCCTATTGTCTGATTACCAGAGAATATGTTAGGAATCTTACTTCTCAACTCTCTGCTTTATAAAATGGAATCTTAGCCTTAAAATGGGTCCTCCCTGTTCTTACTATACTGTTTATACCTCAGCATTTTTCATCATAGGCAGGAAAAGTTAATATGATACTTGTTCCATGTCCCTCCCTCACCTCAGTAATCTTGGATTCAAATTATCAACAAAAAAAGGAAAACTGAAGATTCTGTATTTCTTTTAACTCACCTAAAAGTAGTGCTCCTTAAAGACAGACAACAGTGAACTTGTGGATGACTCAACCCAATTGGACATAGTTACCAAAAAAGAAAAAATAAATGTGTCACTGCATAAATGACTTCACTATTATCATAAGTAATAATTGTCAAGATGGCAAGATTTTTTTTTTATACTGCCCAAATGACCTTTGTTCTATGGAATATCTCTTATTTTTAAGTATCCAGACCTCTCTCTCTTCTGACCACAGAAATGAATGCCCAGGCTGATGTGGTGGGCATTAACCTTCTCAGGGTTTATCAGAATCTTTCAGCTCTTGCTCATGTGATTGACCCAAGTGATGGGTGGGTGATTTAAGATGAGACAATCCAGTTCCTACACAGGGACTTTTCATGGGCAAATTGTGGAAGGAGCCTTTTCACTTCTCCAGGCTTAAGCTCTAGGGCTGTGAGCCAGATAAACCCAAGGCTATGTTTTTTGTCACATGGAGAAGACCATCTGAGAGAAAGAAGCTGACAGGAAGATTTGGGAGGGAGAACATCTGACCAAAGAGGTCTGAGTCCTTGATTTCAGGCCCAGAGGTCAGGTACACTTCTGCCTTTTCAGCAGCTGGGTTATATATATATAAGCCAATAAATTCCCATTGTCCACTTTAGCTGGTTCACTCGAGGATTCAGTCACTTGAAACAGGAAAAGTCATGACTGATTCATCCCATTAATAAGGCAACAGCTCAATAAAATAATGAAGGGGCCGCTACTTCAGTTTCCTTAAACCCTAAAACATACAACATGGCTTCACCATCATTCTCTTTCTTTCAAATAAGTTTGCTTCTCTGTAAAACAAAAGCAAATACAACCCAAAACCTTCCACAAGACTTCAATATGTGATCAAGTAATTGTAGCTATTGCTAATCATGAGTATTTTAATTTAAAGTACAGAATCTTAAAACATCATTTTATTCAATCTTATCTCTAAAAAAGGACCTCCCTAGTAGGCAATCAGGACTGTCAAAGATAAATATTACACTGTTGATGTAAAGTGGAATTTACAACTGAATATTCTGCTGTGAGTTGCTGGAAGCATTTGTCATGATGTTTTTCAAATCCTATCACCCTGAAGCAACAGTGTCATCTGTCTTTGCTTGCAGTGATTTCCATGCAGCGACATTAAGAACAAACTTAATTGACAGTCGGTGGGAACCCAAGGGCAGCACACATGATCCATTATCTAAATATGCTGGCAGTTACCAAAGAGAATGGAGTTCATGAATCTCATATAACAAGATTTTTATGTAAAAAAAATTTTGTTCTTTGGTGACAAAGATCTATCACCTGAGTGTGAGTTATATTTATTTCAAATATGTATTAAATGAAAGTTCAGTAAGCTTTCCCCCTTTTGAAATCTTGAGAACTTTACTGGTGAAAACTAATCCTAAATAGAATTACCAATATTAAGAGTGATGGATAGTTCCTATCTGTCAGCTCTTTTCTGAGTATTATATATTGATAGAAGGTTCCTGAAGGTCCCATCCTTCCACCATTTGCAGAGGTTCTGTCACTGTACTGTGACAATTACATTTAAGGAAAGGGAAGTGACTATTGTGGAGACTGGATTCTACCATCATTTTTTCTGGGTTCAAAAATTATTGGATATCAAGTCTTTAAGAATTCATTTGTAATGCAGATAATTAATTTGGTTTGTCAAAGTGAATCATTTTGAAATAAATGACTGGTAAGTTGTCTTAGAAGAGCTTTCATTTTACACAAAGAATTCTGTATATATTGCAGTCAAGAAGGCAGGCATTGGGGTTTGGAGTCATATAGACTTTGATTTCAATCTCAGTTCTGTCTTTTACCAGTTGTGTCACCCTAGGCACATTTCCTAGCTCTTCAGTTTCTTCATTTGTAAACTGAGCAACAATAGTACCTCCATCATAGGATTATTCTGATAATTAAATGAGATAGTGTTTGAGAAGGGCTTAGCACAGAACTGAGCAGAGTACATTCAAAACTTTGTGTTTCTTTAAGAATCTTGCATTTGTTTCCCCAAAATTAAGTCTAGATTGATATGTGTACACTGATGAGAACTGTTACTTATGACTTGAAGTGTTAAAAGTCCTTGTAGACATGCAGATTCTGCTAAATTTGACAGCAGTTTAGCAATGCTTAATTTGTATGTATCATAGTAAAGTTTCGTCTTTTCATTATCAGTCTTTGATGAAGTCCCAGAGATAGTGATAAACTATTTAGAATTTCTGATAGTCTGACAAAACTATTGCTTGACATAAGGTATACATCTTTACTATGTTTTTTGAAAAGCATTATTTTATTCCATATATTTTTATCTCTAAGTTTATGTACTTATGTTTTCATGAACTGATTATTATTACCTATTATATGTTGGGCTCTGTGGTAGGTAACATAGCATGGACCTTGTCCCAGACAGCTTACAACCTGGGAGAGTTTTGGAGTCAGGCAGACATATAATTATAGTAGCAGTTAGTAAGAGAGAAATGAAAAGTGCTGTAGAAGTTTAAGAACAGGAGAGATTTACCTCCAGCTGTGTGTATGAGATAATGAGTCATTGTTCTGGAGCAACAGTCCTCAATGCTGGCTGAACATTAGAATCTCCTAGAGAGGTTTAAACAACAACAACAACAAAAAAAACCCAATGTCTGTGCCCTCCCCGAGACCAATTAAATCAAAGCTCTAGGAATGGGTCTCAGCACAAGTAATTAAAAAAAAAATCTCCCCAAATGATTATAATATCTAACTACTTTTGAAAACAACTGTCCTAGAAGTAGAAGCAATGGCTTAGCTGATTGAAATAGGGATTGGGGAAAATTCCAAACGGACACATTAATGTCCACAAAGTCAAAAACATGAGATGGAGCAGAGCACAGAGGAGAATGATGAGGTCAAGTTCTGGTTCAAGTATAGGAAGTGTTCATATTTTAAAGCTATTTTGGGACCAGATTTTATGGAAATATGAATTCAGTATAAAAGCATTTAACTGTTAACTATACAACCACAAAGAACCATAGTGACATTATCAGATTTTTACTTAAGGGAGATAATGTGTAGGTAATTTGAATATAATATCTATAATATCTGTCATCCTGTTGATCTCTCTGTTTGATTTGGCATTCATTTCCATCTTCTTCCTGGTAGAAAGATGACTGTGTTTAGGTTTCCAACATGACTTGAGGGAATATGAGTCTACCTGCTTTCTCTTCCTGAAATGGATTCTCATTAGTTTAAGTAATTAGTAATGCATAGCTTTCATTGGGCAGCTCTTCAGACTGCATAGGCAGGCTTATGAGTGAAATTGGCCCAGTCAGAGGGAAGGGAGGGAGGGATTTATATTCCAATTGGAACTTTTTCCTACTGGAAAAAAAGGAGTATTGTCTTAATTTTTACATTAAGTGTCTAATGACCACAAAGAAAATGGATTTAGGATGAAACAGTAGAACACAGTGGGCAGAGGAACCTGAGTCCTTGGTATCGTTGGGCTGCTGATTGGCTTCTCCTCTATCCCTCTCTTTCCCTCCCCTCATACTGCCCCTGCGCCTGCAGTTGCATGAGATAATTATTTCCTCATGGTTTAAGTCAGTTTGAGACATAGTTTCTGTTAAAGTCAGAATCACCCTTACTGATCTAAGGGAGATGGGTAGAAAGGGAATAATAATGTGCTCTAGTTTAAAATTGACTGGGGGAAATGATAATGTCATTAATAGAAATAGAAATGTTGGTAACAGGAGCAAATATTATTTCTTGTCATGTGTTTGAGGTGCCACTGACAGGTAGGCACAAATGTTCAGTATATCTGAGGTTCAAAAGACAAGATGAAACTAAAGGTATGTATTTCAGTGTAATCTGTATACATATTTGGAATGTTTAGAGGTAAGTGAGAATCCCAAATTAGAGATTGGAATAGTTGGAGTAGTCTGATATTACCTATCTGAGTCTACAAAATCGATTCACATTTGCATTTATGTCCTTGTTACAGTGGCTTATCTCTTTCTCTCCTGCTTAAGCAAGAACTTAACCAGGAATCACTATCTAATGATTTCTGCAAGTCCCTGAAGGGTGAATCACACAGAATGCCAAGTATTCTGACCCCAGAAGTTTAGGGCTAGAGTGGTCCTAGTTCTGTAAGGTGAAACAGTTCTTTATCAAACTTATGCTGCGCTTTGTCATTTGGATCTCAATGTACTTCTTTTGTAGAGCACAGAGACTGAAAGAATCTGAATCCTTGTTGAGTTCCTAACGTCCAACCATAAGAAGTGACCTTTAAGTTCTGTCTCTGTGGAAGGTGTATTAAACTTGATCTCACCCTAAAGAGAAATTCTACCACTAAACCTGAAACCTTTGTTTCTTTAATTGGAAAATGGAGTTTATATAACCTTCATATATCTCATTCACATTGAGTAATTATTACAGGTGCATTTTAAATAACAATATGAGACCAGACTCACTGCTAATGCCAGATTTCAGACTATAAACCATGATTCTAAATCTAAAATGCTTATGTGGTCTTAAATATGAAACTGTCTTTTTTCTATAACTAAATACCACCTTCTTTCATCTTGAATTCCATTGACCTATATTTGGCTGTTAGCATCTATGGTAAAATGTTTTGGTTTAGGTTTTTGGTTTAGTTTTGGTTTAGGTTGTGTGTCTGTGTATGTGTGTGTGCATTTTTTTTTTTTAGTCATGGGGCATACTATCTCAATCATCTGAATACAGAAAGTATACACAGCAATAACACTTTTCCTGACCATATATTTTTAAGTAATCACTGAGTGAATCTGACTTATACATGATTCTAGAGAAGAACTACTTGAGATTCATTCTTTGTTTTACATCTACATAGAGGAAAGATGCTCATATGCCCATCTACTTAGGTCCTATGGGGAGAGCAGTACCTTGCCTCCAAAACACCAAATACTGCAACCAGTTCTATCAGAGCTTGATTCTTTCAGTATAGAACAATTTTCCTTCAAAAAAATATACAGAGCCTACCACACCTTAGATAATTGTTAGCCTTCCTTACCTGAGACTTTCAAATCTTAAACACTTTTAAAGAAAATAATGAGAACTGAGAAATGCCCATAGAGTCAGAGGGAAGGGAAATATACCTGGAGAAAGGAAAGTGTCTATACTTAGTAAATAAAAGGGCAAAGAACTTGAAGTCCTTCCGTTTGGCTCAAGAATGACCTTGAATATAACTATTGAGGCATGATTTTCTGACTATGGATTGTCTTTCCAAATTTCAATAGCAGTTTGAATTTTAAAATTATGATTTTAATAGATGATATCAGAACTCTCTTAGGAGGGAATTCTCATTTTTCAAAAAATTCTTTGATCAATGCCTGTGCAAGAAGAAAAGCTCCTAGGCTTAGACATGGGTGAGTTGATGGCTTCTGAAGGAGCTTAATTGCTCTACCTAAGAAGAGAGAAGGTTTTGAAGCTCCTAGAACTATAAAACAAGAAGGATTATGAGTAGAAAGCAGGTGATGATGACTTTAGAGTCTGTAATGAAATTACTCTTACTGACCTTCAGTTCTACAGTAAGATCTACTAAACTCATGATTATGTATGTATGTATCAGTGAAAACCAGTGATGGGACTTCCATATCAGAGGTGATGTGGCATATAAATACAAATACTACCTCCACTAGCAGCCAGAAGACCCTTTGAACATGGATGTTCCAGAATTTGCAGAAGACTTGAGGTACACTCTGAGCTTTATCAGCCAGGGAAATGGTGAAGGAGTGAGGGGGAGGAGGGCTTGAGTTAAACCGACCTGGCTCAGAGCGACAGGGAAGAAGACTCTGGCTGTCATCGAGGTTTCATTGCTTACAAATTATGACTGTCTTGGCCACTCTTTCTGTACACTCTAACTGGAAGTGAGACAAAAGGAAGAAAGTAAAAGTGCAGCATAGGTTAGGCTCTGAATGATCTAAGGTGTCAAGAACCAGGTGAGGAAAGAAAATCTATAGTATGAGTCAAACGTTTTGGTCACTGGCTCTCTTCAGAATTCGAGAATACTGACCTCAATTCTCTGATTCCCATGCCTTTCACATTTTCCTGCATTTCTTTTCCTTACCACAAATCACTGCTTTTTTAGTGGTCATGAAGGGTTTTTGAAATTAATAGTAACTTTGTTAGCAATAATGCTTTATTTTGTACCAAGATAGCTCTTGATAATTTGCAGAACATTTTACAGTCATCTAATGTTGATCTTTACAGTGATCTTGAAGATACATAGGACTCTTATTATTATAATTTATAAGTAAAGTAAATTTAAGACAGGTCAAGTGTCCACTCTCAGTCACACAATCAGCAAGGGTTGAAGCTTTTGTCATTGTTTTTACAGTTGTATTGAGGTGTATTTGACATACAATAAACTGTACATAATGAACATACAATTTGAAAAGTTTTGACATACATACATCCTGGATAACAGTCTTCTCTATTGATAGTGTTTATATCCATCACTCCTTGTTCTACTTTTTGATCTCCCCTTCCTGACCCTCCTGTACCAGCCCCAACATGCACCTCCAAGCAACCACTGATCTGATTTCTGTTGTTTATATGTTAGTTTGCATATCCCAGAATTTTGTATATGGAATAATATGGTATATATCATTTTTTGTCTTTCTTCATCACTCAATAAATTATTTTGAGATTCCAGTTGTAGTGGATGTCAATTGTTCATTGTTGTTGTTGTTGTTGTTATTTGGTATCACTAATCTACACTTACATGACGAATACTTTGTTTACTAGGCTCTCCCCTATACCAGGTCCCCCCTATATACTCCTTTACAGTCACTGTCCATCAGCGTAGCAAACTGTTGTAGAATCACTACTTGTCTTCTCTGTGTTGTACAGCCCTCCCCTTTCTCCCACCCCGCTATGGATGCTAATCTTAATACCCCTCTTTTTCTGCCCCCCCCTTATCCCTCCCTACCCACCCATCCGCCCCAGTCCCTTTCCCTTTGGTACCTGTTAGTCCATTCTTGAGTTCTGTGATTCTGTTGCTGTTTCGTTCCTTCAGTTTTTCCTTTGTTCTTATATTCCACAGATGAGTGAAATCATTTGGTATTTCTCTTTCTCTGCTTGGCTTGTTTCACTGAGCATAATACCCTCCAGCTCCATCCATGTTACTGCAAATGGTTGGATTTGCCCTTTTCTTATGGCTGAGTAGTATTCCATTGTGTATATGTACCACCTCTTCTTTATCCATTCATCTATCGATGGACATTTAGGTTGCTTCCAATTCTTGGCTATTGTAAATACTGCTGCGATAAACATAGGGGTACATTGGTCTTTCTCATACTTGATTGCTGCATTCTTAGGGTAAATTCCTAGGAGTGCAATTCCTGGGTCAAATGGTATGTCTGTTTTGAGCATTTTGATGTACCTCCATACTGCTTTCCACAATGGTTGAACAAGTTTACATTCCCACCAGCAGTGTAGGAGGGTTCCCCTTTCTCCGCAGCCTCGCCAACATTTGTTGTTGTTTGTCTTTTGGATGGCAGCCATCCTTACTGGTGTGAGGTGATACCTCATTGTAGTTTTAATTTGCATTTCTCTGATAATTAGCGATGTGGAGCATCTTTTCATGTGTCTGTTGGCCATCTGTATTTCTTTTTTGGAGAACTGTCTGTTCAGTTCCTCTGCCCATTTTTTAATTGGGTTATTTGTTTTTTGTTTCTTGAGGCATGTGAGCTCTGTATATATTCTGGACGTCAAGCCTTTATCGGATGTGTCATTTTCAAATATATTCTCCCATACTGTAGGGATCCTTTTTGTTCTATTGCTGGTGTCTTTTGCTGTACAGAAGTTTTTCAGCTTAATATAGTCCCACTTATTCATTTTTGCTGTTGTTTTCCTTGCCCGGGGAGATATGTTCAAGAAGAGGTCACTCATGTTTATGTCTAAGAGGTTTTTGCCTATGTTTCCTTCCAAGAGTTTAATGGTTTCATGACTTACATTCAGGTCTTTGATCCATTTTGAGTTTACTTTTGTAAATGGGGTTAGACAATGGTCCAGTTTCATTCTCCTACATGTAGCTGTCCAGTTTTGCCAGCACCATCTGTTGAAGAGACTGTCATTTCACCATTGTATGTCCATGGCATCTTTATCAAATATTGATTGACCATATATGTCTGGGTTAATGTCTGGATTCTCTAGTCTGTTCCATTGGTCTGTGGCTCTGCTCTTGTGCCAGTATCAAATTGTCTTGATTACTATGGATTTATAGTAGAGCTTGAAGTTGGGGAGTGAGATCCCCCCTACTTTATACTTCTTTCTCAGGATTGCTTTGGCTATTCGGGGTCTTTGGTGTTTCCATATGAATTTTTGAATTATTTGTTCCAGTTCATTGAAGAATGTTGCTGGTAGTTTCATAGGGATTGCATCAAATCTGTATATTGCTTTGGGCAGGATGGCCATTTTGACGATATTAGTTCTTCCTAGCCACGAGCATGGGATGAGTTTCCATCTTTTAGTGTCTCCTTTAATTTCTCTTAAGAGTGACTTGTAGTTTTCAGAGTATTAAGTCTTTCACTTCCTTGGTTAGGTTTATTCCTAGGTATTTTATTTTTTTTGATGCAATTGTGAATGGAGTTGTTTTCCTGATTTCTCTTTCTGTTGGTTCATTGTTAGTGTATAGGAAAGCCACAGATTTCTGTGTGTTGATTTTGTATCCTGCAACTTTGCTGTATTCCGATATCAGTTCTAGTAGTTTTGGGGTGGAGTCTTTAGGGTTTTCTATGTACAGTATCACGTCATCTGCAAATAGTGACAGTTTAACTTCTTCTTTACCAATCTGGATTCCTTGTATTTCTTTGTTTTGTCTGATTGCTGTGGCTAGGACCTCCAGTACTATGTTAAATAACAGTGGAGAGAGTGGGCATCCCTGTCTAGTTCCCGATCTCAGAGGAAATGCTTTCAGCTTCTCGCTGTTCAGTATAATTTTGGCTGTGGGTTTATCATAGATGGCCTTTATTATGTTGAGGTACTTGCCCTCTATTCCCATTTTGCTAAGAGTTTTTATCATGAATGGATGTTGAACTTTGTCAAATGCTTTTTCAGCATCTATGGAGATGATCATGTGGTTCTTGTCCTTCTTTTTGTTGATGTGGTGGATGATGTTGATGGACTTTCGAATGTTGTACCATCCTTGCATCCCTGGGATGAATCCCACTTGGTCATGGTGTATGATCCTTTTGATGTATTTTTGAATTCGGTTTGCTAATATTTTGTTGAGTATTTTTGCATCTACATTCATCAGGGATATTGGTCTGTAGTTTTCTTTTTTGGTGGGGTCTTTGCCTGGTTTTGGTATTAGGGTGATGTTAGCTTCATAGAATGAGTTTGGGAGTATCCCCTCCTCCTCTATTTTTTCGAAAACTTTAAGGAGAATGGGTATTATGTCTTCCCTGTATGTCTGATAAAATTCCGAGGTAAATCCATCTGGCCCGGGGGTTTTGTTCTTTGGTAGTTTTTTGACTACCGCTTCAATTTAGTTGCTGGTAATTGGTCTGTTTAGATTTTCTGTTTCTTTCTGGCTCAATCTTGGAAGGTTGTATTTTTGTAGGAAGTTGTCCATTTCTCCTAGGTTTCCCAGCTTGTTAGCATATAGGTTTTCATCGTATTCTCTAATAATTCTTTGTATTTCTGTGGGGTCCGTCGTGATTTTTCCTTTCTCGTTTCTGATACTGTTGATTTGTGTTGTCTCTCTTGTCTTCTTAATAAGTCTGGCTAGAGGCTTATGCATTTTGTTTATTTTCTAGAAGAACCAGCTCTTGGTTTCATTGATATTTGCTATTGTTTTATTCTTCTCAATTTTATTTATTTCTTCTCTGATCTTTATTATGTCCCTCCTTCTGCTGACCTTAGGCCTCATTTGTTCTTCTTTTTCCAATTTCGCTAATTGTGACATTTGACCATTCATTTGGGATTGTTCTTCCTTTTTTAAATATGCTTGGATTGCTATATACTTTCCTCTTAAGACTGCTTTTGCTGCGTCCCACAGAAGTTGTGGCTTAGTGTTGTTGTTGTCATTTGTTTCCATATATTGCTGGATCTCCATTTTGATTTGGTCATTGATCCATTGATTATTTAGGAGCGTGTTGTTAAGCCTCCATGTGTTTGTGAGCCTCTTTGCTTTCTTTGTACAGTTTATTTCTAGTTTTATGCCTTTGTGGTCTGAAAAGTTGGTTGGTAGGATTTCAATCTTTTGGAATTTTCTGAGGCTCTTTTTGTGGCCTAGTATGTGGTCTATTCTGGAGAATGTTCCATGTGCACTTGAAAAGACTGTATATCCTGTTGCTTTTGGATTAGAGTTCTATAGATGTCTATTAGGTCCATCTGCTCTACTGTGTTGTTCAGTGCTTCCATGTCCTTACTTATTTTCTGCCCAGTGGATCTATCCTTTGGGGTGAGTGGTGTGTTGAAGTCTCCTAGAATGAATGCATTGCAGTCTATTTCCCCCTTTAGTTCTGTTAGTATTTTTTTCACATATGCTGGTGCTCCTGTGTTGGGTGCATATATATTTAGAATGGTTATATCCTCTTGTTTGACTGAGCCCTTTATCATTATGTAGTGTCTTTCTTTATCTCTTGTTACTTTCTTTGTTTTGAAGTCTATTTTGTCTGATATTAGTACTGCAACCCCTGCTTTCTTCTCACTGTTGTTTGCTTGAAATATGTTTTTCCATCCCTTGACTTTTAGTCTGTACATGTCTTTGGGTTTGAGGTGAGTTTCTTGTAAGCAGCATATAGATGGGTCTTGCTTTTTTATCCATTCTGTTACTCTATGTCTTTTCATTGGTGCATTCAGTCCATTTACATTTAGTGTGATCATTGGAAGATATATACTTATTGCCATTGCAGGCTTTAAATTCGTGGTTACCAAAGGTTCAAGGTTAGCCTCTTTAGTATCTTCCTGCCTAACTTAGCTCGCTTATTGAGCTGTTATATACACTGTCTGGATATTCTTTTCTTCTCTCCCTTCTTATTCCTCCTCCTCGATTCTTCATATGTTGGGTGTTTTGTGCTGTGCTCTTTCTAGGAGTGCTCCCATCTAGAGCAGTCCCTGTAAGATGTTCTGTAGAGGTGGTTTGTGGGAAGCAAATTCCCTCAGCTTTTGTTTGTCTGGGAATTGTTTAATCCCACCGTCATATTTGAACGATACTTGTGCTGGATACAGTAACCTTGTTTCAAGGCCCTTCTGTTTCATTGTATTAAATATATCATGCCATTCTCTTCTGGCCTGTAGGGTTTCTGTTGAGAAGTCTGATGTTAGCCTGTTAGGTTTTCCTTTATAGGTGACCTTTTTCTCTCTAGCTGCCTTTAAAACTCTTTCCTTGTCCTTGATCTTTGCCATTTTAATTATTATGTGTCTTGGTGTTGTCCTCCTTGGATCTTTTCTGTTGGGAGTTCTGTGTATTTCCGTGGTCTGTTTGATTATTTCCTCCCCCAGTTTGGGGAAGTTTTCAGCAATTATTTCTTCTAAGATACTTTCCATCTCTTTTCCTCTCTCTTCTTCTTCTGAAACCCCTATAATATGGATATTGTTCCTTTTGGATTGGTCACACAGTTCTCTTAACATTATTTCATTCCTGGAGATCCTTTTATCTCTCTCTATGTCAGCTTCTACGTGTTCCTGTTCTCTGGTTTCAATTCCATCAATGGCCTCTTGCATCCTATCCATTCTGCTTATAAACCCTTCCAGAGTTTGTTTCATTTCTGCGATCTCCTTTCTGGCATCTGTGATCTCCTTTCTGGTATCTGTGATCTCCCTCCGGACTTTATTCCATTTCTCTTGCGTATTTCTCTGTATCTCTGACAGCATGTTTATGATTCTTATTTTGAATTCTTTTTCAGGAAGACTGGTTAGGTCTGTCTCCTTCTCTGGTGTTGTCTCTGTGATCTTTGTCTGCCTGTAGCTTTGCCTTTTCATGGTGATAGGAATAGTTTGCAGAGCTGGGACGAGTGATGGCTGGAAGAATTTCCTGTCTTGTTGGTTTGTGGCCCTCCTCTCCTGGGAGAACAGCGGCCTCTAGTGGCTTGTGCTGCGCAGCTGCGCGCAGACAGGGTTTATGCTTCCTGCCCCGCTGCTATGGAGTTAATCTCTGCTGTTGCTGTGGGCGTGGCCTGGCTCGGGCAGCTACTCCAAAGTGGTGGAGTCGCGTTGGAGCAGGAGCTGCTGGGAGGCTATTTATCTCCGTAAGGGGCCTGCCTGCTCCCTGCAGCCCAGGGGTTAGGGTGCCCAGAAATCCCCGGATTCCCTACCTCTGGATTAAGTGTCCCACCCTGCCCCTTTAAGACCTCCAAAAAGCACCCGCCAAAACAAAACAATGACCACAAAAAAAAAAATAAATTTAAATTAAAAAAAAAAAAAAAAAATGGTGCTCGTTTTTCTTTATTCTCCGGCGCCCACCTCAGGCATCTGCTCACCTTTCTTGCTGTCCTGGTTCCCTAGTATTGGGGTCCCTATCCTTTTAAGACTTCCAAAAAGCGCTCGCCAAAACAAAACAGCAAAAAAAAAAAAAAAAAAAAAAATGGTCGCTCACTTTTCTGGTGTCCTCCAGCGTCAGGCCACCGGTGCCCGCTCACTGTTCTTGCTGCCCTGTTTCCTTAGTATTGGGGGCCCTATCCCTTTAAGACTTCCAAAAAGCGCTCGCCAAAACAAAACAGAAAAAAAAAAATTGGTCGCTCGCTTTTCTTATGTCCTCCGGCGCCCGGCCTCCGGTGCCCGCTCACCGTTCTTGCTGCCCTGTTTTCCTAGTATCCAGGGCCCCCTGGGCATGCACTGTGTCTGCGCTCTGGCCCGGATGGCGGGGGCTGGGTGTTCAGCAGTCCTGGGCTCCGTCTCCCTCCCGCTCTGCCTGTTCTTCTCCCGCCGGGAGTTGGGGGGATGGGCGCTCGGCTCCCGCCGGGCCGGGGCTTGTATCTTACCCCCTTCTCAAGGCGCTGGGTTCTCTCAGGTGCGGATGTGGTCTGGATATTGTCCTGTGTCCTCTGGTCTTTATTCTAGGAAGGGTTGTCTTTGTTATATTTTCATAGATATATGTGGTTTTGGGAGGAGATTTCTGCTGCTCTACTCACGCCGCCATCTTCCACCCATCTTGTTCATTGTTTTTAGCTGCTGAGTTGTATTCCCTTGTATGGATATAGCACAATTTGCCCATCCTATAGATGGGCATTTGGGTTTTGGGTTGTTTCCAATTTTTGGCTATTCCAGATAAATCTGGTATGGACATTTGCATGCAAGTCTGTATATGCACATATGCTTTCCTTTCTCTTAGGTAAATACCTAGGAGTGGAATAACCAGATTATGAAGTAGGTGAGCGTTTAGTTTTAACAAACTGTCAAACTGTTTTATAAAGTGGTTACCATTATGTGTATTCCTTCCCACTAGCAGTACATGGGAATAACAGTTGTTCCATATTCTTGCCAGACTTCTCAGTGTCAATCTTTCTAATCTTAGCCACTCTAGCTCAGGTATAGTTTTATCTTAGGGTGGTTCTGGTTTGCATTTCCCTAATGCCTCATGATGCTAAGCATTTATTTTTCATGTATTTATCTGCCATTCAGATATCTCCTGTTTTGAAGTGTCTGTTGAAATCTTTTGCCTATATTTAAGTTAGGTTTTCAGTAATGTTGTTATTGAGTTATGAAAGTTCTTTATATATTCTATACACAAGTTCTTTGATGAATATGTTTTGTAATTATTGTTTTTCAGTCTGTGGCTTGCATTTTCATTTCCTTAATGATATTTAAACACAAGTTTTAAGTTTTGATTAAGTCCAATTTATCAATTTTTTTCTTTTTGGATCATGCTTTTCATACCGTATTTAAGAAAGTTTTCACAAAGTTACAGTGTTTTCTCCTGAAAGTTTCAGGTATTGTGTTTTGGTCTATAGTCTAATTTTGAGTTAATAATTTTTGTATGGTGCGAGGAATGGATTCAAGTTTTTTTGTTGTTTTTTTTAGCATTGGATTTTCAATGGTGCCAGCACCATTTGTTGCAAAGACTATCCTTTTTCCACTAATTTGCCTTGGCAGCACTGCTGGTTTAATAGATCTCAGGCCCAAAGTAGGAAATGAAAGCTTAAAAATCTATGATTTGAAACTCTTGGGTTGAAGGATGCAGCTTTTAAATGATTTCCCTGTTTTGTAAGTCTCTTTTGTCAAAGACCAGCGTTCTCCTGTCAGCATTTATTATAGTCATCAACTTTGGAGCGCAGTGTCCAAGGCACTTGTGAGTAACTGTGCTAATTAAAGTGTCTCTTTCATCTTACGCATATGCTAAATGTTCATCTGTCAGTCAGATCCAGGAAACATTGTGACCTCAACTGTGGAAACCCTATTGTAATATATGGAAAAGACTCACTGAAATCATCACTGTCGGAAAAGTCAAAGGAGAATATATAAATGGGAGGATGTAATGCTTGATCTGCTCCAAAGCAATTAATATAATTTTCTGTTTAAGCTCTAAATTTGCTGATACGACAGTGGTGCAGGGTTTGATTCATGAGGATTTGGTTTAAATAATAATAAAAAAGGAAAAAATTTAATCCCCTAATGAATAAAATTTTAAAATATCTCATGATAGATTTCCTTAACATTGCTAATTATTATTAATATAACAAGGTTAATTATATTGTTGGTAATACAGTGATGGTTAGTATGCTAATGCTAAGATCCATCATATTTCAACTTTTGATTGGAAAAGGGATCATTGATGAGACCTTGGTTATGGGTTATTTATTATTTCTCATTTGGAATTGAGAAATTGCTCATTTTAGTTTAGCCTACATAATCACAACACTTTTAGTATTTACAGTGAACAAAAAGTACTGTGTTCTCAGTAGTTTATGAGACTATTGTTTCTATGTCTCTAAGAGGAGAAAGACATTTTCTTTTTAAACCCAGAAATATATACTACCTGTAGTAACTTGAAAACATCCTCACTGTGTAGTCTGCAGGACATCAAAGAATTACTGAGATCTGCTACCCAGATAGATCTTTTGCTTCATTCCTTGGAGCATTTGTGGCTGCTCTTTCTATAGGGAGGGGCAATTCTGTAATCATGACCAAGAGTTGATTTAAGATTTTATTGAAGTTACCTAAATATTCTTCATTTGGAGAGTAGCTATATGTCCCTTAAGGGCAAAAGCCAAGTCAAATTTGTCTTGACATCTCCAATACCTACTGTGTTGCCTGACAAAGGACAGGTGCTTACTCAACATTTATTGAAAATTGTGGGCAAATGTCACAGACATCTTTAACCAATTTGTGGCTAGACTAGTCTTAATATAAGATAATGAGGAATGCTATTAGATTTAATTCATTCATGTCTATTTATGAGTTGAAACTTTAGAAATGGTAATTACATTCCATTATTTGGTAGAGTCCTACTTTCAAATGTATTGGCCGAGAAATTTTTATCAGCCAGAACATGAACTGCATGAGTAGTTGGTTTACATAAAACCTTGAATAGTCTTATCATTAACAAATAAATCAGGATACCTCTGAGACAATTGTTCTCTCTTTTGACTTACAATGCTGTCAATCAAATAGAATGCTGGACTAAAACTAGCAAATCAATAGTGCAATGTCACAACTAGAATATTGACATTGATACAATCTACTGATATGTTTCAGATCTCCCTAGTCATAGTTGTATTCGATGTATGTGTGAATTTAGTTCTATAAAATCTTATCACATGTGTATTTGTGTGTCCACCACTATAGTAAAGATACTGAATATATCATATATGTTTGGATAAATGTCTTCTCAGATCCTCTACCCATTTTTTTTGGAATGGGTTATTTGTCTTTTCATTATTGAATTTTAGGCATTCTTTATATATTCTAGAAACAAGTACCTTACCAAATATATGATTTCCAAATATTTTCAGTAGGTTGAAATTTCACCTTCTTTTCACTTTCTTGATGGTTCCCTCTGAAGCATGAAAATTTTTAATTATGATGAAGTCCAATTTATCTACTTTTGTTTGTTTGTTGATTGTGATTTAGGTGTCATACTGAGATACCATTGCTTAATCCAAAGTCAAGAAAATTTACACGTTTTCCTTCTAAGAATGTTATAGGTTTAGTTCTTATATCTATATCTTTGATTCAGTTTGAATTACTTTTTGCATATGGTTTGAGGTAAGTGTCTAAATTCACTTTTTTGCATGTAGCTGTTCAGTTGTACCAGTACCATTAGTACAAAAGACTATACTTTCTCCATTGAATGGTCTTGGCCCTCTTGTTGAAAATATGTTGACTAAAGATGTATGGGTTTATTTCTGGACTCTCAATTCTATTCTCTTTATATATAAATGGTATTGAACTGAGAGTCTGAATAGTCTACCTTATGCCAGTAGCATGCTTTTCTTGAACACTGTAGCTCTGTAGTAAGTTTTGAAAGTGGGGCATGTGAGTCTTCCAACTTTTTTCATTTTTTATTTATTTTTTTATGTTGTTTTGGTTCTTTGGAGTCCCTTGCAATTTTTTATGCATTTTAGGATCACATTTTTTTTTTTTGGTTTTCTATATGAACTTTTACTTACTCCCTGTTTTCAGTATAGTTCCCCCCTTCATCTGTACCAGAGATGCTCTGTTGACTCCACAGAAATAAGTCTCCAGTCCTTTTCTGTGTGGGGGAATAGGACTGACTATATGGAATCTGGAAGTCTTTTGATATCTGACTGTTTCTACTTCTGTTTTTAAATACACATCTTAAGATTTTATTAGAAGAAAAATAAAAGGAAGGAAGTGTTATTGAGATAATTCTGAGAAAATTCCTTGATCCCATTGAGTTTCTGATTGTTTTATTTATCTGCTTTGTCATTAAAAAATTGTTTCCAAACTACCTCTTAATCCAACTTTCAGTATTTATAAGTTCAGTAATTCCTTTAGACCATGTTCATAAGTACCTGATGCCATCAATTTCTGAGCCTTTCATGGGTTTAGGAATGAAATGGAAATCAAGTTTCTTATTGTTTCTCCACATTGCTTACTTGGATCTGCTAAGTTAATGACCACATGTCTATCTGTTTTCCAGCATCCAAAATGTTATTGTTTCCTCTATTTTTGTCTTTGTCTCTAAGGGATTCACTGCTTTAAAAAGCTTCAGTACTTGTCATTTTTTGAGTTTCATAAATGAGTGGGTCTAAATGTATGTGTTCATGTTACCACTATCATCTTTTAATGGAAGTCCCCTGAGCAGTAGTTTCTTTGTATAATATATTGAGCACTTGTTTCAGTATGATTAAATTATTCTACTACATAATTTTCAATGGCTGTATTATGTTCTATTGTAGGAATATATGATCATTTATTTAATAACTTTCTTTTGAGTAATTTCTAATTTTTTAGTTTTAGAAGTAATGCTGCGATGAATATCCATGTAGAAAATTTTGTATGTTCCCATAAGTATTTCCATATAATAAATTCCTAGAACTGGTATTAGTCAAAAGGTACATATGTATATTAAGACTTTTGATATTTATTTACAAATAACCCAGCATAGGTTTTACTGATTTACATCTACCAGCTATTTATAAGAGTGTTCTTTTCCCCACACACTCATCAATGTTGGGCATTATCATTAAAAAATTCTCTTACATTTTTATTTTTTCAAACCAGAAGCTAACTGAACACTGTTCATTTTGCTATAATTTAATTATTAGGAAGATGGCTTAAAAAACTGTTATCCTAAATATATTATATTAGGCAGATGTGTATATATATATATATATATATATATATATATAGTCAAGTATATATATATATATATCCAAAGTCAAGAAAATTTACAGAAAGGGTTCAGCAATTAACAAGGTATTTGTTAGGATATATGTATATCTTGAATATATTATATTAGGCAGAAGTCTCTAAATTTTTATCAGTTTATATTGAAAAATAAAGCCCTCCATATAGCAGAACATTTGGTTTGGTTGTTTAGAAGTATATATTCCTACCAATTTTCCTAGCAGCTCAACAGGGAACTCTCTTGCTCAATTAGATATTCAATGAGGAAATAGTGAGACTTATTTCCTGTGGAACTGGTAGAAAAAATATAAACCCTACTTAGAAAATTTTCTGTACTTCCCATTATAGAACAAAATTCTGGGAGACTTGATCAATCATATGTTCATGGCTGGGGCAGGCCTAGGACTCTTTTCTTCCATATTTGTTAACTTTGGGGCAATCATTTGGTCTTGCCTGAAAGGCATTCCTTTAGTCATGTGAATGAAGAAACCGAAAGACCGTTTATTCAGGAGAGAGTCATAGTGCACTGCTTTGAAATTTCATCTAGTAATGTTAGCCTTATCTTCTGTTTATTTGGTCCTTAAAGAATACGGAGCAGTTTTTACCAGCATTAGAGAATGCCGGTGCCAAAAGTTAATTCTTTCCTGTTCACATTTATTAAAAGCTTAGAGACAACTAATAATTAGGAAAGATTGTTTGAATGACAGGTAATTCATCCATCTCTCATGAACTGTGACTTTCATATACCTTATTAATTGCTGACCCCTTTCTGTACATTAAATTCTAAGTCCTATTTGTTTGACTTCTCCTTACTCCTGATAAAGTGAGCAATTTCCATCAGACGGAAATGTTCACAACCCTTGGCTGGTTCCCTGAGGGAGTCATATAATTGAGTATCTCCCTTTTATAATTGCCAAAATGTTTGGAGCCAAATGTAACTATATATCTCCTTCCCAGCTTTTCTTCTGATATAATTCATGTATTTACTTATTCTATGATGATAATTAATTTATACTCATATTTTGTCTTTTACTAAATGTATTTTGTCAGTGTCTAATTCATTGAAAAACAGGTTGAGGAACAAAGGAAAAGGAACTTAAAATGGCATGGGCAATGGGGAGGCCTTAAAGAGTCCTACACAGAATAATGAATTGATTATATTTGTAGTGTAGAAGACAATACAGGTAGATGTGACAAGATGGAGGGAGTTCAGAATGGAGACAGAATGACAAGCCAAGAAGACTGTAAAAGTTCTTCGCCTCCAAGAATTCACAGCCAAGAAGGGGAATATAACCCTGCATATCAGACAGGGTACATGTAAACAGAAACCACTCCAGGTATTTCAAACTGAATGAATTTAATGAAGAAAACTGTTTACATGGGTATTGGAAGGGCTGGGAAGCTAAACATGAAATTGTGAGGCAACACAAAGTTTAGCAGCAAAAAGAAGTATGACCACCTTCTGGAAGGAAAGGGAGAGGATGGAAGTGATGGACAAAGCCCACAGCTGGGGCGATTTGGTTGGACTGAACCCATTATGAGGGCTTTCTCAAGGATGCTCAGTCATGGAAGAAGGTAGAAGGTGTCTAATATTGCTGCAGAGAAGAGGCAGCTGCTGCTGTGGGACCACCACCCACCCCTGAGGCAGACAAGGGAGAAATACCATGCCTTCTCCCCTTCTCCCCTTCTCCAGTTATTCACTATCTCCCACTAGCGAAGCCTACCTGGAAGCCAGCTGACGGGCAGGAGGGAAATGTAGTGGTCCTATCAGGTGACACAGTGCAGGGGAAGGACAGAGTATGGGTCTGAGCCTCAAAAAGGAAAAAGGCCAGTACTGCATGTAAAGGGATGCGGTTGTGCCATAAAATAAGGGCCAATCGTTTTTGATGGAGCTAGAGAGAAAGATCCGTTTCTACTGGAGTGAGGGTGCTTGCTGAGGACCCACAGGAACCAATGTTTTACGGATGAATGGGGGCTGATTTAGGAACAAAGAGAGCAATTTGATTATAAATATAGTTGATGCTAAATTTTAAGGGGTTTGGTTATCTTATGAGAATTTAGAAGAAGACTGAAAGCTTAAATCCTCAGATTTTCAAAGATAAACTATGTGCAGTCAATTTATGCATGTAGAAAAACATATGGAAGTTGATTTTTTTTAATGGATGATTTGTAAATATTCAAAAGAAAAATGGCTTTTGCAAATGACTTTTAAGGACTCCAGAGAGACGGGTTGTGGGTTTTACTACCTGACATTCAGCTCAGTTTGAAGAAGTTGAGTTCTGCCAATAAAATGAGACTTCGGGCAGAGCTCTAGCCCTCTTCTTGTTTGCAGAGTCACTGAGCAAGTATCAGTGCATTTTAAATGCACACCATAGCCACAGATAACGTGAACCTGAACTCACTGCTAATGCCAGAGCTCATACTGTATGCTTAGAGCTCATGATTCCAGCTCTAAAACTATTCTATGGTCCTTAGCCACATTTATCTCCATATGTGAATATCAACTTACTTTCTCTCGAATTTGACCAAGTTGTCTGCCTGATAATGTGTTTCTTTGGCTTCTTTGTTTAGTTGTAATTTTCATTTGATTTTTAATCCTAGAATATAGTTACCTAATTTTCTAAATACAGATAATATTCACAAAATTATTGCTTTTGACCACTTATACTGACTGAACCCATTGTATATATGACTTTATTGAAGACCTGACTATAATTCTTTATGTGTTTTCTATGTCTATGAAGAGTAATTGCACTGAATTTTTGGGTTTTAAAATGTCTACCATTCTCTTTTTCTCATATTTGCCGTAGTCTGTACAAGAGCTTAGCATTCCATTTTGCTGGTCAGATCATCTAGAAATAAGGATTCCATTTATTTCTAGACTTTTTATATTAAATATTTTTAAACTCACTTGTAAGATTTTGAGGCATTACATCTTGGTGAAAATAATGCAGTTATCCTGCTATTATGTAGAATTCTAAATGTTTCAGATCTGGTTGACACAAGGATGTTTCAGAAGACTCATTCGGTAAAGCCTATTTTAGCTACACTTTGGGTAGTGACTATGGCAAAAAACCACTGGGCCATCAGCTAAATACACTATTAAGTACAGAGTAAAGCCCTAGACCTTTAAGATATAGAAAAAGACTTCTAACTGGTGGGCTGGTACTATCTTTATATGTGAGAGAAGAAAATACTACTTCTTTTTCTGATACTCTATTATTGAGACATTTCAACAATTTTTTAGAATGTCATCCTCTCTCTTTTCTCATTTTGATTTGTAGAGAATGTCCTAGAATATAGTCTGGCTCTGTTCATTAGCCACTCTAAGATTAGTGTCTATTCCGTATATCTAAATATGACTTGTGAAATGAATTATACTGAGGACTACTTAGTCTTTTGTCTTGAAGGCAGAAGAAAGTCATTTTTATAGTGTTTTGAATAGGTTTGAATTCTTATTTCTTCAATTAGGAATTTGGTGAGTATGAATTATAGGGGTGATGGTAAAATAAAAGGATTCTAAGCTCATCAAACTGCTCAGATCTCTAACCAGGTGAGTCTAAGACACCACAGAAGATTAAGATGAGCAGAGCCACCTGCTCTTTTCCTGGTAATCAACAATACTATAAACTGTTATTGAATGTGCTGAGTGGTTTTGATGGACTCTAGCCCCCACCCCCTTGCTCATGCTCTTTCTCTCTCTCTCTCTCCTTTCTCAATCTCTCTGCTTGCCTACCTCCCTCTCTAATGGAAAGTGTATATAAATTCAGGCTAATATCAATTTCTAGCACGGATTATCAAATTTAAAAAACCTTATTGTAAAAAAAGGTGACATGATGATGCTATTATTTTCTGTGTATGAGCAAACCCTTATAGACCTGGAAGTGTTAATATGGCTTTCAAAACAAAGAATGGCAGAATCAGGCCTGAGGCACTGTTGCCCAACCACTAGTCCCAGAGAAACTTGATCTTAGATCGGGGGACTTCTGAAGGCAGCGTGAGTTTGACGAGATGAGAAACACCTGGGTCCCTCGAGGGCGGGAGGCCCCTCCTCCTAGATTGGTCCATAAAGAGTCTGGCTTCATACCACCTATCAATCACTAATCCCAGTGGAAGACTGGCAGTGCCTTGCTCCAGGGGCCATCCAGGAGGCTAAAAGCCTGGAGGCAGGGACACAGGCTTCTGGAGCTGACCCTTGGGGTCCCACTCTGACATTAGCCAAGGTTTGAACATATTTTTTTCTTTCTAGTATCTCACTAAACTTTGAGATTTGTTATGGTTTGCATTTACCATCAGAATTTCCATTAGGGAAACTTCTAAACGAGCTGGGAAATAGCCTTTCCTAAACAGCATTGCACTTCTTTTACTTTTCTTCCTGCTTTTGCATTTTCCTGTCTTCGGGGTGTTACAGTTCTTAAGTACTTTGTGGGCTGGGGTTTGAGAAGATAATTTGGTTCATGCTGCAGACTTTTGTTATTGACCAGCTCTGTGCTGCTTCTGCCTTTTAGAACCTGTAGGTATCTCTCACCTGCCCGAACGCCCTCTTGAGTTGTTGTTGGTTTACATTGTTTCATTTCACTGAAATTCTTTTATTGCTGTACGGGGCCAACAGAAAGAATTTAGTAGCATTTCTTTTACTTGTTTTATTTTTTATGCTTTAGTATTGCATAAATTGTGATAAAATACACATAACATAAAAGTTTATCTTAACCATTTTCAAGTATACACCTCACTGGTATTAAATACATTCACATTCTTGGGCAACCACCACCATCCATAGCCAAACTTTTACCTTGTAAAACTGAAACCATACCCATTAAACAAGGAATCCCCATCCTCCCCTCCCACTGGCCCCCGGCTACCCTTTACACTTTCTGTCTTCATGATTTTGACTAAGTACCTCACGTAGGTGGAATCATACGGTATTTGTCTTTTCTTAACTGGCTTATTTCCCTTAACATCATGTCCTCGAGGTTTATCCATGTACAGTATATTGTAACATATGTTGTACCATGTTCTGTAATCTCCCTTGTTTCTTGGCAAGTGTGAGAGAGACCACACACCGAGGGACCACTGTGGCGGTGGTAGAAGTGGCACTCTCTTTTTGGTTTGGGTTTTTTACCTTCTTTTTCTTTATTTTTTAAAAGTCTATGACAGTTTTATTGTTCCCCTCACCCCAAACACCCCATCCCAGGATCCCGTTTTTGTGGAAAGTCCTTCAAGCCCCTTACAGACCTACTCTCTTCACTTCCCTTTCCACCCCATTCATTCTTTGTACTTACCACAGGATTTTGCACTTGATTATGTGCCTTTTGCTCCCATCCTCCCATTTCCTCAATAGGTTTCATGAGGGAGGTTGGGGAGGGGCAGAGGTGGAGGAAGAATAAGGAGGATGGGACATCTTCTGTTACCTGAAAAAGCAACGTTGTTTGGCAGCAATCTCCCTGTCCTACCAGTGTAAGAGGCCTAATTTTATATCTTATAAGTATATTAAAAACCAAGTCAAACTTGGATGTATCATGTTAAAATTATTGTCAAAAGTTAAATACCTACACTTTGTGACTACAAGAAAGGGATTTATGGGGTGGGGAGGGGGTAGCTTGGTAACCTTTCTCGAAGCTGTACCGTCAAGAACCTGACTTCTAGTGTCTGACTTACTGTACCTTGGCTGTCGGTCCAGCGGCTGAGCTGAGCCCGGAGAGGCCTTTATAAGGCTGCTCCTTGCTCAGGAACATGCTGCCGTAGACGTGCATCTGTGTTAGAACAGAAAAGTTAATTTGCTCGCACTGGGCTTGAGCCTTTAGCCTTACCACTAACACACGCCATGAAAGGACATTTCCAAGGATGGCGAAAACAACTAGAGGACTCTGAAAAATGTCCAAGTTAATCTTTAAAATGCATTGTTTGACTAAGAACCATTTTAGTCTTGGATTCAGTACAGAATTTCAAAACTTAAGCTCAATGAGCCATAATAGGGCTAATCATAAAATTCTCAACTGTAACAGCCTTTAATTATTTCAAGCTGTAGCCATGCTTTGTAATGTCAACAGCAATGAGATGAAACAACCCTATCTTTTCAAACAGTAGAACTATTTCAAGTACTCCACAAAATAATTACACTTCAAAGTGCTCTCTAGGCTTGGGACCAAAAGAGAGAAAAAGAAAAAAGGAAGAAAGTAAAATCATGCAAAAACAGAAAGCTTTCACCTTCTGTAGGAATTTTATCCCAATTTATTGATGTGATATGATAATTTTAATAGAAATTATAACTGAATTCTGTTATTTCAGATCTGGGGGGATCTAAAATCCATAGCCTTATTTATGTTAAAATTGAGAGTAATTTGTTCAAAATATCCTGGTGAGAAGAAAATTGCCTAATGTCTTTGAGGGGTCATAATAGTTTTCACAGTGTCTACAATACACCCATTGCAGGACATAACAGATAATTGAAAACAAAAGCTGCATATATTAAAACTGTTGGTATCAAGGTTAAAGTAGTGGAATGAAGTATTCAGGTTAAGTGATGCTATTAACACAGGGCCTTCACATGTGGTGCATTCGGCACATTAATACTTAATATGGCACTTAGGCTTTCCCTATAAAGCTTCCACTCTCACTTGTAATTTGAATTTTTTTTTAGAAGACATAATAATTTTTCTACCATAAACTTTTTTTCTAAAGATCTTTTAACTGTAGGTTAAACAAGCAATTATGTCATGATGAAAGAGAACCTAAATAACCTGAGGGATAAATCATTTTGTTGCCAGATCCATGAGATTGTTGTCCTAGGCAGCAAAATGAAACATAGTATCAATATCAGTAATACAAAGGCCAATGAAAGCAACTGTGTCAAACTCATGAATGGTTATTAAGGCTTTATATTATTTTTTCAAAACCTTCAGGGAAAGAGTGAATTTATTTTTCAGCCGTTTGAAAAAGAATAACCTCTTCCATTTTTCTCCATTTTCATCTTTTTCTCTTGGCATCCCACGCTTGCCCTTGCTTCTCAAAGTTCAATCCAGATTCTGCTTTCTAGTAAGCTTTCCCCGATACCTTCCCCCTTAGTGGAAAGACTGAAGCACAGTTTTTCTTGGTCTCTCATTTCATTGTGGAAATACTTGCATATCAGCATGTGTTGTAATTCCCTCTGTGCTGGCATGCTTCCCTTTTTTTCACACATGATACAGGATTCTAAACTTGAGAGCAAAACTGGAATTCAGATTTGGGTCTTTCTGACTCGAAAGGACCCTGTGTTCTGTGTCACATTCAGTGGGAGGGGATACTGGCTGAAGATGCAGTGAAGTTTGAGGAGGAAGGGGAAAGACTGGATAACTTCATAATACACAGTCCTATTTTTCCTTAAATGGAGCAAACTCTTTGAATTCAAAAGATATTGTAGATACTTCTCTCTGACTTGCCTTTTGGATTTTGTGGTGTCAGGGTGGTCACCACCTTGCCTTAGTCCAGCTTGTGAATCTATTAGCTGCAATTCATATCCGTCTCAAATGAGCAGTTACACTCTGCAGCTCAGTATAGGAAAGCAATTAAGGAGTACTAATGGACTGCACAGGCATTTTACCTCTAATTGTGATATCTAAAGGTTTTTAATTCTTTTGCAGAAAGTAATGACTCATCTTTTGCTAGGATATTTGAGTGGTTATTAATGCAATTAAAACAAGTCAGCTTTGCACTCTGGCTGTACTTACTGGGGGACTCGTCACACAGTGATTTTGGAGATGGGCATATAATGCTTGGCAAGAGCTGAAAAGCTCTAAAAGATCAGTTCAGGTAGAAATCAAATGGTATACATTCATAACCAAAACCTCAGTGCAACCCAGGGATCTACATGAGAAGTCAGCATTTTGTTGTCTTATCACAAATCTTCTTCAGTCAGTGTAACTTTCTGTAGGCCATATTTCAATTCATTCATATCTAAAGGAATATACATACTTAATTCTGTGTGATTGCATAGGACATAGTTATCAGTAGCCCCTCAAAACCTTCACTATTTTTAATTAATGAAATTCTTGCCTTCATGAATTTATATGCTTTCAATTTTTAAGTAAAGCCTATATTAAATATGTGATAGGTTAAAAAAAAGTTGAGTATTTAATTTTTATATATTTTTTCTTTTTTGGAACATCTATTAGAACTCTCAAAGAGGGACTTTAAATGAATTTTTCTGGCAAAAAATTTAATAGCTACTATTTAGAGTCCCTACCACATGCTAAAAAGCTTTGCATATATCATGCTATTTATTTAAGTTGCCACTCTTTAATCTCACTATGTCTTCAGTTTGGACTTCATATGATGCCTCTTCACTTTTTCAATGAGAATTAGCATACCTTTTTAAAAAAAAAACATTCCTCTCAACCTACTCCATGGTTAAGGCAAAAAGGGAACCTAAATAATTGGTATCCAAATAAAGCAACAAATGAAAAGGAACAATGGTTTCTTCACAGGACTGGTTTAGAAAGTGATTAATGCAAGGTTGTTTAGAAGTGCTAAATAGCCATTAATAAAATGTTTGTTGAATGAATTAATTGAAAATTGTGAATACTACACTTAATGACTTTTAAATGTTGCACATAGCCTGGAGTTACTTGGCTTATTTGTCATGCAGCTTTTGAGGTTCTGATTTTCTGGAGTTGTTTGACAGAATAGTATAAATCCAGTTTCTTTTTTTTTTTTTAAACAGAGAAGTATATAATTCACCAGTGTTTGCTGACCATCTCTGATGTATATTGCAAGGACCTATACAGGCTTCAGAAGGGAAGAAGTCAGGGTAAGGGTCAGTGATTGGGTAGAGAGGATGCAAAAATCAGTAAGATATGTTCTTACTTGTGGAGCTGGCACAGTACTGTGGGGAAGGAAGGGATAATGCAAATTATTATGACATATTTAACAAAAACAATATAATTACTAATGAATGGACTAGGAAAACTACCATTTTTATAATTCTATATTTAAAGTTGACTTTCATGTTTTACTTCTAAGGGATGAAATATGAGAAAAAGTAGCAATATATGTCCTCCTCCATTTCCCTCCTGCTCTCCACCAAGAAGTACTGTTTTCAAGTTCTCTCCAGTAAAGGGGTCTATTAGCACTAGAACTCCTATCCAAACTGACCCTTCTATTTTGCATTATAGCAGGCATTTGCTAAGTGTTTAACAAACTGAACAATAAATCAATTAGCAATTAGGCATTAATAACTACTCACTGGTAGTTCTTAGAGGTAATATACTTACAAATATACAGGAGCTTTCTTTAATCAAAAGATTGTCTGGGATGGTAATAATTTAGTGTCCACATGACAAATCCATGGGGAAATATTTTGGAGATAGACTGGATTTTGAACATTCTGTGTCGAGAACTGTGAAGTTCACAGATTTTATCCTTCTTGCCAGCTGACACGTTAGCCCACCCACAGTTTCACAGAAGCGGCAGCAAATGGACTGAGGCAGACACAAAGGACAACTTCTGTGCTAGGCCTTATGGCAATATTCTCACAGCAATAGCAGTAGCCAGTCTCACTCTTTCTCCTGCCATTTCCTAGAGACCAGTTCCCACAGGGCAATGTAACAAGCTCCTCGTGATGCCTGCACACCTGATGGGTTGTGTGACTGGAGAGGTAGGTACCTGGAACTCAGGGAACCCAAATCTTTTATACTGGACTCAAGCACATCTGCCAGAACTTTGTTTCAGAGGGATACATTCTCCTTATGATACTAGATAGTAAGCAAACCTTCCCTCTGCTCTGGAGGGAGACCCTACCTCTGTATTCCAAGCTCTTTATTATGCAAACATCCTTGAATGATAGTTCAGAATAGAATGGCAGTTAGTCTCTCTGCATTGAGGATGTGCAGAAATGAATAACCCCCATAGAAAACATGTCCTGACACTGTATTTAGTTGCTTTTTCCCAAGTATCTCCTATCATATGCCAAACAGTGTTCTAGATGCTTGAGAGGATACTTACAAACATTTACTCCCTAAATGGCCCTATGACAGACATTTCATGCTTCTATTTCACATATGAGGAACATGATGCTTAGAGAACTTAGATATACTTACTTGCTTAGATATAAACAGTGAGTGCCACTGACAGGATTTAACTTCGGGCTTCTCTGACTCCCACACCCATGCTTTTAATTACTGTACTCTCCCACTCTGAAGATTAATCTATTTTACTTTTTTATGTGGATTTCTGTGACAACCTTAAGGATCCCATGGGAGCATGAATCTAACTGAAAGGTCCTCATGCAGAAGGTGATTATACACAGCAGTTCATTAAACTAATAAATAATACGTACTCCTCTTTGTGTACACATTCCATTGGTTAAATTCATTTTTTAAAAGAGGTTTAGTAAAAATATATCAGGCTCAATTAAAGAACCTCTGATTTATTCCTCCAGTTTGCTTCATGTTTTACTGGTTTAGTTGTTAAATAAGTAGTTCTCTAGTAAATATTTTCTTATTTTCACTTGTTTTCATTACTTTTACTCTTTGGAACAATTTAGTACTATCAAGGGATTGGTAATATGGATAGTCTTATTACCATATTAAAGCCAAACATTTAATAGCTAGAGCTATTAAAATAGCTCTTAAAATATAGTGTGTGTTCTTGATCACCTAAGAGTGTTGAAAGTAATTTACTGGAGGCCTCTGTCATCCCACTTTATGTCACACTGTTGGTGTGCATGTGCTTTGAGGCGCCATTCCCAGGATGGGCTCTGTGTGTTTCTTTCCCTAGGCTGCTTTTTCTACCTCCAATGCTGTCCTTCCACAGTATTTCATGATCTTCCAGTTTCATCCTGTGAAGATATGCTTGATCTCTCCCACAGATTATAATCTTCTCCTCAGGTGAACTTTCTTAGATTTTATCCTTTTCATGGATCAACTCGACTGTGCATCTGTTTTATCCACACAGTCCTCATATAAATATTGTTTGGCAGTGATGGGCATCTTCCTTATCTTTGTATATTGTTATACTTTGTAATTAACACTTGACATAATATAGCCCTGAGGAAGCCTAAATTTCCGCTTTGGAGGAACTGGCAAGGAGGACATGTGGAATGGAATGTGAAGAAGGATGACATTCCCTTCTGTGCTTAGGTCCTAGGCCTGCTGTGTGCAAAAGGATGTACTCTTGCTTTCTGTCTTGGCCTGGTGTCGCATTTTGTTTCTGTCTTGCTTCCTGCATGAGATGTTTCTTGCTGAGAAATCTCGAGGGGTATTCCTTCATATGTTTCTTGGCTTATCTAAACCATTTTGGATCTTCCATAACATTGCTTATTCCAAAATCTCACTGTATGATATACCAGGAAAAAAAAAATCCGTTCACAGTGTTGTCACCCTTTTTGTAAAAGCAAAACAAAACAAGCAAAAATACTCTCTTTATTAATTAGTACCACTAATTAGTGTTGTGAGAAAATGGCTTTCCATTTTCTTCCTTACTCAAAGCAGATTATAGGTTATACTTCAACTTCCAGATACCATGGTTTCTATGTGACATCCATCTGAAATGCATAAAAATTAAATGTGTATGTTCACATAGATATAAATATAAAATTTTCTCAAGGCTTTTTCATTTTTTTTCCTGCTTGTTTCTATGTATTCAGTATGTTTATGTATATATAAATATAGGTTTATGTATAGGTGACATACTTAACATGTGTACACACTTCCATTCTAAGATCCATATTTTTACACATTAAACTGTTTTCTGATAAAATGCTGCTCACATTGATTTGCATATTTAATGTAGTGTTTCTTCCTCTGAAAAGCTGTTATTAACTGGTGATGCATTTTATAATTGATTGCTTCTTAGGAACAACTAAATAATTTATATAAGGGAGAGGCCAGTTGAAAGAAAAGCACCATAGTTTATAATGGGAAATAAATCTTTTCTCAGAGTTAAGCACCCAAATATGATTGCTCTCCCCCCGGATTTGAGTAGAATGAGAGGTAGAGTCAATGTTTGGCTTCAGTATGGAATTAACACAAGATGGCAAGGCTGCTTCCTGGGGCTGCTGTAATTCCAACGACACAATCGTCTCCTACCTAACATCACAGTAATCTTTGTTGGCATTAAAGCTATTTCATCTCAGGCAGAGTTACATTTAGTGGATGGATTAGGGACCTTATCTTGCTAAAACCAGCAACATCAGGAATCAATAGATGAGTGATTTCTGCAAATAGTACCTGAGGGAGGAGCATACATTTTTTTTTTCCTGAAGTTTCCAGGTATGATCCTAACACTGCTGATGGCACAAATGGTAAAGTGGAGGAATTTGAGGTGTTTTTCCTGAATATTTTTTAAGCTCGGTTCATAGGGGATGAACAATTTGGTTTAAGCTCAGCTGTTTGATTTTAGTTTTGTTTTTGTTTTTGTCATTGTTTGTTTATAAACAGAAGGAAAACAACTCAAATAATTTTCTTTTCCCATGTCCAGAATATGATGTAGACTGTAAACTTTGCTGAAAACGCTTAAATGAGGCCCATGGTACTGCTTGTAAAACCCACGTTTATTTTTCATAAACAATTTTACTTACCTTTGATACAATGTGCATATCATTCACATTTGCAGGGGATTTTTTTCTGGAATAATTATTTTCTCTTTTAAAATGGTTCTTTTGCAAAGACACTTTTCTAGGCCTCAGTGTCCCAACTGGAAAATGGTGAAATACTTCAAAAGGTTGTATGAAGGATGAATTATATAATGTAAGGAAGGCAGCTGGCCTGGTGCCAGACCAAGTAGGATTTCAGTAAATAAGTCAATAATAATTGCATGGAGACACTTTTTACACTTATGCCATGTTATTTATTGACTTTAGATGCATTCACAACTGGTACGTCCTTTCCTCTCTGATCATGGCCTTGTGCAGCCACATGACAGTGAAAGCTGGGCTTTGCGCTGTGTTTTCTAGGCTATGTGTCCTTACTCCTGGCAGACATCTCCCCTGATCTGCCTATAGCAGTTTATTTCACAGTGTCTGGAGATTACAGAACGTCCATATCCAGCTCTGCGGCAGGCTGCTTGCAGTGGTGTTTTCACAGTGAGCTGGCTCACTGCCCTCAGAGCTGGGCTCACAAAAACCACTTTCAACTTCCAGCCTTTCTCGATCTTGTGATGAGCAGTGCCTGCCACCACCCCCACCTCATCCAGTTACCTTCCATCTCAAAATGTTGTGAGTTGCCTTTTCTCTGATCTCCCTACGTTGAAGAAAAATATCCTAATGCTTGTTGCTGGTGGAAAGTGATTTAAGTTGAAACCTGGAGTGCAGCTGCCTCTAGATGTGACTCTCATTTTTGCTAAGTGATGTTATCAGCCAATGTCTAGTATTTTTCTTCCTGGTTGTTTATGTGTAATTTGCCTACACATGGCATTAAACAAGTATGGGGAAAAAAAGGAAAACGTGCAGAAGCCTACAATAAGGAACAGATCATTGCAACCCCTTTTCTTATCTGTCTCTGAGAGAAAAAGGAACACAGTGCTACACCAGCAAACATTTACACCTTGGCCAAATGAAGCAGAGGCAGCCCTTCAGCCAGCTTTCTGTGGGGAGACAAAGGATGCTTATTTAAGATGGAGAACAGTTCCTGGGGCAGCTTTTTCTCTTTCACACCATGGGTGCCATTGATGTGAATAGAAATGGTAGCCAAGGACTTAATGTTTATTGACTGCCATTCATGTTCCAGAAGCTGTTAGATGTGTATGTTCTTTAAAAGTAGAAACTGATTATGAGTGATTATTTCAGACCTCTAGAATGGTTGTGGTGTGATGCTTGGGAAGAGCTACCCTGAGAGTGGGAGGCCTTCCCTAGTTCTGGTTCAGCCCCAGGGGCCCAGGGAGTGTTGCGTGGTGTCCCTTCACTACGGTTGCTTGACACAATGACAGAGTTGGGTTTGTGGATTTTACACTGAAGACCACAAGGTGGACATACACTGGAGCCATTTCGGCTCAAGACCTGAATGTGTTTATCAGTATCTGTCATATTTTCATTCCAGTTATTGAGAGATTGATTAGCCAATTGATGAGTGTTGAGACTTTCTGATCATGTTCCTTTCCTTTCGCAGCTCACTTGGTCAGTTTCAGCATTCACTGGTTATTTGCACACACACCCATGCACCCGCCCACCCTAGTCTGGGAAAGTAAAGATGGACTTCTTTCAGTTCCTATATTTAACAACACCTTAGTAATAACTGCTAAAAGGGCTTCAGGGAAAAAGGCTGAAACCTGATTGCAATGAGATTTGGGAATTTAAGATTTTGATAAGGTCTGGGAATGTATTTTTCCATTTATTTTTATGTGTTTGACTTCAACTGATAAGTCAATAATGGCTATAACATAAAGAGTTTACTTAGAAGGGATGTATGCATCTTACATACATTGAGAGACTCTGTGTGTGGGTATAATGTTGATTTCCAAATTTATTTGGTACGGGACTAAAAGCTAATTACTATTCATGAAGTGCCAGCATAGCTTATAGTTTATGATAGTAGATGGGAGTATTTTATGTATCTACCAGGACAAAGCTTTTCTTGGAAGCTTAGACTAGTCAAGGCTCTCTCAGTAATTAAAGAAACATTATCATTATTGCTATCCTAATTAGCCACACTGTATACTTACAGAGAACATACAAACACCCCACTTTGGGGGAAGGAAAAGATGTAACATTGTTATTGTGTGTCTGGCACTTCGCCTAGCTCATTTATATACTCTATTTCATTTAGTTCTCAAAAAAGCTGTAACATCTATGGTGCCAAAAACATATGGGATTCCTTGAATGCCAAGGAGAGGGCCATTGTTCTTCACCATACTTAATTTTTCCTTTCTTGTATTCATTTCCCTTTATCTTTCTTTCCCACTGTCTATGCTCCTTTCCTCATTCTCCTTTCCTGGAGTCTTTGCTTTTAATTGCTGATACTCATTCCTTTTCTTTCTCCTCCCCTGTGCTCCCCTCTCTGCAGTCTTGAGCCTGCCAAAGCCTCCACTGGTAACTTTTACAGCTAAAACTGTTACAGGCTGCTGGCATAAGTCAAATCACATTTGGCAAAATGGCTGTTATATATCTGGAAACTGGGTTGTACTCATTCTAGAGCAATTAACTAGATAATTGCCCTGGCATAAAGTCAACCTCGTACTATTCTTGTAACGGAAAAGATAATTTTAACTGTAGCTCCACCTACTACTTCCAGGGAGTGCTAAAAAATCTGGCCCATTCTTGTTTTAGATCAATTAATGTATCTGAAGCTTTTTAAATTCCTTTTTACAGGAAGTTTGCTGACCTTAATCACTGGGTTGTTTTTGAACTGGGAGTCCTTGGTCTCTCCTAAGCTAAAAACCAAATGCTCTTTGAATTAAGCAAAATGTACATTAGAGGGAGTAAACACTTCATCACCTTTTCTTACCCTAATTTTTTCTTTCATTCATTCTTTTTTTTGCTCAGGGCATTTTCTTACTTTGTTCAGCCCTTTAGATCAGTCACACCAAAAGCTGGATTAGTCTGTAGTTCTAAGGTGTGATTTTGGAAATAATTTCATAAAGGAGAAGGAGAAAGATGTTCTCCTCAGCTACACTATAAATGCCTAAGGCAAGGTGCCCCATCACCATCCCTGTTTGTATAATAACACAAAGGACTACACACATCATGTTCTCTAACTATGCAGCCAATTGTTAGATCAGCTGGAATGACTGGTTTTCCAATATAGAACATCAAAATACATTTTTTTAATAGTAATATTTTAGACTAGACTGTATCTCCTTGAAAATAGGAGTTCTGCCTTTATATTTGTGTGATCAGTGACTAAGAAACTTTACAATTTAGAGGGGTTCTTTGCAACTGAGATAACTGTTACTTTCCTGACCTTCACTGTAAATAAGATTTATCCCATCATCCAAGTCTTTGGCACCTAAGGATGATATTGGTCTGATACTGGTGCATTTATATCATTGGCCAGTCATTCCAGCTGATCTAACAATTGGCTGCATAGTTACAGAGAACCTGATCTGTGTAGTCCTTTGTGCTATTCTACAAACAGGGACGGTGATGTGGCACCTTGCCTTAGGCATTTATAGTGTAGCTGAGGAGTTTGGGGGATTCCACACACATAGAGAAACAAAGTCAGCAGGATGGCTGCAGATGATTTTTTTTCTTTTCTTTTTTTGAATGGACATTAAAGGCTGCTGGTGTTCAGAAGAAACAAAATGAGTTGCATGGCCAAGGAAGAGTTCTTGTAAAACTGAGGTTGGAAATGAGCCCTACAGAATGTGGAGAGTGAGAAAGAAGAGAGGCTCTCAAGCAAAGAATATTTTTCCTGTGTCCTCTATTGCCCCTTCCTTTACTATGAAACGGCACAGACCAGTCTCTGTAAGCACAGCAGATAAGCCTTCAGGTTTTGTAACCTAATAGTGTTTGCTTGGGTTGTCTGTCACTACCTGGCTCTGTGACCTTTACCTAAGTCCCTGATCTGTCACCTAAAATGAGGATGATGATAGCAATTACTTTTGGGTCTCTCAGAGATTCCTTGTGATACCCTTCATTCACTGAATATGTGTTTTTTGAGTACTTCTAGGTTCTCTGCTAGTTTTGGGGGATATAGAGGTATAAACATACTGGATATATCTTTGTCTTCAAGGAGTTTAAAGTCCCATAGAGAAGACAGATGCAAATTATATAAAATACTTTGCACAGTTCCTGACTTATAACAAGTCTTCAGTGTGCATTGGTACATATCAACTGCCATTTTCACTAATCATAGTAACATAAGTGGGGAAATATACAAAACAGAAGAAATATCCTCAATCTTTCTGCCAATATAATTGGACTAGCCAGTGATATTATGTAAATTCAATATTTTATATTGAGTCATTAAACCTCCTTACAAGCTTTCTAATATAGAACATCAAAATACACTTTAAAAAAATAGTAATGTTTTAGACTAGACTGTATCTTCTTGAAAATAGGAGTTCTGCCTTTATATTTGTGTGATCAGTGACTGAGAAACTTCATAACTTAGAGAGGTTCTTTGCAACTGAGATATCTGTTACTTTCCTGACCTTCACTGTAAGTAAGATTTATCCCATCATCCAAGTCTTTGACACTTAAAGATGAACTGCTGTACAAATGGCACTTGGGGACATACCTTTATCTAATATCTACTTAGCATTATTCAGTTTTGTTGTCTTTTCTACATGGACTTTGTCCCCTGCACCTATAACTTTGTCATGTTTACTGTCACAGATACCTGAGAAACAAGAATCTGAATCTGATTCAGAAATTAGCATGGAGGATGTTTTTTATTAGAAAGTGCTGTTAGAATCATACCTAAGTGGAGAAGGGAAAAAAGCAAGCAGGTCCTGGCAGAGGGAGAAGTTGGTCTGTGGTATGATATCACCGAAGTCCTCAGTCACCCCATGAGGAACTTGGAACCCAGAAGATCCATTCAGAGTTGTCCTGAATTGGCATAGTGTCACCTTTATATACCCATGTTGATCAGTCATTGATGAGGTCTGTCCTGGGAGTAGGGCATGGCCTTTGGTGAGGTGGCTTCCTCCACCAAGGTAACTCCCTGAGAGGGCTGGCAGAACAGGTCCCTTATTCCTGAAGAGGGATCTGTGTGGTGCATCCGCTACATACATTTCTGTTCTACATGCATACTCTTCTCCAAAAAGCACATTTAAGGTAGAAGCCAAAATGATTTGTTTATAATTAAAATTCTCCCATGAGATTACCAATGATTGCATAAAATTGTCCCGACCCATCCGGAGGTAGAAAACATTTTTTATTTACACACTTAGACACACAAACATACAGACCAAGACATAATGACTACAGTTAGCAACACTTTTCACATAAAAACATACACAGACAAACTGACATAAAGATTTGAGTTTCTAATATTCAATTGCCTTCTTTCTTCTTAGTTTATTTGATTAAAAGTACTTCAGTTTTCAAGAATACACTCTAAGGGCAAGCAGTTTACATTACTGGGTTAAGGTTTAGACAGCCCCAGTCCAGGGGGCTGGAAATACAATAGCTAAATGCTGACACAGTTACTTTTTCTGGACCAAAAACTCTGTAATAGTCTTGAAGGCAATTGCCTACCCGTTGCCATTTCTTTTCACTAATGGTTCCTTCTTGAGGGAACCAGGGACACACATCTTCAATAAAGACTAAAAAACGTTTCAAATCTTTTCTCTCAACCCTTGTTCCTCGTGTCCTGTTGAATGAGGGACTCTTTGAGTCCGGTTATGAACAAATCTTCCTGCGAGAATGCTTGCCCCATGACTTACCTTCCTAAATGTGTCGCTGATTGAGTATACACGAGTCTGTCTCACGCCAGGTTCAGAACGTGGCGACTCTGGTGAGGGTCTAGCTGCAGACACCTCCTTTCATGGGTGGGCCCCCTTTCATGGGTGGGCCCACGGGTGGGCCCACCCTCCTGGGGGCGACGTTCTCCCCTCTCCGGTCTGTCGGGCCCCACGTTGGGCACCAGTTGTCCCGACCCGCAGGACAGTCAACGGGGGTCGACGACCTGGAGGAGAGAATGAAGGGGCAAGGGACACAAAGAACGGACAGCAAGACAGGATGTCTGATCAAGCTGACACAGTTTATTGTTTGCAGGCTCAATTTATACAGGTAGCGAGGAAGGGGTGGGTCAGAAGGTGATTGGGCCTTAGGTGACGCCGGTGGGAAGGTGCAAAGGGGTGATTGAGCCTTGGCTGGTGCCGGCGGGAGCGGAGGACCCGGAAGAAAAGCAGGGAGTTCGCCATCTTGTGGGTGGGGGCCCTTGGGAGGGAGGTTTTAAGGGTGGGGCTTTCGTAACCGAGCCTGCCTAAAGGCCCATAGGTTTGCTCCCAACATAAAATGATTATGGAACTGGTAGTCAGATACTCCTAGGTCTTCCAAGAAGCTTCTGTCACAACAGAAATGTGATGTGACAGTGTGACCTGGATTCTCTGAGATTGTAGTTGTTGGAGGTACAGAGCAGACTGGGTGCTATTTGGATAATCAGTCTCCCATTATGACCAATCCTATCACCCATATTTGCTTATATGGGATGGGCTGCAACTTTTGCCCTCTTTTATGAGCTTTTCCTTGGGTCCTGAGTCAGCATTCTCTTATGGAGATATTATAGTTAAATTAGGAAATGAGAAATAATATATTTATTCTGTCCTTCCCTGTCTTCCCTACTGCTTGTGTATTCTTCATCTTGTTTGCATTTACAATAAATAGTTTCTGGAGACTATAATGATACTTTTATTTTCAACAAGTACTGTGATCACTGGTTCAGTCATATCAGAATATGTTGCTGTACTGACTAATGACTACTCAAAACGGTGCAACAAACTCACCAATGACAGTTTATTCAATTTTTAGTAAATGTACGTTAAATCTTCTAGGAATGCATAAAATGTAGGGCTTTCTAAGTTTACAATGATTTTATTGCTTTAATGTGTTACCATATATCTGATAGATTTTCCAGTTTAGAGATGTTGAGATCTTACATAGTTTAAAAATGTGTCCTTTACTGCTCTAGATGGGAGCACTCCTAAAAAGAGCACAGAACAAAACACCCAACATATGAAGAAGGGAGGAGGAGGAATAAGAAGGGAGAGAAATAAAGAATCATCAGACTGTGTTTATAATAGCTCAACAAGCGAGTTAAGTTAGACAGTAAGATAGTAAAGAAGCTAACCCTAAACCTTTGGTAACCACAAATTTAAAGCCTGCAATGGCAGTAAGTACATACCTTTCAATAATCACCCTAAATGTAAAAGGACTGAATGCACCAATCAAAAGACACAGAGTAATAGAATGGATAAAAAAGCAAGATCCATCCATATGCTGCTTACAAGAGACTCACCTCAAACCCAAAGACATGCACAGACTTTAAGTCAAGGGATAGAAAAAGATATTTCATGCAAACAACAGAGAGAAAAAAGCAGGTGTTGCAATACTAGTATCAGACAAAACAGACTTCAAAATAAAGAAAGTAACAAAAGATAAAGAAGGACATTACATAATGATAAACAGCTCAGTCCAACAAGAGGATATAACCATTATAAATATATATATACCCAATACAGGAGCACCAACATATATGAAACAAATACTAACAAAACTAAAGGAGGAAATAGAATGCAATGCATTCATTCTGGGAGACTTCAACACACCACTCACTCCAAAGGACAGATCCACCAGACAGAAAATAAGTAAGGACACAGAGGCACTGAACAACACACTAGAACAGATGGACCTAATAGACATCTACAGAACTCTACATCCAAAAGCAACAGGATACACATTCTTCTCAAGTGCACATGGAACATTCTCCAGAATAGACCACATACTAGGCCACAAAAAGAGCCTCAGTAAATTCCAAAAGATTGAAATCCTACCAACCAACTTTTCAGACCACAAAGACATAAAACTAGAAATAAACTGTACAAAGAAAGCAAAAAGGCTCACAAACACATGGAGGCTTAACAACACGCTCCTAAATAATCAATGTATCAATGACCAAATCAAAATGGAGATCCAGCAATATATGGAAACAAATGACAACAACAACACAAAGCCCCAACTACTGTGGGATACAGCAAAAGCAGTCCTAAGAGGAAAGTATATAGCAATCCAGACATATTTAAAGAAGGAAGAACAATCCCAAATGAATGGTCTAATGTCACAATTATCGAAATTGGAAAAAGAAGAACAAATGAGGCTTAAGGTCAGCAGAAGGAGGGACATAATAAAGATCAGAGAAGAAATAAATAAAATTGAGAAGAATAAAACAATAGCAACAAAAATCAAGGAAACCAAGAGCTGGTTCTTCAAGAAAATAAACAAAATACATAAGCCTCTAGCCATACTTATTAAGAGGAAAAGAGAGTCAACACAAATCAACAGAATCAGAAACAAGAAAGGAAAAATCACGACGGACCCCACAGAAATACAAAGAATTATTAGAGAGTACTATGAAAACCTATATGCTAACAAGCTGGGAAACCTAGGAGAAATGGACAACTTCCTAGAAAAATACAACCTTCCAAGACTGACCCAGAAAGAAACAGAAAATCTAAACAGACCAATTACCAGCAACGAAATTGAAGCAGTAAACAAAAAACTACCAAAGAACAAAACCCCCAGGCCAGATGGATTTACCTCGGAATTCTATCAGACATACAGAGAAGACATAATACCCATTCTCCTCAAAGTTTTCCAAAAAATAGAAGAGGAGGGAATAGTCCCAAACGCATTCTATGAAGCCAACATCACCCTAATACCAAAACCAGGCAAAGACCCCACCAAAAAAGAAAAATACAGACTAATATCCCTGATGAACGTAGATGCAAAAATACTCAACAAAATATTAACAAACCGAATTCAAAAATACATCAAAAGGATTGTACACCATGACCAAGTGGGACTCATCCCAGGGATGCAAGGATGGTACAACATTCGAAAATCCATCAACATCATCCACCACATCAACAAAAAGAAAGACAAAAACCACATGATCATCTCCATAGATGCTGAAAAAGCATTCAACAAAATTCAACATCCATTCATGATAAAAACTCTCAACAAAATGGGTATAGAGGACAAGTACCTCAACATAATAAAGGCCACATATGATAAACCCACAGCCAACATCATACTGAACAGTGAAAAACTGAAAGCTTTTCCTCTGCGATTGGAAACAAGACAGGGATGCCCACTATCCCCACTGTTATTCAACATAGTACTGGAGGTCCTAGCCACGGCAATCAGACAAAACAAAGAAATACAAGGAATCCAGATTGGTAAAGAAGAAGTTAAGCTGTCACTATTTGCAGATGACATGATATTGTACATAAAAACCCTAAAGACTCCACTCCCAAACTACTAGAGCTAATATCGGAATTCAGCAAAGTTGCAGGATACAAAATTAACACACAGAAATCTGTGGCTTTCCTATACACAAATGATGAACTAGCGGAAAGAGAAATCAGGAAGACAATTCCATTCACAATAGCATCAAAAAGAATAAAATACCTAGGAATAAACCTAACTAAGGAAGTGAAAGACCTATACCCTGAAAACTATAAGACACTCTTAAGAGAAATTAAAGAGGTCACTAACAAATGGAAACTCATCCCATGCTCTTGGCTAGGAAGAATTAATAGCGTCAAAATGGCCATCCTGCCCAAAGCAATATACAGATTCGATGCAATCCCTATCAAATTACCAACAGCTTTCTTCAATGAACTGGAACAAATAGTTCAAAAATTCACATGGAAACACCAAAGACCCCGAATAGCTAAAGCAATCCTGAGAAGGAAGAATAAAGTGCGGGGTATCTTACTCCCCAACTTCAAGCTCTACTACAAAGCCACAGTAATCAAGACAATTTGGTACTGGCACAAGAACAGAGCCACAGACCAATGGAACAGACTAGAGACTCCAGACATTCACCCAAACATATATGGTCAACTAATATTCAATAAAGGGGCTATGGACATACAATGGGGAAATGACAGTCTCTTCAACAGATGGTGCTGGCAAAACTGGACAGCTACATGTAAGAGAATGAAACTGGATCACTGTCTAACCCCATACACAAAAGTAAATTCGAAATGGATCAAAGACTTGAATGTAAGTCATGAAATCTTAAAACTCTTAGAAAAAAACATAGGCAAAAATCTCTTAGACCTAAACATGAGTGACCTCTTCTTGAACATATCTCCCTGGGCAAGGGAAGCAAAACCAAAAATGAACAAATGGGACTATATCAAGCTGAAAAGCTTCTGTACAGCAAAGGACACCATCAATAGAACAAAAAGTTATCTTACAGTATGGGAGAATATATTAGAAAATGACAGATCCGATAAAGGGTTGACATCCAAAATATATAAAGAGCTCACACACCTCAACAAACAGAAAGCAAATAATCAAATTAAAAAATGAGCAGAGAAGCTGAATAGACAGTTTTCTAAAGAAGAATTTCAGATGGCCAACAGACACATGAAAAGATGCTCCACATCACTTGTCATCAGAGAAATGCAAATTAAAACCACAATGAGATATCATATCACACCAGTAAGGATGGCTACCATCCAAAAGAGAAACAACAACAAATGTTGGCGAGGTTGTGGAGAAAGGGGAACCCTCCTACACTGCTGGTGGGAATGTAAATTAGTTCAACCATTGTGGAAAGCAGTATGGAGGTTCCTCAAAATGCTCAAAATAGAAATACCATTTGACCCAGGAATTCCACTTCTAGGAATTTACCCTAAGAATGCAGCACTCCAGTTTGAAAAAGACAGATGCACCCCTATGTTTATCGCTGCACTATTTACAATAGCCAAGATATGGAAGCAACCTAAATGTCCATCAGTAGATGATTGGATAAAGAAGAGGTGGTATATATACACAATGGAATATTATGCAGCCATAAGAAAAAAAACAATCCTACCATTCACAACAGCATGGATGGAGCTAGAGGGTATTATGCTCAGTGAAATAAGCCAGATAGAGAAAGACAAGTACCAGATGATTTCACTCATATGTGGAGTATAAGAACAAAAGAAAACTGAAGGAACAAAACAGCAGCAGAAGCACAGAACCCAAGAATGGACTAATAGTTACCAAAGGGAAAGGGACTGGGAAGGACGGGTGGGAAGGGAGGGATAAGGGCGGGAAGAAAAGAAAGGGGCATTACGATTAGCATGTATAGTGTTGGGGGGGCACGGGGAGGGCTGTGCAACACAGAGAAGACAAGTAGTGATTCTACAGCATCTTACTATGTTGATGGACATTGACTGTGAACAGGGATGTGCGGGGGACTTGGTGAAGGGGGGAGCCTAGTAAACATAATGTCCTTCATGTAATTGTAGATTAATGATACCAAAATAAAAAATAAAAAATAAATTGAAAAAAAAAATGTGTCCTTTAATATGTTTCTGCTGTTTAAAAGTAAAAGATATATAAGGTAATGTTTGCTTGGGGCGTGGGGGGTAAATTACACATAAAAAAAAACATTTCCTTGCATTGAGCATTGACTCCCCTATACAGAATTTTATTGTTGTTAACAACCATTTGATCAATAAATATGAGAGATGCCCTCACAAAAAAAAAAAAAAGTACACACTTCTAATTTTAAAATAAATAAGTAACCAGTATGTAATGTATAGCATAAGGAATATAGTCAAAATAATGTAACAACTTGGTATGGTGATAGCTGGTACCTAGAATTATCATGTATATAAATGTTGAATCACTATGTTGTAAACCTGAAACTAATGTAATGTAATACTGTGTGTCAACTACCCTTCAATAAAAAATAATTATCTAAAAAAAAAAAAAAAACATTTCCGGTGCCTGCTCACCAGCCACCCAATCTTGCAAGATGGTCATTAAAGCCTCGCTCTGCTGTTCAAAAAAAAACCATTTCCATGCTAATGAAGTGTGTTGAGACTTCATGCTTTTGAAGGGAAAATGAACAATGCTTAAGAAATTTATTTCCTTGAATGAAAAGGTACTTGTTAAAAATATAAGCCACGAGCTTTCTAGTTAGTTATATTTTTCTATTTATGTATTACAGGCAGTGTTTTGAGGATTTTTTCCTGGTTATGTCAAACAGATTTAATGACCAGTTACAGATTTAAAACTCTTTATTTTTTATTTTCTATAGTTAAAGTTAGGGCTGTTGATTTCAAACTTTTTAAAGAATGAAAATATTTTTACTCAAATACTGTCATAGAAGTTGAAAACAATGTTAAATTTATTTTAATAAGCAGAGACTCCTAGTCCCCCACACACTATTGTGTTCCTTTTGATGATTTTTTTCTATATTTAAAAAACTTATGAATAATTTCAAATATATACAAAAGCATAAAGGATAAGATGAAAGCTCTATTTGTCTATCACTCAATTTCATTAATTATTAACTCATGTCCAATCTTATTTTGTTTACCCACTCTTTCCTCACCCAGATTGTTTTAATGCAGTATTATTTCAGTATGTGCCTTTGTAACATAAGGACTTTTTGAAACACAGAACCACAGACCTATTATTATATTAAAAATTAACAATTTCCTGAGAGCATCAGGTACTAGTAAGTGTTCAAGTTCTGAGTATGTCAGAAATGATTTTATCTGTTTCAAATCAATATTCAAATAAGACTCAGCAATTAGAATTGGTTGATATAACTATGAAGTCTCTTTTGCTGTATAGGTTTCCTCTCCATCTTTTATTTTGTTTCTTGTAGTTACATTGGAGAAATCAGGTCATGTATTCTATATAGTTTCCTAAATTTTCCTGATTGTATTCCAGTGTGTCAATTAATATGTTCTACTATACCATCTTTCCTGTAAATTGGTAGTAAGATCCTGAGAGCTGCTCAGATTTAACTTGAATTTTTGACAAGAATATTTCCAATAATGTGTTGTACTTCCATCTATCAGGAAGCACATGGTATCTGGCTAACTCATTTTTTTTATAACAACAGCCATTAATGATTATTGCCTAGATCCATTATTTAATTGTGTTAAAATATTAAAATTCTATCACTCCCACTTCATTTATTAGGTAGGATATTTCTATAAAGAAACACTTCTCCTTATCAACTACTTAGGTATCCTAAGGTGCAGATTCAGTTTGCTTTTTCCCCTTTATTTACTAGTTTTCAAAATAACAGACTGGGTCTCAGCATTCTCTATATACAACCAGTGAATTTTTTTAATTATATATTTTATATATTTTTGATATGTCAAACCAGATCATCTATTAAAACATGGATGTTCAGTTGTCCCATCTTCATTCAGTGGGAGCTTCTTTTAGTTGGTTTGTATTTCCTTTTGACTGTTTTTCAACAGCTTCCTCATTTTCTGGTATTTCAAGAAATGCCAGGTTCATTTTATACATTTTTATGTCTTGGACCTGGAATCAACCATTTCTCCAGATTCTGGGAAATGGTATTAAAAATAGTTTGGGTGCTGGGGGTTATTTGTTTATTGTTAAAGATTACTCATTGCTATTGGATTGGTCATTCTAAGGCTTATTCAGTGAACAGCTGTTTGTTTGTTTTAATAAATTACATCATGAATTCTTACTGAGTCTATTCACTTTTAAGACTATAGGGTTTTATATAACTGCATTGATCATATATATATATATCCTCTTTGTCTCATGATGAAACTCTCAGTTCTCAAAGAAATCAATATAATCATTCATTTGCTTCATCCCATGATATATACACAATGTACTCAGAATAAAATATAAACAGTGCCCCTGGCAATATGATTAATACCGTTTTTTTTTTTCTTCAGTTCTTTTTCTACTCTGGTTTTATATCACCTGGCATATATTGTAAAAATTGCTGTGTTTCAAAGTCATTTAAAATAAGTTTCCCTATTTTGCTAAACCTCAGTACATAGTCGGGTTCATTTTCTTTGCCTTGCTTTAGATCTTTAGAATTTGCCTTTTAAAAATACTAAAATAATGTGCAGTATTTTCCTTGTTGCTATGTCAAATCTACAAACAAGGTACATTCAGAGAAGTCTAGCTTCTATCTTTGTCTTTTTGACCCTCTTTCTTACCTCCCCTAGAGGTAAACACTGAAAAGTTTTTAATCCTTCATCAAAACTTTTTTTTTTTTTTTGGTACTTAGGAAGGCTTGTATTTTTGTTCTAATGATTATTTTATACCATTACCCCTATAACTACAAACCCTTTCTTCCTGGATGTTGTTGTCTTTTGGATCCCTACCATAAGCATTACTGAAAGTAACTAATAACCTCTTTCCATTTCCCTATTCTCTCTTGGCATTTAATTTAAAGCATTATCCTTTTTCAGTTAATAATCATAAAGTAGTAATTAATTTTGATCTATCATTCATGTTCTCTCTCCATTCTTCACCTTTCTTGATAGCTGTATATAATAATGTATCATCATTATATACTATGGTTTTCTATTATAAACACCATTTAGCTTTAAGTTTTCAGTTAAATATTCATTTAATGTTTACTGCTAGTGCTGATGTCACAGTTTCTCAATTCATTTTGGTGATCAGAATCTCCCATCCTTAGTAAATGCCTGAGGACGGGTTTATAAGCATAATATTCTTGGAACTCTTGAATTTTCAAAATATTTTGTATGAAATTTGAAACATGGAAGTCGTCTGTGCTAAATATTAAATCATTGGCTAACAGTTTCCCTCTCTTTCTTTACTGTGTTTTCTTCTGTCATGAAATGTTGTGAACAAATTATGTCAAATTCATCTCTGTTTTATTAGTAACTTGGTGTTTTTGCCTGGCTGCTCCATGGATTCTGTTGTCTTTAAGGTTTATCACAGTGCATTTTTCTGTGGTGGCTGTTCTGGTTGTAACCTCAAGTTTTTTTTTTATTTCTAAGTTTATTAAATTGGTATTTTTTTTAATATGTATGTGTATATCTATACATATACATACACACACACACACGCTCATACAGGCTATTTTTCTTTCTCTGTTTCTGTCACTATCTCTTGTATTTTTATATTTTCATTTATTGTGATTTTTTGAATTTTCTCATTTCCAATGCTATTTTTTAAAGATATTTATCTCCAGTGTTTACTTGTTCTTGTGTTTCTTCTAGCTCTTTATTTCTAAAGTAGTTGTCATTTTATTTATAAATCTTTCCTATATTTTTCCAGCTATCTTTTCAAGTCTTTTCTCTAATCAACTAAATCCTGAGTCTTTCTGCATCAGAATATGTTATTCTTCATCATTTTCCTAATTTCTTATAGCTTATTTTGAAATCCTAAATTATCATTTCCATCTTTTCAGGCATCTTTATGATGTGCATTCATTTGTTTATAGGATCATTATTCTGAACCTTATCTTTTAAACATAAATTTTGAATGGTGTTTTATCATAAGTATTTTCTGTTACTTATGTTTAAGAGTGATCATTTTATAGGGGAGTGGGAGAAAGGGGAGGGCTGTACAACACAGAGAAGACAAGTTGTGATTCTACAACATTTTGCTACGCTGATGGACAGTGACTGTAAAGGAGTATATAGGGGGGACCTGGTATAGGGGAGAGCCTAGTAAACAAAGTATTCATCATGTAAGTGTAGATTAATGATAAAAAAAAAAAAAAAAGCAGTTCCTGTGTGGTGACCTCGAATGAGTTCTACACAATGATATAAAGGGCATATAAAAGTGTAGGCAAAAGGTCTGTTTGTGTTTATACAGAGGATCAAAGCCTAATTGGGCTACCCCAAAAATGAACTAAGATACAATATGAAAAAGAACTTCCAACATCAGCACTCTCTGGAAGAGTCATGCCAGAAGATGACCAGCAAAAAAAACCCTAACAAAGATCCACGCACTGCCACAGGTGTAGATGCACTCATCCCACCAATTCCTGGACTTGCCATGGGAATGAGGAAGGAGATATCTAAGCTGGCCTGTGCATACAGTAAAACAATAAATTTGACTGGATCTATACTGTTGGAATTCAACCAAGAATTAGGAGAAGTGCAAATTGTAGCACTCCAAAATCTTACAACCACAGACTATTTACTGTTAAAAGAACATATGGGATGTGAACAGTCCCCAGGAATGGGTTGTTTTAATTTATCTGAATTCTCTCAGACTGTTCAAGTTCAGTTGGACAATATCCACCATATCATAGATAAGTTTTCACAAATGCCTAAGGTGCCTAACTGGTTTTCTTGGTTTCACTGGAGATGGCTGGTAATTACAGGTATGCTTTGGTTACATAACTGTACTCCTATTATGTTAATGTGTGTGCGCAATTTAATTAGTAGTTTAAAACGTATACATGCTGAAGTTACTCTACAAGAAGATATGTCAAAGAAATAATCAATCTTCCCATGTTTTCTTCCGCCTGCTACTTCTATAGCTTTTCTTCTTCCTTCCTAATTACAACCCTTAAATAGAATTTGTGCCACATGTCGAATTTACCGAGTATCATAATTCTTCCAAGTGGTAAAGACACCTCAAGACAAATGCTGGGCATAGAAGCCACAGGGCATAAATATGCAAAGAAGTAAAAAGCTAACCGTTTCAAACAATAAGGCTTCTCTCTCACTTACCAACTTAACATTTCCCTGTATGGCCCCAGAAGATGACTGGTTAGCCAGAGACGGGTAAGATTCCTCAAGGGAGGAACAACCTAAGACAGGCACAGTCGCAGGGGGGTCATCAGGTGAGAAAATGGGGATCAGCAGAGGTGAGGCTTAGAACCTCCCCCCTCCTGTTCTGAGAGAAATCTTCTGCATACGTGGATGTTTTATTGCCCTTGTCTAGCTCGGATTAACACATAGTCTACAGGCACACACCTGATCATCTACATTTGCTCTCTTACAACACTAAACTCTGTTTTCTACCTTTATCTCGTATCTACCTACCACTTCAGCATTTTATTAAAAATAATAATAATAAAGAGAGAAATGAGGTATCCACATATAAATCAAGTTTAAAAATCAAATGAATATTCATATTTGAACTGACTGTTTATAGTTCATAATGTATGAACAAAACCGAAAGCTTCTGTGATGACTGCCCTTGTAATGTTCACCATGTAACTTATTCACTATGTAAGAATTTGTTCTCCATGTAAGAACTTGTTCGTTATGCATCAGAAGATTGGAGACTGATGAAAACTAGGCTTGGGGTGGATTAATGATTGTGCATTGAGCATTGACTCCCCTATACAGAATTTTATTGTTGTTAACAACCATTTGATCAATAAATATGAGAGATGCCCTCACACACACACAAAAAATATATATATATATGCATATATATATATATATATAAACACACTTCCAATTGTAAAATAAACAAGTAACCGGGATGTAATGTATAGCATAAGGAATATAGTCAAAATATTGTAATAACTTGGTATGGTGATAGCTGGTACCTAGAATTATCATGTATATAAATGTTGAATCACTGTGTTGTACACCTGAAACTAATGTAATACTGTGTGTCAACTACCCTTCAATAAAAAATAATTATCCAGAAAAAAAAAAAAGAGTGATCATTTTTCTTCTGTTCTTGTGAGATGAGCCAAGAGAGCTTTCTTTACCTCATAGCTTCCGAATTACTTCTGTTATTTTCCCAAGTGTTCAAAATTGTGGTCTTGTATATTCTGTGATATGGAAACCTTTCTTACCTCCTCTTTTATCTGAAACTTTCCCTTGTCTCTTTTGGCCCTTTCTTATTTAATTTAGATTTGACTCCCACTGGTTTCTCCTTGGTGTAGACCTTTCTCTGTGTAGATGAAAGCTTTCACTAGTTAGTTTCCCGAGTTTGCAAGGCCCACATCACTCCACCATCATCTGACCCCACTGTTGTCCTCCTCTACTATCCTGCAAATCGCAGCCCATAAACTTTTCTGCCATTTTTGGCTGCTGTCACACATGGCCTGTCGAGTATTTGGGTTTATGCTTCTGGTTTTCCGGGTCTCCGGCCATCTGAAGTCCCCTGTTTTAACAGTTGTCTCTTTTTAACGCTGCAGATCCCACATGGGTCTCCCTGCTCTTGGGGCCTTAGTTTTCCCAGTTTGTATTTTCAGGTTGAGGGATACCCTGCAGCTACTTTTCTGCAGAAGTATTTGGTGAGGTTTTGGTTTTCCTCTTCTAGTTGCTCTGTCAGTTGTTATGGAGGGGGTAGGATTCGTATTGATAGTCAAGAACTTTTCTGCTGTCATCATTTTCCCAGATCAGTAATTTAAACCTTAATCTACTCAACATTTCTAAGGTAGTTTTTGATGAAAAGTCTCTATGTAATTTTTCCAACTAGAGTTTTATTAGATAAAGTGATTACATTTCTATTTGAATTTGCTAGGAAAAATTTTTGAGAAAAGTTTTCTAGGGAAAAAACTTATGAAATTAAGTCAACCATGCATTTTGGCATGGATTACTAGAAAACACATAGATAATACAGTTTCACTTGGATTTGACACTCACCAAATCACTGAGTAATTTATTAGTGCTGACCATTCTGAGCCTCCATTTCAGTGCTGAGCTCATAGTGGGTACCTAGTAAACTTCATGAATGACTAACTGAATTCAGTTGAATGGTGGTGCTGAATTCCTTGATGAATTATTATGAGAGTAACAAAGAATATGTATTAAGTGCCTTAGGTCTCATTCTCCTCACCTTTATCATTCACCTTAGGTCTTCTAATGACAAATGAGCATATTCATGGGTGAGGGCATGCATGTGTTTACATGTAAGGGAACCTATATATGTACATGAGGGCATGTGTTCATGTGTGAGGGCATGTGCATGCACACAGCATCCTCGCCTCCAAGCACTAAGGATCTGTAGTCATCATAGCTTTATATGGTAATATTTAAGTGAATTCTGGGTTTGGAAAAGGATTAAAAATAAGCTTTGTTCACTGATTTTTTATTTTTGAAATTGCTGACAATCCCAGGCATCTGCTGGGGAGATCCTGGTTAGCAGATTATCATTTGACCTCAGAAAATCTCAGACAACATCAGCAAGGCTTGGAAATAGCAAAGGCACTTAACTGAGGCTTTTGGTGCAGGCTTAGCTGGATCATTGCTAAGACTGGTGATAAGGAACAAGCAGAGAGGAGAAACTACAATTTTTAGAAAAGATCAACACTCACAACAACCCAAAAAATGAAGGCTGACAGGCAATTGATTGCTTCACTCCACTTCCACTAAGCATAAGGGCAATAAAACTAGATGGAGAGAAACAGCTGATGAATGCCCAGGCTTAACTTCACAAAGAGAACAATCCACTCACTTAATAGAAGCCAAGAATATCCTTTCCTTCTCTCAGTATTAGTTTCTAGATTCATAGACCAGATTCAGATCAAGGAGAAGCCTGGGCAAACTGTTGTTAATGGTAGAAGTGATGTTTTTTAAGGTAACAGGTCACTGTCCTCAGCTCATTGTCTCTACACTTCTTATATTCATTTGGAGATTAATTTCAGTAAACGGGGTTGGAAAAAAAATGTAGAGGAGACTGGTGATTACATAAGCATTATGACAGCGATAAACCCCTCAAATATGGCTGTAGGTAAGGGCTGAACTAGTAAGAATTCTGTTTTTATATACTTCATAATAGCAAGGTTTTAAAGATTCAGAAAGCAGGCATAGAAAAGATTCTATTTAACCTAGTAGAAATATAGAGATGACTACTTGATGAGCACTGGTAATTGAAAAACAATCTCATCCCATTAATTGACTTATCTCTTTAAGCCAGGAAAAGGAACCCTAAGCACCTAAGCTGGAACTGAGCACAGTCATGGTAAACTGTCTGCCCCATCTTCTGGCAGGGGTTGAGTCTGGGCAAAGTTCTTTTCATGTACAAGTAAATAGGAAAATAAAGAGCAACTTGGGCCTATAAAAACAGAACACCAACAAAGCTGTGGAATAAAAAAATGGGAGTATCATCTTCACTTGAAAAAAGGTGCCATTGAGAGTGATCTTTTTTCAGAATTCACACAAGATATAACAAAATGTTCTGCATCTTCAAGAGTGTATTAAGAGAGAAGAAATTTTGGTGAAAAGTTAAACAAAATGAGGAAAATGGAAAGATGGTGAGATGGTTGCAAAGAAAAAAATGCAATAACAATTAAAAACTGCATTAGAGATAGTACATAGTAGAATGACATTGTAGAGGATAAAATCAGTAGGAACAAATATAATGTTCTCCAAGAATATAAAGGAAAATACAAAGATTTACAAGATAGAGACAATGATAGAATTGAAATTAAAGGTGATCCTAAATTAGGCATTAGAATAAAAACAGTATTTAAGAATATAACTAAAATATTGAGTTAATAAGATGAGAATGTAGATTTAAAAGACTTACCATATTGATTGAAAATAAAAGGAAACATAGTCGTACCTAAATCTACTCCAGGAAAAGTTTTTAGGAAAGATAAAGGAAAAACTTTTAAGCATTCATGAAGTCAGGATAAATGATTATTGCTTACAAAGTTACAAAAATCACATGGGCTTGAGATCCTTCTTCTGTAGAATTTTAAAATGTTTCATATGTGAGGCACAAAGAAGAGTCTATAATTCAAGGCCACTGAGCATAATAATTAGAGAATAACTTGAATATGAAGACATCAAGCTCAAGTGAGCCTTATTTATTTTATACAAAATTAAGATAGTCTGGTCAGATTAAATGTCAGATTACTTCTATAATCTAAATGCAAACCTGAGGCCTGTAATATTTTACTGAATCATTCCTCTTGATTCTGTACCTTTTACTGTAGCAGAAAAATGTGCCTTACACCTTAAGCACAAAATTATATCATTTACTGCACATTAAGGTTATCATCTCTTGCTGTGTTTGAAGAACACCTAAAATAATTTGGCTATAAGTATAGATAAGTATGTAGATGTAAAAATGTAAATTGGCATGTCTAAACACAAATATATAAATAGATGTCTATACATTTATATAATGTAGAATAGTTGCACCCTGCACAAATGTGACTGAATGGGCAGGAAGGGACTTAACATTTGGTCCAGGGTCCTCTCCTCAAGGAACACCCTTGAGAACTGTGTCTGCCTGAAGAGAGATACACAGGTGATTTTTCTTGGTCAGCATTCCACGATTTGTGCCTATGGTACTGTACCCCTTTCTCCTGCAACAGGTGTCATTTTCTAGCTCTCATGAAGGCACCAGTTGACAGCGGTATGATATACTGGTGGGAAGATTAATGAGCAGCTATTTCTCTCTCTCACAAAAAGTTGCACAGAACAACATAAAAGGCCACTTTGATCACCAAAGACCTTGAGTAATGACTTTCCACATCTTTAAAATGTATTCTGAGTAACTTCGGCCATGCTTTTTAACTAATAAAAATTAGTAAGCCAATGGCAGACTTGTATCTATGGCCAAATTTTATCATATCGTTTCATCTAAGCCCAATAAGTGTCCCTGAGATAACAACACTTAAAAATCACTATGACATGTACTAAAGAAAGGCTCTCCCTTAGCTAAAGAATTCTGTGAAATTTAAGCCCTCCGGTCTCACTTGACAAATTGAAAGAAGGGAAATTTAAAGAAATGAGAGAGGGACACCCCACACAGTACTGAAAAGGCAATGCTGACCTGGAGGAAAAAGATCTATAAGGAAATGATAAAAATATTATGGGTTCTTATTTCTGTCAGGTGAGATTCTTAAATTCTTATTTTTCAAACTTTGTGTAAAAATCAGTCTATGCCATTTTATACTATACCAATATAAAATCACATGTCCTGTGTTTAGAACTCTCAGAAATATTTTCAGACCAAAAGGATTAGAAGCAATCACGTCCATGTGTTGTCTTCCAAGGTGGTGAGCATACTGGAGATAATAGTTTCCTTTACTTTTTGCACTTTGAAATTTTCTATAATTTACTGTGTATATTTTTAAAAACAATATAAAGTAAGGCACTTCATTTAAAATTCCAAAAAACTTAGGAAGTTCGCGGCAAGAGCAAAAATAAAGGAAATTCCATTTTATAGAACTGATTTCCGTGATGTGTGACCCCTGCTGCTCTTCTGTTGTTATTTCCACAGCACGTATGACAGCTCTTCATTTTGGGTCACAATGAAATACCATGTAATGAAGGGCTTGTGCAGATGCTGTCTTTATGAAGGATGAGTTAATACTCTTTTTCTTCACATTTAATGTACTTTGGCCCTTAACAAACTTTCTGATAGTTTCATCTGAATTTATAGGAACCATATTCACTACTTAAATTTCTACATCTAGACAGTGAAGGGTTTTATAACACTGCCTATTAACCCTTGCATTTTTGTGAAGTAGAAATTAACATTTTTTTCCTCATTGTAGCTGAGCTGAGAGTTTAAAAGCTTTGCCTTGGTCCCTGGAAATGTGGAAGAGGGGCTTTCTAGTCTCTGGCCACTGACCACATTACTAATATGCCTGAAGAAACAATCTGGAAAAACACCTCTTCTGTGTGGTTTTTGTTTTGTTTTACTTTTTCCCTTAAGTTTGGTTTTCACACTCCTTGGGGACAGACTTGCTCAACAGTCTCATGCAGCCATCACCAGTGAGACTTAGGCCCTAATCCCCGCCCAATTCCTCTTTGCTTGACTAAACATTAACGGGCTTCCTGACTCAACATCCCTGACCTCCCTTTATTTAAAGTATTCCTTTTAGAAAATTTGTAAATTCTCTATGTAATCTTTTTAGGTGTAAATATTTTCCCAGTCTCCTGCCAGTTTTAGAGCCCAGTAATGTCTTTCTCAAAGACCTGGAAACCATCCTTTTGAAATATAAACCTCCAGAAAGAAAGATACTGCCTCTATTTCTCAGTCTCTGTGGGAAGGTAGGAGCCTGATTTTGATAAATGCTAATTAGAAACACAGGTGGCCTGATCACATTGCTCAAACCCCCCTTTCACTTCCTTCAGTGCCTTTCCATGAACTCACTCTCTCCTTTCTTTTGTTTCAGCAGAATTGAGTTCAATTTCTTTTCTCTATGTCAGTAATCTTGAGTAAAGTCTTCTTTGCCTGTTTTAACTGTGTGGGCAGTTTTTCTTTGATATAGTGTATAATGTGTATTTATCCAGTCATGGATCCTTGCATCAGAAAGTACCACATCTAAGACTGACTACTCTCTGAAGTTACGTGTTAATGTAGCAATGGAAGACCATTTGCCTGGGAGAGTCCAAGATGGAATGAGAAAGAATTGATGTAACACCACTGTCCTCCATTTCCTATTTTAGTGTCAGTAAATTATTCCTGTGGAGAAAGGTTTCACTCTATTTTCTTCAAATATTTAATGAAGTTGTAAACACTTTAGTCAAACTCACGTTTTAATATGTCCACTGAGTGTGCAATGTTGAAGAAAATTACCTCAAGACATTGAGAATTAGCCTTTCAATCTAAAAGTCTGACAGGGCTCACATAGCATAGTTTGGGCTACAGTTTTCTCTCTCAGTTTCAACTTTCAGTTTCTCTCTCAGACTTTTGTTTTTGGCACTTTTAATCTTCTATTCTGGTAGGTGTCGGCAGCGATGTGTGAGCTCAGCAGCCTGCTTTGAACGGAAAGCTGAGTCCTTTATTTGGATTCATTGCTTTGGTTGCCTCAATGTTGGCTTTGGTGGTTTCTTGTTTATGAATCTACCCAGTACCTAAGTGCTGCCCTCATGGGTTTTTGGATGATTAGATATTGGCTGTCTACTTGTATTAGCTTTACACTTGGACAACCCAGCAGGGTATTCAATCCTGGGTTATACTCCCTACAAATCTGGTAGTCTTTGTTCTGCTGTCTTGCCCTTGTATTGTATGGTGAAGTCTGAAGCCAGCCTGACTTTTTTGTGTGTGCCCTCTCCAAGTGATTTGCTTTCTCTACCTGGATACCTGTGTTTTTATGGCTTTAAGTTTAGTGACTTTCCCCAAGTTTTTATTCATATATCTTGCAATTCTTCCTAAATGAATATTGCTTTATCTTTAGTTGGATATACCTATTCTTTGAAAAATAGCAATGGGCAGACGATAGGGAAGAACTTAACAAAAGGCTGTTCATCATCTTTTCTTTGGTTTATCATCTTAGACCCTCACTAAATCTGTTGTTTCTTTTGTTTATTGGTCACCGCAGAAACTTGTAGATCACAGGGTCTCTAAGTTGCATTTGGTGGCCACTAAGAACTTGTTTCCTCTCCCTGTCACTTTGTTTGCCTTATGTAGTCTCCCCCAATTCAAAGTCAGGGTTGTAGGTATGAAATGTCCTTTCCTTGTGTTTTCTTCTCTTTCCTTGCTGGTCAATGATGCTAAACCTGTTCTCTACAAGAACATCCCCACCTCCAAAAGAACACTTCTTTTGGAGAAAGAATATCTTCTGGATTGCACATAATTTTGGGGTTCAAGAAGATACGTGTTGTCTGTTTTTGTTTACTTGACTCAAGCAGTGCGTCCATGTGAAAACAACCATCCATCCCAGCCTGAGATTTTGGTAGGTCCATTCTGTTGGGGCTTCTTTGCCTCTCTGTAAGTCCTTGTGTAGATCTAAACTGGGTCCAACAGAGCCATGAACATTTGTGCCATGGGTGGTTAAGTCAGTGTATTTTCAATGCTGTTCTAGCTGTACCTACCTCCCCTTTAGAGTCTCCTAGGGAAATTAGACATCAGGGAATACATTCCAGCCTGTCTCAGTGGTGCTCCTAAAGCTCCTTCATTTGTCTTACAGTGAGTAGGAGGGAATCCCCCTTGAAAGCAGTATGAACAACTCAGTCATGCATCATGTATTACCAGCTCTCTTTAAAATACACATACATGTGTATTTATATATTTATATATACATGTATATATAAATCTCTACATTATCTCTTTGTAATCTCTAAATGAGATAAAATATCTCATTCTATATAATATAGAATATACTTGATTTATCTCTTCTATGTAGATATGTACATTGAGATAGGATATTTTTGACTTATCTATAAACTTTATATAATGTCATCCTACTCTATACAGTATGCTATATAGTTTATGCTATATCTTTTCTGTATTTTACTTAGCATATATTTAGTATATAATATATAATAAATCATACATATATTAATATTCAATAAATGTATGTACTATATATTAAATAGAAACTGATAGTAAACAAATGTATAGATTATATAGTCCTTCTGTATAGATTATATATCATGGTATATAGCAGTCTTTATAGAAACTTTGTTAAATGACTTATCTACCATCTATATGTTTTGGTAAATGACTTATCTATCATCTGTATGTTTATCTTGGTGAACTGCTGGAGAGCAATTTACAACCATCATGACACTTTATTCTAAACACTTCACATATCTCTCTTATGTATAAGGGTGTCCCCTTACATTAACCACAAAATAATTTTCACTCCCAAGAAATTTAACATTGATAGGATACTATTAGGTAAATTCACATTTCCTAAAATCTAGCAATGTTCTTCACAGCTATGCTTTTTGAAAAAAAATCAGAACACAATGAAATATCAATCATTGAATTTAGTTGTCTGATCACTTTTGATCTTCTCTACTCTTGAACAATTTCCTTTCCTCCCCCTTCTTTGTCCCTTTTTTTTCTTCTTCTTTTAAGACACTGACATTATTGAAGGCCAGTTGTCCAGATTTGTCTTTATAATTTTCTCTATGAAGCTTTTTGAAATGAGACAATCATGTGTATGCAACATCACCCCAGGAGAAGCAAGTCCATTTGTCTCATTATTAGGGATGCTGTAATCCATCATTTAGTACAACGGTATGTACCAGATCTCTCTATTGTAAATATATCTTTTCCTTTTTGTAATTAATAGGTAATGTAGTGGTTTACCTTAGAATGAATATCCTGATCCCAAGTCACTTTTCACCTAAATGTTTTAGAATCCACTAAACCTTCTTTCCTGTGTTAATTATTAAAATAGGAGTTATGAAATGAGATCCATTCCTTTGTTGCCATCAGTCTTTAGATTGTGGGCACTTTGGCTCCTGTTTCTGGTTTTCAGTCCTTGGTACATTAGTGTAAACTGATACAGATATAATTTCAATATAGCATCCTGATATAAATTGTTATTAAATTTTTTTTAGCTCAGAGCTTTTCTTATTTTTCATTGTGAACACTTCAGAACTGAGCATATTTCCTTCAGAATGGTATGTGCCCCCAAACTGAATGTTCAGCTAAATGTGAAAAATATTATGCATGTAGGAGTATGTATCTTTTCATTAGAATTTTGCAGTGGCCCTGTATGCTCAGAAACCCTAGATAAAAATGTGAATTTGGAATTTTAAGGGCTTACATGATTGTGCCTAAAATACTTGCCAATTGAGAAATAGTATAGTGTACTGGTTAAATGTGGACTTTCGATTTAGACATCTGTGTGACCTTCAGCATGTTCCTTAAATCCTCCATATCTAATTCTGTGTATTTTTTATGGAACGAATAATACCCACATCTCAGGAAAGTTTTACAGTGAAATACATAATGTAGTAGAAATCATTTGGCATAATGCTTGACACAAGACTGTGCCTTGAAATAAGACACTTGATAAATAGTGGCAAATTTTATTTTTGCTACTGATTTGTAATAAAAAGCGGTACTGCTCTGTCAAATATGTTAATTATGCATGCTTTTGAGTGTGTGCAAATAATATATCCAATTATCAAGTTAAGTATAAATCAAATGTCAAAAATTGACATTATCTGTTTTTACCTCTTTGTGATATGGGTATTTATAAATCTTCTTTATGAGCTTTGTTTATAATAGATACTTACCAAATTTTAAAAAAGAAAAAGGAAACACTGCAGGCTCCTAAAAATACTGCTTATATTCTTTCAAGTCATGATATATAATTCTTTCAAAAGCCTTTTTTAGAGAGACAAGTGCAAGTTATTGTCCCAAACATAGTGTCTAGTTTGGTAACCTCACATATCATGATGCCCTTTTTAGTTTCCTGACAGATTGCCCAATAACATCTGCTCCATTGACTCTTCTTACTTATCTCTTTCTTTCTTACTAAGACATCCAGATTCACTTGGCTCTTTCTTCCAGGAACCCAGCACTCACAATTTTCTAGAGCTCTTTTTTTTTCTGTAGCAATTTCACCTCGCCGAGCTGTGAGCATTTCTCTTTGAAGAGTTAACACAAGGTCCATCTGGTATCTCATAACAGCATGCCTTTAGTCCATATTCATTTTATCATAAATTATCTCATCATGCTGCACGGAGTCCTTGCAGTGTTCAGTCAAATTGAAACAAGCTTTCTGAAGCCCATCCTGGGTCTTCTGTTCTTAATGTATTGCCTTCAATTTGAACAGGGTTAGTGCACCTTAGAGCAAAATCAGCTTTGAAGCCATGGGATTTTTTAATGACTCTCAATATAATAGAGTTCACTAAAAGAATTGGATGGTAATATTTACATGAATCTTGCTTAATTTAAGCTGGTTCTTCAGACTAGAAAAACCTTCAGATACTCCTCCCACCCCCAGTCCTCCACCCCCAGGTGATTCTAGATGAAAAAAGAAAAAGAAAAAATTATTCAGAGACTGGGGTCTGAGTGAGGCTAGATGATCTACCTAGAAATCAAAATATACAAAACAGAAAGAAGGAGGTGCTGAGAGAAAATTACATTTAATTTTATTTGTCTTTCTTTTATTTTTATAATTTTCTTTTTGGAGAAACTATGTGGATAACAAGCAAACATTTTGGAAGAAAAATTCTGGCACATGTGCCTGGTATATGTATAGGCAGAACAGAATATTAATGTGGAGATAACTCCATATTCCAGTGTATTTTCTATTAAACTTTTTTTACTGTGATTCATATATATATATATATATATGTATATTTGACCTAATTTATATGTATTGCAGAATTTACATTAGCAACACTACATCTTCTTAAACTTTGAGTGTAAACAAGGTCCTGACTTGTCAGTACCACCTGATACTGGCTGTCTGATCTGTAGATCTAAAGTAAGCTGCCTGAGGATGGGCTAATGAGAAGGTAATAGTGGATTATACTGAAGAGCCAGGTTCTACTGTATTAGAAATCTTTCTTAATCTAGGGCAATAAATTCTACTAGAGGAAGCAATATGTGATTTGTATATGTGAAAACCTAGGAACATGAAGTCATATATTCTATTAAGTTGTCTCTATGATGTGGAGCTTTTCATTTTGGAGTTTGAACAAAATATCTGCTAGGTGGTTTTCTACCTATTTCTGGCAGAAATATGACTGCGCATCCTGAGACCAGGGCTTTGTTTAAATTTTTCTTGGTTAAAACACTTCTGTGTAGACAGTAACCTGAGAACAGTAACCAGTTACCTTATGTACCTGGGTGCTCTTATGGAGGTAAGCCATCTTGCCTAGGCTTTTCAACTTCCTTGATTTTAGCCCTGAGGAAAGAGAAAGGTAGGAAAGGGAATCAAAAGACAAAGTTACAATGAATTTGGACTCAGCAGGGGTGTGGGGGACATCAGATAGGCAGTACTTGGCTGTGGTGTTCCTATCTGTGCAAATACCCAACTCAGGAGGGAAGCAAAGATTCAGCTGCTCAGAGTGGCTGGTATGAGCCTAAGAAATTGCTCATGTCTTCACCCTCTTTAATCTCTCTAGTTTCAGATATTTGATTTGATGCTACTGTCTCCTGTCCTGTTTTGGTGCTTCTTTCTTTCTTTTCCTCCTGCCAGTTGTCATACATGGCTAGTTTTTTGCTTAACTTGCCTAATTTCTACAGTCTCAGGATGATTCCCTTCTCTGACTGTCCATTCTGTGGATCTCACTCTTGATCCATTTTAAGCCCTAGGTGAGAGTCTGGCTAGGCCACTTCTTGTTGCTCCCCAGTAAGGGTGCTTGATATTGGGTAGTAGAAGTCAGGAAAAATGCCCAATCACTCATATATCTTCTCTTCCTGTTCATAGAAGTTGGATTTGCTTGCATTTACATTGCTAGAGATATGAAGAAGAGAGACTCAGATGCCATTCACCCCCTTAATTTATTGGAGAAACAGATCAAAAGAAAAAGAAAAGTGCGTTTTTCAGGAATTGTGATAATCCCTGACCGTCTTTACTATAGTAATTTCTAGTATGGTCTGTTGTCAGTATTTATGCTGTTAGATAAGTCCAGTTAAATTTGTACAGTTTGTCTGAAGTCTATCCCCTACCTCGTCATTCTCCACTTCTACTATCAACTTCTGTTATAGCCTTCATACTTGCCACTCCCTGTAATGTTCTGCTTATTGTTTATTTGCCATCCGTTCATCTCCACTGCTCCACCTCTCCAAAATGTAAACTATAGACACAGAGTGCTTATCTGCCTTGCTCACAGTATGCCTAGGGATTTGCAGTTTCTGGAACATCTAAGGTATTCAATAAAATTTTAATGATTGAATTCATAGAAGTAAGGTATAGCCACATCTGGCATCTAAGGGATAACAATCCATTATTTAAATCATTAAAGTAAAATTTTCTTTCTTTTTTGTTTTTCTTTTCAAAGGAGTAATTACTAAGAAAAAATAAGAAAATTGAAGAGAGTAAGAGTTCATGGAATTCTTTGTACCCTGAAATAGGTTTCAGTCTAAGTATGCTTTGAAACTTCCATATAAGGAGTTTCTTGTTCACCTCTATAGAAGGTTTTAATGTGTTTTCTCTATTTCCTCAGACCACAAAAATAAAAATTCATGTATTACTAGAACCTGAAACAAGGCTAGTTTTTCATGCACTGCCTCCAGATAGATCAGAATTCAGTTGCAAGAAAATGAGTTAATGAGTTAATAGTGCAAACCAAACTCTGAAAGCTAAAAACACAAACATCTAGCCCAAGTTGTCTGTCAATCCAGAATCCCAAATGCTCTCAAAAGGGAACTTTTGTTGAAAGTTTGTGGCATATTCCTTTTGCAACAAATCCTAATCTGAATTTACATGAGGCAATTTCAAGTCTTTATTTATCCAAAAATTTATGTTTCCCTGGAGAAATATGTTTTCAGTCAATATGACAAGATATTTGTAGTTCATATGCATGACCATATCTCTGGCATGTTTGGAAGGGCTTTTCTGCATGATAGTCCATGCATTCTGGGTGGGATTCAGGGTGGTTCTTTGTGTTATCCCAGAATTACATTATGCTATTCAAAGTATGCCCCACTTCCTTTCATCACTTATTATATAAATAAGCACATGCTAAGTGCATGGAAATGTTTTTGTCCAGGAAATTAAAACATGAGCTTTGGACTATATTTGGAACAGGAAAAATAAGTTTCTTTTTAGTAAGTGATAGCCCCTGCTATAGAGGAGATTGCAACAAATAGAGAGGTGGTAGCATGTGGAATGAACAGATAGAGGCCAGCAATAAAGAAAATCTTACAGTCTTAATGGCTTTGCAAATGAATGGCAAGTGGTGACAGAGTTTGGAGGGATCCAGTTTGAACTGGCTCATACTAATTATAAGATATTTGTGTTTGGCTTTCATATGTATGATGGATTTAGTCAGCTGCAAACTCAGACTCAACATTTCTGAGCACTGACACCTCTTCATTAACTCTGACCATCATGCCACTGCCATTGAATGCACACCTGTCTGGAGCTGACACATGTGGAACCAGCTTTGTTTTAAGTTCTTCTGAGGGATATTTATATCCCCAAGTGTTGCCATTGCAATTAGTCAATCCACTGTTTAGTGTTTCATATTTCTAAGGGTGCAGAACTGCATGTTTGATAACTGGTAGGTTATTAGACACCTGGTACTATTGTAAGCAGTGTTAGATCCAAGGAAAAAATAGTAGACTGTCAGAGCATTTTATCTTTATTCTTTCTTATACCTGCTTTATTCTTTTTCCATTTCTTCAATCTGTCTCTATTGGACCCTGGTGAACTTAGAAACCAGCAGTTAAAAATAGAAGCTTCCAAGAACAAAGATGAGATATGACTCTAAGTTGGTAAATAATAACTGTCTAAAGAAGTGAGAGAATAAAGTGCTTGATACAGAACATGTAAATAGAATTTGTGAGTTCTAAGTGTATTCAAGATGATGATCTTCAAGCTGTGGGGAAAAATGCCTTCTGCACAAAATACCAAAGAAGTTTTCTCTTTCCTTTTATACTCTTGTATATTTTACAAGAACAAGAAAATAATTCCTGCCATTAATTTTAGTACTGCTCTTTTGAGGTAAAAATCCATGTAGACAAGAATGGAGGATTAAAGATGGTGCCGTGAGAGGTGAGACAGAGGCTTCCTCCTAAAACTGCATATAATACAAAAATATAATACAACTAATCCTGAAAGAGCAACAGGAAAGAGAACTGCATATACCTGGAGAGAAGAATAAACCTCACAGAACAGGGTAATGAACCAAAGCCATGGCCCAGGGGGACCCAAGCCTTTCCCCCAGCCCAGCTCACTGGTGGAAGGAAGAGAAACAGAGCAGAGAGGGATGGGACTGCTGAATACCTAACTCCAGAGATCTGTTCTGGGAGCACAAACCTACATTTGATGGTGCTTTCATGGTACTCTCATGACAAGGGGAGCTGGAAAGCTAAGACAGGCAGAATACCTGGAGAGACAGAGATTCCAACTGCTTGTGGAAAGCAGGGATCCATATCCGGCTGCTCTGTGACAAAAGAAAGGTGGGCAGTCTGAGAGACTTCCTAACAGCAAGAGGGTTGCTAAAGGGGCAAGGATTGCACACTCAGCTTTAAGGTGGAATCTCCCGGTCTTTATTATGCCGTTTATAGCTGGGCCTTTTAGCAGGCCAGAGTAAATCTTACAATGGCATGATCTAATTGACACAATGAAGACATGGGCTGTAGACAAAATTATCCAGATGCACTCTGCCCAGCAGGTTGCGAACTTTCACGATCTTCAGGTGCTCCAGCTCCCTGGCTGACTACACAGCTCAAGAACCCCCTCTGTGATACACAGCCTACTGCGCCTTTTTCCCAGCCAGCCCCACCTGGCTCGCAAACCAGCAAACCCTACTCTGGCATCAAGCCAGCCAAAGGAAAGCCCCATCTACAGCAACTACAAACAAAAAGCATAGAGGCTTATACCTGTGTGCTTGGCCCACTGGTTCTGGCAGTGAGACAGGCAAAGCAGCTGGGAAACAGGAAACAGCTCTTTTCTGCCCCCAGCACCAATACCACTTCACTGCAACCCCCGATATTGCTTCAGGGGCTGAGCATCTCCAGAGAGTAGAGCTTCTGGGCACTAGAGGGTGCCATATACAAATATGAAATACCCTTCAAAGGAAAATTATGAATACAACACCTAAGAAAGATTCAAATGAAATCCCCTTCATGAAAGGGATTTCAAAATAAAAATCATTAACATGCTTATGGAGGTACAGAAAAATATTCAATAACTCAGGAATGAATTCAGTCAGAGATCCAGTCATTATGGAATGCAGTATCAGAAATGAAACATACAATGGAAAGTTGTAAAAGCAGATTAGATATGGTGGAGGAGATGATGAATGAAATAGAAATTAGAGAAGAGGAATACAAAGAAGCTGAGGCACAGACAGAAAAAGGATCTCTAAGAATGAAAGAATATTCAGAGAACTGTATGACCAATCCGAATGGAACAATATTAGCATTATAGGGACACCAGAAGAAGAAGAGAGAAAGAAAGCAGTAGAAAGTGTCGCTGAGGAGGTAATTGCTGAAAACTTCCCCAATCTGGAGAAGGAGATAGTCTCTCAGGCCTTGGAGGTGCACAGATCTCCCAGCAAAAGGGACCCAAGGAAGACAACACCAAGATACATAATAATTAAAATGGCAAAAGATCAAGGATAAGGACGGAGTATTAAAAGCAGCCAGAGAGAGAAATAAGATCACATACAAAGGAAAGCCTATCACAATATCATCAGACTTCGCAGCAGAAACCTTACAGGCCAGAAGGGAGTGGCATGATGTATTTAATGCCATGAAGCAGAAGGGCCTGGAACCAAGATTACTTTATCTGGCAAGATTGTCACTTAAATTTGAAGGAGGGATTAAACAATTTCCAGATAAGCAAAAGCTGAGAGAATTTACCTCCAACAAACCATCTCTACAGTGTATTTGGAGGGACTGCTATAGATGGAAGTGTTCCTAAGGTTTAGTAGCTCTCACAAGAGGTAATAAAACCACAGTAAAGAAAGTAGAACAGTTCATTACTAAGCAAGTGCAAAATTTATTTAACTATCCCTGAAGTCAATCAAGGTATAGACAAAGAGTACAGAATATGATATCTAACATATAAAGAATGAAGGAGGAAGAAAAAGGAGTAGAAAAAAATAACCTTTAAATTGTGTTTGTAATAGCATATTAAGTGAATTAAGTTAGACTCTTAGATAGTAAGGAAGTTAACTTTGAACCTTTGGTAACCATGAATCTAAAGCCTGCAATGGCAATAAGTACATACCTATCGATAATCACCCTAAATGTAAATGGTGTGAAAACACCAATCGAAAGACGTAGAGTCACTGAATGGATAAAACAAACAGACCCCTCTATATGCTGCCTACAAGAGACTTACTTTAAACCCAAAGACATACACAGACTAAAAGTGAAGGGATGGAAAAAGATATTTCATGCATCTAATAGGAGAAAAAAGCAGGAGTTGCAGTGCTTGTATCAGACAAAATAGACTTCAAAACAAAGAAAGTAACAAGAGACAAAGAAGAATACTACATAATGATAAAGGGGTCAATCCAACAAGAATATATAACCATTATGAATATCTACACACCCAACACAGGAGCACCAACATATGTGGAACAAATACTAACAGAATTAAAAGGGGAAATAGAATGTGATGCATTCATTTTAGGAGACTTCAACACTCCACTCACTCTGAAGGACAGATCAACCAGACAGAAAGTAAGTAAGAAGATAGAGGCACTGAACAACACATTAGAACAGATGGACCTAACAGACATCTACAGAATTCTACACCCAAAAGAAGCAGAATACACATTCTTCTAAAGTGCACATGGAACATTTTCAAGAATAGATCATATACTAGGCCACAAAAAGAGCCTCAGTAAATTCAAAAATACCAACCAGTTTCTCAAACCACAAAGGTTTGAAACTAGAAACAAATTACACAAAGAAAATGAAAAATCCCACTAACACATGGAGGCTTCACAACATGCTCCTAAATAACCAATGGATCAATGACCAAATAAAAACAGAGATCAAGCAATATATGGACACAAATGAAAACAATTATTTAACACGGCAAAATCTGTGAGACACAGCCAAGGCTGTGCTAAGAGAAAAGTATATTGCAACACAGGCCGACCTCAGGAAAGAAGAACAATCCCATATGAACAGTCGAAACTCACAATTAACAAAACTAGAAAAAGAACAACAAATGAGGCCAAAAGTCTGTAGAAGGAGGAACATAATAAAGATTAGAGCAGAAGTAAATAAAATTGAGAAGAATAAAACAGTAGAAAGAATCAATGAAAGCAAGAGCTGGTGCTTCAAAAAAATAAACAAAATAGATAAACCCAGCCAGACTTATCAAGAAAAAAAGAGAGTCTACAGCCATAAACAGAATCAGAAATGAGAAGGGAAAAATCACTACAGACACCACAGAAATACAAAGAAATATGAGAGAATACTATGAAAAATTATATGGTAACAAACTGGATAACCTAGAAGAAATGGACAACTTTCTAGAAAAATACAACCTTCCAGCTCTGACCCAGGAAGAAACGGAAAATCTGAATAGACCAATTACCAGTGAAAAAATTTAATTGGTAATCAAAAAAACCACCTAAGAACAAAACACTGGAACAGATGGCTTCACTGCTGAATTTTATCAAACATTTTGTGAAGACCTAATACCCATCCTCCTTAAAGTTTCCCGAAAAGTAGAAGAAGAGGGAATACTTCCAAACTCATTCAATGAGGCCAGCATCACTCTAATACCAAAACCAGGCAAAGACACCATAAAAAAAGAAAATTACAGAACAATATCCTGGATGAACATAGATGCAAAATACTCAATAAAATATTAGTAAACTGAATTCAAAAAATACATCAAAAAGATCATCCATCATGATCAGGTCGGATTTATTCCAGGGATGCAAGGATGGTACAACATTCAAAATTGCTTCAACATCATCCACCACATCAACACAAAGAAGGACAAATACTTCATGATCATCTCCATAGATGCTGAAAAAGCATTCAACAAAATTCAACATCCACTCGTGATAAAAATTCTCAACAAAATGGGTATAAAGGGCAAGTACCTCAACATAATAAAGGCCATGTATGACAAAGCCAACATTATCCTTAACAGCGAGAAGCTAAAAGCTTTTCCTTTAAGATCACGAACAAGACAAGGATGCTGACTCTCCCCACTTACATTCAACATAGTACTGGAGGTCCTAGCCACAGCAATCAGACAACACAAAGAAATAAAAGGCATCCAGGACTGGCAAGGAAGAAGTCAAACTGTCCCTGTTTGCAGATGACATGATATGGTACATAAAAATCCCTAAAGAATCCACTCCAAAACTACTAGATCTAATATCTGAATTCAGCAAAGCTTCAGGATACAAAATTAATACACAGAAATCTATGTCATTCCTATATACTAACAATGAACTAGCAGAAAGAGAAATCAGCAAAACAATTTCATCCACAATTGCATTAAAAAGAATAAAATACCTAGGAATAAACCTAACCAAGGAAGTAAAAGACCTATACTCTGAAAACTACAAGACACTCATGAGAGAAATTAAAGAAGATACCAATAAATGGAAACACATCCCATGCTCATGGATAGGAAGAATTAATATTGTCAAAATGGCCAACCTGCCTAAAGCAATCTATAGATTCAATGCAATTTCTATCAAAATACCTACAGCATTCTTCAAGGAACTAGAGAAAATAGTTCTAAAATTCATATGGAACCACAAAAGACCCTGAATAGCCAAAGCAATTCTGAGAAGGAAGAATAAAGCGAGGGGAATTATGCTCCCTGACTTCAAGCTCTACTACAAAGCCACAGTAATCAACACAGTTTGGTACTGGCACAAGAACCAGACCCATAGCCCAATGGAACAGACTAGAGAGCCTTGATATATACCCAACCATATATGGTCAATTAAAATACCGCAAAGGAGCCATGGACATACAATGGGGAAATGATAGCCTCTTCAACAACTGGTGTTGGCCAATCTGTACAGCTACATGTAAGAGAATGAAACTGGATTCGTGTTTAACCCCATACGCAAAAGTAAACTCGAAATGGATCAAAGACCTGAATGTTCGTCATGAAACCATAAAAGTCTTAGAAGACAACATAGGCAAAAATCTCCTGAATATAAGCAAGAGCAACTTCTTCCTGAACGCATCTCCTTGAGCAAGGGAAACAAAATCAAAAATGAACACATGGGACTACATCAAACTAAAAAGTTTCTGTACGGCAAAGGGCACCATCAACAAAACAAAAAGCCATCCTACAGTATGGGAGAATATATGTGTAAATGACATATCTGTCAAGGGGTTAACATCCAAAATATATAAAGAACTTACACACCTCAACACCCAAAAAGCAAATAACCCAATTAAAAAATGGAAAGAGTATATGAGGAGACAATTCTCCAAAGAGAAAATTCAGATGGCCAATGGCCACATGAAAAGATGCTCCACATCACTAATCATTAGGGAAATGCAAATTAATACTACAGTGAGATATCACCTCACACCAGTAAGGATGGCCAGCATCAAAAAGACTAAGAACAACAAATGCTGGTGAGAATGAGAAGAAAGGGGAACCCTCCTACACTGCTGGTGGGAATGTAAGCTAGTTCAACCATTGTGGAAAGCAATATGGAGATTCCTCAAAAAACTCAAGATAGAAATACCATTTGACGCAAGAATTCCTCTCGTTGGAATTTACCCAAAGAATACTACTTCTCAGATTCAAAAAGACATATGTACCCCTATGTCTATCGCAGCACTATTTTCAATAGTCAAGATATGGAAGCAACCTAAGTGTCCATCAGTGGATGAATGGATAAAGAAGATGTGGTACATATACAAAATGGAATATTATTCAGCCATAAGAAAGAAACAAATCCTACCATTTGCAACAACATGGATGGAGCTGGAGGACATTATACTCAGTGAAATAAGCTAGGTGGAGAAAGACAATTGCCAAATGATTTCCCTCATTTGTGGAGTATAACAATGAAGCAAAACTGAAGGAACGAAACAGCGGCAGACTCAGAGACTCCAAGAAGGGACTAGTGGTTACCAAAGTGGAGGAGTGTGGGAAGGCGGGTAGGGAGGGAGGGAGAAGGGATTGAGGGGTATTATGTTTAGTACACCTGGTGTGGGGAATCTCTGGGAGAACAGTGTAGCACAGAGAAGGCACATAGTGGATCTGTGGCATCTTGCTGCACTGATGGACAGTGACTGCAGTGGGGTATGGGTAGGAACTTGATAATATGGGTAAATGTAGTAACCACATTGTTTTTTCATGAGAAACTTTCATAAGAGTGTATATCAATAATACCTTAATAAAAAATTTAACAAAAACTCATATAGAGTGGAACATACATCTTAAATAAACTCATCAATGAGTTTTCATTAACCCACGTAACCCACACCCGTAACAAGATGTGGAAGTTATCCATTAGCCCAAAAGTACCTTCCTTTCTGATTACTCTCCCACTCTCAATAGACAATGACTTCTCTGATTGCTATTACTATACATATGTTTTGTGTATTCTGGAACATTATGTAAGTGGAATCATTGCTGTATAGTGATTTGTATCTGACTTTCTTTGTTCAACATGTTTTTTAGATTCATCCATGCTGTTTGTGTATCCATATTTTGTTTTTATTCAGTAGTATTTTACTGTGTGAATATGATACAGTTTTATTTTTTAATGTTCTGTAGACATGTGGGTTATCTATAGGTTTGGCTATTATGAATAAAGCTGCTTCAACATTCTTGTACAGGTCTCTTTGTGTATGGTCTTCATTTTGTCTGGAAGTGTGATTGTTGGGTCTAGAGTAAGTATATACTTAACTTTATGAGAAACTGTCAAATAATTTTCCCAAGTGAATGCACCATTTCACTTTCTCATTAGTACTGTATGCATTCCAGTTGCTCCACACACTCTTCACAATATATAACTAGCCATTCTAATTAGTGTCTTTACATTCTGACAGTTTTAACTTCTATTTCTCAGACGATTAATGAGTGCAGGACACCTCCTACATACCCACTCTGACATTGGGTTTCAGAAGAGATGGCTTTGTTTACAGAGCTAGATAATACAGTAGGAGAAAAGGAGAGAGAGAAATAATTTAGTTCAGGGTATATTAGACAGTTGGAAATATGGCACTGGATTCAGGAGAAGAGTCTGGGGACACAGGTTTAGAAATTTTGGTGTGTTAAATGTGAAAGCATGTGCCACTCCTTGAAAAAGGACCAACATCCAGTTTTATAAAATTCCATAAATTGTCACAAAATAAATCTCTGCAGCCTTTCTTCTTTCCCTCTCTGCTCCATTGTAATGAGTAATCATCTGGTCAGGGAAGGGGAAGGTTTTTATTGTGTTGAGGGATGTGAACCTTTTCTCTCATTCCAAACTACAAGATTTGATGTTATTGATATTTCTTAAATAGAATAAGGGACATGTTTCCCAAAGAACATGACCTTTCCAAATTAAGGTCTGGGTGTTTATAATTATTCCTTTCCAGACCTCAGAATTTCCTGGAAAATATGACCTACCAAAAAGCATATGATTCTGTCTGGTCTGGGCTCTTTAAAAAGTCTAGCTCTGGTCCTGTCACCTTTCTGCAAACTTACCCCCACTAGAAAGAGTTCTTCTGTCTAGAAGTGAATAGGTGAGTGGTTCTCAAAATCTGCATCCTAACAGATCCCATTTTGTATTAGAGATTCCAAAGGAAAACTTCCTGGACCTTCAGAGATCCTGATTCACTAGATCTGGAGTCAAATATGGGAATCTAAATTTTAAATCAAACACCACTAGTAATTCTGAGCCACATGAGCTGCAGAAATATTTTAGGAAAAGCTGATGTCGATAAATAGTGGGAAATTTTCTCTCTCCTGTCCTCTTATTCATTCTTTTTTTTTTAACCTAGGATGAAAGTGAGTCTCATAGGATTTCATATACTATTATCTTATTCTGAAACAATTCTTCTCAGATTAAAATGTCATCCTCCCTTTATATTTAATAAGAAACTAATGCACAGTCCATTCCACATATTAAAATGCTTATCTGAACCCGTTCTCCTTGAGGCCAAGGATCTAATTTTATTTCTCCAGGGCTTGTGCTCTCAAGCTGCCAATCTGTGACTTCAAGAAGGGGCCCGTCCTCTCCTCTCCTCTCCTCTCTCCTTCCCTTCCTTTTCATTGAGATAGAAACACTAACATGAGGTGACACTTAGCAAATGTATAAGTTGCATAATACATTATTGTTAACCATAGACACAATTTGGTATAGCAGATCTCCATAACTTTTTCATCTTGCACAGCTACAACTTTATACTCATTGATTGCAAACTCCTCGTTTACCCCTTCCTCTTGCCTCTGACATCCATTGGTCTGCTCTCTGCCTCCATGATTTTGTCTATTGTGGATATTTCATGTAAGTGGCACATGCTGTATTTGTCCTGAGACTGGCTTAGTTTACTTGGAATAATGCATTCAGGGTTCATCATGTTGCATATAGCAGTATTTCCTTCTTTTTAAAGACTGAATTAGGTCAGATCCACCCAGGATCATCCCCCTTTGATGAATTCAAAGTCAACTGCTTTGGGACATTTACAAAATTCCTTTAGCTTTGTAACAGAATGTAACCTAATGGCAGGAGTGGCCTCCATATTCACAGTCCCACCTGCACTCAGGAGGGGATTATGCAGACTGTTATGTCAGGGGCAGGAATTTGGGAGACAGTATTGGAATTCTGCCTACTACTCTTCCTCCTGATGAATTTTCTTGTTTAATGGAGAGAACTTGCTGATTGTTGCTAGGTGATAAGTACTCAGTAGACAGGTAAATAATTCTGTCGGCCTTTATCCTGTTGTGTAGATACAATATATTTCTCAATAAATAAAAGCATGACTTGAATCTACTTTTCAATTTTGAAGAAACACCAATTGATTTCATTTCCTCTTATGTCCACCAAACAACCTACAAATGATTGACTTTAAAAACAATAGAAATTTAATGCTGGGAATATGAGGAGATATTTGGTGTTTCTTTTTAGTACTTATAGGAAACTATTTTTATGTAACCAATTCCTACCCTGATTCTTATTTGACATTAGTTATCTCAAGCCTAAGTTGTTCTCCTCACTGAAAGGACAATGTCCTTTAGAATGTAAATCAGTAGATACCCCTAGTTTTAGATGCCCATTAAAATTTTTAGAAAAAACTAGATGCTTATATTATTTGCCTAGGAAAATGTATTTTTAGCATGTTTTAAAATTCCCATTGATAGTTCCTTAAGTAACTTAATATTTACTTTTATTGAAGTATAGTTGACACACAGTATTAGTTTTAGGTGTACTATAAAGTGAGTCAGCATTCGTGTACATTAGAAAATGATCATAACTATACATCCAGCTTCCAAGTGTCACCATACAAAATTGCTGAAATATAAAATACTTAGTTTTAAAATACTCAAGCGCTTTACAAATGCACATTATATAAGCATTTATACAGAATCAAACATACCTCAACGTGGCAGGGGAAGGAAACAATGATCTGAAAAGACACAGACCTTTTGTGCTTCATTCTTAAATTATTTTAATTAGATATATTACTTGTGCTGAGTATCTTTCAAATTTCACCTTTTTATCGAACAATTGAGTAGGGTGGTGAAAATACTGATGTTTAGGACATTGAGTAACACTAATTTCTTTTTTATAAGCTTCATGCATAAACAATGCCCAGCAGCAGTTCTTAACTTCATGTCTTCGTGTGATTCACCTCATAAGGCAAAGCTTCGATTGAGGAGCAGGCAGCAAAGATCGGCACCAAACATGCAAATAAGTACTCCTTATAAAACGCTTAACATCTCATACCTAACAGTTTGACAGGTTTAGAGAAGGAAGTAATGACATCCAAGACAGTACCCACCCTCTTTACTCCTCTGCCAGGGCAGCTCGCATCACTTCTCTAACCCAGGGTAGTTGTGGAGGGCCTGCAGTGTGTGTTTGAGCAAGTGGGGGGATCATTAAATATGTGGACTAAGAACCATCATTAGGAGGTATGCTGCAGTCTTTGCTGGTGGCTTCCACCAATAGTGAAGGTCATGTTACTTAGCGTATCTTTTTTCTGGAAGAAATAAATAGAAGGAAAAGTTGGAACACTAAAATAAAAGAAATGAGAAGTTTTACCTTTTTCCTTTACATCATTGTGAGTATTCATTGGGATTCAGTAGTCATGGAGAAGCAGAGGCCCAAGGTAGGCCGGAACTGGTAAAGATGAACACGGGTCTTGGGACTGGAAGGTGAACATTGCAAACAAGAAGCCCCGGGAATGCTGGAGACCCAGGGCCTGGACAGCATGATTTTCAGGGATGTCCAAAAGCATATTAGAGTAGTTCCTTTGGCTGCTCTAACAGTGAATTGGTGAAACTGGGGATTTGCAATGTTCGGCTACCATTTACAGAATTTCAACTTGATATAATCATAGTACATATAGCCTAGTCGACACACTCTTATTAGTATATGGGAGAACTAAAGATTGGTCTGGAGAAGGAGTTTGGAATTTTTAATTTGTACAAACTAAGAGGCATGTCTGTGGTCCTTATAAGCTGGGGCATGATGGACTCATCCCATAGTACCTTTTAGTTCTTTGCAACAAGTTATTATTTCAGTAACAAAACCCGGAGGTTGTCTTTTTGTGGTAGTTTAATTATTGAAGGGGGTTTAATTACAAAACATACTCATTGTAATAGATTTAAAATAAAAGTTTCTGTAGAAACTACCGATGGTGATGTAGTAAGTGCCTGAACAGTTCCCAAAGTGCTCGTCCTATTTTCTTGCTATCAAATAGTAGCTTAGCCCTGGAACAGTTTTACTTGAGAGGAAGAACAAAATAGTTCTTTCAACAGTTATTTACTGAACCCCCACTCTGAGCTATTTGAGTTGCTGCACAGAAAAAGATGAAGAACCCATAGTTCTTTCCCTCAAGGATTTAAATGGAAAAGCTATATCCTATGTGCTTTTATCCCATAATTAAAAAGAGAAATAATCATATATACTCATGGAGATTTTTGTTTAAATAGAATTATGAGATACAGAGAGCAGATAATATCAAATCTCTGTAGAAAGCTTCCGTATTCTAGCTACCAGTCTAGGTACTTTTAGAGGTAGTTACTCTATCTTTCTGTGCAAACAGACACTGACAAAATGTCATAGATGTACAAAAAAGGCTTTTATTTAGCTGATACATCTGAGGGGCAGCTGGAGTCGGCTGACCTAGTCAGGCCCACCTAGACAGTGCTGCTTCACATGTCTCCCATTTTTCTCCTGGAACCAGGGGCTACCTTCCTTCCACATTCCTTCCATGGCAATGGCACAATACAAGCACACTGGCATACTGTCACTTTGCCTGATCCTTTTGGCCAAAGCAGGTTATATGGCACATGGGGTGGAGAAATAACTTACTCTTTTAGAGGAAGGAATTGAAAGGCACATAGCGAAGAACATGAAGACAGGGTTGAAGAATTAGAGCCAGTTATACAATCAACCTGCAGGTATAAAATTTCTGGCAACACTTCAGGAGGTGGATAATTTTCATCCTTGTTCAAATTTAAGATCAGTATGATAGAAAATATATGAGGCCAGACTGTATTGAGCCCCTTGCTAGCTCTACCACTGAACTAGCTGTAGGACTTTTAGCACTTTCTTAACCCTTTTGTACCTCAGTTTCCTCATACGTGAAATCTAAATAAAATAATTTTACTCACCCTATAGGGTGCCATGATGAATAAATTTACAAGTAAGATATTTACAGTAGTGTTAGGCACTACTAATAAATTATCACTAAATTTTAGCTGTTATTACCAAGTTGATAGCTAACATTGCTAGAGCAATCTAACTGGCTATGAAAACATGTAACTCATAGTCAACAATAATAACAAATAGAACAATGGGTTTTAACTCATATCTGTTCTTATTCTTGATCTAAAAATCTCAAGCACTGTTCTCTACCTGCTATTCACAACTAGCTTTTTTATTAATATTTTGAAGACTTCCTTGTAGGTATTGATACATTTTAAGACAAAAATATCACCTTGTTAGTAACAGCTCTGAGTTAATTTATAATGAATTTGTAATAATAGTTACTGACAAATTAATTTTCATTTACCATCAGAAACAAATTTTAGGAAATGTCATTTAGTTTTCATTGAAAGCTCAAATTGCAGAAAATATGCTCTCCACCCAAATGTTAGACTTTTTAAATTTCTCTGAGTCAAATGGACTCATTATTCATGATGTATAATCTGTAATTTTCAAAATTGCAGAAAAGATATAAATGTTTAATATGGGTTTTTAGAATCTTTCATGAAGGGTTCAGTGTTTGAGAAGACATTCTGTCTGTGGCAAAATACAGAAATAGGTATTCAATCACAAAAGATTATAGACAATCTACTCTCAGATAAAACTTGTAGTAGGCATGGGAACAAACATGATTTAAGACACTGTTCTTCAGAGTCCCAATAGAGAATTTTCGTTTAATTGAGGTATAATTGATTCACAATACTAGTTTCAGGTGTACCACATAATGATTTGACATTCGTATACATTGCAAAATACCACCACAATAAGTCTAGTTACCATATGTCACTGTGCAAAGTTAATACAATATTAGTGACTATGTTCCCCATGCTGTGCATTACATTCCCATGACTTGCTTTATAACTGCAAATTTATACTTCATGATCCCCTTTGCCCATCTCCCTTGCCCCTTTCTCTTCTAGCAACCACCAATCTGTTCTCCGTATTTATGAGTCTGAGTTTTGTCTTTTTTTGGTTTTTTTGGTTTCACATATAAGTGAAATCATGCAATATCAGTCTTTGACTTATTTCAGTTGGCATAATAACCTCAAGGTCCATCCATGTTGTAGCAACTGGCAAGATGTAATTATTTTTTTATGACTGAAAAGTATGCCATTGTTATATGTATATCATATCTGCTTTATCCATTTATCCATTCATGGATACTTAGGTTATTTCCATATCTCAACTTTTGCAAGTAACGTTGCAATTGAGGATAGATGTGCATATATCTTTTCAAATTAGTGTTTGTTTTCTTCAGCTAGACAGCCAGTAGTAGTAGCTGATTCATATGGTAGCTCCATTTTAATTTTTTTGAGGAAACTCCATATTGTTTTCCATAGTGCACAAGAGTTTTACATTTCTATATGTCTTTGCCAACACTTGCTATGTCTTGTCTTTTTAATAGTAGCCATTTTTACAAGTGTAAGGTGATATCTCATCATGGTTTTGATTTGTATTTCCTTGAAGATTAGTGATGTTGAGCATCTTTGATCATATGCCTGTTGATCACCTATATAACTTTTTTGGAGAAATATTTTGATCTGATCATCTGGCCATTTTTTAATTGGATTGTGGGGTCTGTTTTGTTGTTGTTCAGTTGTATAAGTTCTTTATATATTTTGTATATTAACTGCTTATTGGATATATGATTTGCAAATACCCTCTCCCTTTCAGTAGGTTGCCTTTTCATTTTCTTGAAGATGTCCTTCACTTTACAGGAGCTTTTAGTTTGATGTTGTCACATTCGTTTATTTTTGCTTTTGTTTCCACTGCTTTTGGAGTCAGATCAAAAAAGACATTGCTAAGACCAATGTCAAAGAGATTATCACCTATATTTTCTTTTAGGAGTTTTGCGGTTTCAGGATTTGCATTCAAGTATTTAATTCAAGTTAATTATTATGTATGGTATAAGATAGTGGTCCAGTTTCATCCTTTAACATGTAGTTTTCCAGTTTTGCCAAAACCATTTATTAAAGAGATTGTCATTACCCATGGTGTATTCTTACCTGCTTTGTTGAAAATTAATTGACCATATATGTGTGTGTATGTTTATTTCTGGGCTGTCTATTCTGTTGCATTGATCCATGTCTGTTTTTGTGCTTATACTGTGTTAGTTATTATAGCTTTGTAGTGCAGTTAGATATCACGGAATGTGATACTTCTGGCTTTATGTTTTCTCAAGATTGTTTTGGCTATTCAGGGTTGTATGGTTCTGTATAAATTTTAGGATCATTCTAGTTCTGTAAAGAATGCCATTGGAATTTTGATAGGGACTGCACTGAATCTGTAGATTGCTTTGGGCAGTATATACATTTTGACAATATTAATTTTTCCAATCCACAAACACAGAATGTCTTTCCATTTATTTGTCTTTAATTTCTTTCATCAGTGTCTTATACAGGTCTTTTACCTCCTTGGTTAAATTTCTTACTAGGTTATTTTATCTTTTTTAAACTATCTTTTTGATGCAATTGTAAATGAGATTGTTTTCTTCTTGGTTTCTCTGTTTGATAGTTTGTTATTAGTGTATAGAAATGCAACAGATTTTTTAATATTAATCTTGTATCCTGCAACTTTACTGAATTCATTTATTCTTTTCATTTTTTTGGTGGAGTCTTTAGGGTTTTCTATGTGTAGTATAATGTCATCTACAAATAATAACAGTTTTACTTCTTCCTTTACAATTCAGATGTGTTTTATTTCTATTCCTTCCTAGTGACTGTGGCTAGGACTTTTATACTATGTTGAATAAAAATGGCGAGAGTGGGCATTTTTGTTTTCTTTCTGATCTTAGAGGAAAAGCTTTCAGCTTTTCACTGTTGAATATGATGTTAGCTGTGTATTGTCATATATCACCTTTATTGTGTTGAGGCGCACTCCCTCTTTAACCACCTTGTTGAGAATTTTATCATAAATGGATGTTGTGTTTTTGTCAAATGATTTTCCTGCATTGATTGAGAAGATCCTGTTTTTCATCTTTTGTTTTGTTAGTATGGAATATCATATTGATTTGGGGATGTTGAGCCATCCTTGCATCCCTGGAATAAATCCCACTTAATCAGTGTGTATGATCATTTTAACATAATGTTGAATTCGTTTTACTATATTTTATTGAGGATATTTGCATCTATGTTCTTCAGAAATATTAGTCTGTAATTTTCTTCTTTTGTGGTGTCCTTGTCTGGTTTTGGTATCAGGATACACTGGCTTTGTAAAATGAGTTTGGAAGCATTCCCCCTTCTTTGATTTTTGAAAATTTGAGTAGGGTAGGTATTAAATCTTCTTTGACTTTTTGGTAGAATTCATTCATAAAGCCATCTGGTCCTGGAATTTTTTTGTTGGGAGGGTTTTTTTGTTGTTGATTCAATTTCTGTACTAGTAATTGATCTATTCAGATTTTCTACTTCTTTGTGATTCAATCTTGGAAGATTGTAAGTTTTAAGTAATTTGTCCATTTCTTTTAGGTTCTCCAATTTGTTGGCACATAACTGTTCAGAGTAGGCTCTTAAGATTCCTTATATTTCTTGGTTGCAATTTCTTTCATTTTTGTTTCTTTTTATTTGAGCCCTCTTTCTTTTTACTTAGTGAGTCTAACTAAAGATTTGTATATTTTGTTTATATTTGAAAAAACCAGCTCTTGAGTTTTATTGATTTTCCTATTGTATTTTTGGTCTCTATTTCATATATTTCCTCTGTGATCATTATTTCCGTCCTTCTTACTTTGGGCTTCGTTTGTTGTTCTTTTCTAGTTCCTTTAATGTAAAGTCAAATTATTTGAGATTTCTTTTGTTTTTTTTGAAGTACGTCTGTATCACTATGAACTTCTCCCTTAGAATCACTTTTCCTGGATCCCATAGATTTTGCTATGTTGCATTTTTGTTTTCATCTCTTTCTAGGTACTTTTTAAATTTCTCCTTTGCTTTCTTGTATGACCCAATAGTTGTTCAATAACATGTTACTGCATCTCTGCATATTTGCAGTTTTCCCATTTTTATTCTTTTAACTGATTTCTAGTTTCATACCATTTTGGTCAGAAAAGATGTCTGATAAGATTTCAATCTTTTTAAATTTTAGAGATTTGGTTTGTGGCTTGATGTCTGATCTGTACTGGAGAATGTTACATGTGCATTTGAGATGAATGTGTATTTTACTTTTGGATGGAATGTTCTTTATATATCCATTAAGTCCATCTGGTCTAATGGGTTGTTTAAGGCCAGTGTTTCTTTACTTGATTTCGTGTCTGAATGATCTAGCCATTGATATAAATGGGATGTTAAAGTTCCCTATTATTGTGTTGTTGTCAATTTCTCCCTTTAGATCTTCAAATATTTGCCTTATATTGGTTGGGTGCATATATACTTATAAATGTTCTTTTTGCTGGATTGACTCCTTTTTCATTGTATAGTGCTTGTCTTCATCTTTTATTACAATATTTGTTTAAAAGTCTGTTTTGTCTAATATGAATATAGCCACATCAATTTTCTTTTCCATTTGCATAGAGTATCTTTTTCCATCCCTTCACACACAGTCTCTGTGTGTCTTTACTTCTGAAGTGTCTCTTGTAGGCAGTATATAGATGTATCCTGTTTTCCTGCTTTTTTGTTGTTGTTGTTCTTCTTCCATTTAGCTACTCTTTCTTTTGAATAGAAATTTTAGTTCATTTACTCTTAATGTAACTATTGATAGGCATATACTTATGGATATTTTGTTAATTTTTTTCTGGCTGTTTTTGTTGTTCCTCTCTGTTCCTTTTCATCTTTTCTTTTTCCCCTTTTGGTTTGATGACCATCTTTAGTGTTATGTTTATATTCCTTTCTTATTTTCTTTTGTATATTTTAGTTTTTGGTTTGTAGCTACTGTGAGGTTCACATGTATGATCTATGTATTTAACAGTTTATTTTAAGTTGATAGCAACTTGAGTTTGAACACATTTCAAAACATATTTTTCTCCACATCCCACATTTTATGTTTTTGATGTCACATTTTACATCTTTTTATTTTATATATCCCTTAACTGATTATTGAAGTTTTAGTTAATCTTATTACTTTCATCTTTTAATCTTCATAGTAACTTTATAAGTCATTGATGCACTATCTTCACTATATTTTTGTATAAATTTTCTGCCCCCTTTTCTCCCTTTTCTCCTTCTGGGATCTCTATAGTGTGAATGTAACTCTGCTTAATGTTGGCCCACAGGTCCTTTAAGTTACCTTCATTTAAACATTTTATTTTTCTTTTTACTACTCTGTTTGGTTAAGTTCCATTGCTTTGTCTTCCAGCTCATGGATACATTCTTCTGCTTCAACCAGTCTTCTGCTGAACACCTCTAGTGTATTTTTCAGTACAGCTATTACGTTCTTCAGCTCTTTGACTTCTGTTTGATACCTTATTATATTTTGTCTCTTTGTTGAAGTTCTCACTGTGTTCGTCTGTTCTTCTCCCAAGTTCAGTGAGCATGCTTTTAACCATTACTTTGAATTCTTTATCAGGTAGATTATTTATTTCCATTTCATCAAGGTTTTTTATTTGCTTCTAAGGTTTGTCTTTTTCTTTCATTTGGAACATATTTCTGTTTTTTCATCTTGCTTCATGTTCTCTTTTTGTTTCTATCTATTAGGTAAAGCAGCTTAATGCTCTCCATCTTGAAGGACTGGCCTTGTATAGGTGATAAAACTTCTCATTCAAACTTGTCCTACCTCTTGGTTGTCTCTTGAACCTTTGTGATTGTCTAAACCCCCTGATTTATACTTGATATTTCCTCATTGTTGAGGGTGTGCCAAGACCTGTCAGTGTTCCACAGTGAGGAATGTCATTCAGCATCTAATTCCAGGCTGATTGGAAGCCTGCCCGTTATGCATGAGATTTTAAAATATTCAAGTATATACAGTCCTGTGGACTATAATCATAATCCCTGCTGGCCTTCAAACAAGAAAATCTGGAGGTATTCCCTTGGTGACAGTTGCAGAAATGAGAGTCTAAAGAGTGCAAGAGCTCCTTTCTGGGAGTTCTTCTCAAGCTATAGTGAGGCCAAGGGGTGCACAAGGATGGCGTCTCCCTGCTTATGTTCCTTGGGAGCACCTCCTTAGTCTCTATGTGTGTGATAAACCTGAAGCCTGTTCTTTAGGCTCTAAGTCTTCACCAGAAGGCTGGAGTTCTGCTTCAGTCTGCTGTCTGTGCAGTATCCTGGGAGTGGTGGCCTGCCAAAACCTTTCTGATTGTTAACTTCCTATGAAGTTCAGGAATGCCAGCCCTCTTGACCACTAGGGCCAGGTAATCAATGGGTATCCCTTATGGACCGCATGCACTCACTGGCTTTAGCTAGGCAATTGGAGATTATAGGAGGCAGGGCATGTTTACTGGATTCAGAAAAGCAGGAGGAAAATGTCCTGACTATATATGCCTGTGAGCCTCAGGAATGCAACAGAAGTGTGCCTTGTCTGTGCACACATACCAGCTACAGGCTTGGAGCATGTTCATTTGTGCGTGCCAGCCCCAGCCAGGGAGTAGAGGAGTGCTGCCACCACCCATGTTCTCCAGCTTCACCAAGGCAGCTGGATAACGCAAAACCATTCGTCCCCACTTGTCTTAGCAAGGTGGTGGGAAGGTGCCATGTCCAGGCTTCCCCACCCATATCAGCAGAGTAGGTGGAGAGTGCAAAACTGGTGTCTGCCAGCATCTCTGCCTTGGAGAGAGTTGCAGTTGTCCCCTACTCCTTCAGCAGATGCTTTTAGATAGCAAATCTTCATATACAGTTAGACACTTTTCAAACTGCTGTTGTTTTTGCCTGGTCTCAGCATGAGTGAGACTGCACATGGGAATTAAAGGGAAATTTAAAAGGGGAATCTCAGTTTCCTATAGCACTTTGGGTCCCTTGGACATCAGCCTCACCAGTTTTCAAAGGTAGATGTTTCGGAGGCTTGTTTCTCTAGTGCAGGTCCTAGGGATTGAGGTATCTAATGTGTGGTCCCAACTCCTCCCTCCTCTGGGAGAAGTGCCAGCCTGGTGAGGTCCCTCCTTACTGTGTGTCACTGTTCCAGGGGTGGGATTTTTGGTGAGACCATGTTCCTGCCTCTCCTATCTGTCTCCATGTGGTCTTTTTATCCTTTGTTGTGGAGAAGCAGTTCTTTTAGCATTCAGATCTTTTTCAGAGGGAAATGACCCATATGTAGCTATAGATTTAGTGTGTCCATCAGAGCTGGTGAGTCAGGATCTTTTTATGCCATCATCTTGCAAAAGTCTCCCAAGAAAAATTTTTAAAGTGTAAATGATTACAGTACAGTGTGATAGGTTCCAATAATCATACACACAGTGTGTTCTGGGGATCTTAACCAAATGACAGAGATTTTGGGAAGGCCAGGAATGGATGAGCAGAAAAGGGGATATGCAGAATGGAAAGGACTGGGATTGTCAGGCAGGCAGCGAATGCAAGTTAAGGAATTCTGGCAATAAAATAGTTTGAGATGGATAGAGCATTCAGTTGTTGAAATGGGAATAGTGAGATGACTGGAGAAATAGGCAGGGATCAGCTCTTTAAGGACCTTAGATGTTACTGTAAGGATTTTGGAATTTATTTGAAAGCATTGGGCAGCCATTGAAGATTTTTAATGCAATCTCATTTTCATATGCTCATGGGAGCACAGCTTTGTGGGAGAGGGGTAGTCAGAGACAGCAGGACTAATTATAGGAGGCTATTGCCTCCAGGATAGAACTAATGCCAAACTTACACTTGTAATAAAAATGGGGGACAAGGGGAATTGTTCCAGAGATACTAGGGATCTGGGCATAGAGCAATAAAAACTATGTGCAAGACACTTTCTTTTTGGATTAGTTTTATTAGACAGAAGGACAATGATGCTTCAGCTTTCTCTACCTCCCAAACTAGTAAAGTGATTACATTCAAATACTGATCTATCAATTGTGGTTGACCATATCTTCCAGTGTTTTCCCTAGCTCCATAGGCTACATTTTAGGCATTTAGCTAAATTACCACAAACCAAGGGTGGATACATAGGTCATTTGAATTGATTGGATGAAGATCCAAATCTGTCAGATGGTAAAATGAGCCCTAAGGAAAAGCGCTTTCATTTAATCAATTATGGCCCATTAGAATCTTAGAATTTTCACATTTGAAAATAGCCACCTAAACCCATTGCGCAGATAAGAATACTGAGGCCAAGATACATTAAGGAGTTGCCAGAGACAAAGTACTACTAAAATCCAAGCAGTCTAACTTAGTTGTCAACACTTGCCTCCACACCACACTGCTACTACTATTTTATTTGCACATTATCCTCACTTGAATGAATTGTTTTTGTTGTAATCCTTGAATGGGTCTCTAAATGTTTTTCAGTTTCAACATTTCATCCCTACTTATTTTCTTCATTTTGTGTTTTTAGTTCTGCATGATGATTTTCCTTTAATGGAATAAAATTTTAGTTTTACTTTGTACTGCAAAAGAAATAGATAGAAATAAAACTTTTTAAAAGAATAATTTAAGCCTCAAACACATCCCACAGTAATTTGATATTAGAGTCTTTAAAATAAATTATAGTTAATTAAGCATGCAAATACACTAACTACTTTAAGTACCCAATTAGCTACCTTAACTGAAATAATTGTCCTGAATAGCACATTTTTTAAAGGCATTTTTCAAGGTGCTACATAAATCTTTGTCTCTGGTGTGAAAAATGTAATTACTTTTGGAAGAAAGAATATGGTAGCTGTTGATTGTTCAGGAATATAGATGTAGCATGAATTACTTGCCTCCCTAGGCCCCAATACCTTCATCTATGAAATAAATTGTCTGACCTAGATATTTACAAAGGTTCTTCACTTCTCTAAAGTCTTGCAATCATTCATCTATGAACTATGATCTATATAACTCATTTGGTCTACGGGATCCTATACATTCTCCTAAGGATAACTTCTTTTATACCAACACCTGCCCCCATGGCCCTATTCTAGCCCTATTGCATCTCATTATTTTCTGTGTTCCATGAAATACCTAATCAGTTGGAGATTCTATTTCATTATCTTGAAAAAAAAATCCCTCAAATTCTCACTTATAGCCATATCCTCAAGGGTCTGCATGGCTTCTGTATTTTTAAATTTTTTTTTTGCTTTTATTTAAGTAACCTTCTAATAAAAGCTTTCTGGATCATCTACGTGACCCCTTGTAGCTGGATACTGAATGATTTCTATGCCTGTGTTGCATTTTTAAAGGCACACTAAAGGAAAGATGAAGAATACATTGCCCCTGTACCCTAAGGGCTTGCATTCAGTTTCTATTCTTTTAGGATTACCTTTACATGTTCAGCATGCATTCTCACCTTGATACATTCTAAAGTTAAACCATTATCATGTCCTCCTCCTGAACAATATAAATATATTAGAATGGTTTAAATGTAATCAGTGGTCTTTTTCTAACTTGTTATTATATAGCATTTTAGTTCCATTTGTTGTAAAAATCAACTTCTGAAATATAATTTACATAAAATAAAATGCACATATTTTAAGTGTACAGTTGGGTGAGTTTTGACAAACGTGTACACCTACCCATTTGGTTTTTAACATACTCAAAGTCACTGTTGTTATGTTGAAATTATATGTAATTACCAATAGGGTTCAACCTAATTTTTATTATATTTGAATTTAGATTTATTTGCAATGCTTTCTGTTCCTTTGCTCTTTATTGCTTCATTCATGCTAGTCCTTCATTCTGTTTAATTTCTTTTTTCCAGAAATACAACCTTTAGTCTATTGCATATAGAACTCTACTTTTGAGAGCTAATTGCCTTTCAGCACATTAAAGATACTTCTTTTTTCTGCTGTCATTTTCTATTGTTGTTGTTAAGTCAGCTGTCAGTCTAATTGTTATTCCTTTTAAGTAATTTATCCTTTTCTTTAGCTGCTTTTAGATCTCCTGTGGTTCCACTATAATCATGTTGTGAATTGACTTTTATTTACTCTGCTTGGGATCTGTTGAGCTTCTTGAATCAGAGAACTGATATTTTCCATCAATTCTGGGAAGGTCTTGTTCATTGTTGATTTAAGTGACATCCTTTGTCTTCTCTATTTTCTCCTTCTGTATTTCCTATTTGACTACATATTAGGTCTTATTATTTTATCCTTTGTGTCTTTTTAATTTTTATTTCACACTGTAATCTCTGTTGCTCTGTGCTACATTCTGCATAGTATCCTCAGTTATAAATTGATATATATTTATTTGATTGTGTCTGACATGTTTAATCCACTCGAGATTTTAATTGGCAATTTCTGTATTTTTCTCTTTAGAACTTTTATTTTTTATCATGTCATTTTATTCGTATGTATTCTTAAACCTTCTTTTATCTCTTTAATTATTTAAAGCATACTTACTTTATACCTCTGTATTAGTTTCCTAGGGCTGTGGTAATGAAGTGCCACAAACTGGATGGTTTAAACAAAGACATTTATTGTCTTGCAGTTCTGGAGGAACAGAAGTCCAAAATGAAGGTGTTGGCAGGGTCAATTCCTTCTGAGAGCTATGAGGGCTGCATCTTTCTTGGGCCTTTCTCCTAGCTGCACTTGGCTTACTGGCAATTTTTGGCATTTCTTTGGACATAAAAGCATCACCTTGACCTCTGCATTCACATTCATATGGCATGTCTGTACATGTCTCTATGCCCAAATGTAAATTTCTCCTTTATATAAGGAAACCAGTTATATTGGATTGGGAGCCTACCGTTTATAGTCAGTTATATCTGTAGTGACTCTATTTCCAAGTAGGACCATATTCTGAAGTATTGGGAGTTAGGACCGCACTGTATGAATATTGGGTGGGGTTGTGTATGGTGGGGGGAAACAGTTCAACCCGGAAGAGTCTCTTAAAATCATGCATTTAAAATGTGAGATCTTAGAGCATCAGTTATCTGGTTTTCATCCCTGCTGAATAGATTGTTTCATTTTGGTTTTGAAATTTTTTAATTTGAATTGAGATTTTTAGTGCGGGAGAGCTGGCTCTTCTCTGTGGGGATACTGCAAGGTCTGGGCAGCTCGGATGCCCTTCACAGCAGTCAGGCGTGCAGGATAGCAATACTTTGGCATTGTTTTATTGTCACTGTTATTAGCTTCTGGCCTTGGGGTTTCCTGTACCACATGGCTAATATAAATTTGTGCTCCAAATTCATGAGAAAAACAAGAGTTGAAAATTCTGTCTGAAGAGTTTTTCCATTGAGAGCTGGGGCAGAGAGCAGCTTCCCTGACTTCTCCTTGGGCTATAGACCCAAAATTATCTCAATTTCTCCTTAGCTGGGATTGTAGCCCTCCGAGGGACTGGGACTTATGCAAGGTTTTCACGCTCATTGCCCTCCTCAGGTGCCCATGGGGGAATCAAATGTCCAGCCTCCAGCCATTCCTGACTCCAGCGCTGCCATGCTGACTCTCAGCTTTGTTTTCTTTCCTGCCATCTAGGGATTTTCCTTTCTTTTTCTCATTCTTTTAAAAACCTCAAGCATAATGTGTGAGTTATATTTTACCCTGCTTCCCTACATACCAGGAGAGGGAGGTTTTTGTCAGTGGCCCTTGCCTCATTTGCTGGAACCGGAAGTCCTAATCTCCTTTAATTGAAGAATTGAAAACAAATGTCCAAAAAGGTTTAAGTGCCTTAACTAAAGTCACACCATGATTTAGAATTCTAGTCTTTTGATTAACTGTTTGGCGACCTTACCTTCTCTCTGATAATTACCTTTCTTACCCCACCATTACCACTTCACTCAATAAAGCAACTCTCACAGGCATTTTAGTTGGATGTCATTTTCTCCCAGCCGAAACATCATTCTAGACTATCTCCAAAGTCTTCTGAATCCCAGAAACTCCAGTAGTAAGTGGCCTGAACATGCAGGCATTAAATAATTTTAATACCATTAGGGATTCTTATAGAGAAAAATTCCCTCCTTTACTCAAGGTTGACTCAATACTAAGTGACACTATGATCTTGACATTGTCTAATTCTCCATGGAGTTCTGTAGACCTTTAGTATTAAATAATGTCATGCTATTTTAAGGTAGGATTTGATTGACATTTCTTCAACTTCACAGGAATGTTATTTCAGCCCCAGGCAGGTTTAGGTGATTCCTTAGTTGAAGCCTAACTTAGTTGCCCTTGGGGACATCTCCATGGATTCAGCTACAGCTTCTACCTCTAGACACCAGCAGGACTGAGATTTTGTAGGGAATCTCTTCCTGAGACAAATATGATTGAAGATTGGATTTATTAGAATTTGCATCTTATTTTCCATTTATGGAGATAAATATGCCCCAGAGCTACAATTCCTCTAACTGGCAAGTACTTTAATTTGCATTCCCATAGGATGTGAAAGTATTCTTGCTGTTATATCTACCATACCAAGGAAAGCTAGCATTGATCTGAATGACATGATGGGTAAACTATGCTCCCAAAATTCTATACTTAGTTGAAAAGGAAAATTTTCCTTGTAAAAGGAACACTAATCTTTTCATTCTCTTGCTAGATTTGCTGTATCTCACAAACCTACCAGAAAAACATAACTTAACACTTATTAAGATAAACTACTTTCCATTAAGATGTGAAACAATCAAAATTTTAGAGAAAAATTTATTCCATCCTAGTATGATGCATAAACCACTATTGTCTAATTAAGATATCGCAAAAGTATAAAATTATATTGTTGCTCAGATGTCATTTTGCTACCATTTTGAAGAGAAAAGATATATAACATCCCATGAAAACAATATCTTGTTTAGCTAGAAGATCTAGGAAAGTAGTTAGTATATTATTTAAGAAGGTTTCTTTATGAAGGTTTCAAGAGACTGTTAGAGATTAGAAAGAACCAACACATTCATGAGTGTGCACGGACCGCAAATGAGACTCCTAGTAACCATTTGTTCTTAAAGTTAATGAATAGAGACCTCCTGTGTGGTGTGAAAGTACTCATCCTACTTATAATATTTTAAAACTTTGTCCATCTGGAATAATCCTAAGAAATATTTTACCATGAGGTTCTGCATTACATTCAGAATTCACTGTTTTAATGGGTATCTTCCTATTATTAAACTTCATTTCATTATTAGATATTTGGCATTTTGCCTTTCCTAAATTAAGGAGTCTTATCCAAATGCAAAGGAAATTAAAAAGCTTGCTCATCAGAACAGGGGAAGAAAATCACTGTTAACTCATTTTGCATTATGGTTCCTATTTTTTTCGTCAAGTTAACTTCCATTTCCAAATAAAGTATAGGGTATTTTATATGTATTTCTTTGCTCTTTATACTGGTATTGTTTTACTGTAGGAACTAAATGATAGAAATACTTAGAGGTATCAACAATATCATAGCCTTTTGCTTATTTTTTTCTTTGATATTTGACTTATACAGATGAATTGATAAGATTACAACAACTCTGTTACAACAGGAGAAAATTCATCTCACATATTAATGAAATTTGCAAAAAAGATCCTCTCAGCATTTGAGAAACTCATGAATCTCAGCTCATTCATGTTGAACTGGACACAATTATTTTGTTCTACATTTCTTTCCTTGTTTCACTTATGCACCAGTTCAGTATGCATTTATCATACTCCTAGCAAGAAAGAATAACCAAAAAAATTAAAAATCCCTGATACCCACCTTCAAAGAGCATATAATTTACTCATGGTGAGAGCAGTAGACATTATGAAGAATTCTGTAATAGATAAATGCATAGGGGCTACTGATGCCCAAAGGAGCAGTTAAAACATTCTGGTGGAGTCAGCGAAGTCTTGATAAAGGAAAAAAAAGCCCCTGAGTTGAGTTTTGAAAGACAAATAGAGCTGAGGAAAAGGTAGATAGGATGTCACAGAGTCATGGACCACTCTGATGCATTTGGAGAGGTCCGAATTACTCCATAGAGTTTGAACAAAGAATATGGAGGAGATGACAGCGATTAAACCCATTTACTAGTGGAAGGTAACAAGGAGCAAAATGAAGAGGTTAGTGTACATTTTAGAGTGATGCCTCTGGTAGCAGCACAGGGAGGTTAAGGGGAAGGAAAGCTGCTGGAAGAAATGGAAGCCAAAGGAGGACAACTGCAGAGCTGAACGAAGGCTGCAGCAGTGAGATGACAAGGAGGTAGACTGGGCAAGTCTGTGCGACTGGCTGTGTTGACACTGAGGTAAGGGCGATGGCAGAGTCAAGGCTCATCCCCTAAATGCCAGCTGGGTAGATGAGACAATAGCAGAAACATTCACAAAAAGAAAGTAGAGGCATAAGGGCACGTTTTATGAAAGTACCATGGTGAATGGGTCTTTAATTTGTAGCGTTTGATGTGTCTACAGCATATGTAAGTAGATATACTCTGTAATTGTTGAATACAGAGGCCTAGAGTCCAGCAGAATTCTGGGCTCCAGAAACAGTTCGGAGTCTTCAGCATATTTGATCAGCCCCAGGTATCCAAAAGATGTGTTTTTAGAAAAAGGGAAAAACATGGTTTTGGGGAAAAATGCATTGCTTTTCACAATTGTAGCTACAATTTACTTGGTATCCTGGGCTCAGAGTTTTGCACAAATCCTTACTATAATCCTATGAGATAAGTAATTCCTAAGGCTTAAAGTCATTAAGTAACTCACCCAGTGTTGAAAATGCTGGATCAAGAATTTGAACCTGGGTCTGACTAAAAAGCCTGTGCTGTGGACTACTGTATCCTGTGACTTTTGATTTACCTCTCTGACAATATATGTCATTTCTATTAGGACAGCTTGACATCTGCATTTAATGGCCCTTCAAAAAATTTATATACTAAAATACATGTAAATATTAGATAAATTTCCATGAAAAATTATGTATTTCTTTATTCTGTCCAGACAAAAAAAATATAGGTAATGATCTCCTTGGAAGTAGTAATTTTTAAAAAATGTTTTTTATATATGTCTAAATATGATGAACTTCCATTTATACACAATAGTTGACAAAGAGGGTGCCATTAATATTTTTATAGAACTGTGGTACAAAATGTTCCAATATATCACTCATGATTCTCTCAACAGGCCAGTGGAACAGATATTCCTCTCACTCTATAGTTTAAGAGACGAAGGCACCTAGGAACATCAAATAGTTGCTTCCCCCTTTTGCATATGAACACAACCCTGGCATTGAAAAATATAATGCTCTTATATTGATATGTTGGAACAGCTTATCAAAGAAGTAATACTCAAATTGTTGCATAAATTTTAATCTCCTAAAATCTCCCAAGTGATCAATTTTTCTATTCCTTATAAGAATGATGATTTTCCCTTCAGAGACTGAAAACTTAATTAAACTTTAGTTGCTGTTTAGCCAAACTACAACACAATTTCATTGATTAAAAATGATGAATCATATTCATAAATTCAACAGCATTAGGAAATGAAAAGATATAATGCAGTACTTTAGGAAAATTCATTTTTATGAAGGGAAAAGTAATCCTCTAAAGGAGGTTACAAAAAGAAAAAGTAAGTATACTTAAATATTTTTCCATTTTCAAAAATTTACTAACATGTCAATATCATTCTAAGAACCCATTTACTAGCAGATATTAGTAATAACAGAGATTGGCCAAATGGTCCATCAATCCATACAAGTGGCTATAGCCTAAAAGAGGGCTAACATTTTAAACACTCAGTCTGAAGTTACCAGTAGGTTTACATAAAAATGTCATTAGAGGAATAATGTGTGTTCTTGCTCGCACAAGAACCAAGTCACCCAAGAGTTTCATATAGGAGGATCCTTAAATTCCATGTTTATATTTAGGCAAACCACTCCTCTAGTAAAAGATGAACTGCACTGTTTGGAAAAACATTTTAACATTATATAAGAGACAGATGAAAGGGATATTTTTCATATACTTTGCATACTCAATACAGAATTATTTATAGAGATTATAAATGATGTTAAATTGCAAAAAGACATAACTGAACTCTATTCAGTAGAATTCAGCAAGGGCTCTGGCTTATAAGAACATGACCATTTAAAAAAAAATCCATGGTGTCTTTTTTCATCAAAGTGAGAACCTAAAAGATAAGCACTTTAAAAACGGTTTCCCTTTGATTTACTAATTGCACTGGAAAGGAGCATGACATGAAATAGCTGAATGAGAGTTCAAGGTTATTTGGGGCTTTATGTAAAGAGACATCAGTGCTTTGGAATGAAAGCGCCATTCTTTTAGTCTGTGACTGTAGTGACTTTATTCATTGAGGAAGGGTCTCCATGGGATAAAAGAAATGCTAAAAAATAGTAGAATTACAATTGAGATTTTAAATAGATCAGAGAATTACTTTATGAAATAAAAAGCTAAAACAAAATCAGGAACCAGTCTCATACTGTCCATTTGCTTCCTAATCCTAGAGTCCCTAGGATCTAATTCAACTAAACAGAACTTTTAGTGATTGGCTTTGGGTATGATTCCAAGGGCTCTGATAGAATTACGGGAGGCACCGGGATAGGACAAGGTCAGTCCATAACCTCAAGGATTTTACATTCTAATTGAGAGAGAAAAAAAGGGTAGAAACAATATAAAGCACAAAATGGGAAATTTCTACAGAGCTATAAACATAATATTGCATAGAGTCAGAGGAAGGAGGGCTCTCACTTGGAGAACCAGGGGGGGTTTGTGGGGGATGAGGAGTGGGGACTTCCTGAGATTTTATCTTAAAGAATGGGTAGGATCTGAATGTAGGACAGTTACGTTGAGGAGAATCTTAACAGTTTATAGGTTGCAGTGGGTTGGAAGGGCTGGGGGCTCTGAGTACAAAGTTTAAACTGTAGGCTGTTTTTGGAAGAGAATAGTGAGACGCAAGGCTAGAAGGGGCATCAAGTGTTAGATGAGGAACACAGGGCGTTGATTCAGTGCGTGGGTATAGGTGTCTGTTAGACCTTGATGTAAATCCATAGTCTGCTCTTCGTGTGAAATATTTCTTTGAGCAAGGTTAAATTCTTGGAACATTTATCTTTTCCACAGTAAAATGAGAATTTTTTAGTACCTACTTCCAGGAGTTATGAGCATCTGGTAATGATATTGCTGATTGTTCAAAGTAGATGATCATTAAATGTTTATGACTGACATTGTTATTGGTATTGTGATTAAAGTTTAAGGGTGTGCTTGGTAGATTTGGGTAGGTAGATACTGACAGTGAAAATACCAGTAAGGAAGATAGGTAGAGGAAAGAATGAGGAAATAATTTACAGGATTTAGCAACAAGTTTTATACTTCATGAAAAGAGGAGAGTCAGGGGTGACTCCAAAATTTCATCCTAGTTTCAAGGGAAAAATAAGAAAGCCATGTACGTTTTTCTTATGAATTAAGTAAATTAGATTTATGACGTGCTGAGTTTGTGATTTGGGTAAGTCGCTTAGACATTTTCAAAAGGCAGTTAGAAATGCAGGTTTAAGGCTTAGGAGAGAGGTTGAAGTCAGTGAAGTGAGTTTGGAAATCACCTGAGAGGTGCTAGTTAAGGACCTAGTAAGGAATGAAATCAACAAGGGCTACTACAGAGTCACAGAAGAAGGTGGAGGATGTAATGCTGAGGATCCTCTACATGTGGGGTCCAGAAAGAAAATGGGGCACCACCAAGGAAGAAGGAGAACATAGCAGGATAATCCCAATACCACAGTCCGTGAAAAACAAGCAGTGAAATAGGGAGTTTTGAGCATATGGCCACAGATGCAGAAACCTCAAAGAGAATGAGGATTCTAAAAATACTTCCCCTAAATTTGGAGAAAAGGAAACCTTTGGAACAATAGTGAGAAAAACTATTGGAAGTTGAGTTAGATTGTAAGGTATTTAGAAATGAATAGAAAAGTTAATATAAACTACTAAAAAGGTGAATAGCAAGGATTTAGGGAAAAAAAGAGCTTGAGTATGAAGAGACAGAAAGGAGGGAAGATTTTTAAAGTGTGTGTGGTGGATTAATGGTCTAGCATTTGCATGTGTTTGTAGCCAAAGAGAGAAAAACATTCCCTTTGCAGGGACTCTGGGAATGGAATTAAAACCCTAAATACAACTGTGAGATCCTGTGTCTGGTCCTGAATGACTTTTAGGATTTTCAACATTTCGCTCAGTGTCATGCTGCCTAAAGGACCCAAAATAATGTTTATTACTGAATGAGTGATTCTACAATTGTCATGGGCACTTTGAGCAGAGGAGAAAGACTATGGAGCAAACAGTAACATGTGCTGCCAAAACAGCAAAGAGATTGAGATTCAGAAAAGCGCAGGTTAAAGCATTCTCCTACCACTTACTGGTTATGCGAACTTAATCAAGTTTCTTAATCTTTGGAAGCTTTAGTTTCCTTATCCATAAAAGAAAAAGAATTTACAGAGCCCCTTCAGTAATCTGGAATAGGTACATAGCAGTTGCCAAATTTATTGTGAGTTACTTATGTAATAAAATATGCTACTTATATTTTAATAAATATTAGGGTTGTACTATTAATGCTTTGTTACCATAATTTTTTCCTGACCATGCAGTTACTCCCTTATTCACTGAAGTAATAATTTAATAAATGCTTTTCAGGTAAACTGAGAAAATCTCTGTATGTTTGTAAGGTAATTGGTCAATTTTCTTCTTACTGTAATCAGGAATTTAAGATACTGACTCAGAATTTCTGAATATGTATATTATGCAATAGAACATAACATGATTAATTCAAAGTGAAAAAAACCTCTCCCTTCTCATTAGTGAGGTCACATATATGGTTATTACCTTTTAATAAGCTGCTCTATCATCTTAATTTTACATGTGTGCAGTAACAATGGCCTCATCAAAAATATCCCTCATAGGTCCTGATGTTAAGTGGTTTTCCCGTCACAAATTAGACTCTTCTCCTGAGGGGTTCTGGGAGACTTTGCAGCCAGTTAGTGTTCATAGCTATTATCCAGGGGGTATTTTTTTATTTTTTTGCATATATATTTTTTTATTTTGGTATCATTAATATACAATCACATGAGCAGCATTGTGGTTACTAGATTACCCCCATTATCAAGTCCCCCCCATTATGGTCACTGTCCATCAGCATAGTAAGATGCTATAGAGTCACTACTTGTCTTCTCTGTGCTATGCTGCCTTCCCCATCCCCCCCCCACATTATGTGTGCTAATCGTAATGCCTCTTATTCCCCTTCTCCCTCCTTTCCCACCCATCCTCCCCAGTCCCTTTCCCTTTGGCAACTGTTAGTCCATTCTTGGATTATGTGAGTCTGTTGCTGTTTTGTTCCTTCAGTTTTTGCTTTGTGCTTATGCTCCACAAATGAGTGAAATCATTTGGTACTTGTCTTTCTCTGCCTGTCTTATTTCACTAAGCATAATACCCTCTAGCTCCATCCATGTTCTTGTAAATGGTAGGATTTGTTTTCTTCATATGGTTGAATAATATTCCATTGTGTATATGTACCCCAGGGGATGTTTTTTTAAAAGTTCTTTTCCTCTTGAATTAGAAAAGATCATTCAGTTATCTATTTTCAATATCCATGTTGTACTAGGAATTACATGCACATTGACATAGCTTAGATGTACCTAGGTATAGCTTTCCACCATTTCCAACTGCACCCAGAAAAGCAGAATTCTCAAGTGAAATCCCTGGATAGCAAAGTGGGTCACAATTTTACAGAAGGATCTGTTAGGCACAATCTAAAAATAATAGATTCATAAGACTGAGGACATCTGACATGCTGTGGACAGGCCACTTGAAATCCAATAGATTTTATTTTTTGATACCTATAAGATTCTACATTGTTCCTTTCTCACTGACTCACTCAAGGAAATGGCATATTATCCTATCGTGGGTACTTACAGCTCTTCTAATAGGGCCAGATATACAGAAAATGGATTTTCTGTAAATTTAACAGGATTTTCGTGAGATTTAATGGAGATCTTCTTAATATAAAACAATATTTTTTCTTCTCTCTTTCATTTTTTTTTAAATGGACAGAATCTGTACTCTAAATGAAAGCTTAACCCAGAAATGGATATATAAAACTGAGGGAGCAGTGCTCTGCTAAGGATTGATGTTCCTTTGCCTACTGTTTTACTCTATTAGGGTTGCTGTACCAAAATTCCAATAACTAAGAAACTTAAACTCAGAGTTCTGGAGGCTCGAAGTCCAAGATTGGGCTGCTAACAAGGTCCTATGAGGGCCCTTTTCCAGACTGCAGACTTCTTGTTGTATCCTCATATGGCAGAAGGTGCAGGCAAACTTTCTTATAAGAGTAGTCCAGTGTAGTTTTCAACACTACCAAGCAGTTAACTCATTCTGACTCTACCTGGAGAGAGCATTATATCCCACAGGTAAAGGGCTTAGTCCCACATGGCTGTGTTATTGACTCAGTATGAATTCACTTCTTGGTGAGTTGAAATCAAAAACCTTCACCAGAAGTAGCTGTCACACAACCTAAGTTTTATTTGCAGCAAATAAGGAGACCACAGGGAATCATTCCCACAACAGCTGTGACTCCATGAGTAATGGAAAGCAAGTCTCTTTTATTGGGACAAGGAAATGAATATTAAAAAGGGAAAGTTTTATAATCACATATAGATGTGTAAGTTCACACAGGTGCAGTTAGAAAACACATTTCTGCATTCACCCTCATGCCTAGATGTGTGTTGCAGCTCCCCGCTGGTTGGGGAGTTTACTATGATAATGAGGCCAAGGTAACTCTTGGACACTTCTTGGTTCATCTGCACAGACGTTGTTCTTATGGTGTCTACCAAACTGGTTTAGAACAGGTATCAACTGCATCTCTTCCTAGAACTTAATTTAAAAACAACTTTGAAAGACATCAGGTTCTTTGGAAACCTTAGGGTCCTAAATAAAGATTGGTCAAAACAGAGACTCTTGAGCAGCTCAGGGTGTTAGCGGGTCACAGCTGCCTCCGCTCAGTCACCAGCCACAAATCCAGGTGGTTACCTGAGCTTCTGACCAACTGGCTGTACAAACTAGAGCTTCCCACAACCCCTCCTTAGGATTGTTAATTTGCTAGAGTGGTTCATAGAACTCAGAGAAACATTTAAACACATTTGCCAGTCCATTTATAAAGAATATATTATAATGAATCAAGATGAAGAGCCAGATGAAGACATACATAAGGTAGAGTCCAGAAGGGCTCCAAGGGCAGGAACTTTTGACCCCATGGAATTAGGGTGGAATGTATCCACTCCCAGGCCCATGGATACATTCACAAACGTGGAGGCTCATCAACTCTCAGGATTCAGGAATTGTTACTGAGCTTAACCTTTAGCCTCCCTTCCCAGAGGTCCGTGGGTGTGGCTTAAAATTCCAACTCTCTCTCTGTTGACCAGCCTCATCTTGAGGCTAGGTAGGGGCCCCACCCTAAGTCATCTCATTAGCATAAATTCAGATGTTCTCCAAAGGGGCTTCTTATGAGTAACAAAAAATACTCCTAGAACTCAGGAAATTCCAAGGGTTTTAGGAGCTTTGTGTCTAGAACTGGGGACAAAGACCAAAGACATGCCATATTATACCAGGTATTAATTCCATTCATGAAGTCTTTGCCCTCATGACATAATCACCTCCCAAAGGCCCCACCTCCTAATACTATGACCTTGGTGGTTAGCATTTCAGCATGAATTTTGGGAGACCCAAATGCTCAGACTATAACACCTACTTTCTGGACTTTAAGCTCTTTGAAGTTAAGGACAGGGTTTGGGAAACCATGAAACTGAGTTTTTGCCACAGTCCTGCCACTCTGCAAAGATCACACACCAGGATTAAGGCAATCAGTGTTTTTACAGGTGGTAGTAGGGAAGAAAACTTTTTATCTGTGTGATAAATAATAAAGTGACAAGGGCAGAAGATATGAGCAGAAAACTTTGAGCAAGTAGAGGACAGTAGAAAACTCTGTGGTCCTTGAGGTTTGGGGTGAAGCAAGAAATAAGGAGGAAGGAATCAGCATTTATTAAAATCATACAGGGTACCAAGCATACTAGTTATATTTAATCTTTACAACATTGCTCTGAAATAGACATCCTATCCATTTTACAGATTGAGAAGTTAAGGCTTGGAGAATTTAAATGAATTGCCCATCATTGGTAAGTGGCAGAGCTTGGATATGAACCCAAACTCCTAGCCTAAGGTATTCCCAGTACAGTTTGCTAAATTGGAGAAGAAGGGCAAGGGGCAGAGAGAAGGAGGGGTTTGTTGACATTGATGGTCTCTATTTATACTTCAGTTTTGTTTGGGGCTCTCTCTAAAAGTTGTGCCTCCTGGTGAGAGAATGCTGTTGCTTTCCAGTGAGAACCAGGCTAATAGTAAGAGGCTGCCTTCCTGTTGTAGCCTGCCAAGCCGGGGCTGGAGCTGCCTCCTCTACTGCCTGACCCTTCCCAGGCCCCAGGGAGAGGCATGAAGGGCTCCTTGTGCTATTCTTAGCTGGCACTTATTTAACTGTCAGCACACACTGTTCTTTCAATACCCTTGCCTTGACTCAGTACAACCTAGGATTATAAGATAAACTTTTTGTTTTGTTTTAAACATAAAATTATCCTGCTTTATGAATATTTAGTCTCATGAGGTAGAATCTTAGAGTTGCAAGTGCCCTCAGAACTTATACGGCCAGGATGCTAAGTCTTCTGTGGACTTGGCAGTCTGGAGGTGGACTGGGGCCACTGATCTCATCCACCTCTGGCATGGTGCAGGCAGCAAGGACTGCTACAAGGACACTACAGATCTGACTGTAGTGTCCACACACTGGATTGGAATCAGGGTTTTAGTCTGTTGGAGAGAACTGAGCAAAGAGGAAGGTGAGCCCAGGGTGAGGGAGGATGCTGGGCTCTTAGACAGTTTGCCAAGGGACTCAGAGACATGGAATAGGACAGGGATCTAGGTACCAATTCTGGAGTATAGGTGGGACCTGAGTTTGAAATACAGGCATCTGGTTAACAGTACTACAGGTCAAGGCTGGGAAAACCACAAAAGTAGCTCAGGGCTGAATGTTGGATTTGTCCCTGAGTTCTGGCCATTGGATTTCAACAATGAAGCAGGGCAGGTAGATGGTGGGCTTTGTTTCCTGATTAGTGAGCCTGGCAGGACCTAATGTGTCATCTTAGAGGGTGATTGAGCAAGGTTTTGATTTGAGGCAGAATCCTATCTACCATTTAATGTCCACTTGCAGAGTCCTTTAACATCTCTATTCCTGTTTCATCTATGCATACAAGAGGGATAATAACAGCACATAACTCAGAGGGCTGTTGAGAAGATTAATCTAGATAATACATGTAAAGTGTTTAGAGCACACAGTCACTGCTATGTATTGCTATCTTAATATTGTTTATTGGTGACATTTATTAATGTGAACTGTTATAACCTAGATCAGCTTCTAGACTGAGATAACAATAATATTTGTACATATGATAAGGTAGTGAAAGCAATCTGGTGAATAGCATGTGTCTCACTCTTGGTCTTGAGCAAACATTGCCAGGAAGTCATAGCATTCTTCTCTAATGAACCTAGAAGTAGCTTCATATGTTCTCCATATATAGGTGTAGGCAGTCCCTACCAATCAATTAGGGCTAGAAATCTATTTGATATCTCTGTTCTAATCTAATGTATGAATTTTCCTCACAGCTTCTCTACAAGATGAACATATAGCTTTTTTATAGACTTTTCACTGTCAATGAGCTTATTGCCTTCACAAGTCATCCATTTCATTGTTAGAGAACCCCTTACAGTTTTGGTAGGGAATCATTATCTAGTTGTAAACTTACTGAATACAAATTTAAAAAATCCGGTTTCTCCAAACCTCAGATTCCTTTTCCTACCATGTCATATGCACAATATATATTAGTTAGCTCTTCTATGAACATCCATTATCCTCTAGGTTCATATATACTGATATTTGAAGAAATTGTGAGATATTTCTTTGCGGGTGTTCATTTGCACTTGGCAGCTGGCCTTCAGTAAACTTTGTCTTGCAGAGATGGCTTTGACATTTCTTCTTGGTGACAACAATACTGTCCCAATGTTTTTTTTTTCTGCAATACCACACACATTTACAAAAGTAACAGCAGTAGACAAAAGAAAAAGAACAAAAAGGACCTGAACTTTCTATAAAGTAGTTTTGGATTGGTGTACTTGGAATTCTCAGTATGAATTCTAATTTAATCATAAGGACAACTACTTCTTAAAAGAAACAGAGTGAGAGGGCTGGGGGAGAGAAAGAGAAAGAGAGGCAAAGAAAGGAAAAGAAAAAGAAAAACTGAATACCAAACCCCAAAACCACAGTGATGGTAGACAGGTCTGAATATTTTGGTAGGAAATTTAAGGGCAAACATCTTCATTCTGGATTAGATCATTTAGGTAAAATTGTTAGCACTTCAGAGGAATGAAAAACAAAAAGACATCAATAGACTTTTTGTTGCTGCTGTTTTCTCTCTACATAAACACTAGGTCTGCTCTTCAAATAGTATAAAAGAATATATATATGTTTTTTCTGTTTTGGTTTATTTTTGTAACCTCTTCATGACCACTGTAATGTAAACAGTTTCTAACACTCAAACCCAGACTAGTTCTGTTTCTCTTCTGTCTAGTCTCCAGAGAGGTCTGTGTCTATGTGACAGTTAAGGAGCCAGCTTATTTCTATAAAAAATAGAATAAACTTTTACTGACATACAGATAGAAATAATTTTGGGTACTATATACAATATTTTCCCAAACAGGAGATGAAATGATTAGTAATTTATTAAACAGATGTTACATCATGTGATTAGATATTTCTAGTTATTTTAATCCCTCTAAAAGGTGATTTGTGTAATCTTCACTTTACAGAAGAATAAAGGGAGGCTCAGGGAGTTTAAGCCACGTGCCCAATGCCTCTCTGTTAAGTAGCAGAGCTGGGATTTGAATCCAGGTCTTCCTAATACTGCCAAAACATCTTCCCCTTGCACTGAACCACCCTGACTCCTACTCAGACTGGAAGACTTTACTGACAGTATAGACCTGGGAGAGGAAAGGTCCATCAGGTCCTCAAAGGTTATTTTATATGGGAATCACACATTCTGTATGTCTGATTGCACATGCCATATGCACGAGGAAAAAAATTCTTAAAAGGAAGAAAATACTCTAAAATGGAAAACATTTGTACAACACTGTGAAAGTCCTGAGACTCATTATTTCCTCAAAGTCTAAGATATACAACAGCCATAAGTAACCTTCAGTTTCCAGACTCCTCAGGAGGATTGTTATTCTTCTTCTATTCATTTCACAGCTAGCTGTCTGTGGTTTTATTACAACTTTAATTGGCTGGGGCCTTTAATTATGACTAGGTGAATCCATTTGTGTGAAATAACAAGCATAAACTTCCTTCCATTTTCAAAAGTGAACATTTGTGCAAATTCATATTTTTTTTCTCCCCAATATTTATGCTTCAATCTGGTCTCGCATCTCTATGTGATTTGTGTCTTTCAGACTTTATACTATTAGCTGTGGAATGTGACAGGCAGAAAGAAGGCACAGGGTCATTTCATTATTCTCTGAATCAGTTTCAGGCACATCACTTTCTTGACTTAAAAAAAATCTATATGATAACTTGCAATTTAATTCTGCTTTAAATGTCTTATTTCCTGATGACAGTCCTTCAGCTGCTTGAATCAATGTAAATGTAAAGCAGCTATCAAATTTCTCATTGAACATTCTACATTTTACCTTAAAAATGTAGATAAAAAAATAGAAATAAAACCTATACCTGATTCTGGGAAGATGGCATCAAGGGCAGCCTAATTTTTGGATCTTCCTGAATCTCTGCATAAAAACAGAGATACTAGAAAGCAAAAGGAAAAAGCTAGGCTCAACATTTACAGTGATACTAGGTGTGTTGTCACAACTCCGAGGACCCCAACGTCCGAGCAGGTGGGGACTAACTACTACGAGGCACAAACCCATGTGCAATTGGCATTTGTGCAGTGGAAAGTGGAGAGAAGTGATGTGGCCACAGAGTTAAGCCCCTCTAAACCCCACCTCCTTTAAGTTGCTCTGCTGGAGGAGTATCATACAATCTTAGCTTTCTTCAGATCTGCAAATTTTTTAACTCACATCATTTTGGGGGTGGTCCAAGCCAATGACAGAGCAAGATTGTGATGAAGGTTATAGTCATGTCCACCAGAAGGAAGCATCCCTATTACAGAATGCAGATGACAGATCTGCTTTGTAGTTTGGTGGCTCCTCTTGCTCAATCTTGCTTCCTCTCCTTTCCTTTCAGAATGTTACACCTTTGCATTTCTGGCTCTGTCTCAGTGTCTGCTTCTGGGAGGACTGTACTGATGCAGCAGAGTCAGGACTGTTCGGAAAAAGTAGGCAGTAAGATGGGGTGGTATGTGGCATAGTCCCTGGTACAAGACGGTGGACCAGTTGTAAAGCCTTCCTTGGTGCTGATGTGGGAGAAGGTTCTGGTGGAGGAGACTTAAAGGTACAGTGACTCAGGATTTTAACATGTGTGCAGAGAATACTGTGTAGAAAGACAATGGTGGCTGTCATTAAGTTTCACTGATTGCCTACAAAGGATTAATGAAAAGCTGAGGACAACTAACAATTAAAAACTAAGTATAAGGTCCTGAAGACTTTTTGGTAAACCTTACGGAGGGCTGTGTCTCCTACAACAGGACAGCAAGAAACCAACTGCAAACCAAGATCATTCCCTTGGGAAAAGACAGTCTGCCCCTCAAGGCTACAAGAATGCCCCTTGGGAGCACCTCCTGCTTCGATTCTGGCTGCCAGCTCAATAACTATGCTGAAGTTGCAGCTGAACCCAGGCAGAGACATGCTGGGTCTGATAAGGGAAGAACAGAGCTATACCCCAGAAGAACTGCAAGACTTAGCCATCATGTACTAGGATAATCTGGTGATGTACCCATGACCTAGATTTTGAGAGTAATAGACCAAGGGGGGCACAATATAAGACTGAATAAGGGAGATTTTTATTGACCCCAAGGAAAGTCTCTGGGATGTGAGATGCAACACTGACAAGGACCTCAGAAGATGGTGCAAATTCACTTCTTGAGCATCTCCTGGAAAAGCTCATGCTGAGAGGAATTGGGATGTTGGAATGACTGTGGCTGAGGGCTTACAATATTCATGAAAGTGGGTCTGCTGGAGTGGCTGTAATAGGTGAAACTAGAAGGCTGCTGGAGGATTCTTAGAGGATACATTATTAGCTAAGGCTAGCAGGAATGTGATAGTGCAAACAGACCAGCTTGCTCAAGTAATTCAGTTGTACCTCTCCTCTAGAAAGCAGAGCTGATGGGAGGAGACAGTTTACAGAGCTTGTTGATAGCAATGGGGACAGTGGAGCCCAGAAGTAAGAGGCCCAATGGTGCCATCTAACCTCCAGCTGTCATGAAGCAGCTGCCATGTGGGCTTTACCTGCAGAGAATTATAAAGATGGTTAATAGACATGGTGTTTCCAGGGGCAAAACAGCCAACAAGGTTACTGCTGAATACATACAATGGCAGGGAAATAGAGGGGCAGGAAGTAAGAATGGGCAGGCAGGAGACTAAGAGAAATTTCCCAGTCAAAAGTCATGGTCTCTGTCTAGTTTCCAGACCAAACCCATTTTCAGACCTAGAATTACTGACTAAAGTGCTAGCTGGGTCACCGAGAGGAAGGAATCTGTAACACCATGAGAAGTATATGCTGTAATGACTGTCTCAGCCCTTCCTCACAGGTCCCACGGGCCACTGGTTTTTTAGTCTAAAAAGATGAATTTGTATTGGGGAAATTTAAAAAACCCCAGTATTTAAAAACATTTGATTTAAAACACTAAAGCCACATAGGTCAAATCCAAACCTTGTACATATCTTTTCCATTTTGGTATCAGAGTGGCAGGTTTTGTGACAAAAATGGCATGGTTCATTGATTGAATAGGCTGTCATATGACTCAGTTTTCTGATATTTTGAAAAATATGTCCTTTTTTAATAAAGTACCTTTTGTAACTAAATATTGTTCTTGCTGACTCGTGACAGTTTCTCTGGTTCTGCTTTTTTCCCTCTACTTTATCTTCATCTTCATGAATCTACATTCGTGTTATATTACATCTGCAGAAGGTTCCAGCAGCAGCTCAAGGCTCACTCACTTGTTAGGACAGTTCATGATGGAGCAAAAAGATGCTGGAAGCTTTAGTCTCAAGCCAATGTCTAGTGGACCAGGGATGGCCCTGAGGTTGGTGAACCTTCAGAGACTCAGTTTCCCCGTGTTTCGCTTCTTTCTTTTTAGCCCTCTCCTACAAATGAAGTCTGTTTTTTACCCCATTCTGTTTCTGTCTGGTGAGCTCACTCAGTTTTCTGATCTCTCCCATGATTTGGAATCTCCCATAATTTACATTTGTCTCAGTAATACAACCTAGTTCTTGGTTTTCAGTCCACCGACTTTATGGGTGAGAAAATAGATGATGTTTCTTGCACCCTGACCTCTGTCTTACTCGGTGACAGTACCCAGTGCCTTGCCGGAAACCAGCTGCTCCCTCTCCCCTGCCGGTACCTGGATTCCTCCAGGCCTCTCGATCCTGTACCAAACACTGTTCTCCGAGTCGTTGCTTCATCTTCATCCATCTTTAGGATGTTATGCCTTGAACTTCCAACAGGCGTTTTTGGATTCCAACCAAGAAACTGCTTATTTTCCTTATATTTTTGCCTGGCTTTAATCTTTTTCTCACAATAGTCTGATATTTTTGCGGCATAACAATAGAAAATAAAAGCTTGCTATTTATATTAATTCATTAGTAGTATTTGTATGGCAGTAAGAGGTAAATTTATTTTCATACTATGGTGAAAGAAAATCTAGTGTTTTCTACTGAAGTTGAGGTGTCTCCTCTGTGTCAAGCACTGTGAGGTTTCTGAGATTTTACTCTGTTGCAAGCTAACATGTTTGCTTGCTGTAGTTTCATGGATACCAGCAGAAGACATGAAACTCCGAGGTCAGAGATAGGGAACTCTATTACAGTAACAGCACGAGGAATGAGCATACCTTTGCTCATATCAATTCTGCCCCACCCACCCAGGTAACTAGACGTGACATGGAGAGGCCTATTTGAATGCTGCACTCAGAGAAGGCTGCATTACAGGTGAGGAATCCTGAGCTAGGGAACCTGAGTGTTTTATAATGGACAGCAAGCCTGCCTGTCTTTTGGCCCAGTAGAAAACATTATTGTACAGAATAATAAAGAAACTTGCTCTTTGCTCTAGAGGGAAATGCTATCTCTCTCAATTCTGTTATCTCTATAAATATTCTTGTAAGGATAGTTTGGAGAATAAGGCAGTCAGGGCCTCTTATAACACTAGACATCCATGGAGAATTACCACCCAACAGCCCACACTTCAATATGGGACACAGTGTACCAATTCAGACTCAGGAATTCTGAATACCTAACTTCTCCATGAATATTATTTTCAAAGTGCTCCTCTTTAATTGATCAGGTGGGCTTTTTATTATTCTCGAGACTCTTCTGAGAGTTTTCTGAATTTCTAATATAAACAGTTTCTTCTAGGATCATGAAGATCAGGGCATCTAAGAAGAAATCCTAGAAATAACGTCTGACTTAAACCTTAAGGAACAGGTTACCAACATCTTCTCTCTAAATGACATGGCTACCTCTCTTCCTTCACCTGCCAAGAACCCAGATCTCCTAAACTAGAAACATGTAATGCAGTGGAGCTGAATGCATTGCTTTTGATCCCCTCAGACTGACTGTGGGATTTGGGAAAGTTCAGACTTCTGTAGCAGGAATTTGGTGACACAATATCTTGTTTCACTTCTAATGTGGTGTATCTTTTATTTCAAATCTCTGTCCTTTTCTTTGCTCTAACACCTCTGTATAGGAGGTCTGTATCTGAGCTAGGTGTGCATTCTTAAGATTTCAGGTATGGTACCTACTTAACCTGTTACTACCCTGCTAAGTAGTCTTAAGGAACTCCCATCATATTTTTAGACTTTATTTTCCAGATATGAAAAATGAGAGGCTGGGACAAGATCATAGATCAAGAACTCAAATGCCTGTGGTCAGGGCCTCTGGGTGAGCACAATTCCAGGGGGTAATATTCACATTGCCATCTGTAAAAATGGAAAACCTTGAGTGAACAATGTCTTCTAGAAGTGTGCATCTTGGGGTCCGCGTCTATAGGAAAACCAGGTGGTAATACCATTGTGCTAATAGTGTCAAGCCTGTAGCCAAACCAGAAAGATCTTGTCCTTCCTACAAGCATGTAGAATCTTCATACTGTGATGTGGACAGTCCTCTGAGCTCCTACCCAGCTTCTGTGTTTTATTATTTTGTTCAGTTTGTTGCTTTTACAGGAGCTCTTATTTCTTTTTTATTTTCCCTTTGAGGTGCAGTCCTTTTTCTGATGAGCATTAAGTACTAGAAAGTGAGAATGGTAAGAAAGAACAGGTGCTTACATGAACACAGGTTTGAATATGTTTATCAAACTGTATTTTGAAGTGTTTAGTGGGTGATTTTAGAAACTGGAGATTGGCTAAGGATTAGCAAAATGTGTTTTAAATGCCCAAGTAATAGTAACAGTAACAGTAATAGCTTCACCTGAATTAAATTAACTCCCTTTTTGCCTCAATTTTTATTGTTGTTGTTCTTCCTTTGTATAAGTTTCTAGTCATTCTCTGTCTGGGATTTCATTCTTGATAGGGTGTACGCAGAATCACTCTGAAGAGAAGATGTTCCTGTTCATGTTAGAAATCAGTAGAATTCATTCTTTTAGTTACCCTATGTCTGGGCCTATAAACACACTGAATTTGGGGATAGGGCCATAAATAGCTGGGGAAGGTTCCCCAGAGGACATCCTGATGGAAGGTAAACAGTAACCTACTTCTGTTCCTTACCTCACAACTTGATGGATCGAACTTTGCCAGCTACCCTGAGGGTAGTCTTCACATGGCACGCATGCCACGTCGACCCTTGAGCCTATGGCAGAGGTGGTCTGTCAATCACGGCATCCTTTTGCACTGTCTTGATGTGGCCTCAGAATCCCTCTGAAGAGTGACTCAAGGCAGCTCTACCGACTGTCCATAAGTGCCTCACAAAATCTGTAGTGTGGAGTGGAAAAGGGGGAGAAAGTGTCCATCTCTGAACTTGAACAGACCACTTCCTCTCTCAGGGCTTCCTGTTCTTCACAAATGAAATAAGACTTTTCTTTTCATTGAGTTCTTGCTAGTATGGCTTTCTTGTCCCAGTAGCTAGAGGTATTATTGGTAATGGCTCCTGTTTAGTAATTTTTAAAAACATAAGCCAGCTCATTTCATATCTGTTTTTACTTCTTCAGTTTAATACTAAATGATCTCTAAGATATGTTTGTTTTAAAAACAGCAACATTTATGACCTTATATACTGACTGCCATTGAGATATTATAGCTTAGGCTTCTGTAGTATTAAGTAAATTTGGAGATGGGTAGAAATTGATGTGAGACTCAGAATTGGATACTTAGAATAAATTTTCCCTGAGCTGAATTCTTTTGCCTTCCTTCCTCTTAGACATTTGTGATTTTCTAAAATCCAAAATATCTAATGTCCTACAGTCTGATAGATTGGCATATTTTCTGTTAAAGTCAGATCTTAGATTGTTGATCCACTTTCAGACAGAAACTTCAGAGCTTCTGGAAGTTGACAAAGTACACAAAAGTATGGAAAGTCAAAGTTGGCTTAACAATTTATCCATGAATTCCTCCTGCTTTCATTAACCACTAATCCAGGGCCCACTTCTCACCATGGCAACTAACCCACCCGATGCGTTGTTCGAATGAAGCACTTTGTCGGGTGGGTCTATCCCGTGAGGTCTGGCCCCTCCTGTTGGTAGGGGGAAAGGAGCTTCACTGTCTACAGGTCTTTCTTGGCAGCAGAGAGTAGATGTAAAGCACTTAACTGGGAGAACAGTGTCTTTTTTTTTCTTCCTTCTTAGAAATGATAAATTTAAAGGCAAAACAAACCAATCAGTATATTAAACCTTACTCATAAGCTTCTTCTATGGGTGATGACACTGATCTCAAACTGCCAGTACCTTAAAGTTCTCCCTTTAAATCTAAAGGAACCATGAATAATCCACTTGTAAAGATGTAGTGTATGAGTAAAGTGCTGTGCTCTTTGAGGGTGTTATTGAAAATACAAAAGATGTTATTCATAATACCTCTTTTACTGTAGAAAATGCATGCTCGCGAACTTGGGCTTCAGCTGTTGTTAAAAGAAAATCTTCTGATAAGAGCAAAAGGGTGAAAGGGTGACATCTGGCATAACAGACTTTCTAAGATGGTTTTGGCATAAAGCCTGCATTAAATAGCAGAAGTGGGAAAAAAAAAATCTGTTGAAATAAAAAGAAAAAATGAGGACAGTGCAGCATTGACTTCTAATCTTTAGCCAACCTGTTTAAAATCAGAGCACCGTTTTGTTGTTGTTATGACTTGAAATGGGCCATTACCTCTAATACTGGCTCTGAAAGACAGGAGAATATGGCAATGTGATATTTCTTCAAGTCGAGGAGGCTGAGTCTTTTCATAAATTCCCAGCCTCTGTACACTTGACTTCACCCTTTCACCTGAGTGAGTAATGCACAGAAATGTCCACATTATTACAGGATCTCCTCCACTTGACTTGTTTGTATACCTGCTAAATGCAATGCATCAAGTGCTGGTAGAAGTAATAAAGAATATAGTTCATCTTCAAAACAACAGTGGCATGGAAATTATGATCCCTGTAGCTTGAAAAGAAAATAATATACTGCTTGATACAAACAAGGGACAAATTAGGATAAAGTTCCTAAATCATGTAATTACTCAAGTCACTGAAAGATAAGAACCATTGTAGAGAATTACCTTTGCAGGGAACAGGTGTAAGACTAGTAATTTCATGGGCTCTCACTTTTCTTAAACAATATTGTTTTGCCTGCAGCATCTCAGCTTAAAGCTGAGTGGGTGAGAGGGGAGGCAGGAGCGTAGCTATTGATTCTGGATGATCAATAGCCTATTGTTTGACAGCTCCAAGGCAGTAATTCTCCTGGATTCTGAGTAACTGAATTCCTTTGGTTATTTCTGAGCTCAGCAGTCTCAAGCAGTTTGTGCCTGCCTGTTGCTTTGATATGCATGCACATCTGTGAGGTGACCAAGCCATGGCAACAATTCTGTTAAAAATCGGCCTTTGTGTTTGGCCTTGGATGCCTTTCAATTACACTGGAGCTTGAACTTTACTGATGTAAAGGACTTAAGCCTTCACCCTAGTTTCTCACGTGGAGATGAAAGTGAGAATATTATCCATGGTATGACCTTGATCTGCACATGACTAGATCTCAGTGGGAGTTTGGCATGTGAACTGGGAACACAATATGGCCTTTAAAAGTTATTTATAAATAGAACCTGTGTTGCCTTACATGATTTATAAAGCCATTATTCCAGAGATTGAGCAATACTTGTTGGTGACAGAAAGAGTAAACTATAATGACAACAGAATGCTACTTTTATACACCAGCTATGCAAAAACCTTTCTAGGGTAGACATTCATTGAATTACATGAATTTTTGTTTCTGATTTCCCATTAATTCTAATATTAAAAATGTACACACTAATATTAAAAATGTACACACTGCGATTTGGTTATTTTAAGTCAAGAAACATTGCAAATGAAAGGAGACTGAGGAGAAAGTGTTAAATAAGAGGAGAATGGGACGCTGAGGGCTTCTTCTAGAGGATATATATCTTGAGCATTATTGAGGAATTTAATTCTCCTGAGTGTCAAGCTGACCTGAAGATAAAGAACCACAAATTTAAATTTTTTCTCTTACTCTTTTTATGAGTTATCTAGTGTCCCAGGGCCTCCTCTCTACTCTGTCTGACTGGGTTTAGATATACAAAGAGCCCATCCAAAATGGAAGAGAATCAGAGTCAGGCAAGGACAGGTATGAATAATTAGAATTAAGGAGGAAGTAAAGGAATGACTGAGGACATAGGCTCTGAAATCAGATTGTGTTTCTACTTCTAATTATGCTACTTACTCTCTGGAGTTACTCCCAAATATTCTTTGCAGCTTGGGGATAATATGGATGAATATGGTAGATGGGCACTCAAAAATCATTCTATCCTCTTTCTAGTCCACCTCCTTTTCTGTAATATGGAAAACTAAAAGCTGTATTTCTGAGTTTGTTTGCTTCTTCCCATGAAGGATTAACTTTTACAGAGGTTGTTCTTTTGCCATATGTTATTTCCACTCACCCAACACCAAATGCAGTGGTGTATTTTTTTCTTACATACATGTATAACAATAACAATATTATACACAGCAGTAATAGTATAACTCCATTCAAACACCAGTAGGTTGTCAGAGAACTCAACTCTGCTCTGATGCTATCTGCCCAGAGACAGCACCAGATTCCCACATTAAGGGCTCCATCCTACAAGACTGCCCTGCACCCTCAACTCTAGCCTCTACTTGCAAGCCCCAGGCAGCTCCCTGTGCTTCTGACCTACCAGCTACAGATTGGAGGATCCCACCACCTCCCCCCTTAGGTTCCATTAATTTGCTAGAGCAGCTCACAGAACTCAGGAAAACACTTATGTTTACCAGTTTACTGAAGGATGCCATAAGGATACAAGTTAATATCCAGATGAAGAGATATGTAGGGCAAGTTACCAAATAAAGGAGCTTCTATCATTGTGGAGCTTGGGACCTGGTTCGGTGGCACATGGAGGTGTTCTGGTTCCCCAAGCACAGAAGCTCTCTTCAACCAAGAAGCAGGACCCAACTGAGCAGAGCAGAGCAGAGAAAGCAATAAGCTCTTCCCGGGGGGTTTTGTGAGGGCTTCACTGCAGAGTCATGACTGACTAAATTATTGGCCACTGGCTGATTCAGCCTCCAGCCCCTGCCCTTGGGTGGGGGTCCATAAGTTTCTCATTAACATAATGAAATACCCATTTAACCTTTAAGACTGCAGTGTTTTCAGGAACTGTGGATGAGAACCAATTATACCTGGGAAATACATATTTGGTTATATGATTCATTATTTCACACCATAAGCAACTAGAAAGGTGGAGACAATTTATAAAAATAAACGTTCTCAAAAACTGAACAGGCATTTCAGGACTAAGATCCCTAAGAGAAGGGAAATAAATGAAGTGAGCCCCACAGTTTCCTTGCTTACTGCCGAAGAACACTTCCCAGGTCACAGCATAGGAAAGGGAACCCAGAGAAAGCCTAGCCTTGCTGAATTGAAAAGATAGAGACTAGGGCCCAGGGAAGCCAAACTGTATAGCTGCTCCAATTTGCAAGACCAAAGGTTAGAAATGAGAAAGATGTAAAGAGAGAGCTCCAGAGTTTTGCAGAGGGGTCATGTTTAATCTTTGAGTATGGATTTGTTTAACATGAGGTAAAATTTAATGAGGCTGTGGAAAAAAAGAAAACACTGGCAAGGTAAGGAGCACATGAGGCTAGGAATACACCTCACTCCTTCCGGCCCAAGTGGCCAGGCTTCAGCACTACACATGAGCTACTGCATAGATTCCCCAGGAAGGTCGTGCCTTGGTAGTGGAGATGGATTATCCCAGAAGGAAGACCACTCTATATGCCAGGAAAAAAGGAGAAGCTTAAAGCTACAAAAGGATCGACCTGACCTGAAAACCACTTTATTGCAGGCCAGAACAACACTGGACATTTTTAAAAGAACATTTTAAAATCCAGCACTCATTATCTTTAAATTCACAATGTTTGGCATCAATGAAAATATTTCCTGGCATGCAGGGAGGTGGGAAACATTATCCAAGAGAAAAATTAAAAGGAAAAGACAAGGAAGTGATAGAGATGATGAAATTAACAGAAAAGGATCTGAGAATGGCTACTATGAATCTTTCCACTTTGCTCAGGGATTAGATGGGGTCATGAAGGCAAGCCCTCAGGATGGGACACACATCCTTGTGAAAAGAGGAGGCGATGCAAGAGCTCTGTATCTCTACTTGTGCCCACCTTCTGAACACAGCAAGTTGGTGGCCATCTGCAAGCCAGGAAGAGGGCCCTTAGCAAGAACCAGATCTGCCTGTGCCTTGACCTTGGCCTTGCCAGGGTCCAGAACAAGGTGCCCGGTCTGGTATGTCCTTATAGCAGCTGGAGACTACTACTAGTGATGTTGGATCTTCTGATCCAATAACCTGGTGTATAGGTCTCCATTTTTTTTTAAAGATCCTCATTTTTTTCTTAGCAATTTTTTATTGTTTCCAGTATAAAGAACATACAGGTTTTACACTTATTTTGTTACATTTTCCCTAAGTATTTAATATTCTCAGATGCCAATGTAAATGCTATTTTTAATACATTGTTTATTGCTAGTGTGTTTTAAAAAATACTATTGATTTTTTTATACTTGCTTTACAATTTTTGAGCTTACTATACTCACTTATTCTAATAGCGTATTTTATAAATTCCTTAGATTTTATTTTTGGTTGATCATTTATCTTCTATTAAAGTCAGTTTTATTTCTTTCTCACCAGTGTCTATGCCCTTGATTTATTTTTCTTGACTTATTGATCTGACTATACCTCAAGCACAGTACTGAAGAGAGTGGACATCCTTGTCTTATTCCCAGTCTTAGAATTTTAGGGGGAAATCATTCAGCATTTCACTATTAATAGGATTTTAAAAATAGGTTTTACATAATTTTTATTACATATTGAGAAAATTATCTCCCATTCTTAGTTTTCTGAGTGGTTTATCGTAAGTGTTGAATTTGTAAAACATCTGCAGAGATGCTCATATAGTTTTCCTTTTTTAGTTAGTTTTATGGTGGTTTGCGTTGATTGAGTTAAGCCAATTTTGTATTACTAGGATTATCCCAACACGGTCATGTACACTGTGTGTTCTGTACACTTTGTGGGTTACTAGGTTCAGTCTGCTAATATTTTGTTGAGGATTTTTGCATCTATGTTCACCCAGGATATTTGTTTTCTTGTCACATTTCTGTATGATTTTGGTATCAGGATAATGTCCATATTTTGGGATATATATACTGGATTATAAAATTCTTTATGATGTATTTTCTCTTCTATTTTTTTGTAAGAGTTTGTATAGGACTAGTATTATTTCTTCCTTAAATGTTTAATAGAAATCACCAGTAAAGTAATCTAAGGCTAGGGTTTTCTTTGTTTGAATATTTTTAGCTAGCTCTCAACTGAAACCCAGCAAGGAGAATAGGGTCCTACAATCACAGGAATTGAATTCTTCCAACAAACTGCCAGCAGGAAACACCTCCCCTAGAACTTCTATAAGAAAATACATCCACGTGGGTATCTAGATTTTAGCGCAGTGAGACCTATGTCAGGCTAAGGTCTATAGACCTGTAAAATCATAAATTTGTGGTGTCTTATAAGTCACTTGTTACAGGAGCAATAAAACAAACTAATATACAACGTGAAAGAAGAACATATTTGGAAGACTGACACAATCTGATTTCAAGTCCTACTATGAAATTAGAGTAATCAATATAGGATGCTATTGACACAGGGATAACTATCTAGATTAGTGGTTCTCAAAAGTTTTGGTATCAGAACCCCTTTACACTCTTAAAAATTACTGAGGTTGCTAAGGTAATTTTTGCTTATGAATTACATGGAATTTTTTTCTGTTGCCATCTACCATATATTTTAGTTATGTTTAACATAAAATATGTATTGGGGTGATTTATTTTAAATACTTTAAAATAATTATAATTTCATTACTGAACAATATTTTTGATGAAAAATAACTAAATTCCCAAGCCCCTAAAAATTAGAATAGCATTATTTTGCATTTTTGAAAATCTTTTCAATGTCTGGCTTATTAAAAGACAGCTAGATTGTCATTTCTGTTTCTGCATTCAGTCTGTTGCAATGTCTCATATAATGTAGCCTCTAGAAAACTCTGTTGAAAATGTATGAGAGAATGAAAGTGAAAAGAGAATGGTCTTGTATTATTGCAAAAATAATTTTGACTTCAGGGATCCCTGAAAGATCTCTGAGACCCAGACCACACTTTCAGAACCATTGACATAGATACATGGGACAAAATAAAGTCTAAAAGTAGAAACATTCATATATACATAATTGATTTTGAGCAGAAGTACAAAGGCAACTCAATGGGAAAAGGATAATCTTTTCAACCAATGGCTTGGAACAATTGGGCAGGCATAATTAGAAAATTAACCTCAATCCTTTCCTCACACCACTACAATAATGAACTCAAAATGTACTGTAGACTTAAACAGATGCTGAAACTATAAACCTTCCAGAAAAAACAGATAAAATCCTTTGTGACCTTGGGTTAGGCTAAGATCTTTCAAATAGGACTCAGGAAAAAGCCATAAACCAGAAAAGAGAAAAAAAATAAAAAGTCAGACATCAAAACCTTTCCTCTTTGAGAGAAAATGAAAAGACAAGCCACAGACTGGAGGAAAATATTTGTCAATCATTTCTGCAACAAAAGACTTATCCAGAAGATATAATCACCTGTTGAGCCTAATCATAAGACAAATAACAGGACTTAAAAAATGAACATGACATTTGAACAGATACTTCATGAACATGACATTTGAACATATACTTCACAGAAAGAGATGTGAGTGACAAGAAAAATACTATGAAAGATGTTCCTTTTCAGTAGTCATTAGAGCAATGCTGATTTTTCTCACAACACACCCACTAGAGCAAATAGGAAGAGAATTATAATAGCAAGTATTGGTGAGGATGTAAAATATCTGCAGCTCTCATACAAAACAAATGGGAACATGAAAAGGTATGACCACTTTGGAAAATGGCTTGACATTTTCTCATAAAATTAAACATTTAAACATACATATACCACATGGCCCAATAATTCTGTTTCTAGGAATTTACTCATGAAAAATGAAAACATATATCCACAATTAGACTTGTGAGTAAATATTCATAACACTGTATTCACAGTAGCCTCAAATTGGAAACAAACTAAAAGTCCATTTACATTTATGGATAAACAAATAGTGTTACATCCATACCACGGATTCTATTACTCAGCAATGAAAAGAAAGAAGCCACTCTTGGTATGTGCAGCACCATGTGAACCAAAAAGCCAAACACAAACAGCAGCAGAATGTATGATTCCATTTGTATGAAATTGTCAAAAAGGCAAAACTATGATAGAAACTAGGTCCGTGGTTGCCTGAGTCCTGTGGTGGCAGGATGATTGACTGGAATGGAACCACACTGTATGTTTTGGAGGTGGAGGGAACGTTCTGGATCTTGATTGTGGTAGTTACATAACTGTATAGTTTCTCAAAACTCTTTGAACTCTACACGTATAATGGGAGAATTTTATTTTCTATAAATTACACATTAATAAAGCCAATTTAAAAACTAAAACCTCCACTCTCACTTGCCGCCAGGGCTCTGAGTTTGAGTTAACCAGTGAGATACAGAAAGGAATTTCATTTCTTGGATTTGAAAGGCTGAAGTGAGGCAGCTAAGGAGCTTCTGCAGCTTATGCTTTTCCTGCTGGCAAAGAGGTGGGGTGGGCGCATTTACTTTGTTCTGTGGCAGCAGTAAGCCGCGTTCACCACATCCAGTCATTTGCTTTGTAGGTGCCAAGAAGCAGGCATGGGACATCCGTTTTGCTAGTGCAGATTGTAGCTAGCTAGCATGGGATGATTCTTAGGCTGGTGGCTATAGCAGCTTCTGATTTATGGCAGTTCTGTGATTGTGGCAGCCACCTGACTGTTGTGGCTTCCTAGCCAGTGTTCATTTTGGAGCCAATGCTTTTCTGATCTTAAAAGAGGCAGCACTGATTTTGTGGTGTGGTTACTTGGGACTCAACCCAGAATATCTCTTTAGCCTTCTCAATGATTCTGTAAGCTACATAATATCCTGTAGTAAAAATTCTTCATTTAACCTAGCTAAAATGGAGTTTGTTTTTTTAGCTAAATGCCAGTATACTGCCTGCTAGGCATACTGTGATAAATAAATGAAATTATGTATGCAAAATATTTAATAGTGCCTGGTAGTTAGTAAAGAATGCAATAAATAATGCAATAAATATTTATTGTTATCTGATGCTAGGTAAACACATGGTGAGCTAACCAGCATGAGAGTTATAAAACAGAAGGTTGATTCTCTGCTCATTGTCTCAGTTCAGGCTGCTGTAATGTCATGGATTGGGTGGCTTAACCAATATTTCTCACAGTTCTGAAAGCTAGAAGTCCAAGATCAAGGTACCATCAGATCCAGGGTCTGGTGAGAACCTCTGTCCTAGCTTGTACATTGTTGTGTTTTCACAGTATTCTCACACTGAGGAGAACAGAGAAGCAGCGAGCTCTTTCATGTCTCCTAGAAGGGCACTGATCCCATTATAAGGGCTCTGTCTTACCTCTCAAAAACCCTATCTCCTAATACCATCACACCGGAAGTACGATTTCAACATATGAATTTGGAGGAGACTCATCTATTTAGAGAAAACTAAAATCTTATAATGATATGATGGCTCCTGAATATGCCGGATTTTTCAAGTGTGTGCTAATTTGCTTTGCATGATTTGGCCCTTTTCTACCTCCCTAATCCCAGCGTGTACTGCTCTACAGCCAGGTTATTGAGTTCCAGACAAACTGGACTTCTAATGCTCTGTCTCAAAGATGTTAAATTTATATCTGTCTCAGAGAATGAATGTGGAATGCTAAGAACCCCGGGGATCTTGCTTTTGCATCTTAAGTTCATGATGCAGGTGACTTATATCCAATAATCCTCAGAAAACCTGGAGATAACACTTGTTGGTGTTTAAAATCATAAGTAAGAGATGTTCCAGGAGATGGAAGGTAAGCAAATGCTGTTGTGATTTAAAAAACAAAACAGAGAGAGAGAGAAAGAAACTAGATTTGGAAAATGATTGTCCTAATGTAAAAATCTAGTAAAAGCATTTCAAATGGATGTTTGAAATGGGTTTGAGTGGAAAGAAAGAATTAGAAGAGGCAGCTTTAGTTTGCAGAGAATGAGTTCAGCCCAGTGAAATGTGCTTTTTTATTTTTTATTAAGGTATCATTGATATACACTCTTATGAAGTTTTCATAAGAAAAACAATGTGGTTATTACATTCACCCTTATCGAATCCTCCCCCCATACCCCATTGCAGTCACTGCCCATCAGTGTAATAAGATCCTACAGAGTCACTACTTGTCTTCTCTGAGCTATACTGTCTTCCCCATGATCCCCCCCACACCATGTGTACTAATCATAATACCTCTCAATCCCCTTCTACCTCCCTTCCCATCCCCTATCCCCCATCCCTCCCCTTTGGTAACCACTAGTCCCTTCTTGGACTCTGTGCTTTCTTCTTAAGGAAAAAAAAAATAACTAGCAAATTAAGGAAATGCTAAAAACATACTTCAGCAAGGACTTTGCCCAAGTTATAATATCCTTAGGAATAAGATGGAAAAATGTAAGCTGGCTCATAACACAATGCAATGACCTATGTGACTCAGTACATCTAACATGGGACCAATTAGTGAGTGCCCATTGGCAGACTTAACCTCACCTGAGGCTCTGGGACCGTTTCTGACCCAGGTCAAGATTTAGGTCAGAAATCAGTGGTTTAGCATGCAGGTCAGCATGATACCTTGCTCTCCCAGACATCTTGCTTAAAATCTTGATTTGGGATCTCAGAGTCATTCTTGACATCCCTCTCACTTCTTATGTACATCGACCATTAAATATTGATTAAATCTGTCTTATCCCTGGCATTTGTATTAGTGCCTACTTCCTTCTTTCAACTACTGCAAAAGCCTTTTAACTAGTCTTTCTGCCACAGCTGCTCTGCTTTTTCCCAACTGATCCTCCACATTGTTGTCAGTTATCTTCCTAAAAGTCAAATCTGATCATGTCACTCTCCTGATTAAATATCCCAAAGAAAATAAAGTTAAAACTCCTTCATAATCTGACCCAGATCTAGATTTCTAGATTCATTTCCTGTGTCTGTCAGCATGTACCTAATATGCGTGTTCAGACATTTCAAGTTCTGTCCCATCTGTTTTGGACCTGCTGTTTTCACTGTCTGTTTGCTTCTACATTCTCACTAGCTGATGAACCTTCCTTTTAAAGGCCACTGAAATTTAAAAATAGAATTACACGAACACCAGTAATCATGGCTAATTTCGAGAACTCCAGGGACTCCATTCATGTTGTAGTTTATGTGAAATAATGTCACAGCCCTTGTGGGCAAGCTCTTCACTAGACTTCAGTGTGAATGACAAGCCCTAGATTTCTGAAATTGTGTGGCCAGAACCATACAAAGTCATACTGAAAAAAATTCAACTTGCATGCAAATGTACAGAGCACAAATAAGTCTCACTTTATTGTTCTTATACCTGCTTCCCCAACTCTTTCTAGAGGTAACTTCTATCTACTCTGTTTTTTAGGTCCTGTTTTTGTGTACTGACATAAATATGTGTATACCCAAAGTATTTTTTTAATGAGTAGGATCATAATACACATTTTATCCTGTAACTTTATTTTCATGCTTTTCAATATGTCTTGGAAAATGGTGCTGATCAATATATATAGATCTACCACATTCCTTTTTAAGTTGGACTCATTTGTTAGGATGTAGTTCAAATAGTGTCTATATTTTTGTCAAACTTCTTTTGGCAGCTCAGTTACCATTTTTGTGCAATTTCTTCATACTGCATTTTCTAATATATTAGTATTTATTAGAATGAATTGTAAGTATGTCTCTATAAGCCTTTCTGTGTCTTCCCTAAATAAGGTCTGATATCCTCAGATAGAGATTGGGTCTTAGAACATTTCAGTGGCTCAAAAATAATTTCTGTGAGCGACTTAACTAAATTGGAGTTTTCTTCATGAGCCCTGTACTAGATATTTAAGGAGATAACAACGCCTGTAATACTTACATGCCTCTTTGGATTCCTAAATCTCTGAACTGTCCAAAGGGACAAACTGGTTGCCTGATATTCCGGCCATTGTTAAGGCTCACCTCGGTAACATTTTTGGAACATTCTTACTTGTGAAAAATGAATTTCACAGTGAAATGCAAACTTGGGGGAGAAATTCCTATTCTCCCAAGCTTTCATTGCCTCTAAGCCCAAACTCATTTTAAACTGGGATTCAGTTGAACCAGAGGTTTATCCTAGCTTATCTTTTCCTCTTGTAAATATAAACTAAAGCTCATTTTTAAAGCCTATTCTCTATTACTTAACTTCTTTTTTTTAAACTTTTGATATGATCACTATATAACATTATATTGGTTTCAGTTGTACAGCATGATTCAATATTCATGGCAGTTGCAAAATAATCACTGTGATAACTTTAGTTAACGTCCATCACTATATATAGATACAAACATTTTTTTCTTGTGATGAGAACTTTTAAGATTTACTCTTAACAGTTTTCAAATATGTAGTATTTTCAAATGTAGTATTATTAACTGTAGTCATATTGTACAGTATATCCCCAAGACTTATTTCATAACTGGCAGTTTGTACCCTTTAACACCATTTACCAATTTCACCTACCTACTCCCCTGCCCCCCACCAACCCTCGCCTCTGGCAAACACTTATCTCTACTCTGTATTAATTAATTAATTGATTGATTGATTGATTGATTTTCTACATATGATATTATAGGATATTTTTCTTTTTGTGACATATTTCACTTGACATAATGTCCTGAAGTTTCATATTTCCTTATTTTTAGTGGCTGAATAATATTCAAGTGTGTGTACATATGTATGTGTATGTATACACACACCATATTTTCTTTATCCACCTATTCATGGATACTTAGTCTGTTTCTTTATCTTGGCTATTGTAAATAATGCTTCAGTGAACATGGAAGTGCAGATATCTTTTCAAATTGGTGTGTTGGTTTTGTTCAGATAAATATCCAGAAGTGGATTTAGATGATCATAGGGTAGTCCTATTTTTAATTTTTTGAGGAACCTCCATACTGTTTTCTATAGTGGCTGTACCAATTTACATTCCCACCAATAATGCACAAATGTTCCTTTTTCTCCACATACTTGCCAATGTTTTTATTCTCTTATGTTCTTGATGGTAGCCATTCTAATACCTATGAGGTAATACTTCTTTGTGGCTTTGATTTGCATTTCCTTGATGATTAGTGATGCTCAGCATCTTTTCATGTACCTGTTGGCCCTCTGTATGTCACCTTTGGAGCAATGTCTGCTAAGGTCCTCTATCTACTTTTTAATTGGATTGTTTGTTTTGCTATTGAGTTGTATGAGTTCCTTATATATTTTGGATTGTACCCCCTTAGGAAATATATGATTTGCAAATATTTTTTCTGTTTAGTAGGTTGCTTTTTCAATTTGTTGATGGCTTCCTTTGCTATTCAGAGTTTTTATTTGCTGTAGTTCCACTTCTTTGTTTTTTGCTTTTATTGCCTTTCCATTTGGTGTCACCCAAGGACAGTGTTACAGAGCTTACCACCTGTGTTTTCTTTTGCTTTTATGGTTTTAAGTCTAAATCCATTTTGAATTAATTTTTGTATATGGTGTAACGTAGTGGTCCACTTTCATTCTTTGCATGTAGTTGTCCAGTTTTTCAAGCACCATTTACTAAAGAGATTGTTCTTTTATCTTTATGTATTCTTGCCTCCTTTGTTAATTAATTAGCCATATGTGTATGGGTTTATTTATAGGCTCTCTATTGCATTGATCTTTGTGTCTGTTTTTACGTCAGTACCATACTTTTTTGATGACTATAGGTATGTAAGATAGTATGAAATCAGAAAGCTTGATGCCTCTAGCTTTGTTGTTCTTTCTCAAGATTGTATTTTCTATTTGGGTTTTTTTTGGTGGTTCCAGACAGATTTTAGGATTGCTTTTTTGTTTATTTCTTTTTCTATGAAAAATGGCTTTGAGTTCTGATAGGGATTGTACTCAATCTAGGGATTGGACATTTTAACAATAATAGCTCTTCCATCCATGAATATTGAATATTTTTCCATTTATTTCTCCTTTTGTTTTTCTCTCATCTATGTCTTACAGTTTTGAATGCACAGGTCTTTCACCTTCTTGGTTAAATTCATTCCTAGGTATATTATTCTTTTTGATTCAGTTATAAATGGGATTATTTTCTTGATTTCTTTGATAGTTGTTAGTGTATAGAAATGCAACAGGTTTCTATATGTTGATTTATTTCTTTCTTATCTAATTGCTGTGACTACGACTTCCAATACTCTGTTGAGTAAAAGTGGGGAGTGTGGGCATACTTGTTTTGTTCCTGTTCTTAGAAGAAAAGCTTTGAGTTTTTCACAGTTGAGTATGATGTTAGCTGTGGGCTTGCCATATATTGCTTTTATTATGTTGAGGCACATTCCCTTTATACCCACTTTGTTGAGAGTTTTTAATCATAAACTGACATTAAAAATTGTCATATGCTTTTAATGCCTCTACTGAGCTGATCATACAATTTTTATATTTCATTTTGTTAATGTAGTGTATCATGTTGATTTGGAAATGTTGAACCATCCTTGCATCCCTAGAATAAATCTCACAGAATATGGTATATTATCCTTTCAATGTATTGCTAAATTTGATATATTAAAATTTTGTTGAGAATTTTTGCATCTATGTATATCAGGGGTATTGATCTATAATTTTCTTTTCTTGTGTTGTCTTTATCTGGTTTTGGTATAGTTAACACAGGCCATATAAAATGAGCTTGGAAATACATTCCCTCTTCTGTGTTTTGGAAGAATGTGAGATAAATTGTTATTAATTCTTCAATATATAGGCAGAGTCACAAAATACACAAAGTAAAAACTAACATGATACACACACTGACAAATAGATGATTCAGTAATAATGGGGCATTTAATGCCCTACTTTCAATAATGAAAGCTAGACAGATGATGAACAAGGAATTACAGGACTTGAACAAAACTATAAGCCAACTAAACCTAATAGATCATAGAACTCTCAACCATAAATAGTAGAACACATACTCCTGTCAAGCATATGTGGAACATTGTACAAGATAGACCATATGCTATAAACAAGTTTCAATAAATTTAAAAGTATGGGAACCATACAAGTATTTTCTCCAACTACAACTGAATTGAATTAGATATCAGTAACAGAAAGATACTTGGGAAATAAACAAAAATGTAGAAATGAACACACTTCTAAATAGCAAATGAGTAAAGGAAGAAATAAATCACAAGAGATATTATAAAACACATTAAGAAGAATAAAAATGAAAACAACATATGGAACTTGCCTAAACTGACTCAAGGAAAAATATAAAATTTGAATAGACCTGTAACAAGCAAAGACATTTCATTAGTAATTTTAAAACTTCCCCCAAAGAAAACACAAGCCGGACACAGGGCCAGATGGTATCACTGGTGAATTCTACCAAACATTTTTTAAAAAATGAACCAATCTTTCACAAACCCTTCCAAAAAATAAGTCAGTATTACTATGATACCAAAGCCAGACAAGGACATCAAAAGAAAACTGCAAACAAATGTCCTTATGAATATAGTCACAAAAATCCTCAACAAAAATACAACAAACCAAATATAACAAATAAAAAAGATTACACACCACAACTAAGTCAGATTTATCCTAGGAATGCAAGGCTGGTTCAACATATAGAAATCAATCAATAGAATAACAATAAAAAACACATGCTTATCTCAGTAGTTGTAGAAAAAGCATGCAACAAAATTCAATACCCTTCCATAATTAAAAAAATATACAACAAACCAGAAACAGAAAGTAGGTTTCTTAAACTATTCATCAAGGCCATCTATGGAAAACCTACAGGTAACATCACAATAGCAAATGACAGAAACCTTTGTTCCAAAATCAGGAATAAGACAAGGATATCTGCTGTCTCTGCTTTTATTCAAAACTTTTTTGAAGGTTCGAGCCAAAGAAATTATCTGAGAAAAATAAATAAGAGTCATCTGGGTTAGACAAAAAGTATAAAACTATATTTTTAGAGATGACATAACCTTGCACATAGAGTATTCTAAGAAATCCAGTTTAAAAACAGAAACAAAAGAAAAATGAGTTGTTCTATAAGGTTGCAGAATAGAAGATAAATATAGAAAATTTGTATATGTTAGCAATGAAAACTGAAAATAAAATTAAAACAATTGTGGTTTAATAGCATCAAAAACAAAATACTTAGGAGTAAATCTAACAATAGAAATATAAGACTTGTGTACTGAAAACTATAAAACTTCACTGAAATATTTATAATGATACCTAGATAAGTGGAAAGATAACCGTGTTAGTGAATTGGGAGACTTAATATTGTAAAGATGACATCACTACCAAAGTTGACCTACAAATGTAAAACAATTCTGATGAAAATTCAAGCTTGCTTTTTTGCAGAATCTGATGAGCTATTCCTAAAATTCATATAAAATACAATGGCCATAACAATATTGAGGAAGAATAAAGTTGGAGTACTCAGTTTCTAATTTTAAAACTTAGTAAAAAGCCACAGGAATGAAGACAATGTGGTCATGGCATAAGAAAGGTAAATACAACCATGGAATATAATTGACAGTTCAGAAATAAACCAATACATTTACAGTAAACTAACCTTTGACAGAGGTGCCAAGACAATTCCATAGGCAAAGATAATATTTTTCAATAAATTATTCAAGCACAATTGAATACCAACATGCCTAAGAGTGGATTTGGACCCTTATACCATATACAAAAATTAACCCAAAATTAGTCAAGCATCCAAATGTAAGAGCTAAAGTATAAAACAACTTGAAGAATACATGTAAATATTTGTGACCTTGGATCAGGAAATGGCTTTGTAAATATGACAACAAAATCACAATAATCAAAGAAAAATAGATAACTGACTTCACCAAAACAAAACAAAACAGAATGCTTCAAAGGACACTATCAAGAGACTGAAAATACTATCCATAGAAAGGGAAAATATGTTGCAAAGATGATATAAAGATGATTTGTGATATATTATATTTATATATATTATACATATATTTAATAATTATGCATATATTTAATTATACGTATATTTAATAATATATTTATATTAAATATATTATACATATATTTAAGAGAGAGAGAAAGAGGGGGAGAGAGAGACTATATATGTATACATAGTCACTAAGCATATGAAAAGATGCTCAACACATTGCCAGGAAGATACAAATTGAATCACAGTGAGATACCAATTCATATACACTGGAATGGGACACTCAAAAAGACAGACAATAGCAAGTGTTGGTGAGATGTAAAAATGGAAAATTGCAAGTAAGAATGTAAAATGTTGTAGCTGTCTTGGAAAACAGTTTGGCAGTTCCTTAAATGCATAGTTTTCATATGACCTGAATATCCATCTACAGAATACTGGTCGAGTAAACTATGTATGCTACATATATACAACTAAGTGTTATAAATAGCAGTAAAATAAAATGAGAGTGAGGAATATTTCTATGTATTGCTGCAGAATTATCTCCAGGGTATATTCATAAGCAAACGAACAAACAAACAAAAAACCTCAGTGGAAAATGGTGTATATTGTGTGCTATCACTTACCTAAGAAAGGGGGAGGCATGGCTTTCTTTATGAGATTGAGACAGAGGTAGTAGTGTTTTTCTTTATTGTATCTTTTATAGGTGTGACCTTCGAATTGTCTAAATATCTTACCTACTTCCAAAACAAAATTAAATTTAGAAACCAATTTTAAAGATCAAAAGCAAAATGGAATAAATGGACAAACCATTTAATTGTATTAAAATATTTTACATTTTAATACATTAAAATGTGTAAATGTATAAATATACATTAAAATGTATAAAAATATTTATATTTTCTAAATTTGAAAGAAAAACAAAAAAACATTTTTCAGAGGATTCTAGTTAGGTATTTTTGGCAATTGTCACTGCTTTGAAGTTTGTTCAATGACCTGGAGATATTTATGTAATGGTTTCATTAGTATTTTATGAATTTTACAGAATACTTCGTTGTGGCTGCATAGAACTATAACTTTTACTTGTTATCTTATTTAATCCTCACAATGGCACAGAGAGGTTTTATGCTCTGCTTTTTAAACTGTGAATACTAAGACTTGTGACCTGCTCAAGATCAGTTTTATGTTACAGTCTATGCTCTTAACCACAACTGTGGTGCCTGTTACAAAAGTGATGTTAAAGTAAAGGATATATATATATATATATAAAACATAATGGGAATTAGTACTTAGAAAATTCATGCTTCACTTTTATTATCTTTTCCATTAAGGAAAATCCTTTGCATTTCACACATCAGTTCAAGTAAGAGTTGATTCTTCTACCATAAAACAAAAGTTTGATATTTAAATATGCTTATAATATTCAAAAACAATTTCATTTATGAAGTATATGAAATATATCAGCATATTACTCTTTTAATAAAAAGAAATATATTATTAAAACATACAAAAGTCTTAACAAAAATAGTGTAAATAGGATTCAGTTTTTTTTAAATTACTATTTACTATGAAGTTTATAGGGGTAATTTGGGCCTTTTTATAGATACGCTTTGATTAAACTTAATGGGGCAGTGATATCTGATTTAAATGCATACTCCCAACATTTATCACAGTGCTTTATATATTACAGGCAGTAAATGTTTATTCAGTTAACGTATGAACTTGCCTCAAATAGGAGCAGATTCTGAAAGAAACAATAATCGTCTTTTAAATGAGTGAAGCTGATAACCAAACTCAATGTCTATTTTTCTCCATTTTTGTTTTCTATTTGTGTCATGTATTCACTTCTTCCACAGACACTCACTGAGCACCAAGTGCAGCAGGCTTTGTGCATTGGCTCTGCCCCTGTAGAGCCCTTGACATGCCTCTTCCACCAGATGAGCATCCCACCTCACCAGGAGTCCTTAGGGGCATGGCCCTGAGAGCAAGTCCACTGAGAGGTGGCACTTCCTTTTCCTGCCTCTTGTAGGTAAAACTTGCCAACTCAGAAGCACTTAGGGACCTGTCAGGCAATCTAAGTTAAAGAACTGCCTAAAGAGCCAATAGGGAGTGTTAGGGTTCCAGCAAACTGGAGACAGCAATATTTCATATCCCCCTGCTACCACTGGATAATGGGGCCAAGGTTATAAGAACTTCAAGGAAAGATAGGAAACTAGAGTTTAACTTGACCTGTCAATTTAGAAATGTTAAGTCACTGAAGAAAATAAAGCAAATTACAAAGAAGAAAGCAAAAGTAAAAAAATCACATATGAGCCCCTCCATGATTCTTGCAGAATAGATCTTGTTTGTTGACTGAATTTGGCCCGTAGACCAGCACTGCATGACCTCTACTTTAAGATATGTTCTGAGTTTCATATTCTTGTCTAGCATTCCATCTCTTCCCTAGGGAATTGATTTTGGGGAAGTTTGTACCATTCAAAAAAGGTTCCAACTGCTAGCCAGAGTCTTGGCCTTATTCTATAACCTCATCAGGACAACAGCTTAAAGTATAAATAATAGCCCAGCATCCATACAAATTTACATAAGAGTTTTTACAAATTTTCACTTCAAGACCCAGAAGCATAATTATAGCCTTCCCATGCATGTGTGTTGAAGTTGTTTCTTGCTTTTATATTCCTCAATTCTTCAGGCTTTTGATTCAGACATTTGTACAATTTTAACTCTCTAGTTTGTGTGAAATCAAGTGCACTCACACTCACACCAGAATTTTATGAAAAAAAATGGTTTGGAGGTGAATTAACACTTGCAGGGCTATAGCCTGATTTCTGTTTCTTACGTGTTTCAAGCAAAGGCATCATTGTCTCTTAGACATGAGGAAGGTTGTAGCTGCTCCTTTATGCTAAAGCATGAACTCTCAGAACTGATATACTATTACCTAGGGACTGGATCCATAGGTAAATGATCGATTTCCTTCTCATGTTTCTTACTTGCATAAGATGAAGGTGGTTGAGTTAGAGTAAGAGATTTGAACTTTGGGTTCCTTCGTCCCCATTCTGATTTAAAAGTCATGTTAGAGCTCAGGACATAACCCATTAAGAATGAGTAGTTACTAATCTCTGACAGCCACTGATCAAGGAAGCTATATCCCTGGTTAGAAGAATCATCAACCTTATTATGAGAACATTGGCCATTCAATATCTAATTCAATTTATTTCTAGTGTGTCTTCTATTCTGTAGGGACTGGAAAGTAAGAATTCCCTCAATACTAGGACTCAAGATGTGACATGGAGCCATCCCAGTTAGATGTATTTCCATGAGACTTTAATTTGGAACTGTGGAGAGGCTGGGGTGAATCTAGCAAACTGTGGTTCTGGAGCCAGTTGGTCGTCGTGGCAACACCCTAATTTCATAGGCAGCCTCTAACTAAGGCAGGGGCAGAAGCTCCTTTCACGGTCCTTGTCTGCAATTTGGTCTGGGGGTTACTCCTAGAGGCTCAGACTACAGTCTGTTTCTTCAACCACCTTCATAATTCTACAAATCATTTAAAATCCTGTAACAAACGCCTTCCAAATATGTATTGAAGTTAAGGGTGAAGTGTTAGTCACCTGGTTTGTCTGCTAGTTTGCTCTGTAGCCAGGCCAAGCATTGAGCCTCAAAGCATCATGACTGTATTTCTGGGTAAGGTAGTACGTAAGAAGAGAAACTTAATTTGAAAATGAAGGAAAGCACTTCAAAAGGGAAGAACTCCTGGACCAAGCACCTTACTGCTACTGTCAGAGGTACTGTCTCCAGTGATCCAGTCATGTCAGATGGGACTCCTAGTCTCCTCCTACTAACATATAGCTCCCCAAGAAATTTATAGTGGCCTGGGAATGGGGTTGGGGAGAGTTGGATAATTGTGATTTGCCAGTGACTGACTAGTCATGCATCACATAAAATCCCCAAGTGCTGTAAAGTTCAGGGGCTCCTTAGCTTCTCCCATTTCTGAACACGCTAGGGATGGCTCTGAGGATCTGAGCTGAGAGATCCATAGGCACCCATTCTATGAGGCTTCCACTAGTACCTGCAGCCTAAGCAGACCTGCACTCTGCAAGTGTGTGGTCTCTAACCTTGGACGGACCTTGGCTTCACCTTACATGCTCTCTGTATAGCCTAGGTCACCTCTCTTCATTTCACACAACAATTTAAAGCCTTCACCACTCTATGTTAACACTTCCACCCTGCCTCTGACTTAGCAAGCAGCTGGAGGCCCTCCAGCAGGAACACATTAGCCTCTTTCCTTTTGTCACATCCAGAGGCTTTGCGCACCTGCCTCATCTTCCCCACCTTATTTCCTTCTGCTTTCAGGAGAAGGAGACTCTCCTACTGGTCTAAGGCCGAACCCTCCATCTGCTCTCCGGATCCCGTCCCTCCCGTCTCCACAGGAGACTGGACCACTGTCTTCTCTTTCTCTGTATCACCAGTCCCTTGCCCACTATGGGCTCTTCCTCCTTACATGTACATATGATTAGTTCTCTCCCACATTAAATAATTCATCCTTTCCTCTGTCCACACTAACTATTGGCCAATACCTTGTCTTTCTTCATTGTCTAAAATTCTTAAAAGTTTTGTGGGCATGTCCTGGCTGAAATACTTGACCTTAAGAATGTTGAAAACCTGAACAGTAGACATTAGAAACCCAGTTATTCCCAAACTGCAAGAAAGTATTTTTTTTTCTCTAAGGGAAGAATAAAATGTTCCTTTGTTCTGTAAAAACTGCTTAATTGGACTTTTTAATGGATAAATAAAAAAACAAGTATTCACCTATTGCTCTTGTGGAGCACAGGGACTATTAACCCAAATCTGATGTTCTCTTTACCCTCAGAAGTTAAATGTTCTATTGATAATATAAGTTGTTCTGTATTCTTGGAGCAGATTACCATCTCTGAGATGGTCTTTGTGTTTGTTATGTAGTGGGAGAAGCTGAGAACTATTTTTTGGTCCTAAATAAGTTTAGAATGCCCAATACTGCAAAGTGTTGCTTTTTGTTGGGGGGAGTTGTAGGCATTCTTACTCAAGAGGTTAAGGAAAGAGATAAAGAAGGCTGTTGTATGTCTGCAGAAAGGATATGGAATCACTAGCAGGTGCATTACTTGCATCTGCAGAGAGTTTGCAAAGGAACCAAACTGGTTCCAAAATCCAATGTTATGTAAATCTAATTAATGCAGAAACCACTGATATTGGATAAGTTGTCCTGCTGTGTTCCTTATGCTAATGAATGCCTCACTCAGAAACCTGAATAGCATCCCTGACCCTTTCCTCTTTTTTCTTTGACTTACCATTTCAGTTGATGGCTAAATAATATTAATTTCCTTAATATCTTTTTATTCATTCTCCTCCTCCTCTTCCTCATTGTCACTCCCTTAGTTCCCCATCTCATTTTCTCTTTGTTAATGAACAGAAACTAACACTTGTGAGTACAAGTGGCAATGACTTTCTCCCAGACCTTGTGCAAAGGGTGTTCTCTCTGCTTGGGATGCGATTGCTCACATGGTCTGCTTACCTCACTTCTGCTCTCTTTTAGGACATGATCCATGGATGATCACCTCCAGAAAGCTCTGCCTGAACCCTGCTATAAATCAGGTGCTCTTCTATCTTGTGCTGTATTGGCACCACTTGTCATGTGGTTTTATGATTGCCTCCTTGTTCTCTTTTCCTGCATTACACTGCAAACAGCCTGAAGGCAGTGACTCTGGATGTACGTGGATGTATGAGGCATTCATCTCTTACACTCTATTCCTAGCACCTAGTACATTGTCTGAAATATAGAAATGTTTTTAAAAAATATTTTTGAGTAAGTGAATAACACCAGCTGTTAGTGACTTTTCCCTTAATTCTGTATCATTTTAGTCTGCCATTATTGTATATTGACAAACTATCAAGCGATGACAGCATATTGACAAGTTAGTCAATATTTACTTTCTGTTCTCAGTGTCTAGCTTTCAGTAAGTGTTCACTAAATATTTTTAAATGAATATACAGTTTTTAACTAATAAGATACTGAATCAAATATTAAATATTTCTTTAAATTTTTTCTTTAAAAGTGTATATTCTTCCAGGAAAATTTCTGTGCCTCAAAGTTCAGAACTACTTTTTTATATCTTCTGACTCATTAAAGATAAAAGTGGTTATGTTATGGTAAGTTCTCAGGGATCCATTTCTATCATGTATGACAGTGGCATTGGGACAGTTCTCCTATTCCAGCTATGACCAATGAGTTATTTTTTATATATTTCCTGTAGATTTATAATCATCTAAACCTCATTTGGTACCAAAAAGCAACGAGGGCATTGTATACCACAAGAGCTAAGAGTTCATGAAACAACAAAGATAAAAACAATAAATCTTAAAAATGAGTCTCTTAAAAGTCTTTCACAAAAGCTCTGAGGAATACCTCCAGGAAAATGCAGACAGAGCTTTTCTAAAGTTCTAGATTTCCAAAACTACTTTGGGTACGTGTAAAGCCTCAATGGCTTTAGCTCATGTGATTAAGTTAGATAATACCAAAGATATTTGCTTATTTTATATATTTTCACAAACCTGGATTGAAATTATAATATCTAGCTTATGGGGTATAGTAAAATAAAGTACAAAACATGGAATTAACTAAGGACTTTAGCAGGAGACCTATTTTTGCCATTTCTCCATAATGATACACAAATCACTGTAAGTCACTCTGTGACTCAAAAGCAAAGTGAGATTTATCAGTAAAGTGGAGATTTTAATAATGTATCTCACAGGATCTGATTATATAAGAGCCCAATCAGTGATCGTCTTCATTGTTACTATACACTTATGTAAACTATTTCTTGCAATGCTTTGTTAACTCTCAAAGCCTCTTGAACAATGGGGAGTTCTTAATATCTGCTTGATAAATAGGTTGGAGTAACCATTTCCACTAAATTTCTTGTAAAGTTTTGCCATTTATTACAGACATAAGCTGGTTGAACAAATAAAAGGTCAAAGTAACTACAGAAGGAACACCATAGCCCACATAGTCCACAGAGTAAAATAGACATGAAAATATAAAAAGATGCAAAATAAAAATCTATTTATTCATTTTAAAACTATTTACTGATATCTGTATATGCAAAGTGCCATTGTGAACGTTCACAGAGCAAAGAGGGTGCTCCCTCTCTGAGTTTGGAGTCTAGTTGGAAATATTAGACATGCTGAGATAAGTGGGCTAATATAAGACCTAAGAGACCTATTTTTTCTTGTCTGTTTTATATCACAAATTTCCTTCCACAATATACTAAGGTCAACTGTGGATCAATCTATAGTTAGTTGTGTGCATTTTGCTTAAAAAAAAATTCTACCAGAAGGATTACTATAGGTTTTAAAGAATAATTATGGCAAATCTGGTAAAAAGTAACCACAGCATAAAGTCTGAATTGTGTTCTACAGACAGAATGCATGATTTTTTTGGTTGAAGCTCTTTAGGCAAATAGCTCTCATATATTAGCTTCCAGTTTTCTTATTTATAAAATATGAAAGATAGTAGGAACCGGGTCACCACTTTTCTTTTTCACGGAGACATATGGAATTAAAGAGACACATAAGGTAAAGGAAGGGAGGTAATGCCTTTGTGATGTAGATATTATTAACACGTGAAGAGATAAAGATTTAGGAAGATTTTAGGAAAAACCTATAAAAGGCTATACAAGGGAGCCGCTGAGTTGTTCCAAGGTTCAGCTGATAGTCATTTTCCTTTTGGAAATAAACAAGAAAGGTAATTCTTGCATTTGCTGCTTGACCCTCTTCACAGTTTTATATAGTGCTTAACCATTTAGTCCCTGGGTACAGTATCTGCACGATAATTCTAACTTTATTGAGCATAAATATAAGCCATACTTGTTCAAGTGCAGATTTGGGGATTCCTTTATACTCCCATACTGATTCACTTTATCTAGTGTGGGACCCAGGAATCTGCAGTTTTAATAACCGCTCTTCAGGTGATTTCATTGCAGGTGATCTATAGATCACATTTTGGGATACACCTATCTCCATCATGTGAGGGATTTTAACAGAAAGCCAATATATCATTCAGTTTTGTAGAACCTAACATATTAACAGTGTCTAGGTCCTATCAAAATACCTAATTAAATATGTTGTATCAAGCTGAAATGACCTAAAAGTTTAATCTGATTTGATTTATTTGGGTAAAGGTGATCATTGTCCAAAAGAGATTTAATACATATCACTATATGCATATATGCAAGGTGGATGTTTGCTTTCTGTGGCAGATGAAAGCAGGACACTATCACTGGTCAAAGAATATAACAATTCATGAATTTTCAGCTAGGTTTGATTTTAAAATCCTTAAGGAAAGATATCAATTTAGTAGATCAAAAAGAACAGAGAAATACCTGGATTAGGTTTAAATAAATTGTCTGTAAATTTAATTCTAGGAAAAAAAGACAAAACAAAGACTTTTAAGGCCATAAGATAATCTCTCCATAAATCTTTGCATAATCCATTCTTTAGAAATCATAGAGGAAGGTGTTCAATTGATGCTTTTGTAAATTTCTATTCTGTCTCCTCATTAAATTGACCTCAGCTTTAAATTGATCTGCTTAGCATACCACCATTGACTTTATATCTGAAAGTATCTAATCGCCCTCTGTCTAACCCAGAAGTAGTAATAAATTAATGGACAGAAATGATTCACAGATTCTTTCAGGTTACTGAAGCTTCTTGCAATCTTTTTCGATATAAACATTAAAGGGCTAGCAATTTTTCTGTTTGCTTATTTTTAATGCTGCAGTAACAAAATATTTATAGTAGTATGGTAATATGTAAAAAGAATGTTAAGTTCAAAGGCAAAATAAGAGGGCAGACCAGGGGCTTTTCTGCTTGCATCAGAAGTTTGAATCTTTGAGATGCAGCCTCTGTGTGTCAGAAAACCAGATACTTTTCCAAGCATCATCTTTAGTGCCATTTCCACCTTATGGATTACTGCATGACTGATGCATAATGTGAGCATTGGTATGCCACATTCCAACATGGATTCCAGGAACAGATGCAGAATTTTTCTGGAGAAAATAGCTACTACCACTGTGTACCAATGTATATCTACTACCACTGTGTACCAATGTATATCTGAAGTCTACTTGGCTCAAAATTAGCCAGGAACTTGAAGATCCAGTTAGTTTAATCTTTCACTTAATGATGGGTCTCTTCTTTAGTCAACTTTTCTGCTGTTATTAAAAATTCAACCACATTAGAGGCTTTGGCTTGTAGTCATAAAAGCAGATCGCTGGAACTCAAATTTCTTTTTAGAGAATTGCATATATTTTAGGAAAAATCTAGAAAGCATTATTTTACACCGTATCTTTAATGCTCTTTAGAAGGAGCAAGCTTTCTGTAAATGTAAAGAATTTATTAAGAGTCATAGCAATATTGTTTTAAATACAATTAATGAAAACAATGGAAGAAGGGTGGAGCCAACATGGCGGCATGAGTAGGACAGTGGGAATCTCCTCCCAAAAACATACATACTTTTGAAAATACAACAAACACAACTAGCCCTAAAAGAGAGACCAGAAGATGCAGGACAGTGGCCAGACTGCAGCTACACGAGTGAGAACCCAGCGACTGGTGAAAGGGGTAAGATACAAGCCCCGGCCCGGCGGGACCCGAGCGCCCCTCCCCCCAGCTCCCAGCGGGAGAAGAATAGGCAGAGCGGGAGGGAGACGGAGCCCAGGACTGCTGAACACCCAGCCCCAGCCACCCCCACCAGAGCACAGACATAGTGCGTGGGCGGAGGGCCCTGGATACTGTGGGAACAGAGCAGTAAGACTTCTGAGCGGGTGCCGAAGCTGATGCCTCTGTGACAAAGAAAAGCGGGGGCTTTTTGAAAGTCTTAAAGGGACAGGGACTTAACAGCTTGACGGAAACAAGCCAGGTCACAGTACAGCAGCTGGAAATTACAGGGAAAACCAGGCGCACTAACCTCCTGGGCAACAGCTCTGAGACACCTCACGGAGGTAAACAGTCAAGCAGCCCCCCCATCCATTACCCCACCGGGCGCTGCGAAAGCAGAGAAGCAGCCTGAGACAAATTCCGCCCACAGAAAGGGAAATTTCTCCCTTCCGGCCGGGCAAGACACAAAGACCCACTCTACATGCAATTACCCAACACAAGCCACTAGGGGTCGCAGTTGTCCCAGTAAAGAAAGGCCAGTAGCAAGTGAAAATTTTGACCCTCCCAGCTGACAGTCAATAGCACCTGTCAACATGAAAAGGCAAAAAAATATGATCCAGACAAGACTAACCCAGACAGCTTCGGCATCTGCTACATCTTCCCCTGAGAAGGAATCTGCGGAGATAGATTTAGCCAGTCTTCCTAAAAAAGAATTCAAAACAAAAGTCATAACCATGTTGATGGACTTGCAGAGAAATATGCAAGAACTAAGGAAGGAGAATTCAGAAATAAAACAAGCTCTGGAAGGACTTCAAAACAGAATGGACTAGATGCAAGAGACCATTAATGGACTAGAAAACAGAGAACAGGAATGCAGAGAAGCTGATGCAGAGAGAGATAAAAGGATCTCCAGGAATGAAAGAATTTTAAGAGAGCTGAGTGACCAAACGAAAATGAACAACATAAGAATTATAGGTAGTCCAGAAGAAGTAGACAGAGAAAAGGGGATAGAAAATGTCTTTGAAGAAATAATTGCTGAAAACTTCCACAAACTAGGGGAAGAAATGGCCTCTCAGACTACAGAGGTAAACAGAACTCCCATGACAAGGGATCCAAGGAGGGCAACACCAAGACACATAATAATTAAAATGGCAAAGATCAAAGACAAGGACAAAGTATTAAAGGCAGCCAGAGAGAAAAAAAAGGTTACCTACAAAGGAAAACCCATCAGGCTATCATCAGACTTCTCAACAGAAATCCTACAGGCCAGAAGAGAGTGGCATGATATACTTAATGCAATGAAACAGAAGGGCCTCGAACCAAGACGACTGTATCCAGCACGAATATCATTTAAATATGAAGGAGGGATTAAACAATTCCCAGACAAGCAAAAGTTGAGGGAATTTGCCTCCCACAAACCACCTCTACAGGGCATCCTACAGGGACTGCTCTAGATGGGAGCACTCCTAAAAAGAGCACAGAACAAAACATCCAACATATGAAGAAGGGAGGAGGAGGAATAAGAAGGGAGAGAAATAAAGAATCATCAGACTGTGTTTATAATAGCTCAACAAGCGAGTTAAGTTAGACAGTAAGATAGTAAAGAAGCTAACCCTGAACCTTTGGTAACCACAAACTTAAAGCCTGCAATGGCAGTAAGTACATACCTTTCAATAATCACCCTAAATGTAAAAGGACTGAATGCACAAATCAAAAGACACAGAGTAATAGAATGGATAAAAAAGCAAGATCCATCCATATGCTGCTTACAAGAGACTCACCTCAAACCCAAAGACATGCACAGACTTTAAGTCAAGGGATAGAAAAAGATATTTCATGCAAACAACAGAGAGAAAAAAGCAGGTGTTGCAATATTAGTAAAAGACAAAACAGACTTCAAAATAAAGAAAGTAACAAAAGATAAAGAAGGACATTACATAATGATAAACAGCTCAGTCCAACAAGAGGATATAACCATTATAAATATATATATACCCAATACAGGAGCACCAACATATGTGAAACAAATACTAACAAAACTCAAGGAGGAAATAGAATGCAATGCATTCATTCTGGGAGACTTCAACACACCACTCACTCCAAAGGACAGATCCACCAGACAGAAAATAAGTAAGGACACAGAGGCACTGAACAACACACTAGAACAGATGGACCTAATAGACATCTACAGAACTCTACATCCAAAAGCAACAGGATACACATTCTTCTCAAGTGCACATGGAATATTCTCCAGAATAGACCACATACTAGGACACAAAAAGAGCCTCAGTAAATTCCAAAAGATTGAAACCCTACCAACCAACTTTTCAGACCACAAAGGCATTAAACTAGAAATAAACTGTTCAAAGAAAGCAAAAAGGCTCACAAACACATAGAGGCTAAACAACACGCTTCTAAATAATCAATGGATCAATGACCAAATCAAAATGGAGATCCAGCAATATATGGAAACAAATGACAACAACAACACTAAGCCCTTCTTAGTGGGAAGGGACTTCTGTGGGACACAGCAAAAGAGTCTTAAGAGGAAAGTATATAGCAATCCAAGCATCTTTAAAAAAGGAAGAGCAATCCCAAATGAACGGTCTAATGTCACAATTATCGAAATTGGAAAAAGAAGAACAAATGAGGCCTAAGGTCAGCAGAAGGAGGGACATAATAAAGATCAGAGAAGAAATAAATAGAATTGAAAAGAATAAAATAATAGCAAAAATTAATGAAACCAAGAGCTGGTTCTTCGAGAAATAAAAAAAATAGATAAGCCTCTAGCCAGACTTATTAAGAGGAAAAGAGAGTCAACACAAATCAACGGTATCAGAAACGAGAAAGGAAAAATAACGACGGACCCCGCAGAAATACAAAGAATTATTAGAGAATACTATGGAAACCTATATGCTAACAAGCTGGGAAAACCTAGGAAGAAATGGACAACTTCCTAGAAAAATACAACCTTCCAAGACTGACCCAGAAAGAAACAGAAAATCTAAACAGACCAATTACCAGCAACGAAATTGAAGCGGTAATCAAAAAACTACCAAAGAACAAAACCCCCGGGCCAGATGGATTTACCTCGGAATTTTATCAAACATACAGGGAAGACATAATACCCATTCTCCTTAAAGTTTTCCAAGAAATAGAAGAGGAGGGGATACTCCCAAACTCCTTCTATGAAGCTAACATCACCCTAATACCAAAACCAGGCAAAGACACCACCAAAAAAGAAAACTACAGACCAATATCCCTGATGAACGTCGACACAAAAATACTCAACAAAATTTTAGCAAACCGAATTCAAAAATACATCAAAACCATTGTACACCATGACCAAGTGGGATTCATCCCAGGGATGCAAGGATGGCACAACATTCGAAAGTCCATCAATATCATCCACCACATCAACAAAAAGAAAGACAAAAACCACATGATCATCTCCATAGATGCTGAAAAAGCATTTGACAAAGTTCAACATCCATTCATGATAAAAACTCTCAGCAAAATGGGAATAGAGGGCAAGTACCTCAACATAATAAAGGCCATCTATGAAAAACCCACAGCCAACATTATATTGAACAGCGAGAAGCTGAAAGCTTTTCCTCTGAGATCGGGAACTAGACAGGGATGCCCACTCTCCCCACTGTTATTTAACATAGTACTGGAGGTCCTAGCCACGGCAATCAGACAAAACAAAGAAATACAAGGAATCCAGATTGGCAAAGAAGAAGTTAAACTGTCACTATTTGCAGATGACATGATACTGTACATAAAAAACCCTAAAGACTCCACCCCAGAACTACTAGAACTGATATCGGAATACAGCAAAGTCTCAGGATACAAAATCAACACACAGAAATCTGTGGCTTTCCTATATACCAACAATGAACCAACAGAAAGAGAAATCAGGAAAACAACTCCATTCACAATTGCATCAAAAAGAATAAAATACCTAGGAATAAACCTAACCAAAGAAATGAAAGACTTATATTCTGAAAACTACAAGTCACTCTTAAAAGAAATTAAAGAGGACACTAACAGATGGAAACTCATCCCATGCTCGTGGCTAGGAAGAATTAAAATCGTCAAAATGGCCATCCTGCCCAAAGCAATATACAGATTTGATGCAATCCCTATGAAACTACTAGCAACATTCTTCAATGAACTGGAACAAATAATTTAAAAATTCATATGGAACCACCAAAGACCCCGAATAGCCAAAGCAATCCTGAGAAAGAAGAATAAAGTAGGGGGGATCTCACTCCCCAACTTCAAGCTCTATTATAAAGCCATAGTAATCAAGACAATTTGGTACTGGCACAAGAACAGAGCCACAGACCAATGGAACAGACTAGACAATCCAGATATTAACCCAGACATATATGATCAATTAATATTTGATAAAGGAGCCATGGACATACAATGGCGAAATGACAGTCTCTTCAACAGATGGTGCTGGCAAAACTGGACAGCTACATGTAGGAGAATGAAACTGGGCCATTGTCTAACCCCATATACAAAAGTAAACTCAAAATGGATCAAAGACCTGAATGTAAGTCACGAAACCATTAAACTCTTGGAAGAAAACATAGGCAAAAACCTTTTAGACATAAACATGAGTGACCTCTTCTTGAACATATCTCCCCGGGCAAGGAAAACAACAGCAAAAATGAACAAGTGGGACTATATTAAGCTGAAAAGCTTCTGTACAGCAAAAGACACCATCAATAGAACAAAAAGGAACCCTACAGTATGGGAGAATATATTTGAAAATGACACATCCGATAAAGGCTTGACGTCCAGAATATATAAAGAGCTCACACGCCTCAACAAAGAAAAAACAAATAACCCAATTAAAAAATGGGCAAAGGAACTGAACAGATGGTTCTCCAAAAAAGAAATACAGATGGCCAACAGACACATGAAAAGATGCTCCACATCGCTAATTATCAGAGAAATGCAAATTAAAACTTCAATGATGTATCACCTCACACCAGTAAGGATGGCTGCCATCCAAAAGACAAACAACAACAAATGTTGGCGAGGCTGTGGAGAAAGGGGAACCCTCCTACACTGCTGGTGGGAATGTAAGTTAGTTCAACCATTGTGGAAAGCAGTATGGAGGTACATCAAAATGCTCAAAACAGACATACCATTTGACCCAGGAATTGCACTCCTAGGAATTTACCCTAAGAATGCAGCAATCAAGTATGAGAAATACCAATGTACCCCTATGTTTATTGCAGCACTATTTACAATAGCCAAGAATTGGAAGCAACCTAAATGTCCATCGAAAGATGAATGGATAAAGAAGAGGTGGTACATATACACAATGGAATACTACTCAGCCATAAGAAAAGGGCAAATCCAACCATTTGCAGCAACATGGATGGAGCTGGAGGGTATTATGCTCAGTGAAACAAGCCAAGCAGAGAAAGAGAAATACCAAATGATTTCACACATCTGTGGAATATAAGAACAAAGGAAAAACTGAAGGAACAAAACAGCAACAGAATCACAGAACTCAAGAATGGACTAACAGGTACCAAAGGGAAAGGGACTGGGGAGGATGGGTTGGTAGGGAGGGATAAGGGGGGGCAGAAAAAGAGGGGTATTAAGATTAGCATCCATAGCGGGGTGGAAGAAAGGGGAGGGCTGTACAACACAGAGAAGACAAGTAGTGATTCTACAACAGTTTGCTACGCTGATGGACAGTGACTGTAAAGGAGTAAATAAGGGGGGACCTGGTATAGGGGAGAGCCTAGTAAACAAAGTATTCGTCATGTAAGTGTAGATTAATGATAAAAAAAAAAAAAAAGCAGTTCCTGTGTGGTGACCTCTAATGAGTTCTACACAATGATATAAAGGGCATATAAAAGTGTAGGCAAAGGGTCTGTTTGTGTTTATACAGAGGATCAAAGCGTAATTTGGCTACTCCGAAAATGAACTAAGATACGATATGAAAAAGAACTTCCAACATCGGCACTCTCAGGAAGACTCATGACAGAAGATGATCAGCAAAAAAAAAAAACCCCAACAAAGATCCACGCACTGCTACAGCTGTAGATGCACTCATCCCACCAGTTCCTGGACTTGCCATGGGAATGAGGAAGGAGATATCTAAGCTGGCCTGTGCATACAGTAAAACAACAAATTTGACTGGATCTATACTGTTGGAACTCAACCAAGAATTAGGAGAAGTGCAAATTGTAGCGCTCCAAAATCTTACAACTACAGACTATCTACTGTTAAAAGAACATATGGGATGTGAACATTCCCCAGGAATGGGTTGTTTTAATTTGTCTGATTTCTCTCATACTGTTCAAGTTCAGTTGGACAATATCCACCATGTCATAGATAAGTTTTCACAAATGCCTAAGGTGCCTAACTGGTTTTCTTGGTTTCACTGGAGATGGCTGGTAATTACAGGTATGCTTTGGTTAGGTAACTATATTCCTATTATGTTAATGTGTGTGCACAATTTAATTAGTAGTTTAAAACCTATCCATGCTGAAGTTACTCTACAAGAAGATATGTCAAAGAAATAAACAATCTTCCCAGGTTTTCTTCTGCCTGCTACTTCTATAGCTTTTCTTCTTCCTACCTAATCACAACCTTTAAATAGAACTCGTGCCACATGTCGAATTTACCGAGTATCATAATTCTTCCAAGTGGTAAAGATGCCTCAAGACAAATGCTGGGCATAGAAGCCACAGGGCATAAATATGCAAAGAAGTAAAAAGCTAACCTTTTCAAACAATAAGGCTTCTCTCTCACTTACCAACTTAACATTTCCCTGTATGGCCCCAGAAGATGACTGGTTAGCCAGAGACGGGTAAGATTCCTCAAGGGAGGAACAACCTAAGACAGGCACAGTCCCAGGGGGCCATCTGGTGAGAAAATGGGGATCAACAGAGGTGAGGCTTAGAACCTCACCCCCCCTGTTCTGAGAGAAATCTTCTGCATACATGGATGTTTATTGCCCTCGTCTAGCTCGGATTAACACATAGTCTACAGGCACACACCTGATCGTCTACATTTGCTCTCTTACAACACTAAACTCTGTTTTCTACCTTTATCTTGTATCTACCTACCACTTCAGCATTTTATTAAAAATAATAATAATAAAGAGAGAAATGTGGTATCCACATATAAATCAAGTTTAAAAATCAAATGAATATTCATATTTGAACTGACTGTTTATAGTTCATAATGCATGAACAAAACCGAAAGCTTCTGTGATGACTGCCCTTGCACTGTTCACTATGTAACGTATTCACTATGTAAGAATTTGTTCTCCATGTAAGAATTTGTTCGTTATGCATCAGAAGATTGGAGACTGACGAAAATTAGGCTTGGGGTGGATTAATGATTGTGCATTGAGTATTGACCCCCCTATACAGAAATTTATTGTTGTTAACCACTATTTGATCAATAAATATGAGAGATTCCCTCACAAAAAAAAAAAAAAAATATATATATATATATATATAAACACACTTCCAATTGTAAAATAAATAAGTAACCGGTATGTAATGTATAGCATAAGGAATATAGTCAAAATATTGTAACAACTTGGTATGGTGATAGCTGGTACCTAGAATTATCATGTATATAAACGTTGAATCACTGTGTTGTACACCTGAAACTAATGTAATGTAATACTGTCTGTCAACTATCCTTCAATAAAAAAAAAAAAAAAGAAAGAAAACAATGGAAATAGTTTACAATTAGTGAACAATCAGTAGTACTAGACACTGTGATAAGTGCTTTATATTTAATCCTTTCAATAATGTTATGGGAAAAGTGGGAAAACAGGGCTCAGAAGAGTTGAGCAACCTGCCCAATTTCACATGACCAGGACAAGGCAGAGCAAGCAAGACACTAACTTTGCTTGACTTAGAAGCCCATGATCTTTCTCACTGAGCCATTAGCTGCTCCTTTTTAATAATACTGCTTTAGATAGTGAAGGAAAATCAGAACAATCAGTTTCCATCACTTCTCCATTGAACCCCGACATCCATCCCAGTATTAAGGAGAGTCATATGTATGGAATGGAAAGAGCATGGGCTTAGGAATTGAATCAGATCTCCTATTTACTCTTTGTATAGCTTTAGAAAATATACCTTACCTTTTGAAAATATACCTTTACTTTTCAACTTCATCTACAAAGTGGGAATAAAATAATCTACCTCAATAGCAGATGCTAAGTTTTGTCTTCCCCTTCCTTCAGTATAGAATGAAAGAGTGATGGGGGTAGGGCAGATATACAGAAGGAGAGGAAATTTATCTTATTCCCACCACTGTATTACATGAACCACTCCCAACCCTAAATAGCTGCCTTAGATATGGCTGACCCCTCAGGTTGAACCTGAGACATTAAATCTATTACAAAGGCAGATTAATGATAGCAATGAAGAAAAAAAAGATTATGTAGATCTGGCTATCCAGCTATTAATTTATGTCACTTCTAATATTCCTGGGTATTAATTCTATAGAAACACATTCTCCCAATTCATCCAATGCCCTACATTGCTAATTTTCAAGGGAATATTCAGCCTGAATATTGAACATATTTAATCAGAGAACTCTTGGCTTAAGAACAACTTGATTGAATATTAACAATGTATTTTTATTGCATATTTAATTCCAAGGACATAAGAATATTTTAGTATAATCAAAGCATTAATCACCATATTTATTCAATTATTTTGAATAGGTTAAGTGAGATTAGTCATACCACTTCTTTATTGTGTATGGTATGTAATCTAATAATGGATTAACACACTATATATGTTTCCAACCTTGTTTTATTCTTTTAGTTCCAGAGTATTTCACCTTTGGAATTTTTAAACTTATATCTTCAATCCTTTGTTTCTAGTTAATTGATTAATGCAAGTTTTCCTTTATTTTTCTTTAAGATAGAAATAATCTTCTTTTTGTGCTATTAATTTTATTTTCATCTAACCTTTTAAAGGCCAACACATTTGTCATGTTTATAGCTGAATGCCAAGACCAGCTTTGAATTAAGCAGAGATAGAAGATATTTAGCTTACCTGACATGACTACTCAATTTCTATTCTGGAGAATGATCCTGATTTGAGGGCAGTAGGGGAAATTTGTTGGAGTCCTGAGCTTGCAGTAATCTGTATCTCAGTTGTGATCCTGCCTTTCGGTCTATCCCTTTGCTTTGTAGGGGCACAATTTCTTTATGAAACTCATGGAGTTAACATTGGATTCACTTTTACTTCCTTTCTACCTGAAAAACCATGGGATTCTATGGTTTTTGTGGATCCATGCAACTCTTTAATATCAATAAATACCCATGGACACTATAAATTTATCTTATACCACATGCATAGCCTTTGTCAAGCACTCTTAGATACAGGTGAATTTGGCATAATCTTTACAAATTCTACCTTAGTAGCACCTCACTGTATTTGGGTAAAGCTGGTACCCCTAGGTTGGAGGCAAAATCTTGCATAGTTCAGGATGATTTGTAGAAGTCCTCACAGATTTCTTACAGGTGCTTTCTGTTCCTTGTTTATTCTTATTCTTCCCTAAGAGATGGAACCACATACTGAGTGCTAGTTCATGACAATGATTCCAGAAGGCCAACAGTTGACACATGTATAGTAATATTATTATTAGGTCCTTGTCACAGATCATGGTTGCTCTTAAATTTTCAGTATGCATCATTCTACACTGAAAAGGCACAATCAAGTACTAGAATAATGGTCCCTTTGTTATTTTTCTCTTAACTTCTTCACTTCCACTCAATCAGTTGTAATAGTCTATCTCTACTGATGTTTCTAACACTTCCTACTTTAGTATTAACAGTAAATTTAATTAACACATTGTAACCCCCTTCTGTTTCCTTAATAAACATCTCAAATTATTAGACTCAAACTAGCCCTGCAGCACCAACCATAACAACATCCCCACAGAAAGAATCCTCATTTATCATTGACTTTGATTTTTAGTCTTTGAGGCATTTTATTTAAAAAAAAAATCCTTTGTAGCTGTGTTCTTAGTTAACATACATTGAGTATATTTTTGAACTAGAATGTTTTTATGGGATTAATGATGCTCATTGCAGTGCACTGATATAAAATGAACTGGTAGGATTTGTGAAGAGTAAAATCAGCCCGCTCATTTTACATTAAGTTATAATATTCTAAGTTCATTCATTTCTTTTTACTTTGTTTTAATTGTTTTCTTCCAGTTGCTTTGCACAGATTGAGAGGACATTATTTATAGGAATCCTCACTCTTAGGAAACTCCTAATTACTTATAGATGACCAGTGAATATTCAAAAGAACCATGCCTTTTCTTTATATCCTTTCTTTATATTTCTTTTAGTCATATGTATGCTCATTTTTTATTGATGTTATTGAATGATATCTGAAAGAACAGGGTTGTCAGTCCCTTGAGAACCAAAGTCATATCATTCATTCATATTCAGCACAGAGGTTTAAATAGCAGATATTTAGTTATTTCTGGCATCCCCTCTTCCCCCCCATAGACAGTAAGCCCACTGGTACTGTATAAACTGGGCAAACAGTTCTTGTCACATTTTAGCTGTTTCTCTCTCCTCTCTCAACCTCAATCGCGTGTTATTCATATTAATGTATGTTCATTTAAATATTTTTTCATTGACGTGTAATTTATTTTCAGTGAAATGGACAGATTTTAAGTGTAGGGTTTGATGAATTTTGACAAAATTCATAAACATATGTAATCCTCATATTATCAAAATAAAGAACATTTTCGTTATCCCAGGTAGTTTCCTCATGTCTCCTCCCAGTCAAAACCTCCCTGCCAGAGCAATCACTCTTCTGATTTAACAGTTTTGCCTGCTCTGGAACTTCAAGCAACATACACTCTTGTGTCTGGCAGTTTTTACCAGTTTTTGAGATTTATCCTTATTGCTTCTCCATCAGGAGTTTATTTCTTAATATGAATGGGTATTGAACATACCAAAATTTTAAATGCATGCTCCTATTGTTGGAGAATTAGAATGAGTTTGAAACAGCACTGTTTATAGCTTTAAGTTGTCATGATTAAAGTGCCATGAACATTCCTGTACAAGGGGTGTGTGTACACCATTTCTCTTAGGCAAATACCTGGAAGTAGAAATGCTAGGCTATAAAAGTAGTTACACTTTTAGCTTTTATGAGAAACTGCCAGATTGAGTTCCAAAGCAGTTATACCAATCTACACTCTCACTAGCAGAACAAAAGAGTTCCAGTGCCTCTAAATCCTTGCCAACATTTGGCATTGTCGGTCTTTTAAATTTTATCTTAATGAGAATGTGTAATTGCACAGCTACTTTGTGAAAGTTTAGTGGTTCATCAAAATGCTAAACATAGTTACCATATGACCCAACAATTCTATTCTAGGTATATATCCAATAAAAATTAAAACATTTCCCCACAGAAACCTGTATGTGTTCGTCATACTAGCATTATTCATCATAATGAGAAAGTGAAAAGAGCCTAATGTTCATCAGTGAATAAGTGAATAAATAAAATGTGGTGTATTCATACAATGGAATATTAGCAATAAAAGGAACAAAGTATTTATACATAGTAAAACTTGGATAAACCTTGAAAAATTATGCTAAGTGAAAGAAGCCAGTCACAAAGATTACATATAGTGTGATTCCATTTATTTGAAATGTCCAGAACAGGAAAAAAATCTACAGAAACAGAAAATAGATTTATGGTTATTTGGAGCTTGTGGGGATAAGTGGAAATGAGAAATGACTGTTAATAGCTATGGGATTTCTTTTGGGGAGGACAGAATGTTCCAAAATTGATAGTGGAGATGGTTGCACGACCCTTTGAATATACTAAAAAACATTGAATTATATGCTTTGTATGGGTGAATTGTATGTCATGTAAATTATATCTCAAAGCTGTTTTTCTAGAAAGGGCCTATGCAGAGCGGGTAAGTAAGTACAAAGACCCTGAGCCAGGAACATGCCTAGTATGATTAAGGAGCAAGAGGAAGCTCTGTGTATCTTGAGTGGACTCAACACAGCAGAGAAAGTACTGGGCAATGAAGCTGGAAAGGTAGGCAGAGGCCAGCATACAAGGGCTGTGTAGCCCTTAAGAGAGGAGCTTATATTTTATTATGAATGTTGTGGGAAACCTCTGGAGGGTCTGGTCAGAGAAGTAGCATGATCTGATGGGTCCTTTAAAAAAAAAAAATCACCTTGCTGCCTAAATGGGATGGAAGCTACAGAATGGAAACAGGGAGAGCAATTAGGAGGCTCTGGCAGAAGTCTGCATAGGAAATGGTTGTGGGGGGACCAGAATGAAAGCTGTGAAGGTCGTGAGAAGTGGTTGGACTTGGGATTTATTTTGAAGTTGAAACTCAGAACTTATTGGTAAACTGGATGTTTGATGTGAGGGAAAGGAAAGCATTAAGAGCAATGTATATATAAATCTGTCTGTGTACTTGGGTGTTCATTTCATTTCATAGTAAAGAGAAAATTGACTTCATTATTTAATTTGTTCTAAAGGCATAACATTTTATTTGAAGAGAAAATGAAATAGTCGCATTTTTGTTTCTGCAATTTCTCTTATAGTTTATTTGTTTGATGTGTATTTTCAGATAAACTCAGAAAATGTTCTTAATATTGCTGAGATAAGAAATAAACTCCCCATAAAGTTCAAACATGTAGTGTTTTACATACATAGTAATACCTAAGAGAGAGAGAGTTTGTGTTCTGAGAATTGCATATTTCCCTGACAGTTTCAAGTTATGGTGCTGAATTGAATATTTGGGGTGAATCTCATCTCACTTATTTTACTTTATTTTTTACTTAGCTTTTAGATAATTGTTTAGGCTTTAGAGGGAACATTCTGTTGATAATTTTTAACCTCTTTGCCCTTTCACATGGCTTTGTTTTATATCTCCCCTTAGATATTAAAGTCATTTCTATAAATCTAGGACCTATTAAATTAAGCTCTCCTCTTTATATGATCATTTCATAGTTGGCCTCTTTGTGTCAGTTTGTTTTTTGAATGGCAATTTTTAAAGTACGATTTACATTTGGAAATAGTGTCAGCAACTTTTACTATCTTAAGTGACCATTTTCCTGCACATTGCACCTTGTATATGTAGTTGTGAAGCCAGAAGGTAAATAGCTAGTGGCAAAATTCATCAAGTGCAGAGTTTACTGCAGACATCAGTGTGCTATCAGTCACTTAATTTGTATTTTCATTACAATGCATTGAATTCCTTAATCATGCTATTGTTACTGAGTAGTGACCTACAATAAAGGTGCCTGTCGTTATTCCCTAAGACTGTTATTAAGGTAAATTAAGGTCTTGAATATTCAGAATAAATCAGTCATTCTGAAACTCTTTTAGTGTTACAGTTTTGCATACATTTCAGGAAGTTCCTTTGTATTTGACACAAACCCCAGCTATATCTTTTTAGTTTCCTGTATTCCTAGTGGTTGAACCTCGGAGTCTTTCCAGTAGGGGATCTTTCTGGTTTTAATTATAGCAAAGAGTTTTCTAATTCCCAGAAGTGAGTGATATTTTTGACCTCAGTTCTCATCCACAAGAGACTTTGGAAATCCAATGATCTGGCCCTTATTTATTCTCCATAGTAGGGTATAACCTTTGCAATCCATCACACAGTATGGCTGACATTAATGCTGCCTGCCAACAAGTCTCCTGGGGCTGCTTTCTCCAGTGCTATTTTTATTCCCACATTGGAAACAGGCTCCAAGGGATGAGGAGAGTATGGTGCTGGGTTGTGAGTCCCACGTTGTTGAAGCAAAGAGCTGCAAGTACTTCAGCTCTTGTGGCAGAGATAAACAAAGTTGGAGACAGTTCTTATTGCCCACAAATAATTTAACTGGATCTGGATATGAGCAGGCTAACTCAATCAGAAAGCAGAAGCTAGGGCTTTGTAGATGAATACTAAATAACGAGATGAAAAACCCCAGGGAAGGGAGAAATCTGAGGACAAAGGGGCCAGTGGCTCTTTTCTTTTCTGAGGAAACATTGTGTCATTGTTCCTGCACATTGCTAGGGGCCGCAGATCACCTATGAAAAACACAGGCGAAATACTGGCAAGTTGCCTGACACGAGCACTACTCCATAACTACTCAACAGCGTGAGCAACATGTATTTTTGTTGTTTTGTTATTATATGTACAACCTGATTTCTCCTCATAAGGGAGAGAGCTTTCATTTTCTTAGCTGTGTCCCATAGTGACCCGTAGCTACAACTGGAATGAGCAATCCACGCTACAAACTGGTCAGTTTACCTCAGTGAAAAACGGTCCTAACAAATCCATGTAGGCATCTAGTCCTTCCCCAACTTGGGTTCCACTCATGCTCTGTTCTCGTAACCTAAAATCATTAAGTTATATGCTTATATGTCATAACTATAGTGAGATTAAATCCTTATATAGGTACTGTAAATGTCAGTTGAACGTGAATGCAAAAAATGTATATTTTTTCAGCACCTCCATTAATAAATTAAGAGTGGGAGAGGTGGTCTAATTTTTTTTTAACTAAAAAAGTTAACCTATGTGACATGTGTGAATTAATATATTTAGCCATATGCTTTATAGATGCAGGAAAAGCAATAGTAATAGGTCCCAAAGTATCTATTTTTATTATTATTATTATCACTTTCAATCACCAGGTGAGTTGAGAGATCATGGAAATGGGCTTCAGACCTTTTAAAAAGAGAGATGTTCAATGGAATAATTGAATATTGACAATTTTTAATGGATAAACCCCATTATCTCAGGGCTGTTATGCCTATTTCCCCATAATACTTCCAAAAAAATGGAAAATAGAATAGTAATGGTTTAATTCATCAGGTAGAACAAGCAGGCAATGAAACTTTTGTTCATGGTATACTTTAAGTCAAACATACAGAAATGATATAATAGTGAACAATGTGCAACCTGGGGTCAACTTAATGTAATACATCCATACAGGTTAAATTTCTTCATCTGCAAAATAGGGTATTACTTGCACCTGATGTATATGGTTCCAATGAGGAAGAAATAACATGTGGCATTTAGTACTTTTTTAATACATAATAGTTTTCATTTGATCACTACACATATTCAGTTTTCTAAAGGGAGGAAATGTTTGTTGTAAGAAAATTCTCATACATAAAAAGCATAAATTAATACCTCTTTCATTCCAATTCACAACTGAGTCGCACACAATACATTGAGAGGTAATCTTGATAACCAAATAATATCTTATCATTGCCAGAGAAAGCAGGTGCATTGGCAAGACATGGGCAATAGTGGATTTATTGTTATTTGTATATAATTCATATAACATAAAATTCATTTTAATTGTGCAATTCAGTGTTTTTTTAGTATATTCACATATTGTGCAACCATCACCACTAATTTCGGAATATTTCTATCATTACAGTAAGAAATCCCATAACCCTATTCTCAGTCAGTCCCAATTCTCTTCCTTCCTTTGATAATCACTAGTTTGTTTTCTATCCTTGTGGATTTGAATTTGCCTATTCCAGACTTTTCAGATTTCCTATATATATATGTGGACATTTGATATAAATGGAGTCTTAAATTAGGTGGCTTCTTGTATCTTCCTTTTCTCACTTGGTACAGTTTTTTTCAAGGTTTCTCCATGTTGTCGCATATAACAGTATTTCTTTTTTTTTTTGTGGTTGAATAATATTTAATGGTATGGATATGCCAAATTTTGTTTATCCATTCATCAATTGATGAACATTTGAATTCTTTCCATTTTGGGGCTATTATGAATAATGCTGTTGTGAACGTTCATATGCAGGTTTTTGTGAAAACCTGTTTTCAGTTCTCTTGGGTATACCTAGGCTTGGAATTTCTGATTCAATTTTATGGTAATTCTGTTTTACATTTGAGAAACTGCCAAACTATTTTCCACAGTGGCTATACCATTTTACATTCCCACCAACAATATGAGAATTCCAGTTTCCCTTCATACTTGCCAACACTTACTTTCTTTTTCTTGAGTATAGCCAACTTAATAGGTATCAATTGCTTTCTTATTGGGTTTTGTTTTTCATTTCTCTAATAAATAAGGATGTTGAGAATTTTTTCATGTGCTTATTGGCAAGTTGTACATATTCATTGTAGAAATGTCTCTTCATCAGTTGATAGATTACTTAAAATTGGTTTATATGTCTTTTTTTTGTTGAGTTGCAAGAGTCTCATGTATTCTGGATACCATACCTTTATCAGATATATAATTTGCAAACATTCTCTCCTTTAATGGATTGTCTTTTCACTTTCTTAAGTGGCTATTGACACACACACACACTTTTTTTTCCTAATTTTGATGGAGTTCAGTTTATCCATTTTTTCCTTGGTTGCTTATGCTTTTGGTGTTATATCTAAGACAATATTACCTAATCCAAGTTTGTGCAAATTTACACCATTGTTTCTTTCCAAGAATTTTATAGTTTTAGCTCCTACATTTAGGTCTTTGTTCCATTTTGAGTTACTTTTTATATATTGTGTGAGTAGGCATCTAACTTCATTCTTTTGCATGTGTTTATCTAGTTGTCTTGGTCATGAATTTTTGAGAGAGAAAATTCTAGTAGTTTGAATAACTTGAGTGATTCCTAGGCTGATTCTGTCTTACCAGTTGTGCTTAATCATTTGAACACTTGGAAAATATATAGATAAAAATATTTTTTAAAAGATCTCAATTAAGTAGAAAATTTGAATGAACAGGGGAAATACAAAGAAAAAATAAAAATCATTCAAACACGTACAATTTAGAGCTAACCAGTTTAAACAATTTATGTACTTTTCTATCTTCTACCTATGAATTTTTTATCATAATATGTTTGCTACTTTGTGGATTTCTTTTCAATGAATATGAGTATTTTACTGCAGCAATATTTTTTTAAATTTTAATTACAGTATCAGATCATATAACTGTACTATCAATTTCATTCCTTATTGTTATAAGCTTTTTTTTATCTGAGTATTACTATCAGTATTCTTATACCTTAACACATGCATGTGAATTTGATTATTTCCCTAGGTAAAGTTGTAGGATTTGAATTTCAGTATGAAAGACTTCTGATTGATATTGCCAAGTCTCTAGAAATAGTCCAAATGATGATCCACTTTGTTTCTGGATTTCTTTTGAATCTTTCTTAGGGTCCCATCTTTCTGCTTACATTGCTCCTCTGTTCTTACATGCTGTGTACTTTATCCATTAGATGCCTTAGCATATCACTCATAGTTTAAATTCCCAGTCTAATAATTCTTACATCCCTGCCACGTCTGCTTCTGTTGTTTGCCCAGTCTCTTCAAATTATCTTTTTTGCCTTTTGGCATGCCATGTAATTTCTTTCCTGATAGCCAGCTGTGAAGTACTTGGTAAAAGGAACTGTTGTAAATAGGCTTTTAGTAATGTGGTAGTGAGGTATAAAGGGGAGAGGAAACATTCTATAGCTTTATGGTTAATTCACAGTCCTTTAGTGAGCCTGTGCCTCTGGACTCTGAACTTCATGTGTTTCTCAGTTGGCTTATGAATTCCTTAGGCCTTATGCAGATATACCAATATAGGTGGGTTTCTTTGGAAGTATAATAGTGATCTGAAATTGATATTTTTAACTTGCCACAACTATTGAGTTCTTACAGAAACTAGTCTAAATTAAAAGTAAATTTGCTTTATTTTTATTTTTGATCCTGAAAATATAAAAATTGAATGAAAAATTATTATATTTTTTATCAAAGGATTCTCTTTATAATAAAAATAATTAGAATCCCATAAATACAATACCTTAATATTATGATAAAGTGTCATTTGGGCGATAAGATCCCTGAAGTAATGGGCATCTATAATTGATTAAAAATCTTAAGTAATATCATACAGAGTCAATACTATAAGAAGAGCAAAGAAATAAAATTCACAGACATTAACCTCTTTCCCAGGCTCACTGGCTCACTGCCAAAAACATCTGACCCCTCGAAGTTGATGCTTAGGCAAGTTGATGACCTGACGTACTAGACAGAAGGAAAAGAATCTTATTTGTTCATAACACAGAAGATTTGGATGGGAGAAGAAGGGAAAAAGGAGGGGAATCTGAAAGACTTGGAAACAATTGGAGAAATTGGGAGAGAATCTTAGGCAAAATGAATACACTTGAGGAAAATTATATGCTATGTCCACAAGCCTACCCCACAAAAAAGAAAGGAATAATATGACTAATAAAGCAGTATTCAGTCTCTTACCATGTAGTTTTCTAAGTAATTATGAATGCAAATTAAAGGAGAGGTGGGAATGTTCGAGCTCTAAAAGAGAATGGATATCTGTTTACGTGCAATTAAACGATAATAAGAAAATTTTGTGGAAAAATTAAAATAGTTTCTTTGTTAACACTGCATACAGGAAAAGTGACATTTTCCTTCTAGTATTATGGTAAAGTAGATATTCTAAGAAATATATCCCTATAAAACATATTTTAGGAAAATCAATCATCTACTCTAAAGTGTGATGGATTAGAATAGTTTAGGGTGCCTATAAGCAAAAGCAAATTATTTTCAGGGAATGTAACCTAAACCATGCCCTTCAAAATTACTATTTTTTTAATTAGCCAATTTAAATGATATTCATAAGAAAATGAAAAAGCCACCAAGAAAGAAAATCAGAAGAAAATTTTAATTGCAGAATTAAAGCTCAAAGAATATTGATATTGAAATAATTTTAAAACATTTAAAAAGTATGAATAAAATAAAAAGCAAAATTGACATGAACAAAGGGAAAGAGACTGTCACAAGTAACTAGGCAACAGAGAAGCATGTAGTATTTAAGATAAAAATGTAAATATGACTTTTAACACTAAAAATATTGTGAAATAGTGGATTAGACATAACTGAAGGGAAAATTCATGAACTAGAAGATACATCTGAGGAAATTAGGCAAACTTCAATTTAGAGAATTGAAGAGCTCAAGTTTATAAAGGTTAAGATTCAAGGAAGAAAGACTAAAAAGTTCTTGCATTTGTCCTAGTGTATTTCTAGGTGCACTATAGAAAATGAGCCAATCTACATTCAAAGTGATAATAGTCAAGACCTTTTCAGAATAGATGAAATATCTATTTAATATATGATATGGTATCATTGCCAGTCACTGGGAAGAAATAGATTGTTCAAGAAATGAATAGTCACAATAAATTCCAAAGAGGGTAAATAAAAAGAAAATCATATCTATACTTGTAGTAAAAATGCTGGAACCAAAAACAAAATGAAAAGAAAGACCTAAAAGAAGTCAGAATGAAAAGAAAGAGTTCTACAAAGAAATAAAAATAACCTGACAGGGAACTTCTTAATAGTAATAATGGGAACAGGAAAATAATAAAACTATATACCCAAAAATTATTTCAAAAGACAGCAAGATTACCACTTTTAGAAAAATAAAAATGGAAGAATATACTAGTGATGGGATCTGTAGTGTATACTTCAGAAGAAAGAAAATGATCCCAAAAGGAAGATGAGAGTTGCAAGGAAGAATGAAATTCATAAAGTTGTGTAATAAAATTAGTAAAGCAGTGAAAATACTGTTAACAGTGAGATTAGTATCTTGAAAAATATGAAAAAAATACAGAAACATTGATGATCTCAAACAACAATTTTGGAATTTTAATAAAAACAAGAAAGACTACACAACACTGCACCCAAATAACATGTTAAGGTAATCGGGCAGTGGGGGTAACGAGCCAGAGTGTTTGGTTTCTTCTAAACCCAGTGTTATTTGAAGGAAGGTGGAAATGATTAAGTTTGGATTTTATTTTTAATTGAAGTATTATTGACATGCAATCGATTATTGGTTTCAAGTATACATTACAGTGGTTCAATAGTTACCCATATATTAAATCCTTGCCTCCACTAGAGAAGTTACTATATGTCAATATAGGAACATGTTACAGACTCATTGGCTGTATTCTCCATGCTGTCTACCATCCCCATGACCCATAAATTATATTATGATTGAGAATTTTTGTGCCCTTTCATCCCCCTCACCCACCCACCCAACCTCTCCCCCATGGTAACCTCTAGACACTCCTCAGTGATTTTATGTTAAGAGTGCAAGTGAAAGTGTTCATGGTGCCCACAAAAATAATAGACTAGAAGGGAAAGGTCAGCAAGCTTTTATGTAAAGATTGTAAATATTTCAAATCTTGCAGGATATATGGTCTTTGTAATAATTACTTTATTCTGCCTTTGTGAAATTTGCCATAGGCAATAGGTAAAGAAATGAGCATGGCTGTAATTCTAATAAAACTTTATTTACAAAAACAGACAAGAGGCCAGATTTGACCTGTGGTCTGTAGTTTGCTTTTCCCCAGGCTAAAGGGGATAACTATCAACCAAATAGGAAGATAAAACAAAATTTAAAAATGAAAGACTTAGTAAACTTTATCAGTCTAAATGTGGGAAAGAAAATAGAAAAGAAATAAGATTAAAAAAATCAAATGGATGCATAATGAAACAAATGTAAAGAGAACCAAATGCCATTATAATAGTACTAGCAATAAATATGTTAATTAAAGTACTTTATTGAGAGAGATTGCCATAAAAGGTATAAAGCTAAATATAATTTCATACTCTTTATATGAAAAAAAACTAAAATTTTGGGCCACAGAGGATTGAAAGTAAATATATAAAGGTGTACCAAGAAAATACTAATCAATAGAAAGGTCTGACATCTGCATAAATTTTAGAGGCAATAGGCTTTAAGAAAAGTAAAAAAAAAAGCATTATTAGTTTTTTAAAGTAGATACCACAGAGTGATAAATTGTAAATTCAACAGTAAGATATAACACTAATAAATAATTAGCAAAAAGTGACATGATTACAAGGAAAATATGGATGATTGCATCACTATAATGAGAACTTTCACTATGCCTTGACATATTGAAAGAATAGGAAAATATGAACAAGGATATGGAAAATTTGAATAACACAGAAATGAGATATATCCAACAAATAATTATAGAACATTTTTCCTTGCAGTGAGGGAAGGCCAGTTCATAAAAGCAAGTTTCAATCAACTTTAAAGATTGTCAATCATTTTGACCTCATTCATCTACTTTAAGACAATTATGTTAGGAATGAACTCAGTTGCATAGCCTTGATAACAGAACAGGAAACAATTATTAATTTTTCCCATAATAATTTATATATCTGATGCATTGACAAAGTCCTGCTAGTGGTTTTCTTGAAGCATATAAAATCTGATTATAAAATATCTATGGAAGAGTATTATCAATAATGACAAATAGGTTGTTCAAGAAATGATGTTGGGAAAAGTAGTTCAACATATGACATAGAAAAAATAATGTTGCATTCCCTCCCCACAACACACACTTGTACACACACAAACATATATACTAATTCCATGCAGAAAAATTATCTGAATGTGAAAGTCACATCTTTAGATATTTTAGGGAAAAAATAAGAACTTTATGTACTCAAGTCATGGAAGTATTTTTCAACTCCTATTTCTGTCCTCTAAACACTCAATAATCCTCTCAGATTTACTAGAAATAAGCAAATAAAGTTGCTCCTTTACTACTACATGTGGTAAATGCTTGAGGCAGAAGCCTAGGATTATATTTATATGAATGTTTCAAGGTACAACAGTTGGGCTGACCTCTGCCATGACCTAAAGCCCACTGAAAGAGAGACATATTTTGTAAGCAAATTTAAGACTGCATCATAACAATTCTATGAGTGATAGCAATGCCATTTGAAAATTAGACATAATTCCCTTGGGCTGAATTATAATGAATAAGTTTGATAAGTAACTCAGAAGTATGATCATTAAGCATGCTTATCCCTCACATTATTTTACAGTGCTAAAGGCAAAGATCTTTGTGGGTAATGGCATGTCTTGGGTAGTGTAAATAAATTGGGGACAAGGGTTGCTGTGTGAGTAAAGTTTCACCATCTTTATTTTACCTTTGCTAATTTTTCATGAGCCTATAACATAATTTCAGGGTAGGGAAAAACTTTCTACTGGAACTTTAGTTCCATATATTGTTTGAATTTTTTCACACTCAACAAGCGAAGAAAGAAACAGTTAAGGTGGTAGAGCAACTTTTATTTGTAGATAGCTGAAAAGCTGATGCATATTTGACTCAAGAAATACTAGTCTTAACCATAAAAAGCAGAAGCTGAACAGTAGAATTGGACATTGAATGGTACTTCTCCTGGACACTGTTACCACAAAATTATTAAGTGTATTAAGTACTAAGCAGTTGGATGCATATTCCCTTCAAAACCTATACTGAAGCTGAATCCCTATGTTACCCTAAAATATTACTCCTACCCCTAGCTTCTATAAGTAGAAAAGAGCTGGGAGGCATGAATCAGTAGTGTGATAAATGGGTGGCTTAGGAAGCGTTTCCTTCCCAACTCCTTGGATGTGGCCCACTCAATAACTCCTTCCATAACAAATCCCGTCAAACTAAATGTTGGAAGCTCTGAGATGAAGAGTGTCTCTAAGGAGAAGAGACTGCACCTCATTTCTTGGTTGGATCTGCTTATGCAGCAGACTTTATTTTTTGTTTGTTTCTGTGCATGTCTTAATGGAAGTGGAGAATAGGCCTGTGGGAAAAATGGAGAGAAACAGCAGACTGGGGTCAACTGTGGAGCACGCTGCTTTCCCACTGCTTGATAGGGTAGGAATATAGGAATTTCCCATGAGTGAAGTAGACACTACGGAAGGAAGCTGAGTTTGATTCATCTTGGAGTTATGTCATTTATGAGAGCGGACTGCTGGGCTGGATAAGGATATCCCCTGAGAAAGATGTGGTGAGGTACATACAACCTGCTAAGGAAGCAGTAGTCAGATTAGAACATGTCTCCCAGTTCAACGAAGAGGTCAGTGGAAATGATCTCCTAACAAGGACATATAGATATTCCTTGCAATGTTTGAAGCCACTTTCCAGTGGATGTTACCACTTTCCATCTTTTCTGTCCCTTCATTGCTATCCCAGTCCATTGGGGAGTACTGAGAAGGGAAAGGACACCCTAAGATATGGTGAGGATATGTCTAATAAACAGACTGTTTCTTTCTCTTTTTTTTTGGTACCAAAACTTAGTTCTTTTATTTATTTTTTATTTTTTGTTTTTTTTTAATTTTGCTATCATTAATGTATAATTACATGAACAACATTATGGTTACTAGACTTCCCCCATTATCAAGTCCCCACCACATACCCCATTACAGTCACTGTCCATCAGTGTAGTAAGATGCTATAGAATCACTACTTGTCTTCTCTGTCTTATACTGCCTTCCCCGTATCCCCTCTCCCTACATTATACATGGTAATCGTAATGCCCCTATTTCCCCCTTATCCCTCCCTTCCCACCCACCCTCCCCAGTCCCTTTCCCTTTGGTAACTGTTAGTCCATTCTTGGGTTCTGTGAGTAAGCAGACTATTTCTAAGACAATGTGAGATGACTTTTAAAAAACAAGACATGTCCATGTAACCTTCAAAAAGAAGAAGGGAAAGAGGGAGGGAAGGCAGCAAATAAAGAAAAATATTCTGTACTAAAGAAGAACCCCATATACATATTTTAATTGCATGTAGAATTATTGAGGAATTTACCAGACCATATCCTGGTAAGAATTTTTTTGAGGGGGGGAAAGGAGAGGTAGTTCTTAGGAGAGAATAAGTGGATAGTGTCTGAGGTTTTGGTAATATTTCTATTTCTTCCTCTATGTATTCCTGACCGAGTTTTGTTCAGTTTAAGAGGTGAGCCGACTGCATATGTTTTGGGCACTTTTCTGTCGGTATATTTTAAACATTTTCTGAAATCAGACAAAAGTAAATGTAAAGGTTAAGAATCAAAAGAAATATTAAATTGGGATAATATACCTTAGGAAAATCAATACATTGTTAAAAACAAAAAGGAAAAACAGATACAATTGAATTCTCTTAAAAAAGCAACCTGATTTTGTCATTGAAGTGAGTAGGGGAATTCTTTTCCATTTAAAACATCAATGAACCAGGAAGAAAAGTATATTTAAACATATGCTAAATTATAGAATTACAGTGTTCTTACATATTAGAATGAGCTCCTTATAATTTTTTTATTTTGGTATCATTAATATAAAATCACATGGGCAACATTGTAGTTACTAGATTCCCCCCATTATCAAGTCCCCGCCACATACCCCATTACAGTCACTGTCCATCAGCGTAATAAGATGCTATAGAGCCACTACTTGTCTTCTCTGTGCTATACTGCCTTCCCCATGCCCCCACCTCATGTTATGTGTGCTAATCATAATGCCCCTTATTCCCCTTCTCCCTCCCTTCCCACCCACCCTCCCCACTACCTTTCCCTTTGGTAACTGTTAGTCCATTCTTGGGTTCTGTGAGTCTGCTGCTGTTTTGTTCCTTCAGTTTTGCTTTGTTCTTATACTCTACAGATGAGTGAAGTCATTTGATACTTGTCTTTCTCCGCCTGGCTTATTTCCCTGAGCATAAAAGACTAGGAACTCCTTACTGTTTTCCGCAATGGTTGAACTAGTTTACATTCCCACCAGCAGAGTAGGAGGATTCCCCTTTCTCCACACCTTTGCCAGCATTTGTTGTTCCTAGTCTTTTCTGTGCTGGCTGTAACAACTGATGTGAGATATCCTGGTAAGATTTTATAATTCCAAGAATAAAGGAAATGGCCTCCAAATGTAAATAATAGAATACCTAAAAAGAGAATCAGACTGAAATCAAACTTCTCATTTGTATATTAAAGGTTAAAAGACAATGGAGTAGCAACTAGTAGATTCTTGCATGAGGTGGTCTGAAATGTGAAAATGTATTTTTTTCTAGTTAAGGTAGCATTCACCTGTTAAGGAGAAAGAAAGATATTTGTTAATATATAATATTCAAAAATTTATATCAACTATATACACTATATGAGGAAAACACATGGGAAAATAATCAAGAAAACAAGTCCCATGGGAGACATCAACAGAGGGGATGAGAATGAGAAGAAACAGTAATGACCAATGAACTAATCTCCCCAGTTATAGATAGAGATGAATTGATGGATAATGTTAAATAATGATGTAGCAAATGAAAAATTTACAAATAATCAAGGGCAAAAAAAGACTAGAGGGCTTTGGCAAAATCTATGAACTAGGAGAGAGAGAGAGACAATGAAGTGAAAACATTTTCTAAAGGCAATTTTAGAGTGGAAAATGTAAAGGAATTTAATAGGTTTCATCTTCTGAGCATGGGGGAAGCACATTGTTGGAGGAGAAATGGTGAGTGCTTTATTTTTATATGATAGTTCAGAATAAGTGCTCAACTATGTGTTTCATTAGGATCCTATTTTCTTTCATCAGAGAAAAGTAAAGAATAACATTACAATTACCAAGGAGGATAAATGGAATGTATAATGACTTAATTATACCAGCTAAAATACAGATACATAAAATAGGAAACCATGAAGTAGTCAACATAAAGAAAAATGAAAGCAATATAGCCAAGTATATCAGATACTACACTAAATGTGAATGGCTTTAAATACCCTTAAGTCAGAGATTCAGTTTCGATTAGAATACAAAATCCAGAAATGTACATTTCACAAGAAATACACTTTTAAAAAAGTGATAAAGGCTAAAAAAAAAAAGAAAATGAGCAGAGGTACCAGACAACTGCAACAACAACAAAAAAAGTAAATCGTCATAACAATGTTAACATTAAACATGGTGGGATTTAAATTAAGAACACTAAACAATATGAAGATGATAGTAAGTAACAATAAAAACTATGATTCATGAAGAGGATATAACAAACACAATCTTGTATTTCTAAACATTGATTCAGAGAGTAAAACTAATTTGAGTGAAAGGCTATCTTGCTAAGTAAAATTATGATGAGAGATTTTAATATACTCTTTTTAACGTTGGAAGTACTTAATATACAAAAATTAGTAAAGGCATGAAATAATTGAGTGAAATAATATATATATATATATGTGTGTGTGTGTGCTACATGATATATCATTGAGATGCAAAGTTTATATATATACTTACATATGAAATATAAATCCATATATACATTTGCACATATGTGTGTAAATGCATATATGTGTACATATGCTTATATATACACTTATAAATGAAATGTGTATTTTTATATATCCAAGAAAATTACAAAACTAGATTCTTTACTCAGAAAAATAAACTGCCACAATTTTTTTCAAAACATCATAAAATTTAAGGTAAATAATGAAATAAATGGTGATAAAAATGTTTATTTCTTAGAAATTAAGAAACACTTCCAGATACCCTATAGATCAGAGAATATAGAAAATAAAATTACTTACAAGCATAGAACAGTAAAAAGGAAAACATTTCATCATAACAACAGAGTTCAAAGAAAAAATCTTTAATCAAAAGAAAGTTGTTTGCGTGTCTTCATTAGACTAAAAATAAAGACTGTTACTGTTTATCTTAAGTAATTGAAAATTACATAACAAAATAAACAGGAAGAGGAAGTTAATACAAACCTGAAATTAATGAAATATGAATTTAAAAAAACAGAGAAAATAATAGTGTAATGAATACTTAATCCCAAATTGAACATTAGGAAAGAAAAATACATATGATAGATATCATATTAGGCTGATGAAGGACTAAAAAATAGAAGCAAGAGAATAAAAATATACTTTGATAAGAAAGGAGAAAACTCACAAAATATTGAAGATTTGTAGATTAAAGAGACTACGTAATTTATGGCAAGAAATATAAAAAGAAAATGAAAGGAAATGACCAAACATAACCCCCCCACACCTCCAAGAAAGAAAAACCTGACTGAATGTGATTATACAGATGATAATATATTACCATTAAAGTAAAATAGTAGGACAGATGGATTGATGCCTAATTTGCATCTAAATTTTAAAGGTAATTTCCATGTTACTTAAACTATGTCAGACTGTTGAAAATGACAAATACTCCTCAATTACATTATAAAGGTTGCATAACTTTAATGTAAAAAGCACATCTAATATTCCAAAGAAAATTATACACACTATCTGATGAATATTTTTGTTAAAAATATTATCAAAGAGGAGGATTAAAGATGGTGGCTTGAGAGAAGACATAGAGGCTTCCTCCTAAAACTTAATACAATTAGAAAATTTAATTGGCGCAACTAATCCTGAGAGAGCAACAGGAAAGAGGACGCGGCAGACTGCACACACCTGGAGAAAATAGCAGACCTCAGGGAACAGGGTAGTGTACCAGAGCTGTGGCTCTGTGGGACCCAAGCCCCTCCCCCACCTCAGCTCACCGGCGGGAGGAAGAGAAATGGAGCAGGGAGGGAGTGGAAGGCTTGGGACTGCTGAATACTTAGCTCCGGAAATCTGCGCTGGGAGCACAAACCTACATTTCAAGGTGCTTTCATGAGACTCGCATGACTACGAGGTTGGAAAGTTAATACAGGCAGAGTTCCTGGGGAGACTGGGATTCCAGCTGCTTGTGGAAAGCAGGGATCCATATCCGGTTGCTCTGGAACAAAAACTTATACCTGTGTGCCCGGCCCACTGGCTCAGGCAGTGGAGACAGGCACAGGAGCCAGGAGGCAGGGAACAGCTCTTTCCTACCCCCAGTACTGCTCCCCTGCGACCCCTGACATTGCTTCAGGGGCTCAGCAGCTCCAGAAAAGAGCTTCTGGACACTAGAGGGCACCATATACAAACATGAAATGCCAAACGAACCTTGCCCAGAGTGAAATTGTTAATAAAACTCCCGAGAAAGATTTAAATGATGTGGACCACGTGACTCTTCCTGAAAGGGAGTTCAAAATAAAAATCATCAACATCCTAATGGAGGTACGGAAAGACATCCAAGAACTCAGGAATGAATTGAGGTCAGAGATCCAATCGTTAAAGAACACGATGGAGAGTATTAAAAGCAGGTTGGATACGGTGGAGGTGACAATAAATGAAATAGAAACTAGAGAAGAGGAATACAAAGAAGCTGAGGCACAGAGAGAAAAAAGGATCTCTAAAAATGAAAGAATATTGAGAGAACTGTGTGACCAATCCAAGCGGAACAAGATTTGCATTATAGGGATACCAGAAGAAGAGAGAGAGAGAAAAAGGGATAGAAAGTGTCTTGGAGGAGGTAGTTGCTGAAAACTTCCCCAATCTGGGGAAGGAGATAGTCTCTCAGGCCATGGAGATCCACAGATCCCCCAACACAAGGGACCCAAGGAAGACAACACCAAGACACATAGTAATTAAAATGGGAAAGATCAAGGATAAGGACAGACTGTTAAAAGCAGCCACAGGCAGAAATAAGATCACATACAAAGGAAAGCCCATCAGACTAACAACAGACTTCTCAGCAGAAACCTTAAAGGCCAGAAGGGAGTGGCATGATGTATTTAATGCCATGAAGCAGAAGGGTCTGGAACCAAGATTACTTTATCCAGCGAGATTATCATTTAAATTTGAAGGAGGGATTAAACAATTTCCAGATAAGCAAAAGCTGAGAGAGTTTACCTCCCACAAACCATCTCTTCAGTCTATTTTGGAGGGACTGCTTTAGATGGAAGTGTTCCTAGGGGTGGATAGCTGTCATCAGAGGTAGTAAAATCATGGTAGGGAGGGTGGAGCAGCTGACTGTGAGGCAAATGCAAAACTAAATTGACTATCCCCAAAGCCAATCAAGGGATAGAGGAAAAGTATAGAATCTGATACCTAATATATAAAGAATGAAGGAGGAAGAAAAAGGAGGAGAAATAGAAAAGAACATTTAGATTGTGTTTGTAACAGCATACTAAGTGAGTTAAGTTAGACACTTACATAGTAAGGAAAGTAACCTGGAATCTTTGGTAACCACAAAACTAAAGCCTGAAATGGCAATAAGTACATACCTATCGATAACCACCCTAAATGTAAATGGACTGAATGCACCAATCAAAAGACATAGAGTCACACAATGAGTAAAAAAACAAGACCCATCTATATGCTGCTTACAACAGACTCACCTCAAACCCAAAGATATGCACAGACTAAAAGTCAAGGGATGGAAAAAGATATTTCATGCAAACAATAGGGAGAACAAAGCAGGAGTTGCAGTACTAGTATTAGACATAATAGACTTCAAAATGAAGAAAGTAACAAGAGATAAAGAAGGACATTACATAATGATAAAGGGCTCAGTCCAACAAGAGGATATAACCATTATAAATATATATGAACCCAATACAGGAGCACCAGCATATATGAAACAAATACTAACAATACTAAAGGAGGAAATAGACTGCAATGCATTCATTTCAGGAGACTTCAACACACCCTTCACTCCAAAGGACATATCCACCAGACAGAAAACAAGTAAGGACACAGAGGCACTGAACAACACACTAGAACAGATGGACCTAATAGACATCTATAGAACTCTACACCCAAAGCAACAGGATACACATTCTTCTCAAGTTCACATGGAACATTCTCCAGAATACACCACATACTAGCCCACAAAAAGAGCCTCAGTAAATTCCAAAAGATTTAAATCCTACCAACCAACTTTTCATACCACAAAGGTATAAAACTAGAAATAAATTGTACAAAGAAAGCAAAAAGGCTCACAAACACATGGAGGCTTAACAACACGCTTCTGAATAGTCAATGGATCAACAACCAAATTAAAATGGAGATGCAGCAATATATGAAAATAAATGACAACAACAACACAAAGCCCAACTTCTGTGGGACACAGCGAAAGCAGTCTTAAGAGGAAAGTATATAGCAATCCAGGCATATTTAAAGAAGGAAGAACAAACCCAAATGAATAGTCTAACATCACAGTTATCAAAATTGGAAAAAGAAGAACAAATGAGGCCTAAAGTCAGCAGAAGGAGGGACATAATAAAGATCAGAGAAGAAATAAACAAAATTGAGAAGAATAAAACAATAGAAAAAAATCAATGAAAACGAGCTGATTCTTTGAGGAAATAAACAAAATAGATAAGCCTCTAGTCAGACATATTAAGAGAAAAAGAGAATCAACACACATCAACAGAATCTGAAATGAGAAAGGAAACAACACGATGGACCCAACAGAAATACAAAGAATTATTAGAGACTACTATGAAAACCTATATACTAAGAAGCTGGAAAACCTAGAAGAAATGGACAACTTCCTAGAAAAATACAACATTCCAAGACTGACCAAGGAAGAAACACAAAATCTAAACAAACCAATTACCAGCAAAGAAATTGAAGTGGTAATCAAAAAACTACCCAAGAAAAAAAACCCTGGGCCAGATGGATTTACCTCGGAATTTTATCAGACATACAAAGAAGATATAATACCCATTCTCCTTAAAGTTTTCCAAAAAATAGAAGAGGAGGGAATACTCCCAAACTCATTCTATGAAGCCAACATCACCCTAATACCAAAACCAGGCAAAGACCCCACCAAAAAAGAAAATTACAGTCCAATATCCCTGATGAACTTAGATGCAAAAATACTCAATAAAATATTAGCAAACTGAATTCAAAAATATATCAAAAGGATCATACACCATGACCAAGTGGGATTCATCCCAGGGATGCAAGGATGGTACAACATTTGAAAATCCATCAACATCATCCACCACATCAACAAAAAGAAAGACAAAAACCACATGATCATCTCCATAGATGCCGAAAAAGCATTTGACAAAATTCAACATCCATTTATGATAAAAACTCTCAGCAGAATGGGCATAGAGGGCAAGTACCTCAACATAATAAAGGCCATATACGATAAACCCACAGCCAACATCATACTGAACAGTGAGAAGCTGAAAGCTTTTCCTCTGAGATCGGGAACAAGACAGGGATGCCCACTCTCACCACTGTTATTTAACATAGTACAGGAGGTCCTAGCCACGGCTATTAGACAAAACAAAGAAATACAAGGAATCCAGATTGGTAAAGAAGAAGTTAAACTGTCACTATTTGCAGATGACATGATATTGTACATAAAAAACCCTAAAGACTCCACTCCAAAACTTCTAGAACTGATATCGGAATACAGCAAATTTGCAGGATACTAAATTAACACACAGAAATCTGTGGCTTTCCTATACACTAACAATGAGCCAATAGAAAGAGAAATCAGGAAAACAATTCCATTCACAATTGCATCAAAAAGAATAAAATACCTAGGAATAAACCTAACCAAAGAAGTGAAAGACCTATACCATGACAAATATAAGACACTCTTAAGAAAAGTTAAAGAGGACACTAACAAATGGAAACTGATCCCATTCTCTTGGTTAGGAAGAATTAATATTGTCAAAATGGCCATTCTGCCCAAAGCAATATACAGATTTGATGCAATCCCTATCAAATTACCAACAACATTCTTCAACAAACTGGAACAAATAGTTCAAAAATTCATATGGAAACACCAAAGACCTCGAATAGCCAAAGCAATCCTGAGAAAGAAGAATAAAGTGGCGGGGGTCTCACTCCCCAACTTCAAGCTCTACTACAAAGCAATAGTAATCAAGACAATTTGGTACTGGCACAAGAACAGAGCCACAGACCAGTGGAACAGAATAGAGACTCCAGACATTAACCCAAACATATATGGTCAATTAATATTTGATAAAGGAGCCATGGACATACAATGGGTTAATGACAGTCTCTTCAACAGATGGTGCTGGCAGAACTGGACAGCTACATGTAAAAGAATGAAACTGGATCACTGTCTAACCCCATACACAAAAGTAAATTCAAAATGGATCAAAGACCTGAATGTAAGTCATGAAACCCTAAAACTCTTAGAAAGAAACATAGGCAAAAATCTCTTGTATGTGAACATTAGCGACCTCTTCATGAATATATCTCCCCGGACAAGGAAAACAAAAACAAAAATGAACAAGTGGGACTGTAACAAGCTGAAAAGCTTCTGTACAGCAAAGGACACCATCAATAAAACAAAAAGGTATCCTACAGTATGGGAGAATATTTTCATAAATGACAGATCCGATAAAGGCTTGACATCCAAAATGTATAAAGAGTTCATGTTCCTCAACAAACAAAAAGCAAATAATCCAATTTAAAAAATGGGCAGAGGAGCTGAACAGACAGTTCTCCAAAGAAGAAATTCAGATGGCCAACAGACACATGAAAAGATGCTCCACATCGCTAATTATCAGAGAAATGCAAATTAAAACCACAATGAGATAAATCACCTCACACCAGTAAGGATGGCCACCATCCAAAAGACAAGCAACAACAAATGTTGGCGAGGTTGCGGAGAAAGGGGAACCCTCTTACACTGTTGGTGGGAATGTAAATTAGTTCAACCATTGTGGAAAGCAGTATGGAGATTCCTCAAGATGCTCAAAATTGACTAACATTTGACCCAGGAATTCCACTTCTAGGAATTTACCCTAAGGATGCAGCACTCCAGTTTGAAAAAGACAGATGCACCCCTATGTTTATCACAGCACTATTTACAATAGCCAAGAAATGGAAGCCACCTAAATGTCCATCAGTAGATGAATGGATAAAGAAGATGTGGTACATATACACAATGGAATATTACTCAGCCATAAGAAGAAAACAAATCCTACCATTTGCAACAACATGGATGGAGCTAGAGGGTGTTATGCTCAGTGAAATAAGTCAAGCGGAGAAAAACAAATACCAAATGATTTCACTCATCTATGAAGTATAAGAACAAAAGAAAAACTGAAGGAACAAAACAGCAGCAGAATCACAGAACCCAAGAATGGACTAACAGTTACCAAAGGGAAAGAGACTGGGAGAATGGGAGGGTAGGTAGGGATAAGGGCGGGGAAGAAGAAAGGAGGTATTATGATTAGTATGTATAATGTGGGGGGTGGGGGAAAGGGGAGGGCTTTGCAACACAGAGAAGACAAGTAGTGATTCTACAACATTTTACTATGCTGATGGACAGTGACTGTAATGGGGTTTGTGGAGGGGACTTGGGGTAGGGGAGAGCCTAGTAAACATAATGTTCTTCAAAAAAATAAAAATTAATTAATTAATTATTAAAAAATATATTATCAAAGAAAACTTGGTAATGCATAGGAAATCTGTCAGCATAACTCAAAATATCACCCCTATTTTGGGAGAAAAATAATGTAATCATACCAATAGATTCTGAAAATTCCTTTGGTAAAAATCAGCAGTGATGTCTAATAACTACAATAAAAATAGTAACTATGATAAAAATAGAATTAAACCACTTAATCATAATAAGGTTTTTTAGCAAAGAGTTACTACACTCTATCATGAAAATGTCATCCTTACCTGAATTTATATGTATATTTAGTGACATTACATGTAGAACTTCCTTTTGTAAAGATTGGACCATATGATTTTAAAATTATAAATATAAACATTTATATAAATGTAAATTCCTGAAGATAACTAAACACCATAAATATTAATGGGAGCCTTACATTTCCAAAAGTCAAAACTATAAAGCTACTGTAATCAAATCAGTGTGATGTTGGGACAAAGCAGGCAGTTTAAAAAGTGCAACAGCATAATAATATACAGAAATAGTTCACAGTATACATGATTTTTTTTTAATCATTGCAAAAACACTATGTAAATTCAATGTGGGAAAAAATAGCTTATTTAGTAAATTTTGCTGGTACAATTGGTATACATTTTAAGGAAAATCAAACTTAGATCATTACTTTAAAATTAATTTCAAGAAAATGACTTTTTTTTTAAGGAAAGACTCTTATAAACATATTCAGTAGCATGCTGGAATTGTGTTCCCAATAGTTTGCAGGAGACATTGTGCACATCTCCTCAACTCCATATTCAGGGACATGATGTTGATAACCTGAAATTGACAATGGTGGAGAATTCACATCGCAGAAATCAGCAAATGGGACAAATCAGGGCTTCTACTCCTCCCCAAGCTGGAGCTAGCTGTTAAAAACATTAATCAGCATGCTATTGTAACACATAGCATTTCCTAATGTAACAGTCTATATATATATATACTCCCTTAATCTGAATTTCTTTAGAAACATTCACAGGAAAACTGTAACTGGAAATCAAAACCAAATAATTTGTCTACTTTCAGTTCCATCTTCTGATGTCTCATGTCTTCTTTAAGGTTCATACACTTTTAGAATTATGTTTTCTTGGAGAGTTGACATGTTTATCATTATGTAATGTCTCTATTTCTGATAATCTTCCATTTTATGAAGTCAGCTTTTTCTGAAATTAGTATAGCTATTCCAGATTTCTTTTGATTAGTGTTCTTATGGTATATCTTTCTCCATTCCTTTTAACATATCTAAGTTTTTACACGTAAAGTGGGTTTCTTGTAGACAACATGAGTTGAGTATTTTCTTCAGCCACTCTGACAGTCTTTTAATTTGCTGTATTTATACCATTTGCATTTGAAATAATTATTGATACACTTGGATTAGCATCTACCATGTTTATATTTGTTCTCTATCTGTTGTATTTGTTCTTTGTTCTCGTCTGCTCCTTTTTCTGCCTTCTCTGATTTTAACTGAACATTTTACATGATTCCATTTCATCTTCTCTTTTAGCATACTTTATTTTTTAAAAGATTTTTAAGTGGTTTCTCTCGATTTTACAAAATACATTTTACTAATTTTGCAATAATTTTACTAAATTTTAACTAAGTTTACTTTCAAATAACATACTGCTTCTGGTGAAGTGCAGGTACCTTCCATCCCTTGTCACCTTGTTGGCATTTATTTTACTTATCCATATGTTATAATCAGCCAATGTTTTGTTACTAATTTTGCTTTAAGCAAACAGGCATCTTTTAGATCAATGAAGAATGCACACACATTTACCACTGTGTTTCCCTGGTACTCTTTTTGTGTGTGTGTGTGCAGATAAAAATTTCTGACTATAACAGTTCCTTCTGTCCAAAGAATTTCCTTCATGTTTCTTACAGGAAAAGTGGTGATGACGTCCCTCAGTTTTTGTTTATCTATGATGATCTGTATATCTCCTTCACTTTGAAGGGTTATTTTTCTAGATGAAACATTCTACGTTAGTGTTTTTGTTTTGTTTCTTCTTTCAGCACTTGTAAATATTTCATTCTGCTCTCTTCTTGCTTGTTTAGTTTCTGATGAGAAATCCACTGTCTTATCTTTGTTCCTTTATAGATAAGGAGTCCCCTCCATGACCATTTTGGGATTTTTTTCCCTTAAGATTTTTCTCTTTGTCTTTGGTTTCCTGAAGCTGGAATATGGTATATTCAAACACCTATCCAAAATATAGGTGTTTTTGTGTTTATGTTTTATTGTGTTTTTGTTTGGTATTTATCTTGTTATGTGTTCCCTGAGCTTTCAGAACTGGCAGTTTGGTGTTTGTCATGAATTTTGGAAAGTTCTCAGCCATTATTGCTTCAAATGTTTCTTGTGCTCTCTTTTCTCTTCTCCATATGGTATTCCAACTGTGTGTATGTTATTGACATTGTACCACAGTTCTTGGATCTCTGTTTTTTGTTTTTTGTTCTTTTTGAATTTCAGATTTGGGAAGTCTCTATTGATCTATCCTCAAATTCACAAGTTCTTTCCTCATAACTGATGTCTAATCTATTGAGGGTGCCCACTGAAGGCATTCTTCCTTTCTGCTGCAGTGGTTTTGATTTCTTGCATTTCTGTTTACTTCTTAGTTTCTCTCTATGTGTTTATATTACTCACCTGGGTCAGAGTTCAGGAATTGCCATTGAGGTCTTCGGGTGACATGAAGAGCAAAGAAGGTGGCAAAAGTCGTCATGGAGGGTGCTCTAAAGAAGCCACTTTATTCTGCATAAAGCTGTACTTTTTACACTGCTATAGTGTTGAGTCATGGTTGCATAAGTATTGAAGACCCGCATGCATGTGGCCTTCATGGCCAGGTGTCTGGTCTTCAAGGCCCTTATCCAGCTCCTTACTCATGGGTACAACATGCTGTGTTTTCAAGGTTTCACAGACAAGGCCAGACATATCCAGGGTGAAACAGTGAGCAGCTGTCCTCATAGAACAGTAGGGAAAGTGAGGTGGGGGGGCCTTCCCTACAATCTGTTTTTTGCACATTTTCTCTTTATTCCATTAGAGTCCTTAAACTATTAATCACAATTATTTTTAATTTTCTGTCTAATAAAAGTCCAGGGAGAGGAAATCCTGGGGCAAAATACGTCTAAAACTAAAATCAGTCAAAGGGAGAAATAAAGTTTAAAACCTGTTCTTTGCTTACAAACTGCAGTCTGGGGCCATCTCTCTCTCTTCTACTCAGGGAGAAGGAAACCAGCACCCCCCCCCACCCCCACTGCCACCTCTCAGGCTCAGATAAGCCTTCCATTGCCCAGGTAATTACTCTTTGATATGGCGATGAACTCTCCACCCCTAAGGAATGCCTATTGATATGCAGATGCACTAAAGCCATACTTCCCTCCACCCTTGAGGATGCACTAAAGCCAGGTGAGATATTCTGGAAATATTACAATTTTACCCATATAAGTCTAACATTGTATCGTATCTGAGTATGGTTATGATGCTTACCTTATCTCTTCAGACTATGTTTATGTTGCCTTTAGGCATACCTTGAGATTTTCAATGGAAGGTAGGACTTGCTATATAGGGTAATAGGAAATGAAGTAAAGAGGCTTTGGTATAAGGATTTATGCATTAACATATTATAATCATCATATATTATTAATAATTAACCAATGATTAATGCATTAATAGCTAGTATCTTGAGTAATATAGTCAGAAGCTATAGGTCCCAGAGGCTGCAGATTCTTCTAGCGCGCCTGTTTCCATCCTCCCTTCTGACTTCAGCTTTCCCTAAGCACTCTTCCTCAGAGAGTCTCTGTTGCAGCATTTTCAGCTGTAATCCACTGTTACTCTATTGGAACCCTTTTGGTGGGTTAAGGTATGGGGGAGGATGGGTATTCTATAATCTTCCAATTAAATCTTAGTCCTTTAATGGGCTTGTGTTTCAGGACTGTGATATTCACAAGTGTTTCTCAGCATAGTTTTTTACACCCTCCCTCCTATTTCCTGAATCCGTGACCCTTGATTTCTCTAATCCCCCCAGTTAAGCAAGACAGGAAGACTGGAGGGAAACTGGTGTAAGGATTCCCTTCCCCCACTGAGGGCTTTAGCAAAGTACTTTCCTCCGGAGAATAGACATTTGTTATGGAAAAAGGCTTTGGGTTTGTTTTGCAATGGTTATTATTCTTTTCCTCCTGCCAGCATCATGAGCGGATCTTCCTAGAATCCTAAGCATAAAACTTGGTGGGGTTCTGGGAGAAAAAGCCCTCAGAAGTGTGCCCTGGAGTTTCTCATGTTCCTGTTGTTCATAACAGTCCTTCAGCAATTCCTCAAAATTACATTTAAATGTTTCTACCTTAGGAACCTTTAAAAGTAAAATAAAAAATACCTACTTTATTGCTCTAGCAGCTTTTGCTCCAGGTAAGCCGATTCCAGTTGCTATTTCTTCTTGAGGCACCTGTCTCTTCAGATTTTGAAGTGATGGACTGTCTACAATACAGTTCTCTGATAGATTCAAGAAAATTATTGATTATCAGTTGATATAACTTTTTCTTATTGTAAGGATAGGAGTGATGACTTTCAAGCTCTTTGCATGAGGGAGCTGAAACTAGAAACTGTAGTATTGAAAAGGAAATATTTGATAATATAAAAAAAAATCATAGACAAAATCAATTTTAAGAAAACATAGATTTTAGAAATATCTACTTGTAACCCAGATGATAACTAAAAGGGTACATTTCTGTATAATACAAAGAAGTCTTAATTGTAGACAAAGATAAGCAAACCATAGGAGTACAGTTAGTTCATGAAAACCAATGGCCAATAAACTAAAACATTGTTAAATGAATTACTAGTTAATAAAATGCTAACAAAACTTAAAAATTAATATTAAAAAACTTGGTCATTCATATGAAATAGGAGTTTTTATAACCTTTTTGGAAAACCTGGCAAAAATCATTAAAATAAAAACTCTACAATTCCTTATCCCCAGACAACTCAAAGCTTCCTAACTATACTAAACAAATAAAAGCAAATCAAGGTATGCAGATGACGTTGATGGCACATAACTTAATAAAGTGAAAGCTCTGTGTTAGAAAAATGCTTCAGTAAATTATGAGACAGCCAAACCATGGGATATGTTGTACTAACTTAAATGAACAAATGAATTAGAGCTATGCCAGTTGACTTGGAAGGATTGCCATACCAGAATGTAGAAAAGTATGTTTAACATGATTCTAATTTGGGGAAAACCATATACTTACATCTACATAAAGATTTTGCCAGAGTTGCAGATTCTTTTTATAGTATAATTTTATTACAGCAAACTAAACTGAGCAAAAATAACAAAAAAAAAACCTCTATATGCCTGGAGATGCTTGTATAAGTGAATAAACAAGTTGAGAGGTGTGGAAAGATACACATAAGAATGTTAAAAAAATAAAAATTAAAAAAAAATAAAAAAATAATGTTAACATGGGTTGACTCAGAAAATGGGATGCGGGGGACACATGGGTCAGATGATTTTTGTATATCTACCTTTGTATTTCTTCAGTATTTTCAAGCTTATATTAAAATAGTAGTAATGAAAAATCAAATATATAAGCTCTGAAGAAAAAATAAAGCACTGATACACTACTATGCAGATTTTACTGAGTATATCAGTCTGGATTTGGTGAGGTTAATAGTCAAATATTCCAGGAATAAGGGGTTTAATATAGTAATTAAATGTTACATAGTTATGCAAGCAGCTCAGGGAATGATGCTCTGTAAAGCTGTGTCTGGAAGATCAGAGAAAGTTCCTAGCCACTTTAGCAAAGCCACTGAGTCAGATCCCACGATCTCCCTTAGAAAAGGGTGCTTTCACTTCTGCTTTATTGTAACCCTTAGTCGTTTCAATCACAAACTTGGTTAGTCTCAGTTCCAAACTAGACATAGCAAAATCCAGCATAGTCCACCCTTTGACAACTTGGCATTCATATAATCCTTTCAATTTTTCAAATAAAGAGAATCACATCAGGCTTCTAACATAATGCAACTATAAATATGTGTGTGTGTATATAGACATATGTTCATATGATAAATATATTTCTCAAATACATATCACTATCATTCTTATTTTTGCATTTTATCACATGACCATAAACTGGCCATATTGCTTATGAGTATATATATATTCCAACTCTTCATTTGAGAACTAGAAACATGAACACATTGCCACTTGACCATTATAGATGGTTAAACAACATTAATCACTTGGCTCTGATAAGCCCCCTTTCTGAAAAATGGATCACTGTGCTGTTTTGTGTCCCCAGGATTTATGTTAGCTCAGACCTAGTGTCTAATAATTGCTAAGATGATTGGTTATTTCTTTCCCTTAAGCACACCTTTTAAATGGCTATTGGTTCTTTTGGAAAAGGCTAAATGAATAATTTGTACATTCTCAGCAGTGTAGCAGTATCCTTCTTCCTCAAGGGGATGAAGCTTCCTCTATATTTGAAGTGTTTGAGTCTACAAACCACTCTTCTAGAAGGCACATAAGTACCATGACTATGTTGTAGCAATGTAATTCAAGCCTCTGTTCCCCAGTTCTAAAGGTTTCTGCTTATATAAATCAAGTAGACATGATTTAGTAGGCTATTCATCTGTATTAGTCCTAGTGATATAATTATTTAACCATAGACGAAGAACTCTATGTGTCCAACTGTGTAACTACTGCTCCATCCTTGCTACTCATTATGGTAACCATGCCCAACTTGATCCTGGTAAGTGCCAGTAGCAAATAAATGCATCATGTGGTTCCTGCCACTTCAGAATCATCCCATTCCCATTGTTTTCTGGGAGTCTGTTCCACTGACAGCCTCTGCCACTGTTACCCCTGATGTGCATAGAATAGCCTTTAGAGAGTCTTTAAGGTTGCTTGTTTCCCCTTCATCAATGTATTTCTGCAAAACTTTGTAAAGGGAGGCTCTGTGTGTGTGTGTGTGAGCAGTGGAACTCAAGAAACCTCTGGATACTGCCTTCTTCAATTCATTTTGACCACCAGAGGCACCGATTTATAGTAAACCAGCCAAACAAGCTGTTACAGTTACTGCCAGTTGTTCAGGGTAGCACACTGAATACAAAATCACTTGTTAGTGATTTCTGTAAGTAACCTAGCTGATTCCAACAGTGGTGCCAAAGACATTCCCCCAGTTTCTACTGATATAAATTGTCAGAATATATTGCAATTCTTTTGGTGTGTGTAGTATCTCTTCCAGAGTCAGAATTATTTTGTTTTAAGATTTGAGTCCAGGTAAAAGTTTAGAATCAATGAGAGGTGATGGGTGGGTCTTTATAAGAATCGGCATTATCTGACAAGGCTTTAAAGAGGAGGTGAATCTACTCAAACAAGTGAGGTACCTATTAAGTGGAATTTGGGGTTCAAGGTCCTCAACTTAATTGGGATCAATCCAGATATCCCTAGCTTAGTTTTCAGGGTTCCATTCCTTGCCAACCAATGTCATAGTTATACCGTAAGAAACCCTGAAAAGGTATGCATTGGATTTACATTTTCATTCAGTCACTTGAAGTATCAGATTTTGGATTTGGTTTTCAAAATTTTCAAACCTGCTTCTAAAAGCAGTAGGTAATCTTTCAGGATAGTCATAGATATTTTTGGTTTGTTACCCAGGACTGGAGATGGGAATAAAAGCCTTGACCTCAGAATATAGTTTTTTCCCAATTTTTCCACTGTAGTTAAAATAGCAAAACATCTCCCCCAACATACCCTGTCCTTACATTCCATATTATCATGATAATGTTTTTGGTTTTAGGTAGGCACTTAGCCACCCAAAGCTGTAGGCACCTGACTCCAGGTAACCCCACATGAAAATTTTAAGAAACTATTTTATAATTGTATATCATGGTCTGTATCCTTTTATCACTTACAATGTGGTTATTAATGCTTTTAAACCTAATCACATCACAGAACCAATTCCTGATTCCTGTCTTTAAGATTCTGCTCCCTGGATCCAGTTTTAGTACCAAAAGCTATAATCAGTCTGGGTTTTCTCAGGAAAACTGAGCCGCTGTAATTATTACAGGAATATATAGGTGGGTTAATATGGGAATTAAGGCTTATACAAATGTGCATGTGGACCTGGCAGAGATTTGTCTGGCAAGCTGCATCTAGGGGATTAAAGAAGCTCTCATTGATCACTCCATTCTGAAGTACTGTCATTGGCATAAGTGAAAAGTCTTGCAGGATGTTCATGAAATTATACACATAAAACCTCAAAGAGGGAGCTCATGAAGAGGTCTGAGGAAGCACCACACTGAATGAAAGTCATCGGGTTGGATTCCCATGTCCTCCTAAGAATAATGACTTCTGTTTCACCTTTGCCTTTCAAATAATTTGTGAGGTCCTCTCAATGGCAAGCTCCAATTTGAAACCTTATAGGAGAAGGGTTTTCTGTGAAACAAATTTCCCAGACTTTAGTGGAAGTAATAGCAGTTGTGTTAGGTTGTCAAGAGACAATCTAGAACAACCCAGTTATCTCCTATACAGTTTTTCAAATGCCCAAACTCTAAAAAGTCCAGTCGTACTTAGAAACATTCTGTATTAGGGTATTGTATTCAACCACCATTGTTTGAGTGCTCTGTGTCAAATATTATTCTAATATGGGGTACAAAGATCAACAAATCACATTTCTTCAGATCTCATAGGCTAGCAGGGAAGAAAAATATGGCAACAAAAAAGTATCTATTTGAAGGATCCTATAATAATAGTACAATTCAACATAAAATGAGGAAAAATGGATTTTTGTCAGGTGAGCAAAGTGAAGGTCATTCTAAGGAAAAAGAACAGGATGTGAAGAGGTATGTGTTCCAAAAAATGAAATATTTAAAAGAAATTCAAGTAGATGCATAAAGCTGGAAATTCAGAGTTCAGGGCAACAATAGGGGAGATTAAGTTGGGAAAGAAAGCAGTGTGGAAAGTTGGGAGGACCATATATAAAAGGTTTAACTGTTTCTATAGCAAATTGAAAACAATAAAGAGATTAAAGTCCTGGAGACTTGTTTTGTATAAAAATCACAGTTATACTAGTATAGTAGAGGAATTGTAGTAGGTCAAAACCAGAGATAAAAAGGTATGTTTGGAGGCAATTGCTATAGTCCTGATGAAAATTATATAAATGCTGTGGCATTTGAAGAGGAGGAAGTAATTTCAAAAGGAGGTTTGACTTAATCTGGTGATTGATGGGATCTGGGATGTTCAGGGAGATATGAACTGGCATAATGTTCCTAGTTCTGGCTTGGTTGACTAGCTAAATAGGTAAAGGCCATTAGCTAAAGTAGTTCGAACCAATGTGTTCTTTGTAACTATAGACAAATATCTTGATCCATTTTATTATTTTGAAATGGAATTATTTTCAAAGTTATAAAATGTGCAAAATGTTCCTATGTGTCTACAGCACATAAAAAGATCATACTTTAACAATGTCAAAATAAGAAGTAATGTGCAAATTCAGCTGCTCAACATGACCTTTCATATCTGTCAATTAGGAAGCCCTGTAAATAGTATGCTGTGAATGTCAGAAAATGTAGTCAAAGGTGCAAGAAATTTATAGAATTTAATCTGAACCATTCACTTTATACAAGTCAAGGGATATTTTATTCCTGTCCTCACTTTTATTTTCCTGTTCTGTCTCTTTCTCTCTCTCACTTTCTATTCCCCTGCCCTCCTCATTTTTTTTCCCTCTTCATTTAATTTGTAAATTCTGAGTTCACAGTCTATATCTTCATCTTGTATTTTTTCCTGCCATAATAACTTACAGTTCTGTTCATAAGTGCATTTTCTGAATAAATAAAGTAATCATTTAATTGATGCATTAGTCAAATGGAAAGAACTGCACTATCACAAAGTACTGATGACAGCATTAGATTAGTGTGAGGAGACCTGGATCCTGGACTCAATTTTGTCACTTTGGCAGGCGAACTGATTCTCTTTGAGCTTCATTTACATTATCTGAATGACACTTCTCTGTTTGCACTTGCAAGACTATATTTTCTGAACTAATACTTTAATATAAAATCTTATTTTTATATAAAAATATCTTATATACAAAAATTATTTATTTTCATAGATTATATTCTCTAAAATGCCCTACTGGCTAGGGTAAGCAATGTATTCTAATCATTTTGTAGTCCCAATAATTAGTCTAGTACTAAGCATATGGTAGATGCTAACTGAAAAATAGTTAAAAGAAAAATAATTGATTAATTATCAGGAGTGTAAAGAAAGGTTAAGGTCTGCAAGGTGGAACCAAAACAATATCCCAAGGATATGTAGTATCCAAGATCAAGAAAAGACCAAAAACTGAGGTTTGAAAGAACAATAATAAAACAGTGGTTAAAACCAGGGTGAACTTGGAAATACTTCAACTCCAGAAAAGCAAGCCAGCTCTTGGGATCAAAAAGCAAAAATAAACTAAATCCTGAGCAGGAGTGATTTGCTTCTGGCTTATTTTAGATTTTTAACCAATTGTGAGAAGTGCTAGGTTTGAGAATGTAGTGTAAGAAATCATTAGTTAGAATTCTCTGGTTCTGGGTTGTTTCCATTTTTTGGGTCCTGGGCTAGCAGTGGTGAGTGAGTGTAGGATAGTTAATGGATTGGATTAGACTGGATCCCTTTACACTTTTATTTAAAAGTATATTCGTCAAGAGTCTGAACCATCCTATGCTGAAACGTCGACCTCGCCTTTCGCCAATACTTGTTCAGGCCACATCCTCAAAAGTGTGCCTCGCTGGGTCATGAGATTCTCCCTCCAGCTCTGTCTGCCAAGTTATGATCCTGAGAAGGAGAGAAAGGGAAGGCAAACACAGGAAGAGCTGTGTTTTTTAGTTGATCTGCCCAACAGGAAGCCTTATCTATTTGCATTTGTATTGAAACAATGTGTATCTTGAACTGAAATTCTGTTTTACTGAGTATCTGTCAATTTAGAGTCCTTCTCACCTCTTTTCTTCTAACCTGAGGTGCTGGGCCATGCTTTAAAAATATCTAATGTTTAACTACAACAGTTCGAACTTGAGTTTTATTTCTTACAGACTGAATAATTCCAAGTCTGCCAACCATTCTCTTTTCCATCTGATTTTCTTGCCAGTCTTCCATTTTGCAAAGAACCCTTACAAGCCTCCCTATATTTGAATGTCAGCCCCATTCATTACTAACTGCATGACTTTGGACAGTTATTTAACCTCCTTGTACTTCAGTTTAGTTATTACATGTAAAGCATTGATTTATTTCACAAATAATAATTGAGCACCTACCACGTGCTGCACAATATTCAAAGTGGTTGAGAACCCTGAGTGACAAAAATAAACTTCCTGGCCCTCATGGAAACTCAATCTTATGATGGTTCCTGTCACATAGTAAACGATATTAGCTTTGTGTGTATACATAAAAGAATCTGTAATATGTTGAAGTATAGTACATGGTATAGTAAATGATAAATGTTATTAGTTGTATGTGTGTATGTTTGTGTACATCTGTATAAAGATGATGTCCAAAGTAGTTAAAATGCACCAGACATGCTTTCACTAGTGCTGAATACATCAGAATCATTACCTTCTTAAAACTGAATGACTATTATATCCACTATACTTCAATTTAAAAAATTGAATGAATATTATTTCTTTTAAAGTAGCATAAAATTGTTTTAACAGCTGAGTCAATCATTCTTCTTGCCAAGGCTAAACTCCACTGATAACACTCATTGGTGCGTGGACTGCGAAACTATCCTGTGTGCGTTTGTACGTGGGATGGCCTCCCTGACATTGCCCCTGTTGCGCAGAAGCTCTGCTTTCTCTGTCTGCTTGCCTTTGGTCATCCTGCCCACTGTCGCCCAGCCCAGTGGTGGGCTGGACCCAGCTTGTGTCTGCTGTTCAGCTGATTGCTAAAAATTCAGGAAATTTCCAAGCTGGTTGGAAGCTGCTATTAGTAGTTTTTAAATGACTGTGTAGAGAGTATTTACACCACAGAAATCAACAAACCATATAAAATAAAACTTTTTGAGCTAGCTTACCAGCCCACAGCTCCAACCCAGCAATACTTGACCAGTGTCTCATTATCCTGTATTTAGTTGCCAATGGAGCTTTGTTTAAATGCTCACTAAGAATTAGTCTCTTGACTGATACATGTTCAACAGTACTTACCACCAGGACATTTGTATTTTAAAACAGGAGAGGTTTTTTTAAAGATGAAAACACTTTCAAAGCACATAGGAAAAAAGCTGTGATGGTGGGAGGAAGTTCCTAAGAACTTTCATGAGGAAAGGAATCTTTGTTTTTGTCACAGATGAATCTCAAACACATAGAAGATTGTGTTATATGTGGTTGGTGTTCAATAAATATTTGTGGAACAACTGAATGCTTTACTTGTAGTAACAAAACTGAAACACGAAGTGGTTAAGTAACTGAGGTCATGCAACTAGTAACAAATGGTGCTGGAATTCTGACACAGGCAGTCTTTTGTTTGTTTTTAAAATTAAAGGAGTTGAAACAGCTCACCTATATTCACATTCCACCCACGGGTGGTATCCTGGGGGAAAGAAAAGACAGGTGACTGCACCAAATCTTCCTGTCAGCTGGAATTTAGGATATACAAAATAATATTATCCCAAGGAACAGTCTTACCTGTCGAGTATTCCTCAAGGATGTTCCATGTAGGGCTGCCTCTAGGCATGTGAAACCCTGGGCAAGTATTTTCTGAAGATGGGAATTACAGGACCCTGCCTGTACAAACAATTTGATTAAATAATGTATTATAAAATTAATATATGTGTGGTATAGTGAATATTGGTTAAAATTTTAGACTAATGAACAAAGAAATAGTACTTAAATATTTATTTCTGATCAGAGCACATGCTGGGTCTCATGGTGCCCCGTCCCCGTCACCTTTGCTCAGGCCCTAGAATCATAGTCTTCATGTCCCTTCTTGCCCAATGTGCTTCCTGACTGGTCTCCTACTTCCCACACACGGAACAGGCAGCAGAACTGTTCTACTCACAATGTCCTGGATCTTCAGACCTTATTTGTATTGAAACAATATGGATTGTCTTGACTCTGCATTTCCCTGATGTCGGCTATTTATTATTCTGGTTACATCACTGTGCGCATATCTCTTTGAATTGGTATTTTTGTTTTCTTTGGATAAATACCCAGAAGTGGAATCACTGGATCATGTAGTAGTTCTATTTTTAATTTTTTGAAGAACCTCTCTACTGTTTTCCATAGTGGCTACACCAATTACATTCCCACCACCAGTGTCACTCTTGGGTACTGAAGCTCATAGGCAGCACAGTGCTCAGGACAAAGGCAGGAGAGAGAGAGAGAGAGCTGACTCACAGGCCCAAACGTGCAGCTCAAGCCCAAGGGCCAGTGGTGGACTGGGAGATTTGGGAAATTCATAGCGCTGAACTTGCCCTGTGATTGACATGAGGCAGAGTCACACAAAATCAATGTGTAAGCTCAATTCTGGTGTCCAAATATCATGAGATCTAACAAAAAGAAGTATTGATTGTGCTGTCCAGGAGGAGCTTTCTGCTTGTAAGGCTCCCCTGTTGGCCCTGGGGCCCAGTCCTTGGACTATGGAACAATATAAAAAATGTAAATCCCATATCTCCTTGGGGCGTCTGGTAAAATTCATGTGTAGTATAAAGGATCAGAGAATGCTCCAGTAAGAAGAAATAGAAATCATGGCACATATGACAATCTACCTGTAGAGAACTACTGGCTCTAGGCAGCCCCAGTCACTGTAGGGGAACTTAGAAAATGTGGTGTAAGACATTTCTAGCAAAGGGACACAGCAAGGATTTGGTCCTGGCCAAGAGTACCTTGATGAGATAGCACCGATGGCATGGCATCATACACACTCTCCCATACTGTAGGATGTCTTTTTGTTCTGCTGATGGTGTCCTTTGCTTTACAGAAGCTTTTGAGTTTGATGTAGTCCCACTCATTCATTTTTTATTTTGTTTCCCTTACCCAAGGACATGTGTTCAGGAAAAAGTTGCTCATGTTTATATTCAGCCAGTTTTGGCCAGTCCCAGCCATCAGAGAGACAGAAAATTTTGAGTAGGTGTTTCCGGTGGTCAGCATCCATGCAGGACCCAGGTCTAAGCTTAGGGCACCCGGCCTAATGGCCAACTACGGACAGTCCCAGACATCTGAAGGGTACTTAGAATCTAATTTTAGTGAAGGGACTCCAAAGCACAGTCTTCTGAAGGACCTCCTCCCAGGGAAGGAGCCCTGCTTTGTGGTTCTGAGGGTAGTACTATTCCCTGGCTATTGGATTATTTAATGAACTTGGAATCTATGAGGCATTGCTTCCTGGAGAATGCCATGCTAAGTGCTCTAACTCCCTGGGGTACTAAACGTGGGTGTTTTCTAATTAAAGTATCCTTCTGCTATATGAAGTAATCCTGTAGATTTTACTTTTAGAAATTTCATCTATTATTCTGGGCCAAAGGTTCATGCTTCACTTGGGAAGGCAGAACTAGGGGAACTACATGTGAAGTGCTAGGCATCTTTCTGCTTTATCAAAGAATCTTGGTTTTCTGTATCCTTGAAACTATTTTTAATTTCTTCTTTTTTACATTTTATTTTATCAAATGTACATCACAGTGGTTCAACAGTCCCCCTCCCCTCCATCCCCATCCCCTTCCCCTCCCCTTGGTAACCACTAGTTACTTCTCAGTGTCTGAATCTAATGCTGTCTTGTTCCTTCTGTTTTGCTTTTTTTTTATATTCCACAAATAAGTGTCATCATATAGTATTTGTCTTTCTCCACCTGGCTTATCTCACTGAGCATAATATCCTCTAGATCCATCTATATTGTTGCAAATGGCAGAATTTCTTTTCTTTTTATGGCTGAATAATGTGCTATTGTGTATATGTACCACTTCTTTTCAATCCATTCATCTATTGATGGACACTTAGGTTGCCTCCATATCTTGGCTATTGCAGACAGTGAGGCGATAAACATAGTGGTGCATATATCTTTTCAAATCAGGAATTTTGTTTTCTTTGGGTACATTCCTAGGAGTGGAATTACTGGGTCAAATGGTATTTCTACTTTTAGTTTTTTGGGGAACCTCCATACTGCTTTCCATAGCAGTTGCACCAATTTGCAGTCCCACCAACAGTGTAGGAGGACTCCTATTTCTCTACACCTTCGCCAGCATTTGTTATTTCTTGTCTTTTGGATAGTGGCCATCCTAACTGGTGTGAGGTGATATCTCATTGTGGTTTTATTTGCATTTCCTTGATGATTAGCAATGTGGAGCATCTTTTCATGTGCCTGTTGGCCATCTGAATTTCTTGTTTGGAGAAGTGTCTGTTCAGGTCCTCTGCCCACTTTTTGATCAGTTTATTTGTTTTTTTAGGTGTTGACACATATAAGTTCTATATATATTTTGGATGTTAACCCCTCATCAGATGAGTCATTTATAAATATATTCTCCCAAACTGTAGGATGCCTTTTTGTTCTGCTGATAATGTCCTTTGCTTTACAGAAGCTTTTGAGTTTGATGTACTCCCACTCATTCATTTTTTATTTTGTTTCCCTTACCCAAGGAGATGTATTCAGTAAAAGTTGCTCATGTTTATATTCAAGAGATCTTGCCTATGTTTTCTTCTAAGAGTTTTATGGTTTCATGACTTACATTCAGGTCTTTAAGCCATTTTGAGTTTACTTTTGTATATGGAGTTAGACAATAATCCAGTTTCATTCTCTTGCATGTAACTGTCCAGTTTTGCCAACAACTGTCCAGTTTTGCTCTTTGTTAAAGAGCCTGTGGTTTCCCCATTACATATTCATGGCTCCTTTATCATATATTAATTGGCCACTGATGCTTAGGCCTTGAAATTATTAATAAAATGTAATGCCTGGTAAGGTCTCAGGTTTGTTTAATCTGATTTTATTTGTTACTCAGATGGTAAATAGAGTTGATGTTTGGGAATTATGAACTATGTACTTGGGGGCATGTTAGTTGCTTCCACTTATGCTTAACTCAGAAATTGACAGGTAGGTACCAAAGCAACAATTTTGTTCTTTTCTTTCAGTGGGGGTGGGGGATGGGGAAATGTGAGGAAGAAGAAGAGCTGTGTCTATTTTTGTTGTTGATTTAATATTGATATATATTGCAAAATGATCACCAAAATAACTCTGGTTAACTCGATCACCATACATAGTTATAAAATGTTTTATTCCTTGTGATAAGAACATTTAAGAGTTACTATCTTAGCAACTTTCAAGTATCAATACAGTATTATTAACTGTTGTCACCATGCTGTACATTATATTCCCGTGACTTATTTATTTTATAACTGGAAATGTGTACCTTTTGACCTCCACCCATTTTGCCTCCTACCCCCCACCCTTGCCCAGCATCACCAATCTGTTTTCTGTATGTATGAGCTCAGGGTTTTCTTGGATTCCATACATAGGTGAGATTATGACTTATTTGTCTTTGACTTATTCCACTTGGCATAATGCCCTCAAGGTCTGTCCATGATATTTCAAGACTTCATTCTTTTCTAGTGCTGAATAATATTCCACTATATATATGTATATATACCACATCTTTTGTCCATTAATACTCTGATGGAGAATAGGATGGAGTGGTGGGAAGGTAATGGTTGGCACTGAGTTGATGAGTTTTGTCATCTTCTCTCTTTCATTGGTTAATCTTAATAATAAATACTTTTATAATGACAGGATGTATTTGATATTTGGGAAAAATATGACACTGTCCTATTTATGCATTTAAAAATAATAATAGAAAAAGTTACAAATATGAAAATGAAAGGTTATGTATACATATGTTTAATATATGCAACTCAGTGAGCTTGGGGATGAGTATATATCCATGAAACTATACCTAATACCACTATCAAGGCCATAGATGACATATCCATCATATCTTAAAGTTTCCTCCAAATCCAATAATAATATTTTATATAATGATGATTATACTTATTTCATCTATGTATTATATATTTTAATATTTATTATACATAATATATTAATATACTATATACTTACATATAATTATATATTTGTATATTATTTACATATTTATATGTATTTGAATATTTATATATTTACATATATACATATATATTATATGAACACTTAACATAAGATTTGCCCTCTTAGCAAATTCTAATTATAAAGTTTAGAATTATTAGCAATAGGCACTATGCTATATAGTAGATCTTCAGAATTTACTTATTTTGAGCATAATTGAAACTTTGTGCCGGATGACCATCATTCCCCATTTCCTCCTCCCTGGTGCTCCAGCAACCAACAGTCTACTGTCTGCTTCTATGAATTTCACTACTTTATATTCACATATAAGTGAGCTTATAAAATATTTGTCTTTCTGTATCTGATTTATTTTACTCAGAATAAGGTTCTCCAGCTCTATCCACATTGTCAAATGGCAGGATTTTCTTATTTCTTAAGGGAAAATTCTTTTTTATTTATAGACCATATTTTCTTTATCCAGTTATCCATCAATCAACACTTAGTTTTCTTTTTTTCCTGTATCTTGACTGTGTGAATAATGTTGCAATGAATATGAGAGTGCAGATACCTCTTTGAGATCCTAATTTCAATTGTTTGGTTAAATACCTCCGAAGTGGAATTGCTGGGTAATATGATAGTTCTAGTTGTAATTTCTTTTGTTTTTTTTAGGAATCTCCATGCTGTTTTCAATAATGACTTTTCCATAATTTCCAAATGTACCAGTTTACATTCCCACTAACAGTGCCACAAGGGTTCCCATTTCTCCACATCTTCACCAACACTTGCTATCTCTTGTTTTTTTGTTTTTATAATTGTCATTCTAACAGGTGTAAGGTGATATCTTATTTTGGTTTTGATTTTCATTTCCATGATTATTAGTGATAAATCCTGGAATACAACTTAGTAAAAATTTTCCCTTTTGTGTAACACCTTTATATTTTTTGCCATCCACATATTATATATTTACTTGTATAAATGCATACATTATGAACTTACACATCAGTACTTAGTTGTATAGTCACATTTATAATCATTACTTAAAATTATGTATATTTTTATACTTTTCTACTGGTTATGCTATTTTTGTTTTTTATCCCTTCTAAATAATGTGCCTTTATTTACTTGACAGCAAAGGTAGTTTCCCATCAGTTTATAGTAGGAGGATGCTTTGCATTACATTTTAACTGTTGCTCTGGAAACAGGCAATTAGTTATAAACTAGGCTGCCATTGTCATTTATTGATGAAGAAACACTGATTCAGAGTTCCTTCCTTTGTAAATTTGAGATAAGCCATCTTCCCAAAGACATCAAGATAAGAAGAATCAATGTGCACTGTCATTCTGACAGGCCATATTCTCCTGTTAGTTCACACATCTGCTCAAGGAGAGAAAACTACCAGGTATTTTTGATGATAATGATGAAAAAGAGAGGGAGTCTCAGGTTGGTGTCTGAGGACAGCCTGCCAAGGCCTTGTGGAAACAGTCACCCCCTTTTAATGAACACCGTTGCCCTACAGCAGGGGCCACGATGACCCCTAATCCTTCCCCTGCAATTTGAAGTCCTTGGTAATGACCTGACTTAATTCTCAGACCTGTCAACAAGGACCTGACAGGCCTCATCATTCTCGTAAGGTACTGTGGGCTATTTTCGTATGTCTGTTTTAGGACCTTGCTGTTTTGAAGTGGCTCTGTTCTATAGGGACAGGAACACCAAGGGCAGTTCAGATGCTCTCAGATGATCTGGAGAAAGGGTTGGTTCATGTTAGAAGCTAAGGAAAAGTGACAATTTTTGCTACAGATAATGAAAAACTTAAGAAATCTCTTGGGGTGGGGGTGATAGTAGTATCAAAAAATACCTCCCATGTGTCAAGACCAAAGGAACTGATTGTTTTATTCATGTGTGATTTTTTATTCAAGAAAAATATAACTTTAATAATTAGAAGCTAAACCAACTAAGAGAAGTATAAATATTAACTAGAAAATGATTACAAGATAATTTTAGGTGAATCAGACTATTTTTACTTACATAAAATAAAGAGCAAGGTGGAAACGGGTTATTAGAGTAATTAAAAAATCAAAAATTTCCATAATTATTTGAACTTATTCCCAGTAAAACAGAGATATTGGTATGTTTAACCTGCAAAATAACCTAGATTTTCCACTGGAAAGCCTACATGAAATAATACCTGATACGGTAAAATAGTAAAACTGTCGTGCCCAGTTTCTAGAACTTAGGAAGTGCTAACTAAATGTTGATATATGAATGATGGCTTCTGACTTCTGCCATTTTGGCTAATGATAAAATCCTGAAAATGTATGAAGTTTGTACTGCCTATTTTTTCTTTTATTATGGTAGTATAGGACAAAAAAGACTAGGATATTGAAAACCCAAGATTATTTTTATTGCTTTTCTGGTTTTGTAGTCACGTGACTAGAGCTATAGTATCATTTGTGACTACCAACTGTGTAGAATGAGCCTGTCACAATTAATTTTGCATCCCATGGCCTTCTGAGTTAGTATAGGCATGGGCCAGGGAGTGTAGAGTCTTTCAGAATCTGATGTAAGTAAGGCTAAGGGAACCCATGCCAAAGAGATCTACAGCATAAGTGTGCTGAAGGTACTTTTGTTCTTCCACATCATTCTCCCTCTCACTTGGGATAACTCTGTCCAGGGGCAAAATGTGATGTAAAGAGGTAGCCAAAAATTAGTCTTCATAGTCTTTTGGGAGGTTACTACTAAAAAGTGATATTTATTTATACCTTCAACCAACAAACCCTTTAGGATGAGATCCAATAATGATGTGCCTTTTACCAAAATTTAATTCTTCATTATACACTTCCTAAAAAAAAAAAAGTTAACAAAGAAATTGCTGTAATCTTTTTCCTTTAGATTATTAGCATGAATTGATTATGATTTTCTGAACCTGAATTTTATTTGGCTTTAATTCATTTTTGATAGCATAAAGAAAAAAACCAGCTCTTTCTAAATTATTCATCATGTTGTTTAATAAGAGTGAGCACTGCAAAATGTTATGGCTTCTGAAAATCCATTAGTCTATTGTGAAATATATAATTATAGACTATTATGAAAATAAGAAATTTTTATTACACATATGCATTTGACAGCCTGCAATTAGTTTAGACTCTCTAATTAACATATGTTTTACTTAACGGTGAGTGATTATGGATTATCATTTAATTATGGATAATTTCAAATACTCATCTATTTTTTTGTGAATCTTAGAAATAAAAATAAGCATTTGTCAAGAGCAAGAAGAGTGTGCTTTTCAGTTTTTTTTGTCTAGTATGAAGAATTAATTTGAAAAGAGTAGTAATATAATAGCTTTCCTTTGAGCAAATTACTGAATATTTTTATCATATATATCCTGCTATCATATTTATGAATGCTGCTTTTCTTTTATATGAGTTATTCATGAGTGATTTTTCACATAAAGAAGAATCAATAACACAGAGAACTCTAGAAGCTCTTGTGATTTGCATTAATTGAGTACTATTTTTTTCCTGAGTAGTCATTCTAAACACTTGGATTTCATCAATCTACCCTAATTAGAAGAATATATTTGTATAATGAGGTTACAGAACAAATTATACTTTTTAATGTAATAGTACCTGACTATGTTTGACTAGTTCTTTTGTTTTTATATAATGTCTACTGAACTCGCAAAAGTTTTCCTGCATGATGATTTTGCTATATCTCATAGATAAATATCTGTTTTTAGAAAAATAATGTATAAATAGAAAAAAACATGGAACATGAGAATCAATTTCTTCCTCTATATACCAAATGAAACTGCCACCAAAATGCAAGGCCTTTGAAATGCTCCTGTTTTCTCTGTATAAACCTAGAGAGAATGGGATTAATGAATTAATATTTCTAAAACCAGAATATCTTTACTGAGGTTTATAAGCAAGGGTAAGATATTTAGTAAATCATTGCAACATTTTCTGGGTATTTATGGTCCAATTTGCATTTTTGACAGAAGACATTGCTTTGTGCTAAAAAAAAGAAATCTACACCAAAATACAAGTAGAGAGACTTTTAAGTTTGGGTTGTGTGTGTTTGCTGAAAGTAATTAATGTCCTAAAGCAAATTTAAAAAGAAAAAAGAAAGTCTAGAATGATCTGTTGTGGCAGCATTTGAAATATAAGTGGACTAGATAACTGTATTTACTTCTCTTTCTCTTTTTCTTTATTTTGAAACCTTAACTAGAAATGCTAGATGAGTATCATGTACTGTGTAACTCAGAGAGGTCCATTTCCTACTCTCTAGAATCTGTGAATATGCTACTTTATAGGCAAAAGGGACTTTGCAGATGTGATTAAGTTAAGGTATCTTGAGTTGAGATTATTCTGAGTTTTCATGTTGGCCCAAGGAAATCACAAGTGTGTTTATAAATGGAAGAGGGTGGCAGAGAAGAGAGTCAGAGAGAGATGTGACTAGGGAAGAAGGTCCAAGACACACTTGTATTTGGCTTTGAAGATGCCTACAAAGGAATGTGGATGTTTTCTAGATGGTGAAAAATGTAAGGAAACAGATACACCTCTATAACCTCCAAAAAATAATGCAGCCCTGACAACACCTTGATTTTAGTCCTGTGAGACCCATGTTAGACTTAAAAAAGCTCACATATGTTTTTCTACTTGGTTAGATAGAACCATAAGATAATAAGTTGTTGTTGTTTTAAGCCATTATGTTTGTGGTAATTTGTTATAGCAGCAAGAGAAAACTAACATTACCCACAACTCCAATGTTATGACAACTACTAGCAATAATAAAACAGCTGGTATTTATTGACCTTTTATCATATACCTGCAGCATAAGAATTTTGCAAAAAGTATCTAATTGAAATCTCACAAGAAATTTATGAGGCTGATACTATTGTTGGTTCCATTTTAGAGATGTGAAAATTGAGGCTTTGGTTAAAATTGCAAGTAAGCAGCTGTAGTGCACAAGCATCTGGGAAGTCTAACTTCAGTAAATTCTCTCTGAACCACTTTCTATGTTCTTCTTGTCTGGTTAGTGATGGGTTAAAGAGAATTTTCTTTTGGTTCAATTCTGGTTATTGAAAATCTTCCTAAAAAGACTTTCTAAGTTTAATATTCATTTAAACTTGGTAAAATATAATAAACATAATTTAATCCTTCCTTTATAAGTGAGTGTCTTTTAGTGCCTCCGGATAATTCAAACTACAAATTCTCAGTGAGTAGAGATGTAGGGGAATGAGTGCCAAGCCTGGGTTGATTCTTTTCTTTTTTTTTTTTTTTTTAGATAATTATTTTTTATTGAAGGGTAGTTGACGCACAGTATTACATTACATTAGTTTCAAGTGTACAACACAGTGATAAAACATTTATATACATAATTCTAGGTTCCAGCTATCACCCTACCAAGCTGTTAAAATATCTTGACTATATTCCTTATGCTATACATTACATCCCAGTTACTTATTTATTTTACCATTGGAAGTCTGTCCTTTTTTTTTTTTTTTTTTTTTTTTTGTGAGGGCATCTCTCATATTTATTGATCAAATGGTTGTTAACGACAATAAAATTCTGTATAGGGGAGTCAATGCTCAATGCACAATCATTAATCCATCCCAAGCCTAATTTTCATCAGTCTCCAATCTTCTGAGGCATAACAAACAAGTTCTTACATGGAGAACAAATTCTTACATAATGAATAAGTTACATAGTGAACAGTACAAGGGCAGTCATCACAGAAACTTTTGGTTTTGCACATGCATTATGAACTATAAACAGTCAGTTCAAATATGAATACTCATTTGGTTTTTATACTTGATTTATATGTGGATACCAATTTTCTCTTTATTATTATTATTTTTAATAAAATGCTGAAGTGGTAGGTAGATACAAGATAAAGGTAGAAAACATAGTTTAGTGTTGTAAGAGAGCAAATGTAGATAGATGATCAGGTATGTGCCTGTAGACGATGTGTTTAATCCAAGCTAGACAAGGGCAATAAAACATCCACGTATGCAGAAGATTTCTCTCAGAACAGGGGGTGGAGGTTCTAAGCCTCACCTCTTGATCCCCATTTTCTCACCTGATGGCCACCCTGCAACTGTGCCTGTCTTAGGTTGTTCCTCCCTTGAGGAATCTTACCCGTCTCTGGCTAACCAGTCTTCTTCCGGGGCCATACAGGGAAATGTAAAGTTGGTAAGTGAGAGAGAAGCCTTATTGTTTGAAATGGTTAGCTTTTTATTTCTTTGCATATTTATGCCCTGTAGCTTCTATGCCCAGCATTTGTCTTGAGGTATCTTTACCACTTGGAAGAATTATGATACTCCGTAAATTTGATATGAGGCACGAATTCTATTTAAGGGTTGTAATTAGGAAGGAAGAAGAAAAGCTATAGAAGTAGCAGGTGGAAGAAAACATGGGAAGATTGATTATTTCTTTGACATATCTTCTTGTAGAATAACTTCAGCATGTATAGGTTTTAAGCTACTACTTAAATTGCGCACACACATTAACATAATAGGAGTATAGTTACATAACCAAAGCATACCTGTAATTACCAGCCATCTCCAGTGAAACCAAGAAAACCAGTTAGGCACCTTAGGCATTTGTGAAAACTTATCTATGATATGGTGGATATTGTCCAACTGAACTTGAACAGTATGAGAGAAATCAGACAAATTAAAACAACCCATTCCTGGGGAATGTTCACATCCCATATGTTCTTTTAACAGTAGATAGTCTGTAGTTGTAAGATTTTGAAGCGCTACAATTTGCATTTCCCCTAATTCTTGGTTGAGTTCCAACAGTATAGATCCAGTCAAATTTGTTGTTTTACTGTATGCACAGGCCAGCTTAGATATCTCCTTCCTCATTCCCATGGCAAGTCCAGGAGCTGGTGGGATGAGTGCATCTACAGCTGTAGCAGTGCGTGGATCTTTGTTGGGGTTTTTTGATGATCATCTTCTGGCAAGAGTCTTCCAGAGAGTGCTGATGTTGGAAGTTCTTCTTCATATCATATCTTAGTTCATTATCAGGGTAGCCAAATTAGGCTTTGATCCTCTGTTAGTCCATTCTTGAGTTCTGTGATTCTGCTGCTGTTTTGTTCCTTCAGTTTTTCCTTTGTTCTTATATTCCACAGATGAGTGAAATTATTTGGTATTTCTCTTTCTCTGCTTGGCTTGTTTCACTAAGTATAATACCCTCCAGCTCCATCCATGTGGCTGCAAATGGTAGGATTTGCCCTTTTCTTAAGGCTGAGTAGTATTCCATTGTGTATATGTACCACCTCTTCTTTATCCATTCATCTATCGATGGACATTTAGGTTGCTTCCAATTCTTGGCTATTGTAAATAGTGCTGCGATAAACATAGGGGTGCATTGGTCTTTATCAAACTTGATTGCTGCATTCTTAGGGTAAATTCCTAGGAGTGCAAGTCCTGGGTCAAATGGTAAGTCTGTTTTGAGCATTATGATGTACCTCCATACTGCTTTCCACAATGGTTGAACTAACTTACATTCCCACCAGCAGTGTAGGAGGGTTCCCCTTTCTCCACAGCCTCGCCAACATTTGTTGTTGTTTGTCTTTTGGATGGCAGCCATCCTTACTGGTGTGAGGTGATACCTCATTGTAGTTTTAATTTGCATTTCTCTGATAATTAGTGATGTGGAGCATCTTTTCATGTGTCTGTTGGCCATCTGTATTTCTTTTTTGGAGAACTGTCAGTTCAGTTCCTCTGCCCATTTTTTAATTAGGTTATTTGTTTTTTCTTTGTTGAGGCATGTGAGCTCTTTATATATTCTGGACATCAAGCCTTTATCAGATGTGTCATTTTCAAAGATATTCTCCCATACTGTAGGGTTCCTTTTTGTTTTTTGATGGTGTCTTTTGCTGTACAGAAGCTTTTCAGCTTAATATAGTCCCACTTACTCATTATTGCTGTTGTTTTCCTTGCCTGGGGAGATATGTTCAAGAAGAGGTCACTCATGTTTATGTCTAAGAGGTTTTTGCCATGTTTTCTTCCAAGAGTTTAATGCTTTCATGACTTACATTCAGGTTTTTGATCCATTTTGAGTTTACTTTTGTATATGGGGTTAGACAATAGTCCAGTTTCAGTCTCCTACATGTAGCTGTCCAGTTTTGCCAGCACCATCTGTTGAAGAGACTGTCATTTTGCCACTGTATGTCCATGGCTCCTTTATCGAATATTAATTGACCATATATGTCTGGGTTAATGTCTGGATTCTCTAGTCTGTTCCATTGGTCTGTGGCTCTGCTCTTGTGCCAGTACCAAATTGTCTTGAGTACTATGGCTTTATAGTAGAGATTGAAGTTGGGGAGTGAGATCCCCCCTACTTTATACTTCTTTCTCAGGATTGCTTTGGCTATTCAGGGTCTTTGGTGTTTCCATACGAATTTTTGAATTATTTGTTCCAGTTCATTGAAGAATGTTGCTGGTAGTTTCATAGGGATTGCATCAAATCTGTATATTGCTTTGGGCAGGATGGCCATTTTGACGATATTAATTCTTCCTAGCCACGAGCATGGGATGAGTTTCCATCTGTTAGTGTCCCCTTTAATTTCTCTTAAGAGTGACTTGTAGTTTTCAGAGTATAAGTCTTTCACTTCTTTGGTTAGTTTTATTCCTAGGTATTTTATTTTTTTTGATGCAATTGTGAATGGAGTTGTTTTCCTGATTTCTCTTTCTGTTGGTTCATTGTTAGTATATAGGAAAGCCACAGATTTCTGTGTGTTGATTTTGTATCCTGCGACTTTGCTGTATTCCAATATCAGTTCTAGTAGTTTTGGGGTGGAGTCTTTAGGGTTTTTTATGTACAGTATCATGTCATCTGCAAATAGTGACAGTTTAACTTCTTCTTTACCAATCTGGATTCCTTGTATTTCTTTGTTTTGTCTGATTGCCATGGCTAGGACCTCCAGTACTGTTAAATAACAGTGGAGAGATTGGGCATCCCTGTCTAGTTCCTGATCTCAGAGGAAATGCTTTCAGCTTCTCGCTGTTCAATATAATGTTGGCTGTGGGTTTATCATAGATGGCCTTTATTATGTTGAGGTACTTGCCCTCTATTCCCATTTTGCTGAGATTTTTTATCATGAATGGATGTTGAACTTTGTCAAATGCTTTTTCAGCATCTATGGAGATGATCATGTGGTTTCTGTCTTTCTTTTTGTTGTTGTGGTGGATGATATTGATGGACTTTCGAATGTTGTGCCATCCTTGCATCCCTGGGATGAATCCCACTTGGTCATGGTGTACGATGGTTTTGATGTATTTTTGAATTCGGTTTGCTAAAATTTTGTTGAGTATTTTTGCGTCTACGTTCATCAGGGATATTGGTCTGTAGTTTTCTTTTTTGGTGGTGTCTTTGCCTGGTTTTGGTATTAGGGTGACGTTAGCTTCATAGAAGGAGTTTGGGAGTATCCCCTCCTCTTCTATTTCTTGGAAAACTCTAAGGAGAATGGGTAGTATGTCTTCCCTGTATGTCTGATAAAATTCCGAGGCAAATCCATCTGGCCCGGGGGTTTTGTTCTTTGGTAGTTTTTTGATTACCGCTTTAATTTCATTGCTGGTAATCGGTCTGTTTAGATTTTCTGTTTCTTTTTGGGTCAGTCTTGGAAGGTTGTATTTTTCTAGGAAGTTGTCCATTTCTCCTAGGTTTCCCAGCTTGTTAGCATATAGGTTTTCATAGTAGTCTCTAATAATTCTTTGTATTTCTGCGGGGTCCGTCGTGATTTTTCCTTTCTCATTTCTGATACTGTTGACTTGTGTTGACTCTCTTTTCCTCTTAATAAGTCTGGCTAGAGGCTTATCTATTTTTTTTATTTTCTCAAAGAACCAGCTCTTGGTTTCATTGATTTTTGCTGTTGTTTTATTCTTCTCAATTTTATTTATTTCTTCTCTGATCTTTATTATGTCCCTCCTTCTGCTGACCTTAGGCCTCATTTGTTCTTCTTGTTCCAATTTCGCTAATTGTGACTTTAGACTGTTCATTTGGGATTGTTCTTCCTTTTTTAAATATGCTTGGATTGCTATATACTTTCCTCTTAAGACTGCTTTTGCTGCGTCCCACAGAAGTTGGGGCTTAGTGTTGTTGTTATTTGTTTCCATATATTGCTGGATCTCCATATTGATTTGGTCATTGATCCATTGATTATTTAGGAGTGTGTTGTTAAGCCTCCATGTGTTTGTGAGCCTCTTTGCTTTCTTTGTACAGTTTATTTCTAGTTTTATGCCTTTGTGGTCTGAAAAGTTGGTTGGTAGGATTTCAATCTTTTGGAATTTTCTGAGGCTCTTTTTGTGGCCTAGTATGTGGTCTATTCTGGAGAATGTTCCATGTGCACTTGAGAAGAATGTATATCCTGTTGCTTTTGGATGTAGACTTCTATAGATGTCTATTAGGTCCATCTGCTTTGCTGTGTTTTTCAGTGCTTCCGTGTCCTTACTTATTTTCTGCCCGGTGGATCTATCCTTTGGGGTGAGTGGTGTGTTGAAGTCTCCTAGAATGAATGCATTGCAGTCTATATCCCCCTTTAGTTCTGTTAGTATTTGTTTCACATATGCTGGTGCTCCTGTGTTGGGTGCATATATATTTAGAATGGTTATATCCTCTTGTTGGACTGAGCCCTTTATCATTATGTAGTGTCCTTCTTTATCTCTTGTTACTTTATTTGTTTTGAAGTCCATTTTGTCTGATATTAATACTGCAACCCCTGATTTCTTCTCACTGTTGTTTGCTTGAAATATGTTTTTCCATCCCTTGACTTTTAGTCTGTTCATGTCTTTGGGTTTGAGGTGAGTTTCTTGTAAGCAGCATATAGATGGGTCTTGCTTTTTTATCCATTCTGTTACTCTGTGTCTTTTGATTGGTGCATTCAACCCATTAACATTTAGGGTGACTATTGAAAGATATGTACTTATTGCCATTGCAGGCTTTAAATTCGTGGTTACCAAAGGTTCAAGGTTAGCCTCTTTAATATCTTACTGCCTAACTTAGCTCGCTTATTGAGCTGTTATATACACTCTCTGGAGATTCTTTTCTTCTCTCCCTTCTTGTTTCTCCTCCTCGATTCTTCGTATGTTGAGTGTTTTGTGCTGTGCTCTTTCTAGGAGTGCTCCCATCTAGAGCAGTCCCTGTAAGATGTTCTGTAGAGGTGGTTTTTGGGAAGCAAATTCCCTCAGCTTTTGTTTGTCTGGGAATTGTTTAATCCCACCGTCATATTTGAATGATAGTCGTGCTGGATACAGTATCCTTGGTTCAAGGCCCTTCTGTTTCATTGTATTAAATATATCATGCCATTCTCTTCTGGCCTGTAGGGTTTCTGTTGAGAAATCTGATTTTAGCCTGATGGGTTTCCCTTTATAGGTGACCTTTTTCTCTCTAGCTGCCTTTAACACTCTTTCCTTGTCCTTGATCTTTGCCATTTTAATTATTATGTGTCTTGGTGTTGTCCTCTTGGATCCTTTCTGTTGGGGGTTCTGTGTATTTCCGTGGTCTGTTCGATTATTTCCTCCCCCAGTGTGGGGAAGTTTACAGCATTTATTTCTTCTAAGATACTTTCCATCTCTTTTCCTCTCTCTTCTTCTTCTGGGACCCCTATAATACGGATATTGTTCCTTTTGGATTGGTCACACAGTTCTCTTAATATTGTTTCATTCCTGGAGATCCTTTTGTCTCTCTCTATGTCAGCTTCTATGCGTTCCTGTTCTCTGATTTCAATTCCATCAATGGCCTCTTGCATTTTATCCATTCTGCTTATAAACCCTTCCAGAGTTTGTTTCATTTCTGCGATCTCCTTTCTGGCATCTGTGATCTCCCTCCGGACTTCATCCCATTTCTCTTGAGTATTTCTCTGCATCTCTGTCAGCATGTTTATGATTCTTATTTTGAATTCTTTTTCAGGAAGACTGGTTAGGTCTGTCTCCTTCTCTGGTGTTGTCTCTGTGATCTTTGTCTGCCTGTAGCTTTGCCTTTTCATGGTGATAGGAGTAGTCTGCAGAACTGGGACGAGTGACGGCTGGAAGAACTTCCTTTCTTGTTGGTTTGTGGCCCTCCTCTCCTGGGAGAACAGCAACCTGTAGTGACTTGTGCTGCGCAGACAGGGTTTCTGCTTCCTGCCCGGCTGCTATGGAGTTAATCTCCACTGTTGCTGTGGGCGTGGCCTGGCTCGGGCAGCTACTCCAAAGTGGTGGAGTCGCGTTGGAGCAGGAGCGGCTGGGAGGCTATTTATCTCCGTAAGGGGCCTCCCTGCTCCCTGCAGCCCAGGGGTTAGGGTGCCCAGAGATCCCCAGATTCCCTACCTCTGGATTAAGTGTCCCACCCTGCCCCTTTAAGACTTCCAAAAAGCATCCGCCAAAACAAAACGACCACCAAAAAAAAAAAGAAAAAAATTTTTTAATTAAAAAAAACAAAAAAATTTTTTTAATTAAAAAAAAAGGTGGTCGCTCGTTTTTCTTTATTCTCCGGTGCCAGCCTCAGGCCTCTGCTCACCAGTTTTGCTGCCCTGTTTCCCTAGTATTGGGGTCCCTATCCTTTTAAGACTACCAAAAAGCACTTGCCAAAACAAAACAAAACAAAAAAATAAATAAAATAAAAAATGGTCACGCGCTTTTCTTTTGTCCTCCAGCACCCGGCCTCCAGTGCCCACTCACTGTTCTTGCTGCCCTGTTTCCCTAGCATCCAGGGCCTCCTGGGCACCTCCTGTGTCTGCACTCTGGCCCGGATGGCTGGGGCTGGGTGTTCGGCAGCCCTGGGCTCCGTCTCCCTCCCGCTCTGCCTATTCTTCTCCCGCTGGGAGCTGGGGGGAGGGGCGCTCGGCTCCCGCCAGGCCATGGCTTGTATCTTACCCCCTTTGTGAGGCGCTGGGTTCTCTCAGGTGCGGATGTGGTCTGGATATTGTGCTGTGTCCTCTGGTCTTTATTCTAGGAAGGGTTGTCTTTGTTATATTTTCATAGATATATGTTGTTTTGGGAGGAGATTTCTGCTGCTCTACTCATGCCGCCATCTTCCTTGGCTCTCTCCAGGCCTGGGTTTATTCTAACAGATTCTACAATATATATAAGTCTTAAGCCTCAAACTAATCGAGCTTTTCTTGTGTCACCTAACTAAAACAAAATGTGTATATAATCAAGTTTTATATTAGTTAGATTTCCATCATCCAAGACTGGATATTTTGATGGAAAATATTTCCTCTTTTCATTCTCTACCTGACAACAGGCTGCCTTTTACCCCCTTATCTATTTGAAAAATATGATTTGTAATATATTTTTATCTGAAAACATTAAAGCCATTGTCTTTCCTAAGGGTTTTAGCTCCAGGCTAGTTCACTATAGATTTGGTGAGATTGAGAAATGACAATGGAATGTTCTTGGAGAAAAAGGGTTTATACCTGGCTTTATTCTCATGGTGGTAGGGCAAGCCCTAGAATCACATCTGCATCCAGCAGTCTGCAGGTCTATAATCTGCCTTTGACTCTGCATCTGCCCAGAGCTCGTTGCCAGTGGGTGTAGAAGTATTAGCCTAATAGTAGGCCAATTACATCATCAAGTAGTTTAGGGTCAAGAGAGGATCCTGGCTGTAGGAGCTTGTATTTTCCCTACAGCCATATTATTTTTAAAACAGATAATCTGTATTTCTAGTAAATTTGTCTGCACAGGAATTTTTCCCTTAACTCCCCCTATGTTTTTCTTAAAATCTTTCCATTTTATAATCCTTTCATTGGTTGCCACTTTTATCTACTTATCATTTGCCTTCTGAATCTGATTAATCAAATTTACATAATTTCCCTAAATAGGTGTGTTTTTTTTCTTGGTTTATATTATGTACAATTGTGGACCAAAATTATTTTTCTTGGACTCATTTCTCATTTTGTCTATGCTTTTTAATATGCTACTATCATTTAACTCCTGTTTTTCATTAAGATAACATCTAATGATGACAGCTGTTGCAGTATAAATCATACACAAGGTAGTCTGGAATGCTCCTTCTGCACAAGGCAGGGTATTAAGGCTTGTCCATCTTTAGTCAAATTTTCTTCCGTGGAGCTTAAGGGGATTACATTACTGTTTCCAGCTTCCCGAAGGTTACAGGAAAAAACAAACATTAAATAAAACAATAAAACAACCAATTGGAAATCTCATCTCTTAGGAGCTATGGAATAATGCTAATAGTAATAATTATCATGATTATTACAAAGGAAGCTACAAGACCTACACTGTTTTTTGTTGGTCATGTCTCCAAAGACAAAAGATACAGAGAGGTGTTTAGAACTTTTACGTAATTCTTCAGTCAGCATTATAAAACCACTGCAAGCTTATAAGGGAAAGAGAATTACAAAGTAGAAGGCGAGGCAAAAACCAAAGAAGCCAAGTGCAATACTAACAAATATTGGGAATTTTCACCCCAAATTTCTCTGTGGAGCCATTGGCCTCGATGACTTGATTGGATTAGTGGTTCTCACAGGGTGATCCCATACCAGCAACATTAATATTGCCTGGGAACTTACTAAAAATGTAAATTCTCCAGCTCTACTTACTGAGTCAGAAACTCTGTTGAAGAGGCCCAGGAATCTGTTTTAACAGCCCCTCTAGGTGATTCTGGTACGTGCCAACAGCTGAGAACCCGTGAAAGAGATCCTAGGAGATCCAAGACTAGAGTCTAGTTTAAGCAACTTTTAACATGCTTCCTTTTCTGTAGACTGTATCCCAGCTCTTGTTATCCTTCTGAGACTTCCAGGACAGAGAGGCAACCACAGAACAAGCAAAAACAAAAAACATAAACTATTTAAAAACACATTAATAAGAAAAACCATATAGGCAAAAGCACTTCTAACTTGTTTTCACAATGAGAACTCCATCCTCAACACAATGGGCCAAATGGTCTTCAAAGCTTGGCCGGCTGGACATATAATATAATCAAGTTGCTATTTTACGACATGGACAAAACATCAGAGATGTAAGTTAGGAAATGTTAACAATTAATTTAAGTTTCCACAGGTGACCAGTTCCACTCCTAACAATGTTACTACCTTTTAACAAATATGCAAAAAATCACTGTTGATAATTTATCTTTAAGGAGTACTTTTGTGTTTGTCCATGCACATTGCTTTATGCAACCACAGACACCCACTACACCCTGAGGCCAGCTACTTTCTGGTTGTAAACAGCTAAAAATGTGAACTAAATACTGAATGTCATAAGTCATTTATTAACTAATTTAAACACCTTTATTATGCATCGTCTAATGTTTCTGGTTTGGGAAAATTGCAGTTTGATAACAGTTCAAATATTTGAAATATTGTATTACAGTTTATGCATATAACACTTTTATTAATAAAAAACTTATCATTGCTACCACTAAATAAATAATAAATGCATATTTAAAAGTAAAAGTAAAAAAGACAGTCAAATTTTCAGCTTTTCAGTGATGAACATGTGTCTCTATTTGTCTTTGTGTAGGATTCCTATGAACATGGTTCTTCAAGATGGGATAAAAATGGAGCCTTTAGCAGCACGTATGGTGTAACCCTTGCTTATACTAACAGTAAAATACATCTTTACTTGGTATCCAAACAGTCCTATGGGAGAGTTTTTTCAAATTTTCAAAGGTAATACTAGTTGAGGCTCTCTTCCTTTTTTTTTTATTTTGGTATCATTAATCTACAATTACATGAAGAACACATTGTTTACTAGGCTCCCCCCTTCAACAAGTCCCCCCGGACAAACCCAATTACAGTCACTGTCCATCAGCGTAGTAAAAGGCTGTAGAGTCACTACTTGTCTTCTCTGCATTGCACAGCCCTCCCCATGCCCCCCCCCCCACAATACATGCTAATCGTGATGCCCCCTTTCTTTTTCCCCACCCTTATCCCTCCCTTCCTACCCATCATCCCCAGTCCCTTTCCCTTTGGTAACTGTTAGTCCATTCTTGGGTTCTGTGATTCTGCTGCTGTTTTGTTTCTTCAGTTTTCCTTTATTCTCATACTCCACAGATGAGTGAAATCATTTGGTACTTGTCTTTCTCCGCCTGGCTTATTTCACTGAGCATCATACTCTCTAGCTCCATCCATGTTGTTGCAAATGGGAGGCTCTCTTCCTTTTGGTTTACAGTATTAACATAGCTTCATTGACCTCCTTCATCCCAATTTTTCCCTTCTATTTCACCACCAAGTTAGATAAATATTTCCGGAGCTTTTAAAATTTTAATTTTCATCAAACCCTTCATAGTTTCTCATTACCTGTGAGTTAAGTCATTTCAATTCCATTTCTTATTACATTGTTATGCCTAGATGTTGGAAAGCACATGAGCATGGCTAGGTGTGCTCATGACAGATTTGATCCTGTGCCAGGAAGTAAACAAAACCACAATATCAATATGGTACATCTTCCTGGAGTGTCATTTTTACTCTGTAATAAGTATTTTAAATAATTTTTATATTCACATTTACTTTTAAAATAATCAAGAGTCTTATTCTCATAAGGACTGCTTTTAGTTCAGTTTTAATTGTTCCATGAAAATGTTTGAAAAGACTTGCTCTCTGCAGTTTCCCTTCCAGCCAGCCATGCTGATGTTGGTGGAATCTTCCTTTAGGCTGTGTAGATTCTGATTCTCTAGGTGGTCTCCACTCACCAGTGTTAGTCCTTGGATCTCCTTATCAAGAGGATTTACCATACTCTGTTGCCCAAGGGTAGGTAATTTGACCTAGAAAACTTTAAGATTCCTTAAACAACTCTGGCTAGCCAGATTTATTTGACTTGCTCAATTTTAGAAAGCATATATAATACAGCATATTATTAACTACAATCACCATGTTGTTATCAGGTCCCCAGAACTTATTCATCTGGTAAGTGGAAGTTTATACCCTTTGGCTGAGCTGATTCACTTCTTACTTTCAAACTTAGGGGGAAAACATTCAGTCTTTCTTAAGTTCAACATAAGTAAAAGTTTTTCATGGATGCTCTATGTCAGATTGAGTCTCCTTTCATTGTTAGTTTGCTAAGAAATTCATTTAAATGGTGTTCAGTATGTTAAATACCACCTATCAAGGTAATCATAATTCTCTTTATTTTGTTAATATGGGGGATGACATTTGTTTTCAGTTATTAAGCATCTTGAATTCCTGGAATAAATGCCACTTGATCATGATTTTATATATAAATATAATCACACATATATATATAGTATGGATTTAATATAATATTTTGTTAAGGATTTTTGTGTTTGTGTTCATGAGGGATACTCACTGGTTTTTAGGTTTCTCGATATGCTCTTTTCTGGTTTGATGTAGTTTGGTCCTTATCTGGTTCTGATGTCATGGAAGTATTTGGAAAGTATTCCATCCTCATAATCTTCAGAAAAAAATTGTGTAGGATTGGTGTTAGTTTTTCTTTAGATGTTTTAGAGACTACAACAAAGAAGCTATCTGAACCTGAATTTCCCTATGGAAAGATTTTAATTGTACTTTCAATTTCTTAAATAAACACATGGGCTCTCCATATTTTTTTTATCTTCAGTTTGGGTAATTTATATCTTTCAAGGAATTTACTCATTTTGTATAAACTAAACTTCAAGTTGTTCAAAATGTTCCCTTATTATCCTTTTAATGTCTTTAGAATCTTTAGTGATATGCCATCTTTTATTCCTACTCTAGGGAATTTGTGCTGTACCCTTTTTTTCTTGGTTAATCTAGTTAGAGATATATCAATTTAAATGATTTTTCTGAAGAATCACCTTTGATTTCATTAATTTTCTCTTTTTTTTCTCATATTGATTCATTTCCTTTATATTTTTTTAATTTACTCTTACAAGTTTTTGAAGGCTAAAGCTTATATAATTTATTTTACATCTTTTTTATATTTTAATATAAATTTCCCTCTAAGGACTGCTTTACTTGTATCTCATATTTTTTACTTGTTTTCTTTCATTATTATTCAAAATATTTTCTAATATCTTTTATGACTTCTTTTATCTATAGTTTATTTAGCAGAGTGTTGTTAACTTTCAAAATATTTGGCAATGTTCTATGAAACTAAAAAAAATAAAGATTGCTAACTTAATTATGTTCATGTTAGAGAACCTACTCTATTTGAGTTCAACATTTTTAAGTTTATTGAGACTGCTTTCACAGCCCAGGAGATAATCAGTTTTGGTGAATATATTTGCACTTGAAATATTGTTGGAAAGGGCTGGTCTATGAATGACAATTAGATCAAGTTCCTGACAGTACCATTTGCCTTCTGCCTAAAGAACTTCCTTTACCATTATTTGTAGTGTGTATCTGTTAGTGACACATTTTCTTCAGCTTTTATTTGTCTGAATGACATTTCTTTTCTCTGCTGAGCATAAAATTCTGGGATAACATTTTTTTTTAGCACCTTAAAGTTCTATTTTCTTATGGCTAGCATTTGTTTATGAAGAAATTTCTAGTCATTCTTGTCTTTTTAATATTATGTAATGTGTTCTTTTTTTCTATTATTGCTTTTAAAGTTTTCTCTTTTTAATTATGGTATTCCTTAGTGTGGTTTACTTCATTTTCTTCTTGCTTTCAAATCATTGAATTTCTTGCATCTATGGGTTTATAGTTTTCATCAAATATGGAAAACCTTTGTTCATTATTTCTTTACATTTTTTTCTGTTGATTCCCCTTTTGTCATTTAAAATGCACATATTAGACCATTTCAAATTGTCCCACAGGATACTGTATCTTTACTCATTTTTCTTTTAGACATTTTCTCTGTGTTTCAGTTTGGATAGTCTTAGCACAGTGTCATCAAATTTACTGATTATTTTCAGCAGTGTATAGTCTTTGACTAAGCCTATCCAGTGAATTTTTTGTGTATGTGTGCATAAAGAGAGATTATGAATGCATCTGAATTATTCACATCTAATTTTGCTTCACTTTTAAGGTGTAAAACTTTGAAATCTCAACCATGCCCTGGTTATTCAATGGTTTCTCTACTCTGGCTGATTGGGACTTAAATGCTTCTCAGCCCAGCTTGGATCTCTGGGAATTGTACAGATCACCATTAGCTCTTTGCTTTGTCTTTGGAATGTCATCCTACGCTTAATAGGTTAGTATTCAAAAACAGACTTCAAAATCACGGGAAGATGGTGTCGTGAGTAGTTCAGTGGAAATCTCCTCCCCAAAACATAAATATTTATGAAAATACAATAAATACAACTATTCCAAAAAGAGACACCAGTGGATACAGTACAACAGCCAGGATACATCTAAATCTGTGAGAACTCAGCAAGGGGGTAAGATACAAGCTGCGGCCAGGCGGGACCCAAACGCTCCCCCACCCCAAAACCCAGCAGTAAGAAAAGAGTCGGAATGGAGAGGGAGTGAAAGCCCAGGACTGCTAAACAACCACCTCTAGAAATCCGCACCCGGAATGCAGACACAAGGTGCATGGGGTGCTGGATATTAGAGAAATGGAAAAGCAAAACCCACATGCAGGTCCCTGCAACCAGCGCCCCTGAGACAAAAGAAAAGCGAGTGCTTTCTGCAAGTCTTAAAGAGACAGGGACCCCATAGCTGGACGAAGTTGTCCCAGTAGCTGAGAATAATGAGGAAACTTAGGCGCCCTAAACAGAGGCAGGGCAGCTCTGAAGCCCCTCACAGCACTAAACAGCCTGCCAGTCATTCCTCCAACTGGCGCAGACCCCAACACACGGGCCCAGTAGCAGGAGAGTGGCAGCGTGTGCCGGGGACAGCAGCACCAGAAGGAACCGAGAGCAGATCTGTGCGCTGCAGGAGAGGCTTGTGCTAGCCCGCAGCGGCATGACCCAACAGCCCGGGCGTGGCTCACGTGCACCAGTGGCAGTGAAGCCAGAGCCAGTTAGAAGCCTGCGCAGAAGAGCCACGGTCGCACCTGCAGCAGAGCCAGAGGAAGCAGGTGCACTCCCAGCAGCCAACAGGAATCCTAGCCCAGTGCACAGCCACCCAGGCCAGACCCAAAGGCCACTGCTGCCACACAGCTGCCCGGCAGGGTTGCTGCTAACACAGAAGAGCGCACCTGGCATGCCTGCCACTCCCCAAAGGGCTCCGTGCTGCTCTGACAGACACCCCACCCACAACAGCTTAGGGGATTAAAATGGTGGCTGCTCCAGGAGTGCAGGTAACTGTCACAGGCAGCGGAGAAGGGCAAGGCATCCAGCGAGCAGGAAAGGACATTCTTCTCCCAGCTGACACACCCACAACCTGCCTACAGCCACTGCTATCATCATGAAAAGGCAAAAACATCTGGTCCAGTCCAAGATAGTTACACCTGAGAAAGGATCTGCAGAGGCAGACCTAAGCAGTCTCCCTGAAAAAGAATTCAAAATAAAAATCATAAACATGCTGACAGAGCTGCAGAGAAATATGCAAGAGCTAGGGATGAAGTCCAGAGGGAGATTACAAAACATCTGGAAGGAGATTACAGATGTCTGGATGGAGATTACAGAAGTGAAAGACACTCTGGAAGGATTTATAAGCAGAATGGATAAGATACAGGAGGCCATTGATGGAATAGAAACCAGAGAACAGGAACGTATAGAAGCTGATGCAGAGAGAGATAAAAGGATCTCCATGAATGAAACAATATTAAGAGAACTGTGTGACCAATCCAAAAGGAACAATATCCGCATTATAGGGGTACCAGAGGAAGAAGAGAGAGAAAAAGGAATAGAAAGTGTCTTTGAAGAAATAATTGCTGAGAACTTCCCCAAACTGGGGGAGGAAATAGTTGCTCAGACTATGGAGGCACACAGAACTCCCGAGAGATGGGACACAAAGAGGACAACACCAAGACACATAATAATTAAAATGGCAAAGATCAAGGGCAGGGACAGAGTATTAAAGGCAGCCAGAGAGAGTAAAAAGGTAAAACCTACAAAGGAAAACCCATCAGGCTATCATCAGACTTCTCAACAGAAATCTTACAGGCCAGAAGAGAATGGCATGATATATTTAATGTAATGAAACAGAAGGGCCTTGAACCAAGGTTACTGTATCCAGCACGATTATCATTTAAATATGAAGGAGAGATTAAACAATTCCCAGACAAGCGAAAGTTGAGGGAATTTGCCTCCCACAAACCACCTCTACAGGGCATCTTACAGGGACTGCTCTAGATGGGAGCACTCCTAAGAAGAACACAGAACAAAACACCCAACATATGAAGAATAGAGGAGGAGGAAAAATAAAGGAAAGAAATAATCATCAGACTGTGTTTATAACAGCTCAATAAGTGAGTGAGGTCAGACAGTAAGGTAGTAAACAAGCTAACCTTGAAACTGTGGTAACCACAAATCTAAAGCCTGCAATGGCAATAAGTACCTATCTTTCAATAATCAAACTAAATATAAATGGACTGAATGAACCAATGAAAAGACACAGATTAATAGAATGGATAAAAAAGCAAGACCCATCTATATGCTGCTTACAAGAGACTCACCTCAAACCCAAAGACACGCACAGATTAAAAGTCAAGGGGTGGAGAAAGATATTTCATGCAAACAACAGAAAGAAAAAAGCAGGTGTTGCAGTACTAGTATAAGACAAAATAGACTTCAAAATAAAGTAACAAGAGATAAAGAAGGACATTACATAATGATAAATGGCTCAGTCCAACAAGAGGATATAGCCATTATAAACATATATGTACCCAATACCAGAGCACCAATATATGTGAAACAACTACTAACAGAAATAAAGGAGGTAATAGAATGCAAAGCATTCATTTTCGGAGACTTTAACACACCACTCACTCCAAAGGACAGATCCACCAGACAGAAAATAAGTAAGGACACAGAGGCAGTGAACAACACGTTAGAACAGATGGACCTAATAGACACCTATAGAACTCTACATCCAAAAGCAACAGGATACACACTCTTCTCAAGTGCACATGGAACATTCTCCAGAATAGACCACATACTAGGCCACAAAAAGAACCTCAGTAAATTCCAAAAGATTGAAATCCTACCAGCCAACTTTTCAGACCACAAAGGTATAAAACTAGAAATAAATTGTACAAAGAAAGCAAAAGGGCTCACAAACACATGGAGGCTTAAAAACATACTCCAAAATAATCAATGGATCAACGAACAAATTAAAATAGAGATCAAGGAATAAATGGAAACAAATGACAACAACAACACAAAGCCCCAACTTCTGTGGGACGCAGCGAAAGCAGTCTTAAGAGGAAAGTATATAGCGATCCAGGAACACTTGAAGAAGGAAGAACAATCCCAAATGAATAGTCTAACATCACAATTATCGAAACTGGAAAAAGAAGGACAAATGAGGCCTAAGGTCAGCAGACGGAGGGACATAATTAAGAACAGAGAAGAAATAAATAAAATTGAGAAGAATAAAACAATAGAAAAAAATCAATGAAACCAAGAGCTGCTTCTTCAAGAAAATAAACAAAATAGATAAGCCTCTAGCCAGACTTATTTAGAGAAAAAGAGAATCAACACACGTCAACAGAATCAGAAACGAGAAAGGAAAAATCACGAATGACCCCACAGAAATACAAAGAATTATTAGAGAATACTATGAAAACCTATATGCTAACAAGCTGGGAAACCTAGGAGAAATGGACAACTTCCTAGAAAAATACAACCTTCCAAGACTGACCCAGAAAGAAACAGAAAATCTAAACAGACCAATTACCAGCAACGAAATTGAAGCGGTAATCAAAAAACTACCCAAGAACAAAACCCCCAGGCCAGATGGATTTACCTCAGAATTCTATCAGACATACAGAGAAGACATAATACCCATTCTCCTTAAAGTTTTCCAAAAAATAGAAGAAGAGGGAATACTCCCAAACTCATTCTATGAAGCCAACATCACCCTAATACCAAAACCAGGCAAAGACACCACCAAAAAAGAAAACTACAGACCAATATCCCTGATGAATTTAGATGCAAAAATACTCAATAAAATATTAGCAAACTGAATTCAAAAATATATCAAAAGGATCATACACCATGACCAAGTGGGATTCATCCCAGGAATGCAAGGATGGTACAACATTCAAAAATCCATCAACATCATCCACCACATCAACAAAAAGAAGGACAAAAACCACATGATCATCTCCAGGGATGATGAAAAAGCATTTGACAAAGTTCAACATCCATTCATGATAAAAAATCTCAGCAAAATGGGAATAGAGGGCAAGTACCTCAACATAATAAAGGCCATATATGATAAACCCACAGCTAACATCATGCTGAACAGCGAGACGCTGAAAGCTTTTCCTCTGAGATCGGGAACAAGACAGGGATGCCCAATCTCCCCACTGTTATTCAACGTGGTACTGGACGTCCTAGCCATGGCAATCAGACAAAACAAAGAAATACAAGGACTCCAGATTGGTAAAGAAGAAGTCAAACTGTCACTATTTGCAGATGACATGATATTGTACATAAAAAACCCTAAAGACTCCAGTGCAAAACTACTAGAACTAATGTCGTAATTCAGCAAACTTGCAGGATACAAAATTAACACACAAAAATCTGTAGCTTTCCTATACACTAACAATGAACTAATAGAAAGAGAAATCAGGAAAACAGTACCATTCATAATAACATCAAAAAGAATAAAATACCTAGGAATAAACCTAACCAAGGAAGTGAAAGACCCATACCCTGAAAACTACAAGACACTCTTAAGAGAAATTAAAGAGGTCACTAACAAATGGAAACTCATCCCATGCTCCTGGCTAGGAAGAATTAATATCATCAAAATGGCCATCCTGCCCAAAGCAATATACAGATTCGATGCAATCCCTATCAAATTACCAACAGCATTCTTCAATGAACTGGAACAAATAGTTCAAAAATTCATATGGAACCATCAAAGACCCCAAATAGCCAACGCAATCCTGAGAAGGAAGAATAAAGTGGGGGGGATCTCACTCCCCAACTTCAAGCTCTACTACAAAGCCACAGTAGTCAAGACTATTTGGTACTGGCACAAGAACAGAGCCACAGACCAATGGAACAGAATAGAGACTCCAGACATTAACCCAAACATGGATATACAATGGGGAAATGACAGTCTCTTCAACAGATGGTGCTGGCAAAACTGGACAGCTACATGTAAGAGAATGAAACTGGATCACTGTCTAACCCCATACACAAAAGTAAACTCCAAATGGATCAAAGACCTGAATGTAAGTCATGAAACCATTAAACTCTTAGAAAAAAACATAGGCAAAAATCTCATGGACATAAACATGAGTGACTTCTTCATGAGCATATCTCCCCGGGCAAGGGAAACAAAGGCAAAAATGAATAAGTGGGACTATATCAAGCTAGAAAGCTTCTATACAGCAAAGGACACCATCAATAGAACAAAAAGGTATCCTACAGTATGGGAGAACATATTCATAAATGACAGATCCGATAAAGGATTGACATCCAAAATATATAAAGAGCTCACACGCCTCAACAAACAAAAAGCAAATAATCCAATTAAAAAATGGGCAGAGGAACTGAATAGACAGTTCTCTAAAGAAGAAATCCAGATAGCCAACAGGCACATGAAAAGTTGCTCCACATCACTAATCATCAGAGAAATGCAAATAAAAACCACAATGAGATATCACCTCACAACAGTAAGGATTGCCATCATCAAAAAGACAAACAACAACAAATGTTGGTGAGTTATTGAGAAAGGGGAACCCTCCTACACTGCTGGTGGGAATGTATACTAGTTCGTGGAAAGCAGTATGGAGGTTCCTCAAAATGCTCAAAATAGAAATACCATTTGACCTAGAAATTCCACTTCTAGGAATTTACCCTAAGAATGCAGCACTCCAGTTTGAAAAAGACAGATGCACCCCTATTTATATCGCTGTACTGTTTACAATAGCCAAGATATGGAAGCAACCTAAGTGTCCCTCAGTAGATGAATGGATAAAGAAGAGGTGGTACATATACACAATGGAATATTACACAGCCATAAGAAGAAAACAAATCCTAACATTTGCAACAACATGGATGTAGCTAGAGGGTGTTATGCTCAGTGAAATAAGCCATTTGGAGAAGGACAAGTACCAAATGATCTCACTCATATGTGGAGTATAAGAACAAAGGAAAACTGAAGGAACAAAACAGCAGCAGAATCACAGAACCCAAGAATGGACTAACAGTTACCAAAGGGAAAGGGACTGGGGACGATGGGTGGGAAGGGAGGGATAAGTGCGGGAAAAAAAGAAAGGGGGCATTACGATTAGCATGTATAGTGCATGGGGGGCACGGGGAGGGCTGCGCAACACAGAGAAGACAAGTAGTGATTTTACAGCATCTTACTACGCAGATGTACAGTGACTGTGAAGGGGTATGTGGGGGGGACTTGGTGAAGGGGGGAACCTAATAAACATAATGTTCTTTCTGTAATTGTAGATTAATGATACCAAAAGTAAAAAATAAATAAATAAATAATAATAATAATAAAAAAAACAGACTTCAAAATCCCACCAGGAAGGTTTCTGGAGTTCTTCCTCTGTATACTCACTCCTCTCTGTGCTCTTTGAAAACTGCCGCTGCCTCCGCAAGCCCAAACTTTGATCTCTGCCTAAGCCCAAGGAGACCTCTGTGCTGTGCTTGTATTCCCACTTTGTGTGATTCAGTCCACAGTGTTTATTGGGGCCAAAAGCCAGAAAGATTGAAGGGCGCCTCATTTGTTTTCCTGCTCTTGGAGATCACAGCGATCAATTCCTAAAAGCAGTTATTTCATTTTATTCCCCAGTGTTCTGGGTGTTTACAGGGGTTGGGTAAGAGGAAATTACTTATTTCCATTATGTTAGAAGCCCTAGAGAAGGACATAGCATAACGAGTCAAGAGGCTTGTTTTAACATCTGAAAGTTGCATCAGGACTATGTGAAAGGGGAGCTTTCAAAATAGGTTGAGCAACAGAAAATAAAAAAACCAAACCATTTCATATTTGCATCTCTCCAAGTTTAGACTACTTAGCTGACTAGGAATTTTAGATAAGGAAACTTTTTAGAAATTCTTTTTTGGTTTGCATTTGTAAGGGAAAACAATTTAAGCAGAAATAAAATAGAATGGCCTTTCTGCTTTTTAAGTTCGGAGGAGACTAACATCCAGATTCCTGGTTTGTATTTGAGGAAGCAGCTCCCTCATGTTCTGATTTAATTCCCTGATAAGTTGGATGTGGTTTCTTTTAATATTTACATCACTTCTGCCAAGTTTCATAATGTCTGCTTGGGTATCTGGTCACATTTTGATGTCCTTTTAACTTCTCTTTATACTTTGAATCCCACAAAGTTATTGTTTCTGGGGATTGGTGGTAGTTCAATAAAACCACTGAGGAATTTAGAATATATTGCTTTTTTTGTGGACCATCCCTCCAGGAACAAAAGAATCAATTAAAATAAAATAAATCCTTACTACATTTGTCTATAAACAGAATTGGAATAAATCTTGAGATAATTTAATCTGGACATCCTGTGATTCTGGCCTCTGAACTTTATCCATGAGACCTTTCTCCTCCTCTTTGCTTATTTTAATTACTATCTAGGACCCAGTTAAAATTCCATTTCACCTTCTAAGTCTTTTCTAACCACTTTAGTGCACGTTGATCTCTTTCCCACTGAATTCTTAAACCATTTTATGACTTGCATATAATTGATCATATATTGTTACATGTTTTGACATATTAATTTATGCAGTGTTCTTGTTCCTATCTTCATGTGTATGAAGGTAATTACTATTCAATATGTTTGCTCATTCATGCAAATATTTGATATCTAGTCTGTGCTAGGCGCTGTACTAGGAGATGATATATAGTGGTGAAGTTACAGATATGGTCCTGGTCTCATATGCCTTGGACTAGAAGGAGAAATATACATCAAACAAAATACATCAAATGCATACTCATAAATTGTGATAAGTTCCCTGATAGAAAGGAACTGGGCTGTATAAAAGGAGAATATTAGGTAAGACCTAATTAACTTTGGTTAGGGAAAGTTTCTCTATGAGAAAGATATTTGAGCTGAGCTATGAAGAATCAAAAGTAGTTAGCTAGGCAAAGAGTGTGGGGAAGAACCCTCTAGGTACTGGACATTACATGGATAAAATTGTAGTCCCAGAAGGAGCTTGAAACAGTAAAGAAAATGGAAGACAGATGTGGTTAAAGCACAGCTGACATTAGGGAGGGATTGGTTTGAAAAGGAAGACAGAGTCAGGATTGTGGGACCTTATAGCCACATATGGAGTTACTTGTATTCTCATATCTATAGAAACTGTTTAATCATTATATTCTGAATAAAAATGAGCTCAGGAGGCAGAACATTACTAAAAGGGGAACAACCTAAATGCTCGAGAGTATAAGGCAAAGGTAAAGATATGCTAAGGTAGTAGTTCTCAAACTACAGTGTTAATCAGAATAATCTGTGTGCTTATTAAAAATGCAGATTTCTGAACCTCAACCGCAGAGATTCTGAGTCATATTTTCTGCATTTTTAAAAGTACTCAAGGGTTTCTTTCCGTTACATGTAACTGTAAGTCCATTCTGTGAAATACAGGTCTAAGCAGTTCATCTTTTCCTTAAAAAAGAAAATGTTACAGTAGAAATGAAGCTGAGTGACTACAAGAGGAATAAGTAGATATATAGACAACTAAATGGAATAAAAGGTATAAGGAAGGCCTGTACTTATGAGAATCTGATATATACAGTAGAATGTAGATTAAGTCATGAAGTATTAAAGGTTCAGCTATTAAACTCTAACAGTCCCAACTTGATTTCTCAACATCAAAGGATGGTTGGTACTGTGTTTCCTTAAAGACAATAACTATGCTTGGTAGAATTTTTCAACCTGACAGTATTTGTCAGAGTTGGGTGATTTCTAAATGTTGAATGCATGATTTTTTAAATTAATGCATATTTCCCTGATACTTTTTATCTTGCTCTAATTTTGCCCAACATACTTATCACCTTCTACCACACAGCCTGGGGAAGAAGCAAGGCCCTGCTAGATCTCATAACCAATGTAGTTCCTCTTAGAATAATTCAACTAAAATAGTGCCTGGAAGAGAGCAAGAATTAACCCAAAGAAAATGGTTTTCACTGTATATCTCAGAACATTTCCTAAACATTTCTATTATGTACATATATAAAATAACCACAGTTATATCTTTCTAATTGAACTCTGAACTCCTCAAGGGCAGGGACTATGCCTTATTTATCTTTATTATGTATGGAGTCACCCACTGTGTCTCCTTTGGTTGGTGCTGAAATGGTTCTTGCTTAATTAAGTTATAAATATATTATATTATGAGCCCAGGAGGCAGAGCATTACTAAAAGGGGAAATCCTCAAGAGTATAAGGCAAAGGTAAAGATGTGCTAGGGTAGTAGTTCTCAAACTTCAGTGTTAATCAGAATAATCTGTGTGCTTATTAAAAATGCAGAATATTTTTGGCACCTGGTTTGGGACAAGTTTTGAGATAACCTTTTTAATGCTTCTTATTTCTTACATTTTCACTCTTTTTCCTTCTCCCAGGTTGCAGTGGAACCAAGGGCCCAGAAATGAACTACCCCAGCACCATTGATAGGGAAGAGCTATGCCCTCCAACTCTAGGGTTAGGATTTGGGTTAGGGCAACTCTAGGGTTAGGATTTGGGTTAGGGACAGGAGTACATAAGAGGTGCTGAAATGCCATGTTTGACCTTTAAGCTAATTTAGTATCTCAGATGAAGTCAGACTAAAGATATGTTGATTTCTTGACAACTTGGTACCAACAGCAATAGAAGAAAGGCCAGTATTAGATGGAGACAATCTTTGTAGTCTGTGGATTGAAGGACTGAGGAAAACACATGGGTTGATAAACAATGATCTCAAAACTGTGAGCTGGGTGATCCAAGGCACAATATTAGGAGTAATTTGGGAATTGGATCATTTTAACTCAGAGCTCTAATTTGGTTATGATGGCAATGGAAATGCAGTGGGAGATATATGGTGGTGTTCAATTTGTGACTCAGGCAGGTACCATTTAGCCAATGCAGATTGTTCCGCATGTGAATATTAGAGGTTGAACCACACTGGAAGTCATGGGTAACAGAATGTGGCTCAGGTGAACATGGTTTGTTAGGAGGCAGGCCCCACACTGTGGCTTGTGTCAGGATCTCAGGCTTAGAAGGGTGTTGGAGAACTAAGAAACTAGGCAAATTGAGGTAAAAATTATCTTGAATTATTGTCCATCAAAAAGATTTCTGGTTAATCTTGCTTCCCTGATATACTGATACGAGAGTTCACTTTATGTATACAGGTGGCTACAAAATGTGCATAAACAATTCACTTAAAATGCACTTGATTTCATTGTATTATAAGGCTGACCTCATTTTGAAGCAAACTATGGACATAAGCAGTATTAACTTGTTTGCTTAAAAAGTGCACAACTTTGATAGCCTTAGTATTATTTTAACAGAAAAGCTTCTCTCTCTTTTCTTTCTTTACCTTTTTTTTTTCTGATGCACCTAACCCTTATTTATGAAGAGCATTTTCAGTTTTTCCTTAAGAACATTTTCAATGGATGATTTTGTGTCAGGTGGTACCTGGCTCTTCATTAGCTTCTTTCTAAATTTAATTTTCCTATTTCCTTTCCTTGCTCCACTGAGCCCTTCCTTAATTATCAGATTACAGTGTTCAGCATGATTCCTGGAATTGTTCATTTTATCAACCAGAAAGAAAACAGACCTTTGATATATGTAAGACTGTGCCTTCTCATTTAGTGATTCTCCAATTACTGTCCCAGTCAATCTCAGGAACTGCATCTGAAATAACCAGTGAGCAAACCCTCTCCCTTTGCTGCTCCCTAATCTCTCTTCCACTGCTGGCTTTATCCTCAAATTGTAAAGCAGGATTTTGGTGAAATAGTCAGTCCTATAATGTCACATGAATATCAGATCATTCTGCTAAGCTCTCTTATTCAGTGACTCTGTCCTAATCTCTTTTAGTGTAGAACTCACTGTGTGCATGTCTTGTTCTTTAGCAGGTCTAGAAAATTTAATTCATTCACTAGGTAAGTAGGTGTTATATGCTGCTGAGTGCACAGAAAAGTACTTTTGTCAAAAAAATCCAGTATGTCAGGGCTGGCTTCATGAGTGTGTGCAACCTGGATAGCCTCAGAGGGCCTGTGATCAGAAGGGCCCCACCTTCGATTTCATGCTCTGGTGTTGTGGTTTTGAAGTGCTTCACAATTTTATCTTTGAATTTGCATTTTATAAAGTGAAGTTTGGTGGGACAATGGAGCATGCGTGGGAGCAGAGGAGATGAACATAAAATGGAGGCCCACCTTTCTGGCCTCCTCATTTGTATATAGTGTTCATAATGCCCCATGAACCCAGAATTCTGGTGGACCCACAGTGTATGGATGTTCAGCAAGATAAAAAGTGCAAGCATGTGTTAGATCTCCAACTGAGTAAGCAGGTGAAATGACGGCCTGGGCTGCTGTGCTTTCCGTCTGAACTAGAATTTGATTCAAATGCAGAAAGAGGGCAATGGCATTCTAAGAAACATGAATGATTGTTAAATAATAGAAAATATTTATGTTGCTCTCTGCCCCAGTTCTTGGTACAGAGCTCTTCAAACCCTTGTAATTCCCTAAGTGATAAGAGTACTAAGAGTATCTTTTGTTCTTTGCTTGTTTTCTTATTCCAGTTTCTGACACAGCGCTCCTAAATCCCCTGCCATTTGCTGGGTAATAACAATGCCTTTTCTAAGGAGCTTCTCTTGGTGGTCTTCTGGATAGCTTCAGGGTAGGGACTGGTCACCAGAAAAGACCAGTCTAGAAGCTTGGAATGTTTAGCTCTCCCCTCATCCTCCAGGAAGTGTGGAAGGGCTGGAGATCATGTTAATAATCGATCTTGCCTATGTCATGAAACTTCCTTGGAAAACCCAAGTTTGGGGTTTGAAGAACTTCTGGGATGGTGAACACACACATGTGCTGAGAGGGTGGCTGATCCCTATTCCATGGGCACAGAAGCTATTGTGCTCGACCCTTCGGGACCTTGTCCAATGCATCTCTTCCATCTGGATGTTTATCTGTATCCTTTATCATATCCTTTTATAATAAACTGGTAAATGTGTTTCCCTAAGTTCAGTGAGCCATTCTAGCAAATTATTGAACCCAAGAGGGGTCCTGGAAACCCCAATTAACAGCAAATCAGAGGAACAAGTAACAGTATGGGACTTGCAATTGGTATCCGATATAGAGGTGGGGGACAGTCATTTGGGGCTGAGCCTTTACCCTGTGGAGTCTTCAAATAAATCGTTTAAATGATGCGTCAGTTCTAGGTTACCAGCAGCTAGGAATACAAGGTTGGAGTTTAACAGTTACTGTTCACCTGCATTTAGATGTCACAGCACTCAGCGTATAGCAGCATTATTGTGTGAGTGTGTGTGTGTGTGAGAGAGAGTGGGTGGTAATATCATTCTTCTTCCTCTCCACTCTCTACAACTAACCTACCCTAACCTCTTAAACTATGAGAAACTTCTGAAGATTATTTTCTTCATTTGGTGGCCATGGAGTATATATTCTAACTTTAAAAATGTTGACTTCTGATTATAAAAGTATAGAGGCTACTTTGGAAAATACAAGAAAACATACAAAGATGAAAGAAAAAATTACCTATGATTTTATCATATAGTTAAGCAGCATTAACAGTTTGGTGTATTTTCATTTTGCCTCATTCTCTCTCTTCCTCCCATCCCTCTCTTTCTCTCTTGCCTCTAGTCCTTCTTCTTTCCATAGATCTGTAGGTATGTGTGTGTGTGTGTGTGTGTGTGTGTGTGTGTGTGTTTCCCCCAACAGAGTAGGTTTATATTCTTCATATAGTTTTGTCACCTGCCTTTTTCTTTGAGATTGTGTGTTTCCCATGTCATTAACTTGTCTCTGAAAACAATATTTTGAAAGTTGCATCAGAACAGCACATACAGAGATGTGCTATAATTTACAAACCAGTCTCACAATTATACATGCAGGTGATTTACAAATTTATCTTCTGTAGTTACATATGTATGATGTCTTTATCTACTTTTTAAAAAATGTGTAGAAAATATATAGACTAGTTATGCCCATAATATCCATTGGATTAAGCAATATGCAATCTGATACTTCCTGCAGTTTTAAGATTTAGATCATAGTACTGTCAATTCAATCAAGTGTGTGGTGACTGAGAATTTAAAATGACCAAAAGTAGAATAGATACAGTCAATTTGATATCCACGAATAGAAACAGCTTCAGTCATCACAAGATTAATCAGTAAGGTGTTAACATAAACCAATAATGCAGAGAGACTTCAAATTAAGAACTTTGTATCATTTAAAGTATCACCCCATTATCCTTTCCATGCAGGTGCCCTCAGGCTTTTGAATTAATTGCGTGTGGTTTAAGAAGATTTAAGATGAGGGCATACTCAGCAGAGAGCAAACTTGACCATTGCTATCTTACTTTAATTAATCCCTTTATTCTCCGTCTTTCAGCACACTCAACACCTGAATCAAAAAAAGTAAAATCATGTTCTTTTGAGTTTAGGAAACAATTGAGTTACAAAGTAATCTGATATAGAAAGGATCAAGGACTATAAAACTTAGAATTCCTAACAAGTGGACCTGAATTGAAAGTCCTTTTACACCTTTTCATGCTTCAGTGGCAGACTTTTCTTCCAGGTTCCCTGGATCGTGCCCTTAACCCCTTGGGGTTTGTGAACATAAAGCTTTCTCCCTTTGACTTACAGCCTAGGCTAGCATTCTAAAAATGATCAGGTTCAAAAAGATACTCCTTTTTTAACTCTGTAAGAATTTAAGTCTCCTTTAGAAACCAAAATCCTCTCGAGACGACTGAAAAGTGTTATCTTTTTCCATAGCAACCCTTTTATTGTACGTTGGAAACTCGGTTGGATTATAAGTACTTCTGTGCATGCATTCATTCGTTTACCCTAAGAATATTTATTGACTACATACTGTGTGTCCAGCACCATACTAGATAAATAAAATGACAACCTCTTTCCTCTTAGAGCCCATTCTCTGAGGAGAAACGAATATTAATCATATGATCAAAGTGAAATAACAAAGTGAAAAATGCTGGAAGGAGAAGTGGTTGGTGCTGCAAATGCCTGTAATAGAGACATAATAGTCATAGGGAGTAGGGGGCTTCTGTGAGATGGGAAGACGAAAAGATGTGTGCCATGGGCCGGTGGGGGATAGGGGGAGAGCATTTCAGAAATGGGAACTGCACCAGCAAAGAATGTGACGGGAAGTGGTACAGTGAGTACAGAAGTCTGTGACCTGATCAGATTCACATTTACAAATGATCACATTGGCTACAATGAGCTAAATAGTTGGGCCTCTGTGTTCTACAGCTATGAGCTTCTCTGGCTGGTCATGAAATCCCTGCTGTAAATGAGCCCCAGAGATCACACAGATTAATCATACAAAAATGTTGTCAAAACCATCCAATAACACTGTATTTACAATATATTTTACTCAAAGCATGAAAATATAATGCAAATAGGAAAAAGGAAAAAGGTTGCACTATTAAAGTCCTATGGGACAAACCACGTTGCACAAATAAATAACTTAGAAAGTCTGGTTAAGGAAAGACGAAACTAGTGACTTCAGAATTATCCCACTCAACAACACAGGTGTGTCAGCCTAGGATGGTGGTAGTGAAAAAGGTCTGAGAGACTCTCAAACTTCTAAAGATAGTCACTGTCCTCAAGGAACTCACCGCCTACTGGTCTAGACATGTGAGCACACTGTGACATGTTTTAAAACAAATGGTCACACATAGCACAGGGTGCAGAACCCACAGGACAGAATATCTGTCCTGATGACAGGCTATCAGCAAGGTTTCATGGAAGATAGGACACTGAATGTGAGTGTTGAAGAGGGAGAAGTCTCAAGGTGGATGTGAGGTGGAAAAGCGAAAGAAGCCGAGGAACGGCATGTGCGAAGGCGTTCCGTCAGGCTCGGGAACTCGTTCAGCGCTACAGGGCAGTGTTTTCCAGAACCTGGTTTGGAGTCACATTTTCATGGGTCCATAACAAAATGAAAAAAAAATGAGGATGTTGAAGAAACCCACACACATTTTCAAAGCCACACAGATTTCCCAGGCACTGGGAATACAACAGTGGGTAAAGTCTGCATTTACTAAGCTTACATTCTAACGGGGAGATAACAATAAACACATTAGTATAAAGTACTTTTAAATAGAGATGAGTGCTTCGAAGGGAAGTAGAGCTGTAAAAAAAAAAAAAAAAAAAGTGACTGGAGGTGATATATACATTTCTGCTGCAGTGACAAATGGAAAGAGGAATGAAGTGAGAAAATGAGTCTTGCCACTATCTAGACAAATATCTGTTCCTGGAAGAGGAACTAGCAAAGATGAAAGTTCAGAGGCAGGGATGTGTAGTGTGTTTGCATAAGAATGGAACTAGAGTAAAGGGAATGGAGAAGAGAGGAATAAGCATGAGCCTGGAAAAATAGCTGAGAGCAGATTATGTAGTTCACACCTCTGCCTCACATTTTCTTGTAGGAGATCAAGACAGGAAATTTGAATTTTATTCTTTGTTGGAAGAAAACAAATCTAGTTCTTTGTTTCCCTGAGTGTGCATTATTTGAAACACCTGAGATAAGTGTTCAAAAAAAATTGTCCTATGGTAAAATAAATTATGGAGTCCAGCATGCTGTACCCGACTGTGACAGGTTCACTATGTATCTTAGCATGGTTCTTCTCAAAAGAGAACCTGGGACAAGGATGTAGGTACTGAAAGTTCTTTTGAGAAGTGACTTCAAGGAACAGGAGTAGAGGACCAGGAAAAAGGAAACAAGGAAAGCTAAGCCTAAGATTCTTTATGGAGCAGATGGTCAAAAAATGGCATCTAGAACAATGCAAAATTCCATTTAGAGGACAACTAATGGATGTTATCTCTTTAGTGCCGGACATTATTTTTCCATTAATATGATTTAAAAGAACATTTTGTTTTTGTAGTCACTTCACATTTTGAGTTTAGAATCAGTTAAAACTCCACAGTCTTTGTCCGTAGTAATGTGACAACTCACTGATGTTAGGCTGGAGATGGTCCTGGAAAGCTACTGGTAATCGTTACTTTAGTCTTGTCACTCTTGGCATTGGGCATCTGTTTCCTTAAGCTTAAAGGACTTGGAATAACTCTGAGATTGTTTTTATTCATTTGGCATTTCTTTGAATTAATTATGATATATATCTCCTTTTCTATACTTATACAGTATTTTTTTTTAAACTTGAGTACTTTTAACCTAATTAAGTCTTACCTTGTTAGAATTGGTGCACCAGTTGAGCACTTTGTGGTAGTTTCATCCTGCTTTTGGTACTGTATGGATTGTTTTCTTTCTTAGCTTCATTAGACATGAAAATCTCATTAGATGCCATTAATGTCCCTATGTAAGGTATTGAAAAGCACAAAACACTAAAGTTCTTTCATATTTTGGTCCGGGGGGTGGTGGAATCTAGATGACAGAGAATATTATATTTCACAAGCCTGTATACTATGATCAAGCATGTATGAAATCAAAACAGTCAGACATCAATGTCTAATGGAGGATGCCTAAATACCAAAACAAAACAAACCAACATGTTTTAAAATCCTCAAAACAAATGAGTAGTATTAGGATAGGAGAATTTTTTTTTCATTAATTTCCATTTTTAAGAGTAACAGCAAACCTGAAGATATAATCTAATGGTTTAAAATACAAGAAAGCTTTTTCATTCTATATTTCCTATTAGACAGTGAGGTTTTTTCCAAGCAAGTTTAAGCAGTTCAATTATTCTCCAGAGGCTAATACCTGCCAAACAGTCACTACTCCTTTAAATTTGGTAAACTCCCTGTGGAGTAGTAATATGCCACTTTTGACCTTCATTTTAATTCAAGGAAGGACTTTATAAATATCATTTCTTAAATACTGCTCTGATTAATATGTACAAGTCAAAAGAGTTGATTTACCCTACCTGGATTTCATGAAGAAGAACTAAGAAATCATAAAACAAAAGCTTTATCTAAACACACAGGGAGATGCTCAACAATGCATTCTTAAAGTGAATTTCTCGTAGGGGAACATCTAGCTAGAATTCCAGTGCCAAGCAATTCCACTGGCAGAATGTAAAGATTTGTTTTCTATCATCAGGAGGCTCTGCTGAAAAGAGAGCTCAACAAAATGAGAAGCGTTTGAATGAAGGCTAGGTGAAAAGAGATGCAACTTCTATTTCATGACTGTCTTCAAACATTCCAATACCCTTTAAAGGCATTTCAGTAACTGGCTTTATTTTAGACTCTGCCTCACAAATAAGCCATGGGGAGAAAAATTGTTTACTTGCATTTCTTTCTTATCATCTTCATAAGAATGGTATCTGAATTAGATTCCTTTTCTCCCCAGACAGTCAGTTTGTGGCACCAATCAACTAAACTTAAAAACTCTACAATTTTTCAAACGTCACCTTCATTTTGTACTTTTAGAATTATAGTGATATCTGACAAAGAAAATGCTGAATATAAAGAAGAAGAAGAAATATGGGCTGTGTGATTACTCAGTGAAGGTAATATGTACAGATTTAATTGTAGGGAAAGTCCCTGCAGTATTTAGTGAAAAAGTTATTAGGTATATATTTCTCTTTCTCTATCTTCTAAGAATTGATTAGTTTATAACAATTCCAAATTCTTCCTCTTTTAACTGTCATCTGTCTGGTAATCTGTGAAGAAGTCTTAAATTAGTTTTCTCTGAGGTGATAATATCTCATGGAATTTTCAGAAAAATTCATATGAAAAACTCATTTGATTTGATCCATAAGGGTATAGTTCTAGTTTCTAGAGATAATTTATCTATGATGAAAACATGATTCCTTTTCTCATGGACTGTACAAATAAGATTAGTAAGGGAAAAAATAAGCAAAAACATTAAAGATAAATCAGAATATGCTAAACACTGTAACAGGTACACCTAGCAATTGTGAGGGATTTGTGAGGAAGCAGGTTCAATCAGAGAAGCCTCATGAAGGAAAGGATTTCTGAATGGGTCTGAAAAGATTTGGATAGAGAAAGGTCAACTCAAATTGAATAATCTGAGCAGAGGCAGAGAGATTGAAAAGTGTTGTCTAACTCCAGACAATGTAGAAGAATCTAGGTGATCTGAAGTGTAGGATTTTGAGGGGAAGAAGTAGAAATAAAACTGGTGAAACTGGCTGGGATCACATCACAGATAAGTTGGAATGAGGCAATGATGGTCTGCATGCAATGATAGGACCTTCAGTACTATCCATCGGAGGGATGGCCAGAGCAAAATATGTTACTGGAAGATGAACCTGAAATGTGGAAGAGAGTGGATTAAGGAAAGGAAAAGACAATGGCATGGAGAACAAATAGGAAGTAAATGCAGCTGTTTTAGGTGACAGCAATGAGAATGTTAGGCTGGGAACAATGACAATGTGAATAATAGAAAATGTGATTGTTAAAGTTAGTGTAGCTTTACAGTCCTGACAACCTGATTCTAGAAAGGGATTTATTAACTAAGAGGTTATATATATTTTTTATCCTAGATGGTAAAAATTTAAGTTTTTTAGATGTCTTCCTCATTCTTCTTTCAGATAATTTAAAATGTTCTCATTTGCTAATAGGCTATTTATATCAGAAATACAGCCCCAATGTGTCTTTAAGTATTCAAAACGTGTGTCATAGCTCATGAGAAAAATGTAGGCCCTTTACTATTTATACAGATTTTTCTATTTCTATCTGGGAAGCATGAAGTATTCTTATGATCACATCTTGCCTTTGCAAAAGAAATCTCTTTTTATTCTCTCCCAGAGCTGATCATGGTATTTGAGGTGTATTTTACACAGTACCACTCAGTGAAAATCATATGGTATTGGGCGTCCAAGTGCAGCAATTCAAGTGACATTGATTGATGGCTACAGGTTACTAAGAAGGAAGTTCTTCTCCCAACTCAGTTATTCTGCTCATATTAATTTAATGCTGATACTTACAATGTTCACAGTTTAAACACAAGTGAAGCATCCAAAGGTTTCATTCCATAACCCAGTCTAAGGATTCTAAAAGATGACTGATGCCATGTTTTTCATTTAAATATTTGTGTGCGGATAATCATTGAACTAAACCTATTCCTGTTGTTATGTGACAAAATCATCATTCCTCAGAAGTTTCTATTTAAAAACTGTTAGTGGACTTTAAAGCTTTGGCTCAAGGGGATAGCAAATCTCTTATCAGTGTAATTTAATTATTAACATAACTAATGGAAAATTAAATTTGATGTTCAATACATTGTAATTCCTGCCTCATCTCATGACTGTAGATTTTCTAAAACGGGCTGATTTTATATAATGAAATATCCTACTAATCATAAATCTCTGTTATATTCTTTTATGACTTTATTATTTTAGGGTAGGAATTATCTCATTTCTCCTCTAATTGGTACATGAGTTGTTTTATTATGTTTGAAAGTAATTCTTTCTTAAATGAATTATTTGTTTTCATAGATACACATAGAACTAAAAACTAACATTTAGAAATTTGAGAAATTGAGTCAACCTGTACTTGATAGTTTGCATAATATTTAACTTCATTTCATAACAACTCTACTGTATTAGATAATGTCCTCTCCAAAATTCATGTCTACCTAGAACCTGGGGAGATGTTATTTACAAACGGTCTTGGCAGAGTAATGAAGTTAAGATGAGTTCATACTGGGTTTGGCTGAGCTGTAAATCCAGTATGACTGGTGTCTTTATAAGAAAAGGGGAAATTTGAACACAGAGACACACAGGGATAATGCCATGTGATGATGGGGGCAGAGACTGGAGTGAGTCTCTACACATTGAGAATAATGCCAAGGATTATCAGCAACCATCACAAGCTAGTAGAAGGTAGGAAGAATTCTCCTCCAAGACCTTCAGAGAGGACATGGTCCTCCTGGCAACTTGTTTTGGAATTTCTAGGCTTCAGAATTGTGAGAGAATAAATTTCTGTTGTTTTAAGCCACGCAATTTGTGGTAACTTGTTATGGCAGTCCTGGGAAATGAATACATCTAGGAAGAAAAAAAATTTTACCCAAATTTTTTGATAAAGCATCCGTGGGGGAAAAATGAGTATTTTCAACTGCCTAGTGTGTGAGTTTTATGTAAGTTATTTTGTCTCACCTTCATAATAATCTACAAGGCAGATATTAGTATACATTTAAAAAATTAAGGAAACAGAGGCTCAAAAAAGTTTTTAGCAAACATTCATTGAGCCTTAATATGTACCAAGTGCTGGGAATCATCCCCTTAATGGTAGAAGGCATAGAGTGGAGAAGACCAATATGTGCTCAGTGCTATCTGCATTATGTTAAATTTTCATATCATATTCCTATTCTGTAATGTTTTGTATATATAAGAAAAAAAGTTTCTTAAATTATATTCTACTGTTGCATTTTGAAAAGATCTTTCTTTCCATTTATTTTTTTATTTCCATAGGTGTTCAAATGAGAAAGATAGGGCAGAACATAACTCACTGACAGACACAAAGAAAACTGTTCAACATGGCAGAGTCTACATTTTAAAACTACCATTGGAGTAATATTTATCCAGTAAATTAATGAATGTAGTATATCCCAAGTAGAAGTGATAGTATGTGGTACAGTTCTTAGATCAAAATAAAGACAAAAAAGAATCTGTAATCACATCTGTAGAGTCAGGCTAATTTACCAAATAAAAAGAGAACTTGAGAAACATTGATACTTCAGATCAAACTGGGCCAAACTGAGAGAGTGTGATAATGTGTAGATGGCATTTTTTCTCATAGATCCAAGATTTCTGGCTTATGAAAAGATGGAATTCTGGCTACCTTCATGGAAGGATAAAATAATATCAGAACAGGAAGGAACCCTGAGAAAAGACCATCTAGTTCAATTCCTTAAATAAAATGTCTGTACTTCAGAGTGGGTTAGAGAATTGCTCAATGTTTGCCTCATAAAAAGCCCAAGACTGGTCATGAAGAACACTGGGCACATCCATCTGTATTCAGGTTGAATATCATAACCTATTCTCTGACTACCAACACTTAGGAAAGAAAGGTTTTTTTTTTAATGCTTTTTACATATGCTTGTATTTATCTATTGGTTATATATATATACATTTTGGCATAAAATTAAAAGAACTCTTTCCTAACTTTTCCCAGCATAACAACACAAATTTTGATTCTTCAGTCATCCTATTAGGTTAACTCAATTAAATAGTTTATATTCTCTTATGTATCTTTATCTGTAATTATGCATCCAGAATATTACATCTATATTCTAATACTTTTTTATGCATATTAATATGGCATTGGCCTTGTGTCATTATCAATACATGAGATATCTTATATTTGTGGTTAACTGTTCTCTTACTGTTATTTTTTTTTCTTAGCAGCCATTACTAAATCTACACTGAATACCTCAAGGTGCCCAATAGATGCTTGTTAATGATTCTATTAACATCTGTGAAGATACTTATAAGTTTATTTCTCCAAAAATGATGGTTTATTAGTAGTCAGATAATATTTCATAGATCAATGATAAAAATACCCACTAAAAAGTACTTTGGAAGGTAATAATTTCCAGAAATGCCATCTCTGTGTTAGGCAATTGTTAAATAGCAAATACTATCCGTTCGTACCGTTCTGTAAGAGCTTATCAAAATATGAAGGAAGAGTTAAGGTACAATTTAACAAAGCATAATCAACATTATTTCACTTACTGTTTGAAAATGAATGCGTATCTATTGGTTTCATAAGGGAAGTTATTGACAGTAAAACTGGGCAAAAATCTACTTCACTTGGTAATAATACATAGAAAAGATTGGTTTTCAACTAAAGTGATGACCTCCGAAAATGTGTATCTTTATCTTTAAGATGTTATGAAATTTTTATGCTTATACAAAGCAATTATAAGTTTTAAAAAAATGGTTGAGAACCCCTCTCTCAGTTGATATTTCTGGAACGTAAATTAAAAAGAAAAAACAATCCTGAGAAGCAAAGTGACCAAATTCTAATGAGCAGTTTTATAAGCATGGCACAAATACTGTACTTTTTATATTCTGGTTTTGACTCTTAATGATGCCACCTAAATAGTGGAGTTAGATTAAGATATTTTTTCCTTCTCTTCTTTCTTTTTGCATAGATACAACTATTGTGTGCATGTCATAGTCTCTTGTTAGCTTTCCTCTTAACTCCATAGTAATTTTTGACAGTTCATACTTTCTGCTTTAGAGATGATGAAATATCATAGGAAAAACTGTTGAGATTATTTTCTTGCCTTTTATTGGAAAAGTATATCAGAAATCATATCATTCTAAGACTGTTTGTCCTATGTGATAGACCCACAGGGTTCAGTGGTACCGTAGCTATCTTGATAGCTAACCATGCATTTTCAAATTTAAGGCAATCTATGATTAAATCCAGGTTGGGATCAGCTTGAATTTACTTCATAAACCAATAGCCACATTTCATATAGAGGTGAAAATCTGATCATGAAAAAAGCATTCTGTGAGAGGTGTTACTTGGGTATGTTCAAAAGATTATACTGACTAAAGGTTTATATATGTATCCAGGGAAGATGGCATATTATAAACAAAATGATTTGGCTGTATATTAAATTTCTGTTTCTTTGGAGTCCCGCAAGTTAACTGACTGAAAGAGTATAACTGTGACTAGTTATTTCATGATTGAATGTCTTTTTACTTAAATTCACTTTTAAAGACAAACCTGTATCAAATCAAGTCATTATAGACTCAGATTTGGGACAAATTTCCCCAAGTTTAATATGCTACTAAATGAAGGCTATTAATACTTTAAAAGGGGTCTATGAAATAACTGTTAAATAATGAAAACATATTTAGATTTTTCCAGACCAGGTGGTAAATCATTGTTAAAGTAGCTTTTCAGTATATGTATGTAAAGTGAGATAATATTTTTAAAATATAGTCAATTTATATGTATATGAAATGAGATATTTTTTGTTTTTGTTTTTTTTGAGAGGGCATCTCTCATATTTATTGATCAAATGGTTCTTAACAACAATAAAATTCTGTATAGGGGACTCAATGCACAATCATTAATCAATCCCAAGCCGAATTCTCAACAGTCTCCGATCTTCTGAAGCATAACAAACAAGTTCTTACATGGTGAACAAATTCTTACATAGTGAATAAGTTCTTACATGGTGAACAGTACAAGGGCAGTCATCACAGAAACTTTTGGTTTTGATCATGCATTATGAACTATAAACAATCAGGTCAAATATGAATATTCGTTTGATTTTTATACTTGATTTATATGTGAATCCCACATTTCTCCCTTATTATTATTATTACTATTTTTTAAAAATAAAATGCGGAAGTGGTAGGTAGATGCAAGATAAAGGTAGAAAACATAGTTTAGTGCTGAAAGAGGGGAAATGTAGATGATCAGGTGTGTGCCTGCAGAAGATTTCTCTCAAAACAGGGGGGGTGAGGTTCTAAGCCTCACATCTGTTGATCCCCAATTTCTCACCTGACGGCCCCCCCTGTGACTGTGCCTGTCTTAGGTTGTTCCTCCCTTGAGGAATCTTACCTGTCTCTGGCTAACCAGTCATCTTCCGGGGCCATACAGAGAAATGTAAAGTTGGTAAGTGAGAGAGAAGCAATATTATTTGAAAAGGTTAGCTTTTTACTTCTTTGCAGATTTATGCCCAGTGGCTTTTATGCCCAGCAATTGTCTTGAGGTATCTTTACCACTTGGAAGAATTATGATACTCAGTAATTTCGTTATGAGGCACTAATTCTACTTAAGGGTTGTAATTAGGAAGGAAGAAGAAAAGCTATAGAAGTAGCAGATGGAAGAAAACATGGGAAGATTGATTATTTCTTTGACATATCTTCTTGTAGAGTAACAAAAGCATGTACAGGTTTTAAACTACTAATTAAATTGCACGCACACATTAACATAATAGGAATACAGCTACATAACCAAAGCAGACCTATAATTACCAGCCATCTCCAGTGAAACCAAGAAAACCAGTTAGGCACCCTAGGCATTTGTGAAACCTTATCAATGATATGATAGATAATGTCTAACTGAATTTGAATAGTTTGAGAAAAATCAGACAAATTAAAACAACCCATTCCTAGGAACTGTTCACATCCCATATGTTCTTTTAACAGTAGATAGTCTGTAGTTGCAAGATTTTGGAGCACTGCAACTTGCACTTCTCCTAATTCTTGGTTGAGTTACGAGAGTATAGACCCAGTCAAATTTGTTGTTTTACTGTATGCACAGGTCAGCTTAGATATCTCCTTCTTCATTCCAATGGCAAGTCCAAGAACTGGTGGGATGAGTGCATCTACAACTACAACAGCGCCAGGATCTTTGTTGAAGTTTTTTGATGATCATCTTCTGGAATGACTCTTCCAGAGAATGTTGATGTTGGAAGTTCTTCTTCATATCATATCTTAATTCATTTTCTGGGTAGCCAAATTAGGCTTTGATCCTCTGTATAAACACAAACAAACCCTTTGCCCACACTTTGATATGCCCTTTATATCATTGTGAAGAACTTATTGGAGATAACCACACAGGAACTGCTTTTTTTTTTTTAAGAGAAAGGGATATTATCAGAAAAATGTACTTCCATAGCTGATCATCTGACACCCTTTAAATGATCAAAATTAAGGATATTTAAAGCATGCATTAATCATTGATTTACAGTTAGTTTTGTCCTATCAGAGAGTAATCCCCCTTTTCTTTCTTTCTTTATTTTTTATTTTTTATTTTTTGTTATCATTAATCTACAATTACATGAAGAATATTATGTTTACTAGGCTCTCCCCTATATCAGGTCCCCCCCACAAACACTTTTACAGTCACTGTCCATCAGCATAGCTAAATGTTGTAGAATCACTACTTGTCTTCTCCGTGTTGTACAGCCCTCCCCTTTCTCCCACCCCCCATTATGCATGCTAATCATAATACCCCCTTTCTTCTTCCCCCCCTTATCCCTCACTACCCACCCATCCTCTCCAGTCCCTTTCCCTTTGGTACCTGTTAGTCCATTCTTGGGTTCTGTGATTCTGCTGCTGTTTTGTTCCTTCAGTTTTTCCTTTGTTCTTATACTCCAGAGATGAGTGAAATCATTTGATATTTCTATTTCTCCACTTGGCTTATTTCACTGAGCATAATACCCTCTAGCTCCATCCATGTTGTTGCAAATGGTAGGATTTGTTTTCGTCTTATGGCTGAGTAATATTCCATTGTGTATATGTACCACATCTTCTTTATCCATTCATCTACTGATGGACACTTAGGTTGCTTCCAATTCTTGGCTACTGTAAATAGTGCTGCGATAAACATAGGGGTGCATCTGTCTTTTTCAAACTTGAGTGTTGCATTCTTAGGGTAAATTCCTAGGAGTGCAATTCCTGGGTCAAATGGTAAGTTATTTTGAGCATTTTGAGGAACCTCCATACTGCTTTCCACAGTGGTTGAACTAATTTACATTCCCACCAGCAGTGTAGAAGGGTTCCCCTTTATCCACAACCTCGCCAACATTTGTGGTTGTTCATCTTTTGGATGGTAGCCATCCTTACTGGTGTGAGATGATACCTCAATGCAGTTTTAATTTGCATTTCTCTGATAATTAGCGATGTGGAGCATCTTTTCATGTGTCTGTTGGCCATCTGTATTTCTTTTTTGGAGAACTGTCTGTTCAGTTCCTCTGCCCATTTTTTAATTGGATTATTTGTTTTTTGTTTGTTGAGGTGGGTGAGCTCTTTATATATTTTGGACGTCAAGCCTTTATTGGATCTGTCATTTACAAATATATTCTCCCATACTGTAGGGATCCTTTTTGTTCTATTGATGGTGTCTTTTGCTGTACAGAAGCTTTTCAGCTTAATATAGTCCCACTTGCTCATTTTTGCTGTTGTTTTCCTTGCCTGGGGAGATATGTTGAAGAAGAGGTCACTCATGTTTATGTCTAAGAAGTTTTTGCTTATGATTTTTTTCTAAGAGTTTTATGGTTTCATGACTTACATTCAGGTCTTTGATCCATTTCAAATTTACTTTTGTGTATGGGGTTAGACAATGGTCCAGTTTTATTCTCCTACATGTAGCTGTCCAGTTTTGCCAGCACCATCTGTTGAAGAGATTGTCATTTTGCTATTGTATGTCCATGGTTCCTTTATCAAATATTAATTGACCATATATGTTTGGTTTAATGTCTGGAGTCTCTAATCTGTTCCACTGGTCTGTGGCTCTGTTCTTGTGCCAGTACCAAATTGTCTTGATTGCTATGGCTTTGTAGTAGAGCTTGAAGTTGGGGAGTGAGATCCCCCCTACTTTGTTCTTCTTTCTCAGGATTGCTTTGGCTATTCGGGGTCTTTGGTGCATCCATATGAATTTTTGAACTATTTGTTCCAGTTCATTGAAGAATGTTGCTGGTAATTTGATAGGGATTGCATCAAATCTTTATATTGCTTTGGGCAGGTTGGCCATTTTGACGATATTAATTCTTCCTAGTCACAAGCATGGGATGAGTTTCTATTTGTTAGTGTCCCCTTTAATTTCTCTTAAGAGTGACTTGTAGTTTTCAGGGTATAGGTCTTTCACTTCTTTGGTTAGGTTTATTCCTAGGTATTTTATTTTTTTGATGCAATTGGGAATGGAATTGTTTTCCTGATTTCTCTTTCTATTGGTTCATTGTTAGTGTATAGGAAGCCACAGATTTCTGTGTGTTAATTTTGTATTCTGCAACTTTGCTGTATTCCAATATTAGTTCTAGTAGTTTTGGAGTGGAGTCTTTAGGGTTTTTTATGTACAGTATCATGTCATCTGCAAATAGTGACAATTTAATTTCTTCCTTACCAATCTGGATTCCTTATATTTCTTTGTTTGTTCTGATTGCCATGGCTAGGGCCGCCAGTACTATGTTAAATAGCAGTGGGGAGAGTGGGCATCCCTGTCTAGTTCCCAATCTCAGAGGAAAAGATTTCAGCTTCTCGCTGTTCAATATAATGTTGGCTGTGGGTTTATCATATATGGCCTTTATTATGTTGAGGTACATGCCCTCTATACCCATTTTGCTGAGAGTTTTTATCATGAATGGATGTTGAATTTTGTTGAATGGTTTTTCATCATCCATGGAGATGATCATGTGGTTTTTGTCTTTCTTTTTGTTGATGTGGTGGATGATGTTGATGGATTTTCGAATGTTGTACCATCCTTGCATTCCTGGGATGAATCCCACTTGGTCATGGTGTATGATCCTTTTGATATATTTTTGAATTCAGTTTGCTAATATTTTATTGAGTATTTTTGCATCTAAATTCATCAGGGATATTGGTCTGTAATTTTCTCTTTGGTGGGGTCTTTGCTTGGTTTTGGTATTAGGGTGATGTTGGCTTCATACAATGAGTTTGGGAGTATTCTCCTCTCTTCTATTTTTTGGAAAACTTTAAGGAGAATGTGTATTATGTCTTCTCTGTGTGTCTGATGAAATTCCGAGGTAAATCTGTCCGGCCCGGGTGTTTTGTTCTTGGGTAGTTTTCTGATTACCATTCCAATTTCTTTGCTCGTACTTGGTTTGTTTAACTTTTGTGTTTCTTCCTTGGTCAGTCTTGGAAGGTTTTATTTTTCTAGGAAGTTGTCCATTTCTTCTAGGTTTTCCAGCTTGTTGGCATATAGGTTTTCATAGTAGTCTTTAATAATTCTTTGTATTTCTGTGGAGTCTGTCATGATTTTTCCGTTCTCATTTCTGATTCTGTTGATTTGTGTTGATTCTCTTTTTCTCTTAATAAGTTTGGCTAGAGGCTTATCTATTTTGTTTATTTTCTCAAAGAACCAGCTCTTGGTTTCATTGATTTTTGCTATTGTTTTATTCTTCTCAATTTTGTTTATTTCTTCTCTGATCTTTATTATGTCCCTCCTTCTGCTGACTTTAGGCCTCATTTGTTCTTCTGTTTTTTCAGTTTTGATAATTGTGATGTTAGACTATTCATTTGGGATTGTTCTTCCTTCTTCAAGTGTGCCTGGATCGCTATATACTTTCCTCTTAAGACTGCTTTTGGTGCGTCCCACAGAAGTTGGGGCTTTGTGTTGTTGTTGTCATTTGTTTCCATATATTCCTTGATCTCTATTTTAATTTGTTCGTTGATCCATTCATTATTTAGGAGCATGTTGTTAAGCCTCCATGTGTTTGTGAGCCTTTTTATTTTCTTTGTAGAATTTATTTCTAGTTTTATACCTTTGTGGTCTGAAAAGTTGGTTGGTAGAATTTCAATATTTTGGAATTTATTGAGGCTCTTTTTGTGGGCTAGTATGTGGTCTATTCTGGAGAATGTTCCATTTGCACTTGAGAAGAATGTGTATCCTGTTGCTTTTGGATGTAGAGTTCTATAGATGTCTATTAGGTCCATCTGTTCTACTGTGTTGTTCAGTGACTCTATGTCCATACTTATTTTCTGCCCAGTGGATCTATTCTTTGTAGTGATTGGTGTGTTGAAGTCTCCTAAAATGAATGCATTGCAGTCTATTTCCCCCTTTAGTTCTGTTAGTATTTGTTTCACATATGCTGGTGCTCCTGTGTTGGGTGCATATATATTTAGTATGGTTATATCCTCTTGTTGGACTGAGCCCTTTATCATTATGTAGTGTCCTTCTTTATCTCTTGTTACTTTCTTTGTTTTGAAGTCTATTTTGTCTGATGTTAGTACTGCAACCCCTGCTTTCTTCTCTCTGTTGTTTGCCTGAAATATGTTTTTCCATCCCTTGACTTTTAGTCTGTGCATGTCTTTGGGTTTGAGGTGAGTTTCTTGTAAGCAGCATAGAGATGGGTCTGGCTTTTTTATCCATTCTATTACTCTGTGTCTTTTGATTGGTGCATTCAACCCATTAACATTTAGGGTGACTACTGAAAGATATGTACTTATTGCCATTGCAGGCTTTAAATTCGTGGTTACCAAAGGTTCAAGGTTAGCCTCTTCAGTATTTTACTGCCTAACTTAGGTCACTTATTGAGCTGTTATATACACTGTCTGGAGATTCTTTTCTTCTCTCCTTTCTTATTCCTCCTCCTCCATTCTTCATATGTTGGGTGTTTTGTTCTGTGCTCTTTTTAGGAGTGCTCCCATCTAGAGCAGTCCCTGTAAGAGGCCCTGTAGAGGTGGTTTGTGGGAGGCAAATTCCCTCAGCTTTTGCTTGTCTTGGAATTTTTAATCCCTCCATCATATTTAAATGATAATCATGCTGGGTACAGTATCCTTGGTTCAAGGCCCTTCTGTTTCATTGCATTAAACATATCATGCCATTCTCTTCTGGCCTGTAAGATTTCTGTTGAGAAGTCTGATGACAGCATGATGGGTTTTCCTTTATAGGTGACCTTTTTCTCTCTAGCTGCCTTTAAAACTCTTTCCTTGTCCTTGATCTTTGCCATTTTAATTATTATGTGTCTTGGTGTTGTCCTCCTTGGGTCCTTTCTGTTGGGAGTTCTGTGTATTTCTGTGGTCTCTTCGATTATTTCCTCCCCCAGTTTGGGGAAGTTTTCAGCAATTATTTCTTCAAAGACACTTTCTATCCCTTTTTCTCTCTCTTCTTCTTCTGGTACCCCTATAATACAGATATTGTTCCTTTTGGATTGGTCACAGTTCTTTTAATATTGTTTCATTCCTGGAGATCCTTTTATCTCTCTCTTTGTCAGCTTCTATGCATTCTTTTTCTCTGTTTTCTATTCCATGAATGGCTTCTTGCATCTTATCCTTTATGCTTATAAACCCTTCCAGAGTTTGTTTCACTTCTGTAATCTCCTTCCTGGCATGTGTGATCTCCCTCCGGATGCCATCCCTTAGCTCTTGCATATTTCTCTGCATCTCCATCAGTATGTTTATGATTTTTATTTTGAATTCTTTTTCAGGAAGACTGGTTAGGTCTGTCTCCTTCTCTGGTGTTTTCTCTGTGATCTTGGTTTGCCTGTAATTTTGCCTTTTCATGGTGAAAGAAATAGTTTGCAGAGCTGGCACGAGTGACAGCTGGAAGAACTTCCCTTCTTGTTGGTTTGTGGTCTTCCTCTCCTGGGAGAAGAGCGACCTCTAGTGGCTTATGCTGGGCAGTTTCACAGACAGGGCTTCTGATTCCTTCCTGGCTGCTATGGAGTTAATCTCAGCTGTTGCTGTGGGCGTGGCCTGGCTCGGGCAGCTGCTCCAAAGTGGTGGAGTCGCGTTGGAGCAGGAGCTGCTGGGAGGCTATTTATCTCCGTAAGGGGCCTCCGTGCTCCCTGCTGCCCAAGGGGTTTGAGTGCCCAGAGATCCCCAGATTCCGTGCCTCTGGACTAAGTGTCTCACCCTGTCCCTTTAAGTCTTCCAAAAAGTACTCGCCAAAACAAAACAAAAAACAAACAAAAAATTAAATAAATAATTTTTTTTAAAAAGCCACTCACTTGTCTTTGTCCTCCGACGCCAGGCCTCCGGTACCCACTCACCGTTCTTGCTGCCCTGTTTCCCTATTATCCAGCACCCCACGCATGCACTGTGTCTGCGCTCTGGTCCGGATGGCTGGGGCTGGGTGTTTAGCAGTCCTGGGCTCCGTCTCCCTCCCCGCTCTGACTCCTCTCCTCCCGCCGGGAGTTGGGGGGAGGGGCACTCGGGTCCAACCAGGCTGGGGCTTGTATCTTACCCCCTTCACAAGGCACTGGGTTCTCACATGTGTGGATGTGGTCTGGATGTTGTCCTGTGTCCTCTGGACTCTATTCTCGGAAGAGTTGTCTTTGTCATATTTTCATAAACATATGTGGTTTTGGGAGGAGATTTCCGCTGCTCTACTCACGCCGCCATCTTGGCTCTGCCCCCGAAATGAGATATTTTTTAAATAGAGTGAATTGTGGATTTTTATGTCAGTCAGAAGAGGTCAATAATAAAAGATATTTTCCATGTTAAATGTTTCTAATTTAAAAGAAGAATATAATGTACCCTTATAACCTTGCTGATATAGGGACTGGAATATAAATGTCATGGACAATTGGAAGATGTCAAAATTTGATATAATTCACATTCTAGCTCTGTCATTCTGGGTGTCAGATATATTCTTCAGCTTTGTACTCCTTCACTTTCCTCTTCTGCAACAAAGGTTTAATAGTCATTTCCACCCACCTATCTCAGGGTTTTTATAAGTCTTACTGAAATACCTGGCACAAAGTAGGTCCTTAACAAATGCCTGAGAAACAATGGGGAGTTTGTATAAAACAATACTGAGTTTGTAAAAGAGTAAAGCGGTATGCAAATAACATCTGTCTAAATATTTACCTGAGTGTTTTTTAAGTGTTGGGCCAGATACATATGCTGCTTCAGATTCCCTGAGGCCCTTTTGAGTGCATTTTCTCTTAATTTCATATTTGAAACAACAGCTGGAGATCCCTGAAAGAGCCACTCCATGCATAGCTCTAGGGAACACATTTTTTTCAATTTGTACTTGGGACCATGTGCTCAAGTGTACAGTTCAGTGTTTGTGGCTGAGGTTAACATATCTATGTTAAGACAGGTAATCTCTTGACTTTTACAATCTCAGTATACATGCGTATGCACATGTTTATTTCACATGCTCATACATGTGAAAACAGGGGTCAAGAACTATGAAGGGTCTGAGATTTTTACCCTATCTGAAAACTAGTAAGATAACCTGCTTGAGTTTCCTGGTATTGGCATGGGACATATGACTCTAAGGTTTCAGAACCAGAACACTCTACCTCACAGTATGGCAGGCACAATGAGCTTTATTTTCGCAGTGGTTCCCTTGCCCCAGGTCCTGTAGTGGTGATGCAGTGGCAGATCCAGGTGGGTACTGGGCACAGGGTAGGTTTGTGTCACAGCTGAGAAACTTTACACTTTTATATGCAAGCAAATCTGCTTAACTTTTGCCCCAGAGGGAGACATTGTCTATCTTTCAAGGCTGTTCACTGTACACACATCCTTGAAAAGACAGTGTGGGGAAAAATCTGTTCTGTACTCACAAGATGTGCAGAAATGTGAGTCATTGAGGATTGTATCTTAAGAAGAGGTTGCAGGCATTGCCACACTTCATTCCTAAAAACTTCAATGAGTGTTGCCTAAGATTGAGGACATTCTCTTACATGGCCACATTGCCATTGTCATTCCTAAAAAAATTGGCATTAGTAATTAACTTTTCTTCATTATTTGTTCACTTTCCTCTTATGCTAGAACATTACTATCTTTGTTACGTGAAAGTTTATATGTGGTGAGGACCAATTTACTAATTCACTAGTGTTCTAGAATTCTCTAATAAGAAGCAATCATTTGTAAATATATTTAAGATCTCTGTCATATCCTATGGGATCATGAGATAGGACTGAATAGGAGCACTAGAAAAATGTCATCTTGAAACATAGTTGCAAATACAATAATAGCGATATCAATAATAGTAGCTGACATTTATAAAGCTCTTACAATGTACTAGGCACTATGCCAAGGTTTTATATCATTAATTTAGTTCATTCCTATAGCAAAAAACAATGAAGTTTCTTTCCATAGATGTAGAAATTAAATTCCTCACGGTGGGTGAGTAAACAGCAGAACCAGAACCAGAGCCCAGGTCTGCATAGCTCTAGGGCCCAGGCTGTCCACCGCGGCTCCATGTCACCCCGTCCACCCTCTGCTAGTGTGAGGAGCTTGTACAAACCATTTCTGCAGCTCTCCACTCTTTGGAGGTGGGTCTACATACCTCTTGGTGCTGTGGCTTCCCACACGGTTTAGAAGCATCACCATTTTCAAGACTTTAGAAGAGAGCGGTAACGTGGTGTCAGAAAGCCTGTTTCAGTCATTAGAGACCTAAGTCCTGGAGTCAGACATCACAAAATTCGGATCTCAGCTCATCACTTAACTAGTGTGGGAACTTGGCAGGTCGGCTAACCTCCGTATGATTACTTGTCTGTAAAATGTGGATGGTAGTGACATCTCTGGCCTAGAACAAAGTGAGCGATCAAAATGTATCATTAATGTTCTTCACTCAGCACCTCCCTGTGGGGAGGGCCCTACCGCAGCTTCTTGGGGAGAATGAGAACAGCCAGAGCGACCTCAGCCTAGGGCAGCGAGGGTGTTCGGGTCCCAGGACGTCTGTGCATCCTCAGGGCCCCGAGGAGTGAATGTCGCATTTAGCCTGTCCTTGGCTCCCTTCGGGCGACACCAATGACAAGCAAAAGCCGCAGATGTGAAACGGCATGATTTATTGGGTGGACTGCCCTGCTTTGACTTGGTGGGTAAGTCAGCTCGTGTCCAGAGCTTAGAAGCGCTCCTCAGAGCACTGCCTCAAACATTTCTCCTTCATGACTTTATTCTTTTCCTGTGTTACGTACCTTTAATAACATCCCTCCAATGTTGTGCAGTGGATGTAGGCACAATTGACTTTGCCTCTCATTACTGTTCACTGCATTTGCTTGATGCTTGCTTCCTAATGCCACACCTACGGGATTTGGGTGGAGAAGTGGGGGCTCCCACTGCCAGGGGAGCTGATACTGGGGTATGGACAGCACAACTTAAGCCCCGGTTAAAGTGTGTTCTGGATTGGCCCTGACCTTTATGATTGATCAGTTCTGCATATTTACACATTAAACATTAAGGTAAAAAGTTGCCATGTGATCTGGCTTATGGCTGGATTTTCCCCCCTTCCTTGCTCCTAGTATACAGGGTGAGCTGCTTCTGAAGACTATTCCACTGGGGGTGATTTCAATCTCCTATGGCAACAAGGGCTCCTAGGTGAGTGCCTCTCAGAAAATTATCTCTAATAGTTTATTGTCGCTCATGATTGGTGGGAAACTCACAATGATAACCCTAAACTTGGGTGATTCATGTCTCCTCTCAGTTATGATATCCTTTGAACATACCTGAAAATCAGATAAGGAAATCTTCCCCAAAGGACAACATTCTGGAATGTCATGAGTTTGACATGCAAGTCTTGCAGGAGATTTTGTAGCACGTGCCCCGAATGAAGCATACCAGTCCCACCACCACCAGCTCCCCCCACAGTAGCTTCAGTGCGGTGCACATTTGATTGTTTGGATTCCAGTCGTGCACTTTTAAAGGGAAAATAGAAACAGTGATACAAGTTTTGAAGTGAAAGTGTGGCTACCTAATCCAATGATTTTAGCCAATTATCTCTTTGTGCAAACAAAATATATTATGTGGAAGTTCAGAAGAATAAAAGATTAAGGAACAAATATGCCAGCCGAAGTAGGAGTGGCTGTGGCTCTAGCAACAGTGGAGACCAGGACCCCTGTCTGGCCAGCACCCTCTGTCTGCAGTTCGAGCCCTTCTTCCCATACCAAGGAGGCTCTAAGGAACTTCTGGTGCTCCGTGGAGCACAGTTGAGAAATTCTCGATCTGACCAGTTCTCGCAGTTCAATTATAATTCACCGAGTATTCGTTGAGCACTTCCTACACTGCTGACACCACCAGGGGCTTGGGACATGAAAGTGGCTGTGGTCCCAGCCTTCCTGGAGCTTCCATTCTAGAGAGGATTCATTTCATAATGTAATGAGTTCAATGTTTCGATCGACTTGTTTGGGACATGCGGGACTGCAGAGAGGTACAGTCTGGTAGCTCTAGGGAAGGTTTCCTGCAGAAGTCAATCTGATGGTTGACTTGTATGGAAACATAAACAGGACCCAGAATCTAACTGACTGGCATAGAGTTAAGTACCTTGGCTTTGGCGTCCTATCTCCCAGCCCACTGTTTACCAAGTGGGTCAACATGTACTAGAGAGTCTTGACTTTAGTACTCACCTGTGAAATGGTGATCACACTTGATTTAGTATATTCCAAATATTAAGGTCAATAATGTATGCACAGTGCTGGATCTCATGCCCAGAGTATGGTGGCTATTTGAAGACTCTTATATCATTTATTCCTTCCTGCCTCAAGTCCATGATGTTGAGTGAAAGAAAGACTTGTTTCTAGGTATAGTGCCTTGAAGAGGAGACTGTATTTTCTAGAAGATGTCTTTAAGGTGCTGTATTTCAAAATTTGCCACTTCATGCCTTTTGGGCCGAAGAATAAATGCTCCAAAAAGTATAGGCTTCTGGAATTGCTGCTGATGTTGCAGGAATGCTTTTTAACATTTAGAATCTTTTACTTACCCTCTAGACTTGATTGGTGGAGAATAAGTCTGATGTCATGGGTCATTTCTGCCACACTTTCCCCTATAACTTGAGAAGCACATAAATTCAAGTGCCAAGGTGATCCACAATAAAAGGACATGGTAATTCTCTCTCTCACACACACACCATTATCTCTTAATGTGGTTTAACTGTGAACATTACACATCTTCCATTATAAGGCAGTGTTAATTCTTTATATATTTTAATCATGTCTGAAATAGTTGAAACAGTTGAATTACTCTCAACTTGTTTTTTAAAGAAACCATTCAGAAATAGGTAACAGGTGGAAGTAATGGGCTGTGTTTCAGGCTGGAGCAGTTGCTGTTTTCTGTTCAGTCATTCTAAATTTATTACCATGATTGAAAATAAACATCTGCAAGGGAGACTTCCCCTTATCTCTGTGTATACAGAAAATAAGTGATATTTTCATGTTACTACTTTTCGTGTTTATGATTGACTGATGAGGATTTCATTTGCTGTTACTTTTTTCTCCAGTTTCATGAGTTTGAAATAGATGTTGCAAGATGCCCCAAGATATATCATAATTGTTTCCCATCAACCTCTTTTTGCTTTCAGGTTTCTGTGCATGTCCTATTAAATAAATGTTTGTAAAGTAACCTTACCATTCTGATTTTCCACTGTGACTTTACTAGACAGATTCTTCATCATTTATTATTATCTACCAAACATGCCTCAAGCCTTTCATTTGAATCCAGTGATGCTTGCTTGGGGGAAAACAAATGAACCCACTACTAAGAGAAGCTTTAAAGGGATTTGGCTTTCCTTGGTGCATGATTTCTTCTTTGTGTTTTTTGAGAGGACAAAACAACCTGTTCTGGAGGGAATTACCAGCCAGATTTTAATTTTCAGCTCTTCCCAGAGTGCCTGGAAATTCACAGATTCTCACCCAAGTTTTCTCAGTTATATTTTAAAAGCTTGATTTATAAAAACGTATTTGCACTTTCTTCTCTGCTTCTTTTGCTTGACCTAAATGACACAGAACAATATCTTAAGTGGCTGTACTCTTGGGTTCATTTCACAATGGACTGCATTTAACATCCTGTCCAATGGTATTTCAGGACTCTTTTCATATTGGTCTTCAATTTTGGAGCATGCAGAAACAGTACAACTGGGTTGGTTCCAGCTTATTTCAGGAAAGGTAGTTCCTAAGCATAAGTGGGCAACATAATACCTGTTTATGGTAAATGCATTTTTTGTGACTAGTTCATAAACACTGTCAAAGTAGAAACAGAAAAATACTCTGATGAAGCAACATCTGTTCATCCAAGACAATTCCCTCACTCCTCTATAATGCCCACTGGAGATTTTTCTGAGAACTAGATTAATTTATTTCTTGATTGTCAGTTTCTCGCAGCAAACTTGTGAGTCAGATTAAGTTCCAGACTTCAAGAGTTCACAAGTACTCTGTTCTCAAAATAAAGAAGCAGTTTGTTAACTCTTTTTCATGCAATTTGCCCCAGGAAGTCATTGTTTGTGCCATGCTGGCTGAAAACAGGTAAAAGTCGATCAGGACATCCATTTTAATAAGGTGCCTTAGACATCTACCTGTTTCGCAGATCATTCTACGATGAAGCTGTGTAGCCCATCATGAACCTTGGAGGTGAGATGGTTTTCTGTGATGTGGTCAGCATTTTTAATGGTCTTATGTATTGTAATTTGTTGTAATGTGTTCTCTTTTTTTCCTATTAATAGAAACAAATATTGGGGTCATAGCTATGATTACCTTTGGGACTTTTTTACTAATATGCTATGGTACTGAAAGGACACCAGTGAAATGGAGTATACATTAATGTGATTATATTCATTCGGTCACGCAAAAAATTATGTTGAATGCATCCTCTGCACTAAGCACTGTATGAAATATTGAGAGAATAGAGGTGAACAAGGCGATTTCTTCCTGTCTGTAGGGATTTCTTAACAAAAGAAAAATCAACAAGTGAGTCAACAGTGACCAAATAGAAGGAAGAATATTTGGTATGAACTGTTGTTCTGGAAGCAGGAAAGGGGCAACTAACTCAACCTTAGAGTAGGACATAGGATGTAAGGGAAAGACAGTTAGCACTTATCATTAAAAGACAAATAGGAGTTGCAGGGGCCACTGAGGATAAGAAGCTTTGAGACAGTGTAAAATAGAATGTAAAATATATGGTGAAAGGAACTGAAAATAGATGGAAGTTAGAGTTGTGAGAGATGAGACTGCAGAGGAAGGAGCCATTTCATAAAAGGGCATGATATGATTTAAAGACATACAGTATCCTGAGAGTTTTGGGGAGGCACTGGGATTTTTTCTTCCTCTCTCCCTTTCTCTCTTTCTCTATTTCCCCCTCCTTCTCTATTGGGTATAATAAAAACCACACATCTTTAAAAGCTACAATTTGATAAATTTTCCACAGATCTACATACCCATGAAACCATTAACAATCAATAAAATGAACACATCCACCATCCCATAAGTCTCCTCCTGCCTCCCTGACTCTTTATAATAATTTCTTCACTGTAGATTAGTTTATATTTTTTAGAAACTTATATAAAAGAAATCACAGAGTATGTATTTTTTTGGATCTAACTTTTCATTCAGCATAATTATTTTGCTGTTCATCCATAGTGCATGATGAATGGTATGAATAAACCACAGTTTTCTCACCCGTTTACCTGTTAATGGGTTGTTTGGGTTTATTGCTCTTGTGAGTAAAGCTGCTGTGAACATTCCTGCAAAACTAATTTCATTTTTGGGTAAATACCCAGGAATGAAATAGAGGGACAATATGACAGGTATTTGGCTTTGAGAAAATGTTCATCTGTTTCTCAAAGTGTTTCTTTTACATTTTCTCCAACAATGTGTGAGAGCTCTAGCTGCTTTACATCCCTGCCAATATTTCGTATAGTCAAGTGTTTAATTTTAAGTATTTAAGTGGGTGTGTAGTGCTTTATCATCTTTGCTTTATTTTGCATTCTCGTGATGACTAAAAGAGTTGAAAATATTTTCCTTTGCTTGTTTGCCATTCATATATCATCACGTGAAGTTTTCTGTTCAGTTATATATCACTTGCTTTTCTTTTTGTTATTGATTTTGGATAGTTCTGTATATATTCTGGATACAAGTCCTTTATCAGAAATGTGATTTGCAAATTTTTTCACCAAGACTGTGGCTTATCTTTTCACTTTCTTAACAGCATCTTTAAAAGAGCACAACTTCTGAATTTGGAGTTCAATTTATCAGTATTTCTTTTTATGATCTGTATTTTTAATATTAAGAAGTCTTTGGGAGGGGCGGAAGATGGCGGCGTGAGTAGAGCAGCGGAAATCTCCCAAAACAACATGTATCTATGAAAATATAACAAAAACAACCCTTCCTAGAATAAAGACCAGAGGACACAGGACAATATCCAGACCACATCCGCACCTGAGAGAACCCAGCGCCTCGCGAAGGGGGTAAGATACAAGCCCCGGCCCCGCGGGAGCCGAGCGCCCCTCCCCCCAGCTCCCGGCGGGAGAAGAATAGGCAGAGCGGGAGGGAGACGGAGCACAGGGCTGCCGAACACCCAGCCCCCGCCATCCGGGCCCAGACACAGTACGTGCCCAGGGGGCCCTGGATGCTAGGGACACAGGGCAGCAAGAACAGTGAGCGGGCACCGGAGGCCGGGTGCCGGAGAACATAAGAAAAGCATGCGACCATTTTTTTTTTTGCTTTTTTGCTGTTTTGTTTTGGCAAGCGCTTTTTGGAAGCCTTAAAGGGATAGGGACCCCAATACTAGGGAAACAGGGCAGCAAGACCGGTGAGCAGAGGCCTGAGGCTGGCACCCTAGAATAAAGAAAAACGAGTGTGCACCTTTTTTTTTTTAATTAAAAAAAAATTTTTTTGTTTTTTTTAGTTTAAAATTTTTTTTCTTTTTTTTGGTGGTCGTTGTTTTGTTTTGGGGGGTGCTTTTTGGAAGTCTTAAAGGGGCAGGGCGGGACACTTAATCCAGAGGTAGGGAATCCGGGGATCTCTGGGCACCCTAACACCTGGGCTACAGGGAGCAGGGAGGCCCCTTACGGAGATAAATAGCCTCCCAGCCGCTCCTGCTCCAACGCGACTCCACCACTTTGGAGTAGCTGCCCAAGCCAGGCCACGCCAACAGTAACAGCGGAGATTAACTCCATAGCAGCCTGGCAGGAAGTAGAAACCTTGTCTGTGCGCAGCTGCGCAGCACAAGCCACTAGAGGTCGCTGTTCTCCCAGGAGAGGAGGGCCACAAACCAACAAGAAAGGAAGTCGTTCCAGGCATCACTCGTCCCAGCTCTGCAAACTATTCCTATCACCATGAAAAGGCAAAGCTACAGGCAGACAAAGATCACAGAGACAACACCAGAGAAGGAGACAGACCTAACCAGTCTTCCTGAAAAAGAATTCAAAATAAGAATCATAAACATGCTGACAGAGATGCAGAGAAATACGCAAGAGAAATGGGATGAAGTCCGGAGGGAGATCACAGATGCCAGAAAGGAGATCGCAGAAATGAAACAAACTCTGGAAGGGTTTATAAGCAGAATGGATAAAATGCAAGAGGCCATTGATGGAATTGAAGTCAGAGAACAGGAACGCATAGAAGCTGACATAGAGAGAGACAAAAGGATCTCCAGGAATGAAACAATATTAAGAGAACTGTGTGACCAATCCAAAAGGAACAATATCCATATTATAGGGTTCCCAGAAGAAGAAGAGAGAGGAAAAGAGATGGAAAGTATCTTAGAAGAAATAAATGCTGTAAACTTCCCCACACTGGGGGAGGAAATAATCCAACAGACCACGGAAATACACAGAACCCACAACAGAAAGGATCCAAGAAGGGCAACACCAAGACACATAATAATTAAAATGGCCAAGATCAAGGACAAGGAAAGAGTGTTAAAGGCAGCTAGAGAGAAAAAGGTCACCTATAAAGGGAAACCCATCAGGCTAACATCAGATTTCTCAACAGAAACCCTACAGGCCAGAAGAGAATGGCATGATATATTTAATACAATGAAACAGAAGGGCCTTGAACCAAGGATACTGTATCCAGCACGACTATCATTCAAATATGATGGTGGGATTAAACAATTCCCAGACAAACAAAAGCTGAGGGAATTTGCTTTCCACAAACCACCTCTACAGAACATCTTACAGGGACTGCTCTAGATGGGAGCACTCCTAGAAGAGCACAGCACAAAACACCCAACATATGAAGAATGGAGGAGGAGGAACAAGAACGGAGAGAAGAAAAGAATCTCCAGACAGTGTATATAACAGCTCAATAAGCGAGCTAAGTTAGGCAGTAAGATACTAAAGAGGCTAACCTTGAACCTTTGGTAACCACGAATTTAAAGCCTGCAATGACAATAAGTACATATCTTTCAATAGTCACCCTAAATGTTAATGGGTTGAATGCACCAATCAAAAGACACAGAGTAACAGAATGGATAAAAAAGCAAGACCCATCTATATGCTGCTTATAAGAAACTCACCTCAAACCCAAAGACATGTACAGACTAAAAGTCAAGGGATGGAAAAACATATTTCAGGCAAACAACAGTGAGAAGAAAGCAGGGGTTGCAGTACTAATATCAGACAAAATAGACTTCAAAACAAAGAAAGTAACAAGAGATAAAGAAGGACACTACATAATGATAAAGGGCTCAGTCCAACAAGAGGATATAACCATTCTAATTGTATATGCACCCAACACAGGAGCACCAGCATATGTGAAACAAACACTAACAGAACTAAAGGGTGAAATAGACTGCAATGCATTCATTCTAGGAGACTTTAACACACCACTCACCCCAAAGGATAGATCCACTGGGCAGAAAATAAGTAAGGACACGGAAGCACTGAACAACACAGTAGAACAGATGGACCTAATAGACATCTATAGAACTCTACATCCAAAAGCAACAGGATACACATTCTTCTCAAGTGCACATGGAACATTCTCCAGAATAGACCACATACTAGGCCACAAAAAGAGCCTCAGAAAATTCCAAAAGATTGAAATCCTACCAACCAACTTTTCAGACCACAAAGGCATAAAACTATAAATAAACTGTACAAAGAAAGCCAAGAGGTTCACAAACACATGGAGGCTTAACAACACACTCCTAAATAATCAGTGGATCAATGACCAAATCAAAATGGAGATCCAGCAATATATGGAAACAAATGACAACAACAACACTAAGCCCCAACTTCTGTGGGACACAGCAAAAGCAGTCTTAAGAGGAAAGTATATAGCAACACAAGCATATTTAAAAAAGGAAGAACAATCCCAAATGAATGGTCTAATGTCACAATTATCAAAACTGGAAAAAGAAGAACAGATGAGGCCTAAGGTCAGCAGAAGGAGAAACATAATAAAGATCAGAGAAGAAATAAATAAAATTGAGAAGAATAAAACAATAGCAAAAATCAATGAAACCAAGAGCTGTTTCTTCTAGAAAATAAACAAAATAGATAAACCTCTAGCCAGACTTATTAAGAAGAAAAGAGAGTCAACACAAATCAACAGTATCAGAAATGAGAAAGGAAAAATCACGACGGACCCCACAGAAATACAAAGAATTATTAGAGAATACTATGAAAACCTATATGCTAACAAGCTGGGAAACCTAGGAGAAATGGACAACATCCTAGAAAAATGCAACCTTCCAAGATTGACTCAGAAAGAAACAGAAAATCTAAACAGACCAATTACCCAGCAACGAAATTGAAGCGGTAATCAAAAAACTACCAAAGAACAAAACCCCCGGGCCAGATGGATTTACCTCGGAATTTTATCAGACATACAGGGAAGACATAATACCCATTCTCCTTAAAGTTTTCCAAGAAATAGAAGAGGAGGGGATACTCCCAAACTCCGTCTATGAAGCTAACATCACCCTAATACCAAAACCAGGCAAAGACACCACCAAAAAAGAAAACTACAGACCAATATCCCTGATGAACGTAGACGCAAAAATACTCAACAAAATTTTAGCAAACCGAATTCAAAAATACATCAACACCATTGTACACCATGACCAAGTGGGATTCATCCCAGGGATGCAAGAATGGCACAACATTCGAAAGTCCATCAATATCATCTACCACATCAACAAAAAGAAAGACAAAAACCACATGATCATCTCCATAGATGCTGAAAAAGCATTTGACAAAGTTCAACATCCATTCATGATAAAAAATCTCAGCAAAATGGGAATAGAGGGCAAGTACCTCAACATAATAAAGGCCATCTATGAAAAACCCACAGCCAACATTATATTGAACAGCGAGAAGCTGAAAGCATTTCCTCTGAGATCGGGAACTAGACAGGGATGCCCACTCTCTCCACTGTTATTTAACATAGTACTGGACGTCCTAGCCACGGCAATCAGACAAAACAAAGAAATACATGGAATCCAGATTAGTAAAGAAGAAGTTAAACTGTCACTACTTGCAGATGACATGATACTGTACATAAAAAACCCTAAAGACTCTACCCCAAAACTACTAGAACTGACATCGGAATACAGCAAAGTTGCAGGATACAAAATCAACACACAGAAATCTGTGGCTTTCCTATACACTAACAATGAACCAACAGAAAGAGAAATCAGGAAAACAACTCCATTCACAATTGCATCAAAAAAAATAAAATACCTAGGAATAAACCTAACCAAGGAAGTGAAAGACTTATACTCTGAAAACTACAAGCACTCTTAAGGGAAATTAAAGGGGACACTAACAGATGGAAACTCATCCCATGCTCCTGGCTAGGAAGAATTAATATCGTCAAAATGGCCATCCTGCCCAAAGCAATATACAGATTTGATGCAATCCCTATGAAACTACCAGCAACATTCTTCAATGAACTGGAACAAATAATTCAAAAATTCGTATGGAAACACCAAAGACCCCGAACAGCCAAAGCAATCCTGAGAAAGAAGAATAAAGTAGGGGGGATCTCACTCCCCAACTTCAAGCTCTACTATAAAGCCATAGTAATCAAGACAATTTGGTACTGGCACAAGAGCAGAGCCACAGACCAATGGAACAGACTAGAGACTCCAGACATTTACCCAAACATATATGGTCAATTAATATTTGATAAAGGAGCCATGGACATACAATGGGGAAATGACAGTCTCTTCAACAGGTGGTGCTGGCAAAACTGGACAGCTACATGTAGGAGAATGAAACTGGACCATTGTCTAACCCCATATACAAAAGTAAACTCAAAATGAATCAAAGACCTGAATGTAAGTCATGAAACCATTAAACTCTTGGAAGAAAACATAGGCAAAAACCTCTTAGACATAAACATGAGTGACCTCTTCTTGAACATATCTCCCCGGGCAAGGAAAACAACAGCAAAAATGAGTAAGTGGGACTATATTAAGCTGGAAAGCTTCTGTACAGCAAAAGACACCATCAATAGAACAAGAAGGATCCCTACAGTATGGGAGAATATATTTGAAAATGACACATCCGATAAAGGCTTGACGTCCAGAATATATAAGGAGCTCACACGCCTCAACAAACAAAAAACAAATAACCCAATTAAAAAATGGGCAGAGGAACTGAACAGACAGTTCTCCAAAAAAGAAATACAGATGGCCAACAGACACATGAAAAGATGCTCCACATCGCTAATTATCAGAGAAATGCAAATTAAAACTACAATGAGGTATCACCTCACACCAGTAAGGATGGCTGCCATCCAAAAGACAAACAACAACAAATGTTGGCGAGGCTGTGGAGAAAGGGGAACCCTCCTACACTGCTGGTGGGAATGCAAGTTAGTTCAACCATTGTGAAAGCAGTATGGAGGTACATCAAAATGCTCAAAACAGACTTACCATTTGACCCAGGAATTGCACTCCTAGGAATTTACCCTAAGAATGCAGCAATCAAGTATGAGAAATACCAATGTACCCCTATGTTTATTGCAGCACTATTTACAATAGCCAAGAATTGGAAGCAACCTAAATGTCCATCAATAGATGAATGGATAAAGAAGATGTGGTACATATACACAATGGAATACTACTCAGCCATAAGAAAAGGGAAAATCCAATCATTTGCAGCAACATGGATGGAGCTGGAGGGTATTATGCTCAGTGAAACAAGCCAAGCAGAGAAAGAGAAATCCAAATGATTTCACTTATCTGTGGAATATAAGAACAAAGGAAAAACTGAAGGAACAAAACAGCACCAGAATCACAGAACTCAAGAATGGACTAACAGGTACCAAAGGGAAAGGGACTGGGGAGGATGGGTTGGTAGGGAGGGATAAGGCGGGGAGAAGTAGGGGGATATTAAGATTAACATGCATGGGGGGGTAGGAGAAAAGTGAGGGCTGTACAACACAGAGAAGGCAAATAGTGATTCTACAACATTTTGCTATGCTGATGGACAGTGACTGTAAAGGGGTTTATGGGGAGAGCCTAATAAACATAATATTCATCATGTAAATGTAGATTAGTGATACCAAAAACAAAACAAAACAAAACAAAAAAAAAAAGGGCAGTTCCTGTGTGGTAACCTCCAATGTGTTCTACAGAAGGGTATAAAGGGCATATAAAATTATAGGCAAAGTGTCTGTTTGCGTTTATACAGAAAATCAAAACCTAATTGGGCTACCCTGAAAATGAACTAAGATATGATATGAAAGAGAACTTCCAACATCAGCACTCTCGGAAAGACTCATGCCAGAAGATGATCATCAAAAAACCCCAACAAAGATCCACGCACTGCTACAGCTGTAGATGCACTCATCCCACCAGCTCCTGGACTTGCCATGGGAATGAGGAAGGAGATATCTAAGCTGGCCTGTGCATACAGTAAAACAACAAATTTGACTGGATCTATACTGTTGGAACTCAACCAAGAATTAGGAGAAATGCAAATTGTAGCGCTCCAAAATCTTACAACTACAGACTATCTACTGTTAAAAGAACATATGGGATGTGAACATTCCCCAGGAATGGGTTGTTTTAATTTGTCTGATTTCTCTCATACTGTTCAAGTTCAGTTGGACAATATCCACCATATCATAGATAAGTTTTCACAGATGCCTAAGGTGCCTAACTGGTTTTCTTGGTTTAACTGGAGATGGCTGGTAATTACAGATATGCTTTGGTTATGTAACTATACTCCTATTATGTTAATGTGTGTGCGCAATTTAAGTAGTAGCTTAAAACCTATACATGCTGAAGTTACTCTACAAGAAGATATGTCAAAGAAATAATCAATCTTCCCATGTTTTCTTCCACCTGCTACTTCTATAGCTTTTCTTCTTCCTTCCTAATTACAACCCTTAAATAGAATTCGTGCCTCATATCAAATTTACGGAGTATCATAATTCTTCCAAGTGGTAAAGATACCTCAAGACAAATGCTGGGCATAAAAGCCACAGGGCATAAATATGCAAAGAAGTAAAAAGCTAACCTTTTCAAACAATAAGGCTTCCCTCTCACTTACCAACTTCACATTTCCCTGTGTGGCCCCGGAAGATGACTGGTTAGCCAGAGACGGGTAAGATTCCTCAAGGGAGGAACAACCTAAGACAGGCACAGTTGCAGGGGGGCCACCAGGTGAGAAATTGGGGATCAACAGATGTGAGGCTTAGAACCTCACCCCCACTGTTCTGAGAGAAATCTTCTCCATCCGTGGATGTTTTATTGCTCTTGTCTAGTTTGGATTAACACATAGTCTACAGGCACACACCTGATCATCTACATTTGCTCTCTTACAACACTGAACTATGTTTTCTACCTTTATCTTGTATCTACCTACCACTTCAGCATTTTATTAAAAATAATAATAATAAAGGGAGAAATGTGGTATCCACATATAAATCAAGTATAAAAATCAAACGAATATTCATATTTGAACTGACTGTTTATAGTTCATAATGCATGAGCAAAACCGAAAGTTTCTGTGATGACTGCCCTTGTACTGTTCACTATGTAAGAACTTGTTCGCTATGCTTTAGAAGATTGGAGACTGACGAAAATCACGCTTGGGGTGGATTAACGATTGTGCATTGAGCATTGACCCCCCTATACAGATTTTTATTGTTGTTAACAACCATTTGATCAATAAATATGAGAGATGCCCTCTCAAAAAAAAAAAAAAAAGGACAGACTTCCAATGGTAAAATAAATAAGTAACTGGGATGTAATATATAGCATAAGGAATATAGTCAAGATATTGTAACAGCTTGGTAGGGTGATAGCTGGAACCTAGAGTTATGTATATAAATGTTTTATCACTGTGTTGTACACTTGAAACTAATGTAATGTAATACTGTGCGTCAACTACCCTTCAATAAAAAATAATTATCTAAAAAAAAAAAAAGGGTAAAAAGACAAACTGAATGATGTAGAAATATTTATGGAGGGGTTAGAACAGAAAAATTTGTAGGAATCTCTTAATGATATTTCTCCAGATGCTTCTAACATAGGTGTCCTAAAATACATTAAAAAAAAAACAAAAACAGAAGTCTTTGCCCAAACCAAAGCCATAAAAATGTTTTGCTGTGTTTCTTTAGAAAATTTTAGATTTTTTGGTTTAATATTTAGGTAATGATTGATTTTTAGTTCATTTTTATATAAAGTGCCCTTTTCAGGTTGAGGATGTTCTCTTCTTTTTCTAGTTGCCTGAGAGTTTTTATGAGGAATAGACATTAGTTTTTGTCCAAAAAAAATGTTTTTGCATCCACTGAAATAGTCATGTTTTTTTTTATCTTTTCATTTGCTCATATGGTGAAATACATTGATCTTCAAATGTTAAGCCAAACTTGTCCTTCCAAGATGAGCCAACATTCCCATGGCATATTAAATTTTTATATATTGTTGAATTTGATTTGTTAAAATATTCAATTTCTGCATATATGTTCATAAGAAATTTTGGGTTGTAATTTTCTTTTAACATCTTTGTCTAGTTTTTACATCAGAGTCATGTTCTCTTAGAATAAATTTGAAAATACTTCTTATTCTTTAGTTTTCTGTTTATATTGATTTGATATTATTTCTTCCTTAAAATTTGGTACATATCACAGCTGAAGCCAGCTGGACCTGGATTTTCCCTGTAGAAAGGTTTGAAACTGAAAATTCAATTTTCCAAATACTTATAGGGCTCCCAAATTCTTGAGTAGTCTTTGGCAGTTTGTGACTATCAAAAGATTGATCCATTACATCCGGGTTTCTGATACTTTTGGTGTATGTTTGTTTTACTATTTCCTTAGTGTCTTTTTAATATCTGTAGTGATGTCACCTAATTTGTGATAATGTTAAGTTGTGTTTACTCTCTTTTTCCTCATTATTCTGGTTAAAGGTTTACAAATCTTATTAATCTTTTCAAAAAACTAGCTTTTAGTATATTGATTTATTTTGATTGTTTTCTATTGATTTCTGCTCTTCATTATTTCCTTTCTTCTGTTACTGTCTAGTTAATTTGGTTTTCTTTCTCTAGTTTCTTAAGGTTAATGCTGAGGAGACTGATTTAAGATCTTTTTCTAGTGCAGGCATTTAATGCTATGAATTCCTCTCGTTTAAGCTTCATCTCACAGATTTTGTTATGTTGTGTTTTCATTGTAATTCAATTGAAAAATGTTTAACTATCTCTTTTAACTTCTCCTTTGACCCTTGAGTTATTTTGAATGTGTTGCTTGGTTTTCAAATATTTGGAGGTTTTTTTTCAAATATTTTTATGCTATTGCTTTCTAGTTTAATTACATTTTGGTCTGAAAATATCTTTTGTTTGGTCTGAATAATTTTAAAGTCATTAAGATTTGTTCCCTGAAAGATGGTCTATCTTCGTAAATATTCTGTGTGCATATGAAAAGAATATGCATTTTGCTATAATGTAGTGAAGAATTCTATAAATATCAATTTGGCCAAGTTGGCTGATAGTGCTATTCAAGTCTTATTTTATCCTTACTGATTTTCTGTCTACTCAAATACTTGAGAGATGGGTATTGAAATGTCTGAGTACAATTACGCATTTGCCTATTTCTTTTTGTAGTTCTACTGGTTTATGCTTTATGTGTTTTCCAATTCTGTTACTAGTTACTATGTTTAGGTTTTGTAGGTCCTTTTCATGGTTTGATTCCTTTGTCTTTATGAAATAACCCTCTTTCTCCATGATTATATTCTTTGCTGTAAAATCCACATTGTCTGATATTATTTTGGTCATCTCAACTTTCTTTTGATTTGTGTTGGCTTAACATACCGTTTCCCATTCTTGTACTTTTAATTAAGACTTTATATTTTGTATACTTACAGTTTTTTGTAAGTAGCCTAATGCTTGAATCTTGCTTTTTAATCCAATCTGACAATCTCTAACTTTTATGTGGGGTTTTGGATAATTTATATTTAATGTAATTACTAATGTGGTTGGATTTATAGCTACCATTTTGTTATTATTTTCCCCATGTGTCTTTATTCCTTTTTCATTGCTTTTTCCCTTCTTTTGGATTATTTTATGATTCCATGTAATCTCCTTTGTTAATTAAAACACCTTGTTTTGTTTTTTAGTGGTTTTATGCTTACTGTATACATTTTTTTAATGTCATATTCTAATTTCAGGTAATATTACACCATTCACATATAGTTTAAGAATTTTGCAACAGTTTACTTCCATTTCCTTTTTCCTGGTCTTTTACTGTTGTTCCCATAAATTATATCAACTATGTTAGTGCCCCTTAATACTTTGCTGTTATTTTTTCTCCATGGGTCATTTATATTCTAAAGAATATTTATTATATTTGCCCACATAGCTACCATTTCTGGTGCTCTTTATTTCTTTATGTAGATACAGATTTTCATCTTAGGGATGTTGCTGTGTGCTCTTCTGGTTAGTATTATTTCTGATGAGAAATTTAGTGTCATCTTACCTTTATTTCTCCTGACCTGGAATTTTTTAAGATTTTCCTATTTGTCTCTGGTTTTAAACAATTTGATTATTACCTATTCTAATGTTGCTTTCTTTATATTTCTTATGCTTGGGTTTTACTAAACTTGTTAAATTTATTTGCATTTCCTCAAATTTGGAAACATTTGGCCATTATTTCTTTCATCACTTTTCTGTATGTACCCCCCTCTTCATTTTGGGACTTCATTTGGGACCCACTACATGTATATGGGACTGTTTGATGTTATCCCATAGTTTTAGAGATTCTCTGCTCATTTTGTATCACTCATGTCTCTCTCTGCTTTATTTTGAGTAGTTTTTATTGCTATGTTTTAAATTCACAAATTTCTTTTGTCTTTAATCTATTGCTAATCCCATCTAGTGTAGTTTTCTTCTCAGACATTGTACCTTCTCTTTCTGCATGTTAGATTTGAGTCTTTTTCATAGCTTCTGTATCTTTGTTTAATATATTCAATATTTCCTCTACTTTCTTGAAAACATGGAATACAGTTGTAACCATTTTAATGCCCTTGCCTAAAATTTCTATCAGTTATCTGTGTAATATATTTTTTCATTCACTGGTTTTTTTTCTTCCCTGTGGATGGATTATATCTTCTTGTTTATTTTGCATGTCTGGTAATTTTTTTATTAGGTGACAGAAATTGTAATTTTACCTTGTTGAGTGTTGAGGAATTTTCATTTATAAAAAGTGTTCTTAAACTTTGTTCTGGTTCACAGTTAAATTACATGGAAACTACTTGGTCTTTTTGGATCTTGATTTAAATCTTTGTTAGTTATATTTACTTCAGCACTAATTTTTCCCCCCTAGTTAGACAAAAATCCTTCTTTCCTACTCTTTTGTAGGATTTTGTAGGATTTCCTACAAATTCTACTTTCCCTAATACTCTGAGAATTACGAGGTATTCCACTCTGGCTCGTGGGAACAATAAATATTCCCATATAATTTGTGCTTCAAAGATTTTTTCCCTCATCCTTTGAGGCAATGATTTCCTTAGCCTCAGATAGTTTCTTTCTATTTGTACTGATTGAGGAATCCTCAAAAGGACACCTCTACCTGTATCCAGAGTCCTCTTTCTTTGCAACTTTCTTCTTTGTAGTACTCTACTCTATGAGCTGTAGTCCCCTGACCTCCCTGGACTCTCAGTTCGGTTTATTCCATTCTGTAAGACCTCCAGGTTTTTCTTAGATTTCCTCATTCTGGACTACAGCCTGGAAATTATTTTCAAGCAATAAAGCCAGGCAATCATAGGGATTATCTCTGATTTTCCTATCTCAGGCACAATTGTCCTATGCTGTATGATGTACAATGTTTTAAATATATTTTATGTATTTTGTCCAGTGTTTCAGTTTTTTCTTAAGTTGGAGAGTTAACTAGGTCCCTGTTGTTCTAACTTGACTGTATACAGCGTTATCCTTATTGGCTATTAAGAATGGAAGTGACACAATCATTCTGGAATTTGAATACCAACAGTGGCTCAGTGTAGATTACAGATTGTAGAGGATACTTGTTAAAATAACTTCTGTAATAATACAGGAAAAAAATGACCAGAACCTGAATGCAGTCTGTGACAGTTGGAATATAAGATAATTAAATATTTTATAGCCATTTAAGAATAAAATTTATAAGAACCAAATGGTGTGATGAAAAACAAGGTATGATATAACAGTACATTTTTAAAAGCAGGGTACTAAATCATTTATATTTTGGTAAGTGGAAAAAGGGAACCATCTGTGAAGCTATAGTTGGGACAAAAAGGAGCAGCAGAAATACACAGCATTGTCCCTGTTGCATGGTATAAGATCATGAGTGATTATATTTCCTGCTGTTTTCCTGTATTTTCTGAATTTTATTTGATGGGCATTATCTTCATTGTAAGAAAATTAACTTTTAAATATTTTTAGAACCTAGAATAAATACCACTAAATATTGATACTAGTGAATAAGTATCAAGGAAGGGTTTAGGTTAACTCTTTCATTTTTAATTTGGGACTCAGATAACTAATCTAAAGAGTACTGAGGTGAAACAGCTATAAGAGAAGATACTGAGTCTGGTTTTGAACCTTTTGAAATTGAAGTATTTGAGTGATACCTAAGTAGAAATTTCCAGAAGAGCACTGGTTTTATGTTTCTGAAACTCAGAAATGAGCTCTTGGCCAAAAATACACATTTGGAAGTCATTGATAGTAGTTGAAGCTGTAAGTTTAGGCGAGGTTTCCTGTCATAATTCTTATAATTTTAGCATATTTTAAATTTAGCTCCTTAAATGGACAAACTGTCAAAATCATAATTAAGCAGATGTCCTGATTGCCTTATAGATTACAGAATAATTATGCATTTATAATTATATATTAAAATATAATTGCTTTCAACATTGTAGTGATATTGGTTAATTTTGGTCTTTCTGCAAGTATTAAAAATGTCTAAGTTTAGAAACTGAGAAAATAGTACATGATGATAGTGCCGGATTAGAAATTTTTGTGTATATCAAATCTGTAGATGTCCATGGCACTTTAAGCTTTTTGAAATTACTCAATGTGTCTGTTCATCTAGCACAAAGCCTGTTACATAGCAGAAACTGATTACATAACTGCTGAATGTGTAATAAATAATATGTACCAACTGAATGAAACTGGATATTAAGCATATCTAGAAAATTATGTACACATGGCTGTATTTCTTGGCTCCTTTTTTCTCTTCCTGTCTTCATTATACACATTCTCTTCAATTATGTCAGGTAGGTAAAGACTGAAGGAGGAGTGAAGCATGTTTTTCCAATATTTTATCATATTTGTTTTCAGACATACAGTGAAATTGAAAGAATTTTATAGACACCACATATATATCCACATTAAGTGGATTCTTATTGGTTTACCATTTTTTATTATATTTGCTTTATCATGTATCTATCCACCTCTCTATTAATCCTCAATTTATTGTATACATTTCAAGTAAATTAATGATATCATTTTAACTCTTACTAAATATTTCAACAGAAGTATATTTTAACTGGAATTTAAAATTTTTCAGTCTTTTTAAGGTAAAATCTATATACAGTGAAAGATACATAAGTGTGTTCTTGCTAAGTTTTGACAAGTGGATACAGCTATGTAACCCAAACTCCCACAAAAACATAGGACACTATCATCGTCCCAGAAAGTTCTCTGATATTCCTTTCCAGTCCTCTCCACCACTGTTCCAGAGGAAACTGCTCTTCTGATTTGTTTCCACTTACAGATCTGTTTTAGATGTTTTTGACCTTAATATAAATGGGAATATAAATATTTTTCTGTAAAAGGATTCTTTCATTCAGCATGTATTGAGATTTATATTACATTATCAGTATTTTCTTATTTTTGTATTACTGCATAGTATTTCTTGATATGAACATTTCTCAGTTTGTTTATCCATTCTCCTATGGAAGGACTTCTGGCTGTTTCCAGTGCTAAGCTATTCTAATTAAGCTGCTGTGAACATTCCTGTGCACATTTCTTTGTGGGCATATATTTTATTTTCCCTTGAGTAAGTACATAGGAGTGAGATTGCTAGACCATAGGGTATATGCATGTTTTCTTTTATAAAATCTCTAGGCCTCTCTTCTCCATAGTTGCAACAGTTTCCATTCCCAGTTAGAAATATTAGAGAGTTCCAGTAGGTCTATATCCTCCCTGGTCTTGTCAGACTTTTTCATTTTAATGGATAGGTAGTCATACCTTGTCGTTGTATTCATTGATATTTCTTTGATTAATAATATTGAACACCTTTTTCAAGAATTTTAAACTTTGAAAAATATTTTCATGTAAAGATTGTGTGCCTACCATTTACCATACTCTGCTTTCCAAAAAGTAAAGAACTTAATCGTTTTACCATTACAGATTTGATGGAGTTTTGTTGGGTTTTTTTTGCTTTTGTGTACGACTTTTGTTGAACAAAGCACAAGGCAAAGAGAAACATCTGTTATGTCTCCAAGTGGACTATGCCTGGGGTTGTAATTTCAGTGTCACCATTAAAACCTTGGAAGGGAGAGATTTTTCTAGTCAGTCTGTTACAGCCTTCAGAGGACTGGTGGAGCTGTTAGAAATCACAAAAAAAAAGCCTGGGAGTTCTTTGTGCTAAAGGTGTAGCAAGATAAAAAGGTTTTGTTTTAAATGAAATTTGCTGATCCTGACTGAATGTTCGATTGTAGCAGCAATAAGCAGTATTATAAGTAGGGCACACTTTAGGGGACGGGCTTTAACTATAACAAACATGTAAGGCATCCATGCTCTTTCAACAGTGGCAAATTTGTAATAGAGGGTAGATTTGCTAGTTGGACGGCATTCTCTTTAGGCTTCCAGAAGTTTGAAGGACAAAGTGCAACGTGATGTCTGGGGATCCTGAGCCTGCAGCAGCACGGCCTAGAGGGCTTGCAGTTACAGCCCTGGATCCTCACTCTGCCACTTACTTGCTCATTGGTCCTTGGGGAATTCCTGAATCTTTCTGAGACTCAATTTCTTGAAGATGGGGGTTGGTGATAGTGCTTATATCAGAGCAATGTTTGAAAACTACTGGAATGAGACCTATAAAAAAACCTGGCACACGTATCAATGTAAATGGTAGCTATTGTTGTGACTTATACCGTCGTAGTAGTAGAAGTAGTAGTGGTCCTCCTGCTTTAGGGGTGGTGTAAACGGTACCCCTTCCCTGCAATGCAGGAGTGCTGACAAAACATTTTTATCTTTCTTCTTAATTTGTACCTAGTTAGATAGAGATATACTGATTCTCTAGAAGCCTTTCTTCCTTCTCTGGTATGCAAATCAGTTGCCATGGCCACACTCTCTTCCTCATTATGATTTTAATTCCTAGACCTCCTCTTTCTTCCTTTTGAAAAAATCAGCACTTAGAGAGTTAGCACCTGTGGTCATTGACTTGCGTTGTCAGCACTTTCCCACCCCTGAGGATCATAAAACCTGAGGGAAATGAAAAATTGCTCCTTATCAGAAAAATGCAGAGGCTCCTGTCATAATACTCCCTTCAGGTTTGCAATTAAACCTGGCTCGAAGGGAGAAGGATGTTTCATAGGAACTGGGGACATTCTCCCTAGGCAGGACTGTGTTTATTATGCTTGTTTAAAACAGAGACAAGAGAACTTAGAGCAAGTGACCATGAGACAGGGAGAAGCTGTGGTTCTAGAGGCCTCTCTCCTTCTGGGCTTCCAGGGCTGAGTTTGAGTTGGGACATTGTTGAGCCCTCTTCTGGTCAGTTAGGTATCTTTCCTTAAATGCTAAGGAGTTAACCCTGTTAGCTACAGGAAGGTCTTGCTTGAAGTTTGGTTCATCGTGAGGTTCAGCAGCCTGGACATACATGTCAGAGGTCAACATGATTCTGTAAGTCACGTAGCCTGAAGTGTATGTTCAGACTGTGGGAAAGGAAGGGAAGCATGTGGCTTCTGCTCATTTGCTGTTTCCCATGCTGGGGTCAGTATTGAGTCGTACCAAAAACAATTGTTCTGATTCCTCTTGATTCAGAAAGGGACTTTGTAGTACAAAGCAAAACTCTTCTAATAATCCAACTGAAAATTATTGTAGCCAATAAAAGAAGAGGTTAATTCAAATTTCCTGAAATAAATAAAACTGCTAGTACTAGTGAAATTGTGTTTTCTTTCTTTATAGCTTTTAAAAATAATAGAATTTTTTTCTGACATCTAATTATGTTGCACAGGATTAGGAGCAAGGAATCTGCTCTTTCACTTAGTGATCCAGAATTTGCTATTATAGAATAAGAATGACTAAAAGAAAGAGATATTAATATCAAAAGAGGAAGAAAAGAGTAAATATCATGTTCATTTGGTCCTGAGCTTTCAACAGCTTTGCCCGGAGGATTTTTGTGTCTAAAATAAAACAATAATTAGTTATTAATCTAGTTTCCCTTTCCAACCTCTTTCCCCTGCATGGTAGTATAATATCTACTAAGAGTGATGAAGTTGCTAAAAGTAAAATATTTGATAGAGAATAATCCATCTGAAAATACAATATTCCAGAAAATAGTATTTCCAAAAATAATGATTAAGGACATATGTTCTTGTAATTGAGATGACCAAAATTTTACTTGGCCTCACTGAATAATTTCTGGTCTATAATAGTAGACAGGAGAGTCCCTTGGTTACAAAACAGAAATACACTTGGATCTGAGGGAATGATCAAGTTCCATGAAAACACTGCATTAATGATCCTCTTAAAGGAAATGATAGCGGCTTCTGACTGCCCTGTGGATGCCATGAGTCATTCATTCACAAGCACCTGGGAAACCAAGGTAAGGAGAACTTTGAGAACAGAAGTGAGATTGAAGATTGGGGAGATAGCAAGATGTACTTGTTCCCAGTGCTAGCTGAAGTTCTGCCGAGTGTCAGGTACCCCTTCAGGTGGCTTATCTTAAAGCTTAATGAGATTCAACAGATCTCAGGGATATAAAGGGGAAAGGTTTCAACACCTTTTATTTCTCTTCTTCTACAACTTGGGGTTCTAATCAGTCCTATGTTTTTTTGTTTGGTTTTGTTTTACTCTGGTGATAAAAATATATTCATTTCTAAAGGTACAATGATATTGTGATTACCACTGCTCTTTATCTTGAGATTTAACTAGAAGACTAACTCATAAGTAAAATTATAATAACGATTAAAAATAAAATAATTCTTGATAATACTCTTATCCATTTGCTCATTTTGAAAGAGTAGAGTTTTATTCTGACTTTTAAAGTTTAGTGTAGAACTTGTGGAAGATTCATAAAAGCATACATAAAAATAAAAATAATCACCCACAATCTTGCCAGCGAGAAATATTATCTGTTAAAGTATTGGTATATATACTTCTAGTCTTTTAAGTTTTATGCACAGACAGCCATTTTATTAAGTAGCCCAAGCTTAGTAGAGTATGAATATGAAACCTTTTTCTGTACTTCTATTATTAACTGTCTTCTAGACTGTTTTGCTAAATCCCTTAGCCAAAACTTGTGTAGATTCCAAAACTTTCTGGTCATTTCCAGTTATTAAGGCAAATAAGCAAAAAGAAACAAAAACAAAAATAGATCACTGTCTCCTCTAGTTGAAAACTCCCATCTCATATACTCTTTAAAGCACTTTCTTGCCTTCACCTCCAGCCAAGGTTCAGATGGAGGATGGAGGGCACAGGGAAGCACTCTGCTCCTCTTCTCATTTTCCCACTCCCTCCCCACAAGAGTGAGGGGTGTGCGGTCTGGTCAAATACCCCTCCTTCTCCTTGCTGCCCCTGGGAATTTGGACGAAAGTGCTGTCTACCCCTGGGCCAGAAAGAGGGAGGTGAAATGGACTAACTGCATTTAGGGAATGTACTCTTCCTGTTACCCATGGGGACTGTACCCCTGAAGACTCTTTCAACTCAAATAACTGGTTGGTTATTTGTTCCTTCTTCTTTAGCCTTCCACTCATATAGACAAGGCATTAGGGCAGCTGAGGATGGGGAGCAAGTGAGGTGGTTGGAATAGTAGAGCTTACTTAGTCACCTCTTAACTAAACTGAAGGAGGCTTCTGGCACACTCACTGGTATCTCTCTTTGGAAAGTGAAGTACTTGGAGCCACGTCATCCACAGTTTTTAATCCTAGGCAATTCTAGGATTACATAAAAAGTCCTTCTTAACATCCTGTTACATGTGCATATAGGAAATGATGTAATGCATTGAAAAATGTTAATATAATTTTCTCTTTTGCCTTTTTTCACACATGTTCTGCAGTCAGCTTAAGGCATCCTTCTGCCTTAGGTTGTGTTCAGGGGTGGTAGAATAAAGTGTTACAACAAGATTTCAATGAGAGCCTTTTCAGCTTCTTATTTCCGAAAGAGAATTTTACAACAAAACACCTTGACAGCAGGTATTGTAGAGAATACCCTAAATTAATTATATTAAAAATCAAGTGATGAGGACTCAAGAGAGTCTTGCACAGTGTAGCAATAACATCACTTCCACTTTTGATATGGACAGGGCATAAGAGAAAATGACACAGGGAAAACAGGACCATGAAGAGAAAATCTAACCCCATCAGGACCTAGAGGCTATGGCATGAAGAATGGAGAGAAAAGCAGAAGAAGGGGATAAAGTATGTAACTCCCAATCCACCTTTCTCTGAATTTTGGTCTAGAGTTTTAGGACAAGTTGTTATCCAGAAGAGTTTAGATAAGTTGAGAGAAGTACTAAGAGTTTTTATCCCAATTCATGTTTAGAAGATTGTCTCAAATGGGGCCTCTAGCAATAATCTGAGGGTAACCACCTCAAATGAAATTCAGTAGCACAGTCTAGCTAGACAGGAGGAAGGTTAGACATACAATTTCTGAGATGGTCACAGTTTTTGTATGTCAGGTATTGGATGCATACTCTCCCACTGCCACATAGGAATGACTGAGAGCAATTGTACTGAGAGACAACAGAGCTGCTTGGAAGCTGCCATTGAAGAGAGGCATTGATTTGGAGTAGATTCTATGGCAGATGCAGTCTCAGTCAAAGGAGACAGAGGAGAAGAGAGAACAGGAGGCTTTTTTACTCTTTTTCCACGGCAAGGGCATTTTGATGTACATTCATCTAGCCAAAGAGGAAATTGATCTTAGTCAATTTAAGAGAGACAACACCTTGAATTCTACCAGCAAGACATGCAGTAGTGACCTATGGGTGGGTAATAGCACTACAGGTCACTGTACATCTAAAGCTCCCTCCCACCATCCCCTTAGCCACCAAAAGGACACAATATGTTCTACAAATACCAGATATCATCATGAGCAGAAGAAAGTAGAGGAAGGGTGACTTAAAACCCTAGAAATTTAGCTAAACACCTGAGCTAACTAAAGCAACTAGGTGAAAATTAGAGAGTACCAGACAAATTTAGTATTTCTTTCTTCAGCTGCTCAGTGTGTATGTGTGTGTGGGGGGGGAGGTTCCGATTGTGGACTTCAAAATTATTACATTTCTTATAAAAGTTGCAAAATGATCATCAAATGTTATTCTAATTACTCATTATTACAAAAAATTCTGTGTTTAATAATGTTCTGAAAATACACATATATATGCATGAGCAGGTATGTTGTGAAGATATATTTAGATACAGAATTCCTCAGCCAAAGGCTATATGCAGTTTCAATTTTGGCATATTTTTCCAAATTACTTATCACAAATACCGCACCAGTTTTCATTACTCACAATACTGCATGAGAAGGCCTCCTTTGCCACTCAGTCTTTCTGGCAATATCCAGTGAAGTAGAAAATATTCATAAACCAGAACTCATCCTTAACATTTAGATCTGTAACAGAGAAATTATCCCTCATATTTACCAGAGGACATGAATAGAGGTATTCACTGCAGTTTTTATATGTGAAATGTTTGTCATGTGAAAAATTAGAAACATATCAAACATCCGTCTATAGTGGATAAAGGGTGATGATACATTTTAGCAATGGGATGCCATATAAAAGTAAAATGAGTGCACTAGGACACATGAATGGATTTCAGAAACATTGTAGGGAATAAAAAAGCAACTTTCAGAAAGTTATATGCTATATATTATTTATGGGTATGTATGCTATTAAATGGTAAAAAAATTTATTGGAGATACATTCACCCACTTAGTGATAGCATAGAGGTTGCCTTCAGGGTAGAAAGGAAAGGCATGGAGGGCCAAACAGGAATTCTACTGTGGGTCTATTATGTTTTGTTTCTTTTATTATCACATGTTATTATTAATCATTAACAAAATGACATTAGCATGAACCAATTTTGTGTAAAAAGTATATACATATTGATTTCTTCTCACACATTTAATTTTTTTTTTTAAAGAAGAAATGCAGTTCCCTTGGTTTGTAACCTCTTAGAAATACCATAACCCAACTTGGGCTCATGCCCATTTACTTTACAAATGCTATACAAACAGTAGTAGTTTAAACCTGCTGAAGACTTAAGGCTATTATTAACAATCTAGTGTTCCTAGATAGCTCTATTTTCTTGGACTATTTGACTTTGCTCAAGTGAAATTAAGAAAAATACTTTGAGAGTGGTTGGTCATTTTCCATTCATTATTATTAGTTCAATCATAGGTTTTTTATCTCCTTTGTATTCTTAAAGTAGTAATAAGGAATTGCTTATTCACACAGTAGACAGTCAGATTCTCACTGATTAATGGGCCCTGTGAAGTTTTTAAAAGAAAAGTTTGTAAACAACCAAATCAGTTCTGGTCTGGAAACCAAAATATAATGGGACTTTGTGAAGTGAGAATGGACTCTGGCATTCCTATTGCATGTATGAAAGTTCTCTTTGGAGTACAAAATGTAATAAATTGCCAGTTGTTATATGTTCTGTTACATTTGAGAAAACCACCTTGTTTTATATACATTGGTGGGGCTGTTAATTGAAATGTCTAGTAAGAGATGAGACACTGAGAACCTAATTTAAGAATTCTGAAGAGGGAATGCATAGCACCAAAATGATAGGTCACCTGGTGCTGTTAGATGGGTTCCTCACCTGCACCTACAGTATTTATCAAGCCCCAGTGAGATTGGTATCAGGTTAGATTTGTGGGATCTAAACAGAAAGAAATGCATTGTATTTGTCTCATAAGGGAAAGAGCATGGATTTTGGAGAAAAACATGTAGTTATGACTACCCATCCCCTCCAATAACCCCCATCCTCCATCCTCAGCTCTGGCTGGGTTGCTGTGCAAATCAGTGGCCTCTTTGACAGTCCCACTGGCAGAGTATGAGAGTTTCTGTTGGCTACAGCTTCCTTAGCATTTTGGCAGTCAGTGAAATGTATTTCTTTACTGTTTTATTTGCATTCTCCTCGTTGCTAATGAGGTGTAGCACCTTGTAAGTCTATTGGCTGCTTGGTTTCATCTTCTGTGAATTGTAGCTTCATATACTTTCTCCATTGATTTGACCTTTTTTTTTTATTGATTTGTAGTTCATTGATATTCTGAGTGGAAATCTTTTGGCTACTATATATATTGCCAACTGCTTTTGCAGTCTTTAATATGCCTTTTAACTGTGTTTATGAAGTCTCTTATCATGCAAAATTTTTTATTTGGCATTGTCAAACTTATCAACCTATTTTCTTCATTGATTATGCTTGTTGTGTCCTGTTTAAGCAATTCTTTACTATGTTAAGGTCAGAAAGATAGTCTTCTGTAAGTTCTTCAGACAGTTTTGAATACCTTCTCTTCTTTGTTTTTGTTTGTTTGTTTGTTTTATTTTGACTTAGGTCTCCAAAGTATCTGGATCTCATCTCAAAATATAGATTTACATAAAGATCTAGTGTTTTCCATATGGAAAGCCAATTTGCTTATGTCATTTCCAAATATCTAATATTTCCTGATGATATTTAGTTCTATTTCTATTATACACACACACACACACACACACACACACACACACACACACACCAGTTTCTATATATATATTTTTTTTTGGTGGGGGAGGGTCTTTTGATATTTGTTTTTATTTTGTTCTAAATACATAATTTTTTATAACTTTCATTATGATGAATTCTCGAACCAAAGTACTATTTAGCTTTTGATTGCACACATTTTTAAATAACTCTGATATTAGCTATTTCTAATTTGTTATATGATAATAGGATTTAGTCTGTACAATAGCCATTTTGGGGGATTTGTTGAGACTTCCTTTATGGACCAGTGAGTGGAAAGCTTCTGAAAATTTTAATGTAGATTGAACATTAGTTGAATATGGAGTTCAAAGCATACCTAATAGTTACAATATGGTGATGAGTATGTTCAAATATTCTACAGCCATACTAGCTTTACAAATGCTCAGTCTATGAGTTTCTCCTTTTTTATTATTAATTAAAATTTTTTTTTATTATTTTGCTAATATTAATGTACAATTACATGAACAACATTATGGTTACTAGACTCCCCACCATATACCCCATCATATAACCCATTATCAAGTCCCCCCCACATACCCCATTACAGTCACTGTCCATCAGCATAGTAAGATGCTATAGAATCACTACTTGTCTTCTCTGTGCTATACTGCCTTCCCCATGTCCCCCCCTACATTATATGGGCTAATCATGATGTCCCTTTTTTGCCTTTTCCCTCCCTTCCCATCCATCCTCCCCAGTCCCTTTCCCTTTGGTAACTGTTAGTCCATTCTTGGGTTCTGTGATTCTGCTGCTGTTTTGTTCCTTCAGTTTTTGCTTTGTTCTTATACTCCACAGATGAGTGAAATCATATCATACTTGTCTTTCTCCACCTGGCTTATTTCACTGGGCATAATACCCTCTAGCTCCATCCATGTTGTTGCAAATGGTAGGAGTTGTTTTCTTCTTATGGCTGAATAATATTCCATTGTGTATATGTACCACATCTTCTTTATCCATTCATCTACTGATGGACACTTAGGTTGCTTCCATTTCTTGGCTATTGTAAATAGTGCTGCGATAAACATAGGGGTGCATCTGTCTTTTTCAAACTGGGCTGCTGCATTCTTAGGGTAAATTCCTAGGAGTACAATTCCTGGGTCAAATAGTATTTCTATTTTTAGTTTTTTGAGGAACCTCCATACTGCTTTTGGCAATGGTTGAGCTATTTTACATTCCCACCAGCAGTATAGGAGGGTTCCCCTTTCTCCACATCCTCACCAACATTTGTTGTTGTTTGTCTTTTGGATGTTGGCCATCCTAACTGGTGTGAGGTGATATCTCATTGTGGTTTTAATTTGAATTTCTCTGATGATTACTGATGTGCAGCATCTTTTTATGTGCCTGCTGGCCATCTGAATTTCTTCTTTGGAGAAGTGTCTGTTCAGCAGCTCTGCAGATTTTTTAATTGGCTTATTTGCTTTTTGTTTGTTGAGATGCATGAGCTCTTAATATAATTTGGATGTTAACCCCTTAATGGATATGTCATTTATGAATATATTCTCACATAATGTAGGATGTGTTTTTGTTCTACTAATGGTGTCTTTGCTGTACAAAAGCTTTTTAGTTTGATATAGTCCCACTTGTTCATTTTTGCATTTGTTTCCCTTGCCCAGGGAGATATGTTCATGAAGAAGTTGCTCATGTTTATGTCCAAGAGATTTTTACCTATATTTTTTTCTAAGAGTTTTATGGTTTCATGACTTACATTCAGTTCTTTGATCCATTTTGAGTTTGCTTTTGTATACAGGGTGAGACAAGAATCCAGTTTCATTCTCTTGCATGTAGCTGCCCAGTTTTGCCAACACCAGCTGTTGGTGAGGCTGTCATTTCCCCTTTGTATATCCATGGCTCCTTTATCATATATTAATTGACCATATATGTGGGTTTATATCTGGGCTCTCTTGTCTGTTTCAATGGTATATAGGTCTGTTCTTGTGGCAGTACCAAATTGTCTTGATTACTGTGGCTTTGTAGTAGAGCTTGAAGTCAGGGAGTGTAATTCCCCCTGCTTTATTCTTCCTTCTCAGGATTGCTCTGGCTATTCAGGGTCTTTTGTGGTTCCATATGAATTTTAGAACTATTTGTTCTAGTTCACTGAACAATGCTGTAGGTATTTTAATAGGGATTGCATTGAATCTGTAGATTGCTTTAGGTAGGATGGCCATTTTGACAATAATAATTACTCCTAGCCAAGAGCATGTGATGAATTTCCAATTTTTAATGTCCTCTTTAATTTCTCTTAAGAGTGTCTTGTAGTTTTTGGGGTATAGGTCTTTCACTTCCTCGGTTAGGTTTATTCCTAGGTATTTTATTCTTTTTGATGCAATTGTGAATGGAATTGTTTTCCTGATTTCTCTTTCTGCTAGTTCATCATTAGTGTATAGGAATGCAACAGATTTCTGTGTATTAATTTTACATCCTGAAAATTTGCTGAATTCAGATATTAGATCTTGTAGTTTTGGAGTTAATTCTTTAGGGTTTTTTATATACAATATCATGTCATCTACAAGGGACAGTTTGACTTATTCCTTACCAGTCTGGATGCCTTTTATTCCTTTGTGCTGTCTGATTGCCGTGGCTAGGACCTCCAGAACTATGGTGAATAAAAGTGGGGAGAAATGGCATCCTTGTCTTCTTCCTGATCTTAAAGGAAAAGCTTTCAGCTTCTTGCTGTTAGATATAATGCTGGCTGTGGGTTTGTCATATATGGCCTTTATTATATGGAGGTACTTGCCTTCTATACCCATTTTGTTGAGAATTTTTGTCATGAATGGATGTTGAATTTTGTTGAATGCTTTTTCAGCATCTATGGAGATAATCATGTCTTTTTTGTCCTTCTTTTTTTTGATGTGTTCAGTGATGTTGATGGATTTCAAATGTTGTACCAACCTTGCATCCCTGGGATGAATCCCACTTGATCATGATGGATGATCTTTTTTATGTAGTTTTGAATTCAGTTTGCTAATATTTTGTTGAGTATTTTTGCATCTATATTCATCAGGTTTATTGGTCTGTAATTTTCTTTTTTTGTGGTGTCCTTGCCTGGTTTTGGTATTAGAGTGATGTTGGGCTCATAGAGTGAGTTTGGGAATACTTTAAGGAGGATGGGTATTAGGTCTTCACTAAATGTTTGATAAAATTTAGCAGTGAAATCATCTGGTCCAGGGATTTTGTTATTAGGTAGTTCTTTGATTACCAATTTATTTTCCTTGCTGGTAATTGGTCTATTCAGATTTTCTGTTTCTTCCTGGGTCATCCTTGGAAGGTTGTATTTTTCTAGAAAGTTGTCCATTTCTTCTAGGTTATCCAGTTTGTTACCACATAATTTTTCATAGTAGTCTCTCATAATTCTTCGTATTTCTGAGGTGTCTGTAGTGATTTTTCCTTTCTCATTTCTGATTCTGTTTATGTGTGTAGACTCTTTTTTTCTTGATAAGTCTGGATAGGGGTTTCTCTATTTTGTTTATTTTCTCAAAGAAACAGTTCCTGCTTTCATTGATTCTTTCTATTGGTTTCTTCTTCTTGGTTTTATTTATTTATGCTTTAATCTTTATTATGTCCCTCCTTCCACTGACTTTGGGCCTCGTTTGTCCTTCCTTTTATAGTTTTATTAATTGTGAGTTTAGACTATTCATTCAGGATTGTTCTTCTTTTCTGAGGTAGGTCTGTATTGCAATATACTTCCCTCTTAGCATGGCCTTCGCTGCATCCCACAGATTTTTGTGGTGCTGAATTGTTGTCATTTGACTCCATATATTGCTTGATCTCTGTTTTTATTTGGTCATAGATCCATTGATTATTTAGTAGCATGTTATTAAGCCTCCATGTGTTTGTGGACATTTTTGTTTTCTTTGTGTAATTTATTTCTAGTTTCCTACCTTTGTGATCTGAGAAGCTAGTTGGTACAATTTCAGTCTTTTGAATTTACTGAGGCTCCTTTTGTAGCCTAGTATCTGATCTATTCTTGAAAATGATCCATGTGTACTTGAGAAGAATGTGTATCCTGTTGCTTTTGGGTGGAGTGTTCTGTATATGTCTGTTAGATCCATCTGTTCTAATACGTTGCTCAGTGCCTCTGTCACTTTACTTATTTTCTGTCTGGTTGATCTGTCCTTTGGAGTGAGTGGTGTGCTGAAGTCCCCTAAAATGAATGCATTGCATTCTATTTTCCCCTTTAATTCTGTTAGTATTTGTTTCACACATGTAGGTGATCCTGTGTTGGGTGCACAGATATTTATAACAGTTATATCCTCTTTTTGGACTGACTCCTTTGTCATTATGTAATGACCTACTTTATCTCTTTTACTTTCTTTTTTTTTGAAGTCTATTTTGTCTGATACAAGTACTGCAACTCCTGCTTTTCTCTCTCTATTAGTTACATGAAATATATTTTTCCATCCCTGTACTTTCAGTCTGTGTATGTCTTTGGGTTTGAAGTGAGTCGCCTGTAGGCAGCATACAGATGAGTCTTGCTTTTTTATCCATTCAGTGACTCTATGCCTTTTGATTGGTGCATTCAGACCATTTACATTTAGGGTGATTATAGATAGGTATATACTTTTTCCATTGCAGGCTTTAGATTCATGGTTACCAAAGGTTCAAGGGTAATTACTTTACTATCTAACAGTCTTATATAACTCACTTCATATGCTATTACAAACACAACCTAAAGGTTCTTTTTTTCTTTTTCCTCCTTTTTCTTCCTCCTCCCCCTTTCTTTGTGTATTATGAATCATATTCTGTACTCTTTGTCTATCCCTTGGGTGACATCTATTTAGCCTTAGTAATACTTTCCTCTATAGGAGTCCCTCTAAAATGCACTGTAGAGCTGGTTTGTGGGAGGTAAATTCTCTCAGCTTTTGCTTATCTGAGAATTATTTAATCCATCCATCAGATTTAAATGATAACCTTGCCGGGTAGAGTATAATTTGGTTCCAGGCCCTTCTCCTTCATTGCACTAAATGTATCATGCCACTCCCTTCTGGCCTGTAAGGTTTCTGTTTAGAAGTCTGATTATACCCTGATGGGTTTTCCTTTGCATGTGATCTTTTTTCTCTCTCTAGCTGCTTTTAAAAGTCTGTCTTTATCCTTGATCTTTGCCATTTTAATTATTATATGTGTTGGTTTTGTCTCCCTTGGGTCCCTTGTTTTGGGAGATCTGTGCATCTCCATGGCTTGAGAGATTATCTCCTTCCCCATATTGGGGAAGTTTTTTCAGTAATTTCCTCCTCAATAACACTTTCTATCCCTTTTTCTCTCTCTTCTTTTCGTACCCCTATAATGTGAATATTGTTCCATTTGGATTGGTCACTCAGTTCTATCAATATTCTTTCATTCTTAGAGATTCTTTTTTCTCTTTGTGCCTCAGCTTCTTTGTATTCCTCTTCTCTAATTTCTATTCCATTTACCGTCTCTTCTACTACATCTAATCTGCTTTTAAATCCCTCCATTGTATGTTTCATTTCAGATATGGAATTTCTTAATGATTGAATCTCTGTCTTAAATTTGTCCCTGAGTCCTGGAATATTTTTCTGTACCTCCATGAGCATGTTTATGATTTTTATTTTCAGCTCTCTTTCAGGAAGATTGGTGAGTTCAGTTTCATTTAGCCCTTTTTCTGGGGTTTGTGAGATTTTGGTGTGAACCAGGATCTGTTGACATTTCATATTTCTATGTGGTGCCCTCTAATGCCCTGAAGCTCTAGTCTCTGGAGCTGCTCAGCCTCTCGAGTGAGGTTGGGGCTCATAGAGGAGTGGCACTGGTGCCTGGGGGGAGGAAAGGGCTGTTTCTTGATTCCCAGCTTCAGTGCCTGTCACAGTATCAGAGCCAGTGGGACGATCACACAGGTGTAAGCCTCTGTGCTTGGCGTCTCTAGCTGTTATAGGTAGGGCCTCCCTCTGGCTAGCCTGACACCAGAGCAGTGACTGCAATTTTGCAAGCAGGTGCTAGCAGGCTGGGAGGAAGGCACAGCAGGCTGCATGTCACAGTGGGGGGCCTTGGAGCTGAGTAGCCAGCCAGGGGGATGGAGCGTCTGAAGCTCCTCAAAGTTCCCAACCTGCTGGGCAGGCTGCACCCAGACAACCTTGTCCACCTATCCCTTCTCCTGCGTAGCAAGCTCCACACAAACCCCACCTCTTCAGCAGCCATCTCACTGCTTGGAAGCCTCTCATACCACCCGCCTTTCCTTTGTCCCAGAGCAGTTGAGTATGAATCCCCATCCTCCACAAACTTCTGGAACCTCAGTCTCTCAAGCACTCCACCTGTCCCAGCTCACCAACCCCAGCAACCTCCAGAGTACAAAACAATGTAGGTTTGTGATCCAAAGCAGACCTCCAGGGCTGGGTATTCAGCAGTCTTAGGCTTCCACGCCCTCCCTGCTCCATTTCTCTTCCTCCCACCGGTGAGCTAGAGTGGGGGAAGGGCTCTGGTCCCACCGGATCAAGGCTTTAGTACGTTACCCTGTTTTGTGAGGTCTCCTCTGTTCATGAGGGCTGAATGCAGTCTGGTGCAGCAGCCTTCTTTCCTGTTGCTGTTTTAGGGCTAGTTGCATTAACTATATTTTCACACTATGTGTGGTTTTTGGAAGAATTCTCTGTCTCACATCAAGCTGCCATCTTAAATCCAACTTTCAGTCTATGAGTTTCTAAAAGATAATTTAAAATGTTCTGCTTGCATGGTGGATTATTGAATTATTACCTGTAGTTCTGTCACTTTTTGCCCTATATGTTTTGCACAGTGATGTTAGTTGCATAGAAATCAGGATTTCTGTATCTTCTTTGTATATTATTCTCATTATCATGAATTTTGTGCTTATCTTCAGTGAATTAAAGTGAATTTTGTTGTCATTTTGTTTTCCTCTGCAAGTTGTCTAGAAGGTGATTTCCCATTTCCCTCAATCTGACCCACATGTTCCAGCATTTTTTACTGTTTTAATGTTAACTTTCTGGCTTTTGGTTAGTTACGTTAGTATGGAATTCCAGTTTCTTGTTGATTGATTTTTTTTTTAATCCGTGACCCTATGTGAATCATAAGCTGCTTAGTGTATTTGCAGAGTGAGTTGGTAGAATTTTTCAGGTCCCATATCACATCCCTCTTCAAGCCTTTTTGTCTCAGTATTATGCTAGAGCAGCTCCAGCACAAGGAGTCATTTGGACTATTAACATGGGTTCTCCTTTTCCATTGCCCTTCAACATTAAGGTTCATATTTGCTTGGAACAGTTTGTAAACCCTTTCTCTGCGGCCTCTGATCATCACTGTGTATGTCCTGTTATTTACAGCTTCTGAGTTTCCAAGGATCTCTTTTCAGTTTTAAGTTCTCCTGTGTATATTCAGTTTTTTAATGTAATTTTACTATATCTCATCTTGAATTTCTATGGGACTCTGTGTGTGTGTATGTGTGTGTGTGTGTTTAAGGGAGGAAATGATAATTCCAAGTAAGTTAATTTGGCTAAATAGGAAGATTTTTTCCCTGTAATTTTAATTTTAAAAATATATCAGATGAAATAAATAATTTTTCATTCAACCTTTAATGATTCTCTTGGTCCTAGATAAAATCTAAAGTATATATTTTCAAATACCTATAATAATGCATAGTAGAGATGAAAAATACTTATATCACCTATTCCCCTATTGATAGAGTTTATATTTTATTATCCTGTTACTACATACAATGCTACAATAAAAATACCTTTGACTTATTATTACATATTTGTATTTCTTAATCTACAGATAGCCAAAAATAGAATTTCTTGGTTTTAATGTATATATTTTATTTTACTTTATTTAAATAGATATGTAGATTTTTACAACTTTTGGGATGTTTTTCTGTAAAACTTACATCCCCTTCAACAATATTTGCTGTTGTCACTTTCTCTGCCTCTTTTTAGTACTGAATATTATTGCATTTTTTAATTTTTGCCAATCTTAAAAGTGGAATATGGTTTCACTTGGCATTCCCCTGCCTACCTGTGGGATTGGGAATCATTTTGTAGGAAATTGGAATTGTTTTCCTGTGATTTGTCTGCATATTTTCCCCTTGATTGTTTTTCAAAATAAATCATTCAATCTTTGTGGATGATATTGAGGATGCTCATATGGTCAAATATGTATATTTCCTTTAATTAAATCTGGATCTCTTACTTACTAAGTTACTTCTGAAAAACTGTTTATTCAGATTAAAATTTTTATCATTTATTTCTTTTGAATCTAAGTCTTTATCTTGATATGTAAGTTGTAAGGGTCTTATTTTAGTCGGACAGCCCATTATGTTGGTATCATATAATTTTTGTAAATGGGAAAGCTGACTGACTACCAGTTTTGAAGCTATCAAAGTAAATCATTATTTTACTTGAATAGAGTTAATTCTTTTTAATCCTTTTCCCCTCTCCCCATACTCTCTTTTCTCATCATAGAACTCTGGAGTTACATTATATTGTTTTCTAATTTTAAGCTCTGACTCAAATCCCCAGATCAATGAAGGTCCTCTAAATTAGTCCTCCACTTCACTGAGAGCAATGGTTCTCAAACTAATGTTAGTTTGGATAATCAGAAGTATCCAAAATGCTTGTTAGAACACATATTGCTGGCTCCCTACCCACAGTCTTCGATTTAGCATCTTTGGCGTAGGGACAAATAATTTGCATTTCTAATAAGTTCTCAAATGACGGTGGTGCTGCTGTACCAAGGACCACACTTTGAGAACCATTAGCTTAGAAAAATGGCCCTTAGCTCTAGAGTCACTTAGAGAGCTGTTAAGGGATTTGGATGTCTAGGTCCTACCCCAGATAAATTAAATTAGCTTTTAATTTAGATAATGTTCCTTGGCTTTATCTTGAAGACAAAGTCCAAAGTCAGCTCTTTCATATGTGGGGATCAGGAGAGGCCTGATTGTCTCAGCTTCTAATTAGTTTATTCCTGAACATCATTGCATTTTTTTCCTCCTGTTCTTCATAGCTATTGTTTCTAAATGGAGAGCTTCATTTGGAGGAACAGCTCAAACATTTGTTGGTCCTTTCCTGTACCTGTTTTTGAATGTGCAGTGCTTTGCTCTGGTTTCAGCATCAGTCTGAGCCCATGTGGTATTTGTTTTAAATGTCTGCTTATTATTTATATTTGAGACTTAGTGGAAAAATGATAATAAAACAAATAATTATAGCTGCAGGAGCAGGTGCTGTTACCATTCATTCTATACAGATAAGTAAATTGAATCTCCAAGGAAGCAAATCATACTGCTCACAGGAAATGTGATTATTAGTCCCAGTTACATAGCCAGGCAGTGTGGTGCCAGGTGGTTACATTGTATTGTCCTAGTAAACCTGGATTTGCTATTAGGGAAAACTGGAAGAATGATCCACTTCTCACCCTTAAGATCTGTTTACTGGGTAGTTAAGCTGGGAAACCAGCCCTTGGTTCTAAGCAGGGAGGTCCTCCTTGGCGGGTTCACTGAATGGGGAGAAGGAAGAGACAAAGTACTCAGCATGGACACGGATTTAAGAGACAGAGTAGCCCACCTGTATCTTCCACAAATTTCTCAGTGTTTCTGTTCTGCTAATGACACCTTGTTTAGTTTCTTAGAATAATTACAAAATGATACATTTTATATCTTTTCCATCACTTCATGGTGTGTTGGGAGGAAACAAAGTTAAACTTGTCTTCAGTTCATCATCCCACAAGGTAGGAGACAGGCATGTCCAGCTTTAATTCTACACGTAGCTTAATGATATAGAGATAACTTTATCTTACTAGCCCTGGTTTTTTTCTCCTGAAAAAATAGTAATTTGAAATAGGAGATTTAAAAGATTATTCTAATATTATAAAATGGAATGATACAGTCCCAAGTATGACAAGTGAAATCTTGTAACAACAATGAACTGTTCCCACAGCATTATTCTCAGATTATTTATGTGTCTCATTACAATGATTTATTGTGATCGTGCAATAATTTCCCAGCTCCCAAAAGAACAATATGTTTACCTGGCTTTTATAAAAACATTAGAAAGAACAGAAATCACTCTCACACCAAAACAAAAATAGGAGAGAGAGACAGACAGAAAGAGAATCTCATTGTTATTAGTCCAAAAAATGAGAAATAATTCCAACTCACAGTATTTCAATTTTACTAGAATTTATTAACGCATACATGAAGTTTTTTGTGTGTGTTTGGTGCATAGTTGAAATTGCTGTATCTGTGTCATATATTATCAGGGTTGCTGCTAATATCAGCATACATTATATTATAAACCTCTCTTCTGTTTCCTGGGAGATGAACTGGCAGCGGATTACAGATGCCTCCAATGGCAGGCAATATTTCCTTGTGTTTAAAATACTTTATGAAAGATTCCTCAGTACTTCTAAGCATAGTCACCTATGAATAGATACACCTTGCAGGTATGAACTTGACTACACACACACACACACACAAACACACACACACTGCTTATTTCATTAACGGCTGAGTAGCCAAGGAACTTAAAGAACAATTTCAAATACAACTGTCTTAATCTTCTTCCAAGATATATACATGCTCATGTAATTATGTCATAGACTTCTAACTTCTAAGGACAGTTATCTTTTAAATTCTGCATATGTGTTTTCTGTAATGTGCAGAGCAGGGAATACATTTTGTATAATGGCAAAGCATTTTCTCTTGGTTACTTGATCATTTTAAAAGCCTTTTCCTTAAGGCAAATAATGACCTGATGTAATAATCAATTTGGGAATTAGATCAGAGTTAAAATTTTTGAAAAACAATAGTTAACATTTATTTTCTTTGAGTATTTATTTTTTTTCATGTGGCTGAAACTTTGGCTCTATCTGTAGTTCAATATTCAATTTCATTAAATAAAAGTTTTATAAATAAGGTTGCAATGTCTTAGTTTGGGTCCCTGGAAAATAGATTCTGAGACAGAGATTTATATGCAATAAGTTGATACGGTGAGAGTTCTTCGGAACAACACCTGTGAAGTGATAGTGGGAAAGGCAGGACAGGCAGAGGGAGAGGCTGGACTGTCATGTGGCTGTGCCTTGGCCAAGTCTACAGGGAGCTCCGGTGCCAGCACTGCTCTTCAGAATTGTGAATCCAGGCAAGGAGGTCATGTTTTTGTTCCCTGCACTGACCAGTTGTTGGATATGGGCTGCCCTTGGGAAGAGGATGCAACCTTAACTGAAGCAGCCTAATTCTGCAGAAGGTGACTTCCACAGGAAGAGCTGGGAATATTCTGTTTAGGACTAAATTCTAATACTTTGAGACAGGTATGGCATAGGAGAACCAGAGTTTACAGCATTTTTCACAAATTATGCAGTCATGCAAGAAATGTCAGAGTATGAGTATTAGATGCCAGTGGTGAATTTCCACTTAGTAATTATACTAAAGTATGAAAATGTATTCTAATATTATACATATATAGAATATGCTTTTCCTATGGAACTCAAGTTTAAGTTATCAAATTTGTTTGGTTCAAGATGTTTCTTGTAATGGGATAACGAAGAATATGCAACCTAAGTTGTGAACATAAATGAAAGTAGGAAATGAATTTGAATTTATGTAGATCTTTTCACTACATATGTTTGTAGAGGACATCATATAGTCTGTGTACCCTATGAGTGTCTGAGTGTCTAAAAGGGCTTTCCAGTAGTTGTTAATTTGACCTAGTGTTAAATTTGACTAATGTAGTATATATGCATATATCCAGAATCCAACCCTGTCACAGGTCCATACCGTCAATATTTTGAGACAAAACACATCATCTTTTGACTGCAGTAGCCTCTTTACCTGGTGCCCCATCCTGCTCCTTAGTCTGGTTTCAGCATATCAGCCTGTCTGATAATATGAAAATGTAAGATAAAGTCATTACTTTGCTTATCAGCCTCTCCTGGCTTCCCATCTCATGCACAGTAAAAAGCAGTCCTTCCAGTGGCCTTCAGTGCCCTGTGGGTTCTGACTGACCTCTCCTCCTACCCTGCCATCACTTGCTCTGCTCTGGGCACACTGGTGTTTTTGCTGTTTCCTGAACATGCCATGTCTCAGGGATTTTGAACTTGCGATTTTCTCTCTCTGGACTGCTCTTTCTCCAGATAATTATGTGGCTTACTTCCTTATTTTCTTTAAATATTTACTCAACAATTATTTTCTCCGTGATTTGTCCTGTATATCATACCTAAAATTGCAACATTCTTAGATCTTTCCTTTTTCTCCTAGACACTATCATTACTCCGAGGTACATATTTTATTTATTTTTCTTGCTTTTTATCTATCTGTCCTACTGGAATTAAAAATTCCATAAGGGCTGAGCTTTATTTCTTGTTCATTTATTCCTCTAGCCAGGATTCCAAAATCTAATGTTTGGGACATAATAGGCCCTCAATAAATTCTTGCTGAATGAAAACAGATTTAGAGACAAATATAAATATATAGATAGTGCTTTTATACATTTTGTCCCCAGGATCAAGTTGCTGCAATACATAGTTAACTCTAGAAGAAAAAGAAAAATAATTTCTATTGCCCGTGCCTCTTCTGCTTTCTCCAAAGATTAAGGGTTTTCAGAACAGTAAGAGACCCTCTTAAATAAGTGTTAATTATGTTCTGGCATAATTCCTACGTGAGTTGACAAGAAAACTTAAAGGAGAGAGGGCTCTCTGGAATCACATAGACTCATTTGTGCCCAACTGTGAATGTCTGAGACAACACTGCAATCCGTGGGTGTCAAGAAAAAGAAACTTAGAGCTAGTGAGAACAATAAAAACGTCATGCTTGTTATTAAGAAGCTCTATTTTATTTTTTTCTTTCCAAACTAACCATCCCCAGTTCCTGTTTAAAATGGGACAAGAAATTCCAAAATCAACTCAAAAGACTTTAGCTCTAGTCAAACCCAAAGTCTGCTTTCTATGAACTACACTTTGAATACAATATCTAGATGTTTCAATGTTATTTGCAGCATGAATGTAGCAAAAGTCCTTATGGAAGTTGTAAGAGACATGCTTTAGAATATCAACTTATTTTTTAAAAGGATGTTGAAATCTGATTCTCAGTTTGCATTAAAAGTTACTTTTTTGTAACACCATTGAGTGTCAAATGCAAAGCGTCCTTCTTACATGTGACATCTGTCAGTTTTGTAAATTCCATAGGATCTGTGCTGCCAGATATCAGCTCTTTCCCTACCATGCTCTAGAACTAATGCAACATCAGAAAAATTATGTGTGACTACTGGTAGGCCGACTTGGGGCATAGTGGAAAGCTGAAAACCAAAAGCATAGCTTTTGACTATATAAGGCACAAGTGAGCTCTACCTTCTCTGTATGTTACTGATGGCCATCGTAGTTACAATCACCTCTGGACTCCTCACAGTGAGGAACTCTGAGGCAACTGTCAAGAGCACCACAGGCATGATCCATTCTGTGGCCTCTTACTTCTGGATCACTTTGGACGCTATTCTAAACGACCCAATCTAGCAGGACTTCTCTGCAAGTCTGGGCTGATGGGAAAGCATAAATGATGGCTTACTGTGTGGTCCTTCTCAGTCCTGAATACTAACGATGGAGCAGGCTGCCTATCCTCTTTGCTTTCAGTGAAGTCTCAGAAAAACCAGAATGGCTTATGACCCATCAGGATGCGGGTAGCACAGGATGTTAAGTACTTCATCACTGTGGCTAAGTACCCAGGAGCAAAATCATGATTTATACAGTTTCTAGTTGTCTTTGGCTGCAGAATTTTGAAGGTTGGGGGCTCAACAGAGACTGGATTTGGATGAGTGCAGACAGTAACTCAGTACCTGGATGCCCCCAGATGTTCAGTGGTAAAGCTGATCCTTCCTATTTTCTCAGGAAGGGTACATACAAGGCTAATAAGCAAGTTTTGTTTTGTTTTTAAGAGACTATCTGGCTATATTAAAAATGTGACTTCAATACATAAAGGTGGCAACAAGATAGGGCAGTCCCCTGTCTCTCTGGCATTGTCTGTGGGCACGCCCTAGTCTGTGGACACTGCTGGGACATCCTAACAGCTGGGGCGGGCTGAGGGCTGTCGGTGCACCATAGGAAGAATGGGGCCCGTCATGCCCAAGCACTGGCTATCATTGCAGGCAGACATTTGTCAGTCAGAAGCTGAAGCGGGTAGATGCTCTGTTTTGTACACTTTTTTATCCATCAGAGGAGTAACCACCTCTATGTGGGATGCCAGTATGCCCCAAAGGAAAGAAAACATTTCACCCTATCTCATGGCTCTCTGTCAATATAAATCCAAAATCCTAGAGTTTGAAATGATTGTTTGCATTCTGTTTTTTCTCTGAATATTTTGCCATCAATAGACAGTCCAATGTGGCAAAATGTGCCCATCTTAAGCATTTGAACATTAAGCTGGAAGTGGCAGAATGCCTCCTGCCCCTTATCGGATCATCTAGTTCTTCTCCAGGAAGCCCCCGATTGTGTGAGTGAGAACCATTAAACCTTGTTCCCCCTTTCTCTCTTGAAACTGGTGCATATCAGCACAGCACAATTTGTAGCCCTCACTCTTTTTCCTCAGCCACAACACCTCAAATATGGCGTAATCAGGAATGTTAATGGCACAGGGCAGTGAGGCATGGGATACCTGGCAACACGAGCTGTACAGAGGGTTCTGCACATTCTGTGTGCTTTGGACTAAAAGGGAAGAATAACATTGACCGAACAGGGATGCTGTGAGGATTAGAAGGGATTAAAGCAAAGCCTGGCTGGAAGGGCCTGCTAGCCATGTGACTCTCTGAAGGTATTACGAGCTTCTCAGATAAAAGCGAGAGGCACTTTCAGTAACTTTCTGAGAATACCCAACACTGTTTCTCTCGCAGGCCATTTGACTGTATTTCTACATTACAGACTCCATGGAAATGGTGAAACAGGAGAATTTTCCTGTTGTTTGTAGAAAGAAATAAGGAGTAGTTTTTCTAATATGAAGAGATTAGTTCATTGCAGTTCAGCCCCTTGCCCGCTTTTATGCAGCAAGCCTGATGTTTGTCATCCATGCCTCTATTGAAAGGTTCAGATTTTGAACATCTTACTGTAGCTGCTGATTAAAATCCATTGCAAAGGATACAAAGACAATATCATGAAACTGAAAAGAAATTACTCTGTATAACATAAGTTAGGTAAAAGGCAGAGGCATATATTCTACTTTGTCCTGCCTTTGGATTGCTGGCATATCAAAGGGCCAAAGCTAAAAGTTGTATCTATATTCATGTAACTTGGGCATGTTCCTTGCATTGAGGCATTGTTTGACAAGGAGATAACAACCTGCATTAAGAAAGTGAGAGCATCTCTTGGAAGACTGGCAGGAATGGTAATGGAGCAATGTGCCGTGCAGATGAAAATCGACACTTCAAAGTGAGAATGGTATTGAATTCTCTTTGGAGACAGGGTGAAATTCTTGGTAAATTGCAATTGAGCTAGCTTTGCTTTTTGTCCAAAATAAAATGGTGGAACAGAGTGTCTGATACAAGGTACTAGACTATTTATATTCCACTGAGGCAGGTCCTTTCTTTTTCCTAACACATGCCATGCTCATTCCCAGCTCCTGGCCTTTGTTGATATTCCCTTTCCTGAAATTCTTCCTTAGCCCACCCTCCCATGCAAATATCACCCTTCATAGTATGAGTCAATGGTATTTACACATTGTGTCTACCATTATGTAGTACATTCTGTGTCCCACCACTAAATTAATATTTATATTTACCTTAATCCTGATCACAACCCTATGAGGTAAATACTATTATTATTCTCAATTTATAATAAATTGGTGCCATAGAAATCCAGTAACTTCTCCAAGGCCATTTAGTCAGTGAGTAGAGAAATCCAAATTTCATTCTAGGCTTTTTGACTGCAGCTGCCCAGGCTCTTAACCATTACACCACACTGCTTCTGATCATCAGCCAAATATCCTTACATGCTTATAAAGCCTTCATCTTCAGTCCCCGTCCATAGCTGAACGTTTTCTTTTCATTCCAATTGCACACACCATTTACAACATTCATTGCAGCTCTTGACTGTATCCTATCCTAATTATCTGAAGTATTTATTAAGTGAAACTTTTTTTCTGCATAAGGTCACACATTCTTTGAGGGCACTGTATATTTTTAATTTTCACTGTATTTCTAGTACTGTTCAAGCTTGATAGTAAATACTCAATAATACCTAGTCAATGAACCAAATAGGCCAGTTAATATAGATGTAACAAAATTATAAGAGTTGAAAGTATGCTGCATTCATCATTCTGAGATCCTTTTTGCTAAGTGTTACTGAATCATGGCCATGTAAACTTCTACCACATATATATGGACACCTCTTTGAAGTGTCAAATAGTCAGAATACTGTAGAAATTCAGCTTTATTGTGCAGGCAGGGTGAGTACATTCCTGAACAACAGTTCCATAGTGAACAGGTCAGAGGGCTGTCAAGTGAGACACTAAAGTGATGTGCAGAAAACAAGCCAGAAGCAATGCAAAAATCAATAAAGACATCTGAGAAGTAGCTGGGGTTGACCAGACCTTCCAGGCAGGATGTGATCTAGTTTATCCACAAACTAACCACTACTGCAGGGACCAGACAGAAGAGATGTAACCGGCATTAGGTTTCCTTTATTGAGGTTCTGGGGAAGCATAACAAGATAAACACATATGTGTAAGTGACTGCTGGAGGGTGCTGATCATCAGTAAGCCTAAGGCTCATTCTGAGCCTCCTGGAGCGCACCCTTGGCATGGAACAAACAAGAGTAAAATTACTATTATAGAGGATGCTCCATCATCTCGAGATTAAGAAAATGGGCTCTAAGATGAGACTCTCTGCTTGGCCACCACTTACAGGTGTGAGAACTTTCACAAGTGATCCCACTGCTCTGTGCCTCGGTCCTTATCACAAGCCAGCACATAGTAAAAAGTCATGTCACATCAGCTATTTTAAATAAGGTGATGCATAAAAATGTATACACATTTCTTAACATTGTGCCTGGTATGATAAATATATGCTCAATAGTGAAGATAATATAATGATAAAGATATATGTGGCAGAGGTAGGAAGTAATAAGATAGAAAGCATTCATTATTCAGTAAATATTTATTGAGAATCTACTCTGGTAGGTGCTAGCTTACACTCTAAACAAAATCAACCTTGAGCCTTACTTACATGGAGCTTAAAACCTAGTGAAGTCAACCGTAAGTAAGTAAACAAATAATTGTATAGTTCTCAGTTAGGTAAAAGTGCTATGAAGGAAAATTAGGGGGCTGAGAGAGAGAATAATTGGAAAGACCTATTTTAAATTGGATGGCAGGAACAGCTTTTTGGGGGAGTAATGTCTAAACTGAAAATTTAAAGACTTAGAGAATACAATGATGACAACAGGGTGGACATCCAGGCACAAAGAGTCCTATGGCTTAATGTCCTAAGGAAGGAAAAATCTTTTACTGTTCTATCAGATGAAAGAAGGCTGAAGTGATGGAGCAGAGATGAAGATGGACAGATGGGAGGCAAGAGAATGGGCAGGTGTAAGTGTGTTCACAGCTTCATAGGCTTCAGTGAGGAGTTTAGATTTCATTGTAAGGGCAATAGGAAGTTACTGAAAGGATCCACTGGAGGTTGTTTGCCTTATGGTGAAGGGTCTCTGGGGAAAACATGGAAGCAGGAAAACCATTGGGAAGCCATAGCCCTGCAGTCCAAGCTAGGGTTGATAGTGAGGTGTGGCTTGGGCATGATGGAAGCAGGGGTAAAAGGAAAACTAGACAGAATTGAGGTGTATTTTAGAGGCAGCACCTATAGGGCACACATACAAAAACCATACTTATATCTGATATAAAAGAGGATGTAGATTGATGATACCAGTAAAATACATCTGAGTTTTAAATAGAATATAAAGATAGTTTAAAGTCACTTTTGACCTGTAGCCCATTGTATTTAAAGGTTTTGTCAGTTCTAAGGTGTGCATTAAAAAAATCTCTCTGAAATCAGGATTATTTTATAATTGAAGACAGATTAAAGGAAATGTCATATTTGTCATTATTTTTTAAAACAGCATGAAAAATTCTCAGGTTTTAAATTTATAACATTTTGTCCATGTGCTATTTTAAACTTAACCACTGAAAGTATCTTTCAAAGACATCTTCAGGCTCACGCTGAACAGGATCCTAAAGCTGTGAAATTCAGAGCTTCTGAGATCAAAGCACACTGCAGGGCACAACAAAAAATGTTGTATACTAAGTGTCTCTGCTATAAACTAATTCCCGTCAGTAGAGAAAGCAGGATAGAGCTGACAAAAAGAAAAAAATGTAGTGGAGCCCATAAACTCAAGATTGTTATTTATTTCTTGTTACAAAATTAGTCAGAGAGGAATACATTTTCAAAGCATTCATGGGAATTGGACAGCTGAATCCCCTTGTGATGCTTTGAAATTTCACCCACTAGTATTTAACTGTATTCATCATAGCTGTGTAATTATTTTCTGCCTGACTTCAACCCATATTTCTAATGTTTAGCAATATTATATTCTGCACCATGATTCACACTGCCCATGCACTAGTTATGGGGCAACTCATCAGTTCTGCTGATGTAAATCTTGTTCTTTGCAAGACCATCAGATGGTATAACCTTTCTGAGCTGGTGTGTGGTTTCCCAGAACAGTGCCTGGGAGCTTCCGTCCATGCAGCCCACCTAAGATCTCACTCTCCAGTGCCAGCAGAGCGTGGGGTTGCTGCAGAGCCACTACAGCGGACAGCATCTGGCTTGTAGCCATTGCAGACAGAGAACTCAATTCAAACAAATGGACCATGTGATCCAGTGGCAATGAGTTACAGTAGCAATCCAGAGCAAGCTATACACATAGACTGAATAAGCAGCTGTCCCTTAGGTATGTGAAATAATCATAAAGAACCCAGTGCCCAGGCTTGACTCTCCAGCATCTTCCTCGCTTGATACTACTGCATTGGCTTATATGACATCATTCACAACTTCGAGTTGTGGACATTTTTAGCTTCTAAACTTGAATGATAAAAACAATAATGGCAAAGAATTTATGACCTTTAATGAGCTTTTGCCAAACTTCATGTGGATTCTCAAACCCCACCCTGATATGGATACATGGAGCCCTAAGAATCTTTCTAACACTAACACTGCAGTTTTGTTGTTTAAATTTATTCTAACCCATGTGATACCAGAACAAACAGGCTCTAGGGTACTCAGTTCCCCAGTCATACTACCTGTTTTCATATTATGTGTTCTCCAGAAAGGATGTTTTATTTTATGTTTATGGCTAGGTGGTTTTGATCATGACCATCAGTCAATGAACCACATCTGTCAACAGCTAGTTAAGTTAAAGCCTAAACTCTAGTAGTGGAATGAAGGCACCACCTCCATTACTGAGGTATCCTGAAGAAGTGTGGCCTCTCCGAAGTCATAGCTGGATATGTGGCCTCTCCGAATTCATAGCTTAAAAGCAGTGATCAATTCCTTCTTCACATAGAACTGGATTTTAGGATTTCTCAATTATTATCAAATTGTTTTCCTGTTATTTGGAGAATCTTCTGACCTCTACTTCAAGAAGCTGCATCCATCAAATGATTATTTAAACATTCAGTGGCAACTCTTGAGTTTTCTGCATAGCTTGCCAGGTAGCACCCAATGTCTGCCCTACCTTGGGTGGCTTGAGAGTTGAAGTTTTCCTCCCTGAATTATGTATTTCGTTTAAAAGTTAAAAGGTCCATTGACACATGAGTTGATTTCCAGTGATTCAAGATTGGAGAAGAACTAGAAAGTGAAATCAAACAAGAAACTACAGGCTTAGTAAATTTCCTGAAGCTTTCAAAATTTATATTTTAAAATAAACAAAAAACATGTTGGTAAATTTGGAGGCAATCAATGTCATAGCATCTTGGATTTGTTTTTGGTGCAGTCACTTGCCAGTTAAGTAGTCTAGAGCAGGCAGTTTTATTTCTCTAAATCTTATCACAGTTAAATTAGAAATTTACAGCTGTAACAATAGATAATTTTTTTTTCTTAGTAGCTAGTGAGAAGCAAGATCCCTCAGATTATTTGCAATAATGGCACCTGGGTTTCCAGTGGGAAAAAGGACATTGCTTTGCACAATCAAGAGTCTGAGAGAGACGAGGGGTAGAAATGAGTGATGTGCTGGAAAAGACAGATCAGAAAAGGAGGTGGGTAAAAGGAGGCTGCTTGTGAAGAGCCAAAATGCCTCTGTCTCCTTGACACCTTTACAAAATCTGTATTGCTCAATAATTCTTTCAGTATAAGTTTTCTTTTTTCCTCTCAAAAATTCAAAGCCATGCCAGGCTCTGCAATAAAGTTTATGAGGAAGAAAACAGAGATAATCAGGAAAAACTAATTTATATAATGTCTCCATCTTAAGGTTATTACCAGAATTAATCTATATTGTCTAAGTAAAGTGCTTCATACAATGCCTTACATACGTGCCTTTGATAATGGTGGCTGTCATGACTGCTGTATCACCATTGTCTGTTATGTGATGATCACAACACCTGTGCAATAACAACTAAAATTTCCTTTTAAAAATATCATGATGGTAAGTGCTATTGATATATGATAAATAAATAATTGGAGGCAAAAATAATATAATCAGTAACACATATTTCAGTGAGAAATGCAGTAGCCCTGTGGGAATGAAATAAATTAAAGAATAGGAATCTTTAATAAAAGAAAGATCAAGCAATCCCTAAGAATATGTAGGAAGGGGCAAAATCTTATATTAACAATCAAGTAGGATATTGTGGATTGTCAGTGATAAATTCTTAATAATTTGCATCATAATAAGTAAAGTTGAGTTATTGGTTTCTAAGCTTTCCCTAGAACTGAAGGACTTATTATTTATCACACCAGTACTTTTTAAAGAAAATTTCCCAGTGATAAAATATGTCACAGCTGGTTAAAAAATGTCCCCATCTGGCATCATGGTTGGAGTCCGTTTCAGTGCCAAGCCATGGACATGATACATGATAAAGAATAGTTTGTTGAATTACTTGAAATTGATAAGTAGTAGTTAAAAAAGAAAGGAATAGCCAACAGGAAGTCAAAATGCTAAAACTCATATAGTACTGGTAGGAATAAGATTTTCAAGTACTTTGGAAAAACTTTTTGTGGATTCATAAATATCACAATTTACTTATCTAGTCTACTTAAATGTTAATAGACATTTAGATTGTTTCTAGTTTTTTATTATGACTCTAAACTTTCATACAAGGTCTCTTGGAGCACACGTGTTTGAGTTTCTCAGCAGTTTTACTCTTGTTTAAGAGTTATTTGGTAAGGTATTTTGTTATGGCATCCCGAGCAAGCCCGTACAGTTATCTAAGTCAGTGACTGCCCCTGCTGCCAGCAGACACTGCTTTCTCCTTTTCTGCCCTTGAGAGTGAGGGTCTCTCGTTTGTACACTATTATCCAGAATGATACAGCAAGGCACATTGTGAGCAAGGAAGTTCCAGGACTTGTGACAGTGATGCCAAATTGACATCACAGAGTCCAGTACAATTGATCCCCTAAAAATCTGGAACTCTAGGATACCTAAAAGTTGAATGTCTAGAAATCTAAAAGCCTAGGATTCTAGACAAAAATCTAAGTTCCTGGATGTTTTCTTTCTTCTTTTTGCTAGGATAAAAATGTATACATACTAATTCTGTTTTTCCTAAGGGTAAATTGGGAACATTGTAGAAAAGAAGATGAGGCCTGTGACAGAAAAGAAGAGTGGCTGTGACGTGAACTACAGGCAGAAGGGAAGAAGCATCTTTAAAACAACACTTACTGAGGCATCTTAAAGAGCCTACAAACTTTCAGAAACAGCACGTTGGCTGCAATTGGGATCAAGACCAATTTAGTTAAAGTTTTATGCACAATAGTACGGTCTAAATAGTCTCAAAAATAGGGTAGATTATTTAGAAAGACCATAAATATCTAAGTGTATGCATATACTATGTGCCATTTACTAAATAAACATTTAATTGGAAGCAGATATATGTGATATACGTACATAGCCCCTGCATTAGTCAGGGTTCTCCAGAGAAACAGAACCAACAGCATGTGTACATATATAAACATATAGGAAGAGGTTTGTTATAAGGCATCAGTTCTTGAGGTTATGGGGGGCTCGCAAGTCCAAGATCTGCAGTGTGGGCTGGCAGGCTAGAAACACAGGCAAGCCAACAGTGCTCATGAAGTCTCAAGGCAGTCTGCTGAAAATTTGCTCAGGGAAGAGGGTGTTTTTGTTCTAATCAGGCCAGCTGATTGGATGACACCCACCACATTGTGAAAGGCAATGTGCTTTACTCAGAGCTCACTGGTTTAAAGGCTAATCTCATCCAAAACACCCTCAGGCTTGGTTCATAAGATTAGTGGTCACAGCCCCCTACACTTGACTACAAATAGTCTAGTGTATGTTTGGGGCATTAGTTTCTATTTCCTACTGACAAAAGAGCTGGTCCTGTACTTGGACAAGTCTGACTAAAAGGATGTGTTTGTCTTGTCCCTGGTCTTTCAGCCTAGTTTTGCTTCACCTTTCCGTATCTTTGGCAAATATTGAAATTTCACTCCCTCGTATGCTGTACTACACTAATTGCAAAAAAATTATCCACAATTATGAAGTTCACACATTATTTATGGTCTTTATTTTTAAACTTCCTGGGTAATTCCTGCTTATTATATATTTATGGTGCAGCCCTATGATGAGCTAGACTTTACAGAAATGCTCTGTCACTGTAAAAATGCCTTCTACAGTTTCCTGTCACTAGGGCATGCCTTTTCTTTCTGCCTCTGGGTTGTGATCAGGAGAGATATTCACTATTTTAGCCTGTCCTGCCTCTGGATAAAAAGAGAACAGCTTCTCTGAGGTGCCTTGTGACTCCAAAGGCAACCTTCTCTCTTCGCTTTCTTACTTCTGAAAGCACCAGGTATTCTGCTCTGCTGTGGAGAACTCAACTGGGGCTCTAAAAAAGGACATCATGCCAGCCTGAACTCATTTTCTTTGTGTGGTGGATTTACTAGCTTAGCCAAACAGGGGCATGTACTGCGTGTTTCTCATGATATCCTTGTGAACAAGAGGGAAAAATGAGGACTACATGTGAGCTAAACTGTAAGAAATTGCGGTTGATTAAAACAAGTGATCAAAGAGTATTGATTAAGAAATTGATGTCACCCCAAAATTCATGCTGTATGTATGGCTCATAAAGCACTTAGCCTTCTCCAGTTCTATGACTTCTCTGCACATGAATGGCGGAGAAGTGTATAGGATATTTTATCCTGTTTGGATACTCAGAGTCTAATGGGAGATAACACATACAAAAGATAACAACAGTGTTGTGGGGTTCAGTGATAAAGACACTTATAGGTTGCCCTGTTATGGTGGCACTGAAGAAGGTACCTCCTCCAAATGAGCAGGGGTGGGTAGGGAAAATGGAAGCCTAGCGAATCAGGTGAATCCCGAGCGGACTCTTAAGTTTCTGTATTTCAGCCACTTCTTCTAAGTACTTTCAATCAAGCGTCTTTTTTGGGGTCTTACAAGAGAGCATCATTTATGTAAAAACAAACAATCCTGCCCACCTCCTTCTCCCCAAAATCAAGGCTAATATGAGCAGGCAAAGTTTAGTATAAAGACAATGGTAATTGTCAATGGTAATATCTGGGAACAACCCTGGGAGAGGCTTTTACTTTCTAAATTTCTAAATTATTAGCATTTTTCTTTTCACTAAGCATATGTGACTTTCATTACTATAAAAGAACTAATCTACTTTTCAATTTTAAAAAGACGTAATCGATAACCACACACTGAATTAAAGAGGGAGGTACTCCCTCCTCAATAAAGATGCCAGAAGCTGTTTGCCGTCTCTTACTTCGTTTACGGTCACACATCTCTGTGGGAGAGAGCGTGGAGGTTTGCCAACAGACACACCTCATCAGTTCATCCACAGACAATTGGCATGATTGCTGTAATTAATTTCAGAAACCAGTGAAATGTGTGGTCCTTTAAAATTACAGCACTAGCTATGGAACTACTGGTAACATTTTTGAACCAAATGTTATTATTTTTAATTGACCAGATGTGAGCCCCTCCTATCTTCCTTTTCGAAGTCAGGGTGCTATTTTATGTCTTCAAAGCACACTTGATCACCTTTGGGATTTTCTCTCTTAATGCTAGTAATACTAGCTTTACTGAAAACTATTATAAAGCAAAATGGTTTGATTCAAAGAAATGTGTCATTTTCAATAGTATTCTGTAACATCTTGTTTACATCTTGCCTTCTCTTCAATAATACTGATTGTTATTTGCTTGAGTTCACTAGATTAGTGCCAGGAAAGAAAATAGATTTGTCAGGCATATGAGTAATAACTGATGACAATCAACACGAAATTGAATTTTATTTTTTTGAGATCTAGAGAATAGCAAGGTATTTCTAGCCACAGTTGCTATTTATACAACTTCTTCACTTGACTTGAAAGCATGCGTACAAGCTCCTTTTCCTCCTCCCACCTTCCTTTCATTTCACACACCCAGAGCCCATATGCAGGTTTAAAAGCCTTTCTAAAAGTAAATTCCCTTGGTTTTTGTGACTTCCTCATGTCTAGTTTGGAAGTCTGGTTTCCTAGAACTTACGAACTTCCTATACCAAATACATGGTGTTATTACAGTGCGGTGATGGGACAATCTCATCCATACTTCTCAGGGAATATACCAGAAGTCCTAAGATACAGGGAGACAATGAGAGTGAGAATCATCAATTTCCATCTTAGTATCCTTTATGGCATTCTCCCAAGCATGTCCAAGTCCTAATCCTCAATACCTGTAAACATGACCTTATTTGGAAGTAGGGCCTCACATTAAGGACTGCAAAATGAGATCATCCTGGAATTAGGGTGGGACCTAAATCCAATGACTGACACCCTTGTAAGAAGTGGGGAGGACATAGACACAGGGGAGAAATTCATGAGAACGTAGAGAGGTCATGCAGGCCCACCTCAAGGAGCCACTCAGGACACCAGAAGGTGGAAGAGGCAATGGAGGATTTACCCGTAGACCTCTCAGGGGAGGGGGTGCCTGTCAACACTTGATTTTTGAATTCTGGCCCCCAGAAGTGGGAGAGATTCCATTTCTGTTATTTTAGCCATTAGTTTGTAATAATTTGTTATAACAGCCCTAGGAAACTACTAGAGATTTTTGTATAGGAACTGGGATGCTCCTGGAATACATGTTTAAAAATGTGGAAATTGCTTTGGAATTGGATAATGAGAAAGGCTGCAAGAATTTTGATGTGCATGAGAGGAAAAGCCCAGATTGCACTGAAGAAATGGTTAGAAATACTGACATTAAAGGTACTTTTGGTGAGGGCTCAGAAGTGAAGACTACAGTAGAGAGAGCTTCTGTTGTTTTACAGAATACATGTAGTATCATGAATAGGATGCTGATAGAAATATAAATGCTAAAGGTATTTCTGGTAATGTCTCAAGGAAATGAGAAATGTTGTTAGAAACTGGAGGAAAGTGATTCTTATATAAAGTGGCAGAGAATTTGGCCAGATTGTATTCTAGTGTTGGGTGAAAAGCAGAACTTTAAGTGATAAACTTGGATATTTAGCTGAGATTTCCAAGCAAAATGTTGAAGATGTGGTCTTATTTCTCCTTATCATTTGAAGTAAAATGCAAAAAGGAAGAGATTAAAGGAGGAACTTCTGAGGATAAAGGAAGCAGTACCTGATGGTTTGGGAGGTTCTTGGTGTACCTGGATTGCAAAGGATGCTAAAATTAGGAAATTCACTTTTAGAAAGCATCCTATGGAAAGGCCAAGGGTGTGACTGCAAAATCTTTTACTGAAGAGATTAGGTATCTCATTCACAAGTCCATTCAACCATCTCAGCAGACACCAGCAGTAGAGTTGGGGTTGTCCTGGAAACATCTGTGCAAGGCCCTCTTGTCGAAGGGTGTGAATCCCCTTGCCATACATCGTAGGCCCACAAGGTTTTTGAGAAGTTGTATTAGCAGAAACACTGCAAACTTGTACTGAAGAGAACTGAGGCAGGAATACAACAAGGACTAGGTGCTGATGGAGGCAGAGGTGGGGTTAGGTCACCACAAGCTGAGGAGCACTGGGGGCCACTGAAGTTAGAAGTAAAGAGAAGTTCTGCCCCAGAGCCTTCAGCAGGAGGGTCACCCTGTGGACAACTCAATTTCAGGCTTCTGGCCTCCAGAGCTGTGAGAGAATAAATTTGTTGTTTTAGGCCCTCTAGTGTTTGGTAACTTTTTATGGTACTTCTAGGGAACAAGTTTATCATCTATTCCTCTCTTTGTGGTTCTGCTGATGCAGATGAAGGGATCTCTCTCACCTAAGCTCAGACTCTGCGTACCTCTAACCTCCATGCCAGTCCAAGTATACTTGTTCTAGACATGGATATCTGAAGGGAATAAATTCCCTCCTCTCTCCTGTTAACTGTTTCTGTGAACAACTGGCAAAGCATTATAAATTGAAACCCTCAGAGGGTTACAGAGAGCCCCAGAGACATCTAAATCTTATTATCTCAGTAATAATTAGTCATTTTAAGTGCTTTTGAGAGACTTAAAAAATTTACAATCATGATGATAAATAAGAGACCACAGCTTCTTGTACACATCCTATTGGACTCTAGTTGTCAGACTTGCTTTGCATGTAAGAATGAAATGATATTATTACTTCTAATTTCAAAACCCCTTAAACTTTAGTAGGGTAGTAAGAAAAAAGCAGGAGAAAGGTCTGGGACTGTTGGAGAAGGTTAATGAATCTTTGGTGTGAATTGTTTATGTTGTTACATTCTCTGTCTTAATATATTGTAAACTCATGCATAAGTAGATAATCCTTTTTTAGAGTGAATATCACAGAAATATGAAGTACTTAATAGTTCACCTGATTCTATCATGTGTCTTAGGCACATAATAATTGTAGTAATAATAATAATTTTCACTTATATTTTTCTCCACGATTTGCAAAATGTTTACTAATATGGATCTAGGCATCTAAAAAAATTCATTCTTACAGTAATCCTGGGTGGTTCATAGGGGAAGTAATTATTATAGTAACTTACAAATAAGAAAACTGGGACACAGGTAATTTAGCTGGGAAATAGGCTAAGTTAACAGAGCAAGTATTGGAACATTGACCAGGAGCCAAGCCTCTTGATTCTTGCCAGTGATCTTTTGGTTTCTTTTGGCTGACTGTGGAAAAGTTGACCAGATTATATGGATCTAATCAAGTTATCGAATTGTGTATTTTATTCTATTCTTTATTATTATTTGGAATGTTACAAATCAGAAAAATGATGTTCAAATCTCTTTAATGGCTTGCTTCTCTGAACATATGCTTTGATATTTTTTGGCTTGATAATAAAGTGAAACAAATGGTGGAGATAAGGTATGTTTAAATTTGTTTCATTGTGAGAATATGGCATGTGTGTTTATGTGTGGTTTAAGGGAAAAGATGCTCATGTAGTGTTGGACATAGGATTTTGTGTGTGTGTTTGTGATAGGATTAAATAGATTGTCCATGTTTTTTTGTTACCTAGGACTTACGGTTGAAATGATGTTGACACAAAAGGGCAATTCATTATCTTTGGAAGGCTAAGGAAACTTCTAGGAAATACTTTAGAAAATATTTATACACTGAGTTCCCCTAAATCCTTAAGAAAGGAAAATGATTCATGATTCAATACAATGAAAGACCAATGTGTTTTATGCTGGTAATTTGGCAGATTTACAAAGGTAATCATTAAGGTTTCTGGGTTTTTTTTTTTGTCTTTGAAAGTAATGAATATGGACAGATTTTGAGGGAACATTCAAAAATGTCCTTTAAAATTAATTATTCATGTTTAAAAAAGAACCATTAAGGAATTAATGGTTTAGCTGAATTGTTACTTGGAAAATAATCTCCATCTAATAGAAATTTGCTTCACATGCAGAATGCTTCCCAGAAAATTGCTAAAAATATAATAAATTAAGCATATCAGAGTCATATCTGTTTTCTCCTTGCTGCTGTTGATGATGGGTCAATAACATATTTCCAGGATAACAGTTATTCAGGATATTTGCAACACTGCAGAGTTGAAAATACTTGTCTTTGGGAAATGTATACTCATGAGCCTAAAAGAAGTGATTAGTCATACAATGCAATATATTTTTATACACATATGTAAATGCACAGAAAAACAAAACGAAAACACCTATAGCATTTGGATGTTTGAAATCAAAATATAATTGAGAGTCAAGAAATACACATGCTAATATTGTATCGACCTTGACGCACATGAAATTGCATAAGGAGCTTCTCTGAAATGGCTGTCACTAAACCTGGGCACCTCAAGTAGGAGGTGGGACTGCCTGATGACCTCTGAAGGGGCACAGACTATGAATGCCATTGTTGGGCCTAGAAGCATAGGGGGAGCTCTAGGAATGACTGTAGACATCAAGGATATAGAATGATCATCTTCCTTTTCCTGAATCCTACTGTGGGCTTCCTGTCCTATCTATGATAGATGGCCATTTAACATTTTCTGGTTGAATTTCTTTACTCTGTAAAGTAAGTCAAAATTCAAGTAATGTCAACTTAACCAAATGAATCCTTGGTTGTTGGAAAAAGAAACAGACCATTTGTTTCCATGTGATCAGCTCTGCTTTAAGGACTACATTTGGCCTTCCAAGCCTTGGTTTGGCAATTAACATGTCATTTTGCTTTGCAAAAGGATACAAAATTAACAAAGTCATTAATGACCACTACTTTGTTGTAGTTCCTGTTTGAATATGCCAGTATAAAAGATAAGAGTCCTGTTTAATATATCTAAACCAGAGGATTCCAAAAGAGATGTAGAAACTTGTCCACTTTCTCCACTGCTAGCAACTGAGGCATGCAACTGTGGTGTCACTGTCCTGCCACTGTTTAGTTTCCTTACTTCTGACTTGGATTAGTTCCCTGGCCTATTTATCTTATTGTGGGCACTAGAATATTGCTTAGAGACTGTTAAAATCTTCTTTCTGTTCCTATTTCCAAAAACTTCTCTCCAGGGCATGTCTTCCTTTTCTCTTTGTCTAGTTTGATGAACTCATTGTACGCATAACTCCCAGGGTGGTTTTGCACAGTAGGTGAGGGTAAGGAAATGGTGGAAATCAGAACAGATCACTGTTAAAAGATACTGGATTGGCTGTCACAAAGTGCGAAAGCTCTTGATGGGGAGGAAATAGCAGAAGGTGCTAGTAGAGGCCCATAAACTCCCAGGAAGATCTGCCCTCTTCCAGCCCATCTTCCTGAAGGAGCTGAAGGGAACGTTCAAAGGGTCCTCCTATGCTCTTGGTGCTCCTCTTTGACTTCAATGTATTTCGATGCAAATGAAGAAGTGACACACTGAGCTACTTGTGCTCTGTCAAGACAGCTTTCTCCCCACATGGCGCCATAGACCACCGTAAAAAATGCCAGTATTAACCCGTTGTGCCTTTTATCTGAATTTCTGTCAGCCATACAAGAAGGCCTGAGACACCCAAGTCATCTCACTGCAGGCATGCTCACCCTCAAGCAGCTCAGATACTGGTGATCAGCCTACGCCTCCCTCCCTCCTCAACCGCCAGCCCCTTCTTCTGCACCCTCTGCAATACACAGTCATCAGAAAACTCCCTTTACACTTATGCTCTTCTCAGAGTAGTCCCTTCATCTTTCTCTCACTTAAGTCTAGCTCTCCCGTGAGGACACTGAAAGGGCCGTCTTCTCAAGCAGTGGTGGTTTTCTCTCTCATGCTCCTCATCCTGCTGGGTCTGGAGTTAGGATGATTGTCCTTCCTGATTTTTCTTGTCACTTCCAGGCCTTTGTTTCTTCCTGTCTCCTCCCAAACCTCTGATTTCTTTTGAAGTTGATACCAGTAGATTACCCACTGCCCCGACTTATTTCAATTATCTAACCAACATCCGAGACCACTTTTATTCATTTCTTGAAGATTATATCACACAATTCACTGTATTACTCCTTTTGTCATAATTTTTTATTTTACTATTCATGCAGATAATCCTGTGAATATCCTGAGTTTGGTTAGAATTTTGTCCTCACTTTATATCAGCTGTCCACTCTCATGAGGAATGGGGTAAATGCCTACTTTGTCATTACTAGTAATAGCTCTCCCTCCATAATCTTAATTTCAAGCAACCCACTCTCTAATCTGCCCTTCATATCTTTCTAACACATTCCTTCTATTCCCTTTCCCAAACAATTGACTCACCAGTCTGAAATCTTCAGTCCTTGGGTCATACCACTTTTTCACCCCATCCATTTTCTCACCTCCCTCAAATTCTCTCATTCCTTCCTCTAAACTTAGATTCTGTAATCCATTTTTATGCTTGTCTCTTGCTTGCTCCTTCAATTCCTTGGCCCCTTTCATTGCGTCTTCTTATATACCAGCAAAACCCAACCTGGTCCTATTCAATTCTCATGCTTTGCATTTACACATGTTTGGAGAAAACTATGCACCAGTGCTCCCTCGTCTTATCTTAAATAAAGGAGTGTCATCCTCAAGTCGGTTCCTACCTCTGTCTAGTAACCCTTTCCATTTCCTTAATAAACCTTCTTCTTATTCTCCTAGATAGCTACTTCATACCTTCTCCATTTGCAAGCATCCATCTCTGTCGCCCTCTTCCCTTTGAGCCAACAAACTTACATTCTATTTCACTAAGAACATAGAAACAATCAAAACGGTCACACACTTCCACCACCAAACCTACATATTTAGAGACAGTGGAGGAACTCTCAGTGACCCTCTCTAAGGCATCCTTGGCAGAGGTCCTGGGTTCCACCCTTTCTGCTTACCACAGGGCATGGCTCCTGTAAGAGGCCATTCTCTGCTGCAGTAACCATTTTTTCCTCTTACCTTGTTCATTCTCATCGATAGGTAAAGAAGGTAAACTATCTGTGATCTTTTAAAAAATTCATGATTTCCTTGTTTCTCTCAACATTATCACTTACCTTAGAGGTCCCCTGACTCCTTCTTTTCCCTTTGCTACACCCATTTATGCCTCTTTCATCTATTGTTTCCTGCTGCTCCTTAGCTCAATCTTTTTACCATCTCACTGAACACTTTGAATAGACTTCTATTGACCTTCCCTTTCTTTGGTCCTATAGCCCAGGTGATATCATTCGGTTTGTCAACACATGATGAATATAGGAAAATTTCAAGAATTGAACCTTTTATGAATTTTTTTTAGGTTTAGTATCCTAAAGGAAAACTTTTATTGTATCACATTTTTCAAAATCTTCGTAAGGCTACTTACTGCTTACTGAAAGAAAATAAGAATTTCTTACTCTAGTAATAAAAGTCCACAATGATACTTTCTGGTTTATGTATCTTGATGGACTTGCTGTCAAATTATTGTTGACCATTTCCTCAGTATGTCCTCTGGACTTCCTCCATTCCCTTTCTATAATTATGGAAGTTCCATCCATCCTTTTAAAAATAAATAATTATAAACAGTAATATAATGAACATCCACACTTGAAAATGTCAATAATTTACTACTCTTAACTACAGACCTTTTATTTGTCAAAAGAAAAAAAAAATTGATGTAGAGAGAGTTTAAGGCTCCTTCACCACCACCTCTACTTTTTTGTTTCTCATCTATAAAAATGTATGGTTGAATTATTTCTCAACTGTTCTCTTTTCTGGAGTTGAATCAAGGGGTGAGCTGTGGCAAGTCAGATCTCTGCATGAATTTAACTGTCATATGGACAAAGAATTCTCTATCCCTCCCTCTTTTAAGGCCCAATCTAGTACTACCCCTCCATGATCCTTCCTGGTATTCAGAACTCCCATGCCAATACATCTGGAAATCATTTTTTGTGCCACGTACCATGTAAGGGTGTGTATGTATGTGTGTGTAACTTACTTAAGGGTCATTGTGCTTCCTGAGGTTGGCACTACCTTTTGCCATTTTGGCACTATTGTTAGGCATCTGTACCTGCAAGTTGCCTCACAGAATATACACATCCCCACATCCCCACACACAACTCCCTACACACACACACACACACACACACACACACTTTTTTCCCTCTATTCATATTCATGTCTACTCCAAATATATAAGAATAAAGGAATGAACAATAGAATGGTCGACCAAGGAACATGTTCAAATTCAGTAGGTGCTCATTAACTAAGTGATGTGCTGCACTACTAATTCTTCATTCCTTTATTACACATGGCACTAGTAAAAAGTAATAAAGGGCTCTTAGCCACTTGAAGTATTCCCATAACCTATAGGAGCATCATTTGTCTTGGTGGCAGATAGGAAAGGAGCAAAGAACAATTTGTCTTTGCTTGACTCATATTTCCACTTAAATGTAGAGAGATAAAAAGCAGGAGACAGCTTGTACTAATTAGGAGAAGAAAATTTAAGAGAATATTGCTCTTGGCAGTGTTCAAAATACCAAGGTCAAACATGTGCATTCTGTAACTCTTTGCTTCTCAGTGGAATAGTGCAGGATGAGAGGACTGGGTGAGAGGATTCGTGGAGGGATCTTCTTGGAGGCTATCACAAAGGCCTAGCAGCAGAGTGTCAAGTGGTCACATGCCAATTTCTTAAATGGTCACTGGGAAACCATGAGATCCTGTTTATTCATTAAACATAGTTTCTAAGAACATTAATATAAGCCTGAGAGATTAATACATGTGGGTCTACTGTTCCCTTGAGATGCCATTTAGCTGCTCTATTGCTTAAAAATGGCCCGGACAGTGAGGTTCAAGGACTCTTTCTCCTTCCGCTCCCACCCCATTATACATCATGTAACTTTGCAATGTCATGACTTTTTGACTGCCTTGTAATTTGTTTGGAATAAATAGTTACTGATTATCTAGTTTCTTGCCTCTACAGAAAACCACTCCACCTGGAAAAATCAATCTTTTCAGTGTCTTTGGTCATATATTGGCAGATTAAGAAATGAAATAGGTGTTTGGTGAAGATACAATCATTCTTACTTTATTAATCTGAAAATCCAGGTATTCCCATAACATTACTCATCAATGAATGCTATCTATTTCTTAGGAAAGAATTAACCAATTTTCTGAAATATTCTGTAAGATTGGTAACATAATATTATCCAAATTTTCTTAACTAATTAACACATGTCAAAATAAAAGAGTAAAATATATTTTGGAATGCAAAAATTTATACTTTATATAGTAATTTAATTTCTAATTTAAACATGTTCCTAACCCAAATGGATCTCTTCAGGTCTCACTTCTAATTGTCAAGTTTCCTGTGCATATCATTAAACTCTAAGTAGAATTAAACATGCTTGCTTTCCATTTTAAACTGTTAATCAAATCTGTTAGTCTTCTTTGTTCTTTGGAGGCTTTCATTCAATTCCCTACTTCTGGTTTGTTTGTTTGTTTCTATTTAGCATTGTGAAATAATTGCAGAATGCTTAGGTCTGATTATAACTCATCAGGACAAGGTCCCTGAATCATCATCTCAACAAAATGAAGCAGGCCTATAATAATGCCCACAAAGAAGGAGAAATCCCATAACAGATGTGTATTGTTTTTCTTAAGAATTACATTTTATTCTATTGGAATGTAAGCTCCACAAGGGCAGTAGCCATTAATAACTTCTTCATAGCTTGCCTTATCCAGTGCTTGGATATAATAAGCACTCAGTAAACATTATCAAATAAATCATGTTGCTGATCTTGTTTTGCTCAAACAAAATTATTCAAATTCTAAAATAAGTGTTGTAAATATTTGGCCTTTAATGGTTTATACAAATAACTATACAGTATCCTTGTTCTTTTATATATTAATACAGAGCATTGACCTAAACTTCTCCATGAAATATCACTTAAAACTATGTTTTAGATTCTGTCATAATTCATCCACATAAATCCTACTGTGAGAGATTGGCTTTTTAATATAAATTAATAATAAAAGAACACCCCGCTATGTAGATGTTGTTCCTTTTCCTCTCTTTGATTGGGAAACTAAGGGAAATCCCATTTTAGTGGGCCAACAAGGAAGAGATAGCTCATAACTGAGAGCTCTTGCTTCTTTTCACCTCTGTGTTATACTTAGATTCTCCCATTTGAGATACATTGGAATTTTCCCCCTTTTTAAGGCTTTTATTCAGGTCCTCAAATCTCTGTATTTGGTGCGTTGTCTAACAGACTGTCATTTGGCGTTTCTTTACGGAAGCAACTTTTGAGAATGCCACTGACTCTGGCTTTTCATGCTATATTTAGAAGATAATTTGCTGCACCTTCTTGGATCAATTTTGCGATCTCAGTTACTTTGTGAGAGATAATTGACATTCTTTGTGCTATGACAACTGTATGTGATGGATTAGTTCTAGTGGTTGACACTGTTTAGCTTCATATCAGTCACAGAATTTCATGAGCAACCAGATTCAAATTCTGTGCAAGACACAAAAGATTTCCAGGAATAGAGCCAGACTGAACTTTACTAAAAGAGCAAACACATTCTCTCTTTGAAGAAATCTTCAATTTTTCAAAGTCATGAAAAAGATGAAAACTCAGTAGACTATTAGTAAAAAACAGTGTCTAGTGGTCAGCATATATTAATGCAACTGCAAGTGTTCAGGCTATTATGATAGCTAAATATTGTGGTACTTCTGTATCAAACCATTAGAGCCTTAAAATTTATATAGTTAAAATCACTTTTTACAGATTGAGAGTACAATTTAGCCTTTGAAAGACTAAAAATTATTTTTAAATGCATTAAGAAACACTTTATATTTAGTTATGTTTAAAGGAGTTAAAGCATTATGGGGATATATTCTGGAGGTAATTATCTCTTCTAATCTTGAAGATTAATGAAATACTGATAGAGTAATGCCTATTAAGACATTGAATGGCAGAAGGCATATCCATAAGCTTTAATACCTTTTGAGGGACCTTCAGCTTTTATGAGCTCTATTTGCCTTTGTGATGACTTATCTAGTTGTTTATCTCCTCACATTTTATACTCCCAAAGTTTATTTTCCTTTAGTATTCCAAATTAGGTATAATTTAAACAGCTAGTCTCTTGAACCTTCAACATGTTATTCATTCTCTTTCTCTTAAGTGGTTTAATAATATCTTGCAGCTTCTCTACACTTACCTGACATTGCTGTGTTTAACCACACATTGTTCTAAGAAGTGACAGTGCTGAGTAATATAATCTGCATGTTAGTGACTTGAGCCTGAACTAATGTCAACACGAGGCCAAAATACCCAATTGCAAAGTACAAATAACATCACTCCAAAGTGTCCAAACAATATAGAGAATAGTTTACTAATACATAGACTCACTAAAATGGATCAATGCTACTTAACTCATTTGTCAGATTCTTACTCGGGGTTTATTTTTCACTTCCAAGTTGGTCAGATGATTCATCTTCACAAACTTTCAGAACCATCTATCTATACTGTTTTTTTTTCCTATAAAAGTATTTATACTTACATTTCATGGGTTTTAATTCCTCTGAATGTATCACTGGGCACCAACCATATTGCTTCTATTCAGTCTTGTCTGTCTAACTGAACCAAATCAACTTACAAGATTATCCTTACTTTCAAATATTTTCTTACAGTATTTTTCAACTTAGTTCTCCTCTATTTTATTTTTTGTTTTGTTTTTCTTTTTTTCTTTTGATATCAGTAATGTACAATTACTTGAACAACATTATGGTGACTAGACTCCCCCTATTATCAAGTCCCCCTCACAAACTCCATTACAGTCACTGTCCATCAGCATAATAAGATGCTAAAGAGTCATTCTTGTCTTCTCTATATATACTGCCTTTCCCATGTTCCCCCCAGCTACATTATGTGTGCTAATCATAATGCCCCGTTTTCCCCCTTATCCCTCCCTTCCCACTCATCCTCCCCAATCCCTTTCCCTTTGGTAACTGATAGTCCTTTCTTTGGTTCTGTGAGTCCGCTGCTGTTTTGTTCTTTCAGTTTTTGCTTTGTTCTTATATTCCACAGATGAGTGAAATCATTTGATACTTGTTTTTCTCCACCTGGCTTATTTCACTGAGCATAATACCCTCTAGCTCCATCCATGTTGTTGCAAATGGTAGGATCTGTTTTCTTCTTATGGCTGAATAATATTCCATTTTGTATATGTACCACATCTTCTTTATCCATTCATCTACTGATGGACACTTAGGTTGCTTCCATTTCTTGGCTATTGTAAATACTGCTGCGATAAACATAGGGGTGCATCTGTCTTTTTCAAATGGGGCGGCTGCATTCTTAGGGTAAATTCCTAGGAGTGGAATTCCTGGGTCAAATGGTAAGTCTATTTTGAGCATATTGAGGAACCTCCATACTGCTTTCCACAATGGTTGAACTAATTTACATTCCCACCAGCAGTGTAGGAGGGTTCCCCTTTCTCCACAGCCTTGCCAACATCTGTTGTTGTTTGTCTTATGGATGGTGGCCATCCTTACTGGTGTGAGGTGATACCTCATTGTGGTTTTAATTTGCATTTCTCTGATAATTAGGGATGTGGACCATCTTTTCATGTGTCTGTTGGCCATCTGAATTTCTTTTTTGGAGAACTGTCTGCTCAGTTCCTCTGCCCATGTTTTAATTGGATTATTTGGTTTTTGTTTGTTGAGGGGGTGAGTTCTTTATATGTTTTGGATGTCAAGCCTTTATCGGATCTGTCATTTAAGAATATATTCTCCCATACTGTAGGATACCTTTTTATTCTATTGATGGTGTCTTTTGCTATACAGATGCTTTTCAGCTAAATATAGTCCCACTTGTTCATTTTTGCTTTTGTTTTCCTTGCCCGGGGAGATATGCTCAAGAAGAGGTCACTCATGTTTATGTCTAAGAGGTTTTTGCCTATGTTTTTTTCTAAGAGTTTTATGGTTTCATGACTTACATTCAGGTCTTTGATCCATTTCAAATTTACTTTTGTGCATGGGGTTAGACAATGGTCCAGTTTCATTCTCTTACATGTAGCTGTCCAGTTTTGCCAGCACCATCTGTTGAAGAGACTGTCATTTTCCCATTGTATGTCCATGGCTCCTTTATCAAATATTAATTGACCATATATGTTTGGGTTAATGTCTGGAGTCTCTAATCTGTTCCACTGGTCTGTGGGTCTGTTCTTGTGCCAGTACCAAATTGTCTTGATTACTATTGCTTTGTAGTAGAGCTTGAAGTTGGGGAGTGAGATCCCCCCTACTTTATTCTTCTTTCTCAGGATTGCTTTGGCTATTCGGGGTCTTTGGTGTTTCCATATGAATTTTTGAACTATTTGTTCCAGTTCGTTGAAGAATGTTGCTGGTGATTTGATAGGGATTGCATCAAATCTGTATATTGCTTTGGGCAGGATGGCCATTTTGACGATATTAATTCTTCCTAGCCAGGAGCATGGAATAAGTTTCCATTTGTTAGTGTCCTCTTTAATTTCTCTTAAGAGTGTCTTGTAGTTTTCAGGGTATAGGTCTTTCACTTCTTTGGTTAGGTTTATTCCTAGGTATTTTATTCTTTTAGATGCAATTGTGAATGCAGTTGTTTTCCTGATTTCTCTTTCTATTGGTTCATTGTTAGTGTATAGGAAAGCCACAGATTTCTGTGTGTTAATTTTGTATCCTGCAACTTTGCTGTATTCCAATATCAGTTCTAGTAGTTTTGGAGTGGAGTCTTTAGGGTTTTTTATGTACAATATCATGTCATCTGCAAATAGTGACAGTTTAACTTCTTCTTTACCAATCTGGATTCCTTGTATGTCTTTGTTTTGTCTGATTGCCATGGCTAGGACCTCCAGTACCATGTTGAATAACAGTGGGGAGAGTGGGCATCCCTGTCTTGTTCCCAATCTCAGAGGAAAAACTTTCAGCTTCTCGCTGTTCAGCATGATGTTAGCCGTGGGTTTATCATATACGGCCTTTATTTTGTTGAGGTACTTGCCCTCTATTCCCATTTTGCTGAGGGTTTTTATCATGAATGGATGTTGAATGTTGTCAAATGCTTTTTCAGCATCTGTGGAGATGATCATGTGGTTTTTGTCCTTCTTTTTTTGATGTGGTAGATGATGTTGATGGATTTTCGAATGTGTTATCATCCTTGCATCCCTGGGATGAATCCCACTTGGTCATGGTGTATGATCCTTTTGATGTATTTTTGAATTCGGTTTGCTAATATTTTGTTGAGTATTTTTCCATCTACGTTCATCAGGGATATTGGTCTGTAGTTTCCTTTTTTGGTGGGGTCTTTGCCTGGTTTTGGTATTAGGGTGATGTTGGCTTCATAGAATGAATTTGGGAATATTCCTTCCTCTTCTATTTTTTGGAAAACTTTAAGGAGAATGGGTATTGTCTTCTGTGTATGTCTGATAGAATTCTGAGGTAAATCCATCTGGCCCGGGGGTTTTGTTCTTTGGTAGTTTTTTGATTACCGCTTCAATTTCGTTGCTGGTAATTGGTCTGTTTAGATTTTCTGTTTCTTTTTGGGTCAGTCTTGGAAGGTTGTATTTTTCTAGGAAGTTGTCCATTTCTCCTAGGTTTCCCAGCTTGTTAGCATATAGGTTTTCATAGTAGTCTCTAATAATTCTTTATATTTCTGCGGGGTCCGTCGTGATTTTTCCTTTCTCGTTTCTGATTCTGTTGATTTGTGTTGACTCTCTTTTCCTCTTAATAAGTCTGGCCAGAGGCTTGTCTATTTTGTTTATTTTCTCGAAGAACCAGCTCTTGGTTTCATTGATTTTTGCTATTGTTTTATTCTTCTCAATTTTATTTATTTCTTCTCTGATCTTTATTATGTCCCTCCTTCTGCTGACCTTAGGCCTCATTTGTTCTTCTGTTTCCAATTTCGAAAATTGTGACATTAGACCATTCATTTGGGATTGTTCTTCCTTTTCTAAATATGCCTGGATTGCTATATACTTTCCTCTTAAGACTGCTTTTGCTGTATCCCACAGTAGTTGGGGCTTTGTGTTGTTGTTGTTATTTGTTTCCATATATTGCTGGATCTCCATTTTGATTTGGTCATTGATCCATTGATTATTTAGGAGCATGTTCTTAAGCCTCCATGTGTTTGTGAGCCTCTTTGCTTTCTTTGTACAATTTATTTCTAGTTTTATGCCTTTGTGGTCTGAAAAGTTGGTTGGTAGGATTTCAATCTTTTTTAATTTACTGAGGCTCTTTTTGTGGCCTAGTATGTGGTCTATTCTGGAGAATGTTCCATGTGCACTTGAGAAGAATGTGTATCCTGTTGCTTTTGGATGTAGAGTTCTGTAGATGTCTATTAGGTCCATCTGTTCTAGTGTGTTTTTCAGTGCCTCTGTGTCCTTACTTATTTTCTGTCTGTTGGATCTGTCCTTTGGAGTGAGTGGTGTGTTGAAGTCTCCCAGAATGAATGCATTGAATTCTATTTCCTCCTTTAATTCTGTTAGTATTTGTTTTACATATGTTGGTGCTCCTGTATTGGGTGCATATATATTTAGAATGGTTATATCCTCTTGTTGGACTGAGCCCCTTATCAGTATGTAATGTCCTTCTTTATCTTTTGTTACTTTCTATATTTTGAAGTCTATTTTGTCTGATACTAGTATTGCAACACCTACTTTTTTCTCTCTGTTATTTTCATGAAATATCTTTTTTCCATCCCTTGACTTTAAGTCTTTGCATGTCTTTGGGTTTGAGGTGAGTCTCTTGTAAGCAGCATATGGATGGGTCTTGCTTTTTTATCCATTCTATTACACTGTGTCTTTTGATTGGTGCATTCAGTCCTTTTACATTTAGGGTGATTATTGAAAGGTATGTACTTATTGCCATTGCAGGCTGTAGATTCTTGGTTACCAAAGGTTCAAGGGTAAATCCCTTACTATGTAATAGTCTAATTTAACTCACTTAAGATACTATTACAAACACAACCTAAAGGTTCTTTTTTTTCCCCTCCTTTTTCTTCCTTCTTCATTCTTTGTATATTATCAATCATATTCTGTACTCTTTGTCTGTCCCTTGGGTGACATCTATTTCCTTTGGAACACTTCCATCTATAGGAGTCCCTCCAAAAAGCACTGTAGAGGTGGTTTGTGGGAGGTAAATTCTCTCAAATTTTTCTTATCTAAAAATTGTTTAATCCCTCCTTCAAATTTAAATGATAACCTTGTTGGGTAGAATATTCTTGGTTCAAGGCCCCTCTGCTTCATTGCTTAAATATATCTTGCCACTCCGTTCTGGCCTGTAAGGTTTCTGTTGAGAAGTCTGATGATAGCCTGATGGGTTTTCCTTTGTATGTGATCTTTTCTGTCTCTCTAGCTGAGTTTAAAAGTCTGTCTTTATCCTTGGTCTTTGCCATTTTAATTATTATATGTCTTGATGTTGTCTTCCTTGGGTCCCTTGTGTTGAGAGATCTGTGCACCTCCATGGCCTGAGAGACTATCTCCTTCCCCATATTGGGGAAATTTTCAGCAATTACTTCCACAATGACACTTTCTGTCCCTTTTTCTCTCTCTCTTCTTCCTCTGGTACCCATATAATATGAATATTGTTCCATTTGGATTGCTCACACAGTTCTCTCAATATTCTTTCATTCTTAGAGATTCTTTTTTCTATCTGTACCTCAGCTTCTTTGTATTCCTCTTCTCTAATTTCTATTCCATTTACTGTCTCTTCTACTACATCTAATCTGCTTTTAAATCCCTCCATTGTGTGTTTCATTTCAGATATGGAATTTCTTAATGATTGAATCTCTGACTGAAATTCATCCCTGAGTTCTTGAATGTTTATCTGTACCTCCATAAGAATGTTTTTGATTTTTATTTTGAACTCTCTTTCAGGCAGATTGGTGTGTTCAGTTTCATTTGACCCTTTTTCTGGGTTTGTGAGATTTTAGTGTGAAGCATGTTCTTTTGACGTTTTGTATTTCTGTGTGGTGCCCACTAGTGCCCAGAAGCCCCAGTCTCTGGAGCTGGTCAGCCCCTATAGTAAGGCTGGGAGTCGTAGGGGTGTGGAGCTGATGCCTGGGGGGAGGAAAGAGCTTTTTCCTGCTTCCCGGCTGCAGTGCCTGTCTCCAATGTCAGAGCCAGTAGGCCAAGCACACAGGTGTAAGCCTCTGTGCTTTGCATCTCTAGCTGTTGTAGGCGGGGCCTCCCTCTGGCTGGCCTGATGCCAGCATAGTGACTGCAGTTTTGCCAACCTGTGTAGGCAGGATAGGAGGAAGGCGTAGCTGGCTGCATGTCACAGTGGGGGGCCTTGGAGCTGAGTAGGCAGCCAGGGGGATGGGGCACCTGAAGCCCCTCAAAGTTCCCAACCAGCTGGGCAGAGCACGCCCAGACAACCTTGTCCAGCTCTCCCTCTCCCATGCAGCAAGCTCCGTGCAAACCCTGCCCCTTCAGCAGCCCTCTCACTGCTAGGAAGCCTCTCAGACTGCCTGCCTTTCCCTTGTCCTGGTAGGGTGTGGATCCCCTCCTCCACAAATGGCCGCAATCTGTCTGTCAAGCACTCCACCTGAGCTCCCCAAAGTCCAGAGCACCACACAGTATAGGTTTCTGCTCCCAAAGCGGACCTCCGGGCTCGGTGTTCAGCAGCCCTAGGCTTCCACCCCTCCCCCACTCCGTTTCTCTTCCTCCCGCTGGTGAGCTGGGGTGGGGGAAGGGCTGGGTCCCACTCGATCAGCTTTCATACTTACCCTGTTCGGTGAGTTCTGCTCTGTTTGTGAGGTCTGTACGCAGTCTGGTTCAGCCTTCTTTCTTGTTGCTCTTTTAGGGTTAGTTGTAGCAATTAACTACATTTTCATACTGTTTGTGGTTTTAGGAGTTCTCCGTCTCACTTCTCACGCCGCCTTCTTGAATCCAGAGTCAGTTCTCTCCTTCTTATGATTTAACATCTTTTCCTCCCTCCATTGCTCTCTCCTTCTCTCCTTCCTTCCTTCTTCTTTTTTTTTTCCCCTCCTTTTTCCCTCTTCCTCTCTCCCTCCTTTCTTTCCTTTAGCCCTTCTTTATTCAGGTCACCCATCCTAGGTCAGGGCTCTTTGTACCTAGATATTTTCCTCAAAATCGAGTTCCCATTTGCAACACTTTCAGGACTACATGTGGAGAATCTTTTCTGTGTTCCTGTAAACTAGAAATAGCAACATAATTCACTGAAAGCTTCAGGCTGTGTAGTTTAAGCCATGGTGGCTAAACGATACTAAATACTGAGAGGCTTGATTTGCTAAAAACATCTTCTTTGGGAAATGATTGATTTGCTTATTTTTATAAAACAGTCACTATGTGAATATCTCCATTCTCAGAGGCAAGTCTATTTTAGTCACCTCAGTTTTTATTAATAGAGAATCTAATGCTATATTGGGTTGTGTAAATATGGATTTTATAAAGGTTATTTTTACAATAGATAGCAATCAACCAGGAGACTTTGATAAAAGAGTACAGACTTCAGCTATAACAGGAATGTGTTCTGCAGATTTTGTATACAACATGGTAACTATAGTAATAGTACTGTATTGTATACTTAAAATTCTCAGAGTTGATCTTAAATGTTCTCACCACACACATGTAACACTGAAGTGATGAATGTGAAGTGATGAATGATTGTGGTACTTATTTCACAGTGTAGCGGTATACACAAATCATCATGTTGTACATCTTCAGTATACACAATTTTTTTTTGTCAACTACACCTCAGGAAAGCTGGGAAAGAATTTACCAATGTAAAAGAAGCAGATAGGTTTTGTATGGATAACTGTGTTCAAAGATCTGAACGGGTAAAAAAAAAAATATTCTGGAATAACTCTGAGTTAAGAGGCCGCTATTGAAGGTGAGTATTCTTTATTCAACAAAAAGAGCTGGAAAAAGCATTTGAGTAATTTGACCTGGGACACCTAGAGAGAGAGAACAATATGAAGAGTATAGGTAGATACACACACCATATACTCATGTACACACACACACACACACACACACACATCAGGAAAGTGTAGAGGAGAAAGGGTGAGTTGTCTGTTGCTAAGGAGAATAGTTTCAGCCTCAGTCTGGACAAACCTACCAGAATCTCCAGGACTTCCTAAAAAAACAGAAATTCATACAAACAGAATTCGCTCAAATGACCTAGGTGTGGTCACTAGGATGAGAATTTAGACATTTCCCTCTAACTTGGCTTATCCCCATGTTCTTCACTTAGAAAATCAGGTAAATTTCTGTATCTTAAATACAAGCTGAACATTAGATGAAATCACCAGTTTACTCTACAGATGAGAGAATTCAGACTTCAGACATGACTTTATTTTGCCTGCCCTAAGAGACCTTACCTGAAAAATAAGGCAGATTTCTGTATGCTAAATACAAACTGAATTTTTAATGAAATCAGCAAATATAAAGGAGAGAATAAGTTGCTGGGGTTCTAAGGCTTCAGTGATGATGGTGATTACATATATTTTTTTTAATGACTGAGGTGATGATGTGAGGGAAGGTCACCAGCAGTTATGGTGGGCCTGGAAGGAGAGCTTCTGTTGACCATGGCTTCAATCATTCATTAGAGAAACAGAACTGGCAGAAAATGCAAAAACATTTATTCACTTTTTTGCTGAGTGGTACTTTCTGGATTTTTAGAATAATCTGTTTCCATCTTGGACTTCCTTATTTCTTGATGTTATTCAAGGTCAGTTTACCAATAAAGATTAAAAATGTATGAGTTCATTCAATTGCAGATCCAGAATTTTTCCTTCACTAATGTATTTTTTTTTTTTTTTTTAGTACAGCTAACACAAGAAACTATTCTTGGCTGGCATGGGATGAGAAAAATTTGATATTTTTTATTAGGACTTTTAAGCTGTTATGTTACTATAAGATTTTATTTTCTTAAAATTTGCAAATCCTTTCATTTAGCACCAGCAAGAGTAGCCATATTCCTGTTACTGTGGTTTAAATCATAGAATAAATAGAAAAGGACATTTGGAAATTTTAAAAGTCCAGAAATATATAGTCAGTTACACGATCCTATGTATATTAATATTTTCTATTCCTTTTTCTATCTCCCATGCATCCTCAAAATGAACTTAAAATATTTCATGTGTGTAGGAAAAAAATGAGGCACAAAGTGAATTTTTGTGGATGCTCCTTGCTTATTCACGTTTTGTACCAGAGTCGTAACTCCCTGGCCCAGCAGCCCTGCCTATGTTGTTGAAGCACCACAGTGGCTTGACAACATTTGTTGCTGTGCGTTCTTTCGGTTTTATGCAGACATCATTCTCTCAGGCATTCATTATCGTTATAATGAAAATAAGCATCATTTAAAAGCTAAAGCTCCAGGAGTTTCATTTGATCAGAAATCCCTCAGTAGCAACTTCACCTGGGTTGTGGAAGTTGACTTAGTATGAAAACTTGTTTCTGCTCCTCAGCCCCTGTGACCTGCCTATGTTCTAAATGGAACATTCAATTACTATTATTCTTCCTATTTTCTAACCTTGCCCATTGTGAGCCCTTCAATATGAATAAAAAGCCCAGTGTTCCAAAGAGGAAATAATGAGTGTGAAATGTATCCATCAAGTATAATGTAATTGCCTGGCCAGCTATAGGCACAGAAAAAGAACAACTCCCTGCCGTGCACACTTGTCTGAGAAAAGAGTTGCTGATGTCTTTTAGTATTTTCGCCATGGGAGCTTATTTCCTTTCTCTCCATCCACAGCATTTCTACCATCCACATTCTTAGAGAAAGAAAAGAAGATCAAAACAGACAAGTGTGAAATGCAATCACAAACTGCATCTTGAAATCTATACTACATAGAGGCTAAGAAGGCAGAGGTTCTGTGGATGCCTATAAAAGTTCCATGTCAGAGGGTGAGCATATATTCCTGACACTTCTGCTGCAGCCAGGAGGATTCTACCCATCAACTTCAGGCATCAAAACTGCAGGCCTTTCTCTGATCTCAGTAAGATGATGGGAGGCAGCTTATAAAATATAATTGGCAGCTTAGTCTGAGGGCTAAACACAGCAGTTTGCAATCCTATGTAACCCTGAAGTTTATGAGTATTTGTCGACCTGTGTTAGGTTACATGAGAACACGGGTCACAATTAAATGTCCTGAACAAAACAAGTGAGCCTCACAGCTTTCCCAAACTTCATTCTTCCTCCAGTGTTATCTGTCTGAGTGAATGGAGACCCCAGTAGCAACCTAGAAACCAATCATAACTTTTCCTTGTCATTTTTCTCACATTTTAACTACAAATTCCATCATAATTAACTTAGCTATTCACTCTGCTCAATCCCACTGGCTAGTTTATACCACCAACATTTCTTGCCTGGATTCCTAAACTGTCCTCAGAATGATCTTCCTAGCTTTAGTTTTGGTTCCTTCTAATGTAAACTCTACAGTGCAGCCAGAATGATCTTTCTGAAAGGCAGAAATATTAATAATCCTCAGTGTTGCTATTGTCCTCAAAAGCCAATACTCCTTAATTTTGGTTTGCAATGCACTGCAATGTTTGTTCTCTCCTTACATCCCCGTTCTTATCTTTTGCCAGTCCCCCTTGCTCTGTATTATGCTAAATACCCACTGGCTTTCTACCTTCACTGCATTTTGACATGTGGTTCCCTTTTCCTGCAATTCATTCTTGCCTTACTGGCTTCCTCCAATTTTAGGTCTCAGTCTTCCCTGTTTCTTAGACTTCATTAGGCAACTGTGCATCTACCCCTTTATTTCCTCTCTTACCACCCTCATTATCTGTGTTGGATTTCCTGTAGGTGTTTCTTTCCCATGAGAATGGAAACTCTGCAATGGCCCTGAGGGCAGGAGGGCTACTTCAGGTTTTGTTTACTATCACATATCCATAAAGCTTGTTGAATGAAAGGATAAATTGACTTTTCTACACCCTCTGAGATCCAGGACTATAAATATTCAGCTGAGAAGTGAGTTTTCCTCTCTTGGCCTACCTGGGGACTGAGAGATTGGTCACTAAGACAAAGTGCATGAGAGAATGTTTCTGTATATCCCCCAAAGAGAAGAAATAGGGGGACTGCTTGTCCACAGACAAGACTAGGCTACTTTTGGGAACATTGCCCCCTTACTGTCTTTGCTCTCAAAGCTTCAAATGGGGGAGAGTGGTGAACGTGGGATAGGAAATTTAATTGCAGCCTGATGTAAGCAAAGAAGACTCGGTAGAGTTAGGATAAATTAGCAGTTCATAGTCCTGACACAGAAACCCAACATTCAGGAAGCCTGAAAGAATGCAGGGTTAGCAGAACTGAAAACATCGAATCTTCTTTTACATTCTCTCTCCCATGTTCAATCTTTTTAAAATCCCTGATCCTGTTCTTCTCCCCTCCTCTCCTTGCCTGTCCTGTCCTTTTCTCTCCCTTCCTCCCTCCCTCCCTTCCATGAGCACATAGTCATTGTGAGCCTACAATACACCAAGTACAGTTCTAGGTGTTGAGGATACAGTGGTGATGAAGTAAGAAAAATCAGCAATCACAGAACTCATATTTTAGTTGAGAAACTGATAATAAATGTAAAATATAATGTCAGGTGGTGATAAGTGCTATGAAGGAAAATAAAGCAGAACAAGACAAAAATATTGACTAGATATGGGGATGAGGGGGAGAATGGGGCAAATAGACTATTCTAGACCTGGGGGTCAAAACAGACTCTCTGGGATGATGTCAAAGAGAAACTGCACTGGACAGGATTAAATAGGCTAGGGAGACTTTATTCAGAACTATTGCAATGGGATCAAGACTAATGCAATAAAGGAAAGAAACTGAGCTCAACTCTGCTGAAACAAAAAGGTAGGAGAATTTTTAAGCATTAGGATAAGCTAATGGAAAAGTACTGGAGGATGGTTGGGTAGGTGGTCAAGTGGTTTAGCAATCTGTCAGCTAATTTCCCCTTATAGAAGTCAGGCTTCTGCCCTCCCACAGAGACTGGGAGGTAGTGGTGCTATCTTGCTTGATGATTACATATCAAAAGGATGGCTCCCAGGTTCTTGAGAAACACATTCCGGTAAAACTGACAAGAGGCAGGAAGAAGATTTACATCTCAAATGAGAGAAGGAAGATACAGTTGCAAGTTTTCTAAAATAAATATTCTTAAAAAAGGGAGGTCAGGGACCGGTAGCCAAGAGGAAATCCATGTAAAGTGTAGTCAAGCTGAGGGAATGGAGTCCTGAACAGATGTTGAGCATGAGCACTGTAGGCTGAGAGGGAAGAGCAAGTGCAAAGGGAACCGCAGAGCATTAAGTTGGAGGAGCAATCCCAAAAGGCCAGTACGTCTCTAGCGGAGTGAACAGGGAGGGAGATGGGCTGGAGGTGAGGCCAGAGAGCTGGGCCAAGGCCAGACCATAGAGGACTTCTCAGGGAAAAGCTAGGAGGTTATTATGAGGACTCTGGGAAGCCACTGGAGGGTTTAAGAGAGAGCATTTCATCAGGTACATGTAAGAGGACGTCTCAGGCTGCTGTATGATAAATGAGTTCAGGAGTTGGAGGGGGAGATCAGGAAGACTAGTTAGAAGGCTGATGCAATAATCGGGGCATGAATCTTAGACTAGGTGGTAGTAGAGATAGGGATGCTGGACATACGAAGACGTATATTTCTTGCCGAAGAAACGGACAGGAGATAAAAGTAGGAGGAAAAGGCTTGAATTTTTTATAGTGAGTGACTAGGTGAATATTGGTGGTACAAGAGGTTAGAGAAGCTTGAGTGAAAGAGCAGGCTTGGATGTTTGCAAGGAATATAAAATCAGAAGTTGAGCAGTGGCTAAAGTACATTCGAGCAGCCAAGTAAGTATGTTGCCTGGGCAGTTGCATATATTACCCTGTAGCTCAAGGGAGGTGTGAGAGATGGCAAGAGTTATTGGGAGTCACTGGAGTGTAGCTGGTACTTACAGAGAGACCAGATTTCCTTCAGGGTATGAAGGTGAGAAGAAAAAGAGAACATTTATTTTGTAAATTTACTCTTACATGACAGGACTCTATTTACTGACTCATCCCAGTATATTTTTAAAAATCCATTTGGATTAATAGCTATTCACTTTTTCTTTCAGTAAGCCTTCCTTCGGATGCATCCAAGGTTGAATTATAGACTAACCACATGCCTTAAGGTAACCACAAAGCAAGTGTCTTAGTCTGTTGAGGCTGGTATTATAAAATACCCTAGATTACATGGCTGCTGAGCAATAGAAATTTACTTCTCATAGTCCTGGAGGCTGAACGTCTGAGATCAGGGTGCCAGCATGCTCAGGTTCTGGTGTGAGCCCTCTGCCCAGGTGCCTGCCCACCTCTCACTGTGTCTTCACATGGTGGCAAGCAGAGAGGAAGCAAGCTCTCCTGTGACCTAAAAGGGTGCTAATCTCAATCAGGACTGCTTCATCCTCATGACCTCTCCTAATCCTAACCACATCCCGAAGGCCCTACCTCATGATATACATCACAGCAGGTGGGGAGGCTTCAGTTGTTGGCTGGGACACAGATATTCAGTCCCTAACAGCAAGGGTGCTGAATATGTTCAAAAGGATGCATTTAATATATTTTGTTTAGCTTTTTCAGTGTCACTGTGCAATTTAATATTTTTTAGAATATGCACATGCATGGGGTAGAAGACACTATGATTTTCCATTTTAATGCAGTCTTGACCAGGCTCTGAATTCAGTACTGGCCTCTATAAGAAACAAATGTCAGTTCACCCTGTTCATTTTTTTAGATGTGTTTTTGAATCTGTTCTTAGCATTAAATGAAACAAAAGTAACTAAGTATAAATGAATAATGACACTCACTCTGCAGTAACTGGTGGTGCTTTTACTTCTTTATTAACTCTAATCAGTGGTGGATGAAACTCAAGGGATTATATAAACCAAGGAAACCCAGATGAGCCACACAAAGAGAACATTTCTAGGTGGCACTTAATTATTCTGCCCTTAGATATTTCTTATTTTTAAGCTTTTTTACACAATTATTGAGAAGTTGTCAAATGCAAGGTCAGATAGGAATATTGAGTTTCCATTATGTGCTTGGCCTGTTTTAAGTGTTTGCACTGTAACTTGTTTATAAAGTAGGTAAAAGTCTTTGCTCTTATGGAAGCACACAGACAATAAATAAAATGAACAAGTGAAATTTGCATGCTAAAAGGTAGTAAACACTATGGATAAACACAAAACAGTGTCAGGGGAATGCAGAGTGCTGAGCTGTTGGAAGGTTTGCAATTGTAAATAGGATGATTGGGGAAGACCTCACTGAAGGGTTGTTTGAGCAAAGGTGTGAGGGAAGTAAGGGAGCTAGTCATGTAGACACACCTAAAAACATCAGACTGAAAGGTGGAGGGAAAAGGGAATGCAGAAATGTTGAAGCTGAAACTTTGCTGGCATGTTTGAGGACTAGCAGGAGAACAGCATGTCTGGAGTGAAGGGGACAGAGAGGGTAGTGGGAAATGAGGTCAGAGAAATAGTGAGGAACAGATCACATAAAGCCTTTAAACTATTGCTGTGATTTGGTGTTAAACTGAGGGAAAACCACTGGAGGCTTTTAAGCAAGGGAATAACACAAACTGACACACAATCTGAAGGGGTCATTTTGGCTGCCATGTATAGAACAGACATGGAGAAGCAGGGGGAAGAGGGAAAGCAAGGAGAACCATCAGAGGCTGTCGCAGTAATGCAGGTGAGGTGACAGTTAGCAGTGATGGTGGACCACAGGGTCAGCAGTGGAGGTGAGACTTGATCAGAAATATTTTGGAAGTACAGCCGGTAAGACTTGCTAAGGGGTTATATGTGGATTGTAAGAGAAAGGAGTCAAGGATGGTCAAGGTTTTTGGCCAATAGAATTAGAAGAACGATGTTGCCATCTATGGAGATATTAAAGACTGTAGGAGGTATAGGTTTAAGGATGAAGATCAAGAATTTGTTTTAGGACATTTTAAGTTTGATATGCCGACTAGAGGTCCAGGTGGCATTATCAAGAAGGCAGATAGATATATGGTCCTGGGGTTCAGAGCTGAGGTCTGGGGGTATCTGGGATTCATCTACCTCTACCTGGTATTTAAAAGAACGAATTTAAGTAGACAAATTGTCTAAGTACTAAAGCCAGGGGTACTCCATCCATGTTTAGAGGTTAGAAAGATGAGGAACCAGCAAAGGAGAGTGAAAAGCAGTGACATAAGGAAAATACTCAGCAAAGTGGTGTCCTGGAACCCAAGTGAAAGAAGCATTTGAAGGAGTGATCATCCACGTTCAACAACAATGCAGAGGACTGAGAATGGATCATGACATTTCGCAACCACATTGTGAACTTGAGCAAGAAATCTCAGAGGAATGGTGGGGTAGAAGCCTAGATTTAAAAGGTAATTGGAGGAGAGGATGTCTTGGCACTTGTGAATATACTTCTTTAAAGAATTTTATTATAAAGGAGAACAGATACGAGAGTTCTTAACTAGAAGTGAGTCAGTAGGGATTTGTTTGTCACTTTTAATGTTAATGACTGCAAACTTATTATCAAGGAGAGGTGGGCATATTAGTGTAATAGGAGAGAGGGTGGGGGAAGGGAGAGGCGCTAGACTCATGTAGTGGCGGATCAGGCCTGGGAGTCAGTGCTCAGGTGGACTTAGTGCTTAGCTGGGACCAGGCCTGAGAGTCTCTCTCCCCCACTTCTTATCTGTATTCCTACTATATCCTCCTCATACATGAATACCTCTTGATGAAAAATGATTTAAGGTGTCCTAATGAGATTTTAAAATGTGAGCACATTAGAATTGGAATATTTTTTAAAAATGGGAAAAAAAATACCAGGAGCTTATGTTCTTCCACAGTAAAATGAGAGTAGAAATAAACTTAGGATCTAAGATCCCTGAAAGTATTACATTTCTACTAATTTTTAATGTATCAATTTAATATCTTTATCTCCTGTGCACTATTAATTCAAAGATGACTACCTTTTTTGTAAGTTTAACTCAAATATGTAATGCTTAACTCCATTATTTATTTATTTATTTTTAAAATGTAGGACACACTATCCATTTTCACAACACTCAGGATAAATACTTCTGATATTCCATCATGGTACAGCTTACATATGATTTTAAGAACATTTATTAGGGATAGCTTTACATAGGATATAAAACCTTTTTTGCATCAATGCATTTTTCTGAATAAACTGCACTATACCAAATGGTGAGAGCTACATACCTGAACCGTGCATAAAAAAATAACTGCACACGGAACTTTTAAAAAATCTCTTAATGTTTTCATTCCATTATTTTTTTTAACTCTCCAGGAAAATGAAGCTAGTGTGCATAATATTGGATTCCATGTTCCTTTGCAAACTGGAGTGTATGTATGAATTGTTTATGGTATGCTAAAAATCTAAAGTAGATGTATCTTTATCATCCTTCTCATCCTTTAACTGTCCTAAGTGGTCCCTCTGGAGATCTTTCTCAATCTGTGTTTTTTTTTTTTTTTTGGCCATAATGAGCTGTGAATCCTATTATGCTCTCTTAAAAATGATTTTACTTTATGTGAATTTTCTTTCAAACTTAAGACTTCCTTAATTTACTACAATCACCAGCAAAGAAAAAAATCAATTTAATATTTCATTTGTGACAGCTCAGAGGATTCTCACCCACATGTAGGATGTGTGTGACCCTGACGGGGTCTCTGGCCGGTGGCCGGGGGCTGCCAAGCCTTCTGACCCCGTGGAGGTGCTTGCAGCACAGCACCAAGGCTCTTGGCTCTTTCAGGCCTGAAGATGCAAGAGCTTCAGTTTATTTTTGTCAGCCCAGCATATAAACGCCGAATACCTTGTGTGACCATTCCCAGACTGGACTAGACATTGGGACTGGTTCTTAAAATGTGTTCTGCATCACTTAAAATATGTTCAGTGATCTCCCATTAACAACCAAATCAAATCAAACCAACCAAAACACTCTAAAATTTATGTCAGTCTCTTTATCCCCTTCAAAGCCAGCGTCCCTCCCCACACACTGTGCTGAAATGGTTTCATTCATCATTGCTCTCTAAATTGCCAAATCCAGTGAAGATTCTTCTATCCTTTTTTCTCATATAAGCTAGGCAGTTGATTCTGTTGGTCCGAACACATCTAGCCAAACTCTTCTCCTCTTTGCTGTCACAATATTAGTAGTTTTATTCCTGTGTTTGCACCTTCTCCATTTCCCCCTAATTTGGCCTTTGCGTAAATAGTGACATTGAGAATTCAGAACTCCTTCTAACTTGTCACAAGAGTGACCTTAGAAATGCTGAGTGAGGTCATAAGAACTAAAACTTTAATCAGCTCATATTTTAATGAATTTAGAACTTGTGGTTATAACAGGGCAAATATGAAAATAATTGAGAAGAAAATAAAGAAATAGATCAGGAGAAACTAAACATGTGGTGTGGTGAGTATGGGGTTTTAGGCCCTAACATGACATTAATAATATGCTTGGCCAGTGGCTTGGGCTGTTGGATCCCCATCTCCTTAAATTTTGGAATTCATGGTATAACAGCTATTAAATATTGGCCAGAGTATATCCTTGGTGAGCTGAGATGATAAATATCTCCTAATGAGAAAGTCTTATTCAACTTTGGAAATATATAGAATTAAGAATAGGAATGTTTAAGAAGATCAAAAGCTGTATGTATTTGGATGTTAAAGAATGTATAATATTTAGTATTTTATATTACTTATAGTATTTAAGAAAATTTTTCATATGCATTATAGGCTGACCTTAAAATTGCTATTTAAAATGGATGAATAACTATTTTAACTTGTGATTTTAAGTTGAAAGTTGCAATAGAAGTTGGGCTTGGGTTATTCACTATTTATTCTAAATCTGTTCTACAGTATAAAAGCTAGAAAGCTAAAAGTACATTTTCCAGATTCCCTTGAAGCTATGGTTCTACATGTAAATCAGATGCCCTTGAGTAAGACAGATTGATAATTGAGTAACCTGGGGTTAAGGGGCACTGACTATGCAGTCACAGGATGTAGCAGGAGCAACGTGGCTCTGAAGTCAATAGCTATCGAGGCAACTTCCTGATTCAGAGGTGGTAGCTTCCTAATTTGGCATCTTGCTAATGGTGTGGCTTCCTTCAGGCATCAACACTGGGCAACACCTTCCTGGTTCCGCACCAACCATGTACAACAGAAGCCCCAGTAGCCTGTTTTTTTGATTCTCCTGTATCTTTGAGCAGCTCTCCTCTGCATCTGGAAGGCCTTTCCTTTCTCCTCCTGAATCACATAAGCTTGGCTTTCCAGCCTCTGTCACTGTAGTGGAAGGTTTCCCTAGCACCCTCCACCCTTACACCCTGTTGTTCTTACTGTCTGTTAGGTCATCTTCTTTATTTCAGATTACTGAGTGGCACTCTATTACACTTACTGGCTTATTTGTCTAGTTCTTCACTATATAGTAAGAGCCTTATGGACAAATGCTGTTTTTGCATGCATTTTAACGATGAAACCCTAGACCCAAACATGGTATTTGGCACATAGTAGGCACTCAATACACAAATATATAAAGTAATGAATAAATGAATGTCTGAGTGCCAGTGAGAGCCTTCGAATGGCAATTTGGACTTTCCATTACAGTAACTATTTCTAAATACATATGTGAAACTGCTCCCTAAAGGAGAAGCCTAATTACTCTGTAATTTGAGAAAGTAGCAATTTCATCCACTCTTATACACAGCTTTCATGAATATCAGGCCCACAAAGCACCATCGAATTCCCTAATTCTTTCTTTTCTGATAAAAGCCCATTAGCTGACAAGAGGGCTGCTGTCAGGCTGTTTTGGGGTGAGGCACACACTTCCCGACCAAATATTTTAAAAGGGCATATACATAACTGGACTAAAATGATGAGGCAGATTGGTTTCCTTAGTAGCTTTTACCTCTGTAATTGTTCAATTATGACCAAAGGAGAGACTGAATATGGACTCTGGAAGAATTTCTTCAAGTGTTAGAATCAGAATATAAGCATTTTAAGATTATTGCACACTGATGAAAGAACTTTTTTCATTCCTAGGCCTTTAACATGTGATTTTGGCAATGGTTGTAAGTTTCTTTACATTAACAGCATTGTCACAGGGGAAGCAGGAACCTGTAATACAAAGAAAATTTTGGTATTTGTGTCTGCTAATGACAATACCTGGTAAACTGAGTATAACTGGCTTTTAAAATCTGAATTGATTAAGCTTATTTATGTCTTCCAAACATCTAACTGCATAGGTAAAGATAACTGGTAACCTTTTCTTTTTCTGATTAAATTGAAAAAATATACCAAATTGTAGATCATTAATGAAAAAAACAAGAAGCAGATAAAATAGCAGTATACTCTTATTTCATCTATATAGTCAAGTTGAGGAAACTTTTGACCTAATATAGTTGCTATAGTGCAATGAAAATCTTATTTTCAACTTAAAATATCTTTCATTTTGTGTTTCTCAACTGACTGTTATTAGATATATGTTCCCCATCAACAAAATACAGGACCCAGCCTCTCATTCAGTATCCGCTAGTTATAGCTGGGAATCCTCTCGCAGTTCTCTCATTCTGAATGGCACATGTTGCTCCTAACATAGCTCATTCATTCAATAAATACATATTGTTGTGCCAATTCTGCACTAAACACTACTGTAGGTACTGAGGAGCCAATGGTAAAAAAAAACAGACATGGCACTGGTACTGACTTTGTCTGAGTTTATAGTTGGTGGCTGGAAAGGGATACATACAAGTTATATTAAACCATACTTCTTGTACGATATTGTGCAAATTATGTTTCTTATAAACCTAAACAGAAACAACTACTATGACTCCCAGTAGACTGTGAGGTTTAAGTAGAAGTTTGCCATAGAATTAGATGTTGCTATTTTTCTATAAATTTTAGAATAAAATAATATTTATGATGGCCAACTATAGGCCAGGAATTCCTCAATACAGGCAAAGTTGTCCTTATGTTACAGATAAGGAAACAGATGATAAGTGATTTACCTAAAGTCAGATCAGTAATAAGTATCATTGGAATGAGAAATGAAGTCATTTGATACAATGTCCTCCATTTCTTGTACTTCATTTCATCAGAAGATTGGTATTCACACGTCTACAGTCAGTGTCCTCAAGGAAGTGGATGACATTCAGAAGGTTTGGTTCCTGCTCTTATCCACCAATATGGACTTATTTTCATGTGATTTACCGACTATTCTCTCAAAATTTCTTTTAAAGCATTTCTTAGATTAATATGAATGAGTGAATGAACAAATGAATGAATGCCCCTCATTTAAGCTGCTGTAAATTGGCAAAAATATTTGCGAGCTAGCCAATGTTTTGCTTTCATAGAAGGACGCATAGACTCCTATGATAATTTTCTAAAACATCTGAAAAAAATACCTAAACAAAGGCTTCAGAATGTTGGTTGGTTTATTCAGTATTGTCTCCAAGGAAACTCCTTCTCTCTTTTCTCTGTAACCTAAGAATTATTGTGTAGGAGGGATCCTGTGAAAGTACCTGTTAAATTATGTTAAATATTCATTTGCTCATTTTAGCATCTGGATAAAGACTTTTTTACACTTTGGAAGACAAATATCCAAAAGAAACTTTAATTGACTTGGTGAACTATCTTTTTCCCAACAAGAAGGATAAATAAACTGGGATCATATATTTTCTCATATTGCAAAAGCATAAAGAATACTATAAAGGGAAATCAAAGTAGTAATGGATCGGTAGAACTGCTGAGATAGTTGTAATATTTTTTTCAAACACTTTACCATAGCAATATTGATTTTCTATACATATGTATGCAGAAATATACAGGTGTTTACAATCTTGGTATACTTTGTAATGAATTTTAAAGGTGTTACAAACAGCAGCAACCCATGAGTGATTAGCATTAAAATGCCAGGTGGATAGAAGGTACGATGAAACAGCAAATTATACTTTTTAATAAGTACATTCATTGTTCTTCTAAAAGAGATTATTGTATTCAGTGACAGGCAATTCTGTAGTGATGAATTATTGTTTAAAACCTTTCTCAATGATATTTTTGGTAAGCAGTTAACAACTGCTCAGCTAATTTTTATGTATGCATTTAAAAGTCTTTGCTTTAGTTAAATTTCTCACCAGGATACCTGATAAATGTTTTTGATAGTATATGTACCTTTCCCAACTTAATAGTTTTCCAAAACAGCATAATTTTCCAAACCATGAAAATGGAACATAATATGAAGAAATGGCAAGTTTGGGGGCATAATCTTGGGTGTTATACCTGTTGCTCTTTTTAACAAGAAGCACTAATTACCATCTAGAATTCCATTGTTCTCTTGTCTTCAAATGATGGAACATTTGCCACAGTCCCTCAACCTGTGATTAACCCAAGGGCCAAATTCCTGTCTTATTTGGTGCCTCCTTCTATCTTCATGGCTTTAAAATCAAGGAAACTTCTTCTTGTCCTATACATTTTTGTTTAAACCCCCAATGTAAATTAAGCATAAGAGAAAATGAGCTTACTTATTTTCAAATTGGAACAAATGAAAGTATACAAAATATTGAAGTTTTGTGCTTTAAATTTTTTACTCTCATTTTAATTGTTAAAACATCTCAGGGTTCTGCAATATATTATCAGTAATTGTTACAGTTTTCTGACTGGTAGTTTTAGGATTAGTTACTCATACAAATTGTTTTTAAGTTTGTTGTCTTTGTTTTGTGTGAAAAACATCTGATGACAAATAGGTGAAGTCACAGATAACCTAGTTACTGAAAACAGTTTCCTTCAAAGACCTGAAAGATAAACTTTGGATATCTTTTTGCTTTTGAGAGCTGTTCAGTCAATAAGAAGCTCCAAACGAAGTGCAGCTATCCAGAAGTGGGGCAGGGCCCTATGTGTTTTTTCCAGATGCAGCAGGGAGAGAGATGAGGATCAGTAGGAAGGCAGGAAGGTTAGATAAAAGCTAAACTGTTTTACTTAAAATCTCTCCTCCAGCTGCACTGAAATTTTTAAATATAACTCCATATTCTTGGATGAATCATACTGCCTGTCCTCTCATTCATATCAGATGGTTTAAACTTAACTCTTTGTATTACTGCTTGTCTTGTCAATGGGCTTCAGCCCCAGGCAAGTTAACTAGGATTCAATGTGACCAAAGAAATGACAGTAGAACGTTCTTGGGGTGAAAGGGTTATACCCAACTTTATTTCCATGGTGGCAGATCAATCACTAAAATCTCGTTCACTCAGAGTGAGTCTTCATGCAGTAAGCCAGTCTCTGCCTCTGGGCCTCTCTGTCGCTGCAGCTGTCTTAGTCTCTGCTCTCCTGCAGCCTTGCAGCTGTGCCACCATGTCACCCAGAGTACTGGGTGGAGCTCTTTTTATAGAGTCAATAATGATGTATTGCCCACACGTGTGTAGTAGCTAGGCAACCAGGACCAGGTGAGAATCCTGGCCACAGAAACCTTCATTTTATCCACACTTCTCTTGTAAAGATTTCATTATTCATCTTTGGGTGATTTCTATCTTGAGTTAAACACAGGACAATAGTAATTATGCCTTTAATAAGACCTTTTTTGACATGTAGTTTTAAACAATAATGGCTCATCTCAATTACCGATACCTGGGAAAAGTTTACACCTTTCTGTCCTCATATATCCCACCAATACCTTTACATTTATATGTATTCACAGCTTCCCTCTCCTGCAGAGGGAGTTCCTGGAGCAAGGACTGTTCTGTAGCTTTAGTAAATTAATAGTCTAATAAGGAATAAGGAAAAAATGAAAGACCGAATAGTCTTTGTTATCTGCACACACAGTGTCCAATTTTCTTACTATTCTTTTATGCATTAAAAGTCAGTAAATTATCACCCACATAAAAAAGGGATGAGTAACTACAAAAAGGGTTCTGCTTAGAGATATAGTTCTGTATAACTGTGTTTACCTTCAAAGATTCAGGTCTTGTGTGAGGATTACTTGTTTATCTCTTGGCTGGTAAGGATTTCTTTTTTCAGTCCTTCTAGAAGTAGTTTGGACTCATCAATCTGTGGATTGTGTTTCACCTGGAAATACATGGAAATAAAGTGTGAAATTGTCTGTGATCCACTGAACTGTTTTTTTTTCAGTGCTGCTCACTCTGGAGGAGAGCTGCTTCCTTTTCTCCCCTGTAGAACCTTTACTGAGATCCAGAACGGGATTGGAAAATCCATTTTCCTTATTTCCTTCAAGCCTCATCTTTTAGGGGCCTGTATGGGTTGGTCTGTTTAAATAAGCTCTCTCTGACAAAATAGTGCCTGAGGCCAACTGGTTAGCGGGTAGGTTGTAGGCTATAGCTATTCACTGTAGACAATAGTAACAACAGCAGTTCAGATAATGATATTTTCTTGTCTGTTTGGGACCATATCTTTCATAGTATCAGTGCAAAAATTGCATTGGACAAAATTAAACAAGCAAGGGAGACTTTATACTGGTTATTACAATAGGAAAGAGGAACTGAACTCAACTCCCCTGAACAAAAGGTGTGAGTGTTTTTAAGCCCTAGAGTGAATCTGAAGGATGTTAGGAAGATGGATCAATGGGATGTGTATATAACTCTGAGTTATTTCTGAACTACAGATGTTTTCCTTTGTGATTAGATCATCTGTGTTGACTGATTGGTGTCCATCTAAGTTAGGCTACTACCCTCCCACAGAAGCTGGGAGATAGAGGCACTGTCTTCCTTGATTATTACATTTCAGAGAGTTGACTCCTAGGTCTTGGAAAGACATTTCTGAGTTATAAAACTAGCAAGAAGATTTTTAATGGATTTATATCTCATGGGTAGAAAAAGAGTTTACGATTACAAGCTGAGAGTGGTCAGCTTTAAGACTGATATATGGTAACATGAGGAATATCCTGTATGAGGGCACACTGTCCCAATTGTCCACCATTTGAACCCACCTATTTCTTTTGAGGAATGTAAACAGAAAACATAAACATAGAAAAAAGTCATTAGTTTTTGCCTAGAGACACTAAGGAAAGGTAATAGGAACCTTTCTGAAAACATTTCTGCTCATCAAACTTAAGAGACATAAGCCAGGGAAAGAACAGACTGGAGAGAAGAGAAAGACTTTCCATTTGATGTGACTAATAAATTAGCAAAATCTGTGATTTACCTTATGGAAGGAACAAGTAATTGGAGGAGCTAAGAAGAGTGCTTGTGCTGAAAATAACCACAGCGTCAGTGCTAAGGATCTGAGAGAGGAGGAGAAGCTACAGGGACAAGTGGTCTCTTGCTAAAATTGCATTGGAGGAACCAAAGCTTTGGAAACAGAGAATTAAAGAAAAGATGTCTGCATGTTGTACAGATCATTGATTTGCTGGAAGTGGAGACTAAATATCTGATACAGTGTATATGAAATTTGTAATCTGGCCTATATAAACCCAAGATGACAGGAAGGCTATTGAGAAATAGAAGAACTGAAACACACAATGTTTAAGTTCTCATCACCAAGCCAGACCATTTACATAAGTTATATCCCTTCTTAAATCTTACTTCTAAAAAGTATGTGCATCTATCCAATCTCTTCTACCTCTGTATTCTTAGTAAGTGAAAAAAAGTCATTGGAAAAGCTTACTTAAAATATTCAAACAGCATACATTCTGAAAAAACATTAAATGAAAAATTGTTGATGAATATGAAAATACAAAGACTAATACATTGATGTATTAGAACTTCCACTGAATAAAAATGACTAGTAATTTATGGGTAACATTCAGAGATAGTTAATATTTATTTGTTAAGATTGGTAGTGAAATTAGAAAGATAGATTAATCTTGGTAATTAAGATATTAAAATCATGTATAATTATAATGCAAAACTATTGTACATTATATGGGTTAGAGTTAAATAATATATTGAATACAGATTTTAGAAATTGCTTTCTTTTATTCTCATTTCTTATTTGTTCCATTCTCTTTCATTTTTTGCATGTGTATACAACAGATATCACAAAAATAGACAAACATGCCTGCTTTGTGCATGCACATACCACACACAAATGAAGAATGCAACTGTGTGTATATGATGGTTAGTTGATTGTATGTATTCTACACTCAATTTTGGCAGACAAGAAGTGCCAATCTAGACAATCTGTGATAAATAGGAAGTATGTAAGACATTAATAGTCCAGGTAATAAAAGTGTTAGGTGGCCAGAGGATGAGAGGTGAACTCACTCTCAAGAAGGAGAAACTTATTTGCCATGAAACAGACAAAATAAATGGAGGAGAAGCTACACACTGAATTTGGGTTTATGCAGGTATAGGCATATCTTTTGTTCTGTTACTCTAGAATAGCTAAAACAATGTCTTAGTCACTCTTTCAGCAGAGTAACCAGATTTACTTCCTGGAGAAAAAGCTTCCTGTTCACTCATAAAGATGCAAAAACCATCCTGTCAGCAATAAAATGCTACATATTTTATATAAATCTTGGACAAACTCAAAATTACAGTAGACATATCCTTATATGAATTGGTTTTCAAATATATAGAATGACTAACAAAAGGCCAGCATTGTTTTTTTCTTTCTGTGGGATTGAATTTGTTAAATGGATCAAATTATGAGGCAAAAATAGCTGGAACAACTTCCCACTACTTTAGAGGAATTGGAAACCAAAAGAGTTCTGAAATTTCTCTACCTGGAAATCTTTAAGGAAATCACAACCACTGCCAATCTGTTTAGGGGAAGTCTAACTGTAAGGCAGAGGTAGAAAAATACAAGTCAGATATTAATATTCAACTTATAAAGTCACTGACCAACAGGAATCACATCCTTTCTCCTTCCCACTCCCAAGTTTTTAGGTATAATTAACAAAATAAAAATTGTATATTTAAGGTGTACAATTTGATGTTTTGATATATGCATATGTTGTGAAATAACCACAATCAAACTAATTAACACATTAATCACCTGACATAGTTATCATTTTCCTTTTTTTGTTTGTTTGTTTCTTTTCTTTCCTTTTCCTTTTTCTTTACTAGTGGTAAGAACATTTGGGATCCACCCTTAAGCAAATTCAAGGATATGTGACTGTATTCTTAACTATGGTCACATTGCTATACATTAGATCTCCAGAACTTTTCACTTTGCATAACTGAAAGTTTGCCAAAAGGGCCAGAATTTAAAATACCTAAAGGGAGTAGGATATCAGGCTAACTGATCTGAGTGAGACATGAGGAAATTTAGTTTCACATACAGTTTTCTCCTACTCCACAGAGGCATTGGCATGAGGCAGTCGTCATCTGTGAAGATTAGAGTGGAGAATGCATATGAAGCTCTTAAGTGCAGTGAAGGTCAGGCACATAATAAATGCCTCAATCAATGCTTGCTATGCACTGGTGGCGCTAATGATGGTTGAGATAATGGTGATGGTATCATACAAGTGGAAGTTCTGCCAGCCAAGAGACTGAGATGCTCATGAATTGTATCACTATCCTTCCACTTTATCTAGGGCAGAATTCCCATGTAGATCAAGCTACTGTATAATCTGTGTATGGCCTAAATGATTATTGCTTGCCTTTGTATGAGTGAGCTATTAGTAAATGCACTGGAAGGGCAAGATAAAATGTGTTTGGAAGAAATGGGATAAGATTTTCTGTTGGGTAATATTCCTTCATCTAAGTTTGCTGACTTTGATCTTTCTGCATTTCAGGCATTATACTCATTTCCAGCATTTAATATATCTCATTTTAGGATAGTCCTTTAAATACCTAATCAAATTCCCTATTCTCAGTTCTTTCTTTATTCTCTCTGGAGTATCCCTGAGAATTTCTGGACAACATACTTGATCAAATAGCATGTCCAATACTTGAAGTCATGTGGGAGGTAACCCTTTGACAGTCTATTCAGGATAAATAACTTGCTTCCCTCTAATGTTTCTCTATATATTTTATTTTCTATATAAAATTTCTCTGATCAATTTTTGTGGTTCTTCCCTTGATCTCTAAATAGTTTTCTTAAAAATGTTCTTCCCATTATAAGAGGCCTTTGCCTATAGCATCCAACACAATGCCATGCACAGTGCACACAGTGGATGCTCCATAAATAATAGTTGAAGGAAGGTAGGCAGAAAAGAATAAAGAAGGGAAGGAAGAAAGGTGACAGCAGGCTGTAAGTGTTTGCTTGTGTTGTTGGTTTAATGAATTTTGAGAGGGACCTCTCAAAATATCTCACATATCTGAAATCTCATTACTAAAATGTGTTTCTGAATACTATACATTGCTCTTTTCAAGTATACCTAGAATGAATCCTTAATACCTTAGTAAAAATTAGTTCATGGAGACATTTTGTTTTTCCTCTTAAAAAAAGGCTATCATAGTATCAGAATATCTGTTTCTATGACAACTGTAATCTTGATGTTATTTATAAGTATGGGAATGATGTCAACATAAAGGTAAAGTTATGTTGATTCATGGGTGACTAGGCAATGAGAGCTGATATAGAAATAATTAGAAATTTCTGCAGAAAAGTAAAATCCATTAGACTGGATGCTACAAAGATAGGAGTCCTTTTAGCTATATTTTAAGACAGTGGAAAAGGAGCTCTTACAGCTGGGGATTCCTCTCCAGAAAGCTGAAGCCCTGCTTTGCCCAGCTTTCCACTTCTGGCACTTTATTCATCTTCCTCCCATGTCCAGAGCACCACTCCTGTCTGTTCTGTCTCTGCACCTGTAGCCAGCATTCCTACTTTATTGTTCTTTCTGAATATTTAATGTCCTTGAAGCAGCCTGCAGTCATGCTGCCTGCCTGCCTAGCTGTCAAGTTGTCTCTGGAGGTGACGTTATAGTTTTGGTTGGTGCCTCTGATTACCAGCTAGTCTGGAATTTGAAGCCCTTCCAACCATAGTTTTCCTCAACAACCCTGTTACTTTAGTATGATTTTGTAGAACATGTATTTTGGGGGAATACATATATTGTGTCACCTGGCCCTGGTCGGCTAGCTCACTACACACATGTAGGCAATAAATTGTTATTGACTCTATATAAACAGCCCTGCCCAGTGCTCTGGGTGACACAGTGGTAGGGCTGCAAGGCTGCAGTAGAGCAGAGACTGGAGTGGTGGCAGCACTGAGGACAGAGACTAAGATAGCTCATCAGGTAGAGAGGAGCAGAGGCAGAGAGCAGCTTGCTGCAATGTTACCGAAGCATTAGTAGGGCAGTCTGGGGTGGCACCAGCTAGGAGTGGGCCAGTATGGAGCTTTTTTGGATTTTTTCAGATTGCAGTGTGTTTTCCTTACTCACAAAGAAACCAGGATCATTACAAGCTTCAATCTGAAACCAATCAAAAGAAAATAAGTAAAAAATAGCCAATGTCCATGTTTCTTTTATTTTTCTCACACATGCACTTAGGAAACCAGGTTTATCAATTAGTTGTTAAAATATTAATACTCAGAAAGAGGTTCTTTCTTTTATCCTGTATTAGAAACAGCTTATGGTATAACCTCCAAATGTCTCTTGGGCTAATGAAAGAGGCAGGAAAGATAACCAGGTCCAATCACTTTTATTGACTAAACAAAGCGAGTTCCCGCCTTACTGTTAGGATTTGACACTACTTGTACTTGTCTGGATTCACAATAACTATGATGTGTTTTCGATGACCTTTAGCACAACTAAAGGATGCCAGGATATATTGTGAGCCTAAGCTAGAATTCTAAAAACAAGCTAAGGCCTCTAGAAGCTTAAAAATAAATTTATTCTATAAATTAAAATTTTTAAACCATTTAGCATGTGGCCAGGTGTTTCATGGCTATATAATTGCACTGCATAAGATCCGCTCTTAACAAAAGACAAAATAATAATAATATGAAGAAAAGGGTTTTTAGTTATCATTTGCTGTGCTGCTGTATGTGTATTATCTTATCCAGCTGTCATTGAAAACTTTGTGAGCTATTAGCCTCATTTAACAGAAGGAACCAAGGCTTCGAGAAGGGAACAAACTCAGTGTCACAGAGCTAGTGAGTGACATGCCGAGAGTCAGACCTTGATTTGTTTGAGTCCAAAATCTGCCTTCTTAATCACTAAGCTCTCAATTCATTTGGAGCCACTAAAATTTATGTGGAAATTATGTCTGATTTATGTATTATGACAAACAAAAAGAGCATGAAATTCTCTTTGGCATGCATCCCTTCCTCTCTGGCAGTTTACCTAAAGTAATTTTTGGTAGTAAGTGGTGTGTAAATTTCAAATAAATAAAAATTTTAAATGCCTTTGCTTACTTAAAGATTCTTGAGTGCATTTTTTTTTTTTTTTTTTTTTTTTTACGGAGGAGTAAGTTCCATTAGCCCATGACCCCTGGCTCGAGGACTGAAATACTATGTGTTTTTGAGGGTCTTTGTCCTGTGATGGTTAAAAACCACCTGAAGAAATAAGATTCCCCTAGTTTGAATACCTGGTCCTGTGTCCTTTTCTTCTACAATCTAGTTCTTTGATTTTAACCACCTCACGCACTACTGATAAAGTAAGTAATGCTCAGTATCCTGTGAATATTATGTTGGTACATGTACAATTATGCTCAGCCTATTAATATTTTGAAGCAATCAGAGGCAAGCTTCTCAAAATTCAAAAGACCACCCTTGCAAGTCATGAATGCCAAAAGGAAAAAAAAAAATGGGGAAGGGAATGGCAGAAAATATTGGAAGTGACTTCTATATAGAGCAAGAAATACTTGTTCACTTGCTTTACGAACTGCTAGGCTTTCTACAATGTTCACCAGTCCCAGAAAGTGCAGAAGAAGCAGACATGGAGCTATCTCACCCTTAATTAAAACAATGTATCAAAGAAAATTTGCAATGAAAAGTTTCTAACTAAAGTGAACACCTCCCACTATCTGATGCAGGAAGCATGGGTATAACCTTCCAAAGGATTTTCTGACACTGATGCTAGCAGAGATTTAACTTTATTAGCATCCTTTATTAAGGTTATTATTGTTTTAGTGCTCTGGCCACAAAGTTCCAATATAGCCCCAGTTCTGATTTTTTTGAGTCCTGTTACTTTTAGTGTTCAGATTTGCAGAATGTGAGACTGTTCACGCCAAGCCTATATTATATGAAGTAGGTTTAAGTGAGGAAAGAACAGCTCTCAGAAGTGCATCATGTTCCTTTCTTTAGTAGATAGATACCTGAAGTTGTTCTGTACATGACTTACAGCTGCTTTTCTATGCAGCTGTCAATGGCTTAAGCATTTGTTTCAACATCTTATGGACTAAGCCTAGGAAAATACTTTAAAGAATGACTTCATATTATGGGACATATGGAATTAATAGACTTCTAATCTTACAAAAAGAACATTACTGACATCATTGCTTTTTTTTATATTAAAGTATCAATATACAATCTTATGAAGTTTTCGCATGATCAACATTGTGGTTTCAATATTCACGCATATTATCAAGTCCTCACCCCACCCGCATTGCAGCCACTGTCTGTCAGCATAAAAGATGCTATAGAGTCATTGCTTGTCTTCTCTGTGCTGTACTGCTGTGGATAAAATGAAGGTTCCTATGGCCAGAATTCTTACCTGGCCCTAGTCAGCTAGCTCACCACACACATGTAGGCAATAAATTGTTTTCACTCTATGTAAAGAGCCCCGCCCAGTGCTCTGGGTGACACAGTGGCATGGCTGCAAGGCTGCAGGAGAGCAGAGACAGGAGTTGTGGCAGTACCGAGGATAGAGACTAAGAGAGCTGCAGGTACAGAGACGCCCAGAGGCAGAGAGCAGCTTGCTGCATGCAGACTCGCTCTGAGTGGACAGGATTCTAGTGATTGACCTGCCACCGTGGAACTAAAGTTGGGTATAAACCCTTTCACTGCAAGAACGTTTCATTGTCATTCTTCAGTCTCATTGAATCCATGGTGAACTTGCCCAGGGCTGAAACCCACTGGCAAGACAACTGTCTTCCCTGTGACCCACCTATACTGTGATTGCCAATCATAATGCCCCTCAATCCCCTTCTCCCTCCATCCCCACCCCCTTCCTTTTGGTAACCACTAGTGCCTTCTTAGAATCTGTGAGTCTGCTGCTGTTTTGTTCCCTCAGTTTTGCTTTTTTGTTATACTCCACAAATGAGGGAAAAATTATTTGGTATTTGTCTTCCTCTGCCTGGCTTATTTCACTGAGCATAATACCCTCTAGCTCCATCTGTGTTGCTGCAAATGGTAGGATTTGTTTTCCTCTTATGGCTGAATAATATTCCATTGTGTATATGTACCACATCTTCTTTATCCATTCATCTACTGAGGGACATTTAGGTTGCTTCCATATCTTGGCTATTGTAAACAGTGCAGCGATATACATAGGGGTGCATCTGTCTTTTTCAAACTGGAGTGCTGCATTCTTAGGGTAAATTCCTAGAAGTGGAACATTTTGACTATATTAATTCTTCCTATCCATGAACATAGGATGTATTTCCATTTATTGGTGTCTTCTTTAATTGCTCTATTGAGAGTCTTATAGTTTTCAGAGTATTGGTCTTTCACCTCCTTGGTTAGATTATTCTTAGGTATTTTATTATTTTTGATGCAATTATAAATGGAGTTGTTTTCCTGATTTCTTTCTGCTAGTTCATCATTAGCATAAAGGAATGCAACAGATTTCTGTATATTAATGTCATATCTTGCAACATTGCTGAATTTAGTTATTAGCTCTAGTAATTTTTAGGTGGATTCTTTAGAGTTTTCTATGTGCAATATTGTATCATCTGCAAACAGTGACAGTTTAACTTCTTCCTTCCCAATCTGGATACCTTTTATTTCTTTGTATTGTCTGGTCGCCATGGTTAGGACCTCCAGTACTATGTTGAATAAAAGCAGGGACAGTGGGCATCCTTGTCTTGTTCCCAACCCTAGAGGAAAAGCTTTCATCTTTTCACTCTGAAGTATGATGTTGCTGTGGGTTTGTCCTATATGGCCTTTATTATATTGAGGTACTTGCCCTCTTTACCAATTTCTTTGAAAATTTTTATCATAAATAGATGTTGAATATTTTTGAATGCTTTTTCAGCATCTATTGAGATGATCAAGTGATTTTTGTCCTTCTGTTTTGTTGATGTGGTATATCATGTTGGTTGATTTTTGAATACTGTACCATCCTTGCATCCCTGGAATAAATCCTACTTCATCATGATAGATGATCTTTTTGATGTAGTTTTGAATTCAGTTTGCTATTTTGTAGAGGATTTTTGAGTCTATGTTCATCAGAGATACTGGTCTGCAATTTTCTTTTTTGTGGTATCTGTGCCTGGTTTTGATATTAGAGTGATGCTGGCCTCATAGAATGAGTTCAGAAGTATTCCCTCTTCTATTCTGAGCATAGTACCCTCTAGCTCCATCTGTGTTGGGAAACTTAAAGGAGGATGGGTATTATCTCTTCTTTAAATGTTTTTGAATTGGGTTATTTCTGTTTTGGGTGTTGAGGCATGTGAGCTCTTTATATATATTGAGTGAAAACCCGTTATTGGTTATATAATTTACAAATCTATTCTCTCATACTGTAGGATACCTTTTTGTTCTGCTGATGGTATCCTTTGCTGTACAGAAGCTTTTTAGTTTGATGTAGTCCCATTTACTCATTTTTGTTTTTGTTTCACTTGCCTAAGGAGATATGTTCAGGAATAAAATTCAGCTGTGAAGTCATCTGTGTCAGGGATTTTGTTCTTAAGTAGTGTTTTTATTACCAATTCAATTTCATTGCTGGTGATTGGTCTCTTCAGATTTTCCATTTCTTCCTAGGTCAGTCTTGGAAGGTTGTATTTTTCTAGAAAATTGTTCATTTCTTCTATATTATGTATTTTGTTGGCACGTAATTTTTCATAGGATTCTCTAATATTTCTTTGTATTTCTGTGGTGTTCACAGTGACTTTCCCTTTCTCATTTCTGACGTTTATGTGTGTACACCCTCTTTTTTTCCTAATGAGTCTGGCTGGGAGGTTACTTTGCTTATTTTCACAAAGAACCAGCTCCTAGTTTCACTGATTCTTTCTCTTGATTTATTCTTCTCAATTTAATTTATTTTTGATCTGATATGTATTATATCCCCCCTTCTACTGACTTTAGACCTTATTTTTTCTTCTTTCTCTAGGTTCATTAATTGTGAGTTTAGACTATTCTTTTGGAGTTGTTCTTCTTTCTTGAGGTAAGCCTGTGTTGCTATATGCTTTCCTCTTAGAACTGCCTTATTCCACAGGTTTTGGGGTATTGAGTTGTTGTTTTCATTTGTCAGCATATATTGCTTTATCTCTGTTTTTATTTGGTCTTTGATCCTTTGATTATCTAGGAGCATGTTGTTAAGCTTCCATGTATTTGTGAGCCTTTTTGTTTTCTTTTTACAGTTTGTTTCTAGTTTCACACCTTGTGGTCTCAAGAGCTGGTTGGCACAATTTCAATCTTTTTGAATTTATTAAGGCTCATTTTGTGGCCTGGTATATGATCTATTCTGGAAAATGTTCCATGCGCACTTGAAAAGATTGTGTATCCTGCTGCTTTTGGGTGGAGTGTTCTGTAGATGTCTGTTAGGTCCATCTGTTCTAATGCATTGTTCAGTGCTTCTGTCTCCTTACTTATTTTCTGTCTGGTTGAACTATCCTTTGGAGTGAGTGGTGTGTTGAGGTCTCCTAAAATGAATGCATTGCATTCTATTTCCCCCTTTAATTCTGTTAGTATTTGTTTTACATATGTAGGTGCTCCTGTGTTGGGTGCATAAATACTTATAATGGTTATATCCTCTTGTGGGACTGACTCCTTTATTATTATGTAATGTCCTTCTTTGTCTCTTGTTACTTTCTTTGTTTTGAAGTCTATTTTCTCCCTATTAAATATCTTTTTCCATCCCTTCACTGTTGGTCTGTATGTTTTTGGGTTTGAAGTGAGTCTCTTGTAGGCAGCATATAGATGGGTCTTGTTTTTTTTCCATTCTATAACTCTGTGTCTTTTGCATTTAGTCCATTTACATTTAGGTTGATTATCAATTGATATGTACTTAGTGCCACTGCAGGCTTTAGGTTTGTGGTTACCAAGGTTCAAGGATAGCTTTCTTACTATCAGTCTATCTTAAATCACTTGTTACTCTATTTCAAACACAATCTAAGGTTCTTTTTTTTTTCTCTCCCCTTCTTTTTCTTATTCCTCCTCCACTCTTTATATGGTAGGTGTCATATTCTGTACCCTTTGTATAGCCCTTGATTAACTTTGTGTGTTGATGATTTAATTTTGTATTTGCTTAGTAATCAATTGGTCTTCTACCTTTACTGTGAGTTAATGTGAGTTTGTTTTTCCTGGTATCAGCTATTTAGCCTTAGAACACTTCCATCTAGAGCAGTTTCTTTTAAATTTCTTATAGAGCTGGTTTTGTGATGGTGAATTCCCCAACTTTTGCTTATCTGGAAATTATTTAACCCCTGCTTCATATTTAAATGATAATCTTGCCTGGTATGGCATTCTTTTTTGGAGACCCTTCTGTTTCATTACATTAAATATATCATGCCACTCCCTTCTGGCCTGAAAGGTTTCTGCTGCGAAGTCTGCTGATAGTCTGATGGGGTTTCCTTTATAAGTGATCTTTTTTATGTCTCTGTCTGCTTTCAGTACTCTTTCCTTGTCCTTGAACTTTGCCATTTTAATTATTATATGCCTCTGTGGTCTTCCTAGGGTTCCTTGTACTTACATGACCTGAGAGACTATTTCCTTCCCCCAATTGGGGAATTTTTCAGCAATTATTTCCTCAAAAAGACTTTCTATCCCTTTTTCTCTCTCTTCTTCTCATACCTCTATAATGCAAATTGTTCCGTTTGGATTGCTTACACAGCTCACTTATTATTCTTTCATTTGTAGAGATCCTTTTTTCTCTCTGTTCCTCAGTTTCTTTCTTTTCCTGTTCTCTAATTTCTATTTCATTTATCATCTCTATCTCATCTAATCTACTTTTAAATGTCTCCATTGTATGTTGCATTTCAGATACTGTATTTTTCAAATTTTCTTTCTCTTTCTTAAAGTCCTCCCTGAGATCTTGAATATTTTTTATAGCTCTGTGAACATGTTTATCACTTTTATTTTGAAATTTTTATCAAGAAGATTGATGATTTGAGTTTCACTAAGCCCTCTTTGTGGCATTTTGTCTTGTAATTTTGTTTGGACCAAATTTCATTGCCATTTCATATTTTTAGTGTTTCCTCTGGAATAAAAACTTTGTGTAGGCAGCACCTTCTAGTGCCCTGAAGCTGTACTCTCTGGAGCTGTTGTGCACCTGCTGAAATGGTCGGGGTCACAGGAGAGTGGAACCAGCACCTGCTGGGAGGAAAGAGCTTGGCTGGGAGGGTTTCCTGCCTTCCCGGCTGTAACATCTACCTCCGCTGCCAGGTCCAGTGTGCCATGCACACAGTGAGGAGCCTCTGTGTTATACCCTATAGCTACTGTGGATGCAGCCACCCTCCAGATGGCTTAGCACAATGGTGGGGGTGGCAGGTGAGTGGGACCGGTGCCTGCCAGGCAGAAGTAGAAGCATGCTTTGTATCACAATGGGGTACCTTGGCACTCTTACCCAGCCAGGGAGATGGAGCTCCTGAAGCTCCTGAAAGTTCCCAACCTGCTCAGCTAGTGTGCCAGGACAATTTTGTCCACCTGTTCTCTTTTTTTCCTGAGCAGCAAGCTCTGTGTAATCCTTGCCCCTTTAGCAGCCCTCTCACTGTTGGGAAGTCTTTCAAAGTACATGCCTTTCTTTTTTCCCAGAATGGCCAGTTGTGGGTACCTGTTCTCCGCAAGTGTCTGGAAACTCAGTCTCTCTGCGTGTTCTATCCATTTTTGCTGTCCAACCCTACCAATCTCCAGAGTACCATGTAATGTGGGTTCGTGCTCCTTGAACAGATCTCCAGGGCTGGGGTGATCAGCAGTCTTGGGCTTCTATTCCCTCCCTGCTCAGTTTTTCTTCTTCCTGCCTGTGAGCTGGGGTCAGGGTGGGCTTTGTCCCACCAGATTGTGGCTTTGCTACTTACACTTTTTTGTGACGTCTTCTCTTCCCCAGATATAGGCAGTCTGTTCTGCAGTCTTCAGGTCACTTTTTCAGGATTAGTTTTATTTGCTGTATTTTTGTGTTTTATGTGATTTGGGGAGGAGGTCTCTGCCTCACTTCTCAGGCCGCCATCTTTTCCCTTCTCCAACAACATTGCTTTTGATATCAAATTTAAATACATGCATCCATATTGTGTTACTCCAGAAGGCAGAGATTGGATACACCTCAATCAGAAACATAGTAGCAGTGGCACCTGTGCTGTTTGCAGTGTTGGATGACATAAAAAATTGTTTTATAAAACAAGCATTTCTTGAATGCTAAACAGGTGTCAGTTCCTATGCTGTAGGTTTACACTCATTTTCTACCTAAGCATTAGATATTTTTATCCTCAGTGTAAAGATGAGGAGAATGAAGTTGCCTTGAATTCATATCAGTAGGATTTCAACTCTGCTATGGTTTATCCCATAAAACTCTATGTGCTTCTTGTATATAAGATGATCCTTGGAGTGCTGCCTCTCTTGATAAACAACCATTTCAGATTATGAGGTGAGATATGCATGTCCCATCTTTGTTCATCCTTTATAAGAAATTTAAATATTTGATACCTGTAGTATGGTTGATATTAATTTGCTCTACTTCAAAAGATGTAAAGGATAAGGAAAAATATTTCACAACTAAGGATAATGATATGAGAGAAACTGGGCAATGGCTTTAAAATTCTTCATAGCACAAATGAGGAAAAATGCTCAGTGAATAAATGAATTTGATATTTTGTGCTAGCTCTTTAAAATACCCCAAAATCATTCTTATGACTTCATATTCCAAATAAAGCTATACTGACCTATACTGATGATATCAATATGCTGATCCACAGAACACACTGTAAACACTATACTGTTTGTTCAGATTCCCATTCTTTGTTATGTCATTAGCTTGTCCTTCATTTTAGTTTCTGACAATGAACAATTATGAAGGTTCCTAGAGTCATACTTTATCATACATTTAAATTGAGTATTTTGATTCCTAGACTCTGCTCTTGCCCCTCTATGTTATTTAAAGGTTACCTGATCATCTCTGGTAGTGTTGTGGCCAAAGTGTGATGCATAAGGATTCTGTTAAACTCAGGAAAAAAATATTGAGCTATAAGATTAGCCTTGAATAAAAATGATTATTGATGTTGAGTTTATTGCCTAAGGACTATAATTGATTTTACTCTAGTTTGTTCAAAGAATGTGAAGTGTTTAAACGATCCAGGAACTTCTTGGGGTATGTAAATATTGTGTCACATATACATCAATTTCGATCCTGAACATCAATATTTATGATGAAAAAGGAGCTAAGTGGAACTGGAATTTTTCCTAGAACATTGGAATTAAGCACATGGATTAATCAAATTTACTGCATCATTTGGTATGAAGCTGTTACATTACTTATTCATATTAACAAAAATGGAAAAGATAAATTTATAATTGATTTGTAAAAGTGAATAGCCTTCACATTTAAGATTCTGAAAGTTTTCACTCACAATCATTCAAAAATCTATTAATCCAGAATATTGAAGCTATGCAGAGGTAGTGATTTTCATCAAATATCTCATGTGTTCAGCTATATTCTACAGCCTCTTTGCGGTCAGAAGCTAAACACATCTGGTTCTAGTCAATGAGTTCAGAAGGGAAGTAATTTTGTCACTCCTGGGCTGAGGCAATAAATCCCCATTTTAGGTTTTTCATCTCTCTTTCCTGGACCTAAGGATCCAAGCATGTCTCAAGCCCTACTCCTCTCAAAATTTAATGTGCATATAGATCATCTGGGGATCTTATTGAAATGCAGATTCTGATTTGGGCCTCAGGGGGGCCTAAGACTCTGTATTTCTAACAAAGCTCCTAATGATATCAATATGCTGATCCACAGAACACACTGTAAACAGCAAGACTCTAAATGAAACACCTTCAAGATAATAGAACCCTTCCGAGCCATAGTCCCCTAATGACTGTGTGGAGTAGAGGCTTACACTCAGCATGTGGTGTGAGTGTGAAATAACATTGTTTTGGGCACTTTTTTTTAAAAGTGACTTTTATGAGTAATATAGAAGCCAATTATATATATCACAATGAAAAAATTGCAGTCTAGTTTATAAATTGTAACAAATGTACCACACTACTGTAAGATGGTAATAATAGGGGAAACTGCATGTATGTGGCAGGGTGAGGAAATCTCTGTACCTTGCACTTGATTATTCTCTAAACCTAAAACTGCTTTTTAAAAAAAGTTTACCTTAAAGAATTTTAAGCAAATTAAAATATCCAGTTTCCATCTTTTTCTACTCTAAAGAATGAATAGTAAATAAATAAAATCCAAATGCTAATTTGATAATGAAAGTGAAAGGAAAGAGACAAGTTCTAATATTGTGGTTTTCTTGTTAAGGCAATAAATTCAATTTAAGAATAAAATAAAACCTTGCTATAGATTAAATTTATTTTATCTCTTAGCCCAATATTTCTTCATCTGTGAAACAAGAAGAGATTCATGCAGCTATCCTATTATAAGAATATCCTGCCTCAAAACATTTTAAGAATTAAACACAAATAAAAGATAAAATTTCAGTTAAAGTTGAAAGGGAAATTAGTTTGTTGTGTAAATATGTATAGGAAACATGACTATGGGAAAAAAATGGAAATACTTTAAGATTTCTGAAAATACATATTCTAAAAATTAAGGTCCTCATACTTGCAATAGCAAGTATAAATTCTGGGTATTATGAAATATGAGAGTAACTTATTTGAAAATGTTTATATATACAACATGTATACTAGAAAAAATGTTTTAAGAATGTAGGAAAATATACATTGAAAAGTAAAAGCCTCCTTTACACTCACACAATTTTCTATTCCCAATTTCACTTTCTGATTTTTGAAAATTACACTCCTCACACTGAGTAATATATTTATATCTACTACCAATTTATATCTGTTAAATTATCAAAATTAGATGTGGGGAATTTATTACATTTACATGAACTCCCCTTCCCTTCCTCCAAAACTTGCCATTTCTATGATTTTATTCTAGATTAAATACCAGAATTTTGTATGGTTCAATCTAATCATGAAAGTTCAGGACTCATTTATATTTGAAAATATAAATTTATGTATTCTCTCTTTTTTAACATTAAACTGAAGACCATAAACTGTCCAGTTTGTAGCCTAAATTTTGGTTTAGGCTATCTTTGTTTCCTGTATGGAAAATTAGGAGATTCACATCCCTCCTGTGCTTCAGCTCTCCTATCCTACAGCTCTCAATTTTCTTAGCCATGACAATAGTTTAATATTATGTAGAATGGGTGACATTACCAGTCTATTCTATGACTATAAGTAAATCTTTGGTATAACTAAATATAGTCTGTGGGTTAATTTTTGCACTTAAAATCAAATTAACAGACTTTTTAAAATACAGAAATGGCACATTTACAATATTGTTGTCCTTAAATAGGTTACATCATGTTTCAAGTGTCAAGGTAGGTATAGCTATTATCTCAATTTAGGACTGTAGAAACTGAGGCTTAGAAATGTCCAATAACTCCCAGTGTTTCATAGTTATGTAAGTGGTGGAACAGGATAAAAACCAAGTCAACCTCCGAACTGGATGCTCTTAACTACCCTATGCTCTTTCCCATTTACTTTCAGAACTTGCCTTCTAACACTTCGGTTTGCTTCACTTCCCAAACAGCACTGTTAGTAAAGCATTGAATTCTCTGAATATCTGTGAATTATCTTTTGGCTCCATGTGTGTGGCTCTGATTCATTACTTATTATGGCTGAGAAATAATTGTTGTTTAATTACTATTGTGGACTAGAGTTGGTGGTAGGGGACTGAATAGCCCCTTGGAAAGCACATCACCACAGTACTATTTATTTTTCCTGATGAAACACATGATGCCTAGTTGAAGTGTATCATGCTTGTTGTAGGTTATATTTGTTGCACTAACATAGCTGCAAAATATTTTTTCTTGTTTCTATTTAACTGCCAATTATAAAATTATTAATATCTTCCCCCAAGATGAAAAGTTATTAAACTTTTTAAAAGGGACACATTAAATCAATGGTTAAGTTTTGGACATATGGAATATTGGTCCTTATAGTATTTTCCTATTTAAAAAAAAATCTCCCCTTGATACTTGTTCCATATCATTGGAATGTCAATGCATGTTTTCATTTCAAGATGAAAGACTAAAATGACAGCAATTACATATGCAATGCAGTTTCTTGGTAGTAGGAGATAGAGACATGGCATGAGTGAGTTGGGGGCTTTGTCCAATTCCGTAAGATGATAGCAGATAAGACCCTGCCAAATTGTTTTTTATCTTAAAGTATATGTGAATTTTATGATCTACTTTACACTATATCTGTGGTTGTTTTCATATAAACATACATTTGAAATTATTTACCATAGAATGAAACTGACACTCCACAGAACACCAGTCGTATCTGTGTTCCAGTTTGAGAAACGTAGAACTAGGTTCAAGAACAGTTGTTTTGTATACAATTAATGCTTAATATTGGTTTGCTAGTCGTTTTTGTTGAGTCTATTTCTTTGCTTCCTTCTTAGGGTGTGCAGCCTGTCTTTCTTTTCTCTTTCACATTTCATGGGTTCTTTGGCAATAAGCCACTCTTTTTCCAATGGCCTGCCATTCTACTTTCAAGGGTCTGTTTCTTGTAAGGTATCTGGAGGAGGACTTTTCTGTCTTACACTGCCCCTTCTTTAGTCTGCTGCTCATAGTTTTCTGTCCTTGTCAAGCTCCTTGCAGTAACTGCGCTGCACTGCTTTGTTGCTCTTCAGTCCCTGGAGCTCTAGGCTGGCTGCGTGTCTCCTGGCACCGCAATGCCCTTGATGGATGCTGCAGGCTGCTTTTTCTTACTGCAGTACGACACAACTAACCCTGGGTGCAGACAGTGTAACAGGTAATAATGAAAGTGTGGGAATTCCTGGGGGAGATTGCAATGTAGTAAAGAGAACATTCTTCATACTGGATACTAAATTTAACATTTCATCTCTTCTAAAGGGAATAAATTAAATAAATCAAAGGGTTCCCTCTTTGCAGCCTTTGTGTTTCTCTCCAGTTCCACCTAGCTCCTTACCCACCCAGCTCTCAGTGCCAAAATAAGAAAATGATTTTGAAAAGAGTGGCATTATTTTATACTATTTTCAAATCTATTCTTTTGTCTGGCTTGTAGAAGACACGTGGATTCTCGTATCTACCTCTGCTTTCAACCTGTGGCAATATCATAGGCCATGTTGCCTCTGGAAAACTCATCTATATACCCATAAAAGAATAAAGAGTGAAAATATCAAATGATGCATTAATATTATTTGGGAAATACACTGGAAGCTGGAGATCCCTGAAAAGATCTTGGGACCCATCAGGGTTCCCTTGATCACACTTTGAGAGCTGCTAACAGAATACTGAAAACAGTGAATGCAATTGCTAACAATTAGCTATATTATGAGCTTTTTCTACAGGTAATAGCAATAGACCAGTTCGCATTTTTAGTACCATCTACCTATATCAATTCTTATGTGGCCGTTGCCACTTTGATTTCTTCCCTTGGCTTTCCTTTCCAATCTAGCTTTTCAAAATTGGGGGATTTCTTTTGAGCCATTCTTGGCTGGACTTTTGGTTCTCATTGAACATAACATCTGTTATTTACTCACACAAATATGTGTACGAGGCACCTGGCTTTTCACTTCATTGTCCTAGCCTGGGTATCTAGACAGGCCTACCTCACCGTTCTTCCAGCTAGGGAGGGAAACGCTGCCCAAGAGGCAGGTCTGAAGAGATCATCGAGATGAAAGAACCAAAGCACAGATTAGGGGCTGTAGAGGACCCAGACCGAGACCTCTGTGAACTGAAGACAGAGACTTTATCCAAAGATGGTATATTATTCTAAAGACTGTCACAGGCCTGAGATATGGAACAAGGTGGTTAAGACATGAAGGAGGAGAATGGCAAAAAGGGAAAGAGAGAAGAAATAGAAATGCTGAATATTTAATGTAATAAAAGGAAATGAATATGAATAATAAATAAAAATTATATGTGGCCTAGGGTTAAGCAAAGATTTCTTTGACATGACACCAAATGCATGACCATAATACTTAAAAAAATAAACTGTACTTTGTAAAATAAAAAGAAAAACTGTTGTTCCATAAAGGATCTTGTTAAGAAGGTGTAAAGGCAAAGAGGATGAAAAGTTCCTAAGCATCTGGAAGAACATATTTGCAAATCACTTATCAGACAAATTGCTTGCATACAGAATATATAACAAGCTCTATAAACTCAGTAGTAAGAAATCAAGCAATCCAATTAGAAAATGGACAAAATAATTGAATAGACACTTCATCAAAGAAGACATATGGATGATGAATAAGCACAGGAAAAGATTTTTGACATTGCTTGCCTACAGGGAAAAGAAAATTAAAATCACTGTAAGGTATCAGTGCACACTTATCAGAATGGCTAAGATAAAAAATACTGATAGTACTAAATGCTGACAAAGATACAGAAAAACAGTATTTCTGATACACTGCTGGTGACAATGTAAAATAGTATAGCCACTGTGGAAAAGAATAATGTAGTTTCTTAAGAAGTTAAACAGGGGGAGGGGCAGAAGATGGCGGCGTGAGTAGAGCAGCGGAAATCTCCTCCCAAAACAACATATATCTATGAAAATATAACAAAGACAACCCTTCCCAGAATAAAGACCAGAGGACACAGGACAATATCCAGACCACATCCGCACCTGAGAGAACCCAGCGCCTCGCGGAGGGGGTAAGATAAAAGCCCCTGCCCGGCGGGAGCCGAGCGCCCCTCCCCCCAGCTCCCGGCGGGAGACGAGCAGGCAGAGCGGGAGGGAGACGGAGCACAGGGCTGCTGAGCACCCAGCCCCAGCCATCCGGGCCAGAGTGCAGGGTGCTCGATATTAGGAAAACAGGGCAGCAAGAACAGTGAGCAGGCACTGGAGGCTGGGCGACAGAGGGCATAAGAAAAGCGCGCGACCATTTTTTTTTTTGCTTTTTTGCTGTTTTGTTTTGGCGAGTGCTTTTTGGGAGTTTTAAAGGGATAGGGACCCCAATACTAGGGAAACAGGGCAGCAAGACCGGTGAGCAGAGGCCTGAGGCTGGCACCGGAGAATAAAGAAAAACGAACGACCACCTTTTTTTTTTTTTTTTTTTTTTTTTTAAATTAAAAACTTTTTTTTTTTAATTAAAAAAAATTTTTTTTTTTCTTTTTTTTTGGTGGGCGTTGTTTTGTTTTGGCGGGTGCTTTTTGGAAGTCTTAAAGGGGCAGGGCGGGTCACTTAATCCAGAGGTAGGGAATCCGGGATCTCTGGGCACCCTAACCCCTGGGCTGCAGGGAGCAGGGAGGCCCCTTACGGAGATAAATAGCCTCCCAGCAGCTCCTGCTCCAACGCGACTCCACCACTTTGGAGTAGCTGCCCGAGCCAGGCCACGCCCACAGCAACAGCGGAGATTAACTCCATAGCAGCCGGGCAGGAAGCAGAAACCCTGTCTGCGCGCAGCTGCGCAGCACAAGCCACTAGAGGTCGCTGTTCTCCCAGGAGAGGAGGGCCACAAACCAACAAGAAAGGAAGTCCTTCCAGCCGTCACTCGTCCCAGTTCTGCAGACTATTCCTATCACCATGAAAAGGCAAAGCTACAGGCAGACAAAGATCACAGAGACAACACCAGAGAAGGAGACAGACCTAACCAGTCTCCCTGAAAAAGAATTCAAAATAAGAATCATAAACATGCTGACAGAGATGCAGAGAAATACGCAAGAGAAATGGGATGAAGTCCGGAAAGACATCACAGATGCCAGAAAGGAGATTGCAGAAATGAAACAAACTCTGGAAGGGTTTATAAGCAGAATGGATAGAATGCAAGAGGCCATTGATGGAATTGAAATCAGAGAACAGGAACGCATAGAAGCTGACATAGAGAGAGACAAGAGGATCTCCAGGAATGAAACAATATTAAGAGAACTGTGTGACCAATCCAAAAGGAACAATATCCGTATTATAGGGGTCCCAGAAGAAGAAGAGAGAGGAAAAGAGATGGAAAGTATCTTAGAAGAAATAATTGCTGAAAACTTCCCCACACTGGGGGAGGAAGTAATCAAACAGACCACGGAAATACACAGAACCCCCAACAGAAAGGATCCAAGAAGGGCAACACCAAGACACATAATAATTAAAATGGCAAAGATCAAGGACAAGGAAAGAGTGTTAAAGGCAGCTAGAGAGAAAAAGGTCACCTATAAAGGGAAACCCATCAGGCTAACGTCAGATTTCTCAACAGAAACCCTACAGGCCAGAAGAGAATGGCATGATATATTTAATACAATGAAACAGAAGGGCCTTGAACCAAGGATACTGTATCCAGCACGACTATCATTCAAATATGATGGTGGGATTAAACAATTCCCAGACAAACAAAAGCTGAGGGAATTTGCTTTCCACAAACCACCTCTACAGAACATCTTACAGGGACTGCTCTAGATGGGAGCACTCCTAGAAAGAGCACAGCACAAAACACCCAACATATGAAGAATCGAGGAGGAGGAACAAGAACGGAGAGAAGAAAAGAATCTCCTGATAGTGTATATAACAGCTCAATAAGCGAGCTAAGTTAGGCAGTAAGATACTAAAGAGGCTAACCTTGAACCTTTGGTAACCACGAATTTAAAGCCTGCAATGGCAATAAGTACATATCTTTCAATAGTCACCCTAAATGTTAATGGGTTGAATGCACCAATCAAAAGACACAGAGTAACAGAATGGATAAAAAAGCAAGAACCATCTATATGCTGCTTACAAGAAACTCACCTCAAACCCAAAGACATGTACAGACTAAAAGTCAAGGGATGGAAAAACATATTTCAAGCAAACAACAGTGAAAAGAAAGCAGGGGTTGCAGTACTAATATCAGACAAAATAGACTTCAAAACAAAGAAAGTAACAAGAGATAAAGAAGGACACTACATAATGATAAAGGGCTCAGTCAAACAAGAGGGTATAACCATTCTAAATATATATGCACCCAACACAGGAGCACCAGCATATGTGAAACAAATACTAACAGAACTAAAGGGGGATATAGACTGCAATGCATTCATTCTAGGAGACTTCAACACACCACTCACCCCACAGGATAGATCCACCGGGCAGAAAATAAATAAGGACATGGGAGCACTGAACAACACAGTAGAGCAGATGGACCTAATAGACATCTATAGAACTCTACATCCAAAAGCAGCGGGATATACATTCTTCTCAAGTGCACATGGAACATTCTCCAGAATAGACCACATACTAGGCCACAAAAAGAGCCTCACAAAATTCCAAAAGATTGAAATCCTACCAACCAACTTTTCAGACCACAAAGGCATAAAACTAGTAATAAACTGTACTAAGAAAGCAAAGAGGCTCACAAACACATGGAGGCTTAACAACACGCTCCTAAATAATCAATGGATCAATGACCAAATCAAAATGGAGATCCAGCAATATATGGAAACAAATGACAACAACAACACTAAGCCCCAACTTCTGTGGGACACAGCAAAAGCAGTCTTAAGAGGAAAGTATATAGCAATCCAAGCATATTTAAAAAAGGAAGAGCAATCCCAAATGAATGGTCTAATGTCACAATTATCGAAATTGGAAAAAGAAGAACAGACGAGGCCTAAGGTCAGCAGAAGGAGGGACATAATAAAGATCAGAGAAGAAATAAATAAAATTGAGAAGAATAAAACAATAGCAAAAATCAATGAAACCAAGAGCTGGTTCTTCGAGAAAATAAACAAAATAGATAAGCCTCTAGCCAGACTTATTAAGAAGAAAAGAGAGTCAACACAAATCAACAGTATCAGAAACGAGAAAGGGAAAATCACGACAGACCCCATGGAAATGCAAAGAATTATTGGAGAATACTATGAAAACCTATATGCTAACAAGCTGGGAAACCTAGGAGAAATGGACAACTTCCTAGAAAAATATAACCTTCCAAGATTGACCCAGGAAGAAACAGAAAATCTAAACAGACCAATTACCAGCAACGAAATTGAAGCAGTAATCAAAAAACTACCAAAGAACAAAACTCCCGGGCCAGATGGATTTACCTCGGAATTTTATCAGACATACAGGGAAGACATAATACCCATTCTCCTTAAAGTTTTCCAAAAAATAGAGGAGGAGGGGATACTCCCAAACTCATTCTATGAAGCTAACATCACCCTAATACCAAAACCAGGCAAAGACCCCACCAAAAAAGAAAACTACAGACCAATATCCCTGATGAACGTAGATGCAAAAATACTCAACAAAATATTAGCAAACCGAATTCAAAAATACATCAAAAGGATCATACACCATGACCAAGTGGGATTCATCCCAGGGATGCAAGGATGGTACAACATTCGAAAGTCCATCAACATCATCCACCACATCAACAAAAAGAAAGACAAAAACCACATGATCATCTCCATAGATGCTGGAAAAGCATTTGACAAAGTTCAACATCCATTCATGTTAAAAACTCTCAGCAAAATGGGAATAGAGGGCAAGTACCTCAACATAATAAAGGCCATCTATGATAAACCCACAGCCAACATTATATTGAACAGCGAGAAGCTGAAAGCATTTCCGCTGAGATCGGGAACTAGACAAGGATGCCCACTCTCTCCACTGTTATTTAACATAGTACTGGAGGTCCTAGCCACGGCAATCAGACAAAATAAAGAAATACAAGGAATCCAGATTGGTAAAGAAGAAGTTAAACTGTCACTATTTGCAGATGACATGATACTGTACATAAAAAACCCTAAAGACTCCACCCCAAAACTACTAGAACTGATATCAGAATACAGCAAAGTTGCAGGATACAAAATCAACACACAGAAATCTGTGGCTTTCCTATATACTAACAATGAACCAACAGAAAGAGAAATCAGGAAAACAACTCCATTCACAATTGCATCAAAAAAAATAAAATACCTAGGAATAAACCTAACCAAAGAAGTGAAAGACTTATACTCTGAAAACTACAAGTCACTCTTAAGAGAAATTAAAGGGGACACTAACAGATGGAAACTCATCCCATGCTCGTGGCTAGGAAGAATTAATATCGTCAAAATGGCCATCCTGCCCAAAGCAATATACAGATTTGATGCAATCCCTATGAAACTACCAGCAACATTCTTCAATGAACTGGAACAAAAAATTCAAAAATTCATATGGAAACACAAAAGACCCCGAATAGCCAAAGCAATCCTGAGAAAGAAGAATAAAGTAGGGGGGATCTCACTCCCCAACTTCAATCTCTACTATAAAGCCATAGTAATCAAGACAATTTGGTACTGGCACAAGAGCAGAGCCACAGACCAATGGAACAGACTAGAGAATCCAGACATTAACCCAGATATATATGATCAATTAATATTTGATAAAGGAGCCATGGACATACAATGGCGAAATGACAGTCTCTTCAACAGGTGGTGCTGGCAAAACTGGACAGCTACATGTAGGAGAATGAAACTGGACCATTGTCTAACCCCATATACAAAAGTAAACTCAAAATGGATCAAAGACCTGAATGTAAGCCATGAAACCATTAAACTCTTGGAAGAAAACATAGGCGAAAACCTCTTAGACATAAACATGAGTGACCTCTTCTTGAACATATCTCCCCGGGCAAGGAAAACAACAGCAAAAATGACTAAGTGGGACTATATTAAGCTGAAAAGCTTCTGTACAGCAAAAGACACCATCAATAGAACAAGAAGGATCCCTACAGTATGGGAGAATATATTTGAAAATGACACATCCGATAAAGGCTTGACGTCCAGAATATATAAGGAGCTCACACGCCTCAACAAACAAAAAACAAATAACCCAATTAAAAAATGGGCAGAGGAACTGAACAGACAGTTCTCCAAAAAAGAAATACAGATGGCCAACAGACACATGAAAAGATGCTCCACATCGCTAATTATCAGAGAAATGCAAATTAAAACTTCAATGATGTATCACCTCACACCAGTAAGGATGGCTGCCATCCAAAAGACAAACAACAACAAATGTTGGCGAGGCTGTGGAGAAACGGGAACCCTCCTACACTGCTGGTGGGAGTGTAAGTTAGTTCAACCATTGTGGAAAGCAGTATGGAGGTATATCAAAATGCTCAAAACAGACTTACCATTTGACCCAGGAATTGCACTCCTAGGAATTTACCCTAAGAACGCAGCAATCAAGTTTGAGAAAGACAGATGCACCCCTATGTTTATTGCAGCACTATTTACAATAGCCAAGAATTGGAAGCAACCTAAATGTCCATCAATAGATGAATGGATAAAGAAGAGGTGGTACATATACACAATGGAATACTACTCAGCCATAAGAAAAGGGCAAATCCAATCATTTGCAGCAACATGGATGGAGCTGGAGGGTATTATGCTCAGTGAAACAAGCCAAGCGGAGAAAGAGAAATACCAAATGATTTCACTTATCTGTGGAATATAAGAACAAAGGAAAAACTGAAGGAACAAAACAGCAGCAGAATCACAGAACTCAAGAATGGACTAACAGGTACCAAAGGGAAAGGGACTGGGGAGGATGGGTGGGTAGGAAGGGATAAGGGGGGGAGAAGTAGGGGGTTATTAAGATCAGCATGCATGGGGGGGTAGGAGAAAAGGGAGGGCTGTACAACACAGAAGGCAAGTAGTGATTCTACAACATTTTGCTATGCTGATGGACAGTGACTGTAAAGGGGTTTATAGGGGAGACCTGGTATAGGGGAGAGCCTAGTAAACATAATATTCGTCATGTAAGTGTAGATTAGTGATACCAAAAACAAAGCAAAAAAAAAAAAAAAAAAGGGCAGTTCCTGTGTGGTAACCTCCAACGAGTTCTACACAAGGGTATAAAGGGCATATAAAAGTGTAGGCAAAGGGTCTGTTTGTGTTTATACAGAGGATCAAAGCCTAATTGGGCTACCCCGAAAATGAACTAAGATACGATATGAAAAAGAACTTCCAACATCTGCACTCTCTGGAAGACTCATGCCAGAAGATGATCATCAAAAAACCCCAACAAAGATCCACGCACTGCTACAGCAGTAGATGCACTCATCCCACCAGTTCCTGGACTTGCCATGGGAATGAAGAAGGAGATATCTAAGCTGGCCTGTGCATTCAGTAAAACAACAAATTTGACTGGATCTGTACTGTTGGAACTCAACCAAGAATTTGGAGAAGTGCAAATTGTAGCGCTCCAAACTCTTACAACTACAGACTATTTACTGTTAAAAGAACATATGGCATGTGAACAGTCCCCAGGAATGGGTTGTTTTAATTTGTCTGATTTCTCTCAGACTGTTCAAGTTCAGTTGGACAATATCCACCATATCATAGATAAGTTTTCACAAATGCCTAAGGTGCCTTAATGGTTTTCTTGGTTTCACTGGAGATGGCTGGTAATTACAGATATGCTTTGGTTATGTAACTATACTCCTATTATGTTAATGTGTGTGCGCAATGTAAGTAGTAGCTTAAAACCTATATATGCTGAAGTTACTCTACAAGAAGATATGTCAAAGAAATAATCAATCTTCCCATGTTTTCTTCCGCCTGCTACTTCTATAGCTTTTCTTCTTCCTTCCTAATTACAACCCTTAAATAGAATTCGTGCCTCATATCAAATTTACAGAGTATCATAACTCCTCCAAGTGGTAAAGATATCTCAAGACAAATGCTGGGCATAGAAGCCACAGGGCATAAATATGCAAAGAAGTAAAAAGCTAACCTTTTCAAACAATAAGGCTTCTCTCTCACTTACCAACTCTACATTTCCCTGCATGGCCCCGGAAGATGACTGGTTAGCCAGAGACGGGTAAGATTCCTCAAGGGAGGAACAACCTAAGACAGGCACAGTCGCAGGGGGGCCATCAGGTGAGAAATTGGGGATCAACAGAGGTGAGGCTTAGAACCTCACCCCCCCTGTTCTGAGAGAAATCTTCTGCATACGTGGATGTTTTATTGCCCTGGTCTAGCTTGGATTAACACATAGTCTACAGGCACACACCTGATCATCTACATTTGCTCTCTTACAACACTAAACTATGTTTTCTACCTTTATCTTGTATCTACCTACCACTTCAGCATTTTATTAAAAATAATAATAATAAAGAGAGAAATGTGGTATCCACATATAAATCAAGTATAAAAACCAAATGAGTATTCATATTTGAACTGACTGTTTATAGTTCATAATGCATGAGCAAAACCGAAAGTTTCTGTGATGACTGCCCTTGTACTGTTCACCATGTAACTTATTCATTATGTAAGAATTTGTTCTACATGTAAGAACTTGTTTGTTATGCCTCAGAAGATTGGAGACTGACGAAAATTAGGCTTGGGGTGGATTAATGATTGTGCATTGAGCATTGACTCCCCTATACAGAATTTTATTGTCGTTAACAACCATTTGATCAATAAATATGAGAGATGCCCTCACAAAAAAAAAAAAAAAAAAAGGACAGACTTCCAATGGTAAAATAAATAAGTAACCGGGATGTAATGTATAGCATAAGGAATATAGTCAAGATATTGTAACAGCTTGGTAGGGTGATAGCTGGAACCTAGAATTATGTATATAAATGTTCTACCACTGTGTTGTACACTTGAAACTAATGTAATGTAATACTGTGCATCAACTACCCTTCAATAAAAAATAATTATTAAAAAAAAAAAAAAAAAGATTAAGTACTTAAAAAAAAAAAAAAAAAAAAGTTAAACATATACCTCCCACATGACCTGGCACTTTCCTTCCTTTTCTCTCCCTCCCTCCCTTCCTCCCTCCTTTCCTTCCCTCTCTCATTCTTTTCCTCACTCTTTCTTTCTCTCCTCTCCTCTATTTTCCTCTCTCTCTTACTTTCTAAATCAAAATTTATTAATTAGTTTTGGCTATTATGACTTGGACAGTTAGTTATTAAGTAACTCTCATACTTAAGTTATTTTAATAGGCATCCATTCAGCATATATCAGAAGAATGTTGGCTTCAAGTAACAGAATTGTTTACTCAGGTAAACATACGATTAAATGGTAGACAAGGTTTAGTATTAGCAAAATGCAATGGCGTTAGCTCTATTTCTTTATGGTCCTTTGGTTGTTCATTAATGCTTCCCTGTCACTTTACAACCACATGCCATGATGGTGAGAGGAAGAGAGAGTTGTTTAAATTCTCATAAAAGTGGCAAAACACCTTCTCTAGATGAACCCAGAAAGCCTTTCCTTGGGTCTCCGTGTTCTGGGATGAGTCACATATGCATTTCTTAGTCAGTGCCTGTGTGTAAGAAAATTCCAAGTCTGTGCATCCTTAAACCAAACACTTTATCAAGGCCCATAAGATTACCCTGACTGCCTTGGAATAATCCGAACTTACTTATGGAGCTGGGGTCAATCCCCTAAGTTGTATATTTACAGATAGTAGGCAAAGTTGAAATAGATATAGAGAAAAAAGCTACAATGTCAGCTGTGCAACATATAAATCATATGCTCATTTTTGGAAGAAGCAAAGCTATTATACCAATCATGTAAGTTATATTTTAGAATATGACATAAAATATTTAAGCTCTTCCTGCAAGTTGATAAAATGTTCTCTATTAAAATGCTACATTTGCTTATATCAAGCCAAGAAAAGTCATATTAGAGCACGAATGTGAGACATTCACCATTTGAGAATTCTGTAGTATCTGTGCAAGCCACCTAGGTAGCATTTAATGTTTTTGACAATTGAGATGTCATCTTTATGGTAATACATATAATGTAATTTTCTGCAGTAAGTGCAATTTTCTGGCTGAGATATCTATCTAGAGTTATTATTGAATGATGAGAAAAAAAGATTGCTTTGTAATAAAAAGACTCATTGCCAATTCATTGGTTTCCCTTTTCCTCAAGTCATAATAAATGTACTTAGAGTCATTTATACATAGGGCCAAATTTTGCCTGGATTTCAGTCTTGGCATAAAGTTTTGACTAACGGCTTTTTCTCTTTTAGTGACTAACCTTATATAGTGACCCAGGCCTGTCTTGCACTGTGACTCAATGTCAAAACATAGATTTCCCACTGGGTAAGATAACAAATCAAACAAAAGCAGACTTGAGACAGTCAGCTGGGTGAACAGACCTGTCTTCTCTTGCAGTACCTTCCAGAAGATTAACTACCTGCCTTATCTTTCCAGTCTGTCTCTGTTCCCTGGATTTTGGCCAGTCTGAGTCTTTTAATATTCTCTTTGTCATGATGCTTGGGGACTAGTGATAAAAGCCCTCTCTAAAGATGCTTGCGGTAATTGTGCACACACACAATAAATTTTGATGGAGACATGATATAAAAATGCATTTAAAGCAGAAATCTTGGTGTTCTTGTAGTTGCTCCAAGAGGGTCATGGAGAGGGAACAGGAACTTCCTTCTTGTGTTGACATCCTCAGCATGGCCACTTCACTGCCCTTCTCGTCGTTTCTTCCCTTTTCCTCCTGTCTCATCTTACACTTTGTCATTAATTCCTTGGTCATCTCTCAACTCTGAAATGAAAGACCATAAGTCTAAGTGAGTAACATTATTTATAAAGTCCAGTATTCTGTATTATCCAATAATTATCAAACAGTTCTGTGTACAAGGCTCAAGTAAGGTGTTTTAGAAGATACAAAAATGAGACATAAAACTTAAAAAAGCTTAACTAGGGATGGCTATTTCAGACTTAAAAATAAATTCCACATGAAAGAAATAGATAAAACACTGTGGCTGCTCAAAGGAGTGAGAGTGGACCTCTAAAAAGAAAGATAATGGTATTGAAATTGATCCTTTGTGGTTTAGGTTCTTGCCCCCAAATATGTTTTTCCATCTACTGTTTGATGCTTAATGTGTGTTATGCTACACAATTACCACTCTTTAATTATAGGTTTGATCTTTACTGAACTACTCATTAACACTTAAATTATTTCTACCTTGGGGCAAGCAACTGGGTCAGTATTATTTAAGCCCACTTAAAAAAATCCGTCTCTCCTGCTTTCAGCAGATGAAGGCGGCCTTGAGAGCGCCCTGCAGCAGCGACGCCTTCTCTGCTTCGAGAATCTCACCTGGTAACTGCTGCTTCCCTGGGGTCACAGCGGTCTGCGTGTTTCCCTATTACAGAATGTACGGTATTGTACTGTGGTTTCCTATCTATACATTAACTTCCTCATTAAATGTTAAGACCTTAAAGGCAGGGGCTGGATCCTAAGCATGCCTTTTGCTCAGCATTTACACAGTGACTGAAAAATAGTATCTATTAAATAAATGTTTGTCGAATGAATGAGTGAATAAACAAATTAATAAATGAGCCTAACCCAGTGTCCTTATTTACCAGAATCCGTGACCTGGAACTTGAGAATACAGAGATGTATAATGCCTCTTACCAGCCTCTTGCCCATTGTACAGAACTGGCTTGGAGGTGCTTTCCAGTGCTATGACTCTAACAGGGAGTGATAAGGCAAAAGGGGCATCATCATTCCCTCTGCGCAGAATTCCTTGAAGTTTAACCACACTACTTTTATTTTCCTTACAAAGACGCTGCTGCTCAATCTCCACCCTCCCCACTTACGTTTATTATTGCTCCAGAACCTTTTTGTCCTGAGACTTGCCTACGCATGTTTATTGAGACAGACTCAAACGTACACAAAAGTAAAACGAATATTACCATGAACTCCCATAAACCTATCACCTAGATTTAATAATTAGCAAGATTTTGAAAAACAAAAACCAAATGGCATAAATGATGCTGTGAAACCTCACACCCAAAAAAGTAAAGCGATGTAAGAGGGCCTTCACATCATCCCAACCTTCCATTTGGCATAATTTCCTATGTGACAGATTCAGAACCTTCTAGTCAGAATTTTTTGAACTGATGTTCGGATACCTATAATTTAGACAAATTGCCCTCAAAATCCTGGGATCCTCAGTCTAACCTGCTGACAGGCTTGGTGCCATTTGAAAGTTGTAGGCTTTTCTAAGGTCAGAAATGGTCCTTGAGCTCTAAAGTGTCAGGAAGTGCAGGTGACTAAATTTTCAGTGCAGTAGATCTATTCAGGAGAGATTTGTATAATCATAATTTCCATTTAAGATGAACTTTGGCAGAATCCCTGGGATTTCCTCATGGGCGGTGGATGTTTGGCTGTAGGACTCAGCACAGAAAACCTCTTGATAATTTTATAGATCCACCATGTATTACCTAGAGACCTCTGTATAAAGTACTAATATCCCTAAAGTGGCTCCACCCAAGAGCACCAGGGAAAGAGGTTGTTGTGTCCCCAGTTACCTACACTGTGTAGATACAAAATATGTTAGCTCTCCACAACTCTCTGGGCTTGGTGTCTTATTTTTTATCTCACCATTATGTTTACAAAGCTGGGCTTCTTTTCTATTTACTGTTCTAACTTCCAAGTAACATAAGAGTATGAAAAGGATTTTAAAATAATAAAATAATCTATATTGGAGCTAAAAAGCACAGTAGTGACAGAGAAGCAAAAAAATTTGGTAAATTGACTAGCATAAATACTTATTTAAGTAATGTGAGGATTCTGTTTATGAGAAGAAAATGAAGGGGAAAAATTTTCATACTTGGTATAAAATACAAAAAATAGGAAGCAAAACTAGTTATAGAAATACAATGTGTCATATTCAATGTACTAAAAATGTTTTACAATTAACAATAAATGATTTTTTACTTGAATTAGAAAGAACTATGAACTAGAAAGTGAAAGCCTTAAAACTTGATAAGGCATAAACTTCAGTGCAATCCTTCAAGAGGTGATCACCGATAAAAATCTGATAAGTATCCTTTTATACCTTTCTTTTAATGCATATAGGATCCAGGTTTTGATCTGAAGCTTATATATACTTGAGGGCCCTCTTTAACAAAAAGAATAAAAAATTGTAGATACAAAATTAGGTAGAATGTTAAATATTGTTTTAGAATGAGAAAAGGAATCACAAAAAATTTTTTTTTATCTTACAAATACAAGAATAACAAAAAAATCACAAAATCCAGGGAAAAATAGTATAATATTTGTATTACCTGCCTGACACCCACTCTAATACTTTTCCTACATTTTATAGAACTCTCTTTGATGGTTTCATTATATGGTAACAAATATTAAAATTAATTTCTATGGAGGTAATGAAAGGTAATTCAATCTTTAGGAGGTTCAATATTTTAAGAATCTAGATTAATAGTTTTCAAAAGTTTATTTCGACTTCACAAAACTTGTCACATGAAGTTAGGAAAAAAATCTCTATCATGTTTCTTTTGCTTATGTGTTGTAAGATTTGAAAGCATTTTCCATGAACTAGATTCTGGCTCCATAAGTCACAATTATTTTTCTCTGTCATTATCCCCATATTTCCAGTACAGGTGCCATAGAACGACTCATGTCATAGGATGACTTCTGTCCCTGCTCTACTGTGTCTCAACCCTGAAGGTTCTCCATACTAATGAAGGCATCAGTAACTGGGTTATACATGGAAGCACCTATATGCCACAAAAATATCTTCCTCTAAATCCAAATCAAATATATTTCCACTCAATTACCAACTAACCACATCCCCAAAATGCCTGTATCCATTTCAAGTATGGTAGAGGGGAAGTTTGAATAGAAAGAGATAATAGTCTAAACTGATGACAGAGTATCTTAAGGATATTTTTTGCCTATCTGTCACCTTTTAAACCCTTGAGTTTCATACAAATGTGGGGTGATAAAGCTTACACCATCTTTCTCTATATACAAATAATCAAAATGGGATCCTATATAAACACAGAAATAGTGATATAGGTAAAGACATAGAGTTATCTTTGTCAACAGATCAAATATCCAAATTATCAGAAATTAACAGAAAAATATAGAAATAGATGGTCATTTATAATCATGACAACCTAGATACTGAAAAATACTATGTACGTCACATAATATAGTAATTACTCAACTGTAAACATCAGTTTATAATTGGTTTTACTAATTCCTTATAATTTGCATTGCTTATATATGATTATAACACTAATAGATTTTTGTGCCAAGGATGTTGAAAATATAGAAAGAAAAAAAAGTAAATAAAAATCAGTAATTGCACAAGAGAGATAATTACTGTTTACATATAAATGTATCTAACCAAATGTATAAACATAGACTCACACAGACTCCTGTGATCATGCTATATATATAGCATAGTACTCCCATCGTTTTCTGCTGAAAACTTTATTTTGATCTTTTCCCAAAACCACTAAGTATTTTTAAAAGATAAAAAGAATTCTAATTAGTGCACATTGTTCCACTTCATAAATGTGTCACAGTGTATTTTGACATTGGATAGTTTCCAAATTTTCTTAATATCCAAAATCACATTGGTGATCACTTATTCGGATAAAAAGCACTAGACCTGCTGTGAGCTAAGTACTTTTCTAGACACTGAAATGTAGGTTCACAGAACTTTGTATACATTTTGATCATTTTTGTAAGATAATAGAATTAAAATTACAGGCGACAGGTCATTCTGACATTTTAGGTGTTTGATATCCCTCCAGAAATGTAATAATTTTCACCTCCATAGTGATGTATAAGCATTTGTTATTGGACAATTTTATAGTTATACTATTATCATTATTTGTTGAGGAGATAGCAGTAAGGATAAGGATTGAGAAAGAACAGAATAACTTGAAAGTTGGCAAAATGAAGGATTGTGAAGGATTTTATTTCAGGTTGTATTTTATTTGCTTAACCAAAAATATGGACATTTTTATTGAGTGACTAGTGTTTCCTTAATTTTCTTAGATTTTTTTCTCAGTTGCTTATAAAAATGACCAAGACAGAGTTATGTGTCATAATCTCATATCCATGGTTATGTCCCCTTCTCATTATGTTTTTGTCAATATGGTGTATTAAAAATCAGGTATAATCCTGCCTTTATTTAGAAGGAACTTTCAGATTCAGTTAGAAAACATTCTTCCTTGTCTACTTCTCCAAGGCATTTCTACATTCCATGCCACAGTATATCAGAAATAGTTCAATAATCAGAAATAGAACCCCTTCCAATAGAAAAGACTTAAGTAACTTGCTGCTTAAAAATATGAATTTGTCATTGAACCAAACTGGATTAGAGAATATACCTTTCCTCATTTTTTCTCTCAATACTCGAAGAGAAACGGGAAGCTACACATATGGACTAAAAATTGCAGGAAAACCTTTCCTTCAGGGAAGGCTTGAAAGAAACATTCCTTGACATTTCTCTTTCCTCTTCCCTGTATTTTAGTTGCTTCAGGGCTCTGAACAGGGACTGAGGGCTGGGGATTCAATTGCTGCTATGATCAGATTTGTCAAAGGTCTGTTTTCTGCCAATCTCTTGAAAGAACTGGGGCATGAATATATTTATCTATTGTTTTGTTTTTTAGGACATAAACTTAAGCTTCAATCTTTATTTTTTATTCTTTAATTGAACTATGGTTTAGATACATCATATTGGTTTCAGAAGAACAGCTTAGTGATTCACCAGTTATACACATTACTAAATGCTCATCATAATAAGTGTGGTTACCATCTATCACCATACAAAAATATTATAATATTATAAGCTATATTCTTTATGCTATACATCCATCCCTCTGACTAAATTATTTTATATGATCTGGTTTGTACTTCTTTCTCCCCTTCACCTATTTCACCCATCGCACTCTACCCCCATCTGTTCTCTGTGTTTATGAGTCTTTTTCTATTTTTTGTTTATCTGTTTGTTTTATTCACAGATATAATTGAAACGTATGGTGTTCCTCTTTTTCTGACTTCTTTCCGTTAACGTAATACCCTCTACACCCGTCCATGTTATGCAAGTGGCAAGATTTCTTCTTTATTGCTGAATAATATTCCACTGTATATATATACCACTTCTTTTTCCATTCATCTATTGATGGACACCTGGGTTGCTTCCATATCTTGGCTATTGCAAACAGTGTGGAGCTAAACATAGGGGTGTATATATCTTTTTGAATGAGAGATTTTGTTTTCTTCAGGTAAATATCCGGAAGTAACATTGTTGGGTCATATGATAGTTCTGTTTTTAGTTATTTGAGAAACCTCCATTCTTTCCATGTGGGTGCACCAGTTTACATTTCCAACAACAGTATGTGAGGGTTCCCTTCTCTCCACATCCTCATCAACACTTGTTAGTTTTATTGATACTAAGCCATTCTGACAGATCTGAGATGATATCTCATTGTCGTTTTGATTTGCATTTCCATGATTATTAGTATGTTCATCATCTTTTTATGTGTCCATTTACCATCCATATGTCTTCCTTGGAAAAATATCTGTTCAATTCCTCTGCTCATTTTTTAAATAGGATTACTTGTTTTCTGATTGAGTTGTGTAAGTTCTTCAAATATATTGGAGATTAGCCCCTTTATAGATACATTGTTTCCAAATATATTCTTTCATATAGTAGGCTGCCTTTTCATTTTGTTAATGGTTTACTTTGCTGTGCAGAAACGTTTTAATTTGATGTACTTGTTTATTTTTGCTTTTGTTTCTCTTGCCTGGGGAGATGTATCCAGAAAAGCAGTTCTAATGTTGATGTTTACCCTATGTTTTCTTCCAGTAGTTGAACAGACTGTCTTTTCCTGATTGTATATCCTTGCTTCCTTTATCATAGATTAATTGACCATATAAATGTGGGCTTATTTTAGGGCTCTTTATTCTGTTCCATTGATCTATACATCTATTTTTTTGTGCCAGTACCAACTGTTTTGATTACTGTAGCTTTGTAGTAGTTGGAAATCAGGAAGCATAATACCTCCAGCTTTGTTCTTCTTTCTCAATATATTTTTGTTGTCTATTCAGGGTTTCTTGTAGCTCCATACAAATTTTAGGGTTCTGTCTTCTAGTTTGATAAAAAGTGCCATTAGTGTTCTGATAGGGATTACATTGAAAGTATATTTTGTTTTGGGTAGTATGGCCATTTTGAAAATGTTAATTCTTCCTGTCCATCAGCATATTTTTACACTGATTTGTCTCTTCTTCAGTTTCTTTCATCTGAGTCTTAGAGTTCTCAGAGTACAGATCTTCCACATCCTTGGTTATATTTATTCCTAAGTACTTTATTATTTTTGATGCAATTATAAAAGATTGCTTTATTCCTTTCTCTGTCTGTTAATTCATTATTTGTATGTAGAAATGCAACAGATTTCTGTATATGATTTTGTATCCTGCAACTTTACTGAGTTAATTCATTAATTCTAATAGCTTTTTGGTGGAGTCCTTAGGGTTTTCTATATATTAGTGTCATGTCATTTACAATTAGTAACAATTTTACTTCCTCCTTACCAATGTGGATGCTTTTTATTTCTTTTTCTTGTCTGATTGCTGTGGCTTGGACTTCTAGTACCATGTTGATTAAAGGTGCTGAAAGTGAGCAACCTAGTCTTGTTCTGATCTTAGAGGAAAAGCTTTCAGCTTTTTGCTGTTGAGTATAATGTTAGCTTTGATTTTTTCATATATGGCCTTTATTACATTGAGATATGTGCCTTTTATACCCAGTTTGTTGAGTTTTCTCATGAATTGATGTTGAAAGTTGCCAAATGCTTTTACAGCATCTATTGAGATGACAATATTGTTTTTATCCTTCCTTTTGTTAATATGGTGTATCACATTGATAGATTTAGAGATACTGAAACATCTTTGCATCCCTGGAATAAATGCTACTTGATCATGGCAAATTATCTTTTTAATGTATTTGGTTTGCTAGTATTTTCTTAAGGATTTTTGCATCTATGTTCATCAGGGATGTTGGTCTGTAATTTCCTTTCCTTGTAGTTCTATGTCTGGTTTTGGTACCAGAGTCATGCTGGCCCTATAGAATGAATAGGGAAGTTTTCCTTACTCTTCAGTGTTTTTGGACTAGTTTGAGTAGGAGAGGTATTAACTCTTCTCTAAATGCATTGTAGAATTCACATGTGAAACCCCTGGTCCTGGCATTTTGTTGGGAGTTTTTGATTACCAATTCAATTTCATTATGAATAATAGTTCTGTTCAAATTTTCTATTTCTTCCTGGTTCAGTATTGTAAGATTGTATGTTTCTAGGAATTTATCAATTTCTTCTAAGTTGCCCAGTTTATTGTTATATGATTTTTCATAATGATTCTATTTCACTGGTGTCAGCTTTAACTTATCCTCTTTCATTTCATATTTTATTTATTTGACTCCTCTCTTTTATTCTTGATGAGTCTAGCTAAAGGTTTTTCAATTTTATTTTTATAAAGAACCAGCTTTTAGTTTCATTGATCTTCTGTATTGTTTTTTAAGTTTATTTTTCATTTATTTCCATTCTGATCTTTGTTGTTTTCTTTTTTCTACTAACTTTGGGCCTTGTTTATACTTCTTTCTCTAGTTTCATTAGGTGTCACGTTAGATTGTTTATTGGAGATGTTTCTTGTTTCTTGAGGCAGACCTGTATTGCTATGTACTTCCCTCTTTGGACTGCTTTTCCTGAATCCCAAATATTTTGAACTGTTGTATTTCTATTTTCATTATCTTCCAAGTATTTTTTTATTTCCTTTAATTTCTTCATTGACCCAATTGGTTATTTAGTAGCATGCTGTTGTGTTTGTGCTTTTCCTATTTTCTTTCAATTGATTTCCAGTTTAATTGTGGTTGGAAAAGATGCTTGATACAATTTCAATCTCAAAATTATTGAGACTTGTTTTGTGGCCTAACATGTAATCTATTGTGCAACATGTTGCATGTGCACTTAAAAAGAATGTGCATTTTACTGCTTTTTGGAGGTAATGTTCTGTGCATATCTGGTAATTCCATTTAGTCTGTGTCCTTCAAGTCCACTGCTTCTCTGTTGTTTTTCTTTCTGGATGATCTACTATTGATGTAAGTGTCATGTTAAAGTCCCCTACTATTATTTTATTACTTTTAATCTCTCTTGTTATGTCTGTTAAATTTGCTTTATATGTGTAGGTGCTCCTCTGTTGGGTGGATGTTTACGATTGTTGTATCTTCTTGCTGGATTGAGCCCCTAAACATTATATAATGTCCTTCTTTGTCTCTTGTTACGGTCTTTATTTTGAAGTCTATTTTGTCTGATATAACTATTGCTACTCTGGCTATTTTTTTTCATTCCTCTTTGCATGGAATATATTTTTTCCATTCCTTCAGTTTCAATCTGTGTGTGTCTAGTTCTTATCCCTTTTAGGAAGCAAATAGATGGGGCTGATATTTTACCCTTTCAATTGTGCTATGTTTTTTGATGAGAGCATTTAACCCATTTACATTTAAATCAATTTTTGATAGGTATTTGTTTATTTCAATTTTATTAAATATTTCCTTGTTGTTTTGTCATTATTCTTTTTCCTTTTATTCTCTCTTGCTCTCTCCTTGTGCATTATGACTTTCTTTAGTGTTATGTTTGGATTCCCTTCTCTGTTTTTTTGTGTATCCATTATATGTTTTTGGCTTGTGGTTACCATGGTATTCTTATATGATACCCTACATATATAGCAATCTATAGTAAGTTGGTGATAACTTAAGTTTGAATGCATTCTAACAACACTACATTTTGTACTCCTCCTTCTCATGTTGTATATGTGATACTTCTTTCACATCTTTTTACTTAGTGATTATCTTAACTCTACAGGAACCTCTATTAATTAATCTACATTAATTAGGGTAGACATGGTTATGCTAACAGACTTCAATATTTCAGTAACTTTACACAATTGAAAGTTATTTCTTGCTCACTTAATAATCCTGGGAGGATGTTCAAGTTGGGTTGGCTCTTTTTCAGATGGTTGTTCAGGGACCGATACATTTCCATGGTGTTTTTCTGTTACCCTTAGGGTGTTATAGTAGTGAGCATCCCACTGGAAGGCATAGGAAGATCCTGGAGGACCCCATAGGAGTTTTTATGTATCAGACATATTAATCACTTTTAATCATAATTGGAGCTGCCATGAATTCAGAAACATGGTTACAACAAACTGCAAGGGAACCTGTAAAACATACCTGAGTGGTATTTCTAGGAAAAAGAGGAAAATAATTTTGGTGAACTGCTTAAAGTCGCTACCATATGAATGAAGAAGTGACAATGGCAAGATCAGGACATTGATGAGGATTTTACTTATCAGAAGTCAGTTCTAAGAGATTCTCAAAAGATTTCTGACTTTTAAAATAAGAAATTTTAACAGAGATTTATTCTCTGGTCTTTACTGAGAAGGAATGTTAGTGTGTGAGGGCAGTTCTTGGTGATAAATATGTAGCTTGGCTCATTTATACTTCTTTGATTTAGCAGGAAATAATGTATTAGGATATCAAGAAATCAAGACCCAAATTGTAGACAAGGATATTTCTAAATCCTTTTTCTTAACTGAGGTATAATTGACATATAACATTACTTTAGTATCAGGTGTGATTCAATATTTGTATATATTGTAAAATGGTCACCACAGTAAGTCTAGTTAGCACCCATCACCACACATAGTTACAAAATGCTTTCTTCTTGTTATGACAACTTTTAAGATCTATTACCTGAAGCAACTTCCAAATTGCAATAATGCAATACAGTATTATTAACTTTAGTCACCATGCTGTACATTACATCCCCATGACTTATTTATTTTATAACTAGAAGTTTGTACTTTTTGAACCCCTTCACCAATTTTTCCCAGTCCCCTCTCCCTGCCTCTGGACCACCACGTCTGTTCTCTGGACCAATGGGCTCATTTTTGTTTGGTTTGTTTTTAGAGTTCACATTTAAGTGAGATGTTATAGTTTTTGTTTTTCTTGGTTTGACCTCATTTCATTTAGCATAGTGCCCTCAAAGTCCATTCACCTCATTTCAGATGGCAGAAATTTTCATCTTTTTATGGCTGAATAATATTCCATAGTGTACATATGTATGTGTGTGTATGTATATGTATACATCACAATTTCTTTATCTAGTCACATATCAATAGACATTTACATTATTCATGTCTCAGTAATGAATAGTGCTGCAGTGAATATGAGGTGAATATACTTTTCTGAGTTAGTGTTTTCTTTTTCTTCCAAAGATGTCCTGAAGTGGAATGGCTGTATCATATGGTAGGTCTATTTTTAGTTTTTCGAGGAACCTCAATACTCTTTTCCGTAGTGGCTAAACCAATTTACATCCTCACCAACAGTGCATAAAAGTTCTCTTTACTCCACATACTTGCCAACACCATTTTTTTATTACCTCACACCAGTTTACACTGGCTATTATAAAAAAGATATCTTATTGTGGTTTTGATTTACATTTATCTGATGATTAGTGATGTTGAGGACCTTTTCATGAATCTGTTGAACATCTGTATGTTTTCTTTGAAAAAATGTCTATTCAGGTCCTCTGCCCATTTTCAATTGGATTTTTATTGTTGTTGAGTATGAGTTCTTTATGTATCCTGGGTATTAACACCTTATCAGATATATGATTTGTAAATATTTCCCCCCATTTGGTAGGTTGCCTTTCCATTTTGTTGATAGGTTCCTATGCTAGGTAGAAGCTTTTTAGTTTTAAATAGTCCCTCTATTTTTGCTTTTGTTGCCTTTGCTTTTGGTGTCAAATCCAAAAATTCATCACCAAGACTGACGTCAAGGAGCTTACTATCAATGTTTTCTTGTGGACATTTTATGGTTTTAGGTCTTATGTTCAAGTCTTTAATCCATTTTGAGTTGATTTTTGTGTACAGTGTAGCATACAGTTTCCTTCCTTTACATGTGGCTGTTCAGTTTTCCCAAAAACCAGTTATTGAGGAGCTTGTCCTCTCCCCATTGTGTATGTATCTGTGGCTCCTGTGTTGAAAACTAATGATATATATAATCATGATAATTATGAGAATATCTGAGAAATATGTAGCTTGGCTCATTTATACTTATTTGATTTAGCAGGATTTGATTAGTTTGGCCAAATTCACATGATTTTGAAATCAGAAAACATGATGTCTACCTTTGCTCTTCTTTTTCAATATTGTTTTTGGCTCTTGGGGTCTTCTGTAGTTTCATACAAGTTTTAGGATTGCTTGTTCTATTTCTGTGAAAAAATGCTATTGCATTTAGGGATAGGGATTACACTGAATTTGTAGATTGCTTTGGGTAGTATAAACATTTTAATATTTAATATTAATACTTCTAATCCATAGTATATGCTTCCGTCTATTTGTGTCTTCTTCATTTTCTCTCATCAATGTCTTATAGTTTTCAGTCTACAGGTCTTTCCCCTCCTTGGTTAAATTTGCTCTTAAGTGTTTCATTCTTTTGATCCAATTGTAAATGAAATTATTTTCTTAATTTCTCTCTCAGATTGTTCATTATTATTGTAAAGAAATGTAACATATTTTTGTATATTGGCTTTGTCTTAGTTCCAACATTTTTTTTAGTCGAGTCTCCAGAGTTTTCTATATATAATAACATTTCATCTGCTAATAGTGACAGTTTCACATCTTAATTTCCAATTCAGATGGCCTTTTGTTTATTTTTCTCCCTATTTGCTCTGGCTAGAGTTTCTAACCCAATACTATGTTAAATAAAAGTGGTGAGCATGGGCATCTTTGTCCCTGACCTTCAAGAAAAAACTTTCAGCTTTTCACCACTGAGTGTTAGCTGTAGGCTTGTCATATATATTCTTCATTATATTGAGGTATGTTTCCTCTATATCCACTTTGTTATGAGTTTTTATCATAGGTGAACATTGACTTTTTGACATGCTTTTTCTGCATCTATTGAGATAATCATATGGTTTTTATCCTTTGTTTTTTAATGTTATGTATCACATTGATTTGCTGATGTTGGATCTCTGGAATATATGCCACTTGCTCATGGTGTATAATCCCCTTAATGTATTTTTTAATTCAGTTTGCTAATGTATTTTTGAGGATTTTTCCATCTATGTTCATCAGGGATATTGGCCTGTTTTTTTTTTTTCTTGTGTGCTAGTCTGATTTTTGTATCAGAATAATGTTGGACGTGCAACATGAGTATGGAAGTATTCTCTCCTCTTCTATTTCTTGGAAGAATTTGAGTATTTGAGTATTAATTCTTTCTTAAATGTTTGGCCAAATTCACAGTGAAGCTGCCTGATCCTCAACTTCTGTTTGTTGGAATTTTTTCTCATTCAATATTCTAACTAGTAATTGACCTATTCATATTTTCTACTTCTTCATAATTAAGTCTTGGTGGGTATTTATGAATTTATCCATTTCTTCCAGGTCGTCCAGTTGTTGGTGTATGATTGTTCATTGCAGTCTCATGATACTTTGCATTTCTGTGGTATCAGTTGTAATGTTTCCTTGGTCATTTATGACTTTCTTATTTGTTATGACCTTCTTTACCTCTTATTACAATCTTTCTTTTAAAGTCTCTTTTGTCTGATATATGTATAGGATCCCCAGCTGTCTTTTGGTTTCCATTTTCATGGAATATCTTTTCCCACCCCTTCACTTTCAATCTGTGTGTCCTTAGATGAAATGAGTCTCTTGTGGGCAGCCTATGGATGAATCCTGTTTTTATTTTCTCATCCATTCCACTCTATGTCTTTTGTTTGGAGAATTTAATCCATTTACATTTAAAGTAATTACTAATGGTATGTATTTATTGCCATTTTGTGGTCTTCTGGATGTTTTGTAGTTTCTTTGTTCCTTTCTTCTTCTCTTGCTCTCTTAGTGATTGGATGATTTTCTGTAGTAGTATTCTTAGTTTCCTTCCTCTTTCTCTTTTATGTGTCTACTATAGGTTTCTGTTTATAGTTGCCTACACATAACAATTTATATTCATAATAGTCTGTTTTAAGTTGATAACAACTTAAGTTTGAATGCATTCCAAAGCCCTACATTTTTACTTCCCCTTATCATGTTTTATGGTTTTGATGTCACATTTTACATCTTTTTATCTTGTGTATCCTGTAACTAATTATTGCAGTGATAGTTATTTTTACTACCATTGTCTTTTAACCTTCATGCTAACTATATGTGATTAAACTATGACCTTTACAATATTAGATTATTTTGAATTTTACTATATATTTACCTTTATAAATGAGATTTATACTTTCAATTGTTTTCTTGTTACTACTTACTTGTCTCTTAGGGTATGGGTCTCTTTAGGTTCATCTTTCTTAAAACTCTCTGTGCTTCCTGGATCTGGATGTCTATTTCCTTCCCTAGATGAGAGAAGTTTTTAGCCATTATTTCTTCAAATAAGTTTTGTATCCCCTTCTCTCTCTCTTCTCCTTCCGGTACCCATATCATGTGAATATTAGTCAGCTTGATGTTGACCTAAAATTCTCTTAAATTATCTTCACTTTTTATTTCATTCCTTTTTCTTTCTGCTACTCAGTTGTGTGAGCTCCATTGTCCTGACATTGATTTCATTACTCCTTTCTTCTGCTTCATCTAGTTTGTTGAATCCATTTCTGTATTTTTCAGTTCAGCTATTGTATTCTTTAACTCTGTGATTTCTATTTGGTTATTTCTTATGTTTTTTGTCTGTTGAAGTTCTCACTGTGTTCATCTATTCTTAAGAGTTTAGTGAGCATGTTTATGACTGTAACTTTGAATATTTTTTATTGGGTAAATCACTTACCTCTGTTTCATTAAAGACATTTTCTGAGGTTTTACCTTGTTGTTTGTTTGGATTTTCTATTTATTTGTGATTCAGTTTTAGAAAATTATATTTTCTGGGAATTTATCCATTTCTTCTAGGAGATCTAAATTGATGTCACATAATTTTTCATAGTAATCTCATATAATCCTGTGTATTTCTTTGGTGTTGTTTGTAACTTCTCTTTGGTTTTTGCTTTTGAGTTCTCCTTTTATTTCTTGGTGAGTCTTGCCAAAGGTTTATCCATTTTGTTTATCTTTTCAAAGAAGCAGCATAAGTTCTCACTGTTTCATCCATCCTTCTCCTGAGCATTTTTATGACTGTTACTTTGACTTTTTTTTTAAATCAGGTAATCACTTATCTCTGTTTCATTAAGGAATTTTACTGTGGTTTTATCTTTTTTGTTTGTTTGTTGGAAACATATTCCTATGTTTCTTTATTTTCCTTGGCTTCGTGTTGGTTGTTATGCATTAGATGAAATAGCGTACCTCTCCCAGTCTTGAAGGAATGGCCTTGTATAGGAGAGGAATCTTACTTTTCTACCTTGTCCCAGCTTTTGTTTCATCTCAGACATTTATGATTACCTTTAGTGGCTCCCAATGTTTGAGGGTATGCCAAGACCTGTCAGGTCCCTAAGGGGATTATTTCAGTCAGCATCTAGATTTAAGCTGTTTGGAGGCCAGACCTTGAGGTAGCACCTTTTTAAGTATACAAATATATACAGCTCTGTTGGACAAAAAGTGTTAAGTCCCACAGGCCACCAGACAAGCATAAGAACTCCTTCCTGGGAGACGCCAGTGACCTAGAGTGAGGCAGAAGGAGAGCACAAAGATGCCATCCACTAACCACCATCCCTGGTGTCTCCACCTTAGTAGGCCCCTGCATGTGTGTTAAACCAGATGCCTACCCCTAAGGCTGACGCTCCAGTACAAACAAGCAAAGAACCATCTTTTTTATTGTTATTGGCCCTTGAGATCCAGGAACGCCCAGCCACCGAACCAGGATACCAAACATGTAATGGCTCCTCTCTGTGAGATGCTAGCACTCTGAAACATAGAAGAGGGAGAATGCAAAGATAATTCCTAACTACTGAGGTCTCCAGAAAGCATTACAGTCAACCCTTAGATGTGTGTTTAGTTAGAAGCCTGCTCTCCAAGTCACAGCTTATGAACATAATAGCAGCTAATAGACCTCTTTCACAGAAAGATTGGGCTCCTAGGTCTGTTGCTTCTTGCTGTACCTTTGGGGTGACAGAATGTTAAGAACTCTTCCTCTCTTGGTTAATGTTGAGAGTGACTGATGTGATCATGAAAGTGTATGCCAGGTAGCACAGCAATTAACTTTGCCTGGAGTCGTGTTTTTGAAGAGATAATTTAGGAGCTGAGCTGTTCAACAAGCATCAAGTATTTACTCTGCTGGTGATGTGCTAGATGGCTAGAGAATACAAAATTAAATAGAGCATTTTATCTTCTTTCCAAAGATTTACAATCTTGAATTAATAGTTTAAGTAGGAATGACACAGGTAGTTAATAAGGTAGCAAGGTTGATAGTCAGTTAGCTGAACTGTTAAAAAACATCAAATTCTTCTATACCAATGGTAAATAGCAGCTACACCAGGTACCCCTCTATTTGCTCTCTACCCTGTCCCCCTTATTACCACTCTAATCCCCTTTTCCATGGTCCCTAGACTTTCTATGTTGGAGCAACTAAAGGGTCCATACCCTTATGCACTTAGTATTTTACATATAATCCCAGGGGGTGCACTTTCCCAAGGGGAAAAAATTACAAGTCTTGAAATAACAATGAGTAGTAAAGTAGTTAAAAGCTATGTTGAAGAAGAGAGGGAAATGGAATTGAAGAATTGATAAGGGTGATGAAGATCCATCAAAAGATTTTAAGGAGCTCTGCTTTTAAAAACTATTTTAACCAATCTCAGCACATAAATACTCATTGTTTGTTGAATGACCTATTAGGATGATACTGAGTCATTATTAGTAACATGTTCTTTTAATATGTGTGTGTATTTTTGCTGCTGCTCTTTCTGTTTCTACCAACTAATGATGAGTTTATATCCACATTTGCAATATGGCTGGTTCTTGTTTGGGATTCTATCTGCCAATGAAACAGAAGAAAACAAGAACAGGAATGCAGAGGCAATTGATCCAGAGACTTAATTTCCATCAGGGCAAGTCTCTAACTAGTGGGAAGGAAAGAAGAAGAAAAGCTTTATAAATACTCTCATGTTGGGAATTTACCTCATTATCTATATAATTACAGAATATATTATGCTAATATCACCCCACTTTGCAATTGGTGATTTTATGATTACAGACATGAATACTGAAAAATTATTGTGGGAAAAATCAAACTTGATTGATCTGGAGTGATTTCCTTTTTCCTGTTTCACTCAAAACAGTTTACCCAATAAATGACTGACTACTGATGAATTTATTCATCAATGTGAACAGATATGAGATCATACAGAAGTTTTGGATTAAAGGGGGCCAATAAGAAAGGTTTGATTATATGGAAGTATTGATAGAATTGACTATTACTTTAATTCCTTACTTCCAAAAAGATCATATATTCCTCATTAATAGATGTACAGGTTAAATGATAAACACCCAAAACAGTACCTGAGCAAATCGTTGTTTTATTTTTACATCACAGTTTACTGTTTTTCTAATTGGCAGTCACTGCATTATAGATATTGTCAACTATAGTATAATTCCTATCATGTACATATTTCTTGTTTATCTTGAGAGTAAATGATATTACTCAGTTACTGTATCAAATATTGTCATATTCTTTCAGCAGCAAGCACCAAAATCAAAACCCAACAATCAATAGAACACATATGCATAACAAATGATCTCAATTTTATCCCCTGTAAGACAGGGATAAATTTTTTTATATTTCCAAGAAACTTTTTTGGCATTAAACAGTATGGTATTACAATTTAACACAAAATCAGTTGCCATTTTGTACTGGTATTTAAGATAATCTGTATTAGGGAAGAAAGATTTAAAAATAATGTGATAGAAATATTTCTTGAATAACACCATGTTGTTAGAAGCATTGCCCATTTGGAGGTTCCTCTTCTCCACCCGTCTTCCTGTTGGTGGTGGTGACCTCGCCATGCCAGCAGCTTCAGGAGATACACACGGTCATTCCTCTTCACTCTGAACTGGCAAGCGCTCTGGAGGAAGAACAGATTCCAATTTCTGCCAGCGCTCTGGAGGCCACAGGATATGTGTAGCAATGGCACGCAGAAGACCCAGGGAAACCTGAACCCATAAGAGACACAAAGAAAACAAATATTTTATAAGGATCATTATTAATATCTTTCAAACAGAATTTGAACCAATCTGATATTTCATTGAAAGATGATGATGATGATTAAAAATAGTAAACACTTACATGGCACTTTTCTAGATATTTTATATATGTAAATACCTTTAATCCTCACAACCATTTGAAGTAGGTATGATAGTTTTCTCTTACACAAAATGGGGATAATAAAAAAGTAACCTCAGGAGTTTAAAGAACTTGCCAAAAATCATAGAGCTACCAAGTATTAGAGGCTGGCTTCAGGGTCAAGCAGTCTAATTCCAGTGTTTGCAACCTTAACCATTATCCTTAATAGCCTGCTTACACAGGCCCAGGAAGCATAAATCTGGTTTACAGTCTCAGAATACCCTATAATGTTCCAGCTATCTTAGACTTTCTATTGTGGAAAAGTCAGATGTGCAAAAAAATATTTTGCAAAAACAACTGCTCTGCTTACTAGATGAGCAGCAAGAATTGGGTGGGGAGACTCCATAGAAAGTACACTGAAGAATATGGAATTATTGCTCACAAGGAGAGAGGGAAAACCAAGGAATGCTACCAAGTGGGATGGGAAGCAAGGAAAAGGAATCAAGTATGAATGTCATGGCAGATGGAAAAGAACACCATCAGCAGAGATGCACCAGGACGGAAGAGTAGGCAAGGGGAGGGAACTTTCTTTATTGGCAGACTTGAGGCTGACCACTAAGAAGGAAGGGGCCTGTGAAGACCTTTCAAAGGGACATCCAGTGCAGTGTCCAGGAGAATGTAGCAGACCTGTTTAAAATGCAGAGCCAGACCCTATCCTCAGAGTTAACCTTTTAACAGTCAGGGCATGGAAATCTGTCTTGTTGGTGATACTATTATTAATATTTTAATGGTATTAAACTTACAAAACACTCAAAGTTAGTGCATATTTACTGTGTACCAACTATAAGCCAGATACCGGGTGTCCATTTTGCCATTTTATTTCAATCGTTTTTCCTATAAATTGGAGCTCCATAGAGATTAACATACAATATTGCTATCATTGAAGTTCTTCTGTTTACTAGCATATGCATTTGAAAAATGCACATTGCAGAGACTCAAAAGAAAGAGCTGGGTATCAGGGGAGAGAATTCCAAAAAGATAACCAGAAACACATTTTAAAAAAAGAAAGAAAGGAAAATAAAACCTTAACAACAACTTGAAATACAAACAAAATAAACCCAAAGGGTACCAAGAAGCCCATGGGCCCTATAAAGGAAAGTTACTTTGAAAATCAAACTTACAGAAAATTTTTAAATGAGGAACAAAAAACAGCTCTATTCACCAAAACTCATTCCTCTCTTGTCATATATGTGTATATATGTGTATTTGTACAGAGACTTTTTTGAACCATTTTAAAGTTGTTGGCACCATGTTGAATTTGCCTCTACATAAACACTTCAACATGTATCTCCTAAGACCTAAGACTCTTTCCTACATGAGTACAATTCATTATATGCAAGGTTTAATATTTATACAAATAACTTAATATTACAGCCCACATTCAGATTTTTCCAGTTGCACCAATGTGTTTTATAGCTAATTTATTTAACTTGTTTTTGGTGTTTTTCTTCATTATTTTTTAAAATTGAAGTACATACAATAAATTGCACAAATCTTATTGTACAGCTTGATGAATTTTGATATGTGTATATACTCATATAACCATTATGCATGTTAAGATACCAAACATTCTCACTAATTGTTTTCCCTTTACCTATTTCACCCATTCCCCCATTCTTTCCCGTGTCAACCACCTTTCTGTTCTCTGTGTCTGTGAGTTTGTTTCAATTTGCTCATTTTTGCTTTCGTAGATTCCACATGCAAGTGAAATCATATGGTGCTTATCTTTTTCTGACTTATTTCACTTACTATAATACCAACGCAGTCCATCCATGTTGTCATGAATGACGAGATTTTAGTCTTTTTTATGGCTAACTTTCCATTGTATATATGTACCACATCTTTATCCATTCACCTATTGATGAACACTTAGGTTGCTTCCATATTTTGGTTACTGTAAATAATACTACAGTAAACATAGGAATGCATGTCTTTACAATTTAGTGATTTTGTTTTCTTTGTGTAAATTTTCAGAAGTGGATTGCTGGGTCACATGGTATTTCTACTTTTAGTTTTTTGAAGAACCTCCATACTGCTTTTTATAGTGGGTACACCAATTTACATTCCGACCGACAAGGGTTCCCTTTTGTCCACATCCTCACGAGCATTTGTTATTTCTTGTCCTGTTGATATTAGCCACTCTGACTGGTTTGAGGTGCTATCTCATTGTGGTTTTGATTTGCATTTCCCTAATGACTAATGATGTTTAGCGTCTTTTTATGTGTTTGTTGGGCACTTGTATGTCATCTTTGGAAAATGTCCATTCAGGCCTTCTGTCCATTTTTAAGCACATTATTTTTTTGGTGAGTTGTATAAGTTCTTTACATATTTTGGATATTAGCACCTTATCAGATATATCATTTGAAAATATATTCTCCCATATAATAGGTTGCCTTTTCAATTTGTTGATGGTTTTCTTTGCTGTGCAGAAACTTCTTAGTTTGATGTAGTCCTACTTGTTTTTGCTTTTGTTTCACTTGCCTGAGGAGACATAGCAAGAAAAAAATTACTAATATTGATGGTCAAGGGTGTATTGCTTATATTTTCTTCCTAGCAATTTCAGGTCTTATATTTAGGTATTTAATCCACTCTGAATTTGTTTTTGTGTGTGGTATAAGCCAGTGATCCACTTTCATTCTCTTGCATGTAGCTACCCAGTTTTCTCAGTGCCATTTACTGAAGAGGCTGTCTTTTCTCCATTGTATATCTCTGCCTCTTTTGTCATATCTTGACCATACTGGTATGGGTTTATTTCTGGGCTCTCTATTCTGTTCCAGGTCTATATACCTGTTCATGTACCCATGCTGTATTGTGTTGATTACTATAGCTTTGTAGTATAGTTTGAAGTCAGGAAGCATGATATCTCCAGCTTTGTTCTATTTCAAGATTTCTTTGGCTTATAACTTTTATTTTTAAAATGCTTAGGTATCACAAAGTGCATTATAATTGTCATTATTTTGCTTCAGTTTACATTTATTTTAATCTGGAGTGCAGGCTTGTTGCCTTGTAAAATGTCCTACATCTGTAAATGCCCAATTTTTACCCACCTGAATAGATGCAAGTTAAATGTTCTTGGCAAGAATACTATATATTTAGTATTGCATTCTTTTCCTCCTGTCATATCAGAAGGTACAAAATATCAGTTTATCCCATTATTGTGATGTGGAGTTTGATTGCTTGATTAAAGTGATGTTGACCACATTTCTCCATTATAAACAAATTATTTTCCTTTTGCATTTGAGTAATCTGTGGGATATTTTGAAGTATCTAAATATCCTATATATCAACATTTTACCAGATTTCACTGCTCTCTGAGGGAAGCTGGTTTCCAAACCACCTAATGGTTTTAAATATTCACTGATGATTGTGCTGAATCAATTATTATTTTACAAAGAAATAATAGTGATTCCCCAAATTTATTTTATATTTATTAGCTGTCATTGTTCTCTTAAAAAGTGCTTTCTCTCCCAACCTCAAATGCCTGCCCCTATTTAATTTCAAAGATTTCTTTTTTAATTCAAAGTCTGCTACTATTTTTTGGTTTGTTTGATTTTTTAATGCCCTTAGTTGGGCCAGTGGAAGTTCTTTGTTCCATCAGCTTGGAGCACTTTCTTACTTCTGGTTGCACTAGATGTGAGCCTACCTTATACTTTACACCTGTTCCATCTGAAATGACACATCTCATTAAGGACCCTTAGTTTCTTTTACCTAGAAATGCTACTTAGAAACCAAAACCTGAAACTAGATATGCTTATTACTCCTGGGGAGTGTCAGTGTTATATACCATTTTCAGAGGATTAACATAGAAAAAAATCCAAAACCACAGGGTTCTCCCTCACACCTGTTCCATATTTTTATCTCCCTTCCTCCACAGTGAACACTTGGGCTCCCCACTACAATATTTACACTACCCTAAAATAATTTTGATGTCACTATATTATAATATACTACGACAGATTTACTGAGTAAAGATTTCTTTGAAATCATTTTGGTCCTTAAAATAGATTCCCCTGTTCAAAATTTATTTGAATTCATTCTTTTTTCTCCAGAGTATAGCTTTGTTACTATATAATATACAGTTAGGTTCCTTTGTTTCTGTTTGGATTTGATTTCAGAGTTTGCTTTTGCTATCCTTTTTGAATATATAAACATTTACATGATTCAAAAGTCTAAATTATTCTTAAGAGGTGTAGGAAGCAGAATAATGTGCCACACACACTCCAGTTGAGTTAGAGAACAGCTGGTCTCCATCCCCTCCACTATAAACTTTTTTAGATTTGATAGCTGCTACTCATTTGTCCCTCAAGCCTTTATTTGCAATCCCAAGTTAACATTTTTCATAAGGTTGATTTGCCAGTCTTTAAAACTTGGCTGAATTCTTGCCAATATATTTGCTTGCTTGTTTAGTTTGAAGTTCAGTTATTGACATAGTGATATGATTTTCTTAATCAACAATCATTTTACCAAAAACTTTGATGTTTTACTCCAAACATTTATTAGGGATACTACTCTTACTTCCTAAGAAAATATTTAGCCTTCATGATTATGAATAACGATAGTGAAAATTATCAGATACTATCAATATTGCTTAAGAGGATGTTATGGGAATGCAAAATTTAAGTCTTTTTTCCTTTTTTTACTGACATATAACTGATACACAGTATTTGTTTCAGATGTACCATTAGTGATTCAACAATTAAATATATTATTAAATGCCCTCCATGGTTAAGTTAGTTACCCCATTGCTATACCAAGACATTAACATTAGTGGTTGTATTTTCTATGCTATACTTCCATTCCTACAACCAATTTTTTTAATAATTTGAAGTTTCTACTTCTTTACCTGTTTTACCCATCCCCCACCCCTGTGGTAACCAATAGTCTATGGTCAGTATTTATGAGTCTATTTCTTTAGATTCCACATGTAAGTCAAATCATATGATATTTGTCTTTGACTTATTTCACTTATATAATACCTCTAGGTCCATCCACATTTGTGCAAATGGCAAGATTTCCTTCTTTTTTATGATTAATATTTCATTTTATATATTAGCACATCTTCTTTATCCATTCATCCACTGAAGGACACTTGGGGTGCTTCCGTATCTCCGCAATAGTAAATAATACTGCAGTAACATAGAGATGCATGTATCTTTTTGAATTAGTGATTTTGTTTACTTCTGGTAAATTCACTGAAGTTCAATTGCTGGGTCATATGGTATTTCTATTTTTTGTCTTTTGAGGAACCTCCATACTGCTTTCCATAGTGGCTGCACTAATAAACCTTCCCAACTGCAGTTAACATGTGTTCCCTTTTCTCCACATCCTCATCAACATTTGTTATTTCTTGTCTTGTTGATACTAGCCATTCTGATTATGGTACGAGGTGACACCTCATTGTGGTTTTGATTTGAATTTCCTGAATGATTAGTAATGTTGAGTATCTTTTCATGTGTCTGCTGGCCATCTGTACATCTTTGGAAAAATGTTTATCCAGGTCCTGTCCATTTTTTAATTGGAATGTTTTTTTTCTGGTGTTGCTTTACATGAGATTTTTATGTATTTTGCTTATTAGTTCCTTATCAGATTTATCTTGCAAATATGTATTCCCATATAGTAGACTGTCCTTTTGTTTTGCTGATGGTTTCCTTTGCTGTGTGGAAGCTTTTGATTTTGATGTAGTCCCATTTGTTTTTCTTTTGTTTCTGCTGCCTGGGGAGATATAACCAGAACAAAATTACTAACCTGATATTTAAGAGTTTACTGCTTATGTTTTATTCTGGGCATTTTTTGGTTTTGGGTCTTATATTTAGATATGTAATTCACTTTGAGTTTATTTTTGTGTGGGGTATAAGAGAGTTCTCCAGTTTCATTCTCTTGTATGTAGCTGTCCAGTTATCCCAACACCATTTATTAAAGAGACTATTTCCCCATTGTATGTTCTTGCCTCCTTTGTCATAGATTAGTTGACATGTAAGTGTGGTTTTGCTTCTGGGCTCTCTATTCTGTTCCATTGATCTATGTCTGTTTTTGTGCCAGTATCATACTGTCTTGATTACAGTATAGTTTGATATCAAGTAGTATGACACTTCCAGCTTTGTTCTTCTTTCTTAGGATAGATTTGGTTATTCGGGGTTTCTTATGGTTCCATACAAAATTTAGGTTATTTGCTCTAGCTCTGTAAAAAATGTAATTGGTATTTTGATAGGGATTGCATTGAGTCTGAATATTGCTTTGGATAGAATGTCCCTTTTAACAATAACTCTACCTATCCATGAACATGGAATGACTTTCCATTTATTTGTATCATCTTTAATGTCTTTTATCGATGTTTTCCTGTTTTTGGAGTATAGGTCTTTCTCCTTGGTTAAATTTATCCCTAGGCATTTTATTATTTTTGATTCAATGGTAAATGGGATTCATTTCTTAGTTTCTCTTTGTTAGTTCACCATTTGTATATAGAAATGCAACAGATTTCTGTACATTGATTTTGTAACATGCAACTTTACTGAATTCATATATTAATTCTAATAGCTTTCTGGTGGAGTCTTTAGGGTCTCTATATATAGTATCATGTCACTTGCAATCAGTAACAATTTTACCTCTTCCTTACCACTGTGGATGCCTTTTATTTCTTTTACTTGTCTGATTTTTGTGGCTTAGACTTACAATAACATGTTGAATTAAAGTGGTGAGAGTGGACATTCTTGTCTTGTTCCTGCTCTTAGATGAGAAGCTTTCAGCTTTTTGCCATTGACTATGATGATAGCTGTGAGTTTGTTATATATGTCCTTTATTATGTTGAGATATGTGTCCTCTATACCCACTTAGAGAGTTTTTATCATGAATGGATGCTGAATTTTGTCAAAGGCTTTTTCAGCATTTACTGAGAGAACCATATGGTTTTTATCCTTCCTTTTGTTAATGTGGTGCATCACATTGACTTGCAGATATGGAACAAACCTTGCATCCCTGGAATAAATCCTACTTACTGATGAGGAGTGATATATTTAGTCTATTTTTAAATTTGGTTTGTTCATATTTTGTTGAGGATTTTTGAATCTGTGTTCATCAGGGATGCTGGTGTGTAATTTTCTTTTTTTGTAGTGTCTATCTTATTATCAGGGTGATGCTGGTCTCAGTCTAATGGAAGCTTTCCTTCCTCTTTTTTTTTGTAATAGTTTAGTACAACAGGTATCAACTCTCCTTTAAGTGGTTGTTAGAATTCTCCTGTGCAGCCATCTGACCCTGGACTTTTTTTGGGGAGTTTTTTGATTACCGATTCAATTATGTTACTAGTAATTGGTCTGTTCAGACTTTCTATTTCTTCCTGGTTCAGTTCAATCTTGGAAGATTGTATGTTTATAGGAACTTATTCATTTCTTCTAATTGTCCAATTTGTTGGCATACAATTTTCATAATAATCTCATAATTGTATTTCTGTGGTATCAATACAACTTTTCTGCTTTCATTTTTTATTTTTTTGAGTCCTCTTTTATTCTTAATAAGTCTAGCTAAAACTTTGTTCATTTTATCTTTTCAAAGAACCAGCTCTTATTTTCTTTGATCCTTTGTATTGTTTTTTTAGTCTCATTTATTTCTACTATGATCTTTACTATTTCCTTCCTACCACTAATTTTGGGCTTTGTTCTTTTTCTAGTTCATTCAGCTGTAAGGTTAGAGTATTTATTTAATTTGTTTCTTGCTTTTTGAAGTAGGCCTGTAATGCTATAAAATTCCCTGTTAGAACTGACTTTCTTACATCCCAAAGATTTTGAACCATTATATTTCTATTTTTATTACTCTCCAAATATTTTTGGATTTCATCTTCGATTTCTTCGTTGATCCACTGGTTGTTTAGCAGCATGCTGTGTAGCCTCCACATGTTTGTTTTTTCCATTTTTTTTTCTTATAATTGATCTCTAGTTTCATACTGTTGTGTTGATATGAATTTCCGTCTTCTTGAATTTGAGACTTGCTTTATGGTGTAATATGTGGTCTATTCTGGAGAATGATCCATGTTCACTTGAAAAGAATATTCTGTTTCATGATGCAATATTCTGTATATATCTCTTAAATCTGCTTGGTCTAATGTGTCATTCAAATCTACTGTTTCCTTATTGATTTTGTCTGGTTGGTCTATCATCATTGATGTAAGCATGGGTGTGGGCTGTTAAAATCCCCTACTATTACTGTATCACTATTTCTCCCTTAATGTCTAAAAATATTTCCTTTATATATTTAGGTGTTCCTCTGTTGGGTTCATATTTACAACTGCCTTATCTTGCTGGATAGAGCCCTTAATCACCATATAATGTCCTTGTGTCATGTTACAGTCTTCATTTTAAAGTCTGTTTTGTCTGATATAAGTGCTACTACTCCAGCTTTTTTGCTGTTGTTTCTATTTGCTTGGAATATATTTTTCTATCCCTTCAGTTTTAGTCTGTGTCTGTCTATAGGTGTGAAGTGAGTCTTTGGTAGGCAGTAAATAGATGGGTCTTATTTTTTTATCCAAAACACCCACTTTTTTTATTAGAGCATTTAATCCACTTACATTTAAGGTAATTATTGGTAGATATGTATTTACTGACATTTTGTTAAAATTAAATGTGTTCTGGTTGTTTTCATCATTTTTCTCTAGTCCTTTTTTTCTCTTGCTCTCATTTGTGTATGATGACTAGTTTTATGTTTCGATTCCTTTATTTTTTGCAGTTACCATATGGTTTTATATATGGCATGTTACATAAAATGTGGAGGAGGAGGAGTTACAAATGTAGTGCTATTAGAATACATTTGAACTTAAGTGACTATCAATGTAGCATATACTGCTATATATGCAAGTGATGTTTTCTTTAACAGCTTTTATTTGGTGATTACCTTACTAATTTCTAGAAGTATTTTATTCCTTTTATCTTTTTGACCTTCATACTAGCTTTTAAGTGATTGCTCTACTTTTGCTGTTTGCTTTTACCAATGAGACATTTACTTCTCGTGATTTTCTGACTTCTACCTATGGCATCCATTTCTCCCCCATCCTCTCCCCCAACCCCACTGCTTAAAGAAGTTCCTTTAAAATTTCTTATAAGACTGGTTCAGTGGTGGTGAACTTCTTTAACCTGTGTTTATTTGAGAAGCTCTTTATCTTTCCTTCAGTTCTGAATGATAACCTTGCCAGCAGAGTGTTCTTGTTTGGACGTCTTTCTCTTTCAGCACTTTGAATCTATCACTCCCTTCTGGCCTGTAGAGTTTCTGCTGAAAAATCACTGATAGCCTTATGGTGTTTCCATTATACAACCCATTGCTTTTCTCTTCCTGCTTTTAAGATTGTCTCTTTGACATTTTAATCATCATGTGCCTTGTTGTGGGCCTCCTTTAGTTCATCTTGTGTAGGGCTCTCTGTGCTCCCTGTACCTGAAATACTGTTTCCTTCTCCAGGTTAGGGAAGTTTTCATCTGTTATTTCTTCAGATAAGTTTTCCACCCTTCTCTCTCTCTCTTCTCCTTCTGGGACTCCTACAATGTGCATGCTTGGACATTTGATATTGTCCCAAAGTTCCCTTCCCTTAACCTATCCTTTCTTTTTTTCTTTCTGCTGTACAGGTTGAATGCTTTCCATTACTCTATCTTCCAAATAACTGATCCATTCTGTACCCTCTATTCTACTGTTAATTCCCTCTAGCATACTTTTTTTCATTTATTGTTGCCAGTTGGGTTCACTGGCAGGGCAGTGGCAGTGCCTGAGGACACTCACCTGTGGGCCGCTGTGTACTCTGGATTACTCCAGGGATTCTGGTTTGGTGCCAGCTGGGTCCTATGCACACACCATGTCAGTCTGGGGATCTCCCTGGTCGTGCTGATGAGGGCTGTGCTAGTGGTCGGCAGCAAGGTGGGGCTGCTGGATTTCTGGCACACATGTTTGGGTATGAGCAGGAGCTGGGAAGCTGCCTAGATTGGGTCTGAAATGGGTGTGTGTGCCCAGACCCTGCTCCCAGCTGCACTATGCTGTGCCAATGGAATATAAACAATGGCACTGGCTAGCATCTCTGGTCTCAGAGTGCCTTCCAGCCGTTCCCCTGCCAAGTGCTAGGTGCTTTAGTTCTGAAAATCAGCTGCTTTCACTTATGGTCTGGATGTACTTTACACTGCAAGGCTTTTTTCCTGTGCCCCAGGGCAAAGAAACTGCTCCTGGCTCCCTCAGCAATATCTTCTGCCAGTCATTGTGCTAGGGGTGAGATTCCCAGCATACTGTGTCTCCTGCTGTTTTTTATGTAATCTTTCTATTCCTCATATAAAAGGTGTTCACTTCAGTCTCAGTTTTTCTTCAGGATGAAATGCAGTGTATGCAGGTGGGAGGGGGCTAAGGTGCTCTCTACACTGCTATCTTCCTCGACTGAGTCACTTCTTCCAAAATTTAAGTGTTTTTTTAAAAGACTAATATATAAAGACAGTGCTTACTCATTCTCTTCCTGTCTAATCATTAATCTTTGTTACTATGTGTACAGACATGCAAAGAGAACAGTAAATATAGGAGGACATAAAAATCCAGAAATAAAAGAACTATCAAAATTGAAAGTTCTAACTTCAGGTAAAGCTTTGGTTTCTGCATGTTCTCTATATTAAGCAAGGTCCTCTACAGAACCAGAGCCAATGTGCATATATACAGAAAGAACTTCATTTTAAGGATTTAGCTCACACAACTGTGGAGGCCTGGTAGATCTTAAGTCTGATGGGGAAGCCAGCAGGATGGTGTCTCAAGAAAGAGTTGCAGTATAAATTCAAAGGCAGTGCTAGTAATACCTGCAAGCTTGTGGGAGGTCACCCTTTTGTTCTATTCATACCTTTACCTGATTAGATGAGGTCCACCCACATATTAGAGAACATTCTACTTTACTCAAAATCCACCAGTCTAAATGTAAATCTCACACCAAAATAACCCTCACCAAAACAGCCATGGTCAGCCAAGCTGACACACAAAATTAATAACTATCATACCTGACAAATATAATCCTTCTTGTGTCTGCTTAATGTTACACTAAGTGTTTTCTGCATGCAAGGCAATTCTGAACAACTTATCCCATCCTGATTCATTTAATTCCCACAATACCCTTGTGATACAGGTACTATTATTGTCATCTCCATTTCATAGCTGGAGAAACCTCAATACAACAATATATTTTTTGAGCTGAGACTGGAATACATGCCCTCTCTCTCTTGGACCACTAGATCAGGATCACCAAATCAATCATATAAGCGAAACACTCCTGACAGTAAAGGGGGGAATTTTTTGCATTAAGCCACAATAATATTAAAATGGAATTGTCCTGAACAAATCAAGTAATACTTAAAGATAGTCACCTTAATTATACTGCTTACTAATGCTAGGTCCCACATACTTCCCTAAAACAACTAGAGTCATCAAAAGGAAATGCAAATTATGGACTGAATTGTGTTCCCCACAATTTGTATGTTGAAGCCCTAAGCTCTGGTACCCCAAAATGTGACTGATTTGGAGATGGAGCCTTCAGAGAGGTGACTGCATTAAAGTGAGACCACTGGGGTGGGCCCTCATCAATATGACTGATTTTTTTAAGAGAAGGTTTTTGTAAGAGAAGGTTAAGACACACAAAGAGACAACAGAGATACACAAAGGAAAGACTATGTGGGGATAAACAAAAAGGCAGCCATTTGCAAGCTGGTGAGAGAGTCCTCAAAGGAAACTCAACTTGCTAACACCTTGATCTTAAAGAAAATTCGTTATTAAACAGAGAGGTGATTAAGCATCTGTAATTTTTTAAATTAAGTTAAATACTTTAGCAACCAACCTAATATTTTACTGGGACTCAACCCTTCCCCTCTTCACTCTCTTGTGTCCCACGTGTAATTCTCCTTCAATAGATTCACAATATTTTAGGCATAAGGAATCCACCTTTACTGTAACTTTAACAACACAACAAAAACATTAAATAGCCCATGATAAACCCTCAGTAGCTAATTTTAAGTATTACTGAATAAGCAGATAGGTCCGCCTAAATGTGTTAATGGGCCTCTTACACTAAGTCTGGTGATTATTATTCTAGATGATTGATTCCCAAACTATGCTGATTGTATACTCTATCAGCAAAAATGTTTGGAGTTCACTTTCATATATTAAAAATTATATATGTAACACTTCATAAAACCAAATGTTAGTAAAGCTCAAATTCTTTAGACCCAATATTCTATTATTTTTTTTTTTGCATCCAATATGTACACATCCCCTACATATTCCTGCTGCCCTCTTTAGAGCTCTCTGCTCTAGGAAACACCAAAATTACTGGCTGGAAAGTGATCAATACTATCAGTCAACTGGTTTATTTTGTCCACACAATGCCAAGGAACCACATGGACTCAATTTACACTGAATTGCCTGTCTTTGATTGAATTGGCTCTGCTGAGAAGTTATTTTGGCTCTGGTGGACACAGCCTTCATAAGATCTTCATGAGCTTCTTAGTTGCCAGGGACACAGGTGTGTTACTCTTGTTCCTTCAGCCCCTCTTCATTGGCCCTACACTCTACAGCACACTCTTCTGACTCTTGGCATTAGTATGCCCTCTCCTGAGGGAAGGGCTTGCAAGGACAAGATACACACAAGAGTACAGAGGCTGGATAGAGGAAAGAACGCAGCAAAGAAGTTAAGAAATCAGGTAACTGTTAGTGGGAGCAAAGACCTTTTTTAAAAAGATGTTCAGAACTAGAGCAAGGTCAAGAAGAAGACTTATGTGAGAAAGGAGATGAAGCACACAGCTTCCAAGTTTATTTGATTAAAATGTTTTCTAAAAAGGAAGTACAAACACATATTATATGCACTATTAGCAAAGAAAATCTGTCTTTGGTGAATTTGCTTAGCAGCATAAGAGAAATTTCCACATAAACAAAGCAATTCAGACAATATTTGTTCTACAATATTAAATTTCCTACAATTATTTTTGAAAGTCAAATCAAACTGGAACATATCCCACTTGAAGAATGCTGTTTCAAAACAAGTATTGATTTCCCAAAGTTTAAAGGTGTCAGTCAGCTTTCCCATCTGACATCCAAGGCCTTTCTTTGTCATATCTTTCCAAACTCATCTTCGTGATTTCTGTGTATGTATGTTCTACTCTAAGGGCTTCTCCATCGAACACCCAACAGCACATTCCTCATCCACCTTCCTGCTCTGATCACTGCTTCCTTCCAGTTCGTAATCCTCTTTCTCATACCCTGGAGACCCTCCTGTAAAACCCAGTTTAGTCCAACTTTTCTATGGATTCCTCCCCAGACATCCCAACTCTTGTCTATTTGTACCCATTTACCCCAAGGAATCAAGGCCTAGTATTGGGTCTACCAAGTTCTTAAAACAGAAAAGGCAACAATATGTTTTGTTTAAGTATACAAAAAGTAAATCTAGTGTAACGTTTTTCTCCTTGACCTCTCACCTTTGGACCTAGGGGATTATGCAGCTTTGATCCAATTGCTTTCTCATAGAATGGATGGGCTGGTGGTAAGTGCCCACTAATGACTCCTCCTAGACCATGACTTGTCTGCCAGTGATCCCTACCTTGTGTAAAAGTGGAAATCAATTCCAACCCTGATCTCTTATCCTGACGGGCACAGTGGTGGCCCCATCCTTCATCAGGTTTGTTCCAGTCTATCCACCCTGCCCCCACCACAGTCTGCCTCTACTTCATCAAAGCAGGACCCAGTCCTGATTGGTTGTCATAATAGAAAACCAACTTTGGTTTATTTACTTCCAAGTCTCCCTCATCAGAATTAGGAGATATTATAGCATTAATAAATATATCTTGCTTAGTTAGACAAAGTTTAATAACATGAGTGCCCAAACATTTGTGCAGTAGGTCAGCAATGACCAATACAAAGTAACCAGTTATATTTTTACTATATTATCACAATAGAGTTCTTAAAGTTTATACATTTTTTAAATGAGGTAAACGCAAATAGAACTTGAAGAAATTCTCTAAACACAGTGTGCCTGTGTACTGTACTGTCCAGTTGGGACATCTGAAAGTGAAGAGGGCTATTAGAATGACCCAGAATGCTGGGTCAACAGGCATAAACAAAGGTGGCTGCAGGACATATGGTCATCTTACCTGTGTGTCATCCCATCCTTTTGTCACAGGGAATGTTTATTGACTATGTTATACTTTGAATGCCTAGATAGATATTATTTCCCTTACTCTTTACATTAAACCTGTAGTATAGATATTATAATTCCCATTTTGCAGAAAAGAAAACTGAGGCTCACAAATACTGAGTCATGTGCTGAAGGTCACAAGGCTGGTAAATGATAGAACCAGGATTTGAAATGATGGTGATTCAAAATTCATACTGCTCCCCCCTGGAATGTCCTGTTTCCCCCATGAAATTAATGATTTAGGTTATCTAGAGCAGGGGTCAGCAAACTTTCTGTAAAGGGCCAGAGTGTATCTAGTTTAGATTTTCAGGCCAATTCAGTTTCTATGGCAACTATTCAACTGTCATTGCTTGTAGCACAAAGCAAACATAAACAATATGTAAGTGAATAGAAGATTTGTTCCAATAAAACTTTACTCACACAAATAGGCAACAAGCTGGATTTAGCCCAAAAGCCATAGTCTGCTAATTCCTAGTCTATAATCTGGACTCTGTAACATTCCTGAGAGCAGAGGCTATATCTTACCTTTTCTATATTATAAATTAGTACAGTGTTTTGTACAAGATTAGAAACTAGTTGTCACCAATAAATATTTGTTGAATTAGGAGAAATGTTGATTAAGAAGAAAAGCTTACATCTGGAAATGCTATATTTTATGATCTAGGCATCAAAGAAATTCCCTAACTTACCTTAAGAGAAACATCCGTAGTTCTGCAGAAGACAATATTAAGTGACATGAGAGCTTCACAGATGATAAGCCATAATAGATTGACCATAAACTAGTCCCACAGTCTCAAAATTATTTTTAAAAGGTGTAGTATGAAATTTAAAACTTAAACACCTAATGTATATATGTTAATTTTTAAAACATATTTACTGTATCTTAAGAATTTTAAAAATATACAGGCAAAGAAAACTAATTTGGGTTGCCTCTGGTAACTACCATTTGCCTCCAAAACAAATGAACAGCATTAGGGAGAGAAACTTAACAACGGCTGATCCCCAGTCTCCTGGCATGAGTTCCAAAGGTCATTTGGGTAACAGATCACCATTCTGGATATTTGCCCTCTTTTACACACTAAATTTTCCTGAATACAACATCGCAGTCAATCTGCTCAGTCACAGCTGTGGAACATTGACAAAGTGCTCCAGCTCCCTCAGGACGGGGGACCACAAGGAGGAGGACGTAGTCTTAGTGACTAGTACTGAGACGAGGGGCGGGCATGGCAACAGAGAGCAGGCCCCTGAGGAAAATAAAAACATGGGGCTTGTCTCCAGCCTCCACTTTGCTACTGTGCATTCAGCAGGGCAGTACAGGTGGAGGGCAGAGAGCAGAGTGCTGTGCACCGGTCACTCAGCCCAGGGAGGGGCTCCAACCACATGCAGGACAGTGCAGACTATCACAGTGCCAGCCACCAGGAACTGAAGTCCAACACTTTGCCCACTGCATCTTGGTATCAGAGTCACCAAGGAAAACACAACTCGGTCAAGCCCTGGATGGACAACACGTTACTCAAATGAAGAAGAGAGCAAGTTCCAGAGAGGGAGGCAGTACACTGCTCCACAGACAGGGTGTCCCAACCCCTCCACTGTGGTCACCATTTTTTGCTAATGTCAGCATAACACATCAGCAACAGTAAAGGAATGTTTTAAAACAACTCAAAAGACTAAGAGAGGGTGAGAAGAGCAGGTACTGTCTTTAACAGATAGAATAAATTGAACTTTTGCATAAATGCACACAAATACAGGTGCATAGTCTAAATAAATCAATTACATATAAGCAACTTCACTGTCTAAAAACTGTGAAAAGGATATTTTTTTAAAGACTAAAGAATATAAATGACAACCTATTTAACATGGATTCACAAATACAGATTTGACAGGGGACATTAAGATAGTGGTCAAGGGTCACAAAGAGAACAGTAGTGGTCCGTCATCAATGCACACATTCCCAAGATGCTTATCTACACAGTAGTGAGCAGACAAAAATAAGTCCTCTCAACAAAAACATGTACAGAGAGTGATTCCATTGTAAGCAAGCACTGACTGGTGTCTACTCAGAGACAAACTAGTGCAGTGAGGCTTTGGTTGTTTAGGTCGGTGAGGAGCATGAGGGTCTGCCAGAGAATTTTGACAAAGGCAAACAAGAAAAGCACCAAAATTCTTCCGACATAGCTGGTATGTTAAAAAAAAAAATCTATCTATATCTGTCCATCTGAATAAAGGAAGGGAAAAGAGAGGCTCTAGAAATATGTGGGAAAAGGTTAAAACAGAAGGGAAGCAGCAACATTCAAGGTAAAAAGCACAAAGGCAATGCCCCTCCCCGCCCCCGGGAAAGCCCTACTGTGGGAAAGGAAGTACTTCCTCTGTTCCTCCCTGTGGGGACGCTAGTAGCAGTGCCAGCGGTGAGGACACATCTCCCTCTGGAAAAGCCCAGCACTGCTCTCTGCCTCCTCCCTGAACTGACAAGAGTAAGGGTCCTTGTACCTAGGAACACCTCCCTGAGCTGAGAACTCCTTCCTGGAGATGTGCTCAGGCCCATAGTACCTTAGCTGCTATTCCAAGCCCCAAAGAGCTCCCCCTAAATTCAAGTTTTTTGTAACTCTTATCGTAGCAAACCTGACCTAAACTGTTATGAAATTATAGTCTATATCCCATGATGTGTGCCTATTCATTTTTGCTGCAGAAATATTAATGTGCTTGATTATAGAAACTGCCCCACACTCTGCTGGGAATGTTATATTACATATGGTATAGATATTGTTTATAGCCATGGTTTATAGACAATGATATTACCTTTCCAACATCTGAAGAATCTGAATTCTGAAACACATCTGCCTTCCAAGGTTTTAGATATAGTGTTAATATCTTTCAATATCTGCAAAGCTGAATATTTACTAGAGTTATGTGCTCAGTCCTAGGTGGGAAAGGTACCCTGCTAGAAGCTGACAATCTACACAATAAAGATGATCCCTGTCCTCTAGGACCTCATGATCTGGTGGCAAAGACAGACATTTGAACCATCAAAATGCAATCTGAAATGTTAGACATACAACAGAGCTGGGTGCCCTGGGAGGCTGTGGCCAAACCTTGGGAAAGATCCACCAAATGAATGCATCTAAGCTGGACACTTCCCTCTCCTAAGGGCGTACTTCACTCATGACATACCCTCACAGATTTTTATCGAGAACATTCTCTTAATCCTCCTTGCCCTCCACTGAGTTTCAAAATTGAGACAATGTAGTAGTCTGATACAACCCAATATTTTGCAATCAAAAAGTAAAGCCATATGTTTTATAGAAGATTCAAAATGAGACTGTCTTTTGAAGGCATCATTCTAGACAAGTATTTTCCTTCATTACCAACAATTTTAACTTTAATCATTTCAAAGCAATTTTCCTGTTCAAGACTTAGCTTTAATCAGAATGCATTTTCAGGTCACTTCATGGCCTCTTCATCATTCTCTCTAGATAACTATGGAATAATGCATAATCATTCTAGTTCCCCCAAGACACCTTCAATAAGTAGTTAGTTCAACATTTTATGCAAAAATACATACAAAACAGACCTCTGGGGGTATCTTCAGCTAATTTTCATGAATTAATTTCCCAGGATTAATGTTTATGTACCAGTCTCTTTACCACATAATCAAATCACTGGAGATGAAGTGGTCTAACTCCTTATTTTGCAGCTTGATTAAGCGGGCGATGAAATACTTGAATATAATTTGGATAGTTAGCAACGCATAATAGCCACAATAAACCACAGTGGATGGATGTCATTACTGACAGATATCTCATTGTTTGTGTTCTCTCTCATGGGTGATGTCCCGCATGCTCTTTTTAATGCTCTTTTTAAGGAGATAAAACAGTTCACATAAACACATGAGGGGAGAGGTGGCTTTATTGTTGTCGTTGTTGCAAACCATATTTAGATCAACTAGGCAGGCAGCCACTGAGGCAGACTAGCTTGCCATTGGTAAGAGAGGATTTGGGTCAATAAAGTATCCACTATCCATTGCCAGTTCTGCTGTTGTAGTGGATGCAGCCACCTCTCTGTGATTCATTTGGGTGCCAATCTCTAACCATCCCTCCCCACTTCTTAGCTCTCTTTTATTCCTTCTTTCAAAAATAATGTGAGCAGGCTTATAAAAGAAACAACCAAGAATAAAAGAAGGTAAATGAAAGTGATGACTACAAGGGCAAAGACAGTTGCCACAGAGAGCACCGTGTTTGGTATGTGGCCATCAGAGAGCCCAAGTGCGGGAGAGAAAGTGCTTGCTTACAGGATGGAAGGAAACTCTGCAGTGTTTTAAGAGAAGCTGAATTTTCTCTGATTAAATTTCCACAAGCTATTTCTCACATGGGATCTACCACAGGATACTCTAAATATCATAATGGACAGTGTTTACCTAAGAAAGGCAGAAGCAGAATTCAACTTGCTGGCAATTTGGTGAATGCTGTTCTGCAAAACACTAAGGAGGCAGAGTCTCACCTGTCGTCTAGAGTCTAACATATTCCTGTGGTAACTTAGGTTACCTGGAGGCCTGGAGACATAGCATGCTTCTTCAATGTTCCTTCTAAATATCATGTCTCTCAACTGTGTTTTTGATGTGTACGAGATCTCTTCTGTGTTGTTCCTGACCACAAACTCTTGCTGTGTATCAACACATGAGTTGTAACTGGCGATCCATCCCACTCTGCCCTATCGCCACCCTGGAATGACATCTCAGTGGTTGCAGCTCTAACTGCAGTTCTTACATTTCTACCAGAAGCTTGCCAAAATACAAACAATCATGTTAATAAGGGAAAAAAATAAGTAGTATAATAAAAGGTAATTATAAGAATGATTAAATCCTAGCAAAACTAGCTTCTCTGGAGGAAATAGCTACCAAGTGCTCAAAGAGTTAAAGGTATGTGTGGTGAGGCAGAACCTTAATGACCATCACAGTTTTGGGCACTGTATGTGTGGGCACCGCTGGCCATGGCGGAAGGCACTGCCCTCTTCCACTGCCTACTCCCCAGGCTAGACACTCCAGAACTTCCTTCTCTCCACATCCAGTGGGTAGAGAGGGAAAGCAACTGACCTGGGCTCAGCCAATTGGACACTCACATCTGAGACCATGGACATGGAAAAAGTGATGCAAAGGCACAGAATCATAAGATCACTGGCAGAGAGAGACATCAGTGCCAGGAATCGTCCAGTGACACCAACTGCCAAACTCATTATCCTGCTCCTAACTGCCAAATTCCCAAGCTTGGCTTCCCTGACTCCATTCAGTGGACTATTCAACATCCTTCCAGTGACATCTCTTCTGCTTAAATGAGTCAGGATGAAAAAGACAGAGCCAGGATGGGTTTGTGTTGTTTGCAGCCAAGAAAGACTAGTATTTCTAAGGATATTAGAAAATAAGTCTAATTCCCAACTCCAAAGGTGAGGAAATCAAGGCTCAGAAGTGCTGCCCTCAGGAATCCAATGAGTTAGGGCTGGGACTCAACTCCTACCACTGGCTGCTACTTCAAGCCCTGTACAACATACCTGTCAGTGAAATGAGGTGTAGAGCCCTAGACACAGTAATGTTTGACAGGGCCTTGCATGGATGCTTTCTAAACTGCTTTTACAGCAGGGAAAAGTGAGGCCTTTCAGTTCTGCAGGAAAAAAACAAACATTGCACATTAAGGCTTGAGCACATCCCTGCCACTCTGTTTGGGAACTGTTGCTAATCTGTAGCAGCAAGCATGCTACAAACCACTGGGCTCTAAGGAGCGCTTGCTGGCAGCAACATTGGTCAGTGTGAGTAAAAGAACCTGGAAAGTGAAGAAATGTGCAAACTCCTTTTACTCAACACAGCAGATATGTAAAAGCTGATTATGTCTAATGCACAGGCCATGGTTTTCTAACTCTACTGTGATATATGAGCCACAGACTCTGGCCTTGAGCCGTTTACAGTGCAGAGGGGAAGACAGTTGTTGCAAGCTTGATCTATGGGTGTTTGGCAGAAGGGAGGTTGCAGAAAATGAGCATAATCTGGTGAGTAATACAGGCCACTGAAGGATTAGGAGGAGAGGTAGGTTCTAAACTATAGCACGGGGTGCCACGTCTGACTGCAGCTGAAGGGAAGGAAAAAAAAGCAAGACAGCAGACAGCTAGAAAACAGTCAGATGTTTTGCAATGGTGCTGACAAGAGACATGACCGTATATAGGAGAAAAGGAAAGAAAGGATACTTTGAAAATGAAATCAAACTTCCTAGCATAGTATACGTAGCTCTTCATAAATGTACCTCTGCTTTATTTCTCGGCACTCCTCAGCGTGTACCTGAATCAGACTCATATCTCTTTGCTTGTGCTCTCACATTGCTGTACATTGGCACATACTGCTTTTTCTGCCTCCTGAAAGGATTTCTTCTACCTAGAAAATGCCTCTGCATCCTTACAGATGTAGCTTTACACGTCATGTCCTCCTGGAATACTTCCATACTCTTTTCCCAATCTCAGGAGTGTGTGCTTAGTTATGATAACTAATAATCATCATACTGACCACTGATAGTCTGTTTAATTATTTCTCTCTTAGTAGGTGTGAACTTCTGGAAATGGGCGCTGTCTCATATCCTTAAGTCCACGACATGAGAGTAGAAAGATGCTCAAAAAATGCGGATTGGTTAAATGAGCAAAACTAGAGACAGTGTTGGCTTAGATTAGATACAGTTTGGCAATTGATTGGATGTGGTTGCTGAGAAAAGAACAAGGTGAAGAGATGACTAATTTCTCACCTGCCTGGAAAGATGGTAATGCCAGCAATAATAGAGCACGGTAGAAGAAGATTTAGGAAACAATGAATTCAGTTTTGGATTAGTCCATCTGGGCTTCCTACTAAATGCCATGGAAAGAGATCATGCAAATGAAAATTCTCTGCAAGGGTTCGAAGTAGAACTTGCAGATTCAGGAATCACCCAGTTATACCCATGGGAATTAAAGTGCTCATCTAGAGCAGAAAGTAAGAGCTCTAAAAACAGACACCTGGGGGAACACAGAACTTCAAAGGTAATGCTGGAAAGTTCTCAGCTATATGCAAGAATCAAAAGAATCAATAAACTTTGTTGAGCAGTAACACATGCACCCCTAGACCAAAGCTCATGAGACTTCTGCGCAAGTAGAGACCAACTGCTCAGCTTGTCACAAGGAGAGCATTGACATTAGGCACGACAAAACAACAGATTAGGGAAGGAAATGGCTGTAAACCACCTTTAAAACTGCAGCTATTAGTTCTTTTCACTGAGCCTAGAGAACACACAAAGATCCAGGGAAAACCTACTAAAATTCTGAAAATTATGTCCACCTAGTGTGTTTAGTAAAAAGAAATCAAATTGATCAAAATGTGTCTTCCAATAGAAATAAATGTTTTGTTACTTTTAAACACATTGCTTTCAAAATGGTAAGTGAAATGCTTTCTAAAATCTTTAGCTGAATTTTAAGTGAATTTCACAGATTATTAATACTACGTTGGTCAGAAATAAACTGTGTGAAACAGAAATGCTACATAAATGGTGATATTACTTAGGAAGAGTAATCACCATTTATAGGGATAATAACAAATCTTTTGGTGTAAATATTATGATTTATTAACTTTTTATGAGGTTAACTACTAAGTGACTATTCAATAGTGTAAATTTCTTTTTTTAGATTTTAGCTACTTTTATTATTTATAGAGCTCTAGTTGCCTTAAGGAGTCATGTTGTTCTAAAAGCACAGTTTGACCAAAATAATATTGTGATCATGTTAAAGGCACACAAAGAGTTAACTGTGTGAGGTGACATGTATGTTAATTAGCTTGATCTTGGTAACCATTCAACAGTGTATATGTATCTCAATCACATGTACACTTTAAATATATATGTTTGCCATTTATTCCTCAATAAAATTTGGACAGGGGAGCATATTGGTCTAATGTCAGTTCTAATAGAGATTAAATTCCTGAACATATAGACCTCATTGTTTGTATGTTATGGAGAATTAAGTTAATAGAGTCATTTATGCTTTTTATGCCTTTTATTACTTTCATGATTTTTTGTTTAGATATTGAGTTCCTACAAAAAATAGTTGTTTTGCTTTTGTACTTTCATTATAGGAGTTAATTCACAGAAATCTCTTGAGAGTTATTCAACATTCAATCAATAAACATGCTAGTACAATGCCAGGAGCTGGGATGATCTGTGTAAGATACCCTAATTTCAATATACTGAAATTGCTAAGAGTAAATAACATTTAGTCTTCTGAGTTTGAATATGAACAGTTATTGTCTGAAAGTTAATAGATACTTAAAGTTGAAGTTTAAAAAGAATAGTTGATCTATGTCAAAGATGACATAGCAGCAATATGATAAATACTGGTAGGACTACTATGAACCAGAATAAATTCCTCATAGCTAACTATGGACTGTGTGGTTTATTTGTGGAAAATTCCTATATTCCAAACTGATATTTCCTCAATTAGATTGAATAATTCTAAATCATCTCTCTTTTCCCTACAGGGGTTATATAAGTAACTGGGAGAAGGTTGTTAACTTCAATAGCAGCTCAAGGAAAATATAACACAGGCAAATTTTTTGTTCCAGCACCAAGTTACAAATTATCATGATAATCTGCTGCTAGGGATTATACATTACTCCACTGAGTCAGATAATTGAATGCTGGTTCTAATTTATAAATTTTCTTATTGTTTTATAAAACAATTTTGTTGTATAATACATTGATTAATCTTCATAGTGGAATAGGCTGAGATTTACTGTTAAAACCCTTGATATGTTTCATAAATCCATGGATAATGTGAAACTGTCAGGACTTCAGCCTGAAGACTGAGGTGGGCTTGGCCCTTACTGCCCCACTGCTGGGTGGAAACACTGGCTGCCCTGTGGGGAGGAAGGGAGGTTTGCCTGATGATGACGGGTCCAACCTATTTGTGCTCTTGTCTTCCTGCCTGCTCAGTGCCACCCTCCCAGTTAAGAAACTATCATCAATCATTTCCCCCTACCAAAGTGGAAGGGAGTAAGGTACACCCGGAACACTAGCAGTAGAACCTGCCCTGCCTTTGGATAAAGTCTTCTGGAGAAAATTCTGGGCCAGACTGAGCTGACTTCATCCAGTGCTAACTGGCATTTAAAACTGTAGTTCCAATTAGCTTTCTTTTTTCTTTATGGGCTCCCCTTCCCCACCCAAAGTTGGCTTTTTTGTCTTCTTAAAAGAAAACTGCTCCATTACTTTAAAGAAATTTAACTCAAGAGGGGAGAGGGAGTGACTCAACCTAACTTACCATTAGTCAAAGACAGGGTCAAAAGAGATCCTGATGATGCAGCACCCACAGCTCACTGCCCATGTTCTTGGAATACCATGTGTGCAGATGGTCAAGGAAGAGGAGCAGGGAAGCATCAGTAGTAATTTTGGCAGTCAGAAAACCACATTGGGATCCAGACTCAGAAAAGCAACAGCTGCATCATCTTTGGGAAGTTACTGCAGTGCGTTTACTCTCTCTTTCCTCATTGCCAAAATGGGAACATCAGCTCTGCAAGGTTGCTGCACATGGTGTAAAGGTTGCACAGCTGTAGCACAGAGCCCTGCTATCTGCTTTGAGAGCCCCATAGTGAGTCAGGTACTGATGAAGCCTGAGGTGTTACATGGAAATAACAAGAGATAAGAAAATGAGGTGTAGAAAATAGCTACAATCTATTGTATTCCATTGTTAACTGTTAATGACATCCAATTAGAGGTTAAGCCTTTAAGAAAGATTACATTTGGTTAGCTTGTGGTACTGGTTTATAAGAATGACTGTAAGAAATCTTGTCCCAATAAATTTCCTTCTTAGGAACTCTGTCCACAAGAGCAATATAACATAGTTGCTGTTATGTTTTGGTTTTTGACACATAGTTGAACTTGGAAGTTTTTCTACTTACCAAGATGAGCTCAATAAAACCGCAATACTTTGGATTAAGGTAGTTCCCTGAGAGACCTCTGACTCAGGAAAAGGCATTTGCAGTAAAGAATGGACGCTCCACTGTCGCTTTAAATTACACATTTGTCACATTGCAAAGAAATTACTCTTAGGTAAATGAGCATTATTTTCTTGATTTTCTCCTTGGCCTGCTGAATATCCCCAGTGGGATGTCCTCCTCATTGTACAAACACGATATACACAATGCGCCCACTCATCCTCAGTTCCCCCAAATGCATATCTGACCCTGGATTCTCCATGTGGGGATCTCCCGATTGCTCAGCTTTTACTGCAAACTCAGAGCCATAGATAGACTTCTGTCTTTATTTCACCACCTATCAAATAGTTGCCACATTCCTCCTTGCTTGAGTCCCTCTGCTCCTTTTCATTCTCACTGCCATCATCCAGAGACAGGTTCTGATTTCCTCTTGGAGGAACTCAGTAACCTCTATACCAAACTTCAGGGTTCCAACTGCTGCATTATTCCCAGATTAAGTTTCTAAAGCTTGCTTCAATCAGGTCTTTCTCATGATTAACACATTTCAATACTTCTTCACTGCCTACTAACATGAAGAGAAGATCCACGGCCTGGCATTCAAGAACCATCATAATATTATACCCACGTACCTACCTTTCCATTCTTTTCTCTCATCATTCCTTTACATCTACCCTATGCAAGCTCTGTACAAGTTCTCCTGGGTGACTTCCCTGCCTATCAAAGCCTGAGCACTACTGCCCTAAACTACAACCAAACTGAAATGGGCACAGTTATTGCTTGGACACTCAAAATGTATGCCTTTAGTCCTGCTGTTCCTCTAAGTGTTCTTCATCACCACCTCCACATCCTTATTATGTCGGTCCTTCAAAATCCAGCAGCATATCCCATAATGCTTGTATAAAATGACTTCCACTTCCAATTCTAAATATGTCCCTATCATCACCTTATTCATGACATATTATGCCCTGTCTTCCCTAGGTTACCCTAAGATCCTCTAAAGCAGAACCCATGTCTAATTCATCTTATTATTCCTTAAAATATTCAGCATAACATTTTATCTACAGTAGGCACTAAGCAAATACTTTTTGAACAAACAGTACAATGTAAAAATAATAACATCCCCTTAAACAAGCTTAGTTTAGGAGGAACTACTAAATGTGCATGGCTGACAACATGGCCCTGTTTATTAATTTTAGCATGAAGTAGATTTCAGCTTTTTTTGTTGATCACAGCAATGTATCTTTAAAAAATAACACTTTTCACTTTTTGACAAAATAGTCAAAACACGTATAGATAAACAATTCTACTTATTTCTTTATGTAAACAAACTTGCTACGGCAGATTGTATGATGAACGCAAAAATACCTCCCCAACCCAGACGCTCTTCTGCAAATGCAGTCTTTCCACCACACTCAAGAGGTAGAGTCTGTTTCTTCATCTGCTTGAATCTGGTTGGGGGTGGTTACCTCTGACTGCTTTGCTCAGTTCTGGCCATAGCACTCCACTAATCTGGTAGCTTTTCCTTCTTGCCTCTTAGAAACTAGACATCATGTCACAAGTATAACTCTGTGCAATCACCTTGCTGTGAGAAGCCCAGGCCACAGTGAGAGGCCCTGAAGAATGAAATGCTACATGGAAGGAGAGAGGGAAAGGCCAAAGAAGACAGACTACCAAGCTTCCAGGTGAGAAGTTAGAATCCTAGCCACTACAGTTAAGGCCATCTGAGTCAGACACAAACCACCCAACCGAGTCCTTCTCAAATTCTTGACACATGAAAATGTGAGCAAAATAAAATGGTGGTTTTACATCATTAAGTTCTGGTGTGTTTTGTTACACAGAACTATGTAATAGAAAGCCTACTCATAACCACTTTGGACACACAGGACTGTATTTCTGCAGAAACAAAGGGAAATTGTACGCTTATAAAACAGATGGCTAATCTTACAAACAAACTTCTCTGTTTGCAATCTACATGCTGAAGAAAACCTAATACTATGCCAGCCAATTTACTACCTTTAATTCTGTCCTTAGCAAAAAGTTGATCAATATGAAAAATGGATTAAATATCTTTCATCTTTTCCAAGTCAAACCTCCATTACAGAAGGTACACTACAGCACTACAGAGTACATTACAAAATAAGCTGAAGCTTATCCAAGAAACATAGGATATAAGTAAACAATGTGTTCCGCAATATTATAAAAATGTATTCTGGCAAGTGCATTACGAGTTTATATAAATTATGGTATATCCTAATATTGAAAATGTATGTAGCCATAAAAAATGATGATATGGTTGGCTATACCAACAATAAAATTTGTGTACATTAAATGTAAAGAGCCAATTACAAAACCATGTAAATAATACAATCTCATTTTCCATTATTAAAAACATGTGTTTTGTCCCCTCCCATTTTTTCTCTCTCTCTCTCTGTACACACACATGCACATGTTTCTTTTCCTGCAGGCAAAAATGACTGAAAGGATGCACATCAGTATGTCATTATCTGTATATATAAAATAATCTGCCTTTTATTTTAAGGCGGTGGTTCCTGAAGCATGCTTCCCAACTAGAAGAATCAGTATCACTTGGGAATTTGTTAAGAAATACGACTTTGCAGGCTCCGGCCTTGGGCCTACTGATCAGAAACTCTACGTGTGGGCATCAGCATTCTTGTCTCAATATCCCTCCCAGGCAACTTAGATGTATGCTACAGCTTGAGAACTATGGCCTTACTATATTTCCTGACTTTTAAAGAGTGAATGTGCTTCCTGTGTTGTCTAATGTTTTAAAAGTGCATACGTGGTTCTTTTATACAAATTTCAAATGGCTAGAGTTTTTAAAAATATCAAAGTAAAAGAAGATTAAGGTGGTATGCACAAGAGTTTTTTTCCATTTCTCTTTCTATTATTCACAAAATTTAGCTTCCCTTTGTGGTTTGGTCCCAGTTTTCTTGATTCTATTTTTAGCTCTCTCTGATCTGCCTTTTAGCCTGTTAAATTTTAATTTCAAACTGCTGTTTTCCATTTCTAAAGGTTCTATTTTGTTCCTTATCAAATCTATCTACTTTTCTCTTAGTGATGCCTTTTTCCTTTTGGGGTGTATTCCATCTTTTATCTCTTTAATCATTGTAAGCATACTGTTTTATTAGTCTCTTTTAAATCATTCTAAAGCTTACCTTCTACACTTTACATTCTAAAGTGTACCTTAAGTTTTTTGTTGTTGTTGTTGTATGCTAATCACCAGTGTTTGTTTTATCTGCTGCCCTTCTTCTATGGTGGAAGTTTTCATGATGTAGTTTGTAATTTTGATTTTGAACTGATCTTTATAGAATTGTTTTATTTGTTCATGTCTCGAGAGAGAGATGGTACTATTTCAACATGGTGGACTTGCATTTATTTTTGCCAGGCACCTGAGGAGTTTCTCTAGTCTCAATCAGTTTGTATCCTTATCTCTCAGTTGAGAATTTCATGCACCATGTATATGGTGTAAATTTAGACTATACACTTTCCTGAGGAGGAACCTAGGCCCTCTTTTTCTCATGGGAGGCTTTTTTTGTTACTGTCATTCAAAGTCATGTGTCAAAACAGCCAAACAACAAACTAAGTTGCTCACTTACACCTTGAGTAACATTAACAGGTTGGCCTTTCGCTGAGGGGTCAGGCCTTTCAGAGCACAGCCTAATGCAGACGTTTCTGTCTCATCTCACACAATGCCATGCCTCCCACCCTACGATGCTGGGATGTCTGTCTAGTCTGATCATCTCCCAGACTGTGATGGTTTCTCATCTTGAGTTCACTTGTCTTGGTTTCATTTTTTCTCTGTTTTCTCTATGTTACATTCAGCATTTTTAAGTGTTTAAGGGAAACATTTCACATTAGTTCAGACTGTCATATTGATGGATCCTCCACATTTTCATTAATGTTGTTATTGCTTTTGCAATTATTTTTTCTTAAAAACTCAGTCATTAAAAATGGGCTCTGCTTAATAAGTACTTATATTCAAATTTATGGGTTGGTAAATCTGCATTTGCGGTGGAATTTGATTTTAGGAACAGAAAATAATCTTTTATTAAAGAAATTAAATCTAAATTTTGATGATTTTTTTTTTGGTATAGATTATTACTGGGGGTTAAAGAACTCTTTCTAGGAAGAGCTATAATTCAGAGCAATTTGAACAAATGTGAAAACTGCTAGAAGTAGGAAATAAAAAAATATTGCTTATTTCTCTGTAAGGCAGGAAATTCTATTAGCTATTGCAAGTGCCAGTGCGATCATTTAGAGATCACTTTGTTACAGTTGCTAGCGATCTGGAGTAGAGCAGAGTAGGTTTGAATCCTAGATTCGCCAACTGTGCCAACTTAGACAAAACTTTTAACCTAACATTAACAAAACATTATTTTAGAGCTGTGATGATCAGAAGGCAGACATTACTTAATAACCATTAGGAGAGAACAGGGCCAAAAGCAGTGTTTCTCAAAACACAGCCCAACACATTGGCATAAGAAGCCCCTGGGGTGCCTATCTGAGTGTCCATTTTAAACAGTTACTACTGGTGATGCTCCTTTACATTCAAGCCTGAGATCAACTGGTTAAATGTGTAAAAGTAACAGCTTTTGTTAGGAAAATACAGGCCCTATCAAAAAGAATCAGAATTCCATTTAAGACAAGAATGAAAGCCAAAGATACCATATATGAATTACAGGATATGTACTAATCGTCTCCTTCTGAAGAAGGGCAGGGGGCTTGGTGTGCTTTAATGCAAAGTGATCTGCTAGGGATCAGAGGACACAGCAGAAGAAAAAATCACACCTACCCCAACCACTCTGGACATCATTAACTTTTACCAGGACTCTGTCATTAGCCCTCCGGTTGGTTTCAGAAAAGCTTCCTCTGAGCTCCGTATTTCAAACAGCAGCATCTGATCACCCTCGGTCCTCCTTGTGCTGTTTTTCTTCACAGTGCTCACTATCAGGTATCATATGTAACTGAAATGCTACACATTGCTTACTTATCCATTTCTTCTGTGTCTGTAGCCACTCAGTAGGCTGTAAAGCTATGAGAAGAGGGATTTTGTTCAGTTAACTGCTGTATCCCTAGCGCCTAGAGACTGACTGACACATGTAGAGGCTTAACAAATATTTACTGACTAAATAAATGAAAGAGCTTAAAGAAGGCCTTCTCTTCTTCTGGCCTATTAGAGAGGAGGGAAGATGCCTAGAGAGAACAGGAAAATAATCCAGAGAGGGATGGGAAAGGAAGATGGGAAGATGGCTTATGGATTTTGGGCTTATGGAGTTTGATGAGGGGAAGAATCTCACAGCAAAGGGAGACACTCTTTGATAGAAATCAGTTTCTTGTAATAGAAGGTCAAACCAGTTCTTCTGGAATAGTAGCAGGAGCAATAATGTAAGGGAAGCTATAAAGACCCCAGCAGGGGCGTGTGCTAAGTGATGGATGCTTCCCTTCTGGGGCACCATGGATGGGTCACCACAATCAGACGCTGCCTGGGAAAAGTGTCCCAAATGTAGGAGACTGCAGAATGCCACAGTTACTGATGATTGGCCCTGGATGAAAAATATAGTCATAAAGATATGAATGTATCTCCCTGCAGACTTGCAAAACCCTGGGATACATAAGGATTAAGTTATTTTCTTCCTTTTTCCAGTTAAAGCTCTGGCATTTGAAAAAAGAAAACATCATATACAAGTGAATAGCTGATTAAAAAAGAGGAATAGAGTAGCATTTGTTTTTTGCACAGTGACTAATAATTTTGGAATGATTGGCTCCCGGCAGAGACAGAGCACAGTCTTAGGGAGATAAGGCAGAAAGTGTATGCAGTCTTGCCCACAGGATGAAGATGTTGTAAACCCAGATAAAATTGGATACAAAAGGGAAGAACAGACATGATACAGGAAAAAGAATTACAGAGGAAGATAGAGTCCAGTGAGCCTCAGGGGAAAGTTAAGCAGATGGGAAATTATTTATGTCCTTTACTGCTTGTGATTTAGAGCAAAGTTCTGACACAAAGGAAGATATGTGATCTCTTGCATAATATTAAGGCTTTGTGAGAAGTTACTTAGGACTGAACCCACAACTGATTGAGAGGGGAAGAGTTAGGTGGTTCTTCAAAATGTTAAATCTAGAATTACCACATGACCCAGCAACTCCACTCACAGGTATATACCCAAAAGAATTGGAAATAGGTGTTCAAACAAATACTTGTTCATGAATGGTCATTAGCAGCACTACTCACAGTAGCCATAAATTAAATTAAAATAATACAAGCCCATCATGGAGGAATGCATAACCAACATGTAATACATATATAAAATGGATTAGTATTCAGTAATAAAAAGGAATGAAGTACTGACATATGAATATGGATATACCTCAAAAGCACAATGCGAAGTGAACGAAGCCAGACAGAAAAGGTCATATATTGCATAGCTCCATCTGTAAATCCAGAATAAGTAAATCCATAGAGATATAAACCAGACTGGTTATTGCCAGAGGCTGGAGAGATGGGGAATTGGGAAGCAACTGCTTAACAGGTATGGGGTTTCCCTTTGTGGTGATGAAACTGTTTTGGAACTAGATAGTGGTTGCACGACATTATAAATGTACTCAATAACACAGGACTGTTCACTTTAGTTGTGTGAATTTCATCACAGTAAAGAAAAGAAAAAATATATTCTTGAAGGTTAAAAATTTTTCTTACATAAAACTTTTAAAACATGGGAATGAGGGGAAAAGGAATAATAATTTATGATAAAAAAGGATAAGCTCATAGGAACAGCCCCAAACTGAGTATAGCAGCATATCACAGGGTACTTCATGAGGCTAACAGGGCAGAGACATACAGAAACAACAGAATTATGAAAGGAAGACACAGGCAACCTAGTCAGACAGACCATTAAAATAATTATTGATGTAAAACATAGAGACACAGATGAGTGATGTGTGGCACAGATGACATACACTGTGGGAACTGTAAAGGTTAAGAAAGTGACGCCACTGTCTCCAAAAGCTAACATTCTAATAGAGCTGTGACTTTCAGAAGAAGGTCTGGTGCCATGGTGGAGGTAAATATAAGTGTCAGGGTCATTTAGAGGGAAAAGAAATAACTTTACAAAAGTGGGAACAGCAAAAGCTTCATAACATTTGCACTGTCCCTTATGGATAATCAGAGATAGGGGTGGAGGAGAGGAGAGTGAGCAAGCGCATGGAGACACAGGCATGTTGTGCATGAAAGGCTCTACAAGCTAATGAGGCTGGCAAGGAGGGCTGTGTCCAGCCCAGCGCCTGAGTACTGGGTCACAGCGTATGGATCTTATCCACCAGTGAATGGGGAGCCATGGAGATTCCTAAGTAGTGAATGACATGAGCCATGCTTCAGGAAAATTAATCTGGCAGGCAGATGTAGGGTTGATTAGAGGGAAAAAGGACTAACTATAGGCAAGGAAAGCAGTAAGAAGTCAACTTTAATAGTCCAGGCAAGAGGAAATTACACCTGCATTGAGATAATGACCATGGGATCAGAGAAAAGGGACAGATCAAACAGATAACAGAAATTTGATTAGAAGTAGGGGACAAAAGGGATACTCAAATAATTTGATCTGGGGAGACCAGGAGGGTAATTGGGTCATTAGCTAAAAGAGGTGATACTATAGCTAATTAGACAGAAGGTGATATGGCACAGACATGAGTTCCATTTTGCGTGTATTTCATTTGAAATGCTGGAGGAACATCCAGGTGGAGATGCCCCGCAGACAGCAATGAAGCCTAAGGGAGATGAGAAGCCTAGCAGACACACGGAATGGTTTAAAGGCTGAAATTTGATTGGAGCTTGTCATGCACATGGTTGGTGTGCACTTGGGGAAATGAAATCAACCAGAGGCAAGTGCAGGCTTGCTGCCCACAGGTTATGCTTAACCTCAATATCTTTGTGACAAGATGTCTAGGCTATAAATCATAGAAGGGTTCTAGAGATGGTGTATCTTGATTTCAGCTAAATTCAGACAAGTACCCTGTGATATCCTTATGACTAAATGGGGAAGATGTCAGGTACAAAAGCAGATCTAGATGGAATTCTAGTGGGCTGAGTAATCATACCTTTAGTACATTGATGCTGCTGTGCCCACAAACACAGGAAACATAAAAACAGCATCCACTTTACACTAAAATATTCATTACCTTAAAGGAATGGCTTATTTATCTCACTGAGAGGAAACTCTAATAAAACCATAACAAAATATTTTGTTGGTTTAAAGTGTTATCCCCTGGCTTTGGATTTTAACTAAAACTGACCACAGAAAGAATTCTTAAGAAATTATCTCAGAAGAAAGAAGAGAGTTCCTTATGAATATTATTTGGAAGCTCTCTGCTATACACAGCACATTGTCTTCATACAGTGTATACATATAGTTTTCATGTTTAATAATTTGAAAGGCTTAAAATGCTTTATTGCTAAAATAGTATCGCTAACCATACATGTCACTATATGCTAATCTTGTCAAAGTATTTTATTTAAAAATTTCCTTTCCATATTTTAAGTCATCAGCAATTTCTATTTGAAGACTTTATCATTAAAATTCCATGAGGAGGTAGGAGGGCCTGGAGGTTAAAGACAAGGGAAGACGCGGAGATCACATTTTTATCTGAACTCTCCACTGTGGTCACTGACAGTACATAGTCAATATATGATTGCAAATACACTGAAAGTAAAGTGCTAGGAAAGTGCCTGACAAAGACAATGTTTTCTCAAAGAGAAATCTATCATCTATAATGGCTGCCTAGTGGAATAAATAGGTTTAGTTATTACTGAGATATTAATGTTATGTCTCAGTAGGAAGCATAAATTATTATTGTCCCTTCCTAATAATTCTTACAAATTAGTTATCCCTAAATATATGTCATATCAGTTCACTGTAACTCAAGCTTTAGGATCCAGAATTGTAAAAGGGTAGATGGATAATCCTTTCCACAGTTTAGACACCACTACAAGATCAGAGTTTGAAGTATGTGGGAGAGATTGCTGCTTGCATACCAACATTCTTCCCTCTTTGTAACAATAACTGATTGTCTTCCTGTAGCAATATACCAGTAAAGACTGCATTTCCCAGCCTCCCTGGTTACCAAGGTTGGCCAATGAGATGAAAATGGAGGTTTACAGGTGAACTTCCACAAAGGTTCTTTAAAAGGAGACTAAGAGGATACCCTTTTCCTTATCTCCCATTGCCTTCCCCTTCCATCCTTTCTAGAATTCAGAAGAAAGAGCTGGCATGAGCAGCTCAGCAGCCATAGAAACTGACAGAAATTTCCATTGTCTTTAGGACTAAACGTCATGCTCTAAGGATGGCAGTGCTGGAAGCCAGGAGGCACTCTGGACTTCTTAGCAGTGGGAGGAAGCCAAATGGGTGCTCTGTTATGTGCAGTCAAATTTAACCACATATTCACCGTCTCACCTTTCCACCATGCTATTATAGTCATGCTGTCTAATTCAAAGCTATCATGTTTGCATTTCATTCAAAGGTGTTCACAAATATCAAAACAGAGAAAGATACCAGCATATGGCTGGATAGTCTGTGGCCTTGAGACCATCTGGGCTACTTGGATAAGTATTTTGAATTTTTTTTAAAGTAAATCCTAATGACATGGCAATTATTTTCATAGATTTCCAATGAAGTGAAGGTGCTTTGACAGCTATCAGAAAATTATCAAAAGACTGTGGCAGTGAAAGGTGAACGGATTTAAAAACCCCTATTCTTGGTGGCCTTAATTTGGTCTGATACCATGCGGCTAAAAATTGGCGTCCACTGAATAAATAGTGTTTATTTCCCATGACCCCTCCACCTCTTATTGTTTATTTTTACCTCAGCTTTCCCATGTTTCTTTAAGTTGTATTCAGAGATGACCCCGGTTACAAAAATGATTCTGCCCTAGACCCGGTGCAAGTCCCAGCTGAGTCTTGAAGTACCTTTACTCTCCAAAATCACATTTCCTGCCACAGGGGAGTGAGCCCAGAACATTGCCACATTTTAAGACCTAGGGCTTCTTACACCTCGTTATCATCACTGAGCTTACTCCCCTGTGGCAGGAGGAATCTGAGTGCACCCTGTGTTCCACTGAGCGTGATTCCCCTCGAGTGTAGGTGGAACCTGTGACTTGATTCTAATCTGGAGAACATGGAAACAGTTACTTCCAAAATTACCTACACTACATTATATTACAGGAGACTCTGTGTAAGCACCCTGGAGCATGAGGGATTCTCCTGCTGGCCTTTAAGAAGCAAACAGCCGTACTGTGTAACTGCCCACAGAGAGCGCCGCATGGTGGGGACCGGAGGGCAGCCTCTATGATCCAGCGGGGCCTCCAGTCAATAGTCGGTAAGAAGCCAGAGAATTCAGTTTTACAGCCACAGAGATATGAATTCTGCCAACCATCTGGATGAACTTGAAACCAGTTCTTCCCCAGTCAAGTCTCTAGATACCACCGCACAGCCCAGACATACTTTGACTACAGCCCTGAGAGACCTTGAGCAGACAATCAAACTCTGTCAGTCAGAATTCCTGTCCCACAGAACTGAGACAATTAATATGACTTGTTTTAAGCCACTAAGCTTGTGGCGATTTCTTATGTGTCACAGAAAACTAGGCACTCCCGAAGCTTCCCTCCCTTCCAGTGTGACCTGGGACCCAGCCCCACGGGACTGGCTCTCTCACTGTCTTCTTAACTGAAGCCTTTCATAGTCCCAAGAGCTCTGGCCCCCAGCACTGAAGCTTCAGCTTTCGTCACTTTGCTAAGCACCACTCCTTTCCCCAAGCCCCGCACACCCACATCCCCGCATCGTGCTTTCTCAGCTCTCCCATGCTCTGGCAAATCCGGGACCCCAAACGGACGGGTCCTAAATCCCGCAGTTCCCACAGCCCTCACAAAGACTGGCAGTGTTCAGACATTAACCATGAATAGGTCTCCTGGTCAATAACCACCCACCCGTCTGGAATTCCAGAAACATTTCCCCAGCCTGCCTCCGCACCTCCAATTCCTTGCACCACCACCTTGTAGGTTATCTTTTGGGATAACCTTTTTGAGGGAGACTCAGTTTTGATGGGTTTTACTTTAAGTCTAATTTGATATTAGGTTATCTACTGGATACTACGCTTTTAGTCCTTTATTTCAATTTCTTCTCTCCTTTTACATCTCAAAAACAAAACAAAGTGAAAGCCCACCCACTAATTCTAAAAATGAACCAAAACTCAGTATGAAATGTTTTAGTACAGCCACCATATGAGCACTCCTATGCACTGATGTAGTATGTATAATCTTTTTGTATGTTCTCTTTTGGGGAAACTGAAATGAACTGTAATGTCAAGTGAGTATTTGCAAAATATTTGTATCCATTTTTTGCCTTATAGTAAAAAAAGGTCTAAGTTATTTTTAACAGATCCCAATTATTTGAAATATTATAATTAAAGAATCTGTTTTCTATTTTATGACATATGGCATGTTACACTTCTGATATCCTTGAGGCCGTTTTGAACAGGAATGGAATTACCATGTACTACAAAATTCATGTGAGAAAATTATCAAATTTAACCTATCATACTGTAGTTTTTAATTCATTAAAGGCAGTGAAGATTGGGTACTTCCTTAATTATAGTATGAATGTAGTATATAGTACTGACTACTACTGATAGCAGGTTACTATCATTATTGGTAATAATAACAGTTACCAATTTTTAATGTTTACTAAATGTCATCTATTATTTCAAATAGTTTATGTACATTATCTCATTAAATCTGGGTAAACCACAGTGACAAAAAAGTTATTAATCCCATTTAATAGATTAAAAATTAGAAGAGTAGAGATACTACATAAATTTTAAATGATAACACAATTGCGCACCAGTATTTAAACTCAGGCTTTTCTAACACCAGATTTCATCTCCTATTACTGTGTCCTAGCTCAAATTCTGTTCATATATCTACATAGTCAAACTGTGTTGCTGAAGATTTCTAAAGCTGTATTGGAAGACGGCGTACTGATTAATTTAGGGCACAGATTTGGAATCTCTTTGGCTCACATCCTTCCTGGCTTTCATATAGACATACCTACATACATATTTACAGAAATTTTGATTCAGCAATTATTACAAATAAAAAGAAAGTTAAATATAGATAGTACTTTCAGGAAAATAGCTAATGGTAATATGAACATTAAAATCTAAGTAACTGGGATTACAATGACCTGCAAATTAAATCATGGATAATTGACATCCAAACAGTATTGAGTCTTCCAAACCAAGAACAGAGTATATTTTTTCCATTTATTTGGATCATCTTTATTTCAGCAATGTTTCAGAATTTTCATAGTATAAGTGTTGTATGTATTTTGTTAAATTTATTCCTATGCAGTACATGGTTTTGATGCTATTATAAATAATAATTTAAAAATCTTATTTCCAATTGTTCCTTCCACATACACAGAAACACAGTTTATGTTTTTGTATATAGATAGACCTTATGTTCTTCAACCTTATTAAATTCACAAATCAGTTCTAGTAGTCTTTTTGTACACTCCTTAGTATTTCTATACATACAGTCATGTTGTTTACAAAACTTATTACTTACTAATCTGTATGCCTCTTATTTTTTCTTGTAGTATTGTCCTATCTAGGACTGCCAGTACAACAATGAATAAAAGTGGTGAGGTCAGATATCTATGCCTTATTTCCTATCTCAGAGAAAGCATTATATTTTATGATTATGATAGTTTGTTTTATGAAAATATTATGATTATGTTGTTGCTATAGGTTTTTATAGATACCTTTCTGATAAGAATTCTGATAAGAATGAGGAAGTTCCCTTATATTTCTCATTCTCTCAGAATTTTTATTATCAATAGATGCTGAGTTTTGTCAAATGCTTTTATTGCATCAATTGAGATAATCATTTGGATTTGCTCCTCATTATGTTAATATAATTTACATTGAGTTAGGAAGTGTTCTTCCCTTTCCTCTTTTTTATATATTGCTGTGTTTTAAAATAAAGGTACACAATTCAGAATAGTCTTACCAGCATACTTTCTGCTTCACTTTCCCACATATCCATCCCCCAGAGATAATTCCTTGTAGTTAGGTATTTCAAAACCTCAGTGTGTAACTCATTCATATCTTAAAATAGATCAACATAAGATCAGTTGGCCTTGTAGAAATAATTTTGTGGTAGTATGAGCCATGAGAAATAATGGGGTGAAAAGAAACTTGAAATATTATCAGAATACTATGTTCAGAAAATTACTTTGATGTTTTCAAATAAGCCTTCATGTGATGAAGACTACAGCTCATATAATGACTAGGTTTCTAAATATAAATTGTTTAATACAGTCAAAATCTTAGGAAAAGTTTTTCTAAGTTTTCTAATTTCTCATAAAGAGTATTTTTTTTAATTTTTATAAAGATTTTAAGAGTTACCTCCTCAAATTCCTAACATTCTCAATTGATTTTATAATTTTTAAATAAAAGAGTCAAGGTAATTATATTTGTTAAATATGTGTAGTGGAAAAATCATCAATTCAATGTGTTAACAACCTTCAGATTGATGAATACAAAAATCAAGCCTAAGTTACTTCAGGTGAAATAATTTCCCTTAGGACTCACACTCCTTCTAAACATTTCCAAATTAATCTGACAATATCATCACACCTATTAAACAATACTTTTCATTGTAATGTGTAACTTTAATCTATTCTCAGTAACATCTGTAGATCTCTTAATTGCTAAGAGACTCTATCTGAATCACTTTGATATGTGATAAATTCAACACCATGGAGAACCACTGGTGTGGCAGTGCTCCCCCATACCGTCCCTCCCAGACTCAGGTGACAACATAGAACATTAGACCATAAGGCAAGCTATTCATTAGACTATTAACTTTGTCTGACCCAGTTTGCCAAGTTTCTGTGTTCTAAATGTCAATTCCTATTCACTTGACTTCTTTTCACTTGGTTTTGCTAGACTAAGAATAAATTGCCTTTTTCAAGGAAAAGAAAAGGAAGTAAGACTATCAGAAAAAGTAGACTCAGAAGTCTCTTGGTAAGTACTGACAAGAATCATCTTAAGATAATTAACCAGTTTGGGAGGTTACTGACATACTTTCTTCACCTTGTTTGTCTAACACTGCCCCTCTGCCCTGCATTTTATACTTGGGTACTTACCACTGTTTATTGTGGTTCCACAGCATATGTCAAATATGAGAAAACTTTCCAGGAAAGCATTTGCTTAAACCAGATCCAATCACTTCTTTTTGGGAAAAAAAAGTCAACTCATTTATAAGATGATAAAATGACAGTAGTCATTTTTATATGTAAAGGCTCATTATTATTATTTCCATCAGAAATAAATAGAGAACTAAAAGGAGATTAAACTAGATACTTTCTGCTCTGATTAGCAGGCATCATGAGGGATTTAGTGATAGATGGATTGAGAGCTACAGTCTTTCATCCATGCTGACCCATTACCAAGGATAATAAAGAATTGGCTAAAATACCTCTAACATTTCATGAAACACATTATTTTCAATGGTTGGGATAGAAGAAATAAACTGTTAAAGAGTTTCTAATAAAGTTTCAGGTGAACAGAAAGTAAATGCCTGATTATGTCTCAAACTGAAAAAAAGGTTAGTTTTAAACTTACATCATGATACTTTTACCTGTAACTATGAAACATCATATCTGCTTGTTGTGAGCTGATTTATCTAAGCCTTAAAGATACTTTGTCAGGTAATTAATGTTGCCAACCTGACAAAAATTTGCAAAAAGTCTTGAAAGAAATGCAAAGGACTGAAGAGGCTCAAAATATTTTATTTCATAAGTTTTCACTTTTATGCCAGTGCAGTTATTTTTTTAATCCCAATATTTCTGGTATAGGTAGTATCAAAGGAAGCAATGATCAAGTCTGGAAATGCAAAATGGTTGTTAGAAATGTTAAGGATAAAAGATATATAATCTGAAGACTTTTTTAACTGATTAAAGATGAGGGGGAGAGTAAGAGTCAAAAGTAACTCCCAGGAGGGGTCTAAGATGGTAGACCAGAAAGAGCCTGAACCTATCTCCTCCCAAATACACACCAAATCCATACCTACACATGGAACAATTCATTCTGAGGAAGAACGGAGGCCTGAGTGAACACCTGCACAAGAAGAGGTAAATATATCACATAAAAATGGAAAGAAAGATGAGACAAGGTAACAGAGAGAGCTGGACCACAAGCACAGCCCTGAGTAGGGAGAATATCACTGTGCTACCTGAGGGCAGATTAGCCTGCTGTGGGGAACAGAAAAAAAGCCATGAGTTGGAAGGTTTCAACCTGACTGCCAAAAGGTAGGGTAATTGCTAAAACTCTCTCAGGGACTGAAGGTGCTGGTTAATGCCATTGTTTGAGGTCCCCCCACCAGACTCTGCCAGAATGAACAGGAGAAGGGAGAGCACCATGGTTTGCAACCCTCCATCCCTGTCCTGGACACTGGTAGCTCAAACAAGAGCAGGGTGAGTGACACTGTTTACATTCCCCACCCACACTGATAATGTGGACAGGAGCTGGGTCAGGATGAGCACAGCAGCTACTGATGTGGGGGCAGCTTCCCAGCTCCTGCCCATACCCAAACATAGCTGAGATTGAACAGTCCCACGAAAGTGATACAAGCATGATGCTCATGTGGGTTCACACTGCCCTTACCCTACAGCCCCTATTTTCATAACCCAGCCCATTGTCAAACTGGGAGACCTCCAGACTGTACCTATTCACTCCCAGCTGCTCCCCAGCTGACACTCACCCAAGAGACACCTGGACTGTACTCTTTTGTTCCCAATCTCCCTTCAGCCCATTGCCTGCCTAGGAGCTCTCCAGACTGTGCCCTTTTGACACTGGCCACCATGACAGCATGCCCCTGGCAGACAATCACAAAAGAAAACCCCTGGCCCATGCACTGGGAGCCCCAGCACTGGGACACCCTGGTCCACACTCATCAAGCCTCTAGTCAGCCAGCCAAAACTGCCAGGTATACACAGTCTACCAAGGGGACATTCCCGCACAAGACTTTGCCTGCAAGACTGGGAGAAATCTAACCAGGTTTTGCCTGGTTTACACCTAACCTATAGAAACAAACACAGAAAGTCAAAGAAAGTGAGGAGACACAAGAATATGCTTCAAACAAAATATGACAAAACTTTAGAAAAATAACTAAGTGAAATGAAGTTAAGCAATCTACCTGACAGAATTTAAAGTAACAGTTATAAAGATGCTCACCAGACTTGAGAGAGAGTGGATAACTCAGTGAGAACCTCTGCAAAGAGAGAATCTATAAAAAAGAACCAGAGACAAAGCATAAAAGAAAAATACACTAGAAGAGACTAGCAGATTAGAAGGTGCAGAATGGATCAATGATTTGGAAGGAAGAGTAATGGAAACCACTCAAACTGAACATCAAAAAGGAAACAGAATATAAAGAAAAGAGGATGGGATAAGGGAGCTCAGATATAACACCAAATGACAAAACATTCACATTATAGGAGTCCCAGAAGGAGAACAGAGAGAAAGGGGTGGAAACTTATTTGAAGAAGTAATAGATGAAAACTTACCTAACCTGGGGAAGGAAACAGTCTTCCATGTCCAGGAATCACAGGAAGCCCCAAACAAGATGAACCCAAGGAACTCCACATGACATGTCATAATTAAAACATCAAAGATCAAAACAAAGAGAATCTTAAAAGCAGCAAGAAAAAAGCAATGTGGTACGTAAAAGGGAAAGGCCATAAGGCCATCAGCTGATTTTCAGCAGAAACTGTACCAGCCAGTAGAAAGTGGCATGATATATTCCGTGCTGAAAAAGAAAGACCTCCAACCAAGAACACTCTACTTGGTCAGGTTATCTTTAAGAATTGAAAGAGAGATAAGACCTTCTTGGATAAATATGGGCTAAAGGAATTCACCACCCCTAAATCAATCTTAAAAGAAATATTAAAGGGACTTCCGCAGAGGGCGGAGCCAACATGGCGGCGTGAGTAGGACAGTGGGAATCTCCTCCCAAAAACATATATATTTTTGAAAATACAACAAATACAACTAATCCTAAAAGAGAGACCAGAAGACACAGGACAACAGACAGAATACAACTACACCAGCAAGAACCCAGCGCCTGGTGAAAGGGGTAAGATACATGCCCCGGCCCGGCGGGACCCGAGCACACCTCCCCCTAGCTCCCGGCACGAGAAGAGCAAGCAGAGCGGGAGGGAGATGGAGCCCAGGACTGCTAAACACCCAGCCCCAGCAATCCGGGCCAGAGCGCAGGCACAGTGCATGTGTACAGAGGGCTGGTAACTAATGAAAAAGGGCAGCAAAACCTCTGAGCGGGTGCCGCAGTTGATGCCCCTGTGACAAAGAAAAGCGGAGGCTTTCTGAAAGTCTTAAAGGGACAGGGATTTAACAGCTGGATGGAAACAGCATAGGTCACAGCTCAGTGACAGGAAACTACAGGGAAAACCGGGCACACTAACTCCCTGGGCAATAGCTCTGAGACCCCTCAGAGAGGTAAATAGCCAAACAGCCCCCCTGTCCATTACCCCTCCAGGCGCTGTGAAAGCAGAGAAGCAGCCTAAGGCAGACCACGCCCACAGAAAGGGAGATTCCTCCACATAGGCCGGGCAAGACACAAAGACCCACTCTACACGCAATTACCCAACACAAACCACTAGGGGTCGCAGTTGTCCCAGTAAAGAAAGGCCAGTAGCAAGTGAAAAGTTTGGCTCTCCCAGCCGACAGTCAATAGCACCTGTCAACATGAAAAGGCAAAAAAGTATGATCCAGACAAGACTAACCCAGACAGCTTCAGCATCTGCTACATCTTCCCCTGAGAAGGAACCTGGGGAGATAGATCTAACCAGTCTTCCAGAAAAAGAATTCAAAACAAAAGTCATAACCATGCTGATGGACTTGCAGAGAAATATGCAAGAACTAAGGAAGGAGAATACAGAAATAAAACAAGCTCTGGAAGGACTTCAAAACAGAATGGACGAGATGCAAGAGACCATTAATGGACTAGAAAACAGAGAACAGGAATGCAGAGAAGCTGATGCAGAGAGAGATAAAAGGATCTCCAGGAATGAAAGAATTTTAAGAGAGCTGAGTGACCAATCAAAAAGGAATAATATACACATCATCGGAATAGCAGAAGGAGAAGAGACAGAAGAAGGGATAGAAAATGTCTTTGAAGAAATAATTGCCAAAAACTTCCCCAAACTAGGGGAAGAAATGGCCTCTCAGACCACAGAGGTACACAGAACTCCCATGACAAGGGATCCAAGGAGGGCAACACCAAGACACATAATAATTAAAATGGCAAAGATCAAAGACAAGGAAAAAATATTAAAGGGAGCCAGAGAGAAAAAAAAGGTCACCTACAAAGGAAAACCCATCAGGCTATCATCAGACTTCTCAACAGAAACACTACAGGACAGAAGAGAATGGCATGATATACTTAATGCAATGAAACAGAAGGGCCTTGAACCAAGACTACTGTATCCAGCACGAATACTATTTAAATATGAAGGAGGGATTAAACAATTCCCAGACAAATAAAAATTGAGGGAATTTGCCTCCCACAAACCACCTCTACAGGGCATCCTACAAGGACTGCTCTAGATGGGAGCACGCCTAAAAAGAGCACAGAAAAAAACACCCAACATATGAAGAAGGGAGGAGGAGGAATAAGAAGGGAGAGAAATAAAGAATCATCTGACCGTGTTTATAATAACTCAACAAGCGAGTTAAGTTAGACAGTAAGATAGTAAAGAAGCTAACCCTGAACCTTTGGTAACCACAAACTTAAAGCCTGCAATGGCAATAAATTCATACCTTTCAATATTCACCCTAAATGTAAATGGACTGAATGCACCAATCAAAAGACACAGAGTAAAAGAATGGATAAAAAAGCAAGATCCATCCATATGCTGCTTACAAGAGACTCACCTCAAACCCAAAGACATGCACAGACTTAAAGTCAAGGGATGGAAAAATATATTTCATGCAAACAACAAAGAGAAGAAAGCAGGTGTTGCAATTCTGGTATCAGACAAAACACTTCAAAATAAAGAAAGTAACAAAAGACAAAGAAGGACATTACATAATGATAAAGGGCTCAGTCCATCAAGAGGATATAACCATTATAAATATATATGCACCCAATACAGGAGCACCAACATATGTGAAACAAATACTAAGAGAACTCAAGGAGGAAATAGAATGCAATGCATTCATTCTAAGAGACTTCAACACACCACTCACTACAAAGGACAGATCCACCAGACAGAAAATAAGTAAGGACACAGAGGCACTGAACAACAAACTAGAACAGATGGACCTAATAGACATCTACAGAACTCTACATCCAAAAGCAACAGGATACACATTCTTCTCAAGTGCACATGGAACATTCTCCAGAATAGACCACATACTAGGCCACAAAAAGAGCCTCAGTAAATTCCAAAAAATTGAAATCCTACCAACTAACTTTTCAGACAACAAAGGCATAAAATTAGAAATAAACTGTACAAAGAAAGCAAAAAGGCTCACAAACACATGGAGGCTAAACAACACGCTCCTAAATAATCAATGGTTCAATGACCAAATCAAAATGGAGATCCAGCAATATATGGAAACAAACGACAACAACAACACTAAGCCCCAACTTCTGTGGGACACAGCAAAAGCAGTCTTAAGAGGAAAGTATACAGCAATCCAAGCATATTTAAAAAAGGAAGAACAATCCCAAATGAACAGTCTAATGTCACAATTATCGAAATTGGAAGAAGAAGAACAAATGAGGCCTAAGGTCAGCAGACGGAGGGACATGATAAAGATCAGAGAAGAAATAAATAAAATTGAGAAGAATAAAACAATAGCAAAAATCAATGAAACCAAGAGCGGGTTCTTCGAGAAAATAAACAAAATAGATAAGCCTCTAGCCAGACTTATTAAGAGGAAAAGAGAGTCAACACAAATCAACAGTATCAGAAACGAGAAAGGGAAAATCACGACGGACCCCGCAGAAATACAAAGAATTATTGGAGAATACTATGAAAACCTATATGCTAACAAGCTGGGAAACCTAGGAGAAATGGACAACTTCCTAGAAAAATACAACCTTCCATGACTCACCCAGAAAGAAACAGAAAATCTAAACAGACCAATTACCGGCAACGAAATTGAAGTGGTAATCAAAAAACTACCAAAGAACAAAACCCCCGGGCCAGAAGGATTTACCTCAAAATTTTATCAGACATACAGGGAAGACATAATACCCATTCTACTTAATATTTTCCAAAAAATAGAAGGGGAGGGGATACTCCCAAACTCATTCTATGAAGCTAACATCACCCTAATACCAAAACCAGGCAAAGACCCCACCAAAAAAGAAAACTACAGACCAATATCCCTGCTGAACGTAGATGCAAAAATACTCAACAAAATTTTAGCAAATCGAATTCAAAAATACATCAAAAAGATTGTAAACCATGACCAAGTGGGATTCATCCCAGGGATGCAAGGATGGTACAAAATTCGAAAGTCCATCAACATCATCCACCACATCAACAAAAAGAAAGACAAAAACCACACGATCATCTCCATAGATGCTGAAAAAGCATTTGACAAAGTTCAACATCCATTCATGATAAAAACACTCAGCAAAATGGGAATAGAGGGCAAGTACCTAAACATAATAAAGTCCATCTATGATAAACCCACAGCCAACATTATATTGAACAGCGAGAAGCTGAAAGCATTTCCTCTGAGATCGGGAACTAGACAGGGATGCCCACTCTCCCCACTGTTATATAACATAGCACTGGAGGTCCTAGCCACGGCAATCAGACAAAACAAAAAAATACAAGGAATCCAGATTGGTAAAGAAGAATTTAAACTGTCACTATTTGCAGATGACATGATACTGTACATAGAAAACCCTAAAGACTCCACCCCAAAACTACTAGAACTGATATCAGAATACAGCTAAGTTGCAGGATACAAAATCAACACACAGAAATCTGTGGCTTTCCTATACACTAACAATGATCCAACAGAAAGAGAAATCAGGAAAACAACTCCATTCACAATTGCATCAAAAAAAATAAAATATCTAGGAATAAACCTAACCAAAGAAGTGAAAGACTTATACTCTGAAAACTACAAGTCACTCTTAAGAGAAATTAAAGGGGACATTAACAGATGGAAACGCATCCCATGCTCGTGGTTAGGAAGAATGAATATCGTCAAAATGGCCATTCTGCCCAAAACAATATACAGATTTGATGCAATCCCTATGAAACTACCAGCAACATTCTTCAATGAACTGGAACAAATAATTCAAAAATTCATATGGAAGCACCAAAGACCCCGAATAGCCAAAGCAATCCTGAGAGAGAAGAATAAAGTAGGTGGGATCTCACTCCCCAACTTCGAGCTCTATTATAAAGCCATAGTAATCAAGACAATTTGGTACTGGCACAAGAACAGAGCCACAGACCAATGGAACAGACTAGACAATCCAGACATTAACCCAGACATATATGGTCAATTAATATTTGATAAAGGAGCCATGGACATACAATGGGGAAATGACAGTCTCTTCAACAGATGGTGCTGGCAAAACTGGACAGCTACATGTAGGAGAATGAAACTGGACCATTGTCTAACCCCATATACAAAAGTAAACTCAAAATGGATCAAAGCCCTGAATGTAAGTCATGAAACCATTAAACTCTTGGAAAAAAACATAGGCAAAAACCTTTTAGACATAAACATGAGTGACCTCTTCTTGAACATATCTCCCCGGGCAAGGAAAACAACAGCAAAAATGTACAAGTGGGACTATATTAAGCTGAAAAGCTTCTGTACAGCAAGAGAACCATCATCAGAACAAAAAAGAACCCTATAATATGGGAGAATATATTTGAAAATGACACATCCGATAAAGGCTTGACGTCCAGAATATATAAAGAGCTCACACACCTCAACAAACAAAAAACAAATAACCCAATTAAAAAATGGGCAGAGGAACTGAACAGATGGTTCTCCAAAAAAGAAATACTGATGGCCAACAGACACATGAAAAGATGCTCCACATCACTAATTATCAGAGAAATGAAAATTAAAACTACAATGAGGTATCACCTCACACCAGTAAGGATGGCTGCCATCCAAAAGACAAACAACAACAAATGTTGGCAAGGCTGTGGAGAAAGGGGAACCCTCCTACACTGCTGGTGGGAATGTAAATTAGTTCAACCATTGTGGAAAGCAGTATGGAGGTACATCAAAATGCTCAAAACAAACATACCATTTGACCCAGGAATTGCACTCCTAGGAATTTACCCTAAGAATGCAGCAATCAAGTATGAGAAAGACCAATGCACCCCTATGTTTATCGCAGCACTATTTACAATAGCCAAGAATTGGAAGGAACCTAAATGTCCATCGATAGATGAATGGATAAAGAAGAGGTGGTACATATACACAATGAAATACTACTCAGCCATAAGAAAAGGGCAAATCCTACCATTTGCAGCCACATGGATGGAGCTGGAGGGTATTATGCTCAGTGAAACAAGCCAAGCAGAGAAAGAGAAATACCAAATGATCTCACTCATCTGTGGAGTATAAGAACAAAGGAAAAACTGAAGGAACAAAACAGCAGCAGAATCACAGAACTCAAGAATGGACTAACAGGTACCAAAGGGAAAGGGACTGGGGAGGATGGGTGGGTAGGGAGGGATAAGGAGGGAAGAAAAAGGGGGGAATTAAGATTAGCATCCATAGGGGGGTGGGAGAAAGGGGAGGGCTGTACAACACAGAGAAGACAAGTAGTGATTCTGCAACATTTTGGTACGCTGATAGACAGTTACTGTAAAGGGGTATATAGGGGGGACCTGGTATAGGGGTGAGCCTAGTAAACAAAGTATTCGTCATGTAAGTGTATATTATTGTTAAAAAAAAAAAAGCAGTTCCTGTGTGGTGACCTCCAATGAGCTCTACACAATGATATAAAGGGCATATAAAAGTGTAGGCAAAGGGTGTGTTTGTGTTTATACAGAGGATCAAAGCCTAATTTGGCTACCCCGAAAATGAACTAAGATACGATATGAAAATGAACTTTCAACATCAGCACTCTCGGGAGGACTCATGCCAGAGGATTATCATCAAAAAAACCCCAACAAAGATCCACGCACTGCTGCAGGTGTAGATGCACTTATCCCACCAATTCCTGGACTTGCCATGGGAATGAAGAAGGAGATATCTAAGCTGGCCTGTGCATACAGTAAAACAACAAATGTGACTGGATCTATACGGTTGGAACTCAACCAAAAATTAGGAGAAGTGCAAATTGTAGCGCTCCAAAATCTTACAACTACAGACTATTTACTGTTAAAAGAACATATGGGATGTGAGCAGTCCCCAGGAATGGGTTGTTTTAATTTATCTGAATTCTCTCAGACTGTTCAAGTTCAGTTGGACAATATCCACCATATCATAGATAAGTTTTCACAAATGCCTAAGGTGCCTAACTGGTTTTCTTGGTTTCACTGGAGATGGCTGGTAATTACAGGTATGCTTTGGTTACATAACTGTACTCCTATTATGTTAATGTGTGTGCACAATTTACTTAGTAGTTAAAAAACTATACATGCTGAAGTTACTCTACAAGAAGATACGTCAAAGAAATAATCAATCTCCCCAGGTTTTCTTCCGCCTGCTACTTCTATAGCTTTTCTTCTTCCTTCCTAATTACAACCCTTAAATAGAATTCATGCCATATATCGAATTTACCGAGTATCATAATTCTTCCAAGTGGTAAAGATACCTCAAGACAAATACTGGGCATAGAAGCCACAGGGCATAAATATGCAAAGAAGGAAAAAGCTAACCATTTCAAACAATAAGGCTTCCCTCTCACTTACCAACTTCACATTTCCCTGTATGGCCCCGGAAGATGACTGGTTAGCCAGAGACGGGTAAGATTCCTCAAGGGAGGAACAACCTAAGACAGGCACAGTCGCAGGGGGGCCATCAGGTGAGAAATTGGGGATCAACAGAGGTGAGGCTTAGAACCTCACCCCCCCGTTCTGAGAGAAATCTTCTGCATACGTGGATGTCTTATTGCCCTGGTCTAGCTTGGATTAACACATAGTCTACAGGCACACACCTGATCATCTACATGTGCTCTCTTACAACACTAAACTATGTTTTCTACCTTTATCTTGTATCTACCTACCACTTCAGCATTTTATTAAAAATAATAATAATAAAGAGAGAAATGTGGTATCCACATATAAATCAAGTATAAAAACCAAATGAGTATTCATATTTGAACTGACTGTTTATAGTTCATAATGCATGAGCAAAACCGAAAGTTTCTGTGATGACTGCCCTTGTACTGTTCACTATGTAACTTATTCATTATGTAAGAATTTGTTCTACATGTAAAAACTTGTTTGTTATGCCTCAGAAGATTGGAGACTGACAAAAATTAGGCTTGGGGTGGAATAATGATTGTGCATTGAGCATTGACTCCCCTATACAGAATTTTATTGTCGTTAACAACCATTTGATCAATAAATATGAGAGATGCCCTCACACACACACACACACACACACACACAAAAATATATATATATATATATATATATATATACACGTACTTCCAATTGTAAAATAAATAAGTAACCGGGGTGTAATGTATAGCATAAGGAATATAGTCAAAATATTGTAACAGCTTGGTATGGTGATAGCTGGTACCTAGAATTATCATGTATATAAATGTTGAATCACTGTGTTGTACACCTGAAACTAATGTAATACTGTGTGTCAACTACCCTTCAATAAATAAATAAATAAATAAATAAAGGGACTTCCTTGAGAGGAAAAGAAAAAGCCATAAAAGAAGCAAGAAAATTATGACCAAAAAAAAATTCACTGGGAAAAGCAAATAGCAAAAGTAGTAAAGCAATCATTTAAAAGCTGGTTATGAAGGCTAAAAGACAAAAGCAACAAAATCACTACTTCTAGAAATCAGTAAAAGATTATTAAATAAAAGTTGTTAAAGAAGACATCATTATACAGAAAATGTCGAAAATTTGGAGAGGAAGTTACAAGTGTAGTGCTATTAGTTAAGTGACTGTCAACTTAACCATAGACTGCAATATATGTAACATGTCATACCATATATAAACCACCTGGTAACCACAAACCAAAATCCTATAGTAGATACACAAAAAATAAAAGAAATCCAATCATCACTCAGAGAAAGTCATCATGCCCAAGGGAAGAGAGCAAAAGAAGAAGAAAGGACCAGAGAAAAATGACAAAAATAGTGAGAAAATATTTAACAAAATGGCAATAAGTACATACCTATCAATAATAAACTTAATTATTGGACTAAATGCTCCAATCAAAAGACTTAGGGTGACTGAATGGATTTTAAAAAAAGACCCATTTTCTGTCTACCAGAGACTCACTTTACACCTAGACATACACATACTAAAACTAAAGGGATGGAAAAAGATATTCTATGCAAATAGAAACAAACAAACAAAAAGCTTGAGCAGCAGTACTTATATTAGACAAAATCAACTTTAAAGCACAGACTGTAACAGGAGACAAGGACATTATGTAGTAATTAAGGGTTTAATCCAGCAAGAAGATACAATTTAAATTTCTACATACCCAACAGAGGAACACCTAAATATAAAGAGCAAATACTAATAGACATGAAAGGAGAAATTAACAGTAATACAATCAAAGTAGGGGACTTAATACCCAACTTACATCAATGGATAGATCATCCAGGCAGAAAATCAATAAGGAAACAGTGTAATTGAGTGAAACATTATACCAAATAGACCATGCACACACACATACACAGAACCTTACATACAGAAAAAGAATATTCATTTTTTTCTAGTGCACATGGAACATTCTCCAGGATGAATTACATGTTAGGCCACAAAACAAGTCTTAACAAATTCAAGAAAACTGAAATCATATTAAGCATCTTTTCTGACCACAACAGTATGAAACTGGAAATTAATTATAAGAAAAGAGGGAAAAAACACAAACATGGAGACTAAGCAGCATGCTGCTAAACAACCAATGGATCATGAAAGAAATCAAATAGGAAAATACTTGGAGAATAATGAAAATAGAAATACAACAACGCAAAATCTTTGGGATGTAGCTAATAGTTCTAAGACAGAAGCTTACTGCATTACAAGCTTATCTCAAGCAACAAGAAAAATCTCAAATAAACAATTTAACCTTATACTTTCAGGAACTAGAAAAAGAAGAACAAACAAATCCCAAAGATAATAAAAGGAAGGAAAAGTGGATATAGAGGAAACATCTCAACATAAAAAAGGTCATATATGACAAACCCACAGCTAACATCATACTCAATGGTGAAAAGCAGAAAGCTTTCTCCCAAGATCAGGAATGAGACAAGGATGCCAACTCCTATCAATTTTATTCACCATAGTACTGGAAGTCCTTGTCATAGAAATCAGGCAAGAAAAATTAAAAAGGCACCCACACTGGTAAGGAAGAAGAAAAACTGTTTCTATTTGTAAAGGACATGATGATATGCATAGAAAACCCTAAAGATTCCACCAAAAACTGCTAGAATAAATGAATTCAATAAAGTTGCAGGATACAAGACCAATATACAGAAATCTGCTGCATTTCTATGTACAAATAATGAACAGGAAGATAAATTAAGAGATCAACCCTATTTACAATTGCATTGAAAGAATAAAATACTTAGGAATAAATTTAACCAAGGAGACGAAAGCCCTAGCCTCTGGAAACTATAAAACATTGATGAAAGAAATAGAAAAGTACACAAATAAATGAAAAGCATTCCAAGCTCATGGACAGGAAGAATATTGTTTAAATGACCATACTGCTCAAAGTAATATATAGTTTCAGTGCAATTCCTATTAAAACACAATATCATTTTTACTGCACTAGAGCCAATTTTTATGAAACTGCACACACACACACACAAAAACAGAATAGCCCAAGCAACCTTGAGAAAGAAGAATAAAGTTGAGCATAATTCCATCAAACTATTCTACAAAGCTACAGTAATCAAAACAGCATGGTACTATCAGAAGAACAGATACAGAAACCAATGGAAAAAAATTGCCCCAAAATGAACCCATGCTTATATAGTCAATTAATATGTGACAAAGGAGGCAAGAATATACACTGAGGGAAAGACAGTCTCTTCAATCCTGGGAAACTGGATAGCTACATGCAAGAGAATGGAACTGGATCACTGTCTTACACCACACACCAAAATAAACTAAAAATGGTTTAAAGACCTAAAGCCAAAAAACTACTAGAAAAAAATATAAGCAGTAGATTCGTGAACATTAATAACATAGTAACTTTTTTTGGATATGACTCCCCAGGCAACAGAAACAAAGCAAAAATAGACAAGTGGGAATGCTAAACTAAAAAGCTTCTGCACAGCAAAAAAATTTTTAAAAATCAACGAAATGAGAAGGCAGCCTACTGTATGGCAGGACTACAAAATGAGCAGAGGACCTGAATAGACATTTTTCCAAAGATGACATACAGACTGTCAACAGACACATGAAAAAGAGGCTCAATATCACTAATCATCAGGGAAATGCAAATAAAAAATCAGAATGAGATATCACCTCATACTAGTCATAATGGCTAGTATCAACAAGACAAGAAACAACAAGTGTTGGCAAGGATGTGGCAAAAAGGGAACCCTTATACACTGTGAGTGGGAATGTAAATTAGGGCAGCCACTGTATAAAGCAGTATGGGGGTTCTTCAAAAAGCTAAAAATAGAAATACCATATGACCCAGTAGCTATACTTCCAGGAATTTACCCACAAGAAAACGAAATCTGTGATTTGAAAAAAAATACATGCATTCCTATCACATTATTTACAGTAGCCAAGGCATGGAAGCAACCAAAGTGTCCCTCAATAGATGAATGGATAAAGAAGATGTGGTATATATATATAATGAAATATTACTCAGACATAAAAAAGAAAGAAACCTTGCTATTTGCAACAACAAGGATAGACCTAGAGGCTATCATGCTAAGTGAAGTAAAACAGAGACAGATACCATAAATTTTCACTTATATGTGGAATCTGAAATCAAAACATGAATGAACAAACAAAAGTGACAAAGACTTACAAACAGAGAATAGACTGGCAGTTGTGCTAGGGGACAGGGAAAGGGGAATAGGTAGAATAAGTGAAAGGAGAAAAAAAATAGTAAGAATGTTTGATATCTTAATCTAGGCTATGGTTACATGAATGTATACACATGCCAAAATTCATTAAGTTATACAGTAAGATTTGTGCATTTTATTGTGTGTACATCCATATAAAGAATTTTTTAAAATAAAAAAAAACAGATTTCTAGTATAAAATGATAGTGCTGATCACTGAAATCAGAAAATCAACTTAAGAACCAAGCATTTAGAAACACACAATTCAAGCTGTGGAATAGATATGTGGAATGAAGAAATATTTGAGAATCATAGAACATGAGGAACAGAAGTTGTTGCAGATTTGATAACCTTGCCTAGGGACCACTTGGAATGAAAAGGAAAGCAGAGGATGGTATTCCGGCCAACAACATCTAAGGGCTCATTTGGAAAAGAAAACAAAGGCACAGTCTAAAATACAAACAATGCACAGTGCAAGCTTGCAAAAGGCAGGCACTCTCTGTATCGCTTTTCACTGAATGTATCCACAGCACCTATTGTACTACCTGGGACACAGTGGTTAAACGTTTGCTAAGTAAATGAACAACCAACCAAAAGAGTGATGTTATGAAAAACAAATACAGGGTTTCAAGAAGGACATCATTTAGAGTAGCATGAAAACGCGACTACTGGGTTTGGCGATTAGAAAGTCTTTAAAATCTTATCAAGACCACTTATGTGGAGCTTTGGTGGTAGAACCCCAATTGGAACAAATGCATAAGCAAGCAGTGGAGATACTGAAGACTGATTTCGTCTCAAAAACACTGGCAAATAAAAGCAGGAATTGTTAATAGATAAACCTAGAGGAGGAAGGAAACATTACTGAGAAGTGTTTGTAATTTTGTATTTGAATTTGTAGTTTGTAATTCAGAAATCTGAGCTGTTTGATGTGTTGAGAAAGGAGATAAAAGGAGAAAGAAGTTGAAAAGGCAAAAAAAAAAAAGGGGTAAAATTGATGAAGTTCTGGTTCCTGAGACACGGAGAGAATGAGCTCTAAAGCAGAAATGGCGGAATTAGTCTAAGATTAGAGGGAAGTCTTCTCTATCTATATAGAAAGAATGATTAAACATCGGGAGTCAAAGAGAACTCCCAGGTTTCGGGTCTAAGGTGGTGATCTCTTACCTCTATACCTATATAAATAGGTTAGAATAAGAGCAAATACTGGCATGCTTATTGGTGTAGAAATAGGAAATCTGACAGCACTTATGGTTCAGATTTCTTATTGAAATTCCATAGTTTTTAGAAGGATTAAAGGTAAAGTAGGAATTTTGAAGAGAGTGGCAAGTATCTGGGGTAAGCTTCGGCACCACGTTAGGAAATGTAACAGGAATACATGGAAAGGACTGCTTCTATTCAACTGAAAACATAGTAAACTGTAGGTGCTTGTTGCAAACTGCTTCAATAGTTTGGTTTTCTCCAGCAGCATTCAGCAGTTCTAGAACAGGAACCAAAAGGTAAACGGCAGGTTTAATCCAAGGCTGGAAGCAGGATGGTAGACAAGTGTGACAGAATGATAGACAGGAATCGGGAGCTGGCAGTGCTGGACTCAGTGCCCTTGGAAGTCAGACTGCGTGGAGAGGGGGCAGGGTGGTCGCATTTTAGATTCAAAAGGAAGGGGTGGAAGTGATGGAAGTGCTTCAAGAGTATAAGGGGCACAGGGATTTAGGGGAGTATGGGTGTGTGGGAGCTGGAGGCTGAGAGGGTGTGGTCCTGAATCCCTCCATCAGTGGGGAGAGGAAGGCCCAGAATAAAGGCAGATTATCTGGGAGTGGTTCCATAGCGAGATGGACCCCCCCTGAGCAGACATCAGGTCAGCTCAGGTGCTTGCATGAAAAAGCCAGAAGCAGCAAGAGCAAGCAGACAGGTGTCAGCACCCTAGGGCAGTCAGGGCATACGCTTAAAATGGTGATTTGTTTAGCACATTAAGGAATGAGACTACCTGAAGCTGTAAGGTACTAGATCAAAGAGTCACCTAATGCATGCCACTCCCAGACACACCTATCACCTGTGGAGATCCATTCACTCCCCATATGCCAAAACACATAGACTTAGGAAAACTCTGCCTTAGCGAATACTGCAGGTCAAAATCAGGAAAATCAAGGGACTAATGATATTGCTCAGAATGTTAAGGATAAGAGGTCCAAAGAAAGGTATTAGGATCTGAATTCAGTAAACACTGGACTGTACATGGGAGAAAAGGGCAAGGACAGGAATAAAGGAAGAACAAATGGCTGTTGTTACAAACTGGCCTTGTGTGTCTTCTGACCCAGGCCTTTGGGAACACAAGAGTCAACACACAACTGAGCAAACATGAAGGTGACATTCAGAGCTCATAATTTCAGGGGTGGGTAGTTCAAAATGATGAAGAGTAAGGTTTACTTCTGGCAATTTTAATTTTTCATATAACACACAACCAGTATTACAGGCAACTAATCAGGATTTTTAAAAAATAGGTGACTTAAAAGCTGTAGAGTTTTTACAAATGAAGTAATAATAATAGTGCTCTGAAAAAAATCCAACCATTGATTAAATACAAAAATTTACTTCTCAAACTATATCCTGCTACTTTTCTGCTTGGCAATTGTACAAAATAACAGGAAGTTCTTTAAATTCCAGGATGCTTATAAGAATAATATTTTTGGGTGTCAGTAGAACACAATATGCTTTATTCTGCTTGAACATCTTTGAAAGAATGATCAAAGAAGCAGAATGTCATTTGCAACGTCAAATGACCCTGGTCTGCGATCTTCATAGAAAACAAATAGCTTTAAATGAGAAGAAGCTGTCAATTTGGCCATATTACAATAATTCGAGTTCATCACATTCTCTATCCTGTGGTTCTGAATTATAGCACTCCTTTATGTATTTACACTGTAAATCACTATTTATGGCATTTCTGCACTTCTAGCCAAAATATCCAGTAAATCAAATTGAAGATGAAATATTTTTGGCTTAAACTGATTCAGTATGTTCTTGCTCCTGCCAGCTGTACAAAGAGAGAGTTATTTTACATCTCAGTGTATGAAGTCTAAAAAAAATCAATTTTAGATGACCGGATGTACTCCAACTAAAATCCTGGAAATTTCATGATGGCTGGGAAATTAGCTAAGAGGGGCATGAGCAGATCACTATTACTAGATGAAAAGCAAGAGATTAGGAACAACAAAAATTTAAAAGATAGCCAAATTGGAATTAAGGTGTGGCTGTTAACAGAATGATAAAACAGAGATATATTCTGTTTTATTCCTGAAAGTCAACTAAGGATAAAGAGTCATACCCCCAGTTGAGTCTGGTAATTATTCTAACAAAACATTTATATAGAAAGTAATCTCTCTTCTTCAAGGCGGTTGTAACAATTGTAAAAGAAATAAAAGAGGACTAAAGGGATGAGCTAAACTAAGAATATAAATAATAATGGAACAGTTCACCACCACAGGGGAATATTGTCATAACAATTTCAGGTTTTATAGGTAGAAATGGCTAAGTCAGTATTATTATCTTGAAATAATTTAATGAAGCCACAAGATGATTTATGCACATGCACTAAAACTAAATTTTGGAAAATAAGATGTAATCTAGTCTTTGCTCTGCTATTAATAGCTAAGGAATATGATAATGGCTGCAACAGAAACATGGAGCTGGGCCTGTGACCCTTCTGTTCTTACAAAAGTAATCGTGTATTCATTGGAATATAACCCTTGGAAACTCAGTATTGATGCTGAATATTTCTGAAATCTTTTACGTGTATTTTCTTTAGTGGTTATGACTACTTTAAAACAACAAATATTTTTGCACTCTTGCCACCCTGTTTTACCAGAATACGTGGAATTCAGAAGTGAATGCTCATTCACAGTAATGTTGGAGCATTGACTTCTCCTTTGTGACTCTGGATTGGCAGCAACGAAACAACCAAGCGGTGCTTTGGGAGGGCTTAGTCCTCCTTTCTCTCCACTGCCCGAACCCTCAGTCAAAATCAGGATTAATACACAATATGTATAAATAGAGTTTGTTAGACAAAATCAGCTTTGGGATGAGTTCTCTTGCTTCTCTTCCACAGGAATCACCACCCCACACCCTTCCTTTATCTAGTGTCATCACTGATGGCAGGGTAGTACACGAATTTGGCCTCAGACAGATTCTGGCCCACACCAGAGACAAGCTAAAAGGGACAGACACCATCTCTTTCTATATGTGTGATACTAAAAGTTATCATCCCCAATACCTTGAAGTCTCAGATTTCTTAGGGTGGCTGCAAGGACTAAATGAAATAATGCATTGTGAAGAGCTTTGGCAAAATCTGGCATGTAGTAAGTGCTCAGTTAAGGCCATCCATTTGCTATTATTGTTACTGAATTACTACTATTTATTGAAATTTTCTCTTGCAAATAGTTTATCCAATGAAAAAATCCACAATACTAACCATGACAATTTGTAGTAAATGAAGATGTAAGTTTGTTTTCCTTGCTAATAAAGCAATACACAGTACCCTACAGGTACTCTATTTTATTACTTGCTTTGATGATTTCCTTTGTGAGGAATCATGGGGCCACACATTATATTATTGTGAAGGGACTAATTATCAGTAAATGAGGCTTTTTTGGTAAATAAAAAATTCTGGCTGAGAAAATGAATTGTCATTTGCTATGGGCTGATTGCACTCCCCTAAAATTCATATGCTGAGGTCCTAACACCCAGTACCTCGGAATGTGACTGTATGTAGATACATGGCCTTTAAAGTAGTGATTAGCTTAAAATGATGTTCTTAGAGTAGGGCCCAATCCAGTGTGATTGGTGTCCTGTTAGGAGATCAGCACCGAGAGACCCCGGGGTCCATGTTCACAGACGGCGACCTCATGCAGCAGCAGCAAGAGGGCAGCCACCTGCAAGCCGAGGAAAGAAGCTTCAAAGGAAACCAGCCCTGCCAGCACCTTTATCTTGTGCTTCTAGCCTCCGGAAACATGAGAAAACTAATTTCTGTCTGAGCCACCACAAAACCCAGTGGCGTTTTGTTATGGCAGCCCCAGCACACTAAAATGCCATCCATGAGTGACAACACTAGCAAAAAAACACAGAATACTGCAAAAAACATAACTATAAAAAGTGTTGATGTGACTTGATTATTTAGAGAACATTTCAGTCCCTTATACTGCCTTAGAATTATCATTAAGTCCATCAATTTTCATTTTACTAGCAAAGAATGGAAATCCTTTTTATTAGAAAATTCTGTATAGCAATTTAATTCAACAGGTATTGACTGGATTGTGACCCTGTGGAAAAGCCTTGTGCTCATTAGCAGGGATTGTATGCAGGGGCAGAGGATAAAGATAAGAAAGAAAGTATTTCAAATACTTTACAATACAATGAAGAGGAGAGAGTTGTCAACAGCTATTCAAATGAATTAAAGTGTTGTAAAAAAGGTGAAAAACAAGGGATTTACAAGCACAGCTGGGTAAAGAACTGGTTCTAACAGGGGTACACTGATGAAGATTTAGTGAGGCGATGCATTTGAGCTGGCACTTACAAGATGAATAGGATTTCAGTAGGTGAGAAAGAAGAGGCCATTCCAGGATAAAATCACAGGAAAAAATATTTTGGACTATTTGGAAAACATAGGTAAAGGCAATAGTTAAGTAAGCAGAAGAGATAGGCTGGAGCAGTGGAAAACCTGAGTTTTGAGGAGTGGACTAATAGCAGGCATTAAAGGAAACCGCAGTGGGAGCAGCAGGAATCAGATCAGTAAGAGTAGGGCTAGTTCAGGAGCTGCCAGGCACTCAGTTAAGTGTTTCATGTTAAAATCTTAAAAAACATTCTTTAAATGTGTACCATCTCTGTTTTTAAAAATTAGAAAGCAGGTGCAAGAAATGTAAGAAACTTGCCAGAAGCCATACAGATAATGTAAGTGGTAAGGCTGGGATTCAAACGTATCTCACTGACTGCAAAAGCCATTCACTTCATTCACATTAATATTTTCACTTTAAAATGAAAACCAAGAAATTATATAATCCATCTTCTCCACATTGTTGAACCCATTTTTTTTCTTTTGCAAATAGATGCTGCGTACATAGTAATCAAAGTGAAAATACATTCCAACTTCTGTTTCTATGCAAAATTTAACCTATGCAAAATGTTAAGTGTTTAAAGGCAAACTTAAAACATATATAATTCTTTCTGGTCAGGAAATCAAGGCTGTCTTCTGGGCCCTTCTTACAATGACAAAGAAATAGATCCTAACTCAGCTTTTCTTATAATTATCAGTAGGGTTGGTTTGAGAACATAAATGCTAGGAGAGGCTAGGGCTATGGAGCAGAGAAATGTGTGTGCAAAGCATGTTTCTGAAGATAGAAAGCTTTATTCTTCACTATCATGCTTTCAGGAAAGCAGGATCTGAAATTTGGTACAATCTTGGCAGGAAAATCTGGAGCTGGGGAGTTGTAGCAACCTCGTCAAAGCTCTCCCCGGCTCTGTCTCCTGATCACCACGTCTTCCTTAGCAGGAAGGTGGCCTTATACCCAGGATACTGTAGTGCATTTTCTAAAACAGACATACCAACTATACACTGAAATAATACTCTTTAATAAGTGATAAATAATAAAATGGCTAATACAATATAGTCTGAAACTTTGGTCACTGGAGCATAGAGGATTAGGATGAGGATTTTGAGGTCTACACCAATAGGGACAGAAATTATTCATGTGTATAAGCATTCCCCTCTAAGCAAAGAAGATCACTATAAGTCACTGTAATACCAGCTAATAGAATAAACTACCTCCAGTCTAATGCAAGGCCCTAACTCAAGCTTTTGATCTACAGTTAGGATGTCCTTGCCACAGGGTAATCCTGCTCACAAGCAAACTTAAATCCATATGTGTGTGAGTGTCTAGTTTTTAATATTTTGAGATCAATATCATTTTCACTGATCAAAGTGAATAAAAGGTACCTGATAGTGACCCATTCTCTGGTGTTAATATTTTTTAATCCTCTTAATAAATGTTTGCTCATCAGCAATTGAAGCAGTTCTAAGAAGTGACTGATGAAGAAAGACACAGTTTGTATGTTTGGCAACATGTTTACATAAAATGCTTTTTGCAACAACAAAATAAATTAAAAGACCCACAATATTCAGAGAGACTTACTAGAACCTTTAATTTTACAGCCTCTGCTTATATCCCTGGAGACAAATGATTTAGAAAACAGAGGTAATTATAGAGATATACCATGTAACCCTCAGCTACAATCTTAAATTATTTGTACACCTAAGAACAGATATTTTGGATTAGTAACAAAAAAGAATTTAGGAGTGAAACAGTACTTAGGAAATATTTGCAAATGCTTAGAGAAAGGGCTTAGAAATACTTTATGTGAACTATAATAATTACTAAAGTGTTCATGCTAAACTTTAACATCTTACTTTGATTATCTTTTCTAGTTATTTTCTGTTCCTTATATACTTGCTACCAACAACCCCTTAAATTTTGTAGAACACATGATATTTGAACTGAGTTATAATGATGTTAAAACATCATTTCATCTTTTAGGCATGGATAATATTTTGAGATTTTACTTATAACTGTAGAACAGATTTCAAATGATCATCATTTGGTTTGAAATTTTGGTTGCTGTGGTTTTCCATCTGAAACAGAATTGTGCTTCAACAGAGTTCAGAAGAACTATGAGCGAGATCCCACCCCATATCCAACTTTCCCAAAGTAAGTTTAGATGGGGGAAAACTAAAAGCTTAGATGGGGGAAAACTAACATCAGTATTAAGGCCTTAACTTCCAAAGTGGATCCCTTCAGAGACATCTTTTGTAAAGCATTCCTATTAAGAAGTTTTACTGTGTTTTACTCAGGAATATTCTGGAACCGAAATGTCTGTTTACTATAGTGTAGGAAAGCAATAGTCAGATACACTGCAATAACTTCTTTCAGAGTAATATTGCAAGTTCCCTGAGTAATGGGGGGAAGGGGCACACATTCTTTAAGGTTGCTGCGGATGAGCATGTCCTCAATCCTTGTGTGTATGTATCATAAAGAGGTATTTTTAAAACTCTATTCAGAAAAGAAAAAAGGCATTCCAATAACTCCAGTAGTTTTGTGATGTGTTTTCATAAATGTGGTCCTCAGGTTTGTTTTTTTTTAATGATTGTCAAAACTCACAAGAACTAAACTGCTTGCCAACAAATGATTTTGCCTGATGCCCCCTCTTCACCCAAGAATCACTGACATTAAGGGCACTATGTCTGTGAGTGGCTTATCAAGACTTGGCTGAGGGATGTTAAAACCTTCACGACCTTGACTAAAGTGAAAGTGTTTCTAAGTACAATTCATTTAACTACACCATTATCCTGGATGACAGGTCTGAGACTGAGGGAGTATGAGAATAGTAAAGCTCCAAGTCCCTTGGGGTTGACAGATAAAATGAGGCAGAACCTGTCTAAACAACACATTTGTTAGAACTAGTGGTGTTTTCAGTCTTTGCTCCGGAAGTTACACTGATTGTGCTGGAGTTCACCTTATCACTGTTGACACAAAAGCACTGCAGACACACATCAGACTTGCCCATCTGTTAAACCAGAAATGACGATATGTATGAATGACTGAATCCAGGCTCATGTTTTTCCTTAATCTATACTCAGTTACTAACAAAATTCTTGTCCTAAATATGTTGCCTTTCTACTTTTTTAAAAGAAATCAGTATCTTGGTAAATTTTAGCATTTGTACTATACGTACAAAACAATGTTTTCTTGGTCTAATATTGCAAATACATGGCAGCCTATCAATAATTATAAAAATTCTTGTCTTTTAACTTACATGGTATTTGTCTTCTACACACAAATTTAAAAACATTCTTATTTTATGATAGTCCTTAAATATTATAAATTTATTTTTAGATCTTAAGGGTTAGGTTCAACCATTCAACAAAAATGAGAGAGGAAAGAAAATAACATTTGCTGACTGTATCTACTATGTTTAAGCACTGTGCCCAGCAAGAAATACAATGCCTTGAAACAATTACTGGCTGGCAGAGATGGTGATAAGCTAACACTCACCTTGGTACCCATGACAGGATGGTAGTAAAGCTAAGAACATGCTGTGAGGCCACATATTAAAAACTGGCTTATTATGACTGGGACAATGAGTATAGTTTTAGTTCCAAAAGACTTCATAAAGTAGGTGACAATAAACTGAAACTTGAAGAATAAATAGTAGTAGCAATAATAATAATTACAATTATTGCCACCACTGCTATTACTTACATAGTACTTGCTATATGCCAGGTATTGTTCTGAGAGCAACACAATATATTGTTATGTTTTCATTCTCACAACAGCTCTGTAAGAGAAGTGCTATTATCCCCATTCTACAGATGAGGAAAATGAGGTTCATAGGGATTAAATGACTTGTCCAACTATACATAGGTGATGGAACTCATATTTGACCCAGACCATCTAGCCCCACAGTCTGTACTTAGAACTACTACATCAAACTGCCCTTCTTACAGAAATTCATCAAGAAGGAGATCAGCAGGCTAACCCAAACAGAGGAAATAGTTAACACATCACGAGTAGTGAGATAGATGATTATACTATTTTCAGTCCCTGGGCTCCTTAAACATCTCCATCACTATCTGAGCAGATATGTGAATTATATAGCACTTCTTTAGTCCTCCCACCATATGCCTCCAATTCAGTTGTCCTGATAGGAAAAAGACAAAGGTAAGAAAATGAATGAAGAAGGCATACAAAAGCACAGAAATCCATTTTATCTGGAAGTAATTATTATATACATGATAGAATATTAAAATGGAAGTTTTGGCTGAAGCACCAAGACAATAATTAACAAGTTTCAAAGGAGGTGTTAGACCATATGCTGAATTCCCAAAGGAGGATTCTGAAAATTGGTGACACAATTCTTAAATGCCACATCCACATCAAAGTTCTAGAGTTGGAAATTAGGGAGGAGACTTTATTTGGAGGAAAGTTAGTGATAAGCTGTGAATTTGACTCTGAGGGATGGAAGATGTCTGCCCCTCACCTCAGCCTGGGAAAGAGACTTCAACAGGATCTCTTAGAGACCCTAATGTGTGTTCCCTGCAATTTGATGGGCAAGTGGACTAGAGTCTGACTCAGGCAAGAGGAACCTAAATGCCAAATGATTGGTTAGTTCTACTTATGGTAGCACAAAGGGGAGGTTTCTAAGTTGGGAATCACCTAATCCCCAGATTCCGGTGGGGTTCATAATGTGTGTTTTCTTTGGACCAGACACAGGCATTTTATAAGAAGGAATCAGAGTGAAGTCACCTATGGTCATATCCAAGAAGACAGGGTCAATAGATCTCATAAAACTGGAAGGACCATTTGCTTTTTTAGCTGGAATAAGGATGATTTACACCTTTTAAACAGCTGCAGAGCAGGGAGCCCACCAAGAACAGATGAAAGCATTCATAGGAAGGTCATCTTTGAACATCCCAAATCCAGGGAGCAGCAGTGCTAGAACAGTACTGTGGTATTCATCAACCCCAGAGCTCCCCTATCTTTTCCTCTTCTCCTTGCATCTCAGTGCCCCAAACCCAGGGGAGTTAGGATCTGATATTAGCAAACAGGATGAAGGCAGAAGGCTTGGGGGGTCGGGGAGAGAGGGGAGACAGGAGACAACTATCCCTTTCCCCAGGGCAGGTTTCCTGCCTCCAGGTGAGGCCTGAGCTGAAGATTAAGGGGAGAAGCTTTTAAAAAAGTTTAGAATATTAAATGTTTACATGGCCTGAATATTTAAATTATTAAATTGAATCTGTGCTTTTGCTCAAAAAGGACATAATGTAATAATAGGACATATAAAATAAAAATAATAAAATAATAGGCCATATTATTATCTAAGAGTGTCCAGAAAAGTTGTGGGAGCTGCCTGAACTTCGCTAAAGGAGCAAGGAAAGAACTTGCTTCTCAGAGTGGATTTCAAGGGATTTAAAGTAAATTTGCTTCATAACTACATTGAAAAAACTGCACTTAGTCAGCCTATGTGACCACCTCTGCACCATGCAGGCACCTGCACACTCAGTTCGGGGGATTCCGCTTACCTCTGTTCATAACGTAAAAGGCGCACAAGGGGCTGCAGAGTCTGAAGTCTGCCTGAGTGTGCCTCGGTTCCCTTATCTGTGAAGCAGTCTGTACTTCAGAATGCTGTTGGGAGGATTAAATGAAACAATACGGGGAAAGCTTTCAATATAGTGCTTCACCCATAGTAAACACTCCATAATGATATTTGCCATGCTAGTTGTTGTTATTGCTGTTATTAATAACATTATAAGGTTCTTTCTGATGGGCCTTAACTGCAAAGAACAACCAGAGCAGGAAGCTCACCACTATTATGCTTTATCTAACCATCTTATGACTACATTGAAATCAACAGATCCAAATACTCCCACTGCAGCTCTGCCCATCCAACAGATGGTAAGTCCAGCTTCAAAAGACCAAAAACAAAAACAAAAATGGCAACTGATGTTGACTGAGTGCCTGCTCTCTCCATGCATTGTACCCTGGGCTCAGTCCTCCTCACCATATACTCCGGGAGGTGGTGCCTACTTGTATTTACCCCATCCGACTGATGAGAAACGAGGCCTGAGGAAGGTGAGGGACTTTGTCCACGGTGACACAACAATAAGTGGCAGAACCAAGATAAATAGTTACTGTCAACATTTTGCCAACTTAGGGTAATCATTTTGTCATAAATACTTGTTTCATCAGGGGGTCAAATACTTAATATGTTACAAGTCATGGGGATTTCACTAAAGTCCACTAGGAACTCAAAGCAGTGCATCTTTTATGAAGAAGCAACCTTGCTTTAGTCATGTCTTTTTTAAAAGCTTATTGAACATTCTAAAGTAAAATCAAATAGATTGTACAAATTATCTATACAAGTAAAAAGTACTTTTTTAGCTAAAATGTTATGTGTATTAAAAAAGATATAACTATTTTAATATTCAAAATATCATAAAAAATGTAAATATGAATATTTAGCTGCCAAGAGTATATAGTACTTGACATATGAAAGGCACTTAATGTTAATAAATACAGATGCTTTGAGTTCCCTATTAACCACAGGAATATATCTAGCACTCAGAAATGAGGCCAACAGTGACTCATACTTTTGTCAGTTCCATGATGAACTCTAGCTGTGGCCCTGTAGTTTGGGGGAGAAACAAGACACAGAAGCTCACAAAGAGTGGTTCTGAACCTGGAATTCTGACTCATGTCACTGTATTCATAGCTTTTTTTCCCCCTAAGTAGATCACCAAATATACAAAAACAACAATGAAAAGTGACATTAAAAATAAGACCTTGCAATAATTAGGTGAAGAATTCTTCATATCCTCAAATTTTATAGGGTTTATGTCATGAGATGGAGAAATCTGTTTTCTCTATTGACATCAGAATGAGATAGGTAAAAGAGCCACAAGTAATTATATATGATTTATTCATCATTTTATTGCTATTAAGCACATTCTATGAGCCAGGTACTGAACTAGGTGCTGGATAAAAAAGTGGTCCCTTTGAGGAGTTTCTAGAGTAGTTAAAGACATAGAATTAACCAGCACTTAGGAAAGAGTATGATATCTTCTAGGAATGGGGAAGCACTGGAGGCTATAGGAACATACAAGAGAGGTATTTTTCAGAAGACTTTCCTGTGCATAGAGATGCCCAAGCTGAAGGCAGGGAGGAGGCACTGTACTGAGAGAACATGCATGTTGTAGATGTTCAGAGGGCTGGAGTCAATGGAGAATGCAGTGGCCTGGGAGAGTGTGGGTAAGGAAGCAATGAGCATTACAATTTGAGAGCTTGAAAAATGGGACTGAATTCACCTTCTTTGAGAAAGAATGGACACAGATAGCAAGGAGACTTCTCCTTTGGCTTAACACCAGTTAGCTTTTATAAGGGTTCTTTCTACACTCTGTCCATGAAAAGCAAGAACTCATGGGAAAATTAATGTTCCCTAACCCAAAAATCTGACTTTTAGGGACATGTCAACAGTTTCAATTTACTGGTAGTTAGTGACTTTTTAAGTACAGGACAATTACCTACATTATCCTATAGAAGTTGCTGAATGGAAAGGATGAATGCTCAAGTATAATGGATCCCAACTTTGATACTTTATCAGTTAAGATTGGATTTGACTGTAAGAAATAAAGATTCCCCCCAAAAGAGTGGTTTAAACAAGAATCAATTGTAGTTACACTGTCCAGTGCTAGTACTGACAGCTCTACAGTGTTATTAGGGACTAATCTCCTATCTTAACTTTCCAACATAGTAGCTATTCTCCAGATCACCTCATAGTTCAAACTAGCTGCTAAAGTGCCAGTTACCACATTAGGTGTTAAGATGTAAAATGGAAGAAGAAGGTGGGGAATGGCATGCCTTCTCCCTGTCAAGGCACCCTCTAGGAAGTTGCACATACTTCTGTCTAAATTTTATTGGCCAAATTTTCATCGTTAAGTGCTAACTGCAAATAAAGTCCAGGGAGCGTAATTTTTAAGAGGTGGCAAAGTGCCTAGTTGAATAGTGTGTTCTTCTAAGTAAGAAGGTAAGAAGAAAGTCAGGATAGTTGGATTTGGGAAGGTAATTCTCAATATCTGCCATAAGTATACACTCGTGAGTTTAAAGTATGGAAAAGAATGCCCGTGGTATACGAACAGAAAGTAGAGAAAGCAACATAAGAAATTCACACACACACACACACACCTCTTTCTCCCTCTCCCTCCACTGTGCACCCATGTTCCTATGTAGGTGACACATAGATCAATGCTTAAAGGGAGGCAGACCCAAATTTTAATGCTGTCTAAGAAGTTTTTAGTGATGATTTTTATTATTCTTTATAGTTCTCTGAATTTTCCAAATTTTCTAGCACAAATACATTTTACATTTATGTAATCAGAACTCAATGTTATTGAAAATCTATCTTAATTGAAACTTGATAGAAAATAAATGTATGTAGATTCTCGAAATTAGTAAGTATTAAAAAGCATTCTATTACAGTGCTAGGTAATGAAGAAACACATGGTCCATAAGAAAGGGTCTAAGAAATTATAGTTTACAGGACATTAAGATACTTGACTTTACTTCACATGACAGGAAATGTCTAAATTATAATTTAGATAGTAAGTATTTATATTATATTACAATGGAATATCAAATAATGCATATGAATTTTAATATGCAGAATTCATATCTATATTACTTAATATTTCCAGAATGTTGAATAAAAGTTAGTCAAAATAGGGTATGCAGTTTATTTAAACTGTTACATTAAACAGTTGCCATTATGTTAAACTTCAGGTCAGAGCAAACCTTTTACAGCTAAGAGTGAGCTTCCAGAAAGTAATGGTTTTACCTAGAAAAGCTACTGGGACCAAAGTTTAATAGCATAGATATCTCACTAATATGAAAACTTTCAAATAGATAAACACTAGAAGGATTACTTGGTTTAAGTTTCAAAGTGCAAATTCAATCTGAAATGATATTGCCAAAAATCTCCGTGGTTTAAAGGATTTTTAAAAAACATCTACAAAGAGAATGTACAGTTTTAGCTTCTATTCACTGATCTGTACCTTCAGAAACACATCAATACATGCAGTACATAAAAACCAGCTGTTAGAGATTTTTTCGTCAATACAAAGCAAGGTCACTGTATTATCGAAGACTCAGCACTGCTCATTTCACTTCTATAAAGGCATTGTTCAAGGGCAGCATTCTAAAAGAGTGATTGAGGAGCAGGGAAACACCTGGAAACACAGACAACTTGGGGAAAACTGAATATCTATTGGGATTTTTTGTATTATTACGCTGCAAATAGAAGCAAAGAGTGTGAAAGATACATGTCTTGCGCATATCTTCATATGTTTATTTTAACTAAATATCCTTGGTCCTTATTTTATGGCAATGGAAAGAAACATTAATCCCAAGAAAATTATAAATTGATGGCAATTATGGTTATTCACTCTGGAAATTTTAAGATTAAGAAAAACTTGCAAAATGAAATGAAAAATTTTAATTTAATTTTATAAGGGTCTGCCTGATGCTACTGTGCTGATTACTGAGATCTTTTAATGCTTCCTAAATGCTGCACTTCCTCTCTACACAGTATATTAATAATAGGGCATAGGGTCAGTGCAGGGTGTAGCCACTTAGGCGTTTACCTCAGGCACCAAATTTTTAAGGGGTTGCAAAAAAATACTAATTAATCAAGATAAACAGTATTTTAATGAAGTAGTCTAAAAAAACTAATGCAAAAAACCCATGATCAAAAGAACAAAACTCTAATACAGGCAAGATCTCTCAGAAAGCACATATCAAATACTACTTGGTTCTATTGGAAATGATAAAAAAATTTAATGTAAAATAATGTTCTTAGGTATGAACTTCGAGTTATAGAACAAATTAGATGCAGGGATGTGATGTACAGGATAGTGACCATAGTCAATAACATAGTATTGCATATTTCAAAGTTGATAAGAGTAGGTCTTACAAGTTCTCATCACAAGAAAAAAAGCTGTTTACTTATGTATGGTGATGGATATTAACTAGACTTGTTGTGGTGATCAATTCATAATATATACAAATATCATATCATTATGTTGTACTCCTGAAACTAATATAATGTTACTGTGAATTATGCCTCAATTTAAAAAAGATGATTTAACATTAATAAGGAAAAATATTTTTAGAATTAAAAGAAGATAAAGCTTTCCATAAAATGTCTTTATTTTTAATAATTTGGGATCCTTAGCCAAGTCTCACTTGAGAACATCATGACAAAATACCATCCAGAGTATTTCCACTTTGACCCCCACTGAGACTGAAAAGAAAGCATGTGTAAGAGATGGATCTTCAGAAGAAAGCCATCATGGAAAAATAATGCATTATTATTTACAAAGCAAATCATTATATATAACAGACAGAATAGGAAAACATTTCAAAAAGTCATTATGATACTCATTTAGAAACATATATATCATTTTTGGCTGTCTTTTTCTTGTTGTCTAGACATTTCAACTTATTTCCTCTTTTATAAACAATCTTTTCGAAAGGCAACATTCAAGCAACGCTAAGAGGCCTTGAGGAAATAAAAAGAAACATTCACAGAAACAAAAACAAGAGCATTCAAGAGAAAAAAGCCCGATAACCAGTCAGTGCTTTAGGAAATTCTCTTTGGAACACTGAAACAAAATTGAGCTATTAACCTAATGAATATAACAACATAAAGAAGGTAACCTCTTAGCTGTGACAGAGCAAATTAATAACCAGGACACTTTGCTATTTAATGAACTAAAGACTAGTTTGCTTAAACATGTGTCTTGTTTTATGGATGAAAATAGTCACTTCCAAATTAATAATTTGGCGATTCCATGGGATAATAAAATATTTTACATTCATTTACATTAGAAGTTTTAAGGTTTCAAAAGTAAATTATTACTTTAGTAAATGAATATATGGATATGCTGTTAGAAGGTTGTATGTACTAAAAAATTTGATTAATTTGAGTGGCTCTGTTCTAACTCAGTGAGTTTTAGTGTAGATTATTAAAAATAGGCATGATGGGCAGAGCCAACATGGCGGCGTGGGTAGGACAGTGGGAATCTCCTCCCAAAAACATGTAGATTTTTGAAAATACAACAAACACAACTAATCCTAAAAGAGAGACCAGAAGACACAGGACAACAGCCTGACTACATCCACACGTGCGAGAGCCCAGTGCCCGGTGAAAGGGGTAAGATACAAGCCACAGCCCGGCGGGACCCGAGCACGCTTCCCCCCAGCTACCCAGTGGGAGGGAGAGGGAGCCCAAGACTGCTAAACAGCCAGCCCCAGCCACCCGCACCAGAGCGCAGACACAGTGCATGTGTGGAGGGCTGAAAACTAGGGAAACAGGGCAGCAAGACCTCTGAGCGGGTTCCAAAGCTGATGCCCCTGTGACAAAGAAAAGCGGGGGCTTTTTGAAAGTCTTAAAGGGACAGGGACATAACAGCTGGACGGAAACAACACAGCTCACAGCCCAGTGGCTGGAAATTACAGGGAAAACCGGGCACACTAACCCCCTGGGCAACAGCTCTGAGACCCCTCACGGAGGTAAACAGCCAAACAGCTCCCCCGTCCATTACCCCTCTGGGCGCTGGGAAAGCAGAGAGGCAGCCTGAGGCTGCCCACGGCCACAGAAAGGGAGATTCCTCCACATAGGCCGGGCAAGACACAAAGACCCACTCTACACGCAAATACCCAACACAAACCACTAGGGGTCGCAGTTGTCCCAGTAAAGAAAGGCCAGTAGCAAGTGAAAAGTTTGGCCCTCCCAGCTGACAGTCAATAGCACCTGTCAACAGGAAAAGGCAAAAAAATATGATCCAGACAAGAATAACCCAGACAGCTTCGGCATCTGCTACATCTTCCCCTGAGAAGGAACCTGGGGAGATAGATTTAGCCAGTCTACCTGAAAAAGAATTCAAAACAAAAGTCATAACCATGCTGATGGAATGCACAGAAATATGCAAGAACTAAGGAAGGAGAATACAGAAATAAAACAACCTCTGGAAGGACTTCAAAACAGAATGGACGAGATGCAAGAGACCATTAATGGACTAGAACACAGAGAACAGGAATGCAGAGAAGCTGATGCAGAAAGAGATAAAAGGATCTCCAGGAATGAAAGAATTCTAAGAGAGCTGAGTGACCAGAAATGGAAAAATATCCGCATTATAGGGGTACCAGAAGAAGAAGAGAGAGAAAAAGGGATAGAAAGTGTCTTTGAAGAAATAATTGCCAAAAACTTCCCCAAACTAGGGGAGGAAATGGCCTCCCAGACCACAGTGGTACACAGAACTCCCATGACAAGGGATCCAAGGAAGGCAACACCAAGACACATAATAATTAAAATGGCAAAGATCAAAGACAAGGACAAAGTATTAAAGGCAGCCAGAGAGAAAAAAGAGGTCACCTACAAAGGAAAACCCATCAGGCTATCATCAGACTTCTCAACAGAAACCCTACAGGCCAGAAGAGAATGGCATGATATACTTAATGCAATAAAACAGAAGGGCCTTGAACCAAGACTACTGTATCCAGCACGAATATCATTTAAATATGAAGGAGGGATTAAACAATTCCCAGACAAGGAAAAGTTGAGGGAATTTGCCACCCACAAACCACCTCTACAGGGCATCCTACAGGGACTGCTCTAGATGGGAGCACTCCTAAAAAGAGCACAGAACAAAACACCCAACATATGAAGAAGGGAGGAGGAGGAATAAGAAGGGAGAGAAATGAAGAATCATCAGACCGCATTTATAATAGCTCAACAAGCGAGTTAAGTTAGACAGTAAGATACTAAAGAAGCTAACCCTGAACCTTTGGTAAGCACAAACTTAAAGCCAGCAATGGCAATAAGTTCACACCTTTCAATAATCGCCCTAAATGTAAATGGACTGAATGCACCAATCAAAAGACACAGAGTAATAGAATGGATAAAAAAGCAAGATCCATCCACATGCTGCTTACAAGAAACTCACCTCAAACCCAAAGACATGCACAGACTTATATTCAAGGGATGGAAAAATATATTTCACGCAAACAACAGAGAGAAGAAAGCAAGTGTTGCAATTCTGGTATCAGACAAAACACACTTCAAAATAAAGAAAGTAACAAAAGACAAAGAAGGACATAACATAATGATAAAGGGCTCAGTCCAACAAGAGGATATAACCATTATAAATATATATACACCCAATACAGGAGCACAAACATACCTGAAACAAATACTAAGAGAACTAAAGGAGGAAATAGAATGCAATGCATTCATTCTAGGAGACTTCAACACACCACTCACTCCAAAGGACAGATCCACCACACAGAAAATAAGTAAGGACACAGAGGCACTGAACAACAAACTAGAACAGATGGACCTAATAGACACCTACAGAACTCTACATCCAAAAGCAACAGGATACACATTCTTCTCAAGTGCACATGGAACATTCTCCAGAATAGACCACATACTAGGCCACAAAAAGAGCCTCAGTAAATTCCAAAAGATTGAAATCCTACCAACCAACTTTTCAGACCACAAAGGCATAAAACAAGAAATAAACTGTACAAAGAAAGCAAAAAGGCTCACAAACACATGGAGGTTTAACAACATGCTCCTAAATAATCAATGGATCAATGACCAAATCAAAATGGAGATCCAGCAATATATGGAAACAAACGACAACAACAACACAAAGCCCCAACTACTGTGGGTTATAGCAAAAGCAGTCTTAAGAGGAAAGTATATAGCAATCCAGGCATATTTAAAAAAGGAAGAACAATCCCAAATGAATGGTCTAATGTCACAATTTTCGAAATTGGAAAGAGAAGAACAAATGAGGCCTAAGGTCAGCAGAAGGAGGGACATAATAAAGATCAGAGAAGAAATAAATAAAATTGAGAAGAATAAAACAAGAGCAAAAATTAATGAAACCAAGAGCTGGTTCTTTGAGAAAATAAACAAAATAGATAAGCCTCTACCAGACTTATTAAGAGGAAAAAAGAGTCAACACAAATGAACAGTATCAGAAACGAGAAAGGAAAAATCATGATGGACCCCACAGAAATACAAAGAATTATTAGAGAGTACTGTGAAAACCTATATGGTAACAAGCTGGAAAACCTAGGAGAAATGGACAACTTCCTAGAAAAATACAACCTTCCAAGACTCACCCAGAAAGAAACAGAAAATCTAAACAAACCAATTACCAGCAACGAAATTGAAGCGGTAATCAAAAAACTACCAAAGAACAAAACCCCCGGGCCAGATGGATTCACCTCGGAATTTTATCAGACATAATACCCATTCTACTAAAAGTTTTCCATAAAATAGAAGAGGAGGGGATACTCCCAAACTCATTCTATGAAGCTAACATCACCCTAATACCAAAACCAGGCAAAGACCCCACCAAAAAAGAAAACTACAGACCAATAACCCTGATGAATGTAGATGCAAAAATACTCAAAAAAATATTAGCAAACCGAATTCAAAAATATATCAAAAGGATCATACACCATTACCAAGTGGGATTCATCCCAGGGATGCAAGGATGGTATAACATTCGAAAGTCCATCAACATCATCCACCACATCAACAAAAAGAAAGACAAAAACCACATGATCATCTCCATAGATGCTGAAAAAGCATTTGACAAAGTTCAACATCCATTCATGATAAAAACACTCAGCAAAATGGGAATAGAGGGCAAGTACCTGAACATAATAAAGGCCATTTATGAGAAACCCACAGCCAACATTATATTGAACAGCGAGAAGCTGAAAGCTTTTCCTCTGAGATCGGGAACTAGACAGGGATGCCCACTCTCCCCACTGTTATTTAACATAGTACTGGAGGTCCTAGCCACGGCAATCAGACAAAACAAAAAAACACAAGGAATCCAGATTGGTAAAAAAGAAGTTAAACTGTCACTATTTGCAGATGACATGATACTGTACATAAAAAACCCTAAGGACTCCAGCCCAAAACTACTAGAACTGATATCGAATACTGCAAAGTTGCAGGATACAAAATCAACACACAGAAATCTGTGGCTTTCCTATACACTAACAATGAACCAACAGAAAGAGAAATCAGGAAAACAACTCCATTCACAATTGAATCAAAGAAAATGAAATACCTAGGAATAAACCTAACCAAAGAAGTGAAAGACTTATACTCTGAAAACTACAAGTCACTTTTAAGAGAAATTAAAGGGGACAATAACAGATGGAAACTCACCCATGCTCGTGGTTAGAAAGACTTAGTACCGTCAAAATGGCCATCCTGCCCAAAGCAATATACAGATTTGATGCAATCCCTATGAAACTACCAGCAACATTCTTCAATGAACTGGAACAAATAATTCAAAAATTCATATGGAAACACCAAAGAACTCGAATAGCCAAAGCAATCCTGAGAAAGAAGAATAAAGTAGGGGGGATCTCACTCCCCAACTTCAAGCTCTACTATAAAGCCATAATAATCAAGACAATTTGGTACTGGCACAAGAACAGAGCCACAGACCAATGGAACAGACTAGACAATCCAGACATTAACTCAGACATATATGGTCAATTAATATTTGATAAAGGAGCCATGGACATACAATGGGGAAATGACAGTCTCTTCAACAGATGGTGCTGGCAAAACTGGACAGCTACATGTAGGAGAATGAAACTGGACCATTGTCTAACCCCATATACAAAAGTAAACTCAAAATGGATCAAAGACCTGAATGTAAGTCATGAAACCATTAAACTCTTGGAAAAAAACATAGGCAAAAACCTCTTAGACATAAACATGAGTGACCTCTTCTTGAACATATCTCCCCGGGCAAGGAAAACAGCAGCAAAAATGAACAAGTGGGACTATATTAAGCTGAAAAGCTTCTGTACAGCAAGAGAACCATCATCAGAACAAAAAAGAACCCTATAATATGGGAGAATATATTTGAAAATGACACATTCGATAAAGGCTTGACGTTCCGAATATATAAAGAGCTCACACGCCTCAACAAACAAAAAACAAATAACCCAATTAAAAATGGGCAGAGGAACTGAACAGATAGTTCTCCAAAAAAGAAATACAGATGCACAACAGACACATGAAAAGATGCTCCACATCGCTAATTATCAGAGAAATGCAAATTAAAACTACAATGAGGTATCACCTCACACCAGTAAGGATGGCTGCCGTCCAAAAGACAAACAACAACAAATGTTGACGAGGCTGTGGAGAAAGGGGAACCCTCCTACACTGCTGGTGGGAATGTAAATTAGTTCAACCATTGTGGAAAGCAGTATGGAGGTACATCAAAATGCTCAAAACAGACGTACCATTTGATCCAGGAATTGTACTCCTAGGAATTTACCCTAAGAATGCAGCAATCAAGTTTGAGAAAGACAGATGCACCCCTATGTTTATCGCAGCACTATTTACAATAGCCAAGAATTGGAAGCAACCTAAATGTCCATCAATAGATGAATGGATAAAGAAGATGTGGTACATATACACAATGGAATACTACTCAGCCATAAGAAAAGGGCAAATCCAATCATTTGCAGCAACATGGATGGAGCTGTAGGGTATTATGCTCAGTGAAACAAGCCAAGCGGAGAAAGAGAAATACCAAATGATTTCACTCACCTGTGGAGTATAAGAACAAAGGAAAAATTGAAGGAACAAAACAGCAGCAGAATCACAAAACTCAAGAATGGACTAACAGGTACCAAAGGGAAAGGGACTGGGGAGGATGGGTACGTAGGGAGGGATAGGGGGGAGGAAGAAGAAGGGGGGTATTAAGATTAGCATGCATGGGGGTTGTGGGAGAAAGGGGAGGGCTGTACAACACAGAGATGACAAGTAGTGATTCTACAACATTTAGCTATGCTGATGGACAGTGACTGTAAAGGGGTTTATAGGGGGGACCTGGTATAGGGGAGAGCCTAGTAAAGATAATATTCATCATATAAGTGTAGATTAATGATAACCAAAAAAAAAAAAGCAGTTCCTGTGTGGTGACCCCCAATGAGTTCTACACAATGGTATAAAGGGCATGTAAAAGTGTAGGCAAAGGGTCTGTTTATGTTTATACAGAGGATCAAAGCCTAATTTGGCTACCCCGAAAATTAACTAAGATATGATATGAAAAAGAACTTCCAACATCAGCACTCTCTGGAAGACTCATGCCAGAAGATGATCATCAAAAAACCCCAACAAAGATCCACGCGCCGCTACAGCTGTAGATGCACTCATCCCACCGGTTCCTGGACTTGCCATGGGAATGAAGAAGGAGATAACTAAGCTGGCCTGTGCATACAGTAAAACAACAAATTTGACTGGATCTATACTGTTGGAACTCAACCAAGAATTAGGAGAAGTGCAAATTGTAGCGCTCCAGAATCTTACAACTACAGACTATCTACTGTTAAAAGAACATATGGGATGTGAACATTCCCCAGGAATGGGTTGTTTTAATTTGTCTGATTTCTCTCATACTGTTCAAGTTCAGTAGGAAAATATCCACTATATCATAGATAAGTTTTCACAAATGCCTAAGGTGACTAACTGGTTTTCTTGGTTTCACTGGAGATGCCTGGTAATTATAGGTCTGCTTTGTTATGTAACTGTACTCCCATTATGTTAATGTGTGTGCACAATTTAATTAGTAGTTTAAAACCTATACATGCTGAAGTTACTCTACAAGAAGATATGTCAAAGAAATAATCAATCTCCCCAGGTTTTCTTCCGCCTGCTACTTCTATAGCTTTTCTTCTTCCTTCCTAATTACAACCCTTAAATAGAATTCGTGCCTCATATGGAATTTACTGAGTATCATAATTCTTCCAAGTGGTAAAGACACCTCAAGACAAATGCTGGGCATAGAAGCCACAGGGCATAAATATGCAAAGAAGTAAAAAGCTAACCTTTTCAAACAATAAGGCTTCTCTCTCACTTACCAACGTTACATTTCCCTGTGTGGCCCCGGAAGATGACTGGTTAGCCAGAGACGGGTAAGATTCCTCAAGGGAGGAACAACCTAAGACAGGCACAGTCCCACGGGGGCCACCAGGTTAGAAATTGGGGATCAACAGAGGTGAGGCTTAGAACCTCACCCCCACTGTTCTGAGAGAAATCTTCTGCATCCATGGATGTTTTATTGCCCTTATCTAGCTTGAATTAACACATAGTCTACAGGCACACACCTGATCATCTACATCTGCTCTTACAACACTAAACTATGTTTCCTACCTTTATCTTGCATCTACCTACCACTTCAGCATTTTATTAAAAATAATAATAATAAAGGGAGAAATGTGGTATCCACATATAAATCAAGTATAAAAATCAAACGAATATTCATATTTGAATTGACTGTTTATAGTTCATAATGCATGAGCAAAACCGAAAGTTTCTGTGATGACTGCCCTTTTACTGTTCACCATGTAACTTATTCACTATGTAAGAATTTGTTCTCCATGTAAGAACTTGTTCGCTATGCTTTAGAAGATTGGAGACTGACGAAAATCACGCTTGGGGTGGATTAACGATTGTGCATTGAGCATTGACCCCCATATACAGATTTTTATTGTTGTTAACAACCATTTGATCAATAAATATGAGAGATGCCCTCTGAAAAAAAAAAAATAGGCATGATGGAGATAGCTCATGGGATAGATTTTGAGGTTTAGCCCTATAGAAACGGTCAGCTACAAAAATTTAATAGGATATAAGATCCCTTGCTCATATCCCTTGCTCTGACTTAGCTGAACTGAGGTCAACTAATGATAATTATAATAGCTTGCAATGGGCTCATGTTAGCCAGTATAGTAGGGAAAAAACCCCTGGGTTTTGCTGCCTTACTATCTTTTTGTTAGAATATCTAAGTAAAGATTATAATGTGTTTGTGGCTTTTTAAAAAATATGTCAGAGTCCTACATTATGAAATCTATGGTTACTAACATCTTCCCTATTTTTATGCACGTATTTATGTATCCAATGCTTTTAGTTATGTTTTTAATTTTGGTTTCAATTCTATTAAACAATAGCAAGTGACTGTTGGTTTCCTCCACAGTGGGAAATGCCTGATTGATCCTGGGGAAGTTGAAGGTAAAGGGAATGAAGAAAAGAAGAAAAAGATTCCTTTAATCTGTTACTGTTTCATAAATCAAGTTTCTTGGTAAGCTTCCTACAATCTTACTACCTCAAATAGTCTATTTAAGGAGCCGGGTTAGTTCTCAAACTATGTACTCACATAGAAGACTGCTCAATAAGATCTTAGATATCAGAAAGGGAACAGAGGAAAGGAGAAACGACCCACTGTGACTTCCTTTGATCAGAACACTTCTTTTAAGTTGTTTTTTAATAACCAAGAAGCTGAGATCTAGTTTATTTTCATTGCAGACCTCTGCAACTGAGCAAGTACCTTCTGACATTTAATTCATGACAAAATCCCACCCAATGTTATAGTGGATTATGTATAATGAATTCCAGGTTTCAGTGAAATGTTAAATCCCAAATTATCAGAGCAACCTTAGAATACCTCAGTTTCCTAACAACAACACGCAAGAATCACAACTTATTCATGACTGAGGGCCCTTAAATGTACCTTCACATTGGTACACATGAAGGGCATGTGACAGCACATCATGTCTGACTTTTCAAAGGAAAACAGCCAAAAGGAAATGGCCACAGAAGTGTGAGGCTTTCATTTGAAAGTTTGTGTGTATGTGTGTGTGTGTGTGTGTGTGTGCCGTTAGTGGAGAGGAAAAGAGGTGACATAGGAAGAGAATGTAGGCAATGGAAGAAACTGTGTCTAAATGTCATTAAAACGAACAGCTTCCTTATTCAGGAGATCTTAAGTTACTTTGTAATTGGTATGGATGGACAGATGGAGGACCAGCTATCTTTATTTCCTATCAAAAAGATTTTGGGATACCATCCAAGCTTTCCAATTGACTGATCTTGAGTTTCTTTCTACAATATCTGGTGCACAGTATAAAACCACCATAACATGAATTTCAGTATCAGAAATTCTTCTGGCCAGCATTTTTTCAATCCTCTCTCTGAGCTTATACAACCACATCAAATAATGTATCTCTTTTTGAAACCTGTCCTTAAAAATGAAGGCAAAGGATAAAATATATGGGCATTCAATTTATAGCACCTTAGAAGAAAATTAATGATTTTCCAGTTTCTTTTCCTATTTTTTTTACTGCTATCTTTGAAATAATCATATTCTAATTAATGTAATCAGTGAATATTGACGCTATCCAAGATAAAGAATACCTTATTTCAGACATGACTATGGTTATTTAGATGGTCTTTGTTCAGAAAGTCCAGATTTAATAGCCTGTAGATATAGAGTACAAATTTTTCTATGAACTGTACTTTTTGTAGAAATCAGTCAGCTTTACTCATCAGCTATCTCTACCCAATGGCATATCTATTCTAGATTAAATGTCAGTCCTCTCTTCTCTCCTTCCTGCTTTTCTATGAGTACAGAAATAGTTTGTAGAAAGTGAAAAGTTATTTTGGGATATAGTGATATTAACTTGGATTTTGAATTTTGGAAATGCAATTTAAGGTTTTTTTAAGTATGCACATCTGCTTACTGCTTAGTATAAAGCTAATAATCAAGCTATTTAAATAATATGTAATAAAAACTAACACACAAAAGGAAATTTTCATGGTACCATAATATATTTGCAACAAGAGCCTTTTGCTGGTAATTGGAAGATTCGGCTTCAGTTCACTGTTTAATCACCCACAAAACTGTTTATTGCCTTATATACTCCTCCAACAAGAACATTATCCTTTTAATGTGCCCCTCAGAAAACCAGGGAACATTGTATAGTTATAGCACAAGCTACTCTTTTCAAATATTATAGCCAAATTTTAATTTGACAGCCAGGCTCTGATAATGCATTCTAAAATTAGTATACATTTGAATGGAAAGGAATTATTATTTCAAGCAAAACTGCATTAAGTATTGGACTAAGACATAAATAATAATTGCAACATAAACTATGTTTCTAAAATATTTTTCACTAAAGCACCCTGAAAATATATCTTAAATTTGGTTTGTGATTATATTAAAATATTAACTTTTAATCAATATAAAAGTTTGGACTATGCAACTATTTTTTTAATAAAAATTCTTGAAATATTTTGTTCAAAAGTATTTTAAAATATTGTGTACTTGTGTATATCTAGAGACATAGTTTTCTTTCTAAATCTTTTAAATGAATTTAACAATTACAAATTATTTTTATTTAAAAGGTAAATTTCTTTACAATCACAAGGAAAAAAATGGAATGGCTTCCTTTAGTACCTTCTAGACAATGAAAAATAGAGAAAAGTTAATCGATTACTTAGACTTAAAAAAAAACTTTAAAACTTAATTTGAAATTATGATTGTGTAGTTCTAGATGTGATTTAAATTTATGCACAGATTTGAACCTTCTGTAATAGACAAAATCTAAATGTAATATCTGTTCATCTTATATTTATTGAGCACCTACTATATGCTGGTCACTGTGCCAGGCATGAGGATACAAAAATAAAAGATAGATGTCTCTTCTCCAAAAGAGTTGAGTCTCATAGAAAGCAAGATATATAAACAGATCATTATAATGTAATATGCAAGGCTATTAATGGAGTTGTTAAAAGGTACGGTGGGAGGTCTTAGAGGAGAAGCAGAAGTTTGCTGTGTTGATAAGGCTGAGGAAAGCGTCCTGTAGGAGGAACATTAGGTACCAAGACAGGCAGAGCCATTAGAGACCATGGAAAAGATTTGCTGATTAAGTACAAGTTGCTTGGTAAAGCAGCATATGTTGAAAAGACATATAGAGAGGGAATACCTTGGAGGTTTTTGTTTACCATCTAAAGGAGCTCAGGTTTTAAGCTATAGGTGAAGAGGAGCCACTGAACAAATTTACATCCAAGAGACATGGTAAGGTTTGTATGCAAGAGGGCTACATGAGCAGCATTGTGAATGACAGATTTAGCAACACTTTAAAGACAAGAAGACCACTTAAGGGACCACTGTCAAAATAAATTAGGGTAGCATATGTGGAGATGAAAAGAAGGATGAAACATTAGGAGGTGAAAAGCAATGGGCTGTGGGGCTTGACAGACAGTGGATGAGGAAGAAGGAGAAACCACCAGTTAACTCCCAGATTTCTGAGGGAGTTCACAGGAGATGAAGATGTTGTCTGCAGAGACAAAGCAGGAAGAGAAGGCTGGAGTAGAAGGAAGGAAATGCAGTTACATCCATTCTGAGTGAGTTTGTGATCTCTGTGAGATTTAGAAGTAACAATAGGGAGTTGGACTGCATCAGATACACTTTAAAGCCTAGGTGCAAGACACAGGCTGAAGAGAGTGTCAGTGCCTCATTTGCTTGAAGTGCTATTTTGATCCTGCAGCTCTAGATGAGTTTGCTGCAGAGCGTGCAAAGTGAGAAAAGAAGCAAACCAAGCACTGAACTCTGAGAAACACTGATTCTGGCATGGGCATGCCACAAAGAATATTAGCTAAGTTCATACAGGCAAATAACCCTTACAAAACTTAAAAATTATATTCATGTGTATATTTTTATTCTAAATACCCACCATTAATTTAAATAGAAGTCTTGTATTGATTACTGTTTTATATAGGAAATTGTTAAGACAGATCATCTTAAATACTGAGTTTTAAGAAGTACCCTTTCTGATGGGAGATACTGGCCTGCACTTACCTTTAAATTGCAGCTAATGAAGAGAAAGGGTAGAGCTACGAAAAGGAACCAAACAGAATCAATATGAGTTTAATGATCCCATCCTGTAGGCTTTCTTCTTCCCCTTTCAGGAGAATGCTTTATTAATTTAAATTGTATGTGTTTACATGTATTTATTGCATTTACTATGTTTCAGGGAGTGTTCCAGGCATTATATGAGAACATAACAAAAAATACTAAAGTCTGTGCTCTGAGGAGCTAAAATTTAAGTGGAGTAGAGGGATAGTAAATTGAGTTAGTTAAATTGCCTAGCATGTGTGAATGAGATGTGTGTAATTGAGAAAAATAAAGTAGAGAAGAGGAATAGGGAATTCAGTGTTGGGGGCAAGAGTTACGATCACAGCTGGCTTCAGGGTGCCCAGCCTATAAGGTCACACAGAGCCCCACGTTTAGAAGGGCTCCATGTTGGGTGTGATCCATTGTCACCATCTTGTACTTAAACAATTTTTTAATAATGGGCCCCTCAAATGATCTCATTGGTCCTGGTTGTAATGTTAAATATGGTGAATGAGAAAGACCTGTGTATGTGACTTTTTAAATTGGCTCACCAGATACTCTCTACCTTTCTCTGAACACTTATGTTCCAAGAGGCTGACCACATGGACTGTCAGTGACCTCCTTTTCTCTCTGGCTTCAGATTTGGTTCAAATAATAGGGAGCCCAAGCAGGAGTTCAAAAGGCCACTGTTTCTCTCCAGGGGGCCCTGTCTGTGCACTTCTCTTCCAGGTCTACAACTGCTCGCTCTCTTGGTCCATCTAAGGCCCACCTAAGGCTCTGCTTTACCAGACCTAGAGTATACATATCCCTCCTGGGCTTCCTACTCCCTGCCCATATCTTTGTTAAACCTTTCTTAAGCTTTTCTCATTTGAATATGCCATCTGCATCCTGCCAGTACTCTGGGTGCAAAAACCTCATTGAGAAGGTGATGCTTGAGCGAATTTCTGAAAGAGAAGAGGGGAAGCCATGTGGCTTTCTGGAGGAAGGGGATACCAGGCATTGAAAACAGCCAGGGTTCTAAGGTAGGGGGTGGCTTCATGAATCATGAGGGCTGTATATATCAGAGTGGGACAAATCTGGCCTGCCACCTTTTACTGTAAAGTTTAATTGGACATAGCCACATCTATTCATGGTATTAGTTATGACTGTTTTTGTGCTACAACATCAGAGTTCAGTAGTTGTGACTGAAACCATATACCCACAAAGCCTAAATCATTTAGTCTTTCCCTTTAAAGAAAGATATGCCAGCCTCTGAATTAGGGAATAGGAAGGAGGCTAGTGCATGGTTTCATGGGTGAAGTGGAGAACGGACTACATCACAGAGATAATAGGACAGATGATTTAGGGCCCTATGAGCCATTGTCATAGGGAATTGGAAGGTTTTGAGAAGAGGCCTTAAATTTTACCAGAATAACTCTGATTGTTGCTTTAAAACTAGTCTTAATTAATCAAGGATAGAGGCAGAGACATCAGTTAGGGAACAACTGCAAAAAACCAGAAATGAAATGACGATCACTTAGACCAGGCTGGCAGCAGAGGAGGTGGTGAGAGGTAGTCAGAGCCCTGAGGACCGTGATAGTAAAGCCAAAGGGGGTGTTGGTGGGCTGAACGTGGGCTGAGAAAAAGAGAGGCTGAACCAAAGTTTTCTTCCGTGAGCAACTGGAAGTGTGGAGCTGCCACTCTCTGACTTAGGGAAGTTGGTTGCTAGGAATGGGATGAAGGAGGAGAGTGGCGTAGCTCAGTTTCAGACATTCTAAGCTTTACATTTGGATTAAGTGCCAAATAGTTGTGAGATAGGAGGAAAACATGTTGTATTGGGAGATTGGGAAGAGAATGTTCCAAGGAGGAAGGGAGGAGGGATGTAGGGTGTCAGTGCAGCTGTAGGCCACTAAATAGGAGGCTGGAGAATGGACGGACCACTGAAGTCAACAACGTGGAGTGCACTGATGACCTCCTTTCAGGAGAGAGGTGTGGTTGAAAGCCTGGCTGGAGTGGATAGGAGAGGATAGGAGGAGAGTAAATGTAGACCATGAGTATAGACAACTATTTCAAAGAGCTTGGCAGTGAAGAAAAGGAGAGAAATAGAAAGTTGCTAAAAGTAGAATCCAAGTAGAGATTTGTTTTTTAAATGATGGAATAAAAAATAGCATGTTAGGAAAGATCTTATAGACAGGAAAATAGTGATGTTGCAGGAGGGAGGATAAGAATCACTAGAGTGATGTCTTTGTTGGTGAAAAGTACGGTTAAGTACCAGCTGTAGCTACAAGAAGGGACCGTTCCCAGGGCATGTGACACTGAACTATTTAGTAAATAATCAATCACTATTGACTTTTAGTCTTCCTACAACAAAACCTCCTAATACTTTGTGGACAGTTAGGGCATCAGTATATAATCAAGATCTCGATGTTCAATTCATTGTTTTGTTACTGATGTGTTCTGAGACCCCAAATAAGATACCACCTTTCTACAACTTACTTTGCTATCGATTATGAAATACAGTATCTGCTGGTCATTGCAGTGCCTGGAAAATTAATAAGTTATATAGTTACATAGACTCCAAATCTCTCTGATGCCTGCTGCTATAGAACTTCATACAGAGAAAAAATAAATAAATAAAGGTACTTGTGGACTCAGAGGTCTGCCTAGCAATAGCCATGTGGAGGACTTTTCACAGTGCATTATTCCTACTGTGTGGATCTACTTAAATTTCCTCCAAATGAAAGACATTTACTCTCTATGTCTTATTATTCTCTAAAATTCAGCTTCATTTCTGAAAACATTTATCCTTTATATAAATGACATATGTTTCATCCTCCAGTAACCATTATTTCCTTAAGAATCTTGCATGTTAAGCTTGACTACAAATTCTAAATACACCCTGTTCATCCTTGCAAGGATAGTTCAAATATCACTGCCACTGACAGGCATTCTTGGGTTCCCTGCGGAGGATGTCTCCTCCTGTGTCCTTATTTCACTCTGTTCGCGCCTGTGTGGTGACCCTGATCAGGCTGCCTTGGAGTAATCTGTTGACATTTCTACTCCTCCACCAGACTAACCAGCACCTTCTGTTATTCTCCCCTGAGTCCTCAGTGACTTGCATAGAAGAGATAGGGTATAAATATTTGGTGAATGAATACATTTCAATGTATAAATTTCAAAATGGAGGCTGATCAAATAAAACAGCATGATATGTAAGTAAAGAAAAGGAGTAAATGGGTCCTAAAATGGTTTATGTAAATATTCATGAGATAGGGGGACTCATAGTACATATACTTACCAATTCTGAGTATTTTATAAAAAGAATGTAGTTCTCAGGAATTGCTTTGGTAAATGGAATCAAGGGACACGGTTTTGACTAGAGTTTTTAATATTAAAAAACAGATTTCTGAGCTGTTCTTCCTTTCTTGGTAACACACATGTTATACCAACTTAAGGATGTGCTTGATTCCTTAAGAAAGTACACACATGCCCTTGTCCAACTTTTTTATTTTAGGGGAATATTGGCAGGAATGAACTACTGGAGCTAGAGCTTTAATGCTCTCAAATAAGAAAGCATAAATGAATTGAGTTCATATTATGTGAATTTTCAGCATTGACCTTCCTGGCAGAAGTAAAGTTTCTCATCACTATTAGACTCACTCTTTTCCAACCTAGTTACTCTCTTTCCCCTGCTGTGAGGTCTCTGTCTTTGAATTCTCTATTAAGCTTTTTAATAGACAATCTGCTTCAGCACTTTCTGAGAAAAGAAAAAAATAAAAGCTTCCCTTTCCCCTACAATGGCAGTTAAGCCTTCCATTTAATATGAAATCTAATGGAGACATCTGTGCTTGGTCATCAAAAGAGAAAACAGTTTTATTTTTCTAATTATTATCTACTTATCAGCTTTGGGTGAAGAATTCACTTGCCTTTGTGCCACCTTGAGAATTCGGTCTTAATTCCCTACATCCAGGCCTAAGAAAGAATCATTCCCTTTCTGTTAGTGTTTATCTGCATCTGCCTCAAAGAAATTATTTACATCCAATGTTGGGCCATCCTTCACATTAAGTTTAAATTGGAAACATTTTATTCTAACACAGATCATCTGTATAGCATTTGTCTTTAGGAAACTCTAAAAATTCAGCCATAGATGAAAATGTTTCAAAGCTGTGAAAGGCTTTGAAGCTGATTATCAGTCGCTCCTGTAGGTAAATGCATGAAAGGTCGGAAACGAAACGCCCACACCAGCCACCAGGACGCTGGAGGCTCTCGTCTACTACTCACTGCCGTCAGTTTGTAAGAAACAGAGTTTGTCGTCCCGGCTCCCAGGAGGGCAACTACTGGGAGGGAATGAAGTGCTAGAAGATACCAGAGACTACACTGAAAGGCAGGAAAGAAAAATGCTGGCTTTGTTTTCCTGCAAACACACCACAGAGTTGGATTTTGTGTGTGTGTGTTCTATTTTTGTTCTATGTTATATTTGAAAATCTCTTGAAGCACTCAATACCTGGAAAATCTCAAAAGGTTTGTTGACTGTTGTAACAGCTCTGACTAAACTCCCATTTCTTACTACAAGTGGAGAATGCCACATGCGGTGATCACAACTGGTGCCTCGCGAACATCACGCAGACCCCAGAGGAAATCAGGGCCCAGCAAACTACTGGAGCCAGACTACATGCCAAAACAGAATGGTAAGTTAGACCGATGCGCCTACCGGGGTGGAGGAGGAGAGAGCAAACATTGCCATCAACGATAGCGAGGAAAACTAGAGAGGAAAGAGCATTTGCCACTAACTGCGGAAGTCGCCGTTGTGTCAGGGAGGAGGGAGCTGTTGGTTGTGTCGGAGCGGCTCTCTCCCTGGACAGCTGAGGTTCCAAGGCAGGTTAGCAGTCAGCCACTCAAGTTTCAAACTTTTGATCTCTGCAAGTATCTCTAGCATGGTGGTATTCCAGATGGCACTGCTAGGCGGTTTCCTAGTTGGTGGAATTTCACCAGAGAAACAATGGGTTGCTTAATAGAAGTCATGACATCTTGAGGATGGAAATGGTAAAAGAAAAAGAAGAAAAAGAAAATAAAGCAATAATTTTTTTTTGTTGTTGTTGTTTATCTCACATGGAGCCCTGCTGATTAGAGAATAAAGCTTTCAAATACTCAATAATGTCATTTCTATGACAGAAAAATTTTGAAATCTTCACCTAGATTGCGATATAGTATTAAAGTAGAATTAGATCCATCTATACGGGTTAAAAGAAATCAAGAAAAACATACTAGAGTCCTTCCTAATGATCTCCAAAATTCAACATATTTTATAGGAAGATTCAAAATGCCATAAAAATGAAGTAGATAAGTACCCACCAGGTACTTCTGAAAAGATTTTAAATTTTTTCAAAAATAACCTTTCATCTTTATCAGATACTCTATGTTGAGAATTTACTATGTGTAAACGGCTAACCCAATTTACACATATTGTCTAATTTAATCATTAAACTACCTTATGAGGTAAATACAATTATGAATCCAATTTCACAGGTGAGGAAACTTGAGGCTTAAAGAGTTTAAACAAACACCCAGCTTCTAATTGGAAGCCTGAGCTCTTAACCTCTGTGCCATGCTGAGTAAGTCACAACCTGTTCATTTCTCTAATGTCTGACCTCCAGTGTCATAGTGACAATTGTCAGATCTGTGTAACATACCGCAAAAGTTCTGTTTGTGCCAAAGCTAAATACTGCCGGTATAGCCCTTCTGGCCAGCATTGGGTCCATACCAGCCTGCAGCACCGGGCACACTCCTGAGCTTCTACCTAGAAGGATTCCCCATTGAGCAGAGAATGCTTGGAGTTCTTTCTCCAACAGCGCCATTGTTCTTTACTCTCCAAAGAACTAGGGAACCTAACAAATATCTCAACAGCTATCTTAAGGCTTTTTACAAGATGTAATTATGAGTCATTTCACTTGCCTCCTAATGTATTTCTAAATTTTATTTCCCCTAAAACTTATAAAAAATAACTTTTCAGAGTTTTCGTCAGAGAAAGAGGCTTTTGGTAAACATACCACTTTCATCATTAGTGGGCTTCAAAGTGCTATAAAATATACAGAATACTTAAGCTAAAGAAAAACTGAAAAATTCTAAATTGCTAAAATGGTAGGTCCACAGAAACTATAAATTCTGATATCTCAATTCATAGAAGAAATAAAGGCTACAATCTCCACAGTAGGATCATTACTAGCTGCAAAGTGGCAGGTTCTGTGTGTAACACAGACCTTCATTTGAAGAGTTCATCAACATTACCTCCACATCAACTATTTTCCAGAATTGTCTTGGTGTCAAGGTTATCTTCATTCTTCAACTCATCTTTGCTTTAAAATCTTATATTTATTCTTCATTCTGGTGTATCTTTTTTTGACCTCCACACAAGCACTAAATCTTAATTTTTCTTTAGGGAGCTTTGTCTGGGAGGGTGCAGGTCAGAGGCAGGTTGGTAGTTATAGACTAGTGAAGTCTTCCAGAGGTCTCGAAGGAAATCTTATCTACTGGGTTGAGTTAATGTCCACTTGTATTTTGGACATATGCCCAGAAGCTAGTGGACAGTAGGGCCTTTTAGAAGGAACACAATTCCCAAAATCAGAAGGCAAAAAAATAAAAGGCAGTGTTTGGAGGGCAAAGGCCAACATAAAAATACATTGTATTCCACCCTGTATTTGATTTTGAAAACACTGCTTGTATTTCATTATTAATCAAGGTTTTTTCTGGTTTCATTTTAATCATACTCTTTTCCTGTAACACCATATGCAATAAAACCATCCTTTGAGCTGGGGAATAGCTCCATGGTAACAGATTCTCAAACATCAGCACAGGATGGAGCTTTCCGTGTGTGATCACAGTTCAGAAAAGGAGGGGAAGGAATGATGAAATTCTACATTGGGCTACTTTCCTGCATTGGAATAACATCCTGAGAAAGAAATCCACCATCCTGGGAGGTAATTGGGAGAGGGGAAAAAGAAATAGAGTCAAGGGCCATACTCAGCTCAAAATGTTAACAAGCTAGTTATGGAATTTCAAGGTATGAGATAAATCCTTTATTTTAGCTCCCAAAACAGATGAAAAATACATTTCCTATTCAACAGAAAAGAACTCTGTGCCCTGATGCCACACTTTGCAGCACATACTGAAATCAATTCATTCATTCATTCACTCAGAATTCATTGGGTGCTTACTGGCTGCAAGCAAAGCCCTGTGGTAGGCAATGTGTTGGGGTCCAGGGCCATGGGTTTTTGTATGACAATTCCTTGTGAAAATTATTGTACAGCATATACAGACAAAGGAGTATTATTCGATGCTAAAAAGAAATGAGCTATCAAGCCATGAAAAGACATTGGCGGAGCCTGGAATGCCTATTACTAAGTGAAGAAGCCGACTGAAAAGGCTGCACAGTGTATAATTACAACGATGTGACATTTTGGAAAAGGCAAAACTATGGAGACAACAGAAAGATCAGTGGTTGCTAGGGCAGGGGGTTGATGTGAAAGGGAAAAACACATAGGAATTTTAAGGCAGTGGAAATACTCTGTATGACACAATGGTGGATACATGTCCTTATACATTTGTCCAAACTCATACAATGTACAGCATCAAGAGTAAACCTTAAGGTCAGTCATAGATGTTGGGGGGTTATAATGTGCCAATGTAGGTTCATCCTTGGTAAAAAACCTACCATTCTGGTGGCTGATACTGATAATGGGGGAGGTTATTCATGTGTAAGGATAGGGACTATATGGGAAATCTCTGTACCTCTTAATTTTGTTATAAAGCTAAAACTGCTCATAAAAGTTTAATTCTTTTAAAAATATGTATATAAAAGTATTGTGCAGAGAATGACTTAAATGGTCACATTGCAAACAGCTGGCTGTTTCACAAGCTGTTCACCTAAGTTTCACCTGAATACTGCTAATAAGGAAGGATCTTCTCCACTTTACCAGTCATCACTATGTAATACTGACAAGCAAACTAGTCTTTATAAAACTTCATAATTTGCCAGCCAAATTTGGCCAAGTCTCACTGATTTGGAGTAACTGGGTTTAAAGCAGGGGAATAGTGAATTAGGAAAGTATTTCAAATAAGGGCCATTTTAAATCATTGCTGCTGGACAGCGATCCTGCTTTTTTTAAAAAGCTGGGAATATTTTGTATTTCTAGTTTAGACCCTCTTTTAGGTATATGGATGCTTCTAAAGTGCTTTAGGGTGTTTAATATCATTTGTTCTTCCAATCTTGTTTGCACTATTAATTTGGTTAATGGGTTAGTAATCCTTCCTTTATAGATAGCAGGAAAGTAAACTTCAGCCCAGCACTATTCTAAATTATTACATTCTCTGAAGAAATGGGATACAGATTAAGGAGGTTTTATTCAAAGCTTTGAATTCACAGAGGCCTTAAATGAAGTGACACATCCATGTTTCCATTTACTGAGAATAACAATCAAGAAGTGTAAGTCTGACTTGAATGCACAACAGAACTGGATACCTACCTGCCAACATTGAAATCACCCTCAAAGTCCACCTCCTGGCAAAATGAGAGAGCTCTGACCACCCACTGACAATGCCAGCTACATAATCATTTAAACAAGGATGAAAAGTCAGGTTCCTCCCTCCTTAGCTGCAGGGAAGTTCACAGTATCACATAAATATGTACATCCTTACTGTTTATTAACAATAATCAAAGAGGGTTTCTGACATTCAGATTTTTAGTTCATTTGATCATAAAACAGCAAAGGAACCCTCTCTTCTTCCAAAATACCAAATATTCCTATTTACTTCCCCAAAAAGAAAATGAGTAGATGAGGCAATATAGTTACACAAAATATTTTCTACCACTTGAGCATATCATGTTCAAGCTTTTAAATACTTATTGGTGCCGAGAATTCTCTGTACAGGACACAGTTCATTTCATTTCAATAAAATCTATGTAAAAAAAATATTGCAAACTTGCCAAACGAACAAACATTTATTTTGAAATGATTACTCATAAAGCAGCACTTAATTACAGTAAAAATTCAAATGTACAAGAAATGAGTAGGTCAATGAAAGAGAATTATGACCCCAAAGAGGGAAAATAAGTATCTCGCTTCTGTGTTACGTAATTACTTGGGGAAAACTGTATTTAAGTATAGCATCACTACCCTTGAATGCAATACTCATAAATCTTATCAAAGTCAAAATAAGTACTACTACTATTTTTCTTTTCATCTTCTAGCTAACCAAGATGTTATTAAAAACACTAAAAACTACTTAATATCTTTGTTATTTCTTGTATTGAGCAAAGGTGACAAAGGGAATAGATACCGAAAACTATAGCACACCAGTAAAGTCTTGAACCTAAATCCCAAAACCTCAAGTTTTTCATTCATAAAATGAAGAAATATTACTAATTTTGACATTCTACTGGTATATTCTTATCAATATGAAAGGAAAAAGTTTAACATTTGTAATACAGTGCAAAATCACGGCATAAGATAGTTTGTATATATTTAAAGGGTGCATAATTGCTATGCAGAACTAGGTAGAATAAGAGGAACCATTTTCTTTTCCCTTCATAAAATGTTCTATGCCTATGGTAAATCAAATTGCTGAGGTTAATGATCAATAGAAGTTTCTAACCATAAACATCATCATAGGAAATTAAATACATATAGAAGAGAGTAATAGACATATTTATAACCCAGAAAAGAAGGTAAGATCACTAATGAGATCCCAGGTTTGCAAAAACTGTGTGGGCTGAAGCAGTTTATCAAGACTGTCAATATGGACCCATTGAAAAGATGTGGGGGAGGAGGGAGGCAGAAAGGGTGGAAGAGAACGCTCAATATTTTTCAAATGACTGTCCCCTACATGACGTTATCACAATCATTTTAATATTTTAAGCTCAGTATGTCGCTTTGCCTACAATTAGAGTATGCTGCTACTAGATGGCAGTAATGGTTAGATTATAACCACTGAGGATATAATTTATTCATTCAAGAAATCTTTCAACTGCCTACTAAAAACTCTATTTACATTATACAATTTTAAATCTCTTTACATGACAACTAAATCTTACTGAGACAGCAAATCATATAGTCCTAGAGAACAAATTTTTTAAAAATCCAAATATTGAGATTCACCTTCATCATTATTGATTTATCCAATCTTTAATCATTTTTATACATTAATCAGAATATCCTTAACAACTGATTTTAAACCTTTGTTGGATTTTGGTCCTTTCTATGGTTGATTCTTAAATGTGGGAACAGTCCTGAGAATTCAGTATATTTTGGTGTCAAAAGCTGTTTCTCTAAATAATATTCTACTTCTTTGAAATATTTTTCCATTTTATCTACAGGATGGTTATGCTGCTAAAATTGATAGATTTATTTAAAAGGAAGGGCTTAATGTTTTAAGACTTCTTAGTATGTATAAATATATTTTTTAATTTTTAACTGTTTTATATATAGCGTATCACTTATTTGTATAATATTTGATATGGAGCATAATAATAAAAAAGATACTCAAGGCCTCATCATTCTATATCAGAATTAGGTAATGACAAATACTCTTTAGGCTGTTTATGTTTCATCTTGATTCTATTGTCTATTGTCTCTTCCAGAGATAATCCCTATCCAGCCTTTTATCATTTTTTTGATTAAAAAAATAATGTTGGTTTTCAATTGGATCATTGAGTCCAGTTTAAATTATTTCAATTGCTAATTCATTTATATTTCATCATTATTTCATCATTATTACTTGTTATAAACAAATATTTAGTACACCATCCTTTCAGAAGTAAAGAATAAAAAAATCCTTCATGTGTGTGCATGCACTTATGCACTTTACATCCACTCCACCTTTCCTACTTTTTTGCTTTCTTCATTCTTTTGCACTGATTATGTTTTACAATTCATTTTTTTCCTTTGTTAGTTTGGCAGTTCCCAGTCTGAATGTATTCCTCTTGTGATTTCTCTGGAAAATTCAATATCTCTATTTCATTGACTTCTTCCATTCCAATTCTTTTATTTCATTCATTTTTCTTATCTGAGACCTTTACTACTGAGTGAACAAAAGTGAAAACAACAGGTATCCATGTCTTCTTCCTGATTTTAAAGGGAATGTTTCTCTTTATCTTAGAAGGCATTTGTTGTTGGCTTTTGGTAGATACATTTAATTATGACAACAGAGTCCCCTTCTGCTCTTAGTTTGCTTGGATAATTTTTAAAATAACAAGTGAAGGTAAAATATTATGAAACATTTTCTTCATCTAATCAGATGATCACATCCTTTTCTCCCTTAATCTGTTAATAAAGATGAACATTTTATGTTTTCTCATGTTAAACCCCACAGTTTTGCAATAACGTCCCTTTGGTTATCTAGATTATCTTTTTATAAAATTTTGGACTTGGTTTACATAAATTTAAAGACTCTTATAATATGCTTATAACATTTTTTTGACTTATTGTAATTTCTCATTTTCTTCTATCTAGAAGGCATTAAAAATAACGTTTGGTTTACTTTTTCCACTGCTATAGAGGCACTTCAGAACTTAAAGTTTCCTATACTTGCAGAAGCAAAACTCAGGGAAGGTTTTTGGTTTACTTTCTGCCTTTTTTGTTCTTCCTTACAAAGGTCATAGCAGAGCAATTATAGTTATAAGATTGCAAGGCAAAATATCATCATTATTACTTGTTATAAACAAATATTTAGTACACCATCCTTTCAGAAGTAAAGAATACAAAAATCCTGAAGATCATGTCCTAATGTTCTTTTTAGTGGGGGGCTTGGGAAGGGCTATGTTATAAAGACCTTAAAACAGCTAAATTTATCACAAAAAGGAAAGTTTATCAACTAAATCTAGACTTTTCCCTTAATTGCTCTAATTGACTGGGAAGAAATGCCCCAAGAGGACCCATATTGGGGTCTACCCAAACTAAGATCCATCTGGAGTCTCCAGACACCTAACCTGTTCCTTTGAGAAAAGTCTTCTGTGCAAGGTTGACCAGGATGACATCATTTGGCTGAAAGGAGGGAGCTTCTCTAGGGAAAGACCTTCTTTAAGTGAGGAAAGAACATAGACAATTTGGAGGGCTGACTTCCACAAGGAGTTTCATTTACCTTTACCACTGTTCTGTATGGAGCACTTTCTGTGTTTCCTACCACGGCAAACAATGCTACTGTGATGTAGGAGATAGCTATGTCATCAGCCTCGTTTTAAGGAGAAGCAGGTGTTGGGGGAGGTCCTAGAGAAGATGTGACTGTTGGTTGACCTGTGACCTGCACCCCAGCAACTGGAGGTGCAGCACGCCATCTCCTGTCCTTGGAATGTGCATTCCACTTGCCTTCCCTGAACCCAGAGAAGCCCCAAGGACATAGTCTTGAGAGTGATATGGTGTTGAGACCCTCCAGACAGTATACATGACTGAACTCAAGTAAGGCCTCCATATAAATTTTCAAGATTTTGCAGGTAGGTGCAGAGATCCACTGTCTTGCAACAGCCCAGGACAAGCCTAAGGAGGCTTATTAAACCTGACACCTACCAATCTGGAGGGGCCTGCCTCCTTCTTTGGTCTCTCCTTGCCCTCTAAGTATGGGAACTGGTCTTAGATTATAAGCAGGGAAGTCCCAAGAAGCTTGTGAACCAAGAAGGGGGTTCCAGAAGTCATGTAACTTGCTTCAAACAATCCAGATTGGAGGTAGAAGAGCCAAGATTTGAAATCAGACATTTTGTCTCCAAAGGGGATACCACTCATCTCTCAGAAGTCAGAAACTACAAACCAGGGGTCATTAGGGTGAGAACGGCATATGCTGTGGCTCCATTTTACATACTGAGCTGTACAGGATGGGCCCCCGTTATAAATGTTCCACCGACGACTCAGATACAGGAATAGTCTCTTCTGCTGCAGAATGAAGCCAGAAAAAGACGTATGTAATGCTTCATATGCAATTTTCTAACATTTTCTCAAGCAAGAAACAGCAGCTACACACTTCTGAAAATGGTACTGTGCATCAGGCCCAATCATCTCATTCAATTCTCCCCGGCTCAGGTTGTCCACAGCACTTGTTTTGAGAAGAGCGTGATATGCAGTTCTCCCATGCACTTGTTCATTTTCATCTTTCTCTAATTTCCATAATTAAACAAGCTCAATCCTTCCTTCTGCCTCTTCCATCAAGCTGTCTTCAGTTTTTCTTCAACACTAATTCTTCTATTTACTATAATTCTCAACTATTTTTTAAACAGGAATTTAACATATCTTTTCAACTGGGCCAGTATTATTATTAGTTTTTTTTTCTTACTAGTGCTATAGTTACGAAGTTACAAACAGTTTTAGTGGTCTTCCCCAAGCCTCTGTTTCCCCATAAACTCAGTTATTTTCAACGTGTGGTTTTGCAGATTGTGGGTATTTTCTGGACCACATACATCACACTGCAGCAGAAATCCTGTTATCTGTTTGGCTATAACTTATTTGTTATATAGTTCTTGGTTCCAATGATATTATTAAATAACAGAATTTGTTGTGACTTTATTGGCTACTGAGTTATCTACAAATAGAAATAATTAAACATTGCCAAATAACACAGAGATCATTTAAATGAATTAATTAGTGAAGCAAGCTGAAGACACACTATTTCTAATTATTTTTTGGCTCTTAATAAACTTACATTTGATCCCAATTCTGAAGGGCTTTAACTTGTCAAGTATTAGTGAAACACTATAAATGTATGTGACCTAGAAAAATAGTTTTTCATTTCTTATTTGGGAATAGGAGATTTACAAGGTGAGGCTAGGGATAGAGAATGAAATCACATTAACTTATCTTCTAATCCTGTTTGAACTATGTTTCCCTTATGAAAACTGAGAATTTACATTTGGTCTAATGTTTCATTTATTTCAGAGAACATGCTCAATATCTTGCTTTCTCGTATCCTATAAAGAAGACAGAATAATAACTAATTAGAAATTCTGATGAACTCAGAGAAATGGTAATCAGAAACTTTGGGCAATAAGTATTCAGAGGGTAGGACCTGGTGTTTGAATTCCTAGGGCTTCTGATGAAACTTCTGTCAGTTTTCATGCTTAATTGGGCCGTTGGATTCTGTCTGTGTGAGGGGAGGAAAACAAGGTCCTGTTTGTTTGGCATTTAAAATGACTTGATTAATGATTACCTGGAAGCATTAACTGAGAGTCATTACTATGCTATTGCTACTTCCTGTTTTTCTTGCGCTAATATTTATTTTGCCAGATGCAAAACTGACCTTTCAGTCTGGCATACAATTTATTTACCTTATTAAGTCATATTTTTGTTGCTTATGGCTCAGGCAGACTTGCCTAAGTATAACTTTATCTATTACAAAACAAGTTAACCTGCATTAGCAAAGTTGAAAAGTTTGACCAGAGATAGCAGCAGACAGAAGCAGAAAGAGATGTCACACAAGGGACGAAGTATGTTCTTAAACCTAAATTTTAAAATCACATTACTTTCAATATGGGTTTAAACTTTTTTTTGATATTTGATTTTGAATGGGTTTGTGTACCTCAGGATTTCAGCCTTAACCCTCTCCTGGTGTCATCTTCACTCTCTCCGCAAGGATGGTCACCTGTACTTTCATCACTTCATTTACCACGTCTACACTGATGACTCTCAAATCCAGATCCCCTTTACTCTCTCAACACAGTTATAAAAGAAAAACATGTCTGGATATTGCCTTGGCTTCTCTTTCTCCTTCCTATGTTTATCCTATAAATCATCAAATACAATGTATTCTAGGAAAGTAGAAGCCCAGGACTGCTAAAAACCCAGCCCTGGAGATCTGCTCCCAGAGCACAAACCCACATTACTTGGTGCTCTGGAGATTAGTGGGGTTTGAAAGCAAAGTTAGGCAGAATACTTGGAGAGACTGAGATTCCAGCTGCTCGTGCAGAAAAGGTACACACAACCAGCCACTCTGGGACAAAAGAAAGGTGGACACTTTGAAAGACCTCCCAATAGCGAGAGGGGTACTAAAGGGTTAAATATTACACAGAGCCTGTTGCTCAGGAGAAAGGGCAGGTGGGCAAAATTGTCCTGACACACCAGCCCAGCAGGTCAGGAAAGTTCAGGAGCTTCAACACAGCGCTGAGGCCCCCACTGTGATATGCAGCATAACGCTCCTTCTTCCTGGCAGGTGCCAGTCCAATAACTGCTGCCCCCACCATCGTACCAGGCCAGACCAGCTAGAGGGAGGCCCCGCCTATGGTAGTTAAAGGGGCATAAAGCAGAGGCTCCTCCCTGCATACTTGGACCACTGGCCCTGGCAGTGGAGGCAGACATTGCAGCGAGGAAGCAGGAAAGAGCTCTTTCCTTCCAACAGGCTCAGCAGCTCCAGAGTAGAGCTTCTGGGCACTAGAGGGCAGCACCTCCACATTATTATTCCATATAAATTACTAGAATGAAATGATAAAAAAAAATTGTTCAAACAAAAATTCAAATGCCAGAAAGAGGACTAGGAGAAACTGAAATCACCAATCTTCTTGATAAAGATTTCAAAATAAAAATCATTAACATGCTCACAGAGCTCAGAAAAATATCAAGATCTCAGGGAGGAATTCCAGAGTTAGAAACTTTGAAAAATACTGTACCTGAAATGAAACATAAAATGGCAGGATTTAAAAGTAGATTAGATGAGGTAGAGGAGATGGTAAATGAAATAGAAATTAGGGAACAGGAAATAGAAATTGGGGAAGAGGGAACTGAGGCACAGAGAGAAAAAAGGATCTCTGGAATGAAAGAATAATAAGAGAATTGTGAGACCAATCTAAACAGAACAATATTGACATTACAGGGGTATCAGAAGACGAAGAGCAAGAAACAGGGATGGAAAGTCTCTTTGAGGAAATAATTGCTGAAAAATTCCCCAATGTGGGGAAGGAACTAGTCTCTCAGGTCATGGAAGTGCAGAGATGTCCCAACACAAGGGACTCTAGGAAGACAACACCAAAATATAATAATTAAACTGGCAAAGATCAAGGACAAGGAGAGAGTATTAAAAGCAGCCAAAGGGAGAAAAAAATTCACATATAAGGGAAAGCCCATCAGGCTATCAGCAGATAACTCAGCAGAAAACTTACAGGCCAGAAGGGAGTGGCATGATATATTTAATGCAATGAAACAGAATGGTCTCCAAACAAGAATGCTATTAAAGGCAAGATTATCATTTAAATTTTAAGCAGGGATTAAACAATTTCCAGATAAGCAAATATTGAAGGAATTTACCACACACAAACCATCTCTACAGTGTATTTTAAAGTGATTGTCTAGATGGAAGTGCCCCTAAGGCTAAATAGCTGTCACCAGAGAAAATAAAACCACAGTAAAGGAAGTAGACCAATTAATTACTAAGCCAAAGCAAAATTAAATCAACTACCCACAAAGTCAGTCAAGGGATACACAAAGAGTTCAGAATATGACACCTAATATATAAAGAGTGGAGTAGGAAGAAGGGAGAAAAAAGAACCTTTAGAAATAGCATACTAAGTGAGTTAAGTTAGACTGTTAGATAGTAAAGAAGCTGCCTTTGAACCTTTTGTAACCACAAATCTAGAGCCTGCAATGGCAATAAATACATATCTATCGATAACCCCACTAAATATCAGTGGATGGAGAGCAACAATCCAAAGACATAGAGTTACAGAATGGATAAAACACAATACCTGTCTATATGCTGCCTACAGGAGACTCATTTCAAACTCAAAGACATACATAGAATAAAAGTGAAGGGATGGAAAAATATTTCATGCAAATTAGAGAGAAAAAAGCTGGAGTAGCAGTACTTATATCAGGCAAAATAGATTTCAAAACAAAGAATGGAACAAGAGACAAAGAAAGACATTATGTAATGATAAAAGGGCCAGTCCAACAAGAGTATATAACTATTACAAATATCTATGCCCTCAGTATAGGAGCACCTACATATTTGAAACAAATACTAACAGAATTAAAGGGGGAAATAGAATGCAATGCATTCATCTTACGAGATTTCAACACACCACCCACACCAAAAGACAGATCAACCAGAGAGAAAATAAGGAGAGAGACAGAGGTGCTGAAAAGTACATTAGAACAGAGGGACCTAACAGACATCTAAAGAACACTCCACCCCAAAGCAGCAGGATACACATTCTTCTCAAGTGCACATGGAACATTTTCAAGAATAGATCACACAGTAGGCCACCAAAAGAGCCTCAGTAAACTCAAAAAGAAGGAAATTGTGCCAACCAGCTTCTCAGACCACAAAGGTATGAAATTAGAAATAAACTATGCAAAGAAAAAAAAAAGCTCACAAACACATGGAGGCTTAACAACATGCTCATAAATAATCAATGGATCAATGACAAATAAAAACAGAGATCAAGCAATATATGGACACAAATGAAAACAACTCAACAACCCAGAACCTGTGTGATGCAGCCAAGGCAGTTCTCAGAGGAAAGTATATTACAATACAGGCCTACCTCAAGAAAGAAGAACAATCCCAAATGAACAGTTTAAATTCACAATTAATGAAACTAGAGGAAGAATAAAAAATAAGGCCCAAGGTCAGTAGAAGGAGGGACATATTAAAGATGAGAGCATAAATAAATAAAGTTGAGCAGAATAAAACAATAGAAAGAATCATTGAAATCAGGAGCTGGTTCTTCAAGAAAATAAATAAATAAGCCCCTAGCCAGACTTATCCAGAAAAAAGGAGAGTCTACACACATAAGCAGAATCAGAAATGAGAAAGGAAAAATCCCTAAGGACACCACAGAAATACAAAGCATTATTAGAGAATACTATGAAAAATTATATGCTAACAAACTGGATAAGCTAGAAGAAATGGACAAATTTCTGTAAAAATACAACCTTCCAAGTCTGACTTAGGAAGAAATAGGGAATCTGAAAAGACCAGTTACCAGCAATAAAACTGAATCAGTAATCAAAAAACTACCTAAGAACAAAACCTCCGGCCCAGAAAAAGAAAATTATAGACCAATGTCCCTGATGAACATAAATGCAACAATCCTCAACAAAATATTAGCAAACCAAATTAAAAAATACATCAAAAAGACCATCCATCATGATCATGTGGGATGTATTCCAGGGATGCAAGAATGGTACAATATTTGAAAATCAATCAACATTATCCACCACCTCCACAAAAAGGACAAAAATCACATGATTATCTCAACATATGCTGAAAAAGCATTTGACAAAATTCAACATCCATTCATGATAAAAACTCTCAACAAAATGTGTACAGAGGACAAGTACCTCAACATAATAAAGGCAATATATAACAAACCCAGAGCCAATATCAGTGAAAAGCTGAGAGCTTTTCATCTAAGATCAGGAACAAGACAAGGATGGTGACTCTCACTTTTATTCAACATAGTATTGGAGGTCCTAGCCATGGCAATCAGTCAACACAAAGAAGTAAAAGGCATCCAGATTGGTAATAAAGGAGTTACACTGTCACTGTTTGCAAATGACATGATGTTGTACATAGAAAACCTTAAAGAATCCACCAAAAAACTCCTAGAACTAATAACTGAATTCAACAAAGTTGCAGGATACAATATTAACACAGAAATCTGTGGCATTAGTATATACTTAAGATGAACTAGCAGAAAGAGAAATCAGGAAAAGAACTCCCTTTACAACTGCATCAAAAAGAATAAAATATTGAGGAATAAACTTGAACAATGAAGTGAAAGACCTATACCTTGAAAACTACAAGACACTCTTGAAAGATATTAAAGAAGACACCAATAAATAGAAAAATATCCCATGCTCACAGACAGGAAGAATTAATATTGCCAAAATGGTCATCCTGCCTAAAGCAATCTACAGATTCAATACAATCCCTATCAAAATTCTAACAGCATTCTTCAATGAACTAGAACAAATAGTTCTGAAATTCAAATGGAACCACAAAATACTCCGAGAAACCAAAGCAATCCTGAGAAGGAAGAACAAAGCTGGGGGGATTATACTCCTTAACCTCAAGCTGTACTACAAAGCCACAGTAATCAAAACAATTTGTTACTGGCACAAGAACAGACTCATAGATCAATGGAACAGAATAGAGAGCCCAGATATAAACCCAAACATATATGGGCAATTAATATAAAGTATATGCTATAAATATATGATAAAGGAACCATGGATATACAATGGGGAAATGAGAGCCTCTTTAACAATTGGTATTGGCAGAACTGGACAGCTACATGTAAGAGAATGAAACTGGATTATTGTCTAACTCCATACACAAAGTAAACTTGAAATGGATCAAAGACTTGAATGTAAGTCATGAAACCATAAAACTCTTAGAAGAAAACACAGGCAAAAATCTCTTGAATATAAACATAAGCAACTTTTTTCTGAACACATATCCTTGGGCAAGGGTAACAAAATGAAAAATAAACAAATGGGACTACATCAAAGTAAAAAGCTTCTGTACAGCAAAGGACATCATCAGTAGAACAAAAAGGCATCCTGTAGTATGGGAGAATATATTTGTAAATGACTTATCCGATAAGGGGTTAACACCCAAAATATATAAAGAGCACACTTGCCTCAACACCTATAAAACAAACAACATGATTAAAAAAAGGACAGAGGATATTAACAGACACTTCTCTAAAGAAGAAATTCAGATGGCCAACAGGCACATGAAGCGATCCTCCACATTACTAATCATCAAGGAAATGAAAATTAAAACCACATTGAGATATCACCCCATACCAATTAGGACGGCCAAGATCTAAAAGACAGGAAACAATTGCTGGTGAGTATGTGGAGAAAGGGGAACCCTCCTACACTGTTGGTGGGAATATAAATTAGTTCAACCATTGTGAAAGCAATATGGCAGTTCCTCAAAAAACTAAAAATAGAAATATCATTTGACCCAGAAATTCTACTCTTAGGAATTTACCCTAAGAATGCAGCAGCCCAGTTTGAAAAAGACATATGAACCCCTATTTTTATCGCAGCACTATTTACAATAGCCAAGATATGGAAACAACATAAGTATTCATCAGTAAATGAATGAATAAAGAAGTTGTGGTATATATACACAATGGAAAATTATTCAGCCATAAAAAAAAACAAATCCTACCATTTGCAATGACATGAATGGAGCTAGAGGGTATTATGCTCAATGAAATAAGCCAGGAGGACAAAGACAAGTACCAAATCATTTAACTCATTTGTGATGAATAACAACAGAGCAAAACTGAAGGAACAAAACAGCAGCAGACTTACAGATTCCAAGAATGGAATAGAGGTTACCAAAGGGAAGGTTGTGGAAGGGAGGGAGAAGGGGATTAAGGGGTATTATAATTAGCATCCACAGTATAGGTAGGTCATGGGGATGGCAGTATAGCACAGAGAAGACAAGTAATAACTCTAAAACATCTTACTATGCTTATGGACAGTGACTTCAATCAGGTGTATGTGGGAGGGGACTTGATAATATGGGTGAATGTTGAAATCACAACGTTGCTCATGTGAAAGTTTTGCAAGATTGTATATCAATGATACCTTAATTTAAAAAAATACAGTGTATTCTGTTTCTACATCACTGTATTTCCAATGCCATTTTCTTGCCTTGGTTCAAATCAGCATTTAGGGTGAGGTAAGGACTGGAATAATCTCAACAGTCCCCCAAGTAGTCTCTCTGCTTCTTTAAAGCTCCAAATTCCTTCTTTATGATACTGCTAGGATGATTTTTCTAAAGCATCTGATAACGTACCTACTTTACTTCTGTGTAAAGCCCTAAACATGATATTTAAGGCATTTTATGGAGCTGACATCTGCTTCCACTCCTATCAGTGTTTAAAGATAGTTTTAATGAATATCTATTATGTGCCAAGCACCATTAGAGATACTCAGACTATAGTAGTAAGTTAGTGTACAGAGTCCCTGCCCACCAGGTCTTACTGTTAGTGGAGGAATGTAAATGATAAGCATATAAACATATATTTACCCTTTTCAGGACTGATAGTTGCTGTGAATAAGGAAACATTACAAAGTGACTTGCAGTGCTGCTTTAATTACAGAATGGTTGTGGGAGGCCTTGAGGTAGGGATTGCTTATGAGTGGAGGCTTTAGTAATAAGAAGAACCATTTAAAAACCAGAGAGAACCCTGAATTTAAATACTCTGGGACTGGAATGAGCTGGATATGTTTAAGGGACAGAAAGAGAAGGGCCAGAAGAAGGAGGGAGCAAAGAATATGGGGCCAGAGTGCTAAGAAAGGGCTTTGCAAGCCCTGTTGATAATTTTAGTTCTATTCTCCTTTGAGTGAGAAATCACTGATGGTTTTAAATAGAGGAGTAACCTCATTTACAACATTAAAGGCTCTCCTCAACTATACACTGCAAGCTAAAAGACATTAATAAAAGACACTGAAGAAGACATAAATAAATGGAAAGATACACTATATTCATGGATTGGCATTTAATATTGTTACAGTGTCCATACTACTCAAAGCGATGTATAGACTCAATGCAATCCTTATCAAAATTCCAGTGGCACTTTTCACAGAAATTGAACAAACAATCCTAAAATTTGTATGGGACCTAAACAGCCAAAGAATCTTAAGAAAGAAGAAGAAAACTAGAGGCATTATTTTCTTTCATCAGTGTCCTATAGTTTTCAGTGTATAGGTCTTTCAACTCCTTGGTTAAATTTATTTCTAGGCATTTTATTCCTTTTGACACAATTGTAAATGGGATTGATTTTTAAACTTCACTTTCTGACAATCTCAATAAATGGCATTGGGAAACTGGTCAGCCACATGCAGAAGAATGAAACTAGACCACTCTTACACCATAAACAAAAATTAACTCCAAATGGATTAACGACTTGAATATAAGACCTGAAACCATAACATTTCTAAAAGAAAAAATAGAGAGTAAGCTTCTTGACATTGGTCTTAGTGATGTTTTTTTTGGGTCAGACTCCTAAGGCAAAGGAAACAAAAGCAAAAATAAACAAATGAAACTACATAAAAATAAAAAGCTTTTGCACAGCAAAGGCAACCATCATCAAAATGTAAAGGCAACCTACTGAATGGGAGAATATATTTGCAAATGATGTATCTGATAAGGCATTAATATTCAAATTTTATAAAGAACTCATACAATGTAACAACAAAGAAAGAAATAACCTGATTAATAAGTGGGCAGAGAATCTAAATAGGCATTTTTCCAATGAAGACATACGGATAAACAACAGGCACATGAGAATATGTTCAACAACAGTAATCACTGTAAATCTAAACCACAATGAGATATCATCTTCCACCTGTTACAATGGCTATTATCAAAAATACAAGAAAAAACAAGTCTAAGTGAGGATATGTAGAAAGGAACACTTGTACACTATTGGGATTTCAAGTTAGTGTAGTCACTATGGAAAACAGTATGGAGATTCTCCCCAAAAATTAAGAATAGAATTATCATATGATCCAGCTATTCCACTACTGGGTATTTACCTAAAGAATATGAAAACTAATTTAAAAAGATACATACACCTGTCTGCTCATTGCAGCATTATTTACAATAGTTGAGATACAGGGACAACCTAAATGTCCATCAATGGATGAATGGATAAAGAAGATGTGTGTATATGCATGAGTGTGTGTATAATATGGAATATTATTCAGCCATAAAAAGAATTTGTAACAACATGGATGGACCTTGACAGTATTATACTAAATGAAATAATTCAGAAGGAGGAAGACAAATATATGATATTTGTTGAATCAAAACAAAAACAAATAAACAAACAAAAGAAAACTAACTCATAGATATAGAGAAAAGACTGGTGGTTACCAGAGGTGAAGGGGGTTGAGAGGTGGGCAAAAGGGGTGAAGTGAGTCAATTATAGAGTGATAGATGGTAACTAGACTTTGGGGGGAGGTTATGTTCCAAAGATTATTGTAGTGTATACAGATGTTGAATATAATGCTGTATACCTGAAACTTATGTTTAAAAAATAGGTGAATGCATCATACTTCCTGGTTTCTAGCTATATTACAAAGCTACAGTAATCAAAACAGTGTGGTATTGGCATAAAAACAGACAGATAGACCAATGGAACAGAATTGAAATCACAGAACTAAAACCATACATATATGGCCAAGTAATATTTGACAAAGGAACCAAGAAGACTCAATAGGGAAAGGAGAATCTCTTCAACATAAGTTGTTGGAGAAAGTGAATATATCCATGTAAAAAAAGAATGAAGTTAAACCCCTACCTTACATCATACACAAAAACACACTCAATATGGATTAAGGACTTAAAGTAACACTTGAAACCATAAAAATCCTAGAAGAAAACAGAGGGAAATAGCTCCTTGACATTGGTCTTAGAATGATTTTTTGGGAAATGATACCCAAAACACGAACAGCAAAAACAAAAATTAGTAAATGGGACTATATCAAACTAAAAAGCTTCTGCATGGCTAAAGAAACACTCAACAAAATGAAAAGGCAGTAAATGGAATAACAGAATATTTTCAACCTATATATCTGATAAGGGGTTAATATCTAAAATACATAAGCAACTTATACAACTCAATAGAAAGAAAACCCCAAACAATCTGATTAAAAAATGGGCAGACAACTTGAAAAGACTTTTTACAAAGAAGCATTAGACACAGCCAACAGAGATGTGAAAATGTGTTCAACATCACTAATCATCAAGGAAATGCAAATCAAAACCACAGTGAGATCACTTCATACCTGTTAGAATGTCTATTACTAAAAAATCAACAGAGAAGTATTGGTAAAGACATAGAAAAGAGAACCCCTGTGCACTCTTGGTAGGAATGTGAAGTAGTACAGTCATAATGGAAGACAGTACGGAGGGTCCTAGAAAAATTAACAATAGAATGACCACATGATCCAGCACTCTGCCTTCTGGTAAATACCTGAAGGAGATGAAATCACTATTGCAAAGAGATATCTGCACTCCCACATTCGTTGCAACATCATTCACAACAGTCAAGACATGGAGACAAGCTAAGTATCCACTGATGGATGAATGGATAAGAAAACTGTGATGTTTATATCCAATGGAATATTATAAAAAAGGAGGAAATCCTGTCATCTGCAACAACATGGATGGATCTTGAGGCCATTATGCTAAGTGAAAAACATCAGACAGAGAAAGACAAATATTGTATGATCTCTTTGTGGTATCAAAAAGTATTGAACTCCTAGAAACACAGTAGAATGGTGTTGCTAGGAGCTAGGAAATGTGGGAAATGGGGAGATGTTGGTTCAAAGAGAGCAGACTTTCAATTACAAACTGAATAAGTTGCAAGGATCTAATGCACAGGATGGTGACTACAGTTATCAATACTATGTTGTATGTTTGAAAGTTGTTATGGGAGTAAAGGTTTAATGTTCTCACCATGACAACAATAATAAAATGGAAATTACATGAGGTGAAGGATGTGTAACACATTATGGTAAACGTTTCATAATATCATGCTGCACAGCTTAAACGCACAAAATGTTGTATGTGCAGTATTATCTCAATAAAGCTGGAAAATAAATATTAAAAAAAAGCTCCCTTCAGCCTCTCACTGCCTCCTTTCTCATGCTACAGCTACACTGACGTATTTTTGGCCTTGCAAAGTTCCATGTCCTTTCTCCAGGCTTGTGCACATGTTGTTCCTTCTTCCTGGAATATCTTCATAAACACCTTCCTTGCTCTCTCCCTCCCAGCTTCTACTCATCCTTTGGCCTCTCAGTCAGACATCACCATCTGAAGAAGGCTTTCTCCCTCCCAGATTGAGATAGGCATCCCTCCTCTCTGCTTTCAAGCTGTAGGATCACAGCATTTATTGCAGCATGTTGTGATTATTTAGTTCACTGTGCCCTCACTGGATCATCAATCAGCTTCTTGAAAACACAGATTGCCTTTTTAATCAGCACCAGCACAGAACCCTGATATAAAGCAGGCAAATGTATTTTCTAAATGAGTGAAAGAGTTTATTTATTTTAGCAGTACTGACTATTCAGTGCTTATGATAGAGATGGCTTTATGGAGAGAGCACAGAAATAGGTATGCTTAAAATTTTCAAAGAAAACAAACAGAAGATGCTCCTAAAATCCTTGTAAATGTCTCATCACCTCTTTGTTAGCACAACTTCATAAGTACTTTGATCCCTCTGGCCCAGTCTTTTCAATGGATTTTCATTTTTCTCAGCATACATTTCTAAAGTATAGCTGTATTCTTCCACTCTTTCCTGCTGTTTTTCTAAACTATTTTCTTGCTTGCAGGTGCTCTCTTACCTTATTTGTTTTTTTATCTTCCTAGACTAGTATTCACTTTTTCCTAGATGCATCTCACATTTCACATCCAGGCTTTTTAGGCTCATGAACTTCCACATTTATCTCTGTGCCATTCTGCATTCATTCAGCATAACAGGAATGACTTTCTGCTTATAGAACACACCCACTGCTCCATAGCACCATCCATTTGCATATAAGCTTGTAATTTAGTAGACACCTAATTCTTAATTATTCTCAGATTGATTATCCAATTGATAGATTTCCCAGATCTCCTTCATTCTCCCGCTGTCCATCCTAAGGCCACAGCATTTTGTATTTTTACTAGATAATATGCAGAGGTGAAAAACAGAAGTGAAATGCAAATTAACCAATTTTGATCATTGTGAGCAGCTCTCATAAAAAGATTTGATGGACGACAAGGTTGAAATTATTGGCTCAATTGAGAATTATAAACTACCCATGGATGTCATTTATTCATGCTATTTCTGATCAACATTTAACAGGGATAATTGGAAAGAAAATAGGCAGGGGGAAAAAATCCAAGACTTAGTGATAAATGAAAAGTAAAAGAGAGAAGGTAAGATAGAAGTTATACTACTATATGGCTCAATCAAAGACTAAGTGCAGACTGGACAGATGAACGTCCACCTGATTATTTAGTACCTATAAGATGAGAAAAACCAGCAGGTTGACTATCTGAACTGTTTTGCTTTATAATGGTCTTCTTTGTTCAAGTACATACAATCCACTGAAGAGTCCCAGTCCCCATGTGCCCACACAAACAGACCCACAGACATACACACACAATTAGATGGCATATGGTTAGTGCTTTCCTAATAACAAAGGGACGAAAGGAGTCTAATTCTTTCTTAAGAAAATCTACACTAGATATACTGTTATGAAATCTCAGATACTTAAGTAGAGAAATAGATAACTATTTTCTGTGAAGAACTCAGGGGATGGAGGTTCTCATCCTTAATTTCCTTATAGCTAATGTGAAGCCATCTGCATTTATGCAGGGTCATTTCTGCACAAATGCAGTTCTCTGCATGCAATGTGCCCCTCAATACAACGGCACTCATTAGCGAATGTACAAACATTTCTGTGAATACATTAAAAGATTTAAGAGAAATTAGACTTAGTTTATAATTAGAAAACATCAGTGAAAATGTATTTTATTTCATGGACTTTTCTGAATACATTAACAATGAAGTACCCTCCCTCCCACTTCCCAAACTTCTTCATAGAAGTTCAAATCCTTACATTGTCATGCATTGCCTTGTCCCTGTCAAAATCTTTTGAAATGTTTGGTGACAGTAGATGTTTCTAGAGTTATTTTTATATATACAACATGGTTACTGTTCCTTTGGAGCTGTTCTTCATCTTCACAGAAAAGTATTGAAGGTTGTACTAATGTTCTTAGTTATATAGTTATTTCATGAGGGATGTATGGAAAAAGGCTATTGTTTAGTGAAAGAGGTTTACTTGAAGGTATTGTGTTATCAGGTGGACATACTGGACCCTCTGAAAGACATTCCAGGAAGGTGGAGGCTCCTGTGCACCGTGTCACTTGATGGTGAAAGGGATATCCCTCTGGCAAAATCACAAAGTAATTGACATGAACATGGCTCCCATGGGACCAACTTTTTGCCACTTAAATTTACATGGCACTTGCTCCATGGGGCCAGTGGTGTACTCCTAGGGTCCATCAGGGGCACCTAGAGTTGGCTCAACCATTGAGGCCTGGGCAGGAGACTGAATGCTCACAGTAAGGAGGGGAAGAGAAGATAGGGCAATGGACAGTGAAGCTTAATCTTTGGAGGATCCCCAAAGAGAAGATTGCTGGTTTTGTGATTTTGTGGCAGAACTACTAGGAGTTGGAAGGTGAGATTAGGTCATGAAAGCCACTCTGGGGTTGAGATACTGGTCGAGAATCCCCTTGAATACAATGAGGCAAAACATGAGTTTGATGTTCTTAGTAAGGAGGATGAGTTTCCCACAACCTCCTTGTTCGGGGACAATGCCCTTAACCACTTAGGCTCTACCTTTGAGAAGCGTTGGGGAAAAAGAAAGGCTTATTTGTACAGGAGAAAATGAGGTTGCTGAATAACAGAAAGAAATGGACAGTTGTACAGCAGAATGGTTAAGAGCGGAGTCAGCAGACTGCCTGACACCCAGCTCTGCCCCTTACTAGCTGTGTACCCTTGGGCAAGTTATTTAACCTAGCTGGATCTTGGTTTTCTCATCTGAAAACAAAGATAATAAAAGCACCTACCTCTTAGGCTTGCATGATGTTTGAATGAGGTAAAATATTACCACACTTAGAATGGTACCTGATACATATTAAATGTTATCTAAATATATGACAGTAGAGTTCACCAGAAGGATTAAAACAATAAAGCCCAACTCCTATGGTGCATACTCTATGCCAGGTATTATTCTAATGGCTTAACAATACTGCTGAACATAATCCTCATCACGACCTTATGAGGTGGGTGATCTCATAATGTCCACTTTACAGATAAGGAACCTGAGACACGTAAAATATGCTGGACTTCCTCTGTGTTAGTAAGGAGAGCTCTCAGTTGTGATCTTACCCTTACAAAACCACCTGGTCCCTTATGTATGATTAAGCCTTGATCATCAGTGTTAAGGAGGAGCCAGTGGTTCCAGATCACTGAGGTGGTAGAAAATCCTCCCCACTGCAGGAGCTTGAGCACCATCTACAGGGCATAAGGCCCCACACCTGAGGGTGATGCCAGAATACAGCCTTCTCTCTTCTCACCCTAAGGGCTCTGTCCTGGTGTCTGATCAAAGGATTCAGCTCCTGCCTGCTGCGCCCCTGAGAACAGCTTCACTCAAACATAGGCAGCCACCCCTTCTCTTAGCCCTCAGCTCCTCCACAGCTCACATTTCTCCAGCCTCACCCTCACACTGGCCATTGCCAGCTAGGCTGGGAGCCCCATCAATGCCTGTGATGCTGAGGAGTCAGCAAACTCTCTGTTGAAAGGATGCTGCTTTCACACTTGTGGGCACCAATGGAGGGGCATTTTGTTCAGCATTGCCAGCTCTGGACAAAGCTCTCCGAGGCCCGTTTCTGTTCAATAGCCAGAGCCTCTTGACTGCTGTGAGACAGCACCAAGGCAGTGCTGCTTTCCCCTTTGTAAGCATCATGCAGACCTTGGGGTGGAGAGTACTGGAAGGGGAAAACTCAGATTTCTGGTCTTCACACTATTACTGGTATGAAGCCTCAAGCACTGTGTTCTAGGGACTAATTGCAGTAAATTACTTGGAAACTGAATTGTATAGAGGGAAATCCCAGTTAGAAATAGAAACACTATCCTGCACTTTCATTTCTTTTTCTCCTTTATTCTTTCAAATGTGTGCTACTCTGAAGGTAAGTACAAACATGGAATTTTAGAAAGTAATTCGACTAACTCATGGTATATATATATACATATGTGTATTTATATACACACAAACATACATGAGCACAGCTGTATAATATATATATACATGCACATATACATAGATATGTGTATGTGTATATATAGTCCCAAAGCAATATATAAGTTCCAAATAACAAGACCTAAAAAGGGTTCCTGGTCATCTTGGAGCAAGGATTCATAAGAGACTGTCAAGCAGGAAGGTGGTATTAGTTTAGCCAGTGTATGCTAGAAAACCAAGGATTCTCAACTGTATAAACAAATAAAATGTTGAACCTTTCAATATTTTAATGTCTCTATACTGACAAAATTTTCATGACCTGCCTGGGGCTATGCTCTTAAAACTGCTTTAAGCAAAGAACACTAAATCTACCTCCTAATTGGCTGAGACACACAGAAAATTCAGGTGTTTTCAGGAAATAGTAGGAGTGATTCACTATATCACTCTTACCTTGAAGATATTATAAATCAGTATCTTATCCTAACATTATGGAACACTTTACATGTGCATAAGGTTAAAAAAATCAGTCATTAAGTGTCAGGTACAGAAACAGATTAAATTTGGAACTCTGGCCAATGCTATTTTACAACTTATAACTGTAAGGATAATTTTCCTTAGACTATATTTCACAAAGAGCTATAAACATAAAAACCATGACCACAATGAAACGGCTATGCCAGTATTATTACATCACCGACTGGTTGTTCATAAACAGATCTAGCAGCTTAGCCATTTGAATTAAGAGTTGTAAGATAAAGAGAACAGCATAATCAAATCATCCATTTCATTTGGCGGCTAGACTGTCCTGGAGGGCACCCAGGCTTGTGTTCAATGGCAAATGAACAGCCTGCTCTTTGAAAAAAAAAATTTTTTTTTTAATTTTCTGTACTAGTATTCCTCAAGTTATTTTCTGCTAGAGTTCCAAATCAAAACATAGGGGAAAAGAATCTAAAAATTTATATAAGCCATTTCAAAATGGGTAGTACTGGAAACAGACACATTTACATTCTTTATCTCTAGAAACAAATTTACTTCCTTTTTGTCTTTGACACCTGTTGCAATAGATATTGTTTACATCTGACAACATGTCAGAAGGGAGAAGACTGAAAAATTGGATGTGTGCCACAAAAATATTGTGTTTCCCCAAATTTAAAAACAACTAGTCTACATAATGGTGGAAAACATGTCACAAGGGAAAAGAAAGAATTCATGATTTATAAACCCTCAGTTGCCCAAAGTATGATCATGCTCTTTGTTTGGCTTGTGGTTGAAAATGCTGTTAGAGCTGCAAACCTCACCAAGGAAGGATGGGAAGGGCAAAATTTGCATGTAAACATAGTGTGTAGTGAATATTCCCAGCTGCTTTTCCAGGCCCCAAAGCAAATTATATAAAAATATGATTTTATCTCTAAAGATAATTTCTACTACTTTTATCTAAACATAAACAAACCTCCTTTATTTTCTTTTAAAAGCTCACTATATTCAATTTAAATACATATGCATATGTACATACATACATCTTTAGAAAGTAGATTTTAAATTGTAAACAAAGAATTCTAAGTATCAAAAAGAATAGCAGAATGGTTAAATATATCATGGTAAATCTGTAGGACTGAATATTGTGCAGCCGATTAAAATCACAGCTTTAGTGATGAGTGATGTAGGGAGATGCTCACAGCAGGTGAAATGGAAAATATCGAAATTTATATGCCATACTACAACTTGAAATAACATCATATGCATATAGAAAATTCCAGGAGGAAACATTAATATCTCAAGCATTAACCATCTCTTGATAGTGAGATTATACAAGTTTTCATATACTTTTCTGAATCTTCCACGATTTTTACAGTGACCATGTAACGTTTAAGTCAACTGTGAGTATATTTCTGATCTAACATTAGCTTGTATTTATAGCTTTGAAGAGTTTCAAAATAGAATTGATATTATGTTGGGTTCATCACTAAGAATGGTATCACCTGAAATAGAAATATTCTATTTAATTTCCAATACCTGATAGCAATTGGAAACTAAAGTGGAAGCCACTTGTATAATAAAGTCTTTTCTAGACCCAAACTGGTAGAAATAGCCATGAATGGAGAAAAGGCCATGCATGTTTCATTCTGGTAGCAAGACATAAAAATGCTGAGTGTTTTAAAGTTTCAAACAAACACATTTGTCTTTAGTTCAAAGTCATTCTCAGAGGACCCGTCTATACTTTTCACGTTGTTCAAGTGCTATTCTTTCATAACTGAAAGCACTGAAGAAGAAAAATGTATTTTGTTTTTGCTACAGCTAATGTTACTTTTCTTTACTTGGTAAATAAAATATAAAATGTAAAGGAAATGTAGAGTAAAAGTAAAGCAGCCACCAGACATGAAGGGAATCTCAGTTTTCTCCTACAGAAAAAAACCATGGGAGCTGCTCCTTGACAGGAAAGGTGTTTCTCCTTGTGAGTGTACCGTACCCACATACCACCCTGGTTCTGTACATGCCTGGGATAACAAAGTCAACTTGCTGTTAAGAAAAACAATGCACACACACACACACACACACACACACACACACACACCCATGAAAAAATAACTTCTTGGGGAGAAAAATAACTTATAAACTCAAAACAGTCATATTCTGGTCAATAATAAATTGTAATTTACAAAAAGTATTTCATAATAAACACTAAGTGCAAGTTAGCTTCACTTTCCACCCTGTTTAAGTTTAATGAACACCTGTGTACTCTGATCAGTAACTCACACTCCAGGGTAGTTAGCACCTGAAGATCATCATTAGGAGTCCATACACTATATGGTTATGTCACACATATCAAATATCACCAGTGTATCGGTACCACAGGGTAAGTTAACTGACTTACGTGAAAACTAAATATTCTGTAGTCAAGCAAGTGGTATGTAAAAGTGGTGGTTTCTCGAAAGATTGTGCAGGTGTCTGCCCTTCCGCTGCCGCAATACAAGAACCCAACAGGCCCCAAAGCCAAACTGCACCAGGTCTAGAATTTCTTTTAGCTACGTGTCCCTTTGATGGAGAACATGGCAACCTGAGAAAACAGACAGCCTCCTGACCCTGCCATCATCAGACTGTTGCATCTTCTCTGGAGGGAAGCTTTCATTAAAGCTAATTGTTGGGAGTTCCTAAATGGGCAAAGAATAGATGGGTCTTGTGCCTGCATGCTCATGAAAGTATGACAGGAGTCAGGATTCAGACAAAGGCTTTCTTTCATTTTAATATATGAGGAAAGCCCTGTATCTCCCCTTTTACCTTCAGTTTTAGGAAGTTTTGGTATTTAATAGAAAAAGCCTGACAACTATACTATAACTCAGGTCAAGGGTCACCTTCTTGGCCAAGCCTTCCCTTTCTCTTGTATGCTTCTCACTGTACATGGTAGAATAGGGACCTTGTTAACTACATCCCTCTAACTTCCTACAGTGCTACTTGTTAATACTTATAGCTATAAATTGGACAGTGGCTCCATGTTAAACTTGGGTAAAAAAAAAAAGTAGTGAGGGCTTAACATCACTGAAGATTCCTGGGAATGTCTCAAATCCCCATGGGTTTTCTTTTCATCAGTACACCATTCTGGGCTGCAGGCTTCTTGGACAGGACTCTTCATCTCTGTGCAACTATCTTAGAGGCCTATTTCAGTAGGTGTGCCTGACAATCACCTAGTCAGGCCCCATTTGGAAGACACAGGCACCAAAAAAATAAGAAATAAATGCAACTCTTGAGTTCTGACAGTCCCAGAAGCCATTTTTCCCATGAGGGAAAAATGGATTTGTAGCAATATTAATAAGATACAATTTTATTTGCAACCATTTGGGAGCAATCAAACCTGCCACTCACATACATTTCTCACATTGCATTTTTCCCCCAGAAAAAAATGTTTTAAACTTGCTGCTTCAACATGACCTTATAAATTGTTTTCCTTTAGCCCATTAATTTAATATGAACATCTATACCAAAATATCTTGAGGAATACTGCTGAGAATGCTGCAGAGTTAAAGAATGAACACTGCTTCTTGAATAGGCTGTCTTATGTTATATAAGCTTCATTCTATAAATACATTTGGCAGAAGAGTCATTCTACATTATTTTTGCTGCAATATGTGTTATTGTATAGTGGTGGCTTACAGATCCACTATATAAAACTTCCATATTGACAGCTACAAGAGAAAAAAAAGTCTCATACCAAATAAACTGTCAGAAAAGATATGTAGTTTGGTGGTTATAGATGCAGTTTCTTATTTTAAAACTAATAAATTATTTTAATTTTAAGATACTGCAAATGTCTTCCCTGTTCTGTGACTTTGACTTGTTTTTCATTTATTGTTCTGCTAGTCTGAAAAAGGAAACCTAACATTTTCTAACTGATGGACAGCAGTGAATTCGTTTTTACTGAAACACCCACACTTTAAAACTTCTTGGCAATTTTTTAAGGCAGTACTGGGTTAGGAAGAAGGAAGATGAGAATATGTCGGCTCTAGTAAGATGAACATCAGGCTTCTAAAGTCACCAAATGAAGGCAAAAAATACAGATTTTGAAAAATATTTTGTCATATAAAAGCTTTGCAGTGGAAAAGTCTGATGGGTATCAAGTCTGGAAGCTTTTGTGAATAAAAAGGAAAAAGAAAACTGAAATTTGGTGGATGTTTTCATATGTGTGAGTAAATATAAATCTTAAAGAAAAGAGTGTTATATATAACATCAAACAGTTCAGAATGTTGTCTTCAATTAAAAAAACATCCATTTAGTATCCATGCCATACACAGAAAGAGGCACTGGAGATAGAAAGATGAAGATAATCTCTTAGGATACATATATTCATCACCATTTACTTCTGCTTTAAGTTAGTGAATGATTTTACTTTTATTTCTTCACTGTTACTGTTATCTGAGCTCACCTTCTATTGCAATGTAAAGATAAACTAAAGCACAGCAAAGAAAAATTATTTTTACTTCCTCCATAATTTAGAAAGCTCTACAACAGAATATCCAGAATTTTAGTGTATAAAATAATTTACAAAAGAACCTTATTGAGAGAGTCAGGGGTGGAACCAAAGAAACTACACTTTTAAATAAGCCCAGGGGAACACTGTAACATGGATGCCCTAAGAACCACCATTTGAAATACACTGCTCTAAGAACTGTAACAACACCTAACTCTTCTTTTTCACCAAACCTCAGCTCTAAGAAGCAGTGTGCTGGATAATATGCAACAATTAGCTCTCAGTGGGGTAGGTTGAGGCTGATGCATAGTGTTTGCCTTTTTGGACAGTGTAATCGCACTCAGCATGGCCAAGTTTAAGCTGCGAACAAGAAAACACTGGGTGTGGAGTTGGGGAGATGTGCTCAGTAGCACCCCATTATGTCCCCTGTATATAATAGTAAAATGTAGCCAAATAATTAGAATGTGAAGTTTGGAGGACTTGTTGCCTTCATTTTTAATTATAGTTCATTTATATGCTTATGAAATTTAACTTTTAATGATGGTTGTTTTAACAACCACTACAAAACTCCCAAATATTTAAATAATTGGCTACCACAAGTCAGTTCAAGCCAGCTGCAGCACACACTGGTTAAAAGAGTCATTTTCTACTTTGCACCAGTTTGATATATAAGTAATAAATGAATGGAAGATTCTACTAGCTACTCTTATAGCTGTTGCTGTATTCAAATGAAACTGAGTGGAAGTTATTTTTATATGTAATGACTGTAATGAATTATCTTCTTATTCAAACTTCTACCATACTTGAAAGATACAGTAAGTTAACACAAATATAACCTGGTGGAGGCAAAGCAAATTTAGGTCACAGGGGACTGTCCTTACTAAATTTGAACATTGGAGTTTCACTGAGAAGGGCATACCTTAGAATGGGAAGTGGTGAGGGGATCGTGGTACTTGACTCCTGGGCATTGGGGGCATATGCTAGTATATGTAGTTAGTTTTTAAACTCTAAGCAGTATATATGGCAAAATAGTCTGTGATGTACACACAGTGGTATTTCTAGGAATAGCCTGACAGTTTATCTAGTACTTCCCAACTTCCACTTGTGAGCAAGAAAAAACTGTTTGAGAGGTATTATCACCTCTCATCACAGAGGCATCACATTCTACCAAAACTTAATTAAATAAATGTTACTCAAGTGATCTAAAAGAGTTGATGCTTCTTTCTTTTCCTGGCAAGATCTTATTCATCACTTGTCCATGGGCCATGGTAATGTAATTCCTATTCTTTGCATAGTAAGGGAAACAGGAATAGAGTTGCTAGGGAACTTTCTACCCAGAAAGTTAGTAGCAGATCTGGACTTTGAGGCTGACTTCTTTTTTTCAACCACAGGTTGGCTGTAAAAGAAATACATGAAATGGCCATTTCTTACAAGCTCTTTAGCATAGGCACTATCAAGAACATATCCTCTAATTGAATAAAATCAGTAGGTCATAATTTTTCTACTTTCTGTACTGTCTTTAAAGTCATCTTTGACACATGAGCTATTTATCTGGCTGGCCTAGGTAACAACCTCTTGAGGAAATGCCGAGATCCCCTTGTTCCTTTTCCTACATCATTATAATTTGAACGCTGCCTTGCACCAAAGCTTCACAAACAAGGTTGAATCAAATTGGTATTCGGGAAATTAAGTGTACTGTTCAATTCCTTTAACTGAATTAGAAGCTGACTCTCCAGATTATTTCTGTATATATACTAAAGGGAAAAAAGGGTCTTGTGCTAGAAATAAAAGTTTATACTGGTTACAGTTTATACTGGTCCTGAAAAAACTGAGAATTCACCATTTGCAAAAGATAAGTTATTTCTTAAGAAAAACATTTTCCCAACAGCTCCATGTATCTGCAAATATTGCAGAGCTAAGTCCCATGCAGACATAAGGAGCATATTCAGAGTGGAACTTACTTGTTGATTCTGTTGTTGTGGACTCCTCCTCCCTCTCATTTCACAACTCCTCCAGCACACAGCCCTGCCTCTCGTCAAGGGTCTCTCCCTATTGTCACTGCCCCTTCCCCAGGCTGCAAGTTCCGCTCTATATTCCCACTGTGATTCGTTCTTAAGTAGGAGTCAACTCATTCTTTAGAAAGTGTCAGATGATAAAATAAATCTAGAAGTCTTACCTTAAAACTTATGCAATTAAAAGAGGGGTTTTTACTTACCTAAACTTGAAACTGCCTATCTCATGCAGAGAGGGAGGGTGCCTTCACTAAACCCCCCCAGGTCCCCACAGCAGTGTCAGAGTCCCAGCCTTCTGCAAGTCCTGGCCTTTCTCTTCATTTGCATTCTGTCTCTTGAGTTTAGAGCTGTATGAAATAGTAGCTCCACTAGTGTGTGGGTTTATCTGTTAATGCGGGCTTTTCATTAGGAGACTAAGATGTTCAACTATACCACTTGTTAACCTTGCAAAGTGTAAGGATAATTATTGGTCATGATTTTATGAGAACTCATAGATCACTGAAGAGGCTTTTCATTATATATACCATGTTTGACATTAATGCGGGCAAACCAAAGTTTATGTACATTTTCCTTAGTAATGTATTTGAGCTTGTGCTATAAAAACCATCCATTTATTAAATTAACAGTTAAAGAAATATGACCCTTTCTTTTCTCCAATAATGTAGATCATCTGTATTCATTACACCAAGTAAAAATTCTCAGCATTGTGTAACATGTCTTATTCTATATATTGTAAATGTAAGTTCTGCACATTATTAGATTTTTCAAATAATTTTAAATGTATTGCTTGTCCCTTAAGTGTACTAAAATACATTCTCCAACTTCCAGGTGGCAAAAAATAAATGACTGAATTTTAATTTGCCATTGTGGTATTATTATTTAGCTATCAAAAATATCAGGTGTCTACTCAATATCAATTCAACACATCATTTCTAAGATATAGTTTTATCGTTCATCCCAAGAAAACTACACACAGAATATGTTCCTAAAATGAACTAAACTATTTAGTTCCCACATTCAAATATAGTTTGGGCAAGATATAAATGGAACATATCTGACAACATATTATGAATTGTCAAAAATCATCATCCAAAATAAAACAGACCCATATAAAATATCAACAATAGTTTGCACCTGAAATAAAACTTTAAAGAGATAATTATAAGGGAAGTCAGCCTACCTAATTATACTTATTTTAATAACAAAATATACATAGAAAGTTTCATTATAATTATATACCTAAGCTGATATGCTATATAGCCCTTAAACTTCTTTGAAATATACACAATAGAAATCAAATTCCTTTTCCAGCAAAAGAATAATCACTTTATTCAATTAATTTAAAGCCTTTTTCTTTGAATGTGAAGGAGAAAAAGATTAGCTTGTTATCCCAGTTTCTTTCTACCCTACTTGTGGGTGGAGGAGATGAAACCTGAAGATTTACTTAGCCACTAGCTGAGCCAGCCGTAGAAGCACCTGGGATGGGACATGATCCAGTGCAGGGCAGGAAAGTCTCAGCAGCCTTCAGCCTTGCGTCAGTCTGACTCCTTGGCCATCTCCAGCTTTTATATCCAGACATACACAAAACAAGTTTTGAGACACTCACTGGACTTATAATTTACAACTGCAAACAAGGTCTAAGGGACAGGATACAATTCCAGTCCTCAGGAAGATCATATTTTCCGAGACAGAGAATACCTATGACTACTTTAAATTAGAATTAACAGTGGTGGAGGCTGGTGGGGGGGGGCGTGGGAATCAAACAGGGTAAGAGACATATCATGTGATTCTGACAGTTTTAGGAGGCTTTACATCAACATTTCCAATCTGACAGCTTCCTTTTCTTTCAATATGCAGTTTGCTTAAATGTGTTAATGCAACTTAGTTGGGGAGGGAGAACAGATGGAAAGGGACCTGTATGAACCATGTAAGTACCGTACAAAACTTCATGCTAGTTTGATGATCTTTAAGGCCACTTGACACAATATTCCCTAAAGGTATGTTTATTTGCACATATCCAGTCCCTTCAATTAAAAAAATACATAAGAAAATTTTGTTTATATCCATATAAACCCAAAACTTAAGCAAACAATAGGTACTTACTATGTGCTGGCACTCAGCTAGATATTTCCATATGAATTTGTTTTACAAGATCCTTTAGAAATTCTTGGTTTAGAGTTATATTAGATCTTCAGGTATGCACAAAACTATCACCTGCCTTAGAGAGACAGAATGTCCAGATGCTATTTTCAGGAATGTGGGGAGTTACTGCCTCCTTGGACTAAGAGAATAAAAAGGGATATACAAAGAAAAGACCCTGAAAACAAAGCTTTGAGAAGGACCAGAAGCCCTAGTAATAGAAGAAGAATAAATAAGGGATAATCATGATGTGATCTGGGAAGATATGAGCTAGAGATGGGTGCTTTTGAGTACACTGGCACTGCAGGAGGAGCAGTGAATCTGAGAGGATGATGTGCTGACAAGTTTCCTTGTTCACGATCTTGAGTTCTAATTAATTGCTTAAACTCATCTATCAGGAAACATACAGAACAGGGAGAACTACAAAATGCTCTAGCTCCAAAACAAATAAATATTTTCTTCACGAGGACCTTAATAAGTCACAAGTCCAACAATCAAACAATTACTCTCTACTTTACTTTCCTTTGGATAACTTACTTCTTGGTAATAAGAATAAGTAATATTTCTCTTCAGTGATACGATTCTTAAAACCCTTCATTGTTACAGTTAATGAATTAAGCACTTGGTAGCAAAACCTGTGAACTTCTTTAGCAATAGAAAGATCTATTTTTGCATTTTTCATGACATGGATGCACAGGCTCAAAACTCATGACACCCCAAAGCTCTTGTTTTTGACCTTTTAAAAATCATATAACTTCTGCACCTTCTCGAAGCATCGTCCATCACACTGAACAGCATCCCTCCCCTCCTGCTCCACATTCAGTCTGTAATCAAGACTTTTAATCTTTTAAATTATACTTGATTCCATCTCTCTCTACCCCAAAGCCATCATCTCCAATATGTGCTACTACCAAAGCCATCTAAAGGATCTGCCAACATTTTCATCTACTCTATTTCCCTCTAACCTGTTCTCTGTGATTTTGCCAGAGCGTTCCTTTAAAAATGTAAATCTACTCATGCCACATCCCAGTTTAAAACACTTTCAAAGTTTATCACTGTTCTAGGATAAAACAGTACAGTCCCCAATCAGTGCAATGGTCATCATGCTTGGCTGTACATTGATTCTCTCAGAAAGCTTTAAAAACAAAAAACAAAGCCTGATTCCTGGGCCCCACCCTCAGAGACTATAACGTAATCGGTCTGGGATGGGGCTGCACAGCCAGACGTGTAGAGTTCCCTGAGAGCTTTCCCACCCCCGGGGCTGGGAACCAGACCGCTAGAGCTGCATCACGTGGCCTTTAGGCACTTGCAGTTGGCTGGTCTGAACACAGCCATGTTGAGACTGTAAAATACACACTGCATTTTAAAGACTTGTTATGAAAGAGCTTGGTATCTCAATAGCTTTTAATATTGATTACATATGGAAGTATTTTGAAATATTGGGTTAAATAAAATATGAAGATTAACTTTTTAATGTGGCTAATTATTGGAATTTCTAAATTACCTACGTGGCTCACATCAGACACCATTACTGCAAAGCCTTATCCAGCACCACACCCCTCTCTTCTCTTCCTGCTTCCTCTTAGTTTCTGATACTCAGTTTTTTCTTTCCCATCATAAGATCTTTGTGCACTCTCTGCCTGGGCTGCATTCCTTCCCTTTTTTTTTCTAGTTAACTCTACATGGTCCTTCAGAGCCCATCTGAAGAGGTAATAGGCCACATTTCCCCTCAATGGGCAGCACTGGCTCTCTCTCTCTCTTTCTCTTACACACACGCACACACTTCTGAGACTACATAATGTCTATTTTCCCCATTAGTAAGCTCTGTGAATACAGAAGTTGATATCTGCTTTTGCATGATGACTGGGATTAATGTATCTGCTGAACAAATGATCTAATACCAGAATCAAAAGTATAGAAACTATTATATTAGAAATATTGAACTTATAAAAAAATTTGTCCATGAACCAGAGGCTTTTATAAAAATTATAAAAATATAATTTTTAATATGTAAAATTAACTCTGGACTGGGACACACACATATACACATGCATACATACATACACATATACATATATACTTTTCCAATTCTTCCCACAGTGATACCCTGAGAATGTAAGCTAATTTTATATTTATTTATATATACACACATATATATATGCACATATTTATGGCATATATACCATATACCTCTATGTGTATTTGTATCCTTAATGCTATTTTTCATATTTTAATATTTTCTTGCTAAAATATGAACATGGGGATATCTGCTTTTAGCATGGCAATAGGAACTATATTATTGATGAAGATGCTAAATAAAAACACTACCTTTTATATGGACAGAAGGAAATATTTCAAAGAATGCTGCCTGATTCTTCAGAAAGTCTGTAACCATTTAAGAGTAGAAAGCACATAGTTCTTCAACACTTTAATAATGTGAACCATTGTTTGACTTTGTAGTTTACTACTAAATATATATGCCAATAATTAATGTCAATGTTTCAACAATAACAATATAAAGGAAAATATACCACAGTGCTATCTTTGCACTTTTATGAGAGATGCTACATCATGGAAGAATTATTGTGGTTAATATTTTTATTTATTTGTTAATTCATAAAATCTGATATAATCTGGTGGAGAAAGGGTATTTTAAAACATCCCATTTTAGTATAGTTTGAAGAGGTAATGATGATAATTCACTACAAAGAGAGGCAGCAAGAGCTAATATGACCCTCACCCCACAGCCTTACTCTACAAACCTACCTGAGGAGTCCCAATCACCTCATCAATTTACTGGAACCTTCTCACTGCAAAGTGAGTCTCCCTGAGGGAGGCCAATGAGGTATAAGGCTTCTTTCTTTCGGACTCATCCATCTGGGAAGATCTAAGTTTTCCTGTTCTAAGAGTGTGTAATACAACTCCCAAGAGAGTCATCAAGTATCACACTAAAGCATGTAGTTATTGACCTAGTTGGAGAAATACTTTGTCCTGCGTAATCGCAAATAACTGAATTCAAATTTCCTTTTGAAAACTAACTTTTTAACATTCTTCATTTAACCTGATTCACCTACATATGATGATTTAAAACAGAGGGCAATGAACTTTTTCCATAAAGAGCCAGATAGCAAATATTTTAAGCTTGGAGGGCCTTATAGTCTCTGTTGCAAATATTCATCTCTGTCATTGTGGGATGCAAACAGCAACAGACAATACATAAATGAAAGAGTGTCACTATGTCCCAATATAACTTCACTACAAAATAGGTAATGGGCCAGATTTGGCCTGTGGGCTGCTTGTGATCAACCTCTGATTTAGCTGCTTGTGACCAACCCCTGATTTAGATAAAGAAAAGCAAATGGCTCTAAAAAATTAAATATGGACTCATAAAAAGGAAACTGTGCAAACAATTTCCTAGTTGAAATTTTTGAAAGTATTGTAGTACTTTGATTCTTAGAGGTCGATTTTTTTTCTTTTATAATTGAACGTAGTCTTGCAGTTTACACGGTTGCGTTATGTTAACCTGATGACTTCTAAGAACACTGCAAGGTAGCTTTACTGTTTCCCACTTAGCAATTGAGGAATTGAGGTCAGCTATATGAAAATATTTTCTGAAGGTCATAGAGGTATAAAAAGTAGAGCTGGAAGTAAAACACAGTTCTAACTTAGCTTAGCTTAGCTTAGTTTAATGAGTGTGTGTGTGTGTGTGTGTATTTCCCTGTAAGTCCATATAAATTTTAAATTGTAATTATATTTCTATGTTAAAGTCATAGTACTTCTTAAATAAGATATTAGAAACATATGTGTAATATATTTTCTAAATCATGAAATTAAAGTTATATTTCATCAGAAATAAAGCCAATTATAATTAGCTATTAATTTTATAGTGTATTTTTATTTAGAGGAACAGATCCAGATATGATAAGCAAGCTTTGGTGTTAAGCAGGCTATAAGTAAAGTAAGTTAGTTTATAAGTAAAAACCTTCAATACTGGAAAATAATGTGACCAAATTATTTTATTCTGATCTATAATACTGTTTGTTTCAAATAATTTGTCAAGTGTTCATTGATTTTTTTTTTCATATGTTTAAATCTAGTGTTTCAAAGACTTTAGGTTCCTTGAAAGAGAAGAGAGGCTATCCTGTTTTTATATTTTCCATAAAATAGCCCCAAACATGGCAGGTAATGGATGCACCATAGTCCTTTGATAAATGAAAATGATGAATTCAGAAAATGGATACTTATTAGTTTGCCATTGTATTATTTGCCATTTGTATAATAAGTACAAATATATGTTTTTAAACTAACATAACTGTTTCTTACATTTGCTTAACTATTCCATGATGGAAACAGGCACCTAAAAGTAACATACTTTTGTAAAATGTTCCTGAAATTATTTTTCTTATAAACTGTATCAGATATAATACATGATTAGTTGAATCTAAATATATATCTTTGCACAGAAAATAGATCAGATTTTTTAGACATTTAAATAATAGCAAAACATAATAATTTGCAGGAGTAGCATGCCTCTGGAAACACATGAGAGTTCAAATAGAATCTGTTCTATCTTTCTACAGAGTACAGATGTTAAAAATAGTATGGGCTTAGACTGGACCACAGTTTTGTGAAATTGCTATCACTTCACTGGAAAATGGAGAAAATGAAATCTGTCTGTTGTGGGGGACCTGCTGTAGATAATGGATTAACATTCACCATCGCTTTGGTGCTATTATAGCACAGACCTTTTACAGTTGTTAAACATAATACTAATATTAAGTATAATCTAAATATAAGACACCTCATTGTACTTGTATTACTGTATGTAAATATAAATAAAGTTACCACAAATTGGTGAACAATTAATGAGATTCACTGCAGGGATATTTCATCACTGAATGTTGTTTTCCTGCCAACAGAGACATGATGTATTTAATTCTAAATGACACCACCTGCTCCCACCTCTAAGTGAAATGAAAAAGCTGCCAAAGGGCATGTTGGGAATTAACTTTCAGGCTTCCTTTTAATCAGGCATTTCTCTATTATACTGAAAGCCAAAAACATAACATAATGAAAAATAACACAGCTTTGTCAGTCAATAGTTGGAATATGGAGTGCTCATCAAATAAAAGAAACAGGATATCTAGCATGATATTTCACAATAGTATTCTTTTTCTGCTGTGAAATCACTTTTCTACTCAAAAGCAGAAAAAAGAAACAAGATGTATAGTAAAACACAATGTTACTTGACATGGCCCCATTAGGAAGTGACTGCTAAGAGAGGAAAGTGGAGTGAATGTTTTCATTTGTCATAGTTACCATGATAAAGATAACTGTGAACTTACAAAGCATCTTTTATCTGAAGATTTGAAAGTGCTTCCCTAACATTAATTCATAGTGTATCAATACACCCCCAGTGAAGTATCAGTGTGTTAGCATGTACATTTTCCTACCAGGCAAGGCAAGTTAGAATGTGGACAGGGACTTTTCTAAGAACCTTGCAGTACCCTCCTTACAGCTTTTCTCTCTTGATTTGTCAGACCTCTCTCCTGAGCAACAGCACTGCTATTCTGTGGGGATGCTGGAGGGTCGGGGAGGGCATACACACTTGATACTGATTTTTTATCTGTGAAAAGAGGGTTCGTTTTCAGAAATTATCAAGTTGTTAAGGATGAACTTAGTACTAGGCAATATAAAATCTGCCAAATTGTTTCCCCTTAAAGTCCTGCTTTCATTCACAGAAGTCTCAACATGATAGCCTAATTTAAAGAGTGATGTCAATACCACATTTGAACTGCTTAAGTTTGTAAAATAATTTTGAAAGGTGTCAAGCCAAAATGAAATGACTCATATAGAGATATGAGCTAATGCTCTTCCATTCATTCAGCAATCATCCACTCACTCAAAACATTTTCCTAAATGTTTCCTAAATGAACAAGAGGGTCAATATCCTTGCCTTCGTGGAGCTTATATTCTGATGGGAAGATAGGAAATACATTGATCTAATGGCAGATGCCATGAAGACTACAGCAGGTTAGGAGAATGGAGTAGGAGCTTTTACATAGCAGTTAGGAGAGGGGTAGGAGCTTTTACATAGCGGTTATAGCAGTGTGTTCTGAGGTGGGGGACATCTGACAGGAATCTGCACGAGGTGAGGAAGGGAGCCAAGCACACAGTGGTTACAAGCATGCCTTCCCCTCTGGCCTGCTTGTGGATTTTGCTCCTAAAGGTGTTCCCTCACCATCATTATTTATTCCATCTTCTACTTTTCTCCCCCACTAGCATACAAATATGCTTTAACATGTTCCATTCTAAAAATAAATAAATAAGCAAATAAGCAATATTTAGTTATTTTTGACTGGGCATCTCCCCCTAAAAACTATCCTACTCCATTCATCTATTTCCCTTTACAGCCAAGGTCCTCAAAAAAGATGTCTTTTTCGCCTCCCATATGTTCTTGAACCCACACTGAGTTGGTTTTGAGGTCCATCACTCAAGGAACTAGCTCTTAGGAGTCATCAGTAGCCTTCATGTTGCCAAAGTCAGTTCTCAGTCTGCATCTTGCAAGAACGCTTGACACAGAGGATTCTTGAAATACTTACTTCTCTTGGTTCTAGCACATCATGCTCCTAGCAGTACTGGCTCCCCATCTGTCTTTTTGGCTGCTTTCTTCTCATCTTCGTCATGTGGGACACTGAAGTGCTTCAGGCTCAGTCCTTAGAACTTACCTCCCTCTACACTCATCTGCCTCATCCAGGCCATGCTCTGAAATAGATGGATAACTTCCAAATGTATCTGCAGCACAGATGTTGTCCAGATTCAGATATCCAACTGCTGACATGACATCTCCACTTAGCTGTCTAATAAATGTCACAAATAAAATGACTCAAATCTAATTCTTAATTCTGCCCCCCCAAAATACATAGCTGCTACTCCACAGTAGCCCCACTGTGACAGACTGGGTATTTGAAAGATGACTGCTACAATCTCATCCATTCCACCTGCTCTTCTTGCAGTGTGACCTTGACAGGCCTTCCATTGAGTCTGTCTTCTCTCCCTTTAATCTGGGACTTTGTGTACCTTTGTGACTGCCTTGTCCAATAGAGCATGGGGGAAGTGATACTACGTGATTTTTAAGACTAGATAATGAAAACTCCATGCACTTCCTTGGAACCCAGCTGATGTGCTATATGACAGCCCAAATTGGCCTAAATGTGGAAACTATCTGGAAGGGTCATGTGTAGGTGTTCCAGCTAACAACAAACCTGAGGTCCTAACCAAAAGCTAGCATCAACTGCTAGACATGTGAATTAAGGCACTTCCAGATAATTCCAGTTCCCTACTACTGAGTCAACCCAAGGCCTTTGAATCTTCCCAGCTGAGGTCTAGATACTGTGGAACAGAAACAAGGGTTCCCTGCTGGGCCCTGTTTGAATTCCTAACCCACTGAAACTGTGAGAAAAATAATATGGATAATTTATGCCACTAAATTTATTATAACCATGGTAACTAGAATGGATTTACCAGATGCTCAAACTAAAACCCAGGAGATAACCTTTAACTTCTTCCTGTCATACCCACATTCAATATCTCAGCACACCCTAAAAAATCTAGCTCTCATTCAAATACGTCCCGGGTCTATGGCACCGCACCACTCTCTCATCTGGACTTCTGCAGCAGCCTCCTACTAGTCACGCTGGCTCTGCCCATCCTCTCTTACTGTCCACTCACTGTACAAGAGGAAGAATATTCTTCTAAAACTAAGATCACGGCACTTCAATGCTCAAAACCCTCCAAAGGCTTTCTTTGTGACACAGCTTAAAAGCTCAGGTCCTTCATGGCCCCCAAGGACCTTCATGATCTAGCCTCTACTACTTTGAAACCCTTATTTACTGACCCTTATTCCTGCCTTGCTTGCTACTTTCTAGATACACTGGCCTCCTTGCTCTTCCTTAAATATACCTGGCACACTCATGCCTCAGGATCTTTGTATGTGCAGTTCTCTCTGTATGGAATATGCTTCCTCCAAATAGCCATGTGGCCCTTGCTCATTTCCTCCAGGTCTTTGAAGAGACACTCTGTGAGAGAGGTCTTTTCCAAACAGTTTACATAAAATAGCATGCCTTACATTCATCACTCTCTTTGCTTCTTATCCTACAGGTTTATTATCACTTGAATTACTATACACATTTGGTTTTTTGCTTATTGTCTCTATCTCCTGTAAGATGAAAGCTTTGTGAGGACAAAAGTTTTTATCTTCTTGTAATCTCTAGTCCCAGGGCTAGAGTAAGCCCTACTGATAGCAGAAACTCAATAAATACTGCTTATTGTTAAAGAAAATTCCACATAGAGGGAATATCGAGTGCAAAGACCCTGAAATAGGAACTAGCTTGACATATTTGAATAGCAGTGCAACCAGGACAGAGTTTATATGGGGCAGAGGAAGTCAAAGGCTAGATCATGCAGGTCCTTACAGGCTAAGGCAAAGACTAATAGGAAGAAATGGAAGAGCAGTAATGTGATCTGATTGCCATTTTAAAAGTATAATTCTCAATTTCTGTGGAAAATAGCCTATCTGAAAAGCAAGGGGAAAACTGTTAGGAAAACTTCTTCCAAGACTTTTACAGTAATTCAGACAAGCAAGAGACGACGGTGCCTTGAAATGCAATGGTAACAACAGGCTGCTCCAAGGTGGCAAGACAAAGGATGGATTTTGAAAGCAGAGCTAAACAGACTTGATAGTTTGAATATAAGATAATGCACACAATCAAGGATGACCCTAGATGTTTGGCCTTAGCAAATGGTTAGACAATGGCACTGTTTTATCGGTAGTTTCACTTTAACCACGGGCTCTCCTTTCATATGATGAATTCAGAGTCAGCAAGCAAGTCCCAAGGCAATGTTCAACTGTCCCATAGTTCAGAAAAATGAAGTTCTGAGAACCACTGGTTCTCAGGGAGACCTGGTCACACACCTAAACCTGAACAAAAATATGCCAAGAGATTAACAGTGACACCCTCATATAATGGATAGCCCTGTGTGCCACTGTCTTGGAAAAGCACCCCTGACACCTGCATGTACAGATGGCCTAAGTGGACACCTTGAAGACTTACAGACTTGGTATCCGACAGGCAAGCCATTAAGAAAATTCCACAGACATGGACTTCTGCCCATAGAGACAGAGCTCTTCAGAATATTTATAGATACTACAGGAAAAAAAAAATATCACTCATATAAAGAATCAACTACTTATATGTTTTCTCCCAACATGTACATAAAATAAAACAAATAGGTAGAACAGGTGTTGACTAGGGCTAAGAAGGAATGTAAAGTAGTAAAACATGATAAGATGCACAGCTCTGTTGGTAGCAGCCATTAAAGTGGGCTCCACTGACCTGGTGTTATCGGAGCAGGAAAGCTAAACACACCCGCACATCTCATCTTGTCAATAAGGTAATAACTTTTTAACATACTTGTCATTTAGTTTCCTTAAAATATTTTGGCAGTGATTTTTCTTCCTCTCACCTCCAGAAGTAGAAATGAAAACTAGTATTGCACTATCTTTAATGACAATTATTCTGATACATATATTTTAAAATATTGGTCTTCTGGACTGTCTTTGTCTTGCCTATTGTTGAGGTTTACAGTGGGCAAAAAATAAAATGATTTTGTTCTACATTTGGAACCAACAAAGAGATGAAAAAATAAGAAGGTCAAAATGTCAGCTTATTACTGATAAAGCTGATCAAAGAATGTGGCTTAGAGGTGCAGCCACAGTGAGCTCTCTAATGCCTTCTAATGCCCCTGAGGTGGATGGTGGCCAGCAGTGCTGGACAATCGCCAGCCACTCTCTCAGGGGAGACTCTGCTCACGGAGGAACAGAGGATGTCTGCCTTGTAGAGAGGAGCCAAAAGGAGTGACTTTTTTTCTAGAATACAACCATTTCCATCTGCCAAACTCTGCTGTGAAAAGAAGCCACTCCTCCAGCCCTGGAAGGAACAAATGATGAGGTGGAGAGAAGCAGACATCTTCCCCACAGGCTTCTCCCTCCTGGAGACTGGAGTAGAAGTCACCTCCCTCTATGAAAACATGAGGAGTTAGAAATAAATGTTCTTCCATCTTACCCTCCAAAGTTGGACAAGGGAACTAAACTTTATCTTCAGTTGTGGATCTGAATGATCACTAACCATCTATATATACTTCCTCTTTTCATTATCCCTTACATACATGAATGAAGCAGTGGTGGCTATTAGGTATAAAGACAGAGGGGTTTGAAACCTACTCCTTCCACTTCTAGCTTATGGAACTTAGCAAATAACTCAGCTTCCTAGTATCCAATTTTATTTTTACCTGAAAAGTGACTATACCTTCTCCTAGGGTTTTGTTAGAATTAAGTGGGAATAAGGGTGAAGGGTTTGGCACACAAGAACTGAATTAATGCCATTTTCTTCCCTTCCCTAAGTCTGATTCAGGACTAGTACAGGGATTAAAATTTGTACTGAATCAAGTAACACAACTTTATTCAATGCCCTGCCACTTGGTTGATCTCAATAGTCTCTGGGACTAAACCTCAGGCTTCTATGGTCTGTGTCCACTGCTGTTGAAAGATTCCTTTCTAAAAAAAAAAATACATCTTTCATTGTTCTCACCAGTGCTTAAATTCTACCATCAGATATTTTTTTCTTTCTTTTTACTTTAAGGTAAGACATTTAGGGCACAGATCTTAAAAAAAAAACCCCACCACAAACATCCCCAGTGTCCTGGGGACTTGACCATATTGCATGACCACTGCCGTGCTTACCTTGGGACAAAGTACTTTCCAGCTAGTAGTAGGGCATGAGGAAAGCATAGAATGTTTCAATTAAAAGATAAGATCCTATAGAATCACATATATTAATAGTTATAGAGATCTTCATAGTTTCAACCCCTTAAATTAAAAAAATACATGTATTTATATGTATAAATATATTAAAATATATAAATATATATGTGTGTGTACATACATATAAAATATAACAGATAACCAAGATAAAGAAAGGTTAAACGGCTTGAAGTTGCCCAGTTAGTGAAAGCATCTGGTCTGGCATTCTGACTTCTGGCTCAGGTTCAGACACTTGGGGAGGAACTTCTTTCCTCTGGTTCAGACACTTGGGGAGGAACACGGAGGACAGGTACAGTGGGGACTCAAGACAACAAGGAGTGACAAGACGACAAGTACTTTGAGAACAGAGAGAATGAGATAAGGGATGAATGCAGAAAGTGGCCAGAACATTCTGGGAACAAACATTGCTAACGCCGTGATGGGATTCCAAATAAAATTTGCTTGATGATACACTGTGTTCCTGAGTCTGCTGCTTGCTCCTGAGCCCTGCTTCCTGTCCTGATCCCGGAAGGGAGCTAACAGTTTCCCTGGTTGTTGACTCAGCATTTGTCACATGATTCCATATTCTCCTACTTAGTGAAGATTAAAAATCTAAAGCAAGCACACACGATTCATAAAAATCAGTATGCTTTCATGGTTTAAATTTGAGATATGAACCGAGTGGGCCAGAAATGGGCACGGGACTTCCTTTCCTATGTCAGTAACGATGAACGCTGTCATCAAATTCTCTCTTGAGGTCAGGACAGCGGCTGACAGTGCTTTTGACTTAACAGCCCTGACAACCACCTCAGGCATAAGCAGAGAAGCCAGAGAGAAACATCTGCTGAACCAGAAAAACAGAGACACGTCAAATCTGTGACCAATGCAACCACTCTGGGATTCAAGTCTACATCCTGCTTTCTAGCTGCAGAGCTGATGCCCTGTGCATTAAATCAGGAATCACACAGAGACTAGCCATGAATCTGGGAATTCAGTAGGAATCAATCAATATTCAAGACGCAGCTACTAAACCCCAGGTTCTGGGATACAGAGAATTGGGACCTTAGTTACCTTCCAGAACATCACTCTAAAGCAGCACTTAGCCTTGCAATGAGTCAGAGGTGGACATGGAATTCAATCGATGCATCCCCTTGAAGCTGAGACACAGAAAAGAAACAGAATTCCAGACTCCTGGCTCCTGGCTCAGGGCTGTTTCCAGTGCACCAGCTCAAAATGAAAGCATACTATATTTGACCATCTTTTCTTCTCTTCAGGGTTCAAAAATCTTTGTTTCAGACTTTTAGAAGGATATTTTTTCTTAACCAAAACTTTCTAATTGAATATAATTGAACCATATTCTCATCCTATGACAGCTTAAAACACAATCTCAAATTAAGAGATTTCTCCCAAATACTAAAAATATACACTGTATAAAACAGTTTTATACACTGTATAAAATACACTGTAACCCCCAGCTCCAGTTACCTCATAAGCAAGCCCTGCAAAAATCACAGTTAAAAAAAAGGGAGGGGGAGCGACTTTCTTCTTTCGAAATTTCATTAACTAAAATGAGCTATTTACAGGAAGTTACCTGAGACCTCGAGAAAAAATGGCATACATAATAGAGATAAATGCTTTAACCCACATTAGCTACTCTCTCATTGAGGACTGGGAGCTTAGCAAGTAGTTAATTCACTACAAGTCCCTCCAGAGAAAAACGTCCCCGGTAGTGTCTCATTTTCCTCATAAGTGAACAACTCCTACATAAGTACTAAATGCAGGAATCTAGAGGGCTTTACTTCGCAATTTAAAAGATAAAGAGCGAAGTTATCTTTCATAATAAGAATAAACTTTGTCTTTGCTTCTGTCTCAACACATACAAAAAAAGTTTGCTATGAAACTTAAATTATCATTACCTGTTTCAACAAAATGAAATATCTGAGTGGAAAAAAACAAACAATCCTCTAAATGAAACACCTCACCTAATTTGAAACTGCACCAAAATCACATGATATGCCTTATGTGAAACACCAGAAGCAGCTTGAGGGGGAAGCAATGTTTTAAGAAACAGCTTTTATATAAGAATAAAACGTTAATGAAAAAAATGTTTGGAGTTTTAGAGTGAATTAAAATATATTTTTCATATCATCTTTCCTTGTCCTTGATATAATTAATTCAGACAGGTAAAATTAATCTTATTTTGAAACATTCAAATAAATTAAGCCTGAAAAATAATTAACAAAAGAGGCAATCAGTTAGACAACACATTACACATTTCTAATGTGCCAGAGAAAGCTTATGCTCTAAGTGTAAGCATAAGAGGTACATGTGTTAAGAATACCTGCCTTTCTACACACCTATGTTGCACATCAGGAACTAACTTATTTATTGGTTACTACTATAAGGAAGACACAGTGCTAGGCCCTCTGGCAAAGTCAAGTTGCAAGATAATCTCCGACCTCCTAGCAGTTGAAATCTACTACCAGAACTAAAACACATACATGAACAATTTGCTGCATGACTGTATAAAGTGTCATGTCTGCATCAAGAAATGCCAAGTCACCTAACATAGGTTTTGAAATTCCTTCACATGTCTATGGAAAATTAAATGATGAGGAAGGCAGATTTAAAGAATACCTACCATACTTGAGATTAACAGAAAGGCAAAGAATGGCTATTTAAAGCAAAAGAAATAGCAAAGCAAGATAGGTATGCTTTGCAATTAATCTCAAAGTCGTAAGAACCCTTTGGAGGTCACAGAGTTGATGCCTAGCTTTTTTTAAACAAAACAAAATGCTTCTTGTGATTCTAATCACACCAAGACAAAATTACAGAAAAAAATGCATAGATATTTTAAAGTTCAGGTGTTATAATTAAACAGGTAAAATTCATGTTATTTTGAAACACTCAAATAAATGAAGAATGAAAAGTAATTAAGAAGAGGCAATCAGAGAACATACATTTGCTGAGCTACTCTGTGCTTGGCATTATAGAAGATCAAAGAAGAATCAGAGTGCAAGCTCCTTGAAGGTAGCGAATACATCTCATTCAAATTCTGTCCACAGTGCCCCATGCATTCTATGGCTCAAAGGAGATAATCAATAATTTTATGAAATAAACTTAGAGGAATGCATGATTTAAAATGAATTAATGAATGAATGACAGACTCCCTAACTTTTGGCATTTATGTTAGTTAACTTGTTTTCAACCTGCTCCTAGAAAAAGATTGTACCAATTTGCAGTAGGAAAGCTAAGGAAAAAAAATTGAAACCAAATGCAAGAAGGGGGAAAAACATTAAGAGCTGCAGAAAGACGGTTATGTCAGCTAAACATTGCATCTATTTCTGAAGTTCTGAAGTCAAGAAAAAAGAGGAAACAATTTTTCAGTTCTTATTGTCTGATTAAAGAAAACATCAGTCGTAAGAGAGACATTTTCTTGGAACTGTATTATAATAGAAGTTTTTCTTGTGGAAACTTACATATAAGGAATTTATATTTGAGGAACTCTGGATGACTTAATGGGCACCAATGTCAATCAATAGTCTCTTGCAGAAGATGCAGAAAAGCTTTTCCGATGGTCCTTTGTTTTAACTGACTTCTGATTTTAAAAAACTAAAATAATGTAAATTGGAACTTAATTGGCAGTTAAGCTTGTTGCTTTCTGGTGATTTTTTTTAAACTTATGATTAATAAATATTTTATTTTATATTTATTAAATATTTTAATAAATTTAATTTAATAAATTTAATAAATATTTAATAAATAAATATTTTAATAGTTTGGGAAAAATATTGAGGAATAAGTGATATGTACCACCAATCCCAAATGCCAGTTGTCTCCCTGTGATGCTATTGGCAGGACCTGGAGATGAGTCAAGTCAAGGTTGAGGTCTTTGTAAACAATGCTCAGAGTATAGACTCCTGTGTTTGCTAATGGGATGCTCACCACATGTATGTTTAAAGCTTAGAATTAGGAAAACAGGGCCTCAACTGTAAAACCAATTTAGATTGTAAATTTTTTTTAAAGTAAGTTAAAAATTATCTTCTATTTTTTTATATCAATGAACTTGTTTTTGGAAGCACTCCTTATAAGGTATGGATTACTACCCATTTTAAGTTATCTACATAACTGCCCAAATACTTTAGCAAAGAGGGACATACTAGAATCATATTTATCCAAGGAACTAGAGTATATAGTTTCTAGAAGAAAGGATTAAAGGTGACAATTTACCATTTTTCTTTACCACCAGTCGTTTTACTTCTCCAAATTAAAGACAGAAAATATTCAGTAACAGCATCTACAGGCAGTCAAGACACTATATGCCAAAGAGATGGGTGATGCACTGCCAATATTATTGGCTTTGTATCAATTACCAATTCCACTGACTGAATCTTTGCTTCAATTTATCCAAGAGTCTCTAACATAACCAGCTTAACATTGATGTACACCAGTACAACTCCATTATAAGTCTTCCCATGACAATGAGGGTAGATTATGGAATCCATTTCCATAAAAGTTCCCTGAAGTTGTGCTATAAATTATTTTAGCAAAAAGTTGACCTTAAAGATTTGCTAAAATATAAAATACATAATATTTAAAATATTTATTAATCATTTCTTTTTTAGTGTAAGGTCATATCTTCCTAAATAGACTTCCTACACTCAAAAGAGGAATCTGATTGCTCTTTTCTGGCCCCTGCTTTCTTATCACTTCCAAGTTTTTCTAGCTTGTAGCCCTATGCTCCACAAATGAAGCACCTAATAGAGAAGATGAGGAAAGTGAGGAAGTATCAAACTAGAAGTCTAAGGAAAACATATACAACTGGAGTATCAGAAGCAATTTCAAAACAAATATGACACTACAGAAAGTAAATAATTGAACTCCCACCCACAGATGAACAGCATGTGCATTTGATCTAAAGGTGTATCTTTTCTGTGTAAGCTAATTTTTAGAATTTTCCATGAATCTGTAGGGAATTTATGAATGATCACCTAGGGAGGTGAGAACAAAACCAGAAAACATTCAGATACATATTAAGCAACAAAAACTCATAAAGTGTCCCTGTTTGTACATACCTGCCACACCTTGAGACATTATAAAAAGAACGAACCATGGTCTCTGCCCACAAAGTTTACACTCTTGTTTCGATGAAAATATATTTATATAAGCCATTTATTTTTATAACATATTTTCCCTATTACTTTAAAAAATGTATTACGATAGCATTTTTAATCTTTGTTGCAAAGGACATCTATACATGTTCTTGGAAGCACTGACAAATCAGCATCATTTGGCTCTAACCATGTTGTCATTTTGAGAGTCATATCTGGGTATATAATAGCCAACCATAACTTCTTTGCATGGTACAGTTGGTAAGCGTATAATGCCAGTGCTGCAGGGTGAAGAAGTGGCTCCAAGATGAACCTGGTCTGCTCTACAGCCTTAAACAGCTGGCCAACCACATCACAAAGGGGGGCCACCAATCATAAGAGTGCCTTAATGGGGAAAGTGGACCAAGTATTCAGAAAACTCTAATCAAATAAAATCAAAGCTTATGGTGTACAGCCTGAAATTTAGTATTTTCATTTTTACATATTTCCATTTTAAAAGGAATTTTTGATTCCTTTTAGCTCATTGACTATGCCAGATACAGTTGAAAATGATGCCAGTTCAAGGTTTCAACTAGCTTTTTAGGTCTGCTGAAAATATAAAAATCATGCACATCCCTGACACAGCACCCACACATGTTATCTGCTATTGCCCCTTTAGGGGTGTATTGCTGTTTGCGTCTGATATCTTGTCAGATTGAGCCTTCTCATATTTTGCTTGTGTAAACTTTATTTGAACTGCCCAAATTAGAAATGAATGTATGCTCTATAGACCTTGGTCTCAAAGCTGGGTTTCCCAGCTATGTGCTTGACTGAACACTGTTTTGTTGTTGCCACTGTTCTCATGAGAACCAGCCTGGTTGACCAAGATTCTGATTAAGGATTGCGAAAAGAAAAAACCGTAACAGTAATGCCCTTTAATCAAATCCTAGAGGATGGGCAATAGAAGAATTGGCATTCTTACTAGCCAGAATTATAAAACAGAATAGGATTGTAGAATGTGAAGAAAATTTTACTCTTCATCAATCTCAGTTGTGAACCCTCTGAAACTAATAAAAAGAAGTGGGTCATGGACATTTCTTATGTTGACAAGGTCCCATTCCAGATATAAATGGAAACTACCTGGGCCTTGTACACATGCACTGTAGGACAGTTTTCCAGGTCTGTCACAACAGGATCACCAAGGCCTGGAACACTGGTTAGTAGACCCTGGGCTGGGTGACGTGCCTTGCTGTCCAGTAGTATTGCCTCGTATGGCCCTTTCTGATGACGACAGGCGGGGTGGGATAAAGGCAGTTTGGGGATCCTCTTACTTAGCACAGATGTCTCCTTCTATGTGGCAGCCAAGATCACCAAGCCTCAGGTGTGTCTCCATTAAATCCATGAAGCTCCAGGCATACCCCAACGCCCTCTTATAATATGTAATCTTTGTTGTGTTAGGAGTATACCAGAGTAAAAGCATGTTTGAACTAACTCCACACCAGTGACCTTGCCCATCTTTGAATCTAGGTAAGACTCCTTGGTCTAGCCTAGCACAAACAGAAAGTATGGTTCAGAATTAAAATTAAAAGAAGCTTACAAAATTTAAAATTATCTTTTGAACATTCATGAAAGTGGGAGACCTGAGGCTAACTTGGTGGTAACCATCACATTTAAAAAGAATTTTTATTTTAAAGACAATTTGTGTGTGCTTTGCTAGGTATAACACCACTTTTTTATTATAAACTTTCCACATTGTTAGGTGGAATGCTGTAGTTTACTTCAAATTAATAAACTAAATCATTATTTTGTAACTTTATAAATGCACTACAAAATATTTAGATTATGAAGAGCTCATTATCTTGGGGTATGATAAGCATTCAAATATTGAGAAATGTATAATAAAATTATAAGATATGGTCTTCTATTCAGGATATATATTATTAGCATGTTGTTATGGACCATAAAAACCACTAACTATACAAGATTCCTTTATTCAGCAAGTATTTATGGAACACCTGCTTTCTTTAAAGCACAGCACTAGAACATAAAGCTAAAAAGAAAGCCTGTCCCTGAGAAGTTTGTAAAGAGAATAAAATGCAAAGATACATATGAAAGGCTAGTAGAGAAATGACATGGTGACATGGGCACATTACTCAGCCCTGTGCAACAGTTCAGTACATATTTCTGGCCCAGTTACCTGTTCAAGGATAATTAAAGGTATGGCCCTTACTCTCAGGGAGTTCACAGTCTAGAAGGATAGACAAAAATGAACATTAAGAATTGTTCATTTTTAAAATGTTATGTGTTCATTTTTCAATACCACATGATGTTAAAGAAATAAACACAAGTATAGATGATAAACAATTGCTAGGAGAATGCCAAGATCAGCCCCATGGTGGTTTTATAGGGAAGGCTTTCTGAAGTAGCTGAATCTGAGCCCTGAAGGACATGACACATGGGCCTAGGACAGGTGAAGGGGCGGCATCGCAGAGGCACTGTGGGTGGTGGGAAGGAAACGGACAGAATCTCTGGGACTGGAATTCGTAGCAGGAGCTGCGGAGGGGAGGGTGAGGATCAGACAGGCAGGAGATGGGGGAGGTTAGAAGGTGGATGACACATGAGCCGCAGGGCTCAGGCATGGTCAGTTGAGCCGACCTTGAATATCAGACTGCAGAGCCTGGACTCAATTTGATGGGCCTCCGACACACACTGGGAACTGAATCATTACCATTGCAGAGTGAGGTCTCTAGAGAAGCAGACTGAAAGTTTAGTGTCCATTAGAGAGTGCCCTTGGGACCAGCATCTGGACAAGTTGGTGAAAGCAGCATAAGGCCCAGGGACAAGTCAGTTACTCCTCAAGGAGTTCTGGAACCAAAATGGCCAGGCAGCCAGGAAGAGTGTCTGATGCTGGGTCTTTATACTTCTGCTGCAGGCATTTATTGCATGTGGGCCATTCCAGCAATGGGGTGACCCAGGACCAGGCAGCTCTTGCCTCCAGAGCAATTCCTGAAGCAGCTGACAGGCTGTCCACTAGCAGCAATCCCAGCACTTGGGACAAATCATTCCTTGAAAGAGGATCTTGGGAGTTACACTTACCAGTTTCACATAACAGTATAACGCAGTGGCTCTCAAAGCACGGGCCCGGAATCGGCCACATCACATCACCGGAGGCCTGGTTAGATATACAAAATTTATGGCCCCATCTAAGACTTAATGAAATAAACTCGGAGAAGGCCCATCCGGGAATTTGCTTCCCTAGCCTTCCAGATAAATAGATACAGCCTGAAGAACTGGTAAAATAGTATTTGAAAGATGAGTAAGTAAATCAGTGAGTAAACTAAGGAAGAGTCTTATTTCCCAAACCTCTACATCTAACTTCTTAGTGGTACTGCTTTGAATCTACATGTAAACCTTCTTAAAATTAATGAAACAGGAGATACCCTCTTTGTTTCATTATCCATATACTAGTAGACTTAGAACACCCAGGATTTGGGTGGTAAAATGCACTTTACAATCATGCTGTTGGAGATTAAATATTTATTTAAATACTAGATTCTTTTTTCATATAAATTACCATTTTCAGATTTAAAAAAAATCTGGGGGCAGAGCCAAGATGGCGGCGTGAGTAGAGCAGCACAAATCTCCACCCAAAACCACATATATCTATGAAAATATAACAAAGACAACTCTTCCTAGAATAAAGACCAGAGGACACAGGACAACATCCAGACCACATCCGCACCTGAGAGAACCCAGCGCCTCATGAAGGGGGTAAGATACAAGCTCCCGCCCAGTGGGACGCGAGCACCCCTCCCCCCAGTCCCGGCTGGAGAAGAGCAGGCAGAGCGGGAGGGAGACGGAGCCCAGGACTGCTGAACACCCAGCCCCAGCCATCTGGACCAGAGCGCAGACACAGTGCGTGCGTGGGGCCCCGGATACTAGGGAAACAGGGCAGCAACACTGGCGAGCAGGTATCGGAGGCTGACGCGGGAGAACAAAAGAAAAGTGAGCAGCCAATTTTTTGTTGTTGTTGTTGTTCTTGCTGCTTTGTTTTGGTGAGCGCTTTTTGGAAGTCTTAAAGGGACAGGGACCCCAATACTAGGGAAACAGGGCAGCAAGACCAGTGAGCAGATGTCTGAGGCTGGCGCCAGAGAATAAAGAAAAACGAGCGGCTATTTTTTTTTTTTAATTTTTTTTTCTGGTTGTTTTGATTTGGCAGGTGCTTTTTGGAAGTCTTAAAGGGGCAGGGCGGGACACTTAATCCAGAGGTAGGGAATCTCGGGATCTCTGGGCACCCTAATTCCCTGGGCTGCAGGGAGCATGGAGGCCCCTTACGGAGATAAATAGCCACCCAGCCACTCCCCCTCCAACGCAACTCCACCACTTTGGAGCAGCGGCCCGAGCCAGGTCACGCCCACAGCAACAGCGGAGACAAACTCCATAGCAACTGGGCAGAAAGCAGAAGCCCTGTCTGTGCCAGCCACCCAGCACAAGCCACTAGAGGTCGCTGTTCTCCCAGGAAAGGAGGGCCACAAACCAACAAGAAGGGAAGTTCTTCCAGGCGTCATTTGTCCCAGCTCTGCAAACTATTCCTCTCACCATGAAAAGACAAAATTACAGGCAAACCAAGATAACAGAGACTCCAGAGAAGGAGACAGACCGAACCAGTCTTCCTGACAAAGAATTCAAAATAGAAATCATACACATGCTAACAGAGATGCAGAGAAATATGCAAGAGATACGGGATGAAGTCCGGAGGGAGATCACAGATGCCAGAAAGGAGATCACAGAAATGAAACAAACTCTGGAAGGGTTTATAAGCAGAATGGATAAGATGCAAGAGGCCATTGATGGAACTGAAACCAGAGAACAGGAACGCATAGAAGCTGACATAGAGAGAGATAAAAGGATCTACAGGAATGAAACAATATTAAGAGAACTGTGTGACCAATCCAAAAGGAACAACATTCATATTACAGGGGTACCAGAAGAAGAAGAGAGAGGAAAAGAGATGGAAAGTATCTTGGAAGAAATAATTGCTGAAAACTTCCCCAAACTGGGGGAGGAAATAATCGAACAGACCACGGAAATACACAGAAACCCCAACAGAAAGGATCCAAGAAGGACAACACCAAGACACATAATAATTAAAATGGCAAAGATCAAGGACAAGGAAAGAGTGTTAAAGGCAGCTAGAGAGGAAAAGGTCACCTATAAAGGAAAACCCATCAGGCTAACATCAGAATTCTCGAAAGAAACCCTACAGGCCAGAAGAGAATGGCATGATATATTTAATGCAATGAAACAGAAGGGCCTTGAACCAAGGATACTGTATCCAGCACAACTATCATTTAAATATGATGGCAGGATTAAACAATTCCCAGACAAGCAAAAGCTGAGGGAATTTGCTTCCCAGAAACCACCTCTAGAGGGCATCTTACAGGGACTGCTCTAGATGGGGGCACTCCTAGAAAGAGCACAGCACAAAACACCCAACATATGAAGAATGGAGGAGGAGGAATAAGAAGGGAGAGAAGAAAAGAATCTCTAGACAGTGTATATAGCAGCTCAATAAGCGAGCTAAGTTAGGCAGTAAGATACTAAAGAAGCTAAACTTGAACCTTTGGTAACCACGAATTTAAAGCCTGCAATGGCAATAAGTACACATCCTTCAATAGTCACACTAAATGTAAATGGACTGAATGCACCAATCAAAAGACACAGAGTAATAGAATGGATAAAAAAGCAAGACCCATCTATATGCTGCTTACAAGAAACTCACCTCAAACCCAAAGACATGTACAGACTAAAAGTCAAGGGATGGAAAAACATATTTCAGGCAAAAAAAAGCGAGAAGAAAGCAGAGGTTGCAGTACTAATATCAGACAAAATAGACTTCAAAACAAAGAAAGTAACAAGAGATAAAGAAGGACACTACATAAGATAAAGGGCTTAGTCCAACAAGAGGATATAACCATTCTAAATATATATGCACCCAACACAGGAGCACCAGCATATGTGAAACAAACACTAACAGAACTAAAGGGGGAAATAGACTGCAATGCATTCATTCTAGGAGACTTCAACACACCACTCACCCCAAAGGATAGATCCACTGGGCAGAAAATAAGTAAGGACACGGAAGCACTGAACAACACAGTAGAGCAGATGGACCTAATAGACATCTATAGAACTCTACATCCAAAAGCAACAGGAGTGCACATGGAACATTCTCCAGAATAGACCACATACTAGCCCACAAAAAGAGCCTCAGTAAAATCCAAAAGATTGAAATCCTACCAACCAACTTTTCAGACCACAAAGGTATAAAACTAGAAATAAATTCTACAAAGAAAATAAAAAGGCTCACAAACATATGGAGGCTTTACAACATGCTACTAAATAATCAATGGATCAACGAACAAATTAAAATAGAGATCAGGGAACATACAGAAACAAATGACAACAATAACACAAAGCCCCAACTTCTGTGGGACGCACCAAAAGCAGTCTTAAGAGGAAAGTATATAGCGATCCAGGCACACTTGAAGAAGCAGGAACAAACCCAAATGAATAGTCTAACATCACAATTATCTAAATTGGAAAAAGAAGAACAAATGAGGCCTAAAGTCAGCAGAAGGAGGGACATAATAAAGATCAGAGAAGAAATTAACAAAATTGAAAAGAATAAAACAATAGCAAAAATCAACGAAACCAAGAGCTGGTTCTTTGAGAAAATAAACAAAATAGATAAGCCTCTAGTCAAACTTATTAAGAGAAAAAGAGAATCAACACAAATCAACAGAATCACAAACGAGAACGGAAAAATCATGACAGACTCCACAGAAATACGAAGAATTATTAAAGACTACTATGAAAACCTATGTGCCAACAAGCTGGAAAACCTAGAAGAAATGGACAACTTCCTAGAAAAATACAACCTTCCAAGACTGACCAAGGAAGAAACACAAACATTAAACAAACCAAGTATGAGCAAAGAAATTGAAACAGTAATCAAAAAAGTACCCAAGTACAAAACACCCAGGCCGGATGGATTTACCTCAGAATTTTATCAGACACACAGAGAAGACATAATACCCATTCTACTAAAAGATTTCCATAAAATAGAAGAGGAGGGGATAATCCCAAACTCATTCTATGAAGCCAACATCACCCTAATACCAAAACCAGGCAAAGACCCCACCAAAAAAGAAAATTACAGACCAATATCCCTGATGAATGTAGATGCAAAAATACTTAATAAAATATTAGCAAACCAAATACAAAAGTATATCAAAGGATCATACACCATGACCAAGTGGGATTCATCCCAGGGATGGAAGGATGGCACAACATTCGAAAATCCATCAACATCATCCACCACATCAACAAAAAGAGAAGCAAAAACCACATGATCATCTCCATAGATGCTGAAAAAGCATTTGACAAAATTCAACATCCATTCATGATAAAAACTCTCAGCAAAATGGGAACAGAGGGCAAGTACCTCAACATAATAAAGGCCACATATCATAAACCCACAGCCAACATTATACTGAACAGCGAGAAGCTGAAAGGTTTTCCTCTGAGATCGGGCACTAGACAGGGATGCCCACTCTCTCCACTGTTATTTAACATAGTACTGGAGGTCCTAGCCACGGCAATCAGACAAAACAAAAAAATACAAGGAATCCAGATTGGTAAAGAAGAAGTTAAACTGTCCCTATTCACAGATGACATGATATTGTACATAAAAAACCCTAAAGACTCCACCCCAAAACTACTAGAACTGATATCGGAATACAGCAAAGTTGCAGGATACAAAATTAACACACAGAAATCTGTGGCTTTCCTATACACTAACAATGAACCAATAGAAAGAGAAATCAGGAAAACAATTCCACTCAGAATTGCATCAAAAAGAATAAAATACCTAGGAATAAATCTAACCAAAGAAGTGAATGACCTATACTCTGAAAACTACAAGTCACTCTTAAGAGAAATTAAAGGGGACACTAACAAATGGAAACTCATCCCATGCTCGTGGCTATGAAGAATTAATATCGTCAAAATGGCCATCCTGCCCAAAGCAATATACAGATGTGATGCAATCCCTATCAAATTACCAGCAACATTCTTCAATGAACTGGAACAAATAATTCAAAAATTCATATGGAAACACCAAAGACCCCGAATAGCCAAAGCAATCCTGAGAAAGAAGAATAAAGTGGCGGGGATCTCACTCCCCAACTTCGAGCTCTACTACAAAGCCATAGTAATCAAGACAATTTGGTACTGGTACAAGAACAGAGCCACAGACCAGTGGAACAGACTAGAGACTCCGGACATTAACCCAAACATTTATGGTCAATTAATATTTGATAAAGGAGCCATGGACATACAATGGCGAAATGACAGTCTCTTCAACAGGTGGTGCTGGCAAAACTGGACAGCTATATGTAGGAGAATGAAACTGGACCATTGTCTAACCCCATATACAAAAGTAAACTCAAAATGGATCAAAGACCTGAATGTAAGCCATGAAACCATTAAACTCTTGGAAGAAAACATAGGCACAAACCTCTTAGACATAAACATGAGTGACCTCTTCTTGAACATATCTCCCTGGGCAAGGAAAACAACAGCAAAAATGAGTAAGTGGGACTATATTAAGCTGAAAAGCTTCTGTACAGCAAAAGACACCATCAATAGAACAAGAAGGATCCCTACAGTATGGGAGAATATATTTGAAAATGACACATCCGATAAAGGTTTGACGTCCAGAATATATAAAGAGCTCACACGCCTCAACAAACAAAAAACAAATAACCCAATTAAAAAATGGGCAGAGGAACTGAACAGACAGTTCTCCAAAAAAGAAATACAGATGGCCAACAGACACATGAAAAGATGCTCCACATCACTAATTATCAGAGAAATGTAAATTAAAACTACAATGAGGTATCACCTCACACCAGTAAGGATGGTTGCCATCCAAAATACAAAAAACAACAAATGTTGGCGAGGCTGTGGAGGAAGGGGAACCCTCCTACACTGCTGGTGGGAATGTAAACTAGTTCAACAATTGTAGAAAGCAGTATGGAGGTTCATCAAAATGCTCAAAACAGACCCAGGAATTCCATTTGACCCAGGAATAGCACTCCTAGGAATTTACCCTAAGAACGCAGCAATCAAGTTTGAGAAAGACCAATGCACCCCTATGTTTATCGCAGCACTATTTACAATAGCCAAGAATTGTAAACGACCTAAATGTCCATCGGTAGATGAATGAATAAAGAAGTTGTGGTACATATACACAATGAAATACTACTCAGCCATAAGAAGAGGGCAAAACCTACCATTTGCAGCAACATGAATGGAGTTGGAGGGTATTATGCTTAGTGAAAAAAGCCAAGCGGATAAAGAGAAATACCAAATGATTTCACTCATCTGTGGAGTATAAGAACAAAGGAAAAACTGAAGGAACAAAACAGCAGCGGAATCACAGAACCCAAGAATGGACTAACAGGTATCAAAGGGAAAGGGACTGGGAAGGATGGATGGGTAGGGAGGGATAAGGGGGGGTAGGAATAAGGGGGATATTAAGATCAGCATTCATAGGTGGGGTGGGAGAAAGGGGAGGGCTGTACAACACAGAGAAGATAAGTAGTGATTTTACAGCATTTAGCTATGCTGATGGACAGTGACTCTAAAGGGGTTTATAGTGGGGACCTGGTATATGGGAGAGCCTAGTAAACATAATATTCTTCATGTAAGTGTAGATTAAAGATAACAAAAAAAAAAAAATAGAGAAGGGGGATTACTCCATGATAGGATAAAACTAACTGTAAATCAACGATTAATGCATGCTTTAAACATCTTTAACTTTGATCACTTAAAGGGTGTCAGATGATCAGCTATGGAGGTACACTTTTCTGATAATATTCCTTTCTCTCAAAAAAAAAAAAAGCAGTTCCTGTGTGGTGACCTCCAATGAGTTCTACACAATTGTATAAAGGGCAGATCAAAGTGTGGGCAAAGGGTCTGTTTGTGTTTATACAGAGGATCAAAGCCTAATTTGGCTACCCAGAATATGAACTAAGATACGATATGAAGAAGAACTTCCAACATCAGCACTCTCTGGAAGAGTCATACCAGAAGATGATCATCAAAAAACCTCAACAAAGATCCAGGTGATGCTGTTGTAGCTGCAGTCATCCCACCAGTTCCTGGACTTGCCATGGGAATGAAGAAGGAGATAATCTAAGCTGGCCTGTGCATACAGTAAAACAACAAATTTGACTGGATCTACACTGTTGGAACTCAACCAAGAATTAGGAGAAGTGCAAATTGTAGCACTCCAGAATCTTACAACTACAGACTATCTACTGTTAAAAGAACATATGGGATGTGAACATTCCCCAGGAATAGGCTGTTTTAATTTGTCTTATTTCTCTCAGACTGTTCAAGTTCAGTTGGACAATATCCACCATATCATAGATAAGTTTTCACAAATGCCTAAGGTGCCTTAATGGTTTTCTTGGTTTCACTGGAGATGGCTGGTAATTACAGATATGCTTTGGTTATGTAACTATACTCCTATTATGTTAATGTGTGTGCGCAATTTAATTAGTAGCTTAAAACCTATACATGCTGAAGTTACTCTACAAGAAGATATGTCAAAGAAATAATCAATCTTCCCGTGTTTTCTTCCGCCTGCTACTTCTATAGCTTTTCTTCTTCCTTCCTAATTATAACCCTTAAATAGAATTCGTGCCTCATATAGAATTTACCGAGTATCATAATTCCTCCAAGTGCTAAAGATACCTCAAGACAAATGCTGGGCATAGAAACCACAGGGCATAAATCTGCAAAGAAGTAAAAAGCTAACCTTTTCAAACAATATGGCTTCTCTCTCACTTACCAACTTTACATCTCCCTGTATGGCCCTGGAAGATGACTGGTTAGCCAGAGACGGGTAAGATTCCTCAAGGGAGGAACAACCTAAGACAGGCACAGTCGCAGGGGGGCCATCAGGTGAGAAATTGGGGATCAACAGAGGTGAGGCTTAGAACCTCTCCCGCCCTGTTTTTAGAGAAATCTTCTGCATCCATGGATGTTTTATTGCCCTTGTATTGCTTGGATTGACACATAGTCTACAGGCACACACCTGATCATCTACATTTGCTCTCTTACAACACTAAACTAAGTTTTGTACCTACCTACCACTTCAGCATTTTATTAAAATAATAATAATAATAATAATAATAATAAAGGGAGAAATGTGGGATCCACATATAAATCAAGTATAAAAATCAAATGAATATTCATATTTGACCTGATTGTTTATAGTTCATAATGCGTGATCAAAACCGAAAGTTTCTGTGATGACTGCCTTTGCACTGTTCACCATGTAAGAACTTATTCACTATGTAAGAATTTGTTCACCATGTAAGAACTTGTTCATTATACTTTAGAAGATTGGAGACTGTTGAGAATTAGGCTTGGGGTTGATTAATGATTGTGCATTGAGTCCCCTATACAGAATTTTATTGTTGTTAACAACAATTTGATCAATAAATATAAGATATGCCCTCTCAAAAAAAAATATGACTTAGGCTGCTCCCTCTCTCTGGGGGTAGCCATTTTCTCTTTCAGATAATAAAATCTCTTGCATGGGGAAAAAAAAAAAATCTGTGCAGCATTCCTAAAAGATCCTTCTCAACACTGAGTATGTGCACAGTAAAAGTTCATATCACAATAAACTCTTTGGTCATGGGCTGCTCTGGGTCCCTAGAGCTAAACCTAACTTTATGGAGTCTAATATCCAGAGAGTATCAGTCACCTGTCACCTATCCTGGGACTGATCAAACCCAGTCAGAAACAAGGGCACTTTGGCACTGTTGTTAATGTACACTGAACCCTGTGGCACACTGCTTGTCCCCCAAATGCACTGTCCCATTCCTCCTAGGCACATGATGAGTCAGGGAGAGACTACATTTCCTAGCCTTCCTTACAGTGTGGAGTGGCCAAGTAAGTCTGGGTCAGTAGGACATGAGAAAAGTGAAGAATGCAATTTCTGGTTATCTTCAACTTAAAGATGATCAGCTTTCCCTGAACTCCTTCCCCAACCCAATTCCAACAGGGGCTGAAATATGGCTGTGGCAGGCATTTAGCTTTGACTATGCAGATGAGGACCATTTAGAAAACAGAAGTAAAAGCATGTAAGGAACCTGAGTCTCTGAATGACCTAAATGTGCAAACCAACCCTTCCAGTTTAGGCCAGAAATGTTATTTGAAAGAGAAACAAACCTCCGTCGTTTTTGTTGGACTGCTTAACCTTGATCCTAAGTTGTATATTTATAGCCAGCTGTGTCCCAAGAAAGCTTATTTCCTGTAATAAAATAAGGAAATAAGGACACTGATGTCCTTTATGTTTCTGAACTGCTAGGAAAGAAATTGACTTTAATTGTAAATATTATCATAAATTCCATACGGAAGTATTTTCTACTCTGAAACAGAGTGCAAATAAGTCATACCAGTTTTAAAAGAGAGGTGAATAATTCAGAAGTCCTATTGAACAAAATAACAAAGGTACCCAGGAAGTACTTCATCTATTATTGACATAATGTAAATTACTTAAAGTTCAATATAAAACTTAAGTTTGTAAGATCGAGATTTAACCACATGGTATCTGGTAACTTTTGGTTGACAGTATAAATCACGAATAGAAGGTAAACTCTAGGAGTGTCAGGAATGATGTATTTACTAAATCCACAGAAACCAGAAAACAATTTCTGGTGCACAATAGGCACTATGTAAGATTGTAGAATGAATGAGCATAGTTCATTTCATGGTCTAACACCTATGAATAATCAGAACAGAGAAATATTCAGAATAAAAGAAGTATTAAAAATCTGTCACCTATCCTGAAATACATTAAATTTGTTCAAAATAAACCACAATCAAGTTATTTTTTAATTACATAAGGAAAAATCCCACGATCCTATAATTAACAAAACTTTTGTTACCGAACTTACTGATTAAATTCGAGATTTATGAGCAGCTATTTCAAGGGAAAAGTATAAACTCCTAGACCTATTCAGAAAAATGTCATAGAATATGAAATTGTGTTTTATCACAACAAAATAAACAGTTAGTTCATTATAACAATGAAATAACACTGGCCTTATATCCTGACTTGTTTTAAACATGGTTTTTACTGTATATTTACATATGATTAATGTATTTATTAGAATTATATATTTATAATATAATGTATATTTAATATAATTTAGAAATACTATTTTGAAACTTTTCTTAAATCTATAATTTAATGAAATGGTATAATGCTAAACCCAAAGCACATACATTATACCAGATAAAAAGATGAAAAAGACTTCAAATTTGATATTGTCTATTTTCAGGGTTTCAGTGTCAACTACTCTAGGTGGATCAACCCTTGCTAAAGTGGGCTAAACCATTATTTCAGTAAATCAATTAGTGGACTAGTAACTTTGTTCCGTTCTGAAGCCAAAGACTGGACCTAGGAAAGCTTGCCATGATCACAGAGGGATGCTGGTGAGTAATAAGGTAGATAGGTAAACCCATAAAATTACTAGGAAAACAGCACATGCCTATTGCATGTGTTTAAGGCAATGAACTAAAATGTGAGTGTGAGTTAAGAACATTGGTTCTGGCTCTGAATGTCCTCATCCTGGGTGACTCACTTTAGAATTCACTGTATCATAATTTTTCAATATGTTTAATGCAGATATTTTCCATCCATTTAACTTATGGAAACCTTAACAGATAAAAATGATAAAGTGTATTAAAATGGAATTGGGTATAGAAGGAATATATGGTATGGATCCAAGTTAACATTAAACCTATTTTATTGTTAGAGAAGATTTATCCATAGCTTCACAATTATTCCATGTCTCAGTCCTTACTATCTGTGTGCTTTAGAAGATAATCCTCTTCACTCCATGTTAAATATGAAGACTTTTTTTAACAAATCTTCCAAAATAAAGAAATGGTTGGCCTCAGAAAACATACCCAATTTAAGGGATCCTACACATTAAAATAGCAACTAAGATAATAAAATATTTCTGCATTCAGATCTGTGACTGCCAAGTTTCTGGTTAACTTCCCAATGTAGTTGTATGATCCAAATCAAATACTTTTTTTTTGTAACCGCCTCAAATATTTTCTGGCATATTCAGAGAATGGGGATAATGAAAGATGAGAAAATCTTAATTTTGCCAGAAAGTACAGGGAGTCTTATAAAGTAAAAAGTATTTTTAAAAAAGAAATGTTTTCTCAGGATGAATTGCTCCCATAATCAAGCAGTCAGTCTCCATCAGTGCATTGCTTCTTGGTCACTGTTGATAAGGCTTGTTCTACCTCTTCATTTAAAATTTTTTTCTAATGTGTATATTAAAGCCAGTAACATGCTCTGATTTAATTCATTCACTGTAGACACTTACCCTATTTTTTTCTTTTTGGAGCAGCTTTATTCTTGGAGCTGCTTCTTCTAGTCCTCATGGAGTTTTGCTCCATTTTAAAGCTGGTAACAGCTCCATTCTGTCTAACACAGTATCCCTTTTCTTATTCTCAAACTAGGAGGACATTTCTCTCTTTGGCCATGGAAAAAACGATTTGAAGGTATGTCTAATTTTCTAATATAAATTATAAAAAACTGTTTGTTTTACCCAACTCTATCTAGAATAAAGCAGGAAAGGAAAAAAATACCCCACTTCTTCCTAACAACTTCTCTTTATTAACAAAACCTTCCTTCTTGTAGTCTTGCAGACACACACTCTAATTTCTGCCAACTAAGTATTTGATAATTCGAAATTACTTGGGACTCACAAGAAAGCAATAGGTACTCCCAAAACAGTAATTTAGGAAAATTACTCAAATACATGTATATATATATATATATTTGTTTAAAAAATAATTAAAGCTCTCTATATAGAAATCTTCTAATTTATCCTTTAATGGCACCTTACCAATTTTATAGTTATTTAAGGTGTCATCCTACTTAGGAAACTGCAAATTTTCAATTCCATATGCAAGTGCCGCCATCTTCACAAAACTGACTAAATCTTTGACTCATTCTGACTCATTCTGGGCCTTCCTTCAAACCAGATATGTCATAAATTCGTGCAACTTCTATCCTAGCTGTTGATATGCATTGGCTTAACATCCAGGTGCTATGATCACAATGGTTTCTAGAGCTACACATGGCCTAGAGGGCTTTGCTAAAAAAATGTTACACAGGAGTTTGCTGAAATGCTTTCAAAGGGTTTTAATTATACCTTAAAAAAATTGCTAAGGACAGTAAATTGTAAAATAATACATTTTTGCTATAATAATTACATTATACTACATGTTCCTCACTGCTTAAAATATATATTTGGATACAGACAAAAGTAATATCAAGACATAGTAAGGACTGCAAAATTCTATTTAAATACATTCTGTTGAGAATAATTTCATTTCGTTTTGTGCCAATATATTAGCACACACTTGGAATTGGCATAGTAGCAGTAGACTGTATAAACCAGAGTATCCATCACGGGCTAATGATCTCAGTGTGTTTGCTGTCATCCAACATTTCAAATCTTTAGTCTGCAATTATAATAGGGACAGGGAATCAAGAGGTTCTTTATTTTAGGCAGCCTTTTTATTAGTGAATGCAGTCACTACAAAGCTAATTGTAGCTTCTGAGCTATTAATCGAGGTAGCTCCAGGACTACAATATAAAACATATGGTGCAAGATCCAAGCAACTGTCCTGGGCTGAGCACAGGGGCATTCAGCTTCTTTTTGAAAAGAACCAAAGGTAATCCCTTTGCAGCTGCAGTGCAGATGGTTCTCTTTACACCATTTCACTGAATACTAAACAGAAACTGGAAAAAGTTTGAAAACATAATAAACAAACAGCTGAGTGTTAGTTTGAAAGCTCTTTGCATCTATCAGAGAGAAGTGTTCAGAATCTCTGGATGTTTACCAGATAGTTTAAAAGAAAAACAGAGATGTGAAACTGAATGAAATGATTCTGAAATTGTACCTAAATATGGTCCTGTGTGGTTTTCTTCAAAGTAACAATATAATTAAATCTCTCTGAAACTTCAATTATGGGTGTCATGATTCATAATCCTCGACATCATTAGAAGTTCAGGTTTTTCTGAAAATATGCTGAGATGGGGTAAGCTGAAATCACCTTTCCCTAAAGGAGTTACTTGAAAATCATGGAGACATCTGTTAACCACATTTCTACTTCTTGGTGTGGTAACCTAACACAGCCTTCCTTTTCACATAAAAATGCACAGTGAAGTTCAGTTACCATTTTAACTTTACATAATTTATTCCACCTTAGCAGAAAGAAAATAATAAATAGAAGATTGGTTACTAGGCAGGAAAAGAACACAGTCATATCAATGAATGCATTTGGTCTGTTAATAATCTAGCAAGTTATAATAGTGTATTATGTCCACTGAAGAAGACTAAGATATTAATAATAAAAACATTGCATGCATGTATATTTTACATTCTCCTAGACACTGGGGTTCAGCAGTAACAAAATACTGTCATGCATATAAACACACACACATACTACTTTGTATATAACTACAAAACAACATCATACCACTTTTAGTATCTGGTCAGGGGTAAAATTAAGAAGATTATGGCTTGCCTTTATAATTTTTCTTAACTAACTAGATAGTCAGATGTGATCTGACTGTATTTTCTAAAATAAACATACATTACCTTTATAATAAATAGTTATATAAAGACTGCATTATATAGTTTATTAATAACAAGCAGGTTCCAACCAAAAGGTATTTTTATTCTATGCAAAGTAAGTTGAGCTTTAAGTAAATATTATAACTTCTGTGTTCTCAAACCTCCCTAGAAAGTCAAGTATTAGAGATCTTCAAAAACTGAAATAAACAATGACTGCATTTTCTAACAGGGTTTTTCTAACTGTGCATCACCAGTTGGACCATTTTTAGGTTGTAAACAGCAAAACAATTCAGTCAAAATATGTTCTGAAGCCCTACATCCAATGAAGTCAAACCCCAAATAAACTCAGTGAAAATTAAAAACTCTTCCTTTCTTCCACTGTGCTCCTCTTCCCTGTACTTGAGTTCCAAAAGCTTTTCACATGCTTTGTAAAGCAGCCATAGTCTTGCATTATGAAAAAAGCAGACCAGCCTTGCCGATGCCAGCTCCAAGTGATTGCTCGCTCGTGTGACGTCTTTTTTCTCAAATGCCTGCCATCTGGAGCAGACATCCTCACTGCTCTGCCTGCCAGCATCCATCTCATTCCCAACTCTTAGCTGAAACTGCTTGGCTTACCCCTTGTTTAGACCTCTTAATTTCTTTCTTTTCACTTGCTTTCCTTTCACTAAACTGGGTAAAATACTACATTGGCCACATTAAATTCACTTATCAATGTTCAGCTAAAAAGGACTACACAGCATTCACATATGGCTGCTACTATCATGTCAGCCCAAGGGTAAAAAGACTTTACATCTGAATTCTTCAGCCAGAAAAGCTGTGCTGTCACACACTGGGGAAATAAATAATTGGTTAAAATTTGATAGAGTATGTTTCCAAAGGAGCTAATTATTTTTCTCCATATACTGGTAGGCATATGACCCCTTTCTGGATCCATCAGTTACTAGACAACTGAAAAACAAATGCTGAATTGTTGACATGGGAATGAATGTTTAAGTCTAATATGTACACATCTGCTTGCCAGTACTTGGGCCATAATGAGGGCTTTGATGGGCCTCAAATATCCTTAGGATGCTATTACTTCTCAGCAGCAGAACTTGGAGCTGGAGGAGAAAGAGACAACAGTCTTTCAGCTGGAGAGTGGATTAGTCATGATGAGGGATACCTGAATTTGTTATACAGTACTGGGAAATTATTTGGGTCTCAAATATGTGGTTGTCTTAAAAGTAATAATACAGTTAATCTCTCTGAAACTTCAGTTAGATGTGCTAAATTTCCCTGAAAACGTCCTGAGATGGATAAAGCTGGAACTACTTAAAGTCCACTAATGCCTGTGACACTGAGCACCATGAACCTTCCCTGGGTGACTGACAGGTAACAGAGGCTGGGGAAAAATAAATGCTCCCCTGACTGGCTTTTGATGGAGCCAGGCCCCACAGACTTGGATATTTTTGACTTGTTTGGCAGGTAATGATGCTTGGATAATGAGACCAGTAAAATATATTAGTTCTTTGTTGGATCACTAGTCCTTTCTCTTAAGGAACATTATTACATTTTAGCATTTTTCTCTATTCTTACAACATTGCAAAACACTTTAATTTCTTCATGGAATTCAAAAGCACCATAAGGTTTAATGAGCAAAATAACTTACTTTGCCAATTCTAGAATCACCTTAGAGGCTTATAAAGACCACCTCACAGAAAATCCTAGAACTCACAATTACAAGGCCTTAATGCCAAGCATTAGTTTAGTGAGAAATGTGATTAAGGATAATATATTCAAAAACAAATAGGGGGTGGCAAATTATTAGAAATAACATATTGGGCTTATTCATCAGAGTGTCTGTAAGGTGAAGGGTAGGTATACAAACAACTTCCCTTTTCTTTACTATTTGTTTTTATCCTTATGATTTCTGGCAGAAGTATTAATTCAACTTCTATAATAATCTAGTTAAAATTGAAAATCTTCTGCATATTTATTTATTTTTTAAGATTTACTAAATATAACCTTTCAATTACTAGAGTAGTGCACAAATATCATAAGCAAATCAAGATATCTGGGGGAGTATTATCATGGAGCACTGCTGTATTTATTGTCTGGCATCTAGTACCCCTTCTGGAAAGAGCATCCTGATTCTTCTTTGGGAAAAGCCACCCTTCCCATAATACATGTATTTTGGGCAGGCCTGATGCTCCTCCCTGCTTTAGGGTGAACCTACTGGGTAACAGTCTTCGAACTCTAACCACAAGGACTAGCTCAGATCAGACAGTGACCTAAGCCATTACAACTTAAGACCCAAAATTCAAGTTTAGAATTTTGCTGCTACTTCTGTGTCTATATCCATTATCTAAGGATTTATACCAGTTTGTTATGTTTCCTTCCAGACTTATTTTTCTGTCATAAATATTTGTCAATAATGTAAGCCTATATATATACATGCATACATACATATGTATGTACTGGTACTCATGTATATGCCCATATAAAAAAGTTTCTAAATAGAATGGTATAGTATATGAAACTAATTTACTTCCTTACTCATAGTTAGCTCTTTATTCACACTTAGCTCTTTACTCACACTTAGATCTTTCCATTTCAAGGCAACAGAGGTACCTTAATTTGCTTAATTACTGCATAGTATTTTGTATCATATAGAGGAAACAATTTATAATATAATCAGTATGATATTCTATACCACAGGGAGCTATGATGGGAGAAAACACTGGCTAGAAGCAATAGCCTCATTTCTGGAACACCCCATGCATCCTTATTTGGTACTTCAGGAATGCCATAAGATGTAGAAGCAGCCATTGTTGAAGGGACAGGGACCTGTGGAAGAAGGTGCGCTTGAGAAAAATGGACAGAGAAACTCAGGACAATGCAGAAGACATAATCTGAACCAAGCGTCTCTGCTCTCTGCCTCAGATTTTCATCTTGAAGAGCCAGGTCTAGCATGAGAGGGTTTTCATTATTTAGCAGGAGGACCAAAATCAAGCATTGGCCTAGTAAAACTAAGCTCAGGTTAGCCTTGGAACTGAGCCACAGCTCTTGGATCACGAGTGGGAGCCTGGGACTGAGGTCTTAACTGACTCACAGGGGATGGAGGCTCGGGGTGAACAAAAGCAGGGTCTAAGGAAATTTCAAGTAAGTGAAGACTGAGGCCTAGAGTCCCCTGGCTGTTTGAGGGCTCATATGGGAAACATGTATAGGAGCTGGCCTTACCATAGCTCCAAACTGCATATGTCCATCTAATTGTTTAGTGCCCAGAAAATTTCCCTATGTGAACTATAGCAACTACTATGTCTTAAAGTATCATTTCCTTAGATTAGGAACCATATTTATTCAATATTCAAACAACGAAATTATATTTTACACACACCCAATCTATTGTATACAGGATGATATTGAAAATTGATATTCTCCCCAGCCTTCATTTGTATTGCAAATTTAATTAACTGTAATGATTTGCTTAATGTATTTTGTTTATTAGATTTTAAGTTCCTTAGGGACAGGGACCATATCTGTTTCATTCTGTAGCATATGCCTGGTCTATATGCCATGTGTGTGGCCTAGCTGATGCATCTTGTTCAGTGTCTCTGAGCAGTGACCAGTGGGAGAAAGGGGAAGGAGAGAGGAAAAAGGGGAAGAAATGGAGGAAGTGGAGAAGAAAGAAAGAGTCTACAGAAGAGAAGAAAAAAACTCATTTCAAAATATGTTCATTAGCTGGTAATAGGAGCCCATGAAAATGAGACCTTGTCTTACAAAGTATTACAATTAGGCCGCAGTTTGGAAAGAGTGAGATCATCACGGCTCCATTTTGTCATTCTTCCATTCTTACCTAAAATTCTATGTATAGATTATACTTCCTTATACATTTCTTCTTTCTTAAAAAGGCAAGTTAAGCAATTGCCAAGTCTATTTTTATTACATCAAAATAATGTATACTCACATAACTGGCATTTCCAAATGGTATTGTGTATTTCTTATTCCAGCCAGTTTGCTTAATAAATCCCCCTAGAAGACCTACAGCAGCAGAAAACTGAGTAAGAGTTATGAGAAATGAGTGAAATGTCTTTCCCTTTATTTTAGCACTCCCCTCTCTTCAGAATTAACTGCACTGTGAAAAAGTTGTCATCAAATCAAAAGATACTGAGTGAAGAGCGGTACCTGAAGACTTTCTAACTTTCTAAATTACCTTATTTTTGCATCTTATTCAGTAAGCAATTCCCACTCTAAAATGAAACTTTCTTATTTGAGTGAAAAAAATGAGGTCAAACTATTTTTCCTTTTTTGACTGGGTCCTTTAAGCAGAAAAAATTTTAGTCTTACTTCAGGTCTGTACTGAATATGATAATTCTTAATTGTCTGTAGATTTTGGATTATTTTAAAACATCAAGTTAAAACATTTTTTAATTAAAGTGGAGGTGTCAAGGGGAATGGGAGAAGCATGTATTAACTGTAGTTAATTGTAGATCTGACATAAGGAAGTTAAGGTTTTAATTCTGTGGAGAAAGATCAGAAATTCCAAGTAATTTTCTTCATTTCCATATAGATACTGCCCTAGGCTAATTTCATATTTATTAAGTCTCTACTAAAGTACATTCTTAATACTTTTTATCATCTGAGTTTAAGATTAAAAAAAATACTTTAAAATTGCACCTAAAGGAATTTTTACTGTGCTGTTGTTTCCTCAGATAAAATAATTTCATTTAAACTGACTTCCTAGACAGAAAAATATTTTTATACTAAATTTAGAACATAGACTACTTTTTATGCTTTTGAGTGTAGATTAACTAAAGACATCAATCCCCAACGAATCAAATAGCACTCTTGATTTAATTGGCAGGATAGGGCTCTCTCTGCTTATGAAATTAACCAGGAAATCACTACATTTCAATTTCGTTTCATTCTTTTCAGGACCTGCCTTAGATGAATAGCCAAGTAATGTTCCAAATTCCATTTCCATTTTTTTTCTCTACAGAGAATTTCTTCCTAACTCACAGAAATGGTCTATAATATTTTTATCTACAGTTGCCATGTTTTGGTAGATTAACTCCTACTTGATTTTTTTCATTTTAATCTCATTTGTACATTATTTTGGCACCTAAGTATATTATATTATGAATTAAAAATTGAACATCATCTGCTCTCAACTTAGTCCTAAGATTGAAACCCCTATGACCTTAAAAAAACAAAGTTTTATCAGTATAAAACCCTGTTATTAGAGTATATGAATAATAGACTAAGAATTAAAATAATGCTTATATCTAAAAAGACCATGACAAACCAATAAAACTATTTTGGTTTAACACATATCCTATATTTACCAGGACAGTCTGATTTCTTTTTCAACAAGACAATTTGTCATGCTATCATCTATAACTATATATAATAAAAATGTATGCAAATTTATAATAATTGGTCAGAAAAAAAGTTAATCTCATTCTAAATGGGTATTATAAAATGGACTTTTAAAAATACAGTGCAGTCAAAGTATTTAACTTGTTAACTAGTACTTATTATGATTTTTAATCCTCTCTCCTCACTGGGCTGGATACTACGCAGGTTATAGAAATGAAACTCATGGTCCTTTTCCTTTAAAAGCTTAAATTAAAATTGAGATAATAGCAAGCCTCAGAAAGCCATACTGAACAGTAATTTCTCAAATATGAAAGCATACTCTAAGGGTACAATATAACCAGTCAGTTTAGACTGGGGAGTCTCCAAAGGGTTCACAAAAGAATGGAGACTTGTGTGGGACCTTGATGGACAGCAGGAGATGGATGGGTGAAAGAGGAGAAGCAGCTTAGCGTGGGGAGGCTCAGAGGTCTGGGGGATAAACGAGGTGGCCTGGGACTGAGAACAGCCTTCCAGCCAACAGTTAGTGCGTGATATGGCCATTCTCTCCATGCAGATGGGATGCGCATTATTTGGTTGATACACCAGAGTGTGCCCAATTAGGGACAGGTGAAGAATGCTCAGGAGGTCTGGTAAAAATGAGGTAGAGGTAAGGAAAGGGGCTCCAGACATGTGTTGATGAAGGGTTATTTTCATCCACTTAGGAAGGCACCAAGATCACAAAAGCAGTGGCTACAGCAGGGGAAGGTTGCTAGATATTCACTATGAACCTCAGCTACAGAGTTATGAATTGTTTTTAGTAAACTAGGCCCTCATTTTACTAAATAAAATGTCCCACTGAGAAAATGAAAATTTTAGTGCTAAAGGAACTCGAAATGGGAAAAGCGAGCAATAATGCAAATTAAAAGAGGGTGCAACTCCCAATTAATTATAAACTACATTTTACAAGCAAAACTGTATTCATTTTGAATGGTGTACTTAAATTAAGACTGATTAAAAGTGTATTATTCAGATCAGTTCCATGTTTCTCTTAGTTTCTCTATATTACTCAAATAACTAATATTTAACTTATTATTCATTTTGTTTGGTTAATTTGCCATCTTTATCTTAGTTTTTCATATTTAAGGCCTGACAATTCAGCTATTGTTTGTTACTGATAAATTTTTGCAAATGTATTTTGCCACCACTTATGAGCAGATGATAAAAATCTGTGCTCATTTTTTATCACTTCCACCTAACTCCTAAAGTAGACTACACAAATCCAATAAGAATCCAAATCTACTTATCTTCAGGGTATAATACAAAACCCTCTATTTATTCAAGTCTCTGATTAACAGTATCTATATTGATGAAATGCTCTGGGCTTTGCAGGTGAAAACATTTTATATGAAAGTCAAATATTATTAAATAATATTCTGTGATGCTATCAGTGTTTTCTGTGCATATGTGCAAGTGTTCAATAACTTTAGCCTGACATCTAATATTTTAAGTACGTAAACTTATAAAACAAGAAAATCTCTTAAAGTGTGAGTTTAATTATCTAATAAATCATAAAAACTTGTAACATTGAAGTTTCATCAAGAAAGTGTCATATGGTATCTTGGTCTTCTGTTTCCCATTGAATATTGGTCAGTCTGCAAACTACTCCTATTAAATATAATCTGAACATATATATAATGAATATTACCTGATATACATGCACACACACCCATAATAGTTCATGCTTACTTTTCAGTAATGTCCATAAAAATGGAACATCTGGCCATTGGCAAATTCAATTAATAGAGTATAACATTTCCAGTTTTATTGTATCTAAAGCATAATCATCAACTAAAATTAAATTTCTGCTTAACCTACTCATGAAGACCCTTTAACAGAGGGCTGCAAGCAGTACCCTGAGCTGACCAGTCCTTGGCTCTGTCCTTTCACTAGGTGTGCATGCTTGACTCTGTCTTAACAACACTGAGCTTCCTTTTTATCATCTGTAAAACTGATATGGTTATCTCTTATATACCCCCTGTTGTACTAAATGCCTGCCATTTGATGATAAATTATCATAATACTAGTACTGCTTCTGATGCTGATAGTATAAATATCTGTTATACACTGAGGCCTTGTGGGTAAAATTGAAACATTTCCAGAATTTCTCGCCTGGCTTTGGTGCATCTGTGTATCAACAGGCGTTCAGAGGTGTAAACAAGTAGGCTTTAGTGCATTTGCATCTTTCCTCAGGGGCGGAGCAGTTCATCTCCATATCAGTGGGTAATTACCTGGGCAACAGAGGGCTTTTATGTATCTGAGAGGTGAGGGAGAGGGCCGGTGTGGTTGCTGCTTGAGCAGAGAAGATGGCCTGGGAGTGCAGTTTGTGAGCAATAAACGGGTTTTAAACTTTATTTCTCCCTTTGACTGATTTTGGTTTTTAGGGGTATATTACCCCGGGATTTCCTTTCCCTGGACTTACAATTGGCATAGTCGGCAGGACTCCTGTGAACCCGAAATCTGTCATAATGGGCGTGACCTTTGGGAGGGCTGCCACTAGAAATGATGGGGAGAAGTGGCACTCAAGCCAAGGAACATGTGTCTACACTCGTGTGGTAGTTGAGGCGCCCCCACCACTGCTGACAATTCCGACCCCAGCCTGTGGCCCGAGCCTAAAGCTACTGCTTCTGCCACTGCTGCTGCTCTTGCTGCCAGCCAGAGCCTGGCCACAACCATGGAAAGGAGCAGAGGTCCAGGTCACCTTGAAGCAGCTGGCTGCTGTGTACCACACCTTGCTGGCTACAGAGCCCATCGCCGGAATTGCTCTGACCAAGGAAATAACCTCTTATCCCATCGTGGGGTGGGTGTGAGACTGGACCCAAAGGCCATGGAATGGCATGGCACAGACACCTCAAAAGATAATGTGGGTCCATCGGTGTGGCCTGCCTTTCACCTTTGAAGAAATCAGCCAAGCCCGGAAGGAGTGCCCTGCACATTGTGCAGATCAGCAAACCACCAAGAGGGGCCTAGAGCGTCTCACTGAAGCCTATGGTCGGTCACTGGTTACTGAGAGCGATCAAGGTACCCACTTTATTGGACATGTGTTGCAAGGATGGGTGCAGCAATTAGGGATAAAATGGATGTGGCTCTGGACATTTCAACACATGGATCAGTGATGGTTGGCTCTTCTGGCACCTTGGGGAAAAGGCCTGGAAGCTGGCCTTCTGTGTATTCCTGTAATAACAGCAAATTGGCCCCTGACAATCATGGTTATTTGCTTCTATGGTCTTTATGTCCTGGATGCGCCCCCTGGCTGCAGCTGCTCCATGATGGCTGGAATGGATGAGCTTCAGACTTAATCTGCATGGAACTTTGAACCTAACTGAATCCTCTAGCTTGAGAATTATGATTGTGTTGCTGTTGTCAAGAAAATAATGTTTAAAGAGAGGCTTGACTTTATCTAGTGTTTGGTAAAAGTTTTGTGAGCAATCTAGCATGATTGTTAGGAATGAGTAAACAAGTGTAGAAACATATTTTGTGCTTAGTGAGAGACTGTGCTGTAAAGTACATTTACTTAATCTGCATAGGCTGAATCCTCTGGCTTTAGGATTATCAAGATTTTATTGCTGTTGCTATTGTATGTTACTAGATTGGTCAGAAGAGGGGGATCAAGTAAATTGTAAGGCGAGATTTCTGGAGGGGTGGACTGTGGGTAAAATTGAAACATTTCCAGAATTTTTTGCCTGGCTTTGGTGCATCTGCATATCAATAAGCGTTCAGAGGTGTAAACAAGTAGGCTTTAGTGCATTTGCATCTTTCCTCAGGGGTGGAGAAGTTCATCTCCATATCAGTGGGTAATTACCTGGGCAACAGGGGGCTTATCTGTACCTGAGAGGTGAGGCGGGGGGCGGTGAGGTTGCTGCTTGAGCAGAGAAGAAAGACAGCCTGGGACTGCAGTTTGTAAATAATAAATGGGTTTTAAACTTTATTTCTCCCTTTGACTGATTTTGGTTTTTAGGAGTATTTTGCCCCAGGATTTCCTTTCCCCAGACTTACAGGCCTTAATTATGAGTAGTCACTATCCTATAGAGTTTATATACATTTACTTAATCATCACAATAACATATGTGATAGATACTCAGATTATCTACATTTTAGAAAAGAGGTTAACTTGCCAAAGTCCAAGAGATAAATGGCTGGTATTCAAATCTAGGCAGTTTGACTCAAAGTTCACCTCCTAACTATTGGGCTACTCCACAATAAATGATAATGAATTTAAATGTAACTATAAATAGAGTCCTTATCAATGAATTTACTAATTGGTACATTTCTTCTGACATGAATCTAATATAAATCTTTGACTGCTTGTATAAATTTGCATTCTCTACTTATATACACAGCATTTTGAAGGGATTCCAGTTATCAAAAGTGATAATACTCAAAGCTTGTGAAGAATACTGAGGTGTTTTTTCTTCATTTGGTTTTGTTTATGAGAAAACTTAGAGCTAAGACCTAGACATTTACAAGACTTCCTAATCATAAAAGTTTAGCTGTTTTCAATCCCTTATAGAAGAGTAAAACACACTAGTCACAAGCCAATGGACAACATAGCCAGGTTAGAAATTAGGGATTCTTGACTTCTACTCTTGTCTAAGTGTTTAGCACTCTCAAATCCTTTTTCCAACCTAGGCCTCTGTCCTAAGTTACTGACAAATCAGATTTAATAACATTAAATAAAACCTATTTATTTCTGAAATTCCTTCTTCTGATTGATGATAATGATTCTGTACCTAAATCAGAAATCTGGAAGTTTCTTCCTTTCTCTCCATCAATCCTACATTGTCACTCAATTCCATAAATCCTATCTTTAAAATATTGGCTCAAATCTATTTATCTCATTGCCATTGCTGTTGCAGTGAACCATTTGCAGGATATGAAAGGTCATGTGTGGTGAGGATCATTAACTCGCTATCTCCCTTCTAACTCTTCTATACTCTGGACTACAGCCTCACTAAACAACTCACATTTCCTATACTTCTGTGCCCCTGGGCATGCAAACCTTTCTGCCTGGAATTCTCTCTGTATGAACACCTCTTCATCCTCAATACTTTTTCCTCTGAGTATTTTCCCTCACTTGTTCTCATCCCAAAATTAATCATTCTTTCTTGTCCATGCCCATACTGTGGTACTTTTCATGTTGTAATTAAGGACAATAAATATATTCCATTGATGGAGATTCTGTTCTAGTCTTTGCACTTTGAATATGTGTTCTTAGTCATTCATGAAAATATTATCCCTATTGTATAGACAAAATCCCTCAAGCTTAGAAAGATTAGAAGGCTATAGAATTCAGAAGTGTAAAGCCTAGGTTTAAAATTTGTTGATCTCCAAAGCCCATTCTCTCCCACATTACCATAGAACTTTCTTAATTATTTGTTTATATGCCTGTCTGCTTCACTGGCCATTGAACTCTTAAAAGGCAAGAAATATCTTACTTAATACTGAGGCCTCAGTACCTGGCATACAGTCTGGCACTCAACACATGTCTTGTGATTAAGTGAATGAGCCCATTTATTGTTTAATTCATCAAATAAAATCCTGTTGTTATTAACCACCATTTAAACAGAAATTTCAGTTTCATGAATATGACTGATGGGGAGAGAAGATTTGAACAATGTTTATGACTTTTTCATGTTATTTTTATTAAGTTTTTTGTATCCTACTTCTTAACACATGAAGTGAAGAATACTACTGGCATGCAACATTATTCAAACTGGCTTTTTTCTTTCAATAAGATATAGTCAGCATAAATTATTAATTTCTGTTCTTCCTGAAAAGTCCAACCATTTTCACACAATAACCTAAGTCCTCTTTTATAAAAATATATTTGCATAGATATAGTCTGTGTATATTTTGGCAATCATATTTTGACTCTTCAAAAGGTAGTACTGGCAACTACTAAGGGATTTTTAAGGAATACGGTGTAATCTGGAATGCTCTTTACTTAAGAAGGCAAACTGTGTCATTCATTTCTTAAACTTATCCTAAAGATAAGCTTGTGCTAAGGATGGTGGCATTCTACAAAATAAATTCTATTTTATGGAACTGGCAACTGTGAAACTAATATACAAAATTCTTGTCATAAAATTTAAAAAGAGTGATTTTTACCATGGCATAGTACCAAACTAAGAGAATATTGATCTAGTTATCCCAGCACCTCCTCCATACTTTGAAAACAAAAAGGGAGAAAATGAGTGCTATGAAAATTAATAGATGGAAAATAAATTCTGTAAGATTTTTAACGTGCCTCCGAGAGAACACTTTGGTATAAGACATTTGGTATAAAACTTGCATTCTCAAAATGTTTTATTATTCTTTCATAAATATCAAGATCAAAGAATATCAGAATCCAACATTATAGATCAGTTAGATATACTTACACTCAGAGGCAGAATTCTTGTCTATGATATTTCTGCCAAGCTATCATTCAGCAATTTCTTGAAGAATGCTCTACTGATGGTACCACTACAAATACATGAAGTCATTCACTTGTCCAACCAGTACTTGCTGAGTATTTATTATAGGCCAGGGGATTTAACGTTTTCTTAACTGGTTTTCATTGCCATTATAGTACTGTCACCTCAATGTTTTAAACTAAAAAGTGAATGTAAATCAAGTAATATGGGAAGGTATGAAGTGAAAAATGAATGCCTTCTACCACCCTTCCTCAAACCCTAATCATTTTTTCTCCCAATAAAAGCCTGGTTCCCAGTTTCTAGGTATTTATCTCTATCAACAGAGATCTGCTAATTATTTACACAATGGAATCATACTAAAAATGATTTTCTACATCTTATAGAAAATACTTAATACTTTAGTATCCTGGAAATATTTTCATCATTCCACATAAATACCTACTTTTAATGTCTGTAAAATATATAGTAGTTCACCACATGGATGTACTTATTTAACCATCCTTTATTACTGTGTACCTTTAGATCCCATTTTCTGGTTTTGCTATTATAGTTCAACATTGTATTACATTGCTAAATCAACGAACATGTGAATTAAATTTTGATATATATTGCCAAATTGTTTCTAGAGAGTTAGTACAAATTTATACTCTCACCAGAAGTATATGAGAATGCCTGTTTCCCCCACATCTTCTCAGGACCCGTGCCTACTCTTAAAACTGGAGGAACTCGAAGAATTTTTATTATGTGAGTTGTGTGTATTGGCATTTACCACATTAGAAATTAAAATTGAAAAACTAAAAATTGATTTATTCAAGATGAAAATGATAACCCCATTATATATTAACAGAAATAATATTTTTATAACAAATAAATATAATCTGAACTCTTAACTGAGATTCGTAGTTTAAGTAACCTATGCAAAACAAAATAAAAAATTAATGAGCAGTACAACTTTGCTTTACATTTTTTCAAATCATTTCAATATCTGCCCTAACAGAAGATAGCTGGATTTGCCTATGAGCTGCTGCATTCAGTTTGTTCAATATGCTGTTTTGCTTGAAGTATATGAAGAAAATTGGCCTCATAGGCAGATATGTAGCTGGAAAATGGATGATATGTATTTTTTAAGCCCTTTACACATTTGCCAATATTTTTCGATACCACACCACAACTCAACAGTGACACTTAAAGAATAACTGCAGTGTGGAACCTGAAACCATATCAAAGAGCTTAATGAAATGACTGTATTACATTAAAATATACTGGCCTTGAGGCACATCTATATTGTACTTTGAATAGATCTTTACCTATGCAGGATTTTGCAACATCATGCACTGGTCATTTAGAAAATACCACTTTACTAAGTTATGCAGATCTTAAAGTACTGTCTTATTTCATTATATGATATTTTAGAATTACATTTACATTACCACTGATCCCTTCAGGGGAGTCAAAGTATTGAGACTCAAGCTATGAGTTTTCCAAAATTCAAAATATTGCTTAAAGACTTAATTCTATCATTAGCAACAAATACTATAAGCTGTTTTCCTTGAAGTGATATATTTACTTCATTAAGTCTTGAGAAGATACCTGCCAAATATCAAAGCCTGAATAACTAGTTTGTCAGTGATTCTTTCAAGTAAAAGTGGTATTGAATGTAAAACAGTGGCTAGTTCAGCTGGCAACTTAATAGTATGTTTCCTCAAGACAGTAATTTTATTATAAAAGTGAAGCACAACTGATTTATCCATACTTCCCATTCCATCACACAACATATTAAAAAGGACATTGTACCCAAAAGGTTGAAATGTAATAAAATTAGTAATTTTACTTGTTCATCAAGGACATTCTTAAATGAAACTAGCATGTTGTTTTTTTTTTTTCTGCCAGTGTACAACAATAGAGAAAACCATTACTACTAGTTGAAATTGGTGCCTGATTTGTGTTAAGGCACCAGTAATTTTCCCACCATTGCTTTTGTACCATCAAAGAAAGTAGTTAAAAGGCAGATAATGTCTTAGTATTCTTAGAAAAGTAGTTTGACCTCTCCAGCTTCTTAAAAGGGTCTTGTGGGCCCTCAGGGGCCTGTAGACCATAGTTACAAAACTGATATAGGCCTATATCATCTCCATGTCAAAGGTGAGAAAGCTGAGGTTCGGAGATTAAATAACCTACCCAAAGGCAAATAGCAAACAGCACAGCTAAAATTCCAACCCAGGCATTCTAACCCCAAGTTCTGGCCTCTGATGACTATGCAGCACTGCTCAGGACACCTTTCCATGGCTGGCTGCCAGTATTGTCACAAAGTCTTTGTACTATTTCACATTAGTCCTTGCTTTGCCCTCTGAGAATGATGAACACATTCATTCATCAAACATCTAGATCACTTCTACTATGAGCCAGAGACTGAGCCCTGTGATGGGGATGCCAAAATGAATAAGGTATTGTCCTCACTTTCAAGGATTTCACAATCGAATAGAGAGACAAATGTGTGAACAACTACCTGTACTACAGTGTGATAAATGTTACAATAGTACTCTGTTCAAACTATTTTGGAAGCATAGAAGAGAATGTGATTAATTCTGCTCAAAGAAGGGAAGGGGGCTTGAGGGCTTAACAGTCAAAGTGCATTTTAGTTGGACTTGAAGGATAAGTACATCTAATCCCTTTATTCATAGAACAGTCCTTCACATACAGGAATATAGCTATTGTGTGTCCTGCATAATTTTCCACTATTTCAAATATCTCCATTGCCCTTAAGAATATATTATGAAGATGGATATAGGAAACAAATCCCCATAATATGGGAAATGCCTTCTCAAAATATGTATTGATCCTTCTTTTGCAAGCATATATTCACATTTGTTAATATCAGCTTGTAATTAATCATGAGAGCATCAGACAGTTTTGCCTAACAGCCAAATAGCTTATTTTAAGCTACAATTAGGAATAATGTGCAAACTAAAGAAACTGTTCACAAAGTACTCCTACTAGATTTTTAGTTATCTTTCCTCTAAGGTACCAACAAACTGTTTCTATAAAGGACTACATAGCAAACATCTTATGCTTTGTAGGCCAGATGGACTCTGACCCAACTCTTCAGCTCTATTCTTGTAGTGTGAAGACCACTGCAGACAGTATGTAAATAATTGGGCATGGCTGTACTCCAATAAAACTTTATTTACAGAACAGGCAGTGGGCCACATATGGCCCACAGAACATAGTTTGCTGACTTCTGCATTAAGCCATCTTTCTTTTTGTGTCCTCCTCCTCTTTACTTCAAGAATATCAGACTTAGAATTAGGAGAACTGGCTTTAAATTCCACCTTGCTAAAAACCAGTTAGCTGTGCGATCTTATTCAAATTGCTTGATCACTCTGTCACCTGTTTCTTGTATCATATCAAGTATCTTTAGATTTTATGATAATGGCTCTTATCAAACTCCAAAGAACCACTGCAAAGTTACTCTGTTCCCCCAGTATTCCTAATTCATTCCATCACGGATAAAAAGAATGAGAGACTGACAAAAAGTGAATGTGACCTTAGATGATATTAAAAGAAATGTATATTTCATATGAACAGGGGTAAGCTCTGATCCACTCTACAAAGGTTAAAGGTCAGTTTTGAGTAAAACACAAAAAGACTGTTCAGAGGAAAGCAACTAAGGGGCCTAAAAATTTCTGGAAATTTTAACAAATCAAATATGTTTGAAAGAACTGGGAAATGAGTGGAAAGCAGAAATTTAGTGGGCACAATATTACTTTTTAAGTGCTTAGAAATCACACATAGTTTAGAACCTAAATAAAATATTCTAGGTTGGAATATTTCAGAGTTCTGGCTTCTGACCAATTATAAATTCTGTGCCTTCTGAATCCTTGTAATATCTAAAGTCTGTAAAGTTATTGCTAATAATAATGTTGAAGTAACTTCACCACTTTCTTGTATTTGTATAACTACCTAGAGTTTATATCCTTGTATATTATACTGGTAGAACTTTCTGGCCCTATGAGACTGGCAGAGATAAATATTACTGCCTTTTTACAAGTAAGGAAGCAGAAATTCAAAAGGATGATTTGCTATCTAGGAGATTCTTGACTTAATATCATAAAAAAGGGAGGGGTAAAGTTAAGTTTCCAAATCAGCTTAGAAAATGAAGACTGAAACTACAAACAGACACCACCAAATATTCTGTAAACATGATCTCCCTTATATTTTAGGAGGAAGGAGAGCCTGGGGCAGTAGGATTTAACAGCTTAACAGCTTCAAAGCACTTTAAATTTGGAAATAGTTGCCTAGCATTTTGCTTCAGCTGCTAGTGTTCTTTACCTATTTTTTTTTCCTGTTAAGTACTTTAACCAAATCTAAATGCTTTGTGAATACAGCTTATAAAATGTACGAGGGAAGAAGGGGTGTTCTATATTAAAGCAACCTCAACTGAGAAGGATCCTAAAAGAAAAGGATATTCTCTTCAGTTTGATTGGCCTCATAGATAAAAGCTGTATTCTTACAAAAATAAAATACAAGAGCTGTGAATAATTCAAATCACTAAATGGCATGAATGGATTAATATTTTAATATTATACTTGCCTTTTATCCAGACACAACTTTGAACATAATAAATTTGGTTTTAGAACTGAAATCCTCAAGATTCTGAGTTTGGTTTCTTTTTTAAATATATATAATTAAAGTCACCTTTGAAGGCTGCTGAAGGTTGTTGAGGGTACTGGAGATGTATTTATTAACAATCTGTAGGAGGTCAGCACGGTTTCCTACACAGAAAACTACAGAGAAGTTTGAGAAAGCAGCAATACAGAACCTAGATTATCCAAAGAGAAAGGCGCTAAAGGATGAGGAAGTTCGTCTCCATCAGCTCAAGATTCCTGGGCATGGAGGACACCTAATAGGGGACAACGCTGGGGCAGATCATATGCGAGCTTGGCCTTCTTCACTGTCCCTCACCCACTAGCTTCTCACAGATTACATCACATTGCTTATCACTAACATCCCAGGTCACTGTGTGAGAAAAAAGTTAACAAAGGTACCATTAGCAGCAGAATCACAGAACCCAAGAATGGACTAATAGTTACCAAAGGGAAAGGGACTGGGGAGGATGGGTGGGAAGGGAGGGATAAGGGCGGGGAAAAAGAAAGGGGGCATTACGATTAGCATGTATAGCGTGGTGGGGGGCACGGGGAGGGCTGCGCAACACAGAGAAGACAAGTAGTGATTTTACAGCATCTTACTACGTTGATGGACAGTGACTGTGAAGGGGTATGTGGGGGGGACTTGGTGAAGGGGGGAACCTAGTAAACATAATGTTCTTTCTGTAATTGTAGATTAATGATACCAAAATAAAAAGGTACCATTAATGATGTCTTTGGGAAGGGGAAGGTATATAATACTCTGCTAGGGCAGAAGCTGAGGGACTCCATGGGCTAACAGTGTGCACTTCTGAGCAGCAGTGTGAAGCTGCTTCACTTTCCTGTGGGCTGCCTCCTTCTAGAAAAGCTTGAGTTCTCCAGAGGCTGTGGCTTGGAAAGGCAGCATGCAGGACCACAGTGTTGTCTCTGACACGGAAGTTCATTTCTAAACTCAGCCTATATGGCAAAAATGGCCTGGAAATAAAAGGCCCTTGAAGATCCCTTGTAATTCGTTAAAGCACAGCATGTGTGATTTTGCATATACAACCCTGTAATTACAAACACACTTAAAAGAATACAGTTCATAGTAACACTCAGACTTGTGAGAAACGAATATCATGAGACAGGCCAGAATCCACATGGGCTCAGCGTCCTCCTAAGAGGAATGGAGCCTAATTACCACTGTGTGAATGTTAGGCCCCCTTCTCTTCTCTTTCGTGTTATCTCTCTCTTCCTCCTTTCACCCATTTCTTTTCCTTACTACTTATAGAGTCAAATTCGGGTAGCCCTGGATACTGAGGTATCCTGAGGCATTCTGAGCCTTACATGTATCTTTTTTTTTTTTTTTTTTGCAGCTATAACAAGTTACCACTCATTTAAAACAGCTTAGACCAAGCACACGCTTGAAACAACACTGATCAGTTATCATCTGGTTCTGTGGATCAGAAGGTGGTTCAGGCTGCTCTGGGTTTCCCAAGGCCCAAGTCAAGGTACCAGCTGACTGAGCTCCAGGGGGAGGAGAATCCACTCGGCAAGTTTATTCATGTTTTTGGCTGAATTCAGTTCCATGCAGTTGGAGTACACTTAGATCCTGTTTCCTTGCTGATTGTAGCCAGGGGTCCTTCTCAGCTTTTAGAAGCCACCCCCATTCTGTGGCTCCTGACCCCGTCTCTCTCTTTTAAAGCCATCAACAGTGGGTTGAGTCCACCTTCTCATGCTTCAAAACTCTCCTCTGCCTCCCTCTACAACCACATCATTCTGACTGACTGTCTGGACCTCCTCCTCTGATTTTAAGTACTCATGTGATTACATTGTACATACCTGGGAAAATCCGGGCTCCTTGCCCTAGAGTTAACTGATTCATAACCTTAGTTATGCTGTAAAGTCCTTCATAGCAGTTCCTGGGTGAGTGAATAATGTGGGGATAGAAATCTTGGGAAGAGACCTTTAGTATTCTTCCTACCACACTGTAATAACAATTTCTTGGTCTATCAAATGTACTTCCTTACATTCTCCAAAATAAATCACACATCAAGCCAAAAGTCACCCGGAGCCAAGTTGGTTAACAAGATTTTGTTTGCAAAATGAAGAACCAAATGAAAACTTATCGAAGAGGACTATTCTGAAATATTACAAATATTTGAGTAAATCCATAAAGAGCTGCAGTGGCAAGTATAAAAATAAGCATGCATTAAAGGAAGAATGCCTCAGCCCAGCAAAAATACTAAAGGGAAAGAGTCTGCAGAAGCTTCATTTGTTCTCCAGGCACTTGGGGTCACTGATTAAGTGAGAGGTGCCCAGGTGTTACTTCTTGTCAGGCAAAGTCTCAAGTGCTTAGTGCTTTGAAACAAACAGTGCACGGAGACTTGTTCAAGGCCCAGGTAAAGTCCCTAATTGAATCTAAGGAGCCCAGCTGGGTTTTGAGACACTTGCTTCCAAGCTGACTTGACTTCAAAACCACTCTGTCATTCTGACTTTAGCCAGTATTTGCACTGTACTGTCTTGATCTTGGCATATTCATGGATTTTGCTAAATAAAATCTGGGCAAAGTAAGCCATTGTGGAATTCAGGATTCCCTTTAGCTAACATATTCCTTGGCCAGTGGCCAGTGGTCAGAGTTTCCCCACTCTCCCCAGCAGACAAGCCAGACTTCTTAATTGTTTCACAGTCTAAAAGGGGACTGCTGGTGGTATGTTTTGTAGATTTTCTGTAGCTTTACTTGGTCTGGTGGCTATTGATCAGCTCAGAACGTTGTGAAACCCAAGCTATCGCTTCCCTCACACTTACTCAGAACCCAGTTTCTCTGTGTGGCCTGTCAGTCAGCTCTGCCCAGGCATTTCACAGATATTTTCTTTTTTTAGGAGACGTTTGGGTAGACAATTCAAAAAGATCTTGCCTCAGCAGTGGGAAATGAAATATATATATATATATTTTTTGGTATCATTAATCTACAACTACATGAGGAACATTATGTTTACTAGACTCCCCCCATCATCAAGTCCCCCCCACATACCCCATTATAGTCACTGTCCATCAGCATAGTAAGATGCTGTAGAATCACTACTTGTCTTCTCTGTGTTGCACAGCCCTCCCCGTGCCCCCCACACATTATACATGCTAATCGTAATGCCCTCTTTTCTTCACCTCCCCTCCCCTCCCTTTATCCCTCCCTTCCCACCCATCCTCCCCAGTCCCTTTTCCTTTGGTAACTGTTAGTCCATTCTTGGGTTCTGTGAGTCTCTTGCTGTTTTGCTCCTTTAGTTTTTTCTTTGTTTTTTTATAATTTCACAGATATTTGATACTGATAATGGTTTAAAGTTTGCTTGTTCACAAGTGCCCCCAAGCACCTTAGAATTCTTCATATTCTGGAGACTCCAGATCCTAGAGACTAAAAATTACTGAATAGTAAGAGAATGTGGAGGGGGCAGGGGGGTTGGGGAGAATTCTGTTTATTCTGATCATATAAATGGCATAATCATGTATGATGTGGAGATGACCTTTTTTTCTTTTTCTTTTTTGAGATGGAATCAATACACCTTGAATGGCACTGCTTTCTTCTATTTAACTCAGGGCCACAGAGAGTTTTTTACATTATTAACCCTCAAACAGGAGAGGCATTCACTCCAGACCAAAGAAAAGTGGGGCTCTTGAAAGTGCTCTTATCACTAAATTGAAGTATTTTAAATTGTGTCCTGCCACCTAGAGGCACTCTTAGGCCATTTTGGGGCACGTCTCATTTCTAGAGACTTCATGGTATATTCACTAAGGCAAAACAATATTATTAAATCTTCAGCATTTTCCTAACTTCAATATTAGAAAGATCCTTTAAAGTAAGGCCATTTCTGTGCTTTTCCAAAATAATAAAATACAATGGGTAATGTATAGGTTGTGCTACAGAATGTCAAATGGACCCATGTCATAAATTTCTCCTGGATCTTAATTATAGCTCAGGAATTGCTAATTGGTATCTAACCCCATCCCATCTCTGGTTTTATTTTGCTACTAAAGATTTTGTTTCAGTATGGTTTTGGTTTGAATTCCTTTGGATGGGATCAACAAAAACTGTACCATTTATTCTCTTGGGTTCACACCCAGGCTCTTCACTCGTTTACTTACCAGGCTAGGCCCTGAGAACGCTTGGATGGATAGGAAAGCTCTCTTCAGTTAGACAGCAAGAACTAGATAAAGTAAAATATTTTCATTTTGTTGTAGTTGTCAATGACTTCACCTTAGGGCTCATCTACATTAATTAACCCATTTGAAGTTGGCTTCTAACTTCTTTCTCCCTATAATTTCATTGTTCTGAGTTTATTTTAAATTCTCTAGGTTGTTACTGCAATTTATTTTTAAAGCTTCCTCAAACCTTCTTTATAAATAAGTCAATTTTAATTGTATTTTTAAAATAGGGGCTTCCACAGAAATATACCAGATATATATTCCTCAGTATGGTATAGCCCTTCATGATCCTAGCACAGTTTAAGAAATGGCCACTTGACACACATCAGACTTTACTCGCCATATGAACACAAATAAATTAAGAAGGGTTTATCTCTATATACACAATACATACTAAAGAAGATCAGAAAACGCCAACCCCAAAAGATACTGCTTTGGCATATTGATTATTTTGAGCTGAAGGCACTAAGACAGCAGATGCAGAAAATTTCCCATGAGAGAGCTTCCCCTTCATGTACCAGGAAGAGAACACTCTTACCAATGGAGACTGGTGACCTGAACTGAAATGGATCTATACAAGTAAACCTATGAAAATAACCATTTTCTTCCAATAGTATCCTCCATATATTTCCTAGTCACTCTCCCACAATTTATTGTCCATAACCAATACCCCTCTGTCTTGTCACTTCTCCACAAATTTATTACACTTTGTTAAAAAGGGTATCTGTCCCAATTGCTTTTTTGAGTCTTATTAAATAAAATTCAATGCTTTTCTCTTACTAATCTGTCTTGTGTCAGTTTCATTCTTGGCCTGGTCACAGAACCTGAGGGTGGAAGGAAGAATTTCCTCTGCTAAAATACACATACTTAGCGCAAAACAGTTCTGCAAGAAAGGGTCTGATCATGGTTCTAGCAACTGGTCATGAGGGAAACTGATAACAGAATGGGAGCCAAACACTGGGAGCAAGAGAGCTTTGTCTTCTTCCAACTGTGTTATACCATCTTGGAACAAAGAACTAAAATTTTCTGTTTATAACTTTTGTAGCTTATTATTTATTATTTAATAAAAAATTTAATCTCAAAGTTCCAGCTAGGCTGAAGAAGAGAAAATTATAGCATGTGACAGGAGAGGATATGGAATTAGACTAGGACTGTAGAAACAGAGAGATGTCTCTGCTACAAAGGGAAATTGTAGGGATTAATAAAAACTGTACAGAAAGCACTAGAAGAACTGAGCACAGTCAACAGTGGTGATCTTCCCAGAGATCCTGACTTTAAGAAGCAAAGCAAAACCTAGTTCAATGAGAAAGGTGAGTTTTGTCACCAGCTGGAAGGTCACACGCTTACCATGTAACCAGTCAGCCTCAAAAGAACAGATCAGATGAACACTGAGACCCATCTGCAGGCTTCAGGTGGAAGCACTCAGATGGAAATTTCTTCCTGGAAATGCACATGTCATCTGTGCCATCTTGGCTCACATTACCATAAGAGCACCTCAGGAAGGAATAAATGTGTAAAACAGTAATTAAATAACCTCTAGTGCTCAGAGAAGGAAAAGTATTGTTTCACCAAGGAAACAAAACAAATCCTTATTGCAAAAGGCTCAGAAAAGATATGGCCCAATGACCTAATTTAGGGGATGATGTAACAGAACATGCCTGGTTAGGTGTAGTATGACCCTATCTATCATTGCATGCTGAGGAATAAGGATGCTCTTTTACCTGAGCCCAAAGGGCTGATCCATCTACCTATTATGGGCTATGGTATAGAGCTTTATACAGACTGAATATTTTTGTTCTCAGCAGTCCCAGATTATCAGACAGAGAGTCTTAGAAAGCTGCCAAGAAGTAAGTATCTCAGGCTCATCAACCTGCTTCCCCCAAATATCCAGAAAGCGTGGGGACCAAGGACAATCAGAAACTGCAAAAAATGACTAGGGATAGCAAAGCCAGGATAATTAAGCTATTGGTTACAAATTTCAAATTATTTCTCCAAACTGACATATGTGCCTTTGTTCCTGAAGACAATTCTGTGCTAAACTTAGTAGCTGTTTTTCTTTTCCTAAATATTTTTTTCCTTTCTTTGTGAATTTTGCGAAGCTTTATTCAATAAATGCCAGGTAATAGAAGATTAGAAATCTTTTAATAATCATGTTTATTATTCTCATTGTTTTCTCTTGTTCTTCTCATTTAACATATCTTTCCTCAAATGCGTCACATTAGAGGGGTTACTGTGTTCCCTGACGGGTCATTGACTTAGTAGAGCATGGCATATGCTGAATTGAACATTGTAATTACATTTAGACCCAGGGCAACAACCAATTGTTCACACTCATTTGTAGCTGGAAGCACCTGCAAATGACATATATTAATGAATACAGATCCTGTGGTGAGTTAATAGGATAACAAATCTCAATCAGTATTGCATAAATTGGTGTGGGGAGGAGCTGAGGTCTTTGTAAACATATGACCTGGTGGTATGAAATTCCTCTGGAAGAAGTTAGGAAGTGATAAGGCTGAGTTAGTATCAGTCCTGATATTCTCATGGCTCCATTTACCTATTCAATTCATACGCTCCTGCTGGCTGTTTCCCAGAACTTCTCTGAGGGTAAGACCTGAATTCACAAGTGTTACTATAATGTGGGGCAGGGAGTACATCCATAAACACACATGGCAAAATCCTCTCATGCACCAAAAAATCATTAAGGAATTTCCTTAAAAACTTCTGTGACCATAGGCCTTTGGTTTATTGCCCTTGTACTTCAGGTGGCTGATGTGGTACCAAACTAAAGCATTAATGAAATTCAATTTTATTTTTACCCATAAAATAGGAAAAAAAAATGGAAGAGATTGATAAATAACATCTAGTCCGAGCAAAGATGTGCTTCCTGTGATGTGTGCACTCCTCTCTGGTATCTATGACTTTATAGGGCCCATATAATGATTGATTTATTGAATCCACTTATATATTCCATTAGAAACATTGAAAGGTTAAATTCAGAAAAATACATTACAAAGAGAAATCTCTGACTGCCATTCAATTGTTAATCCTAATGTAGCTTGAAATGTTTTAAGAACTAGTGATTTTATTTCCTGTGAATACTCAACACTTTAGAGCTATTAGATATCCTGATTAATATGACTAATGTAACAACACAATCACTATGACTTCGGCCCCCAGAGAGTAGGTCTACTTCAGTTCAACAATTCATTTCAGTGCTGTTGTTTGGCTCTTAAATCCCTTGTTTTAAGCCATCTTAACATATGAAAATCCAGACTTAAATAAAAGATAAATTAGGAGATGATGATTCACATAATAAAAGGATTCTTTTGTTCAGTGAAGGACAGAACATATGACACCTTTAAATAACTCCATTAGTTATTTATATACATTAGTTATGGATAGACATCAGTGAAATATCAAATCAACAAGGTGTTATTCATTAGGACTTGTAAACAATGCTTGGCTAATCAAAAAAAAAGGCTATTAGACTAATCAAGGCTGTGCTAAAAAGCTAATTCATTTTTCAGCTTTAGCTAATACAAATGTCATTCTCTGTTGACCTGGCTCTAGATTTACCAGAAATCATTTTTATGACAAAAAAGATCAGGCTTTACGGGTGTATGTTGGGTATGTCTCCCTGATTTCCTGCCTCCTCTTAAGGCTATCCCCTTACCTCAGTTGCTCAAATATGTATGTCCAAATTAATGGTTTGAGGGAGTGCAATGAAGTTTATTTAAACACTTAATGTCCCTACATTATCAGCCAGAATTAAGCAAATATATTTTAGCAAGTTGAAACATTTGAAGACTTCATCATTGTCCCACACATTAATTACCTATTAAGTGAGATACTCCCTGCTTCTATTTGTTCCTCCTACCCTTGCTTCCATCTGCTCTCTATCTTTCTCATCTGTCTCTGTGTTTGAGGATGCAGTCTTTGGTAGAGTATATTGATTGACTTCTCTAGTCTACAGATTTTGTTTGGGTTTAGCCAATAGTAAGCTAATGAAAAATAGAAGGAAGCCCTCAGGGAATGAGGCTTATTTCTGCTGGGCTTCAGTTTTGCGGTTTCCTGAGCTCCTCTAAAAGCCACAACTCTTGCCGGTAGTTCTCCTCTATAGCTACAACATTGGCTACAGCTCTTTTCAGGTCTTTTCCACTTCAGTCCTCAGACTTGGAAGTGGTAATAGCTCCCTGCTACTGTTAGTCCAAGAGGGCTTCACTGTCCTTGTTCCCTCATATCTGTTATGACTTTGTAAATAATCTCCTTATTAAATGCTCCACCATCATACCAATTAAGTGTGTCATCTATTTCCTTATCGATCCTGATCAACACATATATGCAAAGAATCTATTAAGGACTCTATAACACATAAAAATAAATTACAAATTGATTCACTCTCAGTTTACAATCTGGTATAGGAGATGACTGTGGTTCAACTGATATCATTGGTTAAGGTTTGTTTAGACATCACTGAGAAGGTGATAGTATTGTCACATTAATGCAGTGGGAAAAAATAGAAAATTCCATGGGATGACTTGTTGTCTATATGCTGACTTGAAATAATCTTCATTTATTTAGATAAATAATACTGCATTTAGAAATATATTAATAAGATTTTTAAATGTCTATCCTCCCATAATTTGTATATAAGCAATGTGATATTTGAAAGGACAATTAAAAATTATGTGCCTTTTCCCCATATTATTTCATATACACACTTGTTTTATTTTTATGAAAAAGTTCTTATTTTCTATACAGTATTAGTTTTTTTAAGCCTGCACATAAACCTACATGTTAAAACTTTCTGTCATGGAATATTTAAACCATCTTGTCTTAATTGGAATTATACAATTTAGCAATTTGGTAGGGATAAACTTAATTTTGGTAATGAATTATAACAAACAATTGGCTATATAGTAAGAAGGTACTAAGATTTCAAGCACTATTTACTGGTGTTTATTTAATTCAAAGGTCCATTCAATAAACTGAGAAAAATGCTTTTACATTTACAGTTATAGATTTTAAAGCCCCAGTGGTACCTCACATGGATCAACAAGTGTATAATATACACTTCTCAATAGAACATTTACTTCAAAAATTTGATTGGACATTTATATTTTATCAGAATATAAGCAGATGAGATGATTTAAAAAAAAGTAGCTCTTATCCTTAAAGTTTATAATGGGAAATCTATGCATGAAATTAATGACAGATTACAAAGTAGGATCATTTCTCTATAGAAAATTAGTAAGGCTAATCTAGAATAATTTAAATAGTTTACTTAGAGAATAAATTCCCACATGGAAATGTTCATGCTTGCTTTATAGTTTCTGGCCTTCCCTTATAAATAATGGGTTTGTCATTCACACTGCATTTCAAATCAAATTTTATATGACTTCAATAGAAGTCATATAAAATTTCTAATTGTAGAATTAGAAAATATTGAAATACTATTGCTTAAATTCTTTTAGGAAGTGGGGTGTAGGGGAAAATTAATTTTTAGGTAAGTGCTACTGAGTACAAGTGGATGACATCCAGACTAGCCAACAAAAGGTGCCTAAGCATTTGCAGAAGTCACTGTGAAGAACAATGAGGACGTTATCAAATTGTCTGAGAACAGATGTAAGATTTGAAATAGTTTTCAAAATGGTACAAACATAAATGTTTCTTAGTTAAAATAAATACTGGGTCAATAAATCTCAGATTCATAAAGTACACTCAAAGCTTTGAACTGCACAGCCTCAAGTGATACATTAGCAGCACAGACATACATTAAAGCACTTAGCATGAAAACCGTCTGCTATAAAATAGAGCAGAAACATATTAAATATTCTTATCAATCTCAAATCCAAAAGGATTACAATTTAGAACATATGCAAGATCAGTTATGTAAAATTGGACTCAATAGCTTCCCCAATAATTTTCTCACTATTTGGGGATTTAATTTTTCCTATACTTAATGAATCTGCTAAACAGGGAGAATGGAAAGGAATATTTCAATAATTTATTTTTGTTTATTTGGCTAGAATAGCAAATCATGAAACACTCACTGAACATAATTAGCTTCTCTACACTGTGATTCCAAATCTGTTTGGATGCAGGGCCAGCTGACCAGATGGTACACGGTAACATAATGCTTTTGAAATGGAGGCTTGAGTTCAGGTCCACAGGCCACAGGACAACAGAGGCAGATTGCAACTTGCACGTGATATATTCATCTAGGAAGGGCTGGGGCTGGCAAATGCTGCTCTACTGCGCTGCTGAAGGGCAAACCAAATGCCGTCTTCTCATGCTCTGGCTCTGTCTTAGTATGTGGCTGCTTATTGTGTTTTTAACCTCTTGGGGGAGGGGATTGATAAAGGGGTGATTTTGAGAGGTCAGAGAGATCAGAGACACAAAAGAAGTGAGACAGTGTGGAAGAAAATCAGTTTCCCAAGTACCCATAACCTGCTATGCTAAGGAGAGGATATGTAGGCACTTACAAAAAGAAAGGCCATTCCCCTAAAATACCTTGTATACAAAGGCATTTTCTTAGAAACCTTCTCTTGCTCTTAATTAATGAGACTGATTGGTTAGCATTCTGCTTTATGACTAAGTCTGACAGAGCTTAATGGAAGAGAAGCTTAATTGCAGAAAAGCAATGGAAGAAATTCATTAGAGAAGTCTTGAAACCTGAGAATTATGGGCAAAGCAGGCTACCCAAATGGAAATTGAGCAATTTAAAATGTCTTAATTAGATTTAAAACCAGAGCTTAGAAAAACTAAATTAGCTACACCGAATCAGATGAAAAAAAATTCTGAGATAAAATGCATGGTTATTATTGGATTCCTTAAGATAGTCTGTAGAGCATTGTGCTGTTGATTCTAAAATTCAGCCTTCATGAGGAGTAACACCACCAACAAAAGACAAAGAAGATAGTGAGCATGAACTATAAATGGTAACTGTGTTTATCCCGAACCTTACAGTAATGATTTTAAGATGTTTTAATAACTGCCTACTGCCAAAGGATTTTGAAGAAATCCAAAAATGATAAGCAAATAAAAACTTTATCTCAACTCTGTTGAGCAAAAAAAAATACAAGAAACAAACCAAACATTACAATTTATTCATTTGAGAGCTAGAAATTTACACAAAACTGTTATGGTCAAAGATGATAAAGGTGTGGGTATGCAGGGGGCCAGCCAAAACAGAACATTATATTTACTAGACAAGTATAGGTATTAGCATTAAAAATATCTATAATACATATAATCCTAAAGCTTGTCACTCACTCATTCATATTTCTTGGGTATATAAGCACCAGGCACATGGTGGGAATGCGTCTCAGAACAAAATATTCAAGGTCCCTGACATACTGGGGAACAAAGACTAGTAAACAGGATAGACAGTAAACAAAAATAACATAGATAAATGTTAATTACACACTGAAATAAGCACCATAAAATGTATAAAGCCACCAATGTGAGGTGATACTAGGGAAATGTGATCTGGATAAGGGTGCTGATGAAGAAGTGATAACCAAGCTAAGACTTGAAGCTGGTGGAAGGAACAGCTACCCAGTGTCACGGAAGACTGTCCTCAACAAACCGAGCCGCCCTTGAGTAGGTCACATGACTTCCAGGCAGGAAAGCTGGTCGGGGTGGCTGAGGCGTGCTGCCTGGGGCAAAGGTGAGGAGAGATGACCCTAGAGAAGGAGGAAGGAGCTGCGCGCCGGTAAAGACGGAGAATTTCAAGCCAAGGTTTAGGTTCTAAGAGAAGTGTGGAGCCTTTGTATGGGTTTAAACAGAAAAGTGACATGATTAGATTTGCCTTTTTTTAACAATTACTGTCAAAAAGAAGTTTTGCAAAATGAAGGTCTTTTTGGATTCCCACAGCATACTAGTGTATCCATTTAATATTCAATCAAGGAACATTTTCCAACATCTATTGTTTGCCAGTTCCATTGACAAGGAGAGAAATACAAAGATCAATATGGCTTAATATTTCACTTTCACAAAATGTACCAGATTATTAAATCATATGATTTTTCAGAGGTAAATATGTATTTAGAGGTATGTACAAAATGCTAAGGGAAACTAGAGGAAAACTCCACAGAAGTGATAAACACCAAACTGGGTCTTATGAGATGATAAGAACGGGGGAAGATATTCCAGGCAGCAGCAATTGTAAAATAATGGAGGCACAAAAGAATATGGAATGGAACTGAGAAAAAAGAAGTTCAGTGATGCCAGACTTAAAGTGTGGAAAGAGGAGGCTAGGAAAGGTAAACTCATGACAAATGGATGGGATATTTATATGCTAATGGATTTGAACTTTATCCTATGATCAACCAAGAAATTAAGAGATGATTTCAAGCCACAAGAAGGATAATCCTACACCCATGAGGAAGACTGACTAGAAGAGGAAGGTACTAGCAGCAGGAAGGATAGCTAAGAAATGTTTGCAGTTGTCCAGAGGAGAGACGCTGTTATGCATTGAGTGTGTGCCTCCACGATTCATATGTGAAAATTGAACTCGGATGTGCTGCATTAGAAGGTGGCACCTTTGGGAGGTACTTAAGTGTGGAGCCCTTGTGAATGGAATTAGTGACTTTAGAGGAAGAAGTTAGAGACAACTAATCCTTTTCCAACATGTGAGGACACAAGTCGGCAGTCTACAACCCAGAAGAGGGTACTCACCACAACCAACCATACTGACACCCTTGATCTCAGATTTTTAGCCTCCAGAACTGTGAGAAATAAATTTCTTGTACTTGTAAGTCCCAGCTTCTGTTATGTTCTTTCAGTAGCCTGAACTGAACTGAGATAGTAAAGGTATAACCTAAGAAAAAGTATGGAGATGGCAAGGATGGAGAGAATGGCTCTCCCAAGTCCTTTACATTTGTATCTGCTTCTTCCATGACCACCGACGGCCAGGACTTTCTCTGGAGAGTCACGGAGTTCCATTTCACACATGCAAAGGACATTAAGAGCCCCTGGAATCAAGAGGCTTCGAGGATCAGAAGAGGAGTCCAGTAAAGAAGGCCAGGGGGCACTAAGCACAAATTTCCTGACTTCCTCGTTTTGTCTAGAAGATTGGATGGCTTGTACTTCTATCTGCAAACTCTCATCAGCTGAGATTTTGAAGTAGTAAGTGCCATAACTTCATTATTTCAACCAAAATTCAAGAGAGCAGCTGCTTCTATGCCAGAACGTGGGTAATCCTCTCTCTCACCTTCCTGTTCCCTCTTTCCTTTCTTAACTCTCTATTATTTATTTGCATATCTGTCTTCTTCAGTGCTTAGCAAGTAGTACACAAAAATTAATATTGGTTTAATGTTTATTTATGAAGGCATTAATTGATGAATGAACATATGAGTGAAAATACATATTCCCTTCTTCTATCTGGGAGCTTTTGAAAAGTATCAGCTCCACTATTCTATCCCCAGATTCTGACTTAATTATCTACAGAAGGGCCTGATCATCAGTATTCTTAAAAAGCTCCCAGGTGATTCTCTAAAATAAAACTGCTCTAAAAAATTTAATTTATTAATTTAAAAAAAGTAAATATTTGTATCTGCCTGACCTCTTGATAAAGAAGACCTTGCAAGAAATGACAGAAATCAGAAAGGTAAAATATTCAAGAGATTTCACAGTACTAAAAAAAAAGTATACATATATATGAAATTAAAATGCAAATCATGGTGTAGAAAAAATACTTATCCCCAATTATAGCTCAGGATCTATTAATATTCTTATATGAGTCTATATGAAAAAATACATTCAAGTTGAAAAATGGACTAAGTTCATGAAAGGAAAAAATCATGGATGAAACTGAAATTGCTAGTGAGCATAAAGAGAAAGTGTTCTATTGTACAAGTAATTAAAGCAAAATGTATTGAAAGAATGATATTTATCTAATAAAATTAATAAAAACTAAAATAAGAGATAGAAGTCAGTGCTGATAAGGTAGATAGTCCTTCTCATACCCTACTATTGTGATTATGTAGCAATAAACATTTTCTGGAAGCAATTTGACAATATAACAATATGCATGAAGAGGCTTAAACATAGTTCTACTTTTAAGCCACTAATTCTACTTCTAGAAATCTGTTCCATGGCAATTATCAAAAATGTAGCAAATATTCATTTATCAAGATGATTATTATAGCATTATTTATAAATATTAAAAAATATAAAAAACCTGAAGGCCCAAAATTAGATTATATTACATACGTAGGAAATAACTCAGAATTTAAAATTCATATTTCTAGTGATGTTAGAATACATTCATAATGTTATAGAAAAATTTCATTTTGGAGAAAAATTCAATATATACACATGATAATATATGTAGAAAGTAATAGTAATTACAGATGATATAATTACCTACCTAGAAACTCAAAGAGAATCAATGGGAAAACAATAAGAACCAGGTAGTCTTCTATGCCTAATCAGGTAACAAATTAAGGGAAAAAAAGATGTATGCTAGGTATAACAAATTAAAAAACAAAAATAAAATAAAACGTAAGATTGAGCTCTCAAAAGTCAAACTATAAAGCCAAAGACTGATATGATACATTATCATCCTTTTGACAAACGAGATGACAAGCAAAATGAAAATAAAGGCTAAATGAAAACTGGAAAATGTATTTGAAAACTTAGACAAACGTTTCTTATTTATAATCTATATAGCAAGCTAAACCATTAACAAGAAAAAGGGACAACATCCATGAGAAAAACAGAAAAATATATGAAAAACAATTTACTAGATGAAAAACGATAATCAATAAGCATGTGAAAAGATGTCCATACACACACACACACACACACACACACACACACACACACACACACAAATCGAACTGAAAGTAGGAAAACAAAAAGATTTTATGTTGGCGTATTAGACTGGCAGTAATTAGGGCATTGATTAAGTTTAGAATATGAGATTAAATTTTCTAATTCCTTGGTATAGTATAAATTTTATAAAAGAAAATTCGTAATATTTTAAATGTACATTTAAATTATATACATTAAAAATTAGTAAAATTTTAAATGTATATATTCAATGATCTTGAAATTTCCATTCTTTAACTTATTTTAAGGATATAATTTAGCAGGTACGCGTAGACTTAAGTAGATAGATGATCCTTCCACCAAAATTCATGGCATTAAAAAAAAAATCAACACCTGTTATACTCCACTTCAGATTTAGTAAGTTTAATGCAGACAGAGCACCATCCAAGCAGGCACCGGGTGCCTAAAGGAATGAATGCCCAATGAGGAAACTTTGACAGAAGGGAGATGGAACTCAGCAGGTGAATTGCTCTCCCTTCCTTCCTTGTCCTGAGACATTGTTTATGTCACTCTTAGAATGCAGATCCACAAGACTGAGTAATCAATTGTGCTGGATACTGAGCAGTGGTCAGCTCAGTAAATCATGCTCGTTTTGGCTTTCCTGCCATCCTGGTCTCATTCTCCCTTCCTCTCCCTCACTTACCCCCTAAGATTGGACTAACCCATAAAATTATAGCATAAAAGCCTTTGCTTTACACATTGCTATCTGAGGAATTCCAGGCTAAAAGGAAGGTAGAAATTCTTTATGTACATTATTAGGAATTTAAACTATGCGTAAGTTAAAAAGGATGAGGTACCTTCACTTATACTTATTTGTTTGGCATATTGAACTTTCACATTCTCCTCCCGAATCTTGCCAGTCTTCTACTAAGAGCTGCAGTCTACATTCTACCCTTGGATTTTATGAGGGATCAACCACTGAAATCCAGCAAGACTAACGCACGGTGGCTTCTGACGCTGATGCAAAGATGATGCAGTGTCCACCTGGTTCTGTCTGTCTCTCAAGACACTTGCCTTTTGAACACAGCCACCATTTTGTCAGGAAATTTATGTCAGAAACTGTGAAGTGTCTGAGATTTTGCCTTACTTGCAAAAAAATGATTTAGATTGCTACACTTTGTATGTATGTATGTATGTATGTATGTATGTATGCACATACGTGTTGGGGAGGAAATTTTTTCCTCTTAACCTTCAAGGTTCTTCTGGCTGGTCTAAGAATCAAATGGACAAGAGAGAGAATAACAGGAGAAAGGTCAAATTCAATTACATACAAATGAGAAATCCACACAGACATGAGATTCCAAAGACAGGGAAAATGAGGTATATATGTTTTCCCGAACTAAGGAGAAGGGGATGGGGTCTGGGACTTCAAGGAGAAGGAAGGCAATTCACAGGAAGATGAAAAAGTACACATTGGGTAAACAAATGTTTACTAGGCCACACAGAATAGGCCACAGAGCATTTTTAACAGACTTCACTAAACTCCTAACTATAGCCCCCAGTTCATATATAGTAGCTATCTATGGAGACAGTCTCTACCTAGAAAGGTCCTCTACCTAATTCTTTCGATGCAGTTAGGGGGAAGGTCAAAGTTTCTTTCTGAGTCTTTTGAGCCTTGATTGTTTCCAGCTGGACATAACCTGCATGTCAAAGTAGCATGCCCTGGGGTGGCCTGACCTTGGCCCCTACATATATATGTACACAGATAGACAGGTACACATACCTGCAACAGTATGAGTATCACATGCACACACAGAAAATATGAGGCCTGTGGGCAGAGACAAAGGCAGTTATTACTCCCAGGAAAAACAGCACCCTGAGCAACATCTTGCCTGTGTTTCCCAAGCCGCAGCCCCTGCAGAACAACACAATGATGGCTAGATGGTGTGCGCACATGCAGGAAGGTACATAAGAGGAAAGGCCCCAAAATAAGGAAATGCTGATCTTATACAGGGCTGCTCATGATGTGTCACTCCTCTCCTCAGGGCAGAGAGAGAGAGACCTTATCTTTGTTCTGAATGTAAATAAGCAAATCTTCTGGGGAGAAGACAATTTTCACTTTACCACCTTCACTGTCTCCAGAGAGGAAGATGTGTCTCTAAGCTTTACTCTCCTGGAATTTCTCCTTATAAAAATATTTTTAAACAGGCTGTTGTTGTCTTTGTTGAGAGAAAGTGGGCCATGTAGAAACATGAAATATTTGTGGATAATTGTCTCCTAACAGAAACCCAGGCCACACGGAGAGCCCAAGTGGAGACAGTCCAATGGACAGACCCAGCCAAGTGCCAGCACCAATTGCCAGATACATGAGTGAACAAGTTTTCCCATGTTCAGCCCCTAGACTTTGAGCCATCCCAGCTAATGCCAAGTGGAACACAGATGGGCTGTCCCTGGTGAGCCCTGCCCGTGACTAAAGATGCTCCTGTTGTTTTAAGTCACTACATTTTAAAGTGGTTTGTTATGCAGCAGCAGATTACTAGAACAAGGGAAAATGTCCATGACAAATTAAGCAGCTGTAGAACAAAATGTATAATTTGGCTTCATTTAAGACATATATCTGAGAACATGAACATGCATACAGGCAGACAGACATGGAAAGGAGACAAACAAACATATACAAACATAAAAATAGGATAATGATAGACTAAAATGATTGTTTCTGGTGGGACTTGAATTTTTTCACTGTATACATACATATATGTATTATTTTTTAAAAAGACATATCAGTTTTATCAGAAAAAAAGTGTTTGCTTTTATAAAGAAGTATCTATCTACATGTTCATCTCTGGATTATGTGTTCATGGGTTTTTATTCTTCCCTATATGTTTCTCCCCATCAAAGTTTCTATAAAGAGTAGGCATTGAGTACGTATATAGTGATTTGAGGTAATTAGGATACCAGTGGGAATGCTTTCACACAGTAAAAAGCTAGTTTCTTTTAAAGTAGAAATGTCAGGCCACTTTTCTATAGCCTTGGTTATCATGTGAGATGATAGAACCTTCAGAGGACTTTGAAAGAAGAAAGCGTTCCCTTGTACATGAAGATACATAGGGCCTGTTCTATTATTATTTTGAAACTTGATCTAGACTATCATTTACTATTTTTTCGCTTTAGACGTTGAAAGTAGGTTATTGGTGAAAATAAAACCCTAAAAATTGAATTTATAATTGCTAAAGATTAAATGGTAGATATTATAATTTTATCTAACTTTTTTCATGAAATAAAAATTCCATTAGAGTTTCAAAGCAAAGTAGTCCATAATGTAGCAGGTTAACTAACAAACCTGTAGTGCATTGGACTATGTGCTTTAATATGAAATAGCCCAAGAAACTACAACTTCTCTAGTAAATTATAACCACAAAAATATATAGATTTTAATATGTATTATAAATGCTATTCTAACATTAGGCAGAATTGTTTTCCTGTTTAAAAGTGTGGACTCACTATGTACAAAGAACATTATTAAGCCAAAATGAAAACCAAAGAATATATTTCTTGTAATCATCAATAGTCTCAAATTCTTAAAACCAGTAAGTATTACTCAGGTAAGTACATATGTATTTTAAATATATGCATTCTAATATTCAACAAGCATATAATCCTACCATAAATATAGAAAGAAATCATAACTATCTCCTTTTCCACTGACCATACTTATATTTTCCTATTACAAAAAATTTTGACAATTGTTATGTATCAGCAGGAAATAAAGACTAAATTTAATATTACACCCATTATGTTTTATTAAACACCCCTGGAACAAATCCTGTGGAATAGCAACAGTAAAAACATTCTTATTTTGAGTAATTTTGGAAAATCCACAGGAGAAGACTATGTAGTCTTTTTTATTACTAATATAAAATACTGGACTTTAAAAGTGTTCTACATTAAGGTTCATTCTGTCAAAATAATACAAATGTGCTTTTTGCTCCTCTATCTTAATAATGTTGAAACTTGAAACACACACTAAAACATTACTGAATAGAATGCTGTATTAGTAGACCTCGAATCCCATGAAAAATGGTTAATCCAGCCAAGTGAAATAACAATAAAAGATAACTGACATGTGAACCCACTAAGATTCCAAGATTATCATCACATTTAAAAACATATCTAACTCCCACAATCTCTAAAGACAAATGCATAAAAATTGGCTGAAGAGGTTTTTATCAAATGATCAGACTTCAAAATTGCACAACACATCTTGAAATAAAATGGTTTGCTTGAGTCTCTAGTAATGGCTTACTCATGTCTATCCCCAGCCAGACTGCAGTGTTCTGGAAGTCAGTACTATCCACATACAGTTTTCTATTTCCAGGCTTATACTATGCCTGTGAAATATTTGTAAAACATTACAGAGAAAAGAATGTGAGGTTTTAGAGTTGCGTTTTATGTTTTTTCTTCAAAGAATATAGATGTCATATCCCTAGACCCACATTAACAATGAATTCTACGAAGGGACAGTTACACATATTTTTTAAGGGCAATTTCCATCACAATTTAAGCAAATGCACCAAGATGAGAACAGTCCAAAAATATTCATTCAATTTAAGAACACACACTAAGAAGATAGATAATAGGCAAACATACCAGTGTGGTGGAGAATCAAAGCCAAACATAATTTAGAAAAAAATCTTGTCTTAAACAATTGCTAAAGTTTCTTGCTGAGAAGTAACTTGTAATAAAAAAAAATCAATTAATATGTAATTAAAGTTACATAACCTAAGGTCCTGCACATTGGACATTACTGTCTTGCCTGTGTTTAGGATAATGGAGACCAAACACTTATGGAGTGATATGGTTGTTCAATGTATATAATAAACTACACTGGAGTTTGGGCATTCTGGCTACACCTCTACCAGGGCCAGTTGTCTGGCCCAGGGGATTTCAGCTCACTTCCCAGGGCTTCATCTCACAAGTGCAGTGTACAGGATGAACTAGACAATCTTCCAAATACTTCTGATTCTATGCTAAGAACTATTCCGTGTGGTAGCAGACTCTGCAAAGGAGGAACGTAACTCTTCATGATCCCAAAGACAACATTTAGCATCCCTTCCACTCTTGGCCACTGTCAATTTATTCAACTTGAATGTTATTTCTATTTTCCCAGTCCAAATTTGCCCCTCCTCTTTCTTGCAAAATTTCCCAAACTCCAAAATTTCTTGCCAAACATCTCACCTTTGTTTGGTCACTATAATCAGACCTACAATAGTTCAATTTGATATGCCACTCCTTAAAGGTAAAATTAGTCATGTGCTTGTCAATCTATATCTCAATTTATATATGGGCACCTATCTGGGTAATCGCTTTACAAATTATACTTAATATAGGAGAATTAACTAATCAAACAACTCAGTGCTCATAAAATAATGGGATAAACCCAACAATAGAAAAGTATGCGAATAGTAAGTTTTAGAAAATGTTTTGAAAATATGTAGTCTTGATTTGCCTTTTCCACATACCTCTTATAAGGTTTGAGCTGTTCATCTGCTACAGCAACCATTCTTCTGACTTAATGTACTTTCTTCCAAAACTACCAAATTTATAGAATTTTCAGTAAAAAACAGAATTACATCAAAGCTACCACTAAAACAATCATCAAGTCTGTTAAAGGAAGAATGAAGGAAAAAGGCAATTTAAGGCACTTAATCTATCTTTTGAAAGTAAAGGGTATTTTTGTGTTAATTTTTTTAAAAGTTCAGCTAAAAAGCATGTACAGATTTTGAAAGGTTATAAGTACACCTCATTAAGGGCAGAGTAATGCCATTGTCAAGATAGGTAGAAATATGACATTAATTTCTAGAAGTGAAACTAATCACCTAGAACATACCACCTAGAAATTAAGGGAAAACAAAAGCAGCCATCCATAAGCCTAATGAAAGTGACAATTTTTATCTGATATAAATTCATGAAAAGAGAAAATAAGAGTATTCTTTTTGTAAAAGATCAAAAATTATGCAAGTGTCTTGAGCAGCAAGCAAAACCTGACATGTCAAATCAATCTTCCACTTAAGAAAAATTGATTTGGAAAAGGGAAAATGTCCATTTTATCTTTCTGGCACAAAAAATAATAGTTGTGTTTAATGAACATTTATATCAAGATATACTTTGGGATGTTACCAATTACTGAACAGAGGTTGGGACCAGGAGCCTTTAATTAATAAAGAGTAAAAGTCAGTATTTGGGGCCTCCTAAATGTTGATGAAATGGCCTGATGTTCATTAAACAGGAGCGGTCTTAAGAGACAAGGAGTTCTGGGATCTGCCAACTGTTTGGAAGAATGACTCATCACTAACCTTGATGGAACCAAACCACTGCCTCTGGCAGACATTTCCTGACAGTCATCTGATCAATAATAAACACCACCATATAACAGGTCAATGTATTCAACTGCCTGGGGGAACATCAAGTAGCTCACTCATTCTGACAGACCTATCTGGAGACCTGCACAGGGTCATCATTGAGGCTTTCTGGATAGCTATGTGTGACAAAGGTAACACTTTCTCCAAGGATTTCCAAACAAAATCTATCTCTGACTTGTTCTGATTTGACATTTGAATTCCTCAGTGACCCAAATGCTGCAGCAAACTCAAAACTGTTCCTTGAGGAAAATATGGCCTTGACCCAAAGACACCTGTGTGGGTGCTGGCTTTTTGTCTAGCCTAGGGTACTGGTCAGGCTTCATAATACTTTTCTTCTTTTTTTTTATCAAGGTATCACTAATATACACACTTATGAAGGTTTCACATGAAAAACATTGTGGTTACTACATTCACCCATATTTTCAAGTCCCTCCCCGCCCCATACTCCATTGTAGTCACTGTTCATCAGTGTAGTAAGATGCCAGAGTCAGTACTTGTCTTCTCTGTCTTCCCCGTGACACCCCCCTACACCGTGTGTAACAATCATAATACCACTCAACCACTACTCCCTCCCTCCTCACCTGCCTTCTCCCACTGCTCCCCTTTGGTAACTACTAGTCCCTTCTTGGAGTCTGTGAGTCTGCTTCTGTTTTGTTCCCTCAGTTTTAGTTCGTTGTTATACTCCATAAATGAGGGAAATCATTTGGTATTTGTCTTTCTCCACCTGGCTTCTTTCACTGAGCAAAGTACCCTCTAGATCCATCCATATTGTTGCAAATGGTAGGATTTGTTTTTATCTTATGGCTGAATAATATTCTATTGTGTATATGTACCACATGCTCTTTATCCATTCATCTACTGATGGTTGCTTCTATATCTTGGCTATTGTAAATAGCGCAGTGATAAACATAGGGGTGCATATATCTTTTTGAATCTGGGATCTTGTTTTCTTCGGGTAAATTCCAAGGAGTGGAATTCCTGGGTCAAATGGTATTTCTATTTTTAGTCATTTGAGGAACCCCCATATTGCTTTCCACAATGGTTGAACTAGCTTACATTCCCACCAGCATGGTAGGAGAGTTCCCCTTTCTCTGCATCTTTGCCAGCAATTGTTGTTCTTTGTCTTTTGGATGTTGTTCATCATGACTGGTGTGAGGTGATATCTCATTGTGGCTTTAATTTGCATTTCTCTGATGATTAGTGATGTGGAGCATCTTTTCATGTGCCTGTTGGCCATCTGAATTTCTTCTTTGGAGAAGTGTCTGTTTAGGTACTTCGCCTATTTTTTAATTGGGCTATTTGCTTTTTGGGTGTTGAGGCATGTGAGTTCTTTATATATTTTGGATGTTAAACCCTTATCGAATATGTCATTTATGAATATATTCTCCCATACTGTAGGATACCTTTTTGTTCTGCTGATGGTGTGCTTTGCTATACTGAAGCTTTTCAGTTTGATGTAGTCTCATTTATTCATTTTTGCTTTTGTTTCTCTTGCCCAAGCAGATGTGTTCAGAAAAAAGTTGCTCATGGTTATTATATTCAGGAGAGTGTTGCCTATGTTTTCTTTGAAGAGTTTTATGGTTTCATAACTTACATTTGAGTCTTTGATCTATTTTGAGTTTACTTTTATGTATGGAGTTAGACAATAATCCAGTTTCATTTCTTGCATGTAGTCCAGTTTTGCCAACACCAGTTGTTGAAGAGGCTGTCATTTCCCCACTGTATATCCATGGCTCCTTTATGATATATTAATTGACCATTATATCTGAACTCTCTATTCTGTTCCATTGATCTATGGGTCTGTTCTTGTGCCAGTACCAAATTGTCTTGATTACTGTGGCTTTGTAGTAGAGCTTGAAGTCAGGGAGCGTAACTCCCACAGCTTTATTCTTCCTTATCAGGATTGTTTTGGCTATTTAGGGTCTTTGGTAGTTACATATGGAGTTTAGAACTACTTGCCCTAGTTTGTAGAAGAATGCCATTGGTATTTTGATAGTGATTGCATTGAATCTGTATGCTTTTATTTCTTTGTGTTCTCTGATTGCTGTGGGAAGTGTCTTTGAGGAGGTAGACTTCAGTACTATGTTGAATAAATGTGAGGAGAGTGGATATCTTGGTCTTTTTACTGATCTTAAAGGAGAAGCTTTCAGCTTCTTGCTGTTAAGTATGATGTTGGCTGTGGGTTTATCATATATGGTCTTTATTATGTTGAGGTGCTTACCCTCTATACCCATTTTGTTGAGAGTTTTTATCATGAATGGATATTGAATTTTGTTGAATGTTTTTTCAGCATCTATGGAGATGATCATGAGGTTTTTGTTGATGTGGTGGATGATGTTAATGGATTTTTGAATATTGTACCATCCTTGCATCCCTGGAATAAATCCTACTTGATCATGATGGATGATCTTTTCAATATAATTTTGAATTCGGTTTGCTAATATTTTGTTGAGTATTTTTACATCTATGTTCATCATGGATATTGAGGTTTGTAATTTTCATCTTTTGTGGTATCTTTGCCTGGTTTTGGTATTAGAGTGATGCTGGCCTCATAGTTTTTTGATTACCGATTCTATTTCATTGCTGATAATTGGTCTGTTCAGATTTTTTGTTTCTGAGCCTTGGTAGGTTGTATTTTTCTAGAAAGTTGTCCATTTCTTCTTGGTTGTTGAATTTGTTAGCCTAAAATTTTTCATATTATTCTCTAATAATTCTTTGTACTTCTGTGGTGTCTGTAGTGATTTTTCCTTTCTCATTTGTGATTCTGTTTATGTGTGTAGACTCTCTTTTTTTCTTAATAATTCTGGCTAGGTGTTTATTTATGTGTTGATTTTTTTTTTGAAGATCCAGCTTCCGGTTTCCTGATCTTTCTATTGATTTATTCTTCTCAATTTTATTTATTTATGCTCTGATCTTTATTGTGTCCCTCCTTTTACTAAACTTTGTGCCTCATTTGTTCTTCTTTTCCTAGTTTCATTAATTGTGAGTTTAGGTTATTCATATAGGATTGTTGTTCTTTTCTGAGGTAAGCCTGTATGTATTACAATATACTTCCCTCTTAGCATGGCCTTTCTTGCGTCCTGCAGATTTTGCAGTGTTGTTATTGTCATCATTTGTGTCCATATATTGCTTGATCTCTGTTTTTATTTGGTCATTAATCATTTGATTATTTAGAAGTTGTTAAGCCTCCATGTGTTTGTGGGCTTTTTTGTTTTCTTCACATAATTTATTTCTAGTTTCATACCTCTGTGGTATGAGAAGCTGGTTGGTAGAATTTCAATCTTTTGGATTTACTGATGCTCTTTTTGTGGCCCAGTATCTGATCTTTATTGAAATGTTCCATGTGCACTTGAGAAGAATGTGTATTCTGCTGCTTTTGGGTGAAGTGTTCTGTAGATGTCTGTTAGGTCCATCTGTTCTAATACATTGTTCAGTGCCTTTGTCTCCTTACTTATTTTCTGTCTGTTTGCTCTGTCCTTTGGAGTGAGTGGTGTGTTGAAGTCTCTTAAAATGAATGCAGTTAATTCTATTTGTCCCTTTAATTCCATTAGTATTTGTTTCACATATGTAGGTGCTCCTGTGTTGGGTGCATAGGTATTTATAATGGTTATATCCTCTTGTTGCATTGACCCTTTTATCATTATGTAAAGTCCTTTGTCTCTTGTTACTTTATTTATTTTGAAGTCTATTTTGTCTGATACAAGCACTGCAACTCCTGATTTTGTCTCCCTATTAGTTGCATGAAATACCTTTTTCCATCCCTTGACTTTTAGTCTGTCTATGTCTTTTCGTTTGAAATGAGTCTCTTGTAGGCAGCATGTAGATGGGTCTTGTTTTTTTATCCATTCTGTGACTCTATGTCTTTTGACAGGTTCATTCAGACCATTTACATTTAGGGTGATTATCGACAGATATGTACTTATTGGCATTGCAGGCTTTAGATTCATGATTACCAAAGGTTCAAGGGTATCGTCTTTACTCTCTAACAGTCTAACATAATTCACTTTGTATGCTATTAAAAACAATCTAAAGGTTCTTTTTTTTTCTCCTTTTTCTTCCTCTTCCCTTCTTTATATATTAAGTATCATATTCTGTACTCTATCTATCCCTTGACTCACTTTGTGGGAGGCTGATTTTGCATCTGCTTAGTAATTACTTGGTCTACTTTCTTTACTGTGGTTTTATTTTAATTGGTGACAGCTATCTAGTCTTAGGAACATTTCTATCTATAGATGTCCTTCCAAAATACATTATAGAGACTGTTTGTGGGAGGTAAAAACTTTCAACTTTTGCTTATCTGGAGATTGTTTAATTCCTCCTTCAAATTTACATGATAATCTTGCTGAGAAGAGTATTCTTGGTTCTAGGCCCTTCTGTTTCATTGCCTTAAATATATCATGCCACTCCCTTCTGGCCTATAAGGTTTCTGTTGAGGAGTATGATGATAGCCTGATGGGTTTTCCTTTGTATGTGATCTTATTCTCTCTCTGACTGTTTTTAATACTGTGTGTCCTTATCCTTGGTCTTTGCCATTTTAATTATTATGTCTTGGTGTCATCTTCCTTGTGTCCCTTGGGTTGGGAGATCTGTGCACCTCCATGGCCTGAGAGGCTATCTCTTTCCCCAGATTGTGGAAGTTTTCAGCAATTACCTCCTCAAAGACACTTTCTATCCCTTTTCCTCTCTCTTCTTCTTCTGGTACCCCTATAATACGAATATTGTTCTGTTTTGATTGGTCGCACAGCTCTCATTATTCTTTCATTCATAGAGATTGTTTTTTCTCTGTGTGCCTCAGCATCTTTGTTTTCCTGTTCTCTAATTTCTATTTCATTTACCATCTCCTCTACTTCATCTGATCTGCTTTTAAATTCCTCCATCATATGTTTCATTTCAGATACTGTATTTTTCAAAGTTTGTATCTCATTCTTGAATTCCTTCCTGAGATCTTGAATATTTTTCTGTAGCTCTGTGAACATGTTTATCATTTTTATTTTGAAATCTCTTTCAGGAAGATTGGTGAGTTCAGCTTCACTTGGTCATTTTCTGGTGTTTATGTGATTTTGGCAGGGTCCTTTGACATTTCATAATTGTAGGTGCACCTCTAGTTTCCAGAAGCTCTACTCTGTGGAGCTGCTCAGCTCCTGGAGCTTTGTGGTGGTCACAGGCTAGTGGTGCCCGTGCCTGTTGGGAGGAAAGAGCTCTTTCCTGTTTCCCAGCTGCAGTGCCTGACTCCACTGCTAGGGCCAGTGGGATGAACATGCAGGGAGGAGCCTCTATGTATGCTATGCACTTGTAGCTGCCATAGATGGGGCCGCTCTCTGGCTGGCCTGGTGCAATGGCAGGGGCAGCCAGTTTGTGAGCCGGTGGCAGCTGGGAGGAATGAGGCTCAGGCTGTATATCATGGTGGGGGGGCCTCATAGCTGCATTGGCAGCGAGGCAGATGGAGTGCCTAAAGCTCCTGAAAGTTCCCAACTTGCTGGGCAGAGTGTGCCTGGACAATTTTTCCACCTGTCCTTTCTCCTGAGCAGCAAGTTCTGTGCAATCCTTGCCCCTTTAGCAGCCCTCTTCCTTTTAGGAAGTCTCTGAGACTTTCTTTAGTCCAAGAGCAGCCAGTTTTGGGTAGCTGTTCTCCACAAGCAGCTGGAATCTTAATCTCTCCAAGTATTCTACCTGTCTTACCTTTCCAATCCCAGTAATCTCCAGAGCATCATGTAATATAGGTTCATGCTCCCAGAGCAGATCTCCAGGGCTGGGTGGTCAGCAGTCCTAGGCCTCCACTCCCTCCCTGCTCCATTTCTCTTCCTCCTACCAGTGAGCTGGAGTAGGGGAAGGGCTTGGGTCCTGCTGGATCACGGCTTTGGTATTTTACCCTTTTCCATGATGCCTGCTCTTTTCCCTATAACAGAATGAAAGACTTACCATCTGTGTGAGCCCTTGTAGATCTACCCTCAATCAGTACTACAGAAAACCTGCCATCTAGGCTGTCTTCAGTTAGTATTTTTACTATTTTGTCTTCAGTTAGTAAATTGACTATTTTTACCATACAGGCATCTGTAGTTTTAACAAGAACTTTGATTCTTATGAATACTCAAATCCCCTTAGGTGGGATTCAGAATCCAATCAGTCCTCAGGGTATTTAAGAATCTTCTGTCTTTGGGTTGAATTAAACCTCTGTAGAGATTAGCTACAACTTCAGTATATGAAATAATAGCTTGATTTCAAGTCTTTCAATTAAAAATATTATGTTTTCTTTTTATCACTAGCACAAACAGCTATGCTTTCTGCTTCTGCCTTTGCCATAAAAATGTTAAGAAGGACATACTAGCACATTACTTAGTGTTAACTCTTTCTCATTCTAAGAAATGGTGTGAGCTTATTTTTCTGATTACAGAAACTATGTTATTCATAATATTTCTCTTTTCCCCTAGGCTGCTAGGAAGCTCAGAATGAAACTGATGCCTAACTACAGGAATCACATCAAACCTCACAGTAAGTGTATTTATTTCTTTTCTTCTTTCTGATCTTTTTTCCCTTTCAATTACATTTGTATTCATCCTATTTTTGTAAGTTAAAAAAAATATTCTGAAAGTTCTCCTGGAAAGAGGGTAAAAAAAATCTCAAATAAAAATTACAGTAGTTTTATAATTTTTATCCTCTTTGATTTAGAATATTCATCCATATCCATTTGGAATGGGCTTTTCATATTTTTCTACATACACTTAACTGGACAGAAATGTAGTAGCTCTAGATTAGTCATAGGGCATCCTTAGTCCCTAAGAACTCCAGAGAGATAATTACTGTTTCTAGACTAAAGTTTTTGAAACATTCTAAAATAAATGGAATCTCTTGGAATAGCAGAGAAAATTAAAACTAATCATTAACCAATTTTAAACCTATAGTGCACTGCCTATCCAAACTCATGACTCAGAATTCAGTATCATGTATTAGAAATACCTAGAACCCACATGATTGGCTGGAATAGATCTGCTGGAAGCCTGAATCAGTTTGAAAGAACCTTCTAATCACTTCTTTCTGCTTTTTGATAAAATCTTTTTGAGAATATTAGATCACCATTTTGGTGTATAGATAGCTTACAACAGATAAACAACTGGCTGACATTCGTTTTCCTTATTGTTTCTTTCCCTTTCACTGGAAATCACTAGTTGATTAATTAGCTTATTTAATGAAAAGGTAGATTATAATTCTATAGGTTGAAATGACAATTTCATGGTAAAACTGAAAGTGCTCATCAAAATTCTGAGGATTTCAAGGTCTCTTTAAAGCCTTTTGGCTGAAAGAACTGTATTATTAGAGAATTTTAGAGCTTTCAAAAATCTTCTTTTAGTCTCTAACTATGGCATTCTGACATCTTTGCCACACGGAAAAGACTAAATGCAAAAATGTTTGAAATTCAGATAAAGAAAGTTCTTAGAAAGTGTTTTAGGGCAAAGTATGAGATTAAAATGTTTAGTCCACATACTTATTTTTGCCAATAAAAATTTGATATATAAGAAAATGGGCTAGAACAGGACATCAACATGCACAAAGGTAATCTAGACACAGACCTTAACTAAATGGATCATAGACCTTAATGTAAAGCACAAAACTATAAAACTTCTAGAGGTTCACACAAGAGAAATTCTAGACGGCCTTAGAGCATTTTTAGTATATAACACTAAAGCTATGATCCATGGAAGAAATAATTGATAAACTCGATTTCATTAGAATTTAAACTTCTTCTTTCTGAAAGACACTGTGAAAAGGATGGAAGACAAGCCATAGATTGGGAGAAAATGTTTGCAAAACACATATATTATAAAGGACTGATTCTAAATACATAGAGAAGTCTTAAAACTCAACATAAGAAAACAAACAACCTAATTTAAAAATTGGCAAAAGACCTCAACAGACACCTCCCAATGAGGATATATATAGATGGCAAATTAGCATATGAAAAGATGCTCCGTATCATATGTCATTAGGGAACCACAAATCAAATCAACAGTGAGATACCACTATATACATATTAGAATGGCCCCAATCCAGAACAGTGACAACCCAAATGCTGGAGAGGATATGGAGCAACAAGAATTCTCATACATTGCAGGCAGGAAAGAAAAATAGTACAGCCACCTTAGAAGATTGTCTGGAGGTTTCTTATTAAAGTAAATATACTTTTTCTATACAATCTAGCAATCATACTCATTGATTGATATTTACTAAAATAAGGTGAAAACTTGGGTCCACACAAAAACCTGCCCATGGATGTTTATAGCAGCTTTTAATAGCCAAACTTAATTCTTATTTATTCTTAATTTTCCAAACTTGGAAGCATCCAAGATGTCCTTTACTAAGTGAATGGATAAATAAATTACGGTGCAGCTAGACAATGGAATATTATTCAGTGCTAAAAAGAAATAAGCTAACGAACCATGAAAAGACATGAAAAAACTTAAATGCCTATTATTAGGTGAAAGAAGCCACTCTGAAAAGGCTACATACTGAATGATTCCACCTATATGACATTCTGAAAAAGGCAAAACTATAGAGATAATAGAAGAATCTTGTGGTTGTCAGGGGTTAGGAAGTAAGAGATGAATAAGCAGAGCACAAAAGATTTTTAGGACAGGCAATCTATTCTGTATGATACTATAACAGTGAATACATGCTATATACGTTTGCCAAAACCTATAGAATGCATGTACAATACCAAGAGTGAGCTTTAATATAAGCTGTGGACTTTGGGTGATAATGATGTGTCAGTATAGGTTCATCAGCTGTAACAAATGTCCCACTCTGGTGTAGGATATTGTTAGTGGGGGAGGATGTGGGTGTGTAGGGAGAGCAAATTTCTGTACCTTTTGCTCAATTTTGCTGTGAACCTAAAATTCCTCAAAAAAAGAAAGTTCACTAAAAAATAATTATATTAGGAGTAAAATGTCACGCAAATAAAATCTTAAAAATTGTCTCTTTTGTCAGGGGTGTAACTTTTCAGTTCTAAACTTAAAATAAGTAAAGTATCCAAGGTATTAGAGATCATCCTTCATAATTATACTTAAATAGAATTGTGAATTATAAATGTATTACTTGATCTTATCTACTATGGACTTAAATAGCTGTCATATTTTTAGCCTAAAATATTACTATTAAGAACTCATGAACTAATCTGCAGCTTGTTTCATTGCTTATTTTTGCCATTGCTATGATCTACATTTAGTATACTCTGAATTGATTAAATAGAGATCAACATCAATGTTTAGGAAGGTCAGAATAAACAAATGCTGGGCAGCATTATGTTCCATTTTGTCGAATGGGCACAGTAAACTGGAATGGGGAAGAAAAGAAAATATAAGACAATTAAAACACCTCACATAAATTACATATTTTCCAATTTCTCTTATATTCTAAAATATTCTAGTCATTTGAATATGTTATGGCTAAAGTAATAAGTTGATTGTAATGTAATCTCCTACAAAAAGGAGTTTGCATATATAGTATATTCTTGGATTCCTTAGTATTAGTTAAAAAGCAATGCCAAGTTGAAAGTAGTATTTTTTTATTGGCCAATTTAATGTTAACAGGCACACTTACAGAATTGAAAAATGTACTTCCTGGAAGCCAAAAACATTTCTTATTCCTTGAAAGCATGTCTGTCACTACCATATAGTTAGTACAATGAAAGTATTATCAGAAGCTTGGCTTTAAGATTCATGTAACTGTATTAGTGCTAGTATCATTTTCTATACATATTAAGAAAAAATAACTTACCTTTTCATTGATGCTACCACTGTATTGACAGTTCACTAATACAGAGATTAAATTTATAGCAGCTGCCTTTATATCTGTCATCAACAGCTCCAAAATCAGAATGTGCTCTCTTCTAAACATACTTTGTAAGGAAACTCATTTCTTTGCATATCTCACAGCCATTTTGGAAAAAAAGAAAATTTAAGAATACTAAAACAGAGATTAACTAAATTTCCTTGGGTGTTAAAAAAAAATTAAAATTTGCTTTCAATTTTGAAAGCTCAAAAGATACGTTTACATGAAATTAGTTAAATATTATTAAGAGATGAATGTGTATATAATGGATCCAAGTAGCTATGAAAAACACTGACATGAGTATTTCCTGATTACAAAAAAATTACAAATTATTTGGAGAGATTTGTTTTATCTCAAAGCCAAGAGGAAAAAGAATGACATAGGAAGTTGATTTAGGCTATGCCATTAATGGATGTATTGTGGGTAGGACCTACTGTCAGGGAAAGAGAAGACAAATGAACTAAAATCATTTTGGCTAATTTAGTTTCCATCGGGAGGATGGAATTAATTTTTGCTCCACGAGTAAAATGCCTTTTGGTAGCTTTCATTAAGGAGAAAATTACTTTTAAAAAATTAGGAAAGATTTTATATTCCAAAGTTCTGGCAAATCTTCGGAGAGCTAGTTTTCTTGCTTTAATTATTAGGAGCTTGAATTTTGATCATCTGAAAATATAATTCAGAAGGCTCGAAAAGCCTGTGAAATAATTATAGGCCAGAAAGAAAAAAAAATCAGAAACATGTGTTTATTTTTCAACTAATTTTAAAGAGTTTGACCAATTATAAACATACTTCTAATAAAAAAACGATCTGAGTAAAGTGATATAATATGTTATTTATTATAATATCCAAATGTCTACAGCAGATTAGAGGACATGGAAAACAAAGTTATCAATTTGAATTATTATACTATAAAAAATTATAAATTATGTCCATATGACCAGAATGATTTATTTCTAGAATATATAGATTATGTGATAAATATATACATTAACTTTTATATTAGACATTTTTATATCTCCAGTATACCATGCGTTTTCTGAAACAAACTGTGTGTAGGAATGTAAACATGTGTTACACATTCATACACACATATATATAGATTTTTACACACTGTCACTCCCAAGGGCAGAATTAGGAATTTCTTTAGACTTTTAAAGTGAAATTCAGTAGTAACTTGGACTCAAAAAACTTGACCTATTATTCCAGTGCCTATGAAGACCTCCATTTTCTGAACACAGTAACTCATTTTAGATAGTGTGGTTTTCAGTAGAGAGCAGCTATGCCATTTTGGGAACGCACTGAATTGTAATGCAAAATAATTACAAATACCTATATCTTCTCGTGAGAATATGACAATCTTGAATATATTCTTCCTAAATTGATTGTCATAGTTTGTTCTGCATCACTGCTGGAAAAAATATAAAGGATAGAAAAGGAAAACTGTATTTAATCTCAACTTGTTGAAACTATAAAGGGAAAGAAAATGTCCTATACTTTTCTTTAAAAGGGACAGGAAACTACTATTTATCCACTCACTACTGGGTATTTGCATTTTGCCTATTCTTATTATTTATCTGTGTCATCTCTCCTGTCTTCCAATTAGAATGGAAGCTCTTGGAGGGCTGATAGTTCTCAGCACTCAACATATATTTGTCAATAATTCAGATTATTTTGACAACTTCAAGGTGCTAGAAAAGAATTTTTCAGCTTTTCATTGCATAGGAATTGTGATCATGTTTACTCAAGCTGATGATTTTCTGGAATACATATTTCTGTGGGAAAAAATAGCCATTTATCTTTGGTGTGTTTGCTGTGTCCAAACCTCTTAACCTTTGAAAAATAATTTTTAAAAATAAATTTGATTACATTCCCCACAAAGACTGGTTCAGTCCCTTCTTTATAAGTCCTCTTTGTATGATGTGGGTTTTATTTCATAGCATTTATTACAGTTATCATTTTATATTTATCCATGTGACTACTTATGAATGTCGTTTGCACTTTGTTCTGCTGCCTCTGTCTAAACCAGCTCCTAGCTTAGCATTTGAAACACACACACACACACACACACACACATACAATTTCAATAAAATTTCACCCAAAGGAACCCAGGAACCCAGGCCAAATTAACTTGGATGAATCACTCCCTTCAGTATCCATATACAAACTCTGAAAAAAATATACATATGCACTCACTTGGAAGTTTATTTTGTTTTCAAAAGAGATCCCAAGATTGCTACAGGGCTATGCTAAATACCTATTCTTAGTTTCTTTTGATATGTATGCAAAATCAGCAACAGCATTGTTCCAAGTGAATTATTAACTATAAGCAACTTTCAAAAACCCAAATTTAACTTAAAGAACATAACAGGTATGAAATGGTAGGTCCAGAAACTGTGGATTCATATGCAACCACTTAGAAGGAAAGCAATGATTTAAAGGCGTCGACTTGTGTTTAATTAGAAAAAAATATGAAGACATTCCAGTCTAACCTATATCCTCTTTTGTGCTAGCTACTTGATGGCTAGATGTAGTGGCTTGGCTAAAATCCCCTCACAGTATCCTAAAGGGAAAATGGAAACATAAGGGGTGGATGGCAACCGGGTTGGTTAAATACGCATACCCAAAAAGGACTGATTCATGAATGGACAGATATCAGCTAAAACAGGAAGTTTTCCTTGGCTCATTCTTTGCTGAAATTTTCATCATAAAGACTTATAAGTGTATTTATCCCATTTACAGTAACAGCTAGTGGGAAGGAGCGGCTTACAGGACATACATTTTTGGGGTCTAAAAATACCTGAGTTTGAATCTCATTTTTCAGATTGATAATAGTATCACCTTGGAAAAAGTATTAAACCTCTTTGGAGTTTAGTTTTCTCATACATAAAACAGAAATAGCACTAATTATCTTGTAATAGAAGTTATATATGTTTGAGTTCCTAGTACTAAGCAGTACACATACATAATAAGCACTAAAAAATTGCCATTCTTGTGATAACTCAAAAAGTTAGAGTCTTTGATAGAGGTGAAATAGTAAAAGGGGAACTCCCAGGGCAGCATACTTGCTGGCTTTCCTCGGTCATGCTATTGGGAGACAAAGCTCTGTAGTCTCTTGCATTGCTGTGCATCTTGTAATTAGAGGCCCAGACTGTCTTTGTTCCAGATAGCTTTCACAGATGTTTCTATAGTAAACAACCTAGGAAGATGAAGATAACATCTACCTCTCCAGTAAAGGGCAGGTTTGCTTATAAACTTAGAAGATAGATATCTCCTTCAGAAGCCTTGGGCTACCATACTTACCTCTAACATAGAGCAGGGACCTAAGACAAGCATCATGATTAATTTCCCAAACAAGCTGAGATATAAACAGTATAACAGGAGAGATCCATTTTAAGGCTAAGATTCCATTTTAAAAGCCAGGAAGTTAGGAAGTAAGATTCCTGACATATTCTTTAGCAAACAGACATTAACTCAGCCCACACTGCGGGCAGGGCAGGCAGTCTTGATTGATATGTTCCCAGAGGGAAGCTGCTATATTGGAGAGAACCAGATCAGTAAATTTCTTGTGTCAAGTTAATTTTGCAGAATTACCTGGAGGACTGGTAATAGAAGAGAAGAGACTTAAACTTAATGTCTCTCACCAGAGATAAGCCTTTTGAGACCTCTTTACAAGTTTATATTCCCTGACCCTTTGAAAAATGCTTACAAGAGGGAACCCCCAGCCTTTCAGCGCACCTGTCTGAGGATGCCCATGCTTTTTCTCTCTTTAAGTACGTAACTTTAAATAAAGCTTTCTCACTGCTCAACTTAATTGCGTTTTGTCTCTCTGCACTTTTCCAGTAGTAAGTGTCTTTGTTTCTCTGCTATTTCATTCTATTTCTAAGTCTTCACTTAGTCTCCACCTTACCCCTGATAAATAGGGAGGGGCTGCTGAGAGCTCATATTTGGGCTGCAAGTTCCTATCACCTGGGTGATCTGGATGGAACTGTAGCTGCAGTAACCCGCCTGAAAAATCCCCCTTCTTTGGGAAGTTCTCAGAACATAATCTCACTCCATCCCAAGCTCCGCGGCTCCCCAAATCCTGGGGTTGAAGGGGATAGCCCCAGGGGCATGCAGATCCAAGTCGACAGGAGATGCCAGATGACGCTGGATTCAGGAGCTGGCAAGGGAGACTTCCCTATGTTGAGAAGTTCAGCAAAGTTCCTGCTCCCTTCCTCTGCACTTTTCTGCCCTCAGCTGCCTGCAAAGCCACTGCCATTCATTACTACTCTTGCTGATGGGGACAGCCTATGTCTTCTCACATGTCTGAACGCAGAATGGGAAAGCACCTTCCCCCACGTCTGAATGCAGCATGAGAAAGCACCAGCTTGAGAACAACTGGTGCAGTCCTTGGACGTTATCTGCCCACTGAAACATATCTTGTCTTCGAAAATGAGCCAAGAAGCCTCACTCTGAAAACAGGGAGACCTTGAGGATGTGTGAAAACACCGACCCTGCTTACTGGGCAGACTTTAAGAAAATCAACAAGGTGCTCTAGCCTGTCCTGTCCCCACTGAGAAGAGAAAGATGAGTATAGCACTTAGCTGGGGTCCGAGAAAGACAGTATAAAAATAAAGGTGCTGCACCACATCGGGGCTGCAGCTATTGTCTGTTTGTCTGTGTTGTCTGTGATTTTGTTCTCTCATTTCACCCAAAGAAAATGTGCAGCACACAACACTTGCTCTAATAAAGTCCTTCTTTACCTACACTTTTCTGACCTGCTTGAGAATTCTTTCTCATCAGAGTCAAGAATCCTCCGCTGTCCAGGCTGAAATTTCACCTGGTGCACGGGAGAGACCTCCCAACACACACAGCTGCTCAGCCATATCTCCCCTTATAAAATGTTCAGATTCCCAATGCTCAGGGCTTCTCTCCTGTAACACATCCCATTGTGCAGGTTGTCACTTGGCCCTCTTCACATAGCCCTGTGGAAACAGGAGTTCAGGGAACCAGCACAAATTCTGGCACTGAAATTGTTGTGAGTTTCAAACTGTCCTTTGTCTCTGGCCAAGAGTTTTGAATCCTCTGCCAGTATCCATCCTACGGCAGCTAACTTACTAGCTCACTTACTAGCTTGCAAGTAAGGTAAAATTTCAGACCCTCCACAGTTCTTGACAATAACCTCCACATCTCAAGGGTTTATCATAACGTAGGTGTTATTTCTCACTTTCATTACATTTTGCTCATTTTACGTGTCAGCCAAGGGTCACTATAGGTCCACTTAGCTACACTCCACATATATTCTTCTAAGGCTAAAAGAACAGCCCCCATCTAGGAAATATCTGTTCTCATAAAGATAAAGAAAATAACACTTTTCAACATGGCTGCCAGGGCCAACAGGAGAATCTCAGCACCGCCCCCTTGGAGCCCATAGGGGTTCTCCTTCCACCCTGCTTGCCATACGTGCTTAAATGCCACATATACGGAAGTAGAAAAGTATAAATTGCTCCCCTTGCCTGAGATCGGGGCTCAGACCTTTGGAGATCACTCTCTCTGAGCCCGCAGGTGTGAAATAAACCTCCCACCCTCCAAGACCTCCTAGTGCCATTTGGTTCTGCCATCGGGCGATCCAGTCCAGGTTCTATAACAATAGCAGAGGGAAAAGAGCAATAGAAAAGTCACATGATGGCTTTTAAAATTTTGCTTAGCCATAGTATACTTCACTGTCATACTCTGTTGGCCAAAGCAAGTCACACTGATATGCCTGGTATCAGTGGGCTGGGGAAATACACTCTTCTCCCAGGATGAACTAAAGCATTCTCATCCCACATAGAAAAAGGCAGTGATGCATAATTCTCTTACAAGGAGGGACAGTGAATAGAGGAAACAATGATACATTTTCCACACATAGCACATACACAGTAAATGATAGCTATTTTAGGATTAGGTATATTAGGACAATGATGTAACAAATGTCATTGTTTGAGACAAAACAAATAATAAAAAAGATCTCCATGTTTCAAATTATTCTAAATTACACTTATGATAGTAAAGAATATACCAAAGTTCAATGATTATTTTTTTAAACTTGAGAAATGGGCTCAATAAGATGGTATATAAATTGGAATAAATGTAATATAGTTGTTATGCATGTGTTCAAATGTGCATAGAAATACACAAACATGAAAAACTTATTTTTAAGAGGAATAAAGAGGAATACAGTTTGCTACTATTAACAGAATAAATATACAAATAAATCAAAGTTTTAGCCAAACCACGATTTAATAATCATAACCAAAGCTCCAAGGATTCTTTAACAAGTGTACTTACATCTCTCATGTTTCCTTTTGAGTTTTTCTGTTGATTCTCAAAATTACCACAAGAAATAGAGAGCACTAATGGGTTATTTATGCCTTTTCCTCTGGATTGTTTTGATATAATTAGGTTTTAGGTCATCTTTTCATCAGATAATATCTCTGAACTCATTACCTGTGCATTGCCATATACTTGACTTTAACTCAGCATGAAATAAACATACTTTTCCTTGAGGACAATGAGACAATTAAAAATTATCAATTTACTTCATATACCTAATTTCAAATCAGAAGTCATAATTTGGGGATTCAAAGAATTATATCAACCAACTCCATTCTACCAAGTCATTTTAACCTTAACTATTTTCTTCAATTCAACAGTCCCATGTGTCTTGATCCATTGACCACATCCATCCTTTATTAATGTGGTCATGTTCCATTCAAGGGACATTTTCTAAATTATCTAAATGTTTAAATATCTAAGTATTTAATATTTAAATATTTAATAACTTAACATTTATCTATTATCATGTTATTTATCTAACGTTAGCTAGGATATTCAATTATTTAACTGATTTTGTCCACATTTAACACAAGTGCTTTTACCTCAGTATTTGAAATTTATATATTAAAAATAAATTTTAGCTCTTTCCTGTATTACTTACATGAGACTTTAAGTGTCAAGAAGTTTATATATCTGTGCATGTGTGCTTCTTCAATCACTGTTGAGTCCAATAAGTATTAATTGCATGAGTGAAAAGACAAATTCAGAAAAACACCAAATTCTAATCCTTTTAAAGTAAAAATTAGTTTGAGACTTCTCTGAATGTTTTTCCAAAAAGAAATGTAAATATACTTCCTGTCCTTCAGCATTTTCACATCTTGTCTCAACTCTCCAGTGTTATCCTTCATTCCATTCTTATCAACTATGTCCAATCAGCATTTACTCTGAATTTTATTTCTTAATTATAAACAATCATTTGAAGCTCTAGCTATGGCTGATTTTATTTTTACCTTACAAATGCTATTCTCTTGAACTTCCTGCTGGAAGAATGTTAGTAACAGATGGTGGAGCTTCTTGAAAAAGAAAATGAGACTGCATGCATATCAATGCAAATCTGACAAGTGACTTAATCACAAAAGACACTCTCTTTCAAAAAACAATCAGATAAGGCAGCATTGATGAATCCAAAGAAAAAGTCATCTTACATACAGACTTTTCTGGATTTTTCTCTTTTTGTTAATTAAGCAATAGTTAAGGCAGATTTCCATTTATAGCAGTTAAGTTGATTTCAGTTCCATTTTTAATGAGGGAAGTAAAGTAAGAATCCTGCATTTATTCCTCAAATTATTTTGTTTCCAGGAGTATGTGGGCATCAGTGCATGTAAGTATAGTTTGAAAAGTAATAAAAATTACTTCATGAGTCATCTGGGGATGTCAAGGTGCTTCTAAATATTGGGTCTATGGTAGATAGAGATAGAAGACAAAGTATGTCTGAGAAAAGTCAAAGGATTCTTTTAGCAAAGAGATTTCTATGATCTTAGATAATATTTTTAAGACATAGCACGCTTTAATTCGATTCTTTTTCAATAGTAAAGTCTGATCCTTATCCACAAGTATCTGTAATATTTGTTGTTTTGGTTCAAATTTCAGGCTTTTTGATGTTACTATACTTTGGGTCTCAATAGGGTAAGGAGAAGAAAAGATGAAACCACTCATTTCAGCAAGGAGCTAGACAGAGAAACATAGATAAGAACAATGTGAGGGTCATAAAAATATCGGTTATAGTTACAGAGAGAAGGAAGACTGAGCCTCAGAGCAAAGAAGACAGAATATCTCTTCTTGGTGTATTGCAGGTGCTCGGGGCCAAAAGGCTCCCCCTTTGCCACCTGAGCCCTCCCACAGGTGCCCTTCCCTCTAACACTCCACCCTGTGGGCAAGTCATGGCCTGTCCTCCCCACTGTGAAACTTCCCTAATCTGAGCTCCTCTTTGTCAGAGTCTTACGTCTCCTTTCTAAAATTTGCCAATCCTAAAGAATATCCCATGCTGAAAAATGTGATAGCAAAGTTTCAATTCATAATTCCTCAAGAGATATTTACATTTAATCAAGGGCTCACATAGACACAGAGCTTTAAACCTAAAGGAATGAATCTTGAATCTTGAGCATTTCATGTCTACCAGTCAGGTTCTTAGGAGACTCCAGAATTCTCTAAATCGAACAATATACGTATAGCTGCTGGCCATGGCACTGTTTTACTGGATGGTCATGGAACACAAAATGAATTAAAAGAACCTCAAACTATGTAATTACAAATTGCAAGCATAATAATAAATTTTCATATACATACATACATATATGCATATGTATACTGTTAACTAAAGGAAATTATATTTAGATGAGATCTTTTTATCCACACCCTCCTCAGCCAGTAACCCATTCATATGGTAACTAATTTTGACTATGTGAATATATTAGTCTGCTCAGGATGCCATAACAAAACACCATAGCCTGGGTGGTTTCAACAACAGAAATTTATTTTCTCACAGGCCTGGAGGCTGGAAAGCAGAGATCAGGGCTGCCCTCATGGTCAGGTTCTGAGGAGAGTGCTCTTCCTGGCTTACAGATGGCTGCCTTCTTACTGTGCCCTCCTTCATATGGCAGAGAGAGTGAGCCCTGGTCTCTTGCTCTTCTTATTTGGGCACTAATCCATTTGTGAGAGCCCAGCTCTCATGACTTCATCTAAACATAATGAACTACAAAGGCCTCATCTCCAAATATAATCACACTGGGGGCAAGGCTTCAACATATGAATTTTGAAGTATACAATTTAGTCCACAGCAAAATCAAGAACACTCCTTAAAACATTTCTACAATAAAATATATGAGCAATGAAATAAATATATTATACATTATAAATAAGATAGCGTATGTGGGGAGATGAAAAGTGAGAAACTGGAACATGATTATTACAACAAAAATCTTATCATGCATTTTTTAAATAAGTTTCTGTGACTTTAACTATTTCTGAGTATCTTTTCTTTGCTCTCATCTCCAGATTTCACTCTGGATCAAGTTGAAAGGCGATGATCTTTCTTTGCATGTGAAAGCAACCATCAGTCCAGGTTCCTCCAGGCTTCTGTATGAAAGCTCTTTATTTAAGTAGGTGAGCCTCAAGCTCTTTTATTTCAAAAATAAGCATGACTATGCTCAAGAGCTATTCTCTGAAGCTGCTTGGTTTCTGAAATGCCTGAACTCATTATCTTTATGTTGAGATTTCTGATACTGACATTTCTCAGCCCCTCACATGCACTGCTCAGTCAAGGAACTCCCCATGGGTCTTTAGGGCTCCATGTGAAAATAATCAACATACTGAGCAACAATACAGAGCAATTAGCTAAAGGCAACTGACCTTCAAAGAGACACAAACTCAAACTGAAAAATTTCTACCTGAATTTCTTTTTACTTTAAATATAAGGTTCTTGTGAGTTAAAAAAAAATGTTTAACTAACTTTGAAATTTAGTGATAGAGACAGGCATGAAGTACTGGATGAGAAAACTCAGTTGAGGAAAAGGACACCTGGGTTATATTATTCTGGCTAAGATTTCTTTGTTTTTCTTATTCTCTCAGTCCATTTTTCTTTTTGAAACAAAACAGGCATGAAATTTGTAGGATCAGTTATTACAGCAACAGTAGCTATGTTGGATCAAGAGAACTCTGTGAGCTACTGTAGCCACAAGAATCAAAATCAATCACCCCAAATATAACAGTGGCCCAGTAGTTTATATTGTTATAATTTCGATGATCAAATCCAGGCCCAAGGATTAGGAGGTTCAAATCATAGTACAAATATTGCATATTTTATACCAAACTGCTCTAGAGAAATCTAGACATCCATTAAACCTGAGTGTTAGGCTGTGGGCTGGGCAAAGAGGACAAAAACAAAGATTACTAAGACATTTCCTTTCTTCAGAAAATCTTTAACTGTAGAATATATGAATTAGCATAAGGTCAGTACTGCTCTGTTTATACAAGCAGTCAGCCAGCCACTGTTTTAAATGAATAATTGTAATGTGCAGAACACCCTGCATTAAGCACTGTATTTGGTGATTTCTACACATATAATTTTCCTTGAATCAACTAGCCTATCTCCCTTACTATTTCTACAATGTAATCAATTTCTTGTTCTGGAAAATGGCCAAGTCTTAATAGTTCCTTAACTGAATGCAAAGAGAAACTTCTGAAAAAAAGGAACAAAATTTCTGGGGGAAAAAAGAGCAAGGAAGATGTCAATTATTTTAATATTCTCTTGAGAAAGGAAGCTCTAAGTTTTTCTAAGATAAAACTTTTCTCTCTAGGGATGCTATCATTTTTACCATTTTTCCAATTTAAATATTTTCTTCAGTTTTTATTTGGTCATATACGAACTGCTTAAGTAAATAACAAGTAGTGGAAATTTCTGCTCCCAGAATTCAGGAAAATCATGTGGGTAGAAACAATTATATGTGGGGCCATTAAAACTTCCAATATGAAAAATACATATTTAATTAACATACTCTCTCATTTATCCCATCTAATTTCTTAAAATCTGCTTTTGCAAATTCAAATGATTTGTAAATTATCTGAAACAAATTACATTTTTCAAAACTCAAGGCAGAGAATGCCTAAGTGTAATAAAATTGAGGATGTCTATGAAGAGTCCACTCCATCAAGTGGAATGACATGTATATGGGGTTCCACAGTATCTACAGAACCCATGATTAAAATTTTAAAAATGAACTTCAAGCATTCACAATATTATTGAATTCTGTTTAAAGTCTCTGTGAGAATGGATAAAACCATGGGTTCCTATAAGACAGTGTTTGTCAAAGCACTGCCTGACTTTGCATTGGAAGGGCATTAGTTTTGAATAGATATCTTTCCAAAGAAGAAATACAAATGGCCAAAAGACACATGAAAAGATGCTCCACATCAATAATCATCAGGGAAAAGAAAATCAAAACCACTATCAGATATCACCTCACACCAGTTAGAATGGCCACTATCCAAAAGATAAGAAATAACAAGTGTTGGTGAAGATGTGGAGGAAAGGGAACCTTCCTACACTATTGGTGGGAATGTCAATCGGTGCATTTACTGAGGAAAGCAGAATGGAGATTTCTCAAAACACTAAAAACAGAAATACCATATGACTCAGTAATTTTACTTCTAGGAATTTACCCAAAGAAATCAAAATGCCTGATTCAAAAAGATGCAACCTGTGTTTATTGCTGCATTATTTACTACAATAGACAAGATATGGAAGTAACCAAAGTGTCCATCAATGGATGAATGCATAAAGAAAATGTGGTACATATACACAATGAACTATTATTCAGCCATAAAAAAGAAAAATCCTTCCATTTGTGACAACATGGATGGACCTACAGGATATTATGCAAAGTGAAATAAGCCAGGTGGAGAAAGATAAATACCATGTGATTTCACATACTTGTGGAATCTAAAAACAAACAAAACAAAATGAACAAAATAGCAGTAGACATAGAGACACTAAGACATTACTAGTGGTTCCCAAGGGGGAGGGGTTGGGTGGGTGGGTGAGGAGGGTGAAGGGGATAAAGGGGCACAAAAATGCTCAGTCATAATATGAGTTGGTCATGGGGATGATAATACAGCACAGAGAATGTAGCCAGTGATTCTGAAATATGTTCCTATGTTGACAGATGGTAACTGCACTAGTGGGGGGTGAAGATTTAATAATATGAGTAACTGTTGAACCATTGTGTTGTATACTTGACACCAAAATAAGATTGTGTATCAACTATACTTCGATTAAAAAGAAAAAATGGGGGCATTAACTTGAGTTCAGGAATGCTTGATAATGTATTGGTTCCCAAAATCCACACAAGTCCTACTAAATCAGGATCTTAGGACAGGAAATCTCTATTTTTAACGAGCACCGTAGGTGATTTTGATGCACACTGAACTTTGAAAAACATTGCTATAAGACTTCAGTTATGGATAACAAGGATTCTGTTCTTAGAGAGCTTCAGAATGGAATCAGAAGCTTTGGTTCTTTCTATCTTCCCAGGGAATTTTATTTACCCCCAGATTTCAGGTCATCCTGTGCTAAATTGGACTTTGCCTTCATAACATCCCAGTGGTATTTTTATATCACCAATTTATTATAGTCCTATTACTGGCTCTCTAGATAAAGGAGATTTTATTTATTTATTTACTCATTTATTTTGGTGTCCCCCAAGATTCCTACTACCCCTTTTCCAGGTTTCAGCCAGCCTGATCCACTGATTTACTACACAAGCCCTGTACTCCACATAAAAGAAACCCTTTCCTTGGTCCTATTTCCTCTTGCCCTGTTTGCTTTGATTAAAATCATGTTTGTTTGGGTTTTTTTTTTGATCAGCTTATTTTATTTTTAAGTTAAAGCATGAATTTTTTTTAGAACAAACACCTATTTAGTTGAGCTTTATTTTATTGCATTTTATTTTTCCCTATTATCTTATTTTTTTCTAGAAGCAAAATTCCTATTTAAGTTTATTAAAAATCACTCAATGAATAAAATGTTACATTTTAAAACGGTCTTGGCAGTTTATAAACTGCTCTACATAGCAAGTAGACATAGACCCTTTGAAGAAAAGGACTTCATATAGTTACACATACATTTAAATTTTCATTTAGGATCACTGAAGGAACAGTACATGGAATCCTTTGTGATCCTCTTCCCATTTCTAATTGGATGATGTATAGGATTGTAAGTTTATTCACACAGACAAAATTTTTCAACTGTTCTGTCACTTTTTCCAATTAGCTCTTGATTGATATACTGGCTTGGCTTCAATGATCAGGTTATTTCAAGTCTTATAATTCAAATTGTTAAGCCTAAATTTTATCATCATTGTGATTAAAAAATGGTCTTAAATCTTAAACTCTGAGAAACATAACAGCTCACAGAGATGGAATAATCTAGATACTATTAATCTATAGTACTTTTCATACCTTTATGCATTATAAGGTCAACAGAAATAAACCTATTCACATTGTCATTTGCTCCTTTATGCAACTTAAAGCAGCTCATGGTTTTTCTCTGATATTAATGGCCTCCCTTATTTTTATGGATATTTAGGCACTGCACATGCTTTATAAAACCATGTCTAAAAATTTTTAACTCCATTCTTTATGTGGAAGGCAGAAATTTACAATTACCATTAAAGGTAGAACTGTCTTTTTGAAATACCTTATCTATTAATCAGTAACATATACCTGATTCTTAGCCAGAATATGGAGCTGGAGAGTGCCTTTCATCCTGGAAAATCAACTAAGTAATGTGGTACAGTATGTGCAAATGTGTATGCTGAAGAACTCTGCAAAAGTTTCATCAGAATCCACTGTAAATTTCTCGAAAGAACCACTGAAGGGAGATACAGCAACCTCATGACCAGACCATGAATGTCTTCAGAATTAATTCTTATAAAAGCAGTTGTGATTATGTTGATCCAAGTAATGCACTGGTGGCAGGTTGGGTAAAGGCAAAGTTTTATTTTTAGTTTCCCCAGATGCTGTCTCACTTGATTTTGGAGCTTGGGAATACCCAGGAATTATCTTCCAAAGATTTTCTGCCGTAAGAGTTGTGTTCCTGAAAATTTGTACCATCGATTTCTCATTATCTGTCCATCACTGGTTAACTGCTTTTTTGATAAAACTTTTCTCTTTCCCTGTAGAGGGGAAGATGTGGTATGACCAAGAGTTTCGCCATTTGGTGAGAGAGGGGGAAGTCTTGTGTGTGTTGCAGCAAAATTTGTCCACTGCGGCTTCCTGCTGTCTTTCCCGGGGTCTTCCACACATCCACCTGGGGTGCAGGCTTTCTTGATCTCAGGTGGGGTTTTCCACTTCCTTAGTAGTTCAGCTTGGACTTGAGTCACCAGATGTAAATTAGACATTTCTCTTTTCAATTCCCAGTGTGCATTTTGCATATTGTCACTTGAAATGTTTAGTCTTTGGAGATCTCTGCTCTTCGGATTGTCTTCCTGAGATGGATCCGTTTGTTTGGCTTTTTGTAGCTGTATTCTGAGATTGCTACATTTTTTCCTCATCAGTTCCAGTTCTTGTTCCAAACCATGGATCTTCAGGTCACAGCTCAACTTTTCTTGCTCCCAGTTTGCTGAAGGTAGGTTTAAATTCCTTATCACTTGCTGAGTTTCCACCTCTGTCCTTAGCTGGATGAGTTCTACTTCTTTAGATTGTAGCTGTTCATTCAATACTTTCAAAGATTCAGCGTTGTCTTTATTCATTTTATCCAACTTGCTCTCCAAATTATCTCTATCAATGCAAACCTGTCGATATGCATGGTAGGCCTTTTTTACTTGTTCTTTTCCCACAGAACTTGTTTCTTCATCTAATCGAGCTCCTACAAGCTTTTCTTCCAAAAATCTTATTCTTTTCTTTAAGAAAGAATTCCCTTTCTCTGAATCCTTTTAAGTCGTTTTTTGATGTCTTCATATGCAGTAACAAGGACAAAATGTGAAGCAACAGACTCATCTGAATAAACTGAGACTGGAGTCACTGTATCTCTCCTATAGCCTTTTTCATGATTCAGAATACAGATATCATCTTCTAAAAGTGCATCCATGACAGCAAAAACAAACCGGGTCACCAGGGGTCACTGCGGGCTTCCGGTTTCCTCCAAGACAGTGGCACTTCCCCCGCGAAGCTAGCTGCTCTGGAAACACAGTGGAAGAATTTCCATCTCTTTTGCCTCCTCTGCGCCAGGACCCATGCAGTCCTGCTGGACAGCTGGGGCCAGGAGCTTTTCCCTATTATCTTTTTTTTTCACCTTTATTGAGGTGTAATTGACAAGCTACAATGATTTGATACACATATACATTATGAAAGGATCTCACCATCTATTAATCAATATATCCATCACCTCACATGCTATTTATACCTACACACAGATATATCTGACTATGGTCACCATGTTATACATTAGATATATAGACCTCATTCATCTTATAGCTGCAAGTTTTTAGCCTTTTAGCAACCTTTCCCTATTTTTCTTATGTCCCAGCCCTGGCAACAACTTTACTACTATTTTTTTTCTATGAGTTTGACTTTTTTTTCCCAAGATTGCACATGTAAGTGACACCATGCAATATTTGTCTTTCTCTGGCTGGGGGCAAAGATGTGGAGGAAAGGGAACCCTCCTACATGGTGTGGCATGGCACAGACACCTACACTGGCCAGATGGGGTGCATATTTACAGCAGTGTGGCACCCTTTCTACTAGCCCTTTAAGTGGAAAACTCCAATACTTTTTGGGGTCAGTGACCTATACCAGTGGAAAGCAGGAAGAACTTGCTTTTGAGCCATTGGTAGCCTAGAGTCCTTATCAGGAGGGAAAAACCCATATACTTGAAGATGCTTGGTATATAGATAGCTCCGGAGGGCAGCTCCTGAAGTGTACAGCTATAGCTTTCCTAAGACTGAGACAATATGGATGGAGGATGGAGAGGGGAAGAGCAGCCAGTGGGCAGAGTTGCGGGCAGTATGGCTCGTGATCACCCAGGAAGCCTCCCCTATAGTTGTCTGCACTGACAGCTGGGCCATCTATCGGGGCTTGACCCTGTGACTACCGACATGGTACTATGCCAACTGGATAGTTGGTCACTAGCCCCTTTGGGGCAAGAGTTGTAGCAAGACCTATGGGCCTCTGGTCAGAGTAAGTCAGTTACTGTAATCATGTGACTGACCATTTGCCTTTGGCATCCCCAGGGAATGATGAAGCAGACACACTGGCCCAAGTGTGTTGGTTAGGAGGAAAGCCTGCCCCTAATGTAGTCCAATGGTTACATCAGTGTTTGTTACATGCAGGGCAAAAGACAATGTGGGCTGTAGCCCATTGGTGAGGCATGCTGTTGACCTTTGAATAAGTCAGAAGAGCCTGGAGGGAGTGCCTTGTGTGCTCTAAGAGTCCTGCAGCAACATGAGACAAAAGTAAGGGGGCCGATAACCCCTGTCAGGTAGCAGAGAGACTATATTGGGCCTCTGGCCATATCAGAAGGATATCGGTATGTCACGACTTGTGTGGACAGCTACTGGACTTCTGGTTGCTTTTCCTGCACATCGTGCAGATCAGCAAATGACCAAAAGGGGCCTAGAGGCTCTCTGCAGCCTATGGCCGGCTGCAGGTGATGGAGAAGCACCCACTTTACTGGACATGCATTACAAGGATGGGTACAGAAATTAGGAATAAAGTGTAAATTTTATGTACCATATAACCTTACTGGGGTAGGCATGATAGAGAGGTACAGTGGTTTATTGAACTCTGGCCTGAAGTTGGACACCAATAGTCTATGGGGCCGGTCAGTTTGTTTATGGACAGTCATAAGGCATTAGAATGAAAAGCCCTGAAAAGGAGCCTTAAGCCCTGTGGATATGCTAGCACACATTGCTGCCTCTCCTAAACAGCTGTATGTGCAGACCAAAGAGGAGTTATTGAAGCCAGGATATGGCCAGCAGAGCAATATCCTGCTGCCAGCCCCAACTGCATTAAACCCTGGAGACTCTGTTGAGTGGACGTGGCCCTGGACATTTTGACACATGGACCAATAATGGCTGACTCTTATGGCACCTTGGGACAAGGCCTGGAAACTAGCCTCATGTATATTCCTGGCGTAACAGCAGAGTGGCTCCCAAAGATCATGGTAGTGTACCCAAAAAGTTGGGGGGTGGGGTAAGAGCATCTTATGGGGAAGTTCTGTTTTACCTTTATGGCCAGTGCATGTACCTCCCATACCCCTATATATTGACCCATCTGTAACTCCCACAGGGAGGGGGGTGAAAATCTGGTATACTAGACCAGGATGAGATCCCATTCTTGCCACTATCCTATCACAGGAACACTCTCTTGCATGCATCCTACCTGATGTGAAAGATTTGCCTATGCTGGTGTCATTAAAACATGTATCATATCACCCTTAAGGTTACATTCTTCTACAGTCATTGTAGCTTGGAGCCACCTCCTGGCTGAGCATGCACAGAAGCCAGTTCAGTTGCTGGCCTCCTGTGGAAGGGGCAAGCTATGGACTTAATCTGCATAGAATGTTGAACCTAGCTCAATCCTCTGGCTTGAGGATTATCATTATTTGATCACTGTTGTTTCTGTATGCTATTAGTCTGGTTACAGTGCTCCAGTTTTCTTAACCAGAGGCCATTGCAGAAGATGGGGAGTGAGTACATTGTGAAGCAAGATTTTTGGAGGGGTGGGCTATGGGTAAAATCACAGTATTTCCAGAATCTCTGCCTGGCGTTAGTGCATCTCCATATCAATAGGTGTTCCTAAGGGGTGAACAGAAGTAGTCCATCTTCATCTTAATAGGTGATTACAAGGCAGGTGGAGAGGCCTGTGTGCACTCTGGGACAGGAGAGGTTTTTTTTTTTTTTTTGGCTTCTTCCCAGCCAGGACAGGGAGAGACACAGGCGAGCAGGAGTAGTTGACTTCTTGTAAGCAATAAATGGGTTTCTCCCACTTTATTTCTCCCTTTGACTGATTGTGGCTTTAAAGGTTTATTTGCCCTGGGCTGGGAACACATTTCCAACCCCCTGACCCCGCTGGAGTTACAAACATTAAGTATGACAAAACCTGGACATAAAAATCTGAGTACCAATGCATTCTTTTAACACATGGGTTAAAAACATCATTTAAAGACATGGGCTTAGGGAGAAGCAGTACACTCAGAGACACTAAGAAATGACTGGTGGTTACCATGGGGGAGGCGGTTAGGGTGGGTAGGTGAGAGGGGTAAGGGGATGAAGAGGCACAAAAATCTCAATCATAAAATAAGTTGGTCACAGGGATAGAAGTACAACATGGAGAATACAGTAAAAGGTTTTGTAACATCTGTCTATGTTAAAAGAGAGTAACTGCACTAGTTGGGATATGTGTTAATTCTTGAGTCACTGTGCTGTCTGTCTATTTGAAACCAATACAATATTATATATCAACTATGCTTCAATAAAAAACAAAAATAAAATAGATATATTATGTATGTTATTAAATGTTATGTATAAAAAATAAAATAAATCATCAAAAAAGTAAATAAAGACATGGGTTTAGGGGAGAGATTTAAATAGAGATGAAAGTTCAGCAAAGATCTCAGGGGCATGTCAAATTTAGATGTCTGGTGGAAAAAGATGAAAATGCAGAAGAGGCCTAGAAAAAACAGCTGGTTACACCAGTTCAAGGAAGCTAAGTGAAGGAATATCTCAGAATGCTATAAAGAGGAAGTGGTTAATCATACAGAATACTGCTGAAAGGCTGAATAAGGTGAATATGTAGAAAAGATCACTGGTTTTGGCAACGTAAAAGCAATCCTGACAAACCCTGAGCCGAGAGAATGGATCATCTCTTCAAAGTCTAAGCATCCAGTTGAGAAGCAAAAGAAAATTATGTGAGAAAGGTAGAATGGTGGAAAGGAAAAAAAAGAGGATGCAAAGAAAATCTTACCACAGCTTCAGAACTTTAGTAGCTTTTTTTTTTTGAGTATTCGTTTGATTTTTATACTTGATTTATATGTGAATCCCACATTTCTCCAGTATTATTATTATTATTTTTAATAAAATGCTGAAGTGGTAGGTAGATGCAAGATAAAGGTAGAAAACATAGTTTAGTGCTGTAAGAGGGCAAAAGTAGATGATCAGGTGTGTGCCTATAGACAAAGTATTAATCCAAGCTAGACAAGGGCAACGAAACATCCACGGATGCAGAAGATTTCTCTCAAAACAGGGATGGGAGGTTCTAAGCCTCACCTCTGTTGATCCCCAATTTCTCACCTGATGGCCACCCTGTGACTGTGACTGTCTTAGGTTGTTCCTTCCTTGAGGAATCTTACCCGTCTCTGGCTAACTAGTCATCTTCCGGGGTCATACAGGGAAATGTAAAGTTGGTAAGTGAAAGAGAAGCAATATTGTTTGAAAAGGTTAGCTTTTAACTCCTTTGCAGATTTATGCCGTGGCTTCTATGCCCAGCATTTGTCTTGAGGTATCTTTACCACTTGGAAGAATTATGATACTCGGTAATTTCGTTATGCGGCACAAATTCTACTTAAGGGTTGTAATTAGGAAGGAAGAAGAAAAGCTATAGAAGTAGCAGGCGGAAGAAAACATGGGAAGATTGATTATTTCTTTGACATATCTTCTTGTAGAGTAACTTCAGCATGTATAGGTTTTAAACTACTAATTAAATTGCGCACACACATTAACATAATAGGAATACAGCTACATAACCAAAGCAGACCTACAATTACCAGCCATCTCCAGTGAAACCAAGAGAAGCAGTTAGGCACCCTAGGCATTTGTGAAAAGTTATCAATGATATGATGGATATTGTCTAACTGAATTTGAATAGTTTAATAAAAATCAGACAAATTAAAACAACCCATTCCTGGGAACTGTTCACATCCCATATGTTCTTTTAACAGTAGATAGTCTGTAGTACCAAGATTTTGGAGCACTGCAACTTGCACTGCTCCTAATTCTTGGTTGAGTTCTGACAGTATAGATCCAGTCAAATTTGTTGTTTTACTGTATGCACAGGCCAGCTTAGATATCTCCATTTTCATTCCAATGGCAAGTCCAGGAACTGGTGGGATGAATGTAGCTACAACTGCAACAGCGCCAGGATCTTTGTTGAAGTTCTTTGATGATCATCTTCGGGAATGACTCTTCCAGAGAATGTTGATGTTGGAAGTTCTTCTTCATATCATATCTTAATTCATTTTCTGGGTAGCCAAATTAGGCTTTGATACTCTATCAGTCCATTCTTGGGTTCTCTGATTCTGCTCCTGTCGTTCCTTCAGTTTTTCCTTTGTTCTTATACTCCACAGATGAGTGAAATCATTTGGTATTTCTCCTTTGCCACTTGGCTTGTTTCACTGAGCATAATACCCTCCAGCCCCATCTATGTTGCTGCAAATGGTAGGATTTGCCCTTTTCTTATGGCTGAGTAGTATTCCATTGTGTATACGTACCACATCTTCTTTATCCATTCATCTACTGATGGACAATTATGTTGCTTTCAACACGTGGCTATTGTAAATACTGCTGTGATAAACATAGGAGTACATCTGTCTTTTTCAAACTTGAGTGCTGCATTCATAGGGTAAATTCCTAGGAGTGGAATTCCTGGGTAAAATGATAAGTCTATTTTGGGCATGTTGAGGAATATCAATACTGCTTTCCACAATGCCTAAACTAATTTACATTCCCACCAGCAGTTTAGGAGGGTTCCCCTTTCTCCACAACCTCACCAACATTTGTTGTTGTTTGTCTTTTGGATGGCAGCCATCCTTACTGGTGGGAGGTGATACCACATTGTGGTTTTAATTTGCATTTCTCTGATAATTAGCGGTGTGGAGCATCTTTTCATGTGTCTGTTAGCCATCTGTATTTCTGTTTTGGAGAACTGTCTGTTCAGTTCCTCTGCCCATTTTTTAATTGGATTATTTGTTTTTTGTTTGTTGAGGTGGATGAGCTCTTTATATATTTTGGACATCAAGCCTTTATCGGATCTGTCATTTACCAATATATTCTCCCATACTGTAGGGTACCTTTTTGTTCTATTAATGGTGTCTTTTGCTGTACAGAAGCTATTCAGCTTAATATAGTCCCACTTGTTCATTTTTGCTTTTCTTTTCCTTGCCCGGGGAGATATATTCATGAAGAAGTTGCTAGTGTTCACATCCAAGAGATTTTTGCCTATGTTTTTTTCTAATAGTTTTATGGTTTCATGACTTACATTCAGGTCTTTGATCCATTTTGAATTTACTTTTGTGTATGGGGTTAGACAGTGATCTAGTTTCATTCTCATACATGTAGCTGTCCAGTTTTGCCAGCACCATCTGTTGAAGAGACTGTCATTTCCCCATTGTATGTCCATGGCTCCTTTATCAAATATTAATTGACCATATATGTTTGGGTTAATGTCTGGAGTCTCTAATCTGTTCCACTGGTCTGTGGCTCTGTTCTTGTGCCAGTACCAAAATGTCTTGATTACTATGGCTTTATAGTAGAGCTTGAATTTGGGAAGTGAGATCCCCACCACTTTATTCTTTTTTCTCAGAATTGCTTTGGCTATTCGGGGTCTTTGGTGTTTCCATATGAATTTTTGAATTATTTTTTCCAGTTCATTGAAGAATGTTGCTGGTAATTTGATAGGAATTGCATCAAATCTGTATATTGCTTTGGGCAGGATGGCCATTTTGACAATATTAATTCTTCCTAGCCAGGAGCATGGGATGAGTTTCACTTGGTTAGTGTCCCCTTTAAATTCTCTTAAGAGTGACTTGTAGTTTTCAGGGTATAGGTCTTTCACTTCTTTGGTTAGGTTTATTCCTAGGTATTTTATTCTTTTGATGTAATTGTGAATGGAATTGTTTTCCTGATTTCTCTTTCTATTGGATCATTGTTAGTATATAGGAAAGCCACAGATTTCTGTGTGTTGATTTTGTATCCTGCAACTTTGCTGTATTCCAATATCAGTTCTAGTAGTTTTGGAGTGGAGTATTTGGGGTTTTTTATGTACAATATCATGTCATATGCAAATAGTGACAGTTTAACTTCTTCTTTACCAATCTGTTCAGTATGATGTTGGCTGTGGGTTTATCAAATATGGCCTTTATTATGTTGAGGTATTTGCCCTCTATACCCATTTTGTTGAGAGTTTTTTGAATGGATGTTGAATTTTATCGAATGCTTTTTCAACATCTATGGAGATGATCATGTGGTTTCTGTCTTTCTTTCTGTTGATGTGGTGGATGATGTTGATGGATTTTCGAATGTTGTACCATCCTTGCATCCCTGGGATGAGTCCCACTTGGTCATGGTGTACAATCCTTTTGATGTATTGAATTTGGTTTGCTAATTATTTTGTTGAGTATTTTTGCATCTACGTTCATCAGGGATATTGGTTTGTAGTTTTCTTTTTTGGTGGGGTCTTTGCCTGGTTTTGGTTTTAGGGTGATGTTGGCTTCATAGAATGAGTTTGGGAGTATTCCCTCCTCTTCTATTTTTTGGAAAACTTTAAGGAGAATGGGTATTATGTCTTCTCTGTATGTCTGATAAAATTCTGAGGTAAACCCGTCTGGCCCGGGGGTTTTGTTCTTGGGTAGTTTTTTGATTACCGTTTCAATTTCTTTGCTCGTAATTGGTTTGTTTAACTTTTGTGTTTCTTCCTTGGTCAGTCTTGGAAGGTTGTATTTTTCTAGGAAGTTGTCCATTTCTTCTAGGTTTTCCAGCTTGTTAGCATATAGGTTTTCATAGTAGTCTTTAATAATTCTTTGTATTTCTGTGGAGTCTGTCATGATTTTTCCATTCTCATTTCTGATTCTGTTGTTTGTGTAGATTCTCTTTTCCTCTTAATAAATTTGATTAGAGGCTTATCTATTTTGTTAATTTTCTCAAAGAACCAGCTCTTGGTTTCATTGATTTTTCCTATTGTTTTATACTTCTCAATTTTATTTATTTCTTCTCTGATCTTTATTATGCCCCTCCTTCTGCTGACTTTAGGCCTCATTTGTTCTTCTTTTTCCAGTTTCAAAAACTGTGATTTAAACTGTTCATTTGGGATTGTTCTTCCTTCTTCAAGTGTGCCTGGATCGCTATATACTTTCCTCTTAACACTGCTTTCGCTGCATCCCACAGAAGTTGGGGTTTTGTGTTGTTGTTATTTGTTTCCATATATTCCTTGATCTCCATTTTAATTTGTTCGTTGATCCATTGATTATGTAGGGGCATGTTGTTAAGACACCATGTGTTTGTGAGCCTTTTTGTTTTCTTTGTAGAATTTATTTCTAGTTTTATACCTTTGTGGTCTGAAAAGTTGGTGGGTAGAATTTCAATCTTTTGGAATTTAATGAGGCTCTTTTTGTGGGCTAGTATGTGGTCTTTTCTGGAGAATGTTCCATGTGCACTTGAGAAGAATGTATATCCTGTTGGTTTTGGATGTAGAGTTCTATAGATGTCTATAAGATCTATCTGTTCTACTGTGTTGTTCAGTGCCTCCGTGTCCTTACTTATATTCGGCCCAGTGGATGTATCCTTTGGGGTGAGTCGTGTGTTGAATTCTCCTAAAATGAATGCATTGCGGTCTATTTCCCCCTTTAGTTCTGTTAGTATATGTTTCACATATGCTGGTGCTCCTGTGTTGGGTACATATATATTTAGAATGGTTATATCCTCTTGTTGGACTGAGCCCTTTATCATTATGTAGTGTCCTTCTTTATCTCTTGTTACTTCCTCTGTTTTGAAGTCTATTTGTCCGATATTAGTAGTTCAATCCCTGCTTTCTTTTCTCTGTTGTTTGCCTGAAGCATGTTTTTCCATCCCTTAACTTTTAGTCTGTGCATGTCTTTGGGTTTGAGGTGAGTTTCTTGTAAGCAGCATATAGATGGGTCTTGCTTTTTTATCCATTCTATTACTCTGTGTCTTTTGATTGGTGCATTCAGTCCATTTACATTTCGGGTGACTATTGAAAGATACGTACCTATTGCCATTGTAGCCTTTAAATTCGTGGTTACCAAATGTTCAATGTTAGCCTCTTTAGTATCTTACTGCCTAACTTAGCTCACTTATTGAGCTGTATTATACACTGTCTGGAGATTCTTTTCTCTCTCCCTCCTTTCTTCATATGATGGATGTTCTGTTCGGTGCTCTTTTAGGAGCGCTCCCATCTAGAGCAGTCCCTGTAAGATGCCCTGTAGAGGTGGTTTGTGGGAGGCAAATACGCTCAGCTTTGGCTTGTCTGGGAATTGTTTAATCCCTCCATCATATTTAAATGATAATCTTGCTGGATACAGTATCCTTGGTTCAAGGCCCTTCTCTTTCATTGCATTAAATATCTCATGCCATTCTCTTCTGGCCTGTAAGGTTTCTGTCAAGAAGTCTGATGATAGCCTGATGGGTTTTCCTTTATAGATGAACTTTTTCTCTCTAGCTGCCTTTAAAACTCTTTCCTTTTCCTTGATCTTTGCCATTTTAATTATTATGTGTCTTGGTGTTGTCCTCCTTGGGTCCTTTCTTTTGGGAGTTCTGTGTATTTCCGTGGTCTGTTTGATTATTTCCTCCCCCAGTTTGGGGAAGTTTTCAGCAATTATTCCTTCAAAGAGACTTTCTATCCCTTTTTCTCTCTCTTCTTCTTCTGGTACCCCTATAATACAGATATTGTTCCTTTTGGACTGGTCACAGTTCTCTTAATATTGTTTCATTCCTGGAGATCCTTTTGTCTCTCTCTATGTCAGCTTCTATGCGTTCCTGTTCTCTGGTTTCTATTCCATCAATGGCCTCTTGCATCTTATCCATTCTGCTTATAAATCCTTCCAGAGTTTGTTTCACTTCTGTAATCTCCTTCCTGGCATCTGTGATCTCCCTCCAGACTTCATCCCTTAGCTCTTGCATATTTCTCTGCATCTCCATCAGCATGTTTATGATTTTTATTTTGAATTCTTTTTCAGGAAGACTGGTTAGGTCTGTCTCCTTCTCTGGTGTTGTCTCTGTGATCTTTGTCTGCCTGTAATTTTGCCTTTTCATGGTGATAGAGATAGTATGCAGAGCTGGGACAAGTGATGGCTGGAAGAACTTACCTTCTTTTTGGTTTGTGGCCTTCCTCTCCTGGGAGAACAGTGACCTCTAGTGGCTTGTCCTGGGCAGCTGCGTGCAGACAGGTTTTCTGATACCTACACAGCTGCTATGCAGTTTATCTCCGCTGTTGCTGTGGGCGTGGCCTGGCTCGGGCTGATGCTCCAAAATGGTGGAGACGCGTTGGAGGGTGAGCGGCCGGGAGGCTATTTATATCCGTGAGGGGCCTCCATGCTCCCTGCTGGCCAGGGGTTTACAGTGCCCAGAGATCCCCAGATTCCCTGCCTCTGGACTAAGTGTCCCGCCCTGTCCCTTTAAGAATTCCAAAAAGCACTCACCAAAACAAACAAAATTAAATGAATAATTAAAAAAAAAAAAAAACGCTCGCTTTTCTTTATCCTATGGCGCCAGCCTTAGGGACCCGCTCACCGGTCTTGCTGGCCTGTTTCCCTAGTATCCAGGACCCCATGCATGCACTGTGTCTGCGCTCTGGTGCGGAAGGCTGGGGTTGGGTGTTCAGCAGTCCTGGGCTCCCTTCTCCCTCCCAGCTCTGACTCCTCTCCTCCCGCCGAGAGTTGGGGGGAGGAGCGCTCAGTTCCCACCGGGCTGGGGCTTGTTTCTTACCCCCATCGCAAGGCGCTAGGCTCTCACAGATGTGGATGTGGTCTCGATGTTGTACTGTGTCCTATGGTCTCTATTCTAGGAAGAGTTGTCTTTGTTATATTTTCATAAATATATGTGATTTGGGAGGAGATTTCCCCTGCTCTAGTTATGCCGCCATCTTGGCTATCTTCTTCCACTTTAGTAGCTTTTAATCTTAGATAAACTGTAGTGAGCTGTGCATGTACATGTATGTCATACACGAATGACTTTCTTTCTTTTTTTTTTTTTGTAGATAATTATTTTTTATTGAAGAGTAGTTGACACACAGTATTACATTAGTTTCAGGTGTACAACACAGTGATTCAACAGTTATACACATGATAATTCTAGGTACCAGCTATCACCATACCAAGTTGTTACAATATTTTGACTATATTCCTTATGCTATACATTAAATCCCGGTTACTTATTTATTTTACAACTGGAAGTGTGTACTTTTCTTTCTTTTTTTTTTTTTTTTGAGAGGGCATCTCTCATATTTATTGATCAAATGATTGTTAACAAAAATAAAATTCTGTATAGGGGAGTCAATGTTCAATGCACAATCATTAATCCACCCCAAGCCTAATTTTCGTCAGTCTCCAATCTTCTGAAGCATAACGAACAAGTTCTTACATGGAAAACAAACTATTACATAGTGAATAAGATACATGGGGAAGAGTACAAGGGCAGTCATCACAGAAACTTTCGGTTTTGCTCATGCATTATGAACTATAAACAATCAGTTCAAATATGAATATTTGTTTGATTTTTATACTTGATTTGTATGTGGATACCACATTTCTCTCTTTATTATTATTATTTTTAATAAAATGCTGAAGTGGTAAGTAGATGCAAGATAAAGGTAGAAAACAGTTTAGTGTTATAAGAGAGCAAATGTAGATGATCAGGTGTGTGCCTGTAGACTATGTGTCAATCCAAGCTAGAAAAGGGCAATAAAATATCCAAGGATGCAGAAGATATCACTCAGAACAGTGGGGGTGAGGTTCTAAGCCTTACCTCTGTTGATCCCCAATTTCTCACCTGATGGCCCCCCTGCGACTGTGCCTGTCTTAGGTTCTTCCTCCCTTGAGGAATCTTACCCATCTCTGGCTAACTAGTCATCTTCTGGGGCCATACAGGGAAATGTAAAGTTGTTATGTGAGAAAGAAGCCTTATTGTTTGAAAAGGTTAGTTTTTTACTTCTTTGCATATTTATGCCCTGTGGCTTCTATGCCCAGCATTTGTCTTGAGGTATCTTTACCACTTGGAAGAATTATGATACTCGGTAAATTTGATATGAGGCACGAATTCTATTTAAGGGTTGTAATTAGGAAGGAAGAAGAAAAGCTATAGAAGTAGCAGGCAGATGAAAACCTGGGAAGATTGATTATTTCTTTGACATATCTTCTTGTAGAGTAACTTCAGCATGGATAGGTTTTAAACTACTAATTAAATTACGCACACACATTAACATAATAGGAGTGCAGTTACATAATCAAAGCAGACCTATAATTACCAGGCATCTCCAGTGAAACCAAGAAAACCAGTTAGGCACCCTAGTATTTGTGAAAACTTATCTATGGTATGGTGGATATTGTCCAACTGAACTTGAACAGTCTGAGAGAAATCAGACAAATTAAAACAACCCATTCCTGGGAACTCTTCACATCCCATATGTTCTTTTAACAGTAAATAGTCTGTAGTTGTAAGATTTTGGAGTGCTACAATTTGCACTTCTCCTAATTCTTGGTTGAGTTCCAACACTACAGATCTAGTGAAATTTGTTGTGTTTCTGTATGCACAGGCCAGCTTAGATATCTCCTTCTTCATTCCCATGGCAACTCAAGGAACCGGTGGGTTGAGTGCATCTACACCTGTAGCAGCCCGTGGATCTTTGTTGGGGTTTTTTGATGATCATCTTCTGGTATGACACGAACAGAGAGTGCTGTGTTGGAAATTCTTTTTCATATCGTATCTTAGTTCATTTTCAGGGTAGCCAAATTAGGCTTTGATCCTCTGTATAAACACAAACAGACCCTTTGCCTACACTTTTATATGCCCTTTATACCATTGTGTAGAACTCATTGGAGGTCACCACACAGAAACTGCTTTTTTATTGGTGTTGTTATCATTAATCTACACTTATATGACGAATATTATGTTTACTAGGCTCTCCCCTATACCAGGGCTCCCCTATAAACCCCTTTACTGTCACTGTCCAACAGCATAGCTAAATGTTGTAGAATCACTACTTGTCTTCTCTGTGTTGTACAGCCCTCCCCTTTCTCCCACCCCACCATGCATGCTAATCTTAATACCCCTCTTCTTCTCCCCCCCTTATCCCTCCCTACCCACCCAACCTCGCCAGTCCCTTTCCCTTTGGTACCTGTTAGTGCATTCTTGAGTTCTGTGATTCTGCTGCTGTTTTGTTCCTTCAGTTTTTCCATTGGTCTTATACTCCACAGATGAGTGAAATCATTTGGTATTTCTCTTTCTCCGCTTGGCTTGTTTCACTGAGCATAATACCCTCCAGCTCCATCCATGTTGCTGCAAATGGTAGGATTTGCCCTTTTCTTATGGCTGAGTAGTATTCCATTGTGTATATGTACCTCTTCTTCTTTATCCATTCATCTATCGATGGACATTTAGGTTGCTTCCAATTCTTGGCTACTGTAAATAGTGTTGCAATAAACATAGTGGTGCATCTATCTTTCTGAAACTTGATTGCTGCATTCTTAGGGTAAATTCCTGGGAGTGCAATTCCTGGGTCAAATAGTAAGTCTGTTTTGAGCATTTTGATGTACCTGCATACTGCTTTCCACAATGGTTGAACTAATTTACATTTCCACCAGCAGTGTAGGAGGGTTCCCCTTTCTCCACAGCCTTGCCAACATTTGTTGTTGTTTGTCTTTTGGATGGCAGCCATCCATACTGGTGTGAGGTGACACCTCATTGTAGTTTTAATTTGCATTTCTCTGATAATTAGTGATGTGGAGCATCTTGTCATGTGTCTGATGGCTATTTGTATTTCTTTTTTGTAGAACTGTCTGTTCAGTTCCTCTGCCCATTTTTTAATTGGGTTATTTGTTTTTTGTTTGTTGAGGTGTGTGAGCTCTTTATATATTCTGGACGTCAAGCCTTTATCGGATGTGTCATTTTCAAATATATATTCTCCCATACTGTAGGGTTCCTTTTTGTTCTATTGATGGTGTCTTTTGCTGTACAGAAGCTTTTCAGCTTAATATAGTCCCACTTGTTTTTTTTTTGCTGTTGTTTTCCTTGCCCGGGAAGATATGTTCAAGAAGAGGTCACTCATGTTTATGTCTAAAAGGTTTTTGCCTATGTTTTTTTCCAAGAGTTTAATGGTTTCATGACTTACATTCAGGGCTTTGATCCATTTTGAGTTTACTTTTGTATATGGGGTTAGACAATGGTCCAGTTTCATTCTCCTACATGTAGCTGTCCAGTTTTGCCAGCACCATCTGTTGAAGAGACTGTCATTTCGCCATTGTATGTCCATGGCTCCTTTATCAAATATTAATTGACCATATATGTGTGGGTTAATATCTGGATTCTCTAGTCTGTTCCATAGGTCTGTGGCTCTGTTCTTGTACCAGTACCAAATTGTCTTGATTACTATGGCTTTATAGTAGAGCTTGAAGTTGGGGAGTGAGATACCCACTACTCTATTCTTCTTTCTCAGGATTGCTTTGGCTATTCGGGGTCTTTGGTGTTTCCATACGACTTTTTGAATTATTTGTTCCAGTTCATTGAAGAATGTTGCTGGTAGTTTCATAGGGATTGCATCAAATCTGTATATTGCTTTGGGCAGGATGGCCATTTTGATGATATTAATTCTTCCTAGCCACGAGCATGGGATGAGTTTCCATCTGTTAGTGTCACCTTTAATTTTTCTTAAGCGTGAGTTGTAGTTTTCAGAGTATAAGTCTTTCAGTTCTTTGGTTAGGTTTATTCCTAGGTATTTTATTTTTTTTTTATGCAATTGTGAATGGAGTTGTTTTCCTGATTTCTCTTTCTGTTGGTTCATTGTTAGTGTATAGGAAAGCTACAGATTTCTGTGTGTTAATTTTGTATCCTGCAACTTTGCTGTATTCCGATATCAGTTCTAGTAGTTTTGGGGTGGAGTCTTTAGGGTTTTTTATGTACAGTATCATGTCATCTGCAAATAGCGACAGTTTAAATTCTTCTTTACCAATCTGGATTCCTTGTATTTTTTTGTTTTGTCTGATTGCCATGGCTAGGACCTCCAGTACTATGTTATATAACAGTGGGGAGAGTGGGCATCCCTGTCTAGTTCCCGATCTCAGAGGAAAAGCTTTCAGCTTCTCGCTGTTCAATATAATGTTAGCTGTGGGTTTTTCATAGATGGCCTTTATTATGTTGAGGTACTTGCCCTCTATACCCATTTTACTGAGAGTTTTTATCATGAATGGATGTTGAACTTTGTCAAATGCTTTTTCAGCATCTATAGAGATGATCATGTGGTTTTTGTCTTTCTTTTTGTTGATGTGGTGGATGATGTTGATGGACTTTCGAATGTTGTACCATCCTTGCATCCCTGGGATGAATCCCACTAGGTCATGTTGTATGATCCTTTTGATTTATTTTTGAATACGGTTTGCTAATTATTTTGTTGAGTATTTTTGCATCTATATTCATCAGTGACATTGGTTTGTAGTTTTCTTTTTTGGTGGGGTCTTTGCCTGGTTTTGGTATTAGGGTGATGTTAGCTTCATAGAATGAGTTTGGGAGTATCCCCTCCTCTTCTATTTTTTGGAAAACTTTAAAGAGAATGGGTATTGTGTCTTCTCTGTATGTCTGATAAAATTCTGAGGTGAATGCATCTGGCCCGGGGGTTTTGTTGTTTGGTAGTTTTTTGATTACTGCTTCAATTTTGTTGCTGGTAATTGGTCTGTTTAGATTTTCTGTTTCTTTCTGGGGTCAGTCTTGGAAGGTTATATTTTTCTAGGAAGTTGTCCATTTCTCCTAGGTTTCCCAGCTTGTTAGCATATAGGTTTTCATAGTATTCTCTAATAATTCTTTGTATTTTTGTGGGGTCCGTCGTGATTTTTCCTTTCTCATTTCTGATACTGTTGATTTGTGTTGACTCTCTTTTCCTCTTAATAAGTCTGGCTAGAGGCTTATCTATTTTCTTTATTTTCCTGAAGAACCAGCTATTGGTTTCATTGATTTTTGCTGTTGTTTTATTCTTCTCAATTTTGTTTATTTCTTCTCTGATCTTTATTATGTCCCTCCTTCTGCTGACCTTAGTCCTCATCTGTTCTTCTTTTTCCAATTTCGATAATTGTGACATTAGACCACTGATTTGGGATTGTTCTTCCTTTTTATAATATGCCTGCATTGCTATACACTTTCCTCTTAAGACTGCTTTTGCTGTGTCCCACAGTAGTTGGGTCTTAGAGTTGTTGTTTTCGTTTGTTTCTGTATATTGCTGGATCTCCATTTTGATTTGGTCATCGATCCATTGATTATTTAGGAGCGTGTTGTTAAGCCTCCATGTGTTTGTGAGCCTTTTTGCTTTCTTTGTACAGTTTATTTCTAGTTTTATGCCTTTGTCGTCTGAAAAGTTGGTTGGTAGGATTTCAATCTTTTGGAATTTACTGAGGCTCTTTTTGTGGCTTGGTTTGTCGTCTATTCTGGAGAATGTTCCATGTGCACTTGAGAAGAATGTGTATCCTGTTGCTTTTGGATGTAGAGTTCTGTAGATGTCTATTAGGTCCATCTGTTCTAGTGTGTTGTTCAGTGCCTCTGTGTCCTTACTTATTTTCTGTGTGGTGGATCTGTCCTTTGGAGTGAGTGGTGTGTTGAAGACTTCTAGAATGAATGCATTGCATTCTATTTCCTCCTTTAGTTCTGTTAATATTTGTTTCAGGTGTGTTGGTGCTCCTGTATTGGGTGCATATATATTTATAATGGTTATATCCTCGTGTTGGACTGAGCCCTTTATCATTATGTAATTTCCTTCTTTGTCTTTTGTTACTTTCTTTACTTTGAAGTCTGTTTTGTCTGATATCAGAATTGAAACACCTGGTTTCTTCTCTCTGTTGTTTGCATGAAATATCTTTTTCCATCCTTGACTTTAAGTCTGTGCATGTCTTTGGATTTGAGGTGAGTCTCTTGTAAGCAGCATATGAATGGATCTTGCTTTTATATCCATTCTATTACTCTGTGTCTTTTGATTGGTGCATTCAGTCCATTTACATTTAGGGTGATTATTGAAAGGTATGAACTTATTGCCATTGTAGGCTTTAAGTTTGTGGTTTCCAATGGTCCAGGGTTAGCTTCTTTACTATCTTACTGTCTAACTTAACTCACTTGTTGAGCTATTATAAACACAGTCTGCTGATTCATTGTTTCTCTCCCTTCTTATTCCTCCTCCTCCCCTCTTCATATGTTGGGTGTTTTGTTCTGTGCTCTCTTTAGGAGTGCTCCCATCTAGAGCAGTCCCTGTAGGATGCCCTGTAGAAGTGGTTTGTGGGAGGCAAATTCCCTCAACTTTCGCTTGTCGGGAATTGTTTAATCCCTCCTTCATATTTAAATGAGAATTGTGCTGGATACAGTAGTCTTGGTTCGCGGCCCTTCTGTTTAATTGCATTAAGTATATCATGCCATTCTCTTCTGGCCTGTAGGGTTTTTGTTGAGAAGTCTGATGATAACCTGATGGGTTTTCCTTTGTAGGTGACCTTTTTTTTCTCTCTGGCTGCCTTTAATACTTTGTCCTTTTCTTTGATCTTTGCCATTTTAATTATTATGTGTCTTGGTGCTGCGCTCCGTGGATCCCTTGTCATGGAACTTCTGTGTACCTGTGTGTTCTGAGAGGCCATTTCTTCCCCTAGTTTGGGGAATTTTTCAGCAACTACTTCTTCAAAGACACTTTCTATCTCCTTTTCTCTCTCTTCTTCTTCTGGTACCCCTATAATGCGAATATTTTTCCATTTCTGGTCACTCAGCTCTCTTAGAATTCTTTCATTCCTGGAGATCCTTTTATCTCTCTCTGCATCAGCTTCTCTGCGTTCCTGTTCTCTGTGTTCTAGTCCATTAATGGTCTCTTGCATCTCATCCATTCTGCTTTGAAGTCCTTCCAGAGCTTGTTTTATTTCTGTATTCTCCCTCCTTAGTTCTTGCATATTTCTCTGCAAGTCCATCAGCATGGTTATGACTTTTGTTTTGAATTATTTTTCAGGAAGACTGGCTAAATCTACCTCCCCAGGTTCCTTCTCTGGGGAAGATGTAGCAGATGCCAAACCTGTCTGGGTTAGTCTTGTCTGGATCATATTTTTTTGCCTTTTCATGTTGACAGGTGCTATTGACTGTCAGCTGGGAGGGCCAAACTTTTCACTTGCTACTGGCTTTTCTTTACTGGGACAACTGCGACCCCTAGTGGCTTGTGTTGGGTAATTGCGTGTAGACTGGGTCTTTGTGTCTTGCCTGGCTGGCATAGAGGAATCTCCCTTTCTGTGGGCGTGGTCTGCCTTAGGCTGTTTCTCTGCTTTCGCAGCGCCAGGAGGAGTAATGGACCATGGCGGGTGGGGGGCTGTTTGGCTGTTTACCTCTGTGAGGGGTCTCAGAGCTGTTGCCCAGGGGGTTAGTGCACCTGGTTTTCCCTGTAATTTCCAGCCACTGGGCTGTGACGTGTGTTGTTTTTGTCCAGCTGTTACATCCCTGTCCCTTTAAGACTTTCGAAAAGCACTCGCTTTTCTTTGTCACAGGGGCATCAGCTTTGGCACCCGCTCAGAGGTCTTGCTACCCTATTTGCCTAGTTTCTAGCCCTCCATGCATGCACTGTGTCTGCGCTCTGGTGCGGGTGGCTGGGGCTGAGTGTTTAGCAGTCCTGGGCTCCCTCTCCCTCCTGCTGGGAGCTGGGGTGAGGGGCGCTCAGGTTCCACTGGGCCGGGGCTTTTATCTTACCCCTTTCACCAGGCGCTGTGCTCTCACACGTGTGGATGTAGTCTGGCTGTTGTCCTGTGTCTTCTGGTCTCTCTTTTATGATTAGTTGTATTTGTTGTATTTTCAAAAATATATATGTTTTTGGGAGGAAATTCTCACTGTCCTATTCATACCGCCATGTTGGTTCCACCCATGAATGACTTTCTATTGTAACATAACATAAATGACTTTCTACTAAAAAAAATAACATACTATTTGGCACACACATGAACTCAATCCAAATTTGGATCTTAGAGTTTATCAGCACAGAATAACCATTTTATTGCTTCTAATTCGGGATCCAAGAGACTGTTTAAAAGACAATTATTTAACAAAGAATAGCCAAGAAAAGTTGCTAATCCACCACTTCTATGTATGTACTCTTAGGAGTACTTGCCATTCCTTTCCAGAGTAAACCTGCCAGAGAACCTGATGATTAATACCAATCTCCCATTTGTTAAACAGCCCAAATCACCCTTTTTCATTTAAATTGCACTGAATTTGAATTTGCATAGGTTGCAAGTAGAGAACAGAATCTTGAAGCCACATAAAATAATCACACTTATTCTAAAACAGAATACATTACTCTCTTCTGGCACTGAAACCACAGAACTCAATGCCATTCTTTGGGTGAGTCATGGTGTAAAATTTCAAGTTCATTATCCACAGAGCAAGGGCACCACATGAAACAGAGACTAGGAAGACTGGAGAGAAGAGGGCCTTCAAGTCTTCAACCTGCTTGGCTCTGATTTCAGACATGTTACAACCAAGACCAAGGCTGATTCCCAGAGCTCAGAGAGACCAGCACATTGCAAGGGTGACCAGGAGATATTTCATATGCAAATCATTCTTAAATGGATCCTCCAAATTACTTCCCAAGAATAGCATTTCTCCAAGTCCTTTGGCACATTCACCTGGTCATCGGTGCTCTAAAAAACGCTGCAAATCCCAAAGCCCCACTTTACTCCAAAACCTTTGAGGAGCAGGCATTTTCAATAAGCTTCCTATGTGTTTCCTTGGCACACAGAAACCTGAGACCCTCTGTTCTAATTTGTTTACTGTGGAATATACTACAGGACTTTCCTAGGTGTATGTTTTTTCACCTGTTTTTCCCAGATTATTGTCCCTAACTTGCTCTTCTAATCATTTCTCTACCATGCTCAAGAGCCTTCTGGGGGCTTCATGGTCTGAGAAATAATGTCCAGATTTACTTGTGTGATATTCAAGGTCCTTAGTCATGGCTTCAGGCTTTGCTAATTAATTCTCTCTACTTTTAGAAAATTTCTTTTCACTTCTCTGCAAGCCCAAATCCTGTCTTTTCTTTGAGGATAATAAACTCATGGAAGTCTGTCCAATTTGTTCCTGCTGGAAGTGATCACTTCCATGAATTTCATGATGTTTTATCTCTGTCTCTGTTACAGCATTTATGCTTTCTACCTTTATATTATATGATAATGTGGTCTATTAACCTGTCTGCCTAGCACCCTGTAGAAGGTGGAAATAACCCCTTTCTCTATACTGACATAAGCAAAATAAGGTTTTTGTGGAGCTGCCACAAATTTTATATAACCCTGCCCTTTGGCCAAATTCCTTGGTCTCGAGGTAGATCCCTGATCCAAACTGCAGCGATCACAGTACTGCACTCTTTGACAATGATTGATGTTCCAGGATGGGCACCTGACTCAAGCAAGGCTGATCATGGTCCTTTTGCATCTAGATCTTGCCCCACTGGTCACAGTTAACTGGTTCAGGATTGGCACATGACCCAGAATGATTCTCTGGATTAAAAGCCAGAGACAGATTGTTCCCTCTCCTCTGGCCAAACTGTGATATGTAACACTGGGGAGCTGTTCATGGCCATGGGATTGGGCTTCCCCACAGCTTCAGATGGCCTTGCGGTGGGAGCACATGCTCACACAAACGCTGGAGGCCACTCCTTTAGCTCCCTTGGTTCAAAACACCCTCAAAGCACCCTTCACCATTGCCTTCAGGGACTTTCTTTGGGGGAGCTGCCACACACAAATAATTCCTCAGCCTGCTAATTCACATCTATGGTTTTATTACTTCTTTTTATGCTGATGCTGAGTGGAGGATAAAGGTTCATGCTACATTTATAAACAGTTGAAAGTAAATTTGAAAGAGATGGTATTTACCTCTCTCCCTCTCTGTTTTTGTCTCTGACAGTTTAGTAGATTTCCTCCTTTGCAGAGGGCTAAAGGAAGAAAATTTTGAGAGCAGGAGAGATCTGGACACCTAAGGTAGACGTGTTAGGCAGACAGACAGACATGAGAGGGGTGGAGAGAAAATAAAGCCAGTAAAGCACAGTAAAAGAAACTCAAAGAGCTAACCAGGTAAAACCAGAGAGCCAGAAAAGACTCACAGAGTTAATGAGTTAATCAGTTGAAGTTCCAAAGGCCAAGAGTAACTTGGAATGTCTAGATTTCCTCAGATAAAGAAAAGTATCCAAGCACAGCCAAATGTCTTCATTGTAGCAACTAGATCATGCCATTGTAAGATTTACTTTAGCCTGCTAAAAGGCCCAGCTTATTCTTTAACTTAACCTATATGCTGTTTTCTCCTTTTCTTCTTGCCCCTTACTCAAGTAACTTTGTAACAAGGGCATGAGACAGACCTCAGAAGTGTAAATAAACCTATGTAGACAAAGAATGCTTCAGTCCCAAACCAACACAGTCACCTAAATAATGCTATTCGTAAGACAAAACTCCAAGGGAATTATAAATCACCTGTATACATAATGCCTTATGCTGACCTTACCCAAAAAGCCCTATAAAGCTCCAGACCCCAAACCCTTATGCACACCTCCTCTCTGAGGTTGCCCACACTCAGCTTTCTTCAAGTGTGTCATCTCTCTGTCCTATTTCAGATAAGTAGGGAGGGGCTGCTGGAAGCTCTGATATGGGGCTTGCAGGTTCCCATAGCCTGGGTGACCCAGAAAGGACTGCAGCTGTACGATCACACCCCTTAGTAGCCTGCCTGAAAGTCTCCTTTCTTTGCATTTGGGAAGTTCTCAGAACATAGTCTCACTCTATCCAGTGCTCTGCAGCTCCCCCAGATCCTGAGGTGGTAGGGACTTAGTTCCCACACCATGCAAATTCAGGTGGACAGTGTCACCAGGTGACACTGGCTTCAGGAGTTGGTGAAGGATTATGCCCTTAGGCCGAGCAGCAGGTCAATGAGCATTCCTTTCCTCCACTTCTCCTTTCTCTTGCTTTATTCAAGTAAACATGCCTTTATCTACCTTGACTCAGGCCCGCTCCTGCCTTGGAGTACACTCAAATAAAACTTTTACTCTCCTTCACTACTGTGCCTCTGCCCTTCTGTTCTTTGTTGCAGAGGGGACAAGAACCAAGGAAAATAAACTCATAAACTCCACACCCCCTACCCCAACAGAAGGAGGGGCTACCACTGTGGGTAAAGGAAATCAGAGGCTGAGAACACAGAGCAAACGATGGACTTTGTAGATATTATAATTTACTCTAGGCTGAGTTTACTTTCAATTGAGCAAGAAGAATCTAGAGACTATATTTTTTATGCATCTGTAAATGATTCTGCTTTGCATGATTCATGATGTTTTTGGCTGGTTTATTCTTAAACTGGACTAAAGTCACAGAAAAGCACATTTGAACAGATATACTCCTCAAAGGATCATGGTAATGGTTCCCTTGGCCACACTGGAGCCTTTCAGGAAGGAAAACCAGGAATATAGAAAATAACTTTATAAAGAGGGCAATCTCCTTGAACACAGAGGATAATGATATATCAGTTTAGGATAATGTCCTCATTCACAGGCATATCCTTTTTAAACCCTTTCCATAAAGGTACATGTTATTCATAATGTTGCTTAAAACCAAATACTAAATTTCCTATGGTGAGACAAAAAAACTATTGTGGATAATGAACTCCAATAGAATGAGTGAGAAAGGGACAGCAATAGGGTGGAAAAGCAAATAGTAAAATTTCATATTAATGTTATATGAAAAATATAAAGGCTATAAAGAGACTTCCTTAAAATAAATAGTAGTTTCATCTAAAGGGAAGAATACTTCAGCAAAAGTATATTGGTTTTTTTCAAATTAAAATATATGGAAATATTATGTGACTATAATAAAATCAAACAAGAACTTACTCTTGAATATTTATTTAAAGTTCTTATAAAGTATATTTTTGTGACTCAACAGTATAACACTATTTGAAGAGATATAGCAGTTTAACCAGCAATGTCCATCTGGGCAAGAAAGGTTATTTAAATATCATGCACTTTGATGAATGACCTTTTAAATGGCCTTGTCCATTTTGTACTATTAGGTTTCAGTCATTTCAGAGAAATGTATTGTATCTGTTAACAATAGCCCTATGAAACCATGTCTTTAGATTTAAAGAATTAATTTGTTTAATGGCATTAACCATTCCCTTTTCAGTACACAAATTATCTATGAAAGACTGGGCAAATACCAATTTTTTTTGTGTGTTGGGGGAGTTGATTTTGTTTTTATTTTTTAAAGTCAGAAGAAGGACACAATTAAGTTTGCTTTAAAAGGCTCTGGACCAAATATTATAAGATTAGAATTTTTCCTTGACTAGAGTCTGCATAATTTCATAATGACTTGAAGAAATGACACTATTTATAATCTTGGGTTTTTTTTTAAGTGAAACTTAACTTATGTGAACAAGCTAAACATAACCATGGCTCATTTGAGAGGAAGCTTTCATTTCCTTGCAGCTTCCCAGAAAATACTAGGCAGATAGAATTGAAAGCCTCTGTAGGGAATAGGCAGATACATTTCACAAGAAGGGAGACTTAAGTAGCTTTAAAATAGTTTGGTTAAAGCTCTTCAACTATAAATGAAATCACTGGAGGTCTATGTAAAACTTTGGCCTAATTTAGTTGTTAGTCTGAAGTAGATTGTAGTTAATAATTATTATCTTTATGAAAATCAGGGTTAGTGTTCAAAAAGTAAGCCCAAAATTCCACAACTTGATGAAGTCTTAGAATTTCCCCTTTCCTTCCACTGACCACAATATCAGTATATTCATTATAATACTGTAATTTTATTTAAAGAAGAGATTAGTTAATGTAAATTGAAATTAGCATAAACATTCTATATTACTCCTTTAGCAAAACTAAGAATTTCTCTTTTTAAAAACATTTTAATTTTGAAATATATCATGAACATTTATCTTTAAATAATAATAATGGAAAGAAATTTTTTAAACCAGCTTTTCTATCAGCCAGATTAACAATCAAAATATTTACTTTTACATAATACATTTCTTTCTCATTAAATTTCTACAAGATTCTACAAATCACCATCACCTTTTGAAGATTTGAGACCTCAACAAAAAGAGCAGAGAAGGCCTCTGAAAGGGGTGGGTAGTGCCTTGGCTGACAAGGATGCTAAGTGTAAAAAACCAGAATTTTGATGGACTACTTGCCTAGAAGTGTTAATGAGTTATGAGCTAGTTTGATTATCCCCTCCAAGATCGGGAAAGCAAAGGTAATCGTGAGACAGCCTAATTTTCATCAGGTAGCAGACTGCTTGCTCAAATCTCACTCCAAGTACCTTGCAAACTAAAGTGTGGAGACATCGCTTTGTCAGTCATCTCTAGGTCTTCCACATAAAAATGATCACAAAAATAATGTTAGGATTTATGCTCCTCATGCTTTCTTTTAAGGTTTGCTCCATCATAGGTGAGCGTGAAGGCAATTCAGTATTCCACCAGTGCACTCTAACAGATGTGGTGAGTTGATTCTGGGCAGCAGTACCTAATGAATCAATTCTTGGTTCCTAAGGACTCTCAGATCAATCCGCTTCCTCATATTTTTATTACCACCATCTAAGTCTAGGAACTAATCATCTCCTATATGAACCAATACTATCATTAAGTAATTGTATTCTCTACCCATAGTTTTCCCAAATCAGTACTGCTGACATGTCTCTTCTTACTACCTTCCTGTCCAAAAATTTAAATGGCTTTTTAGTGCCTCTTAAATGTGTATGATGTAGTTCAGGATATAATATGCATGAAGCATATCATAGACTTTTTACATGGACAACTATTTAGAAATTGAAGCTTCAACTCATAATTAGATTTCTTTTCGGAAAATATGTAGTAAGGCAATTTGAAGACGGCGATGTGAGTAGAGCAGCAGAAATCTCCCAAAACCATATATACTTTTGAAAATACAACAAATACAACTCTTCCTAAAAGAGAGACCAGAAGACACAGGACAACAGCCAGACTACATCCACACCTGCGAGAACCCACTGCCTCACGAAGGGGGTAAGACACAAGCCGTGGCCTGGCAGGACCTGAAGCGCCCCTTACCCCAGGTCACGGCGGGAGAAGAGGAGTCAGAGCAGGAAGGGAGAGGGAGCCCAGGACTGCTAAATAGCCAGCACTAGACATCCACACAGGAGCACAGACACACACTGCATGCATGGGGTGCTGGAAACTGGGGAAACAGGACAGTAAGACGTGTGAGTGGGACCCTGCAGCCGGTGCCCCTGGGACAAAGAAAAGCGAGTGCTTTTTGAAAGTCTTAAAGAGACAGGGACCCCAGAGCTGGATGGAAACGTCCCGGGATTCTTAGCCCAGCAGCTGGAAATCCCAGGTAACTCCGGGCGCCCTAACCCCTGAGTGGCAGTGCAGCTCAGAGGCCCCTCACAGAGATAAACAGCCTCCCGGCCGTTTCCCATCCAACACAGCTCCGCCATATTGGAGCAGCAGCCTGAGGCAGGCCATGCCCACAGCAACCGCAGAGCTAAACTCCACAGTGGCTGCGCAAGAATCAGAGTCAACATCTGCACACAGTTGCCCAGCACAAGTCGCTAGAGGTCGCTGTTCTCCCAGGAGAGAAAGGTCACAAACAAGCAAGAAGGGCTGTTTTCCCAGCCGACATAAGCGCCAGATCTGCACAACCATCTCAATCTCCATAAAAAGGCAGAAGAATTTGATACAGACGAAAATTACAGAGTCAACTCCTGAGAAAGACATAGACCTAACCAATCTTCCTGAAAAAGAATTCAAAATAAAGGTCATAACCACACTGATGGAGCTGCAGAGAAATATGCAAGAGCTAAGGGATGACGTCTGGAGGGAGATTACAGAAATGAAAAAAATCTCTGGAAGGATTTATAAGCAGAATGGATAAGAGGCAAGAGGCAATTGATGGAATAGAAATCAGGGAACAGGAATGCATTGAAGCTGATGCAGAGAGAGATAAAAGGATCTCAAGGAATGAAACAATATTAAGAGAACTGTGTGACCAATCCAAAAGGAATAATATCCGCATTTTAGGGATGCCAGAAGAAGAAGAGAGAGAAAAAGGGATAGAAAGTCTCTTTGAAGAAATAATTGCTGAAAACTTCCCCAAACTGGGGGAGGAAATAATCGATCAGACCATGGAAGTACACAGAACTCCCAACAGAAGGGAACCAAGGAGGACAACACCAAGACACATAATAATTAAAATGGCAAATATCAAGGACAAGGACAGAGTTTTAAAGGCAGCTAGAGAGAGGAAAAAGGTCACCTACAAAGGAAAACCCATCAAGCTATCATCAGACTTCTCAACAGAAACCTTACAGGCCAGAAGAGGATGGCATGATATATTTAATGCAATGAAACAGAAGGGCCATGAACGAAGAATACTGTATCCAGCATGATTATCATTTCAATATGAAGGAGGGATTAAACAATTCCCAGACAAGCAAAAGTTGAGGGAATTTGCCTCCCACAAACCACCTCTACAGGGTATTTTAGAGGGTCTGCTCTAGATGGGAGCACTCCTAAGGCTAAACAGATGTCACAAGAGAAAATAAAATCACAGCAAACAAAGCAGACCAACCAAATACTAACTAAAGGCAAAAAATAAAACCAACTAGCCACAAAACCAGTGAAAGGAAACACAAAAGAGCACAGAATAAAACAACCAACATATAAAGAACGGAAGAGGAGAAATAAGAAGGGAGAGAAATAAAGAATCACCAGACAGTGTTTATAACAGCTCAATAAGCTACTTAAGTAAGACAGTAAGATACTAAAGAAGCTAACCTTGTACCTTTGGTAACCATGAATCTAAAGCCTGCAATGGCAGTAAGTACATATGTTTCAATAATCACCCAAAATGCAAATGGACTAAATGTACCAATCAAAAGACACAGAGTAATAGAATGGATAAAAAAGCAAGACCCATCTATTCACTGCTTACAACAAACTCACCTCAAACCCAAAGACATGCAAAGACTAAAAGTCAAGGCATGGAAAAAGATATTGAAAGCAAACAACAGGGAGAAAAAAGCAGGTGTTGCAGTACTAGTATCAGACAAAATAGACTTCAAAACAAAGAAAGTAACAGGAGATAAAACTGGACATTACATAATGATAAAGGACTCAGTTCCAACAAGAGGATATAACCATTCTAAATATATATGCACCCAACACAGGAGCACCAACATATGTGAAACAAATACTAACAGAACTAAAGGACGAAATAGAATGCAATGCATTCATTTTAGGAGACTTCAACACACGATTCACTCCAAAGGACAGATCTACCAGACAGAAAATAAGTAAGGACACGGAGGCACTGAACAACACAGTAGAACAGATGGACCTAACAGACATCTATAGAACTCTACATCCAAAAGCAAATTGATACACATTCTTCCCAAATGCACATGGAACATTCTCCAGAATAGACCACATACTAGGCCACAAAAAGAGCCTCAGTAAATTCCAAAAGATTGAAATTCTATCAACCAACTTTTCAGACCACAAAGGATAAAACTAGAAATGAATTGTACAAAGAAAACAAAAAGGCTCACAAATACATGGAGGTTTAACAACATGCTCCTAAATAATCAATGGATCAATGAACAAATTAAAATAGAGATTAAGCAATATATGGAAACAAATGACAACAACAACACGAAGCCCCAACTTCTGTGGGACGCAACAAAAGCAGTGTTAAGAGGAAAGAATATAGCAATCCAGGCATACTTACAGAAGGAAGAACAATCTCAAATTAATAGTCTAACATCACAATTATCAAAACTGGAAAAAGAAGAACAAATGAGGCCTAAAGTCAGCAGCAGGAGGGACATAGTAAAGGTCAGAGAAGAAATAAACAAAGTTGAGAAGAATAAAACAATAGAAAAAAGCAATGAAACCAAGAGCTGGTTCTTTGAGAAAATAAACAAAATAGATAAGCCTCTAGCCAAACTTATTAAGAGAAAAAGAGAATCAACACACATCAACAGAATCAGAAACGAAAATGGAAAAATCATGACAGACTCCACAGAAATACAAAGAATTACTAAAGACTACTATGAAAATCTATATGCTAACAAGCTGGAAAACCTAGAAGAAATAGACAACTTCCTAGAAAAATACAACCTTCCAAGACTGTCCCAGAAAGAAACAGAAAATCTAAACAAACCAATTACGAGCAAAGAAATTGAAGAGGTAATCAAAAAACTACCCAAGAACAAAACCTCCGGGCCAGATGGATTTACCTCGTAATTTTATCAGACATATAGAGAAGATATAATAGCCATTCTCCTTAAAGTTTTCCAAAAACTAGAAGAGGAGGGAATACACCCAAACTCATTCTATAAAGCCAACATCACCCTAATACCAAAACCAGGCAAAGACCCCACCAAAAAAGAAAATTACAGACCAATATCCCTGATGAACGTAGATGCAAAAATACTCAATAAAATATTGGCAAACCGAATTCAAAAATATATCAAAAGGATCATACAGCACGACCAAGTGGGATTCATCCCAGGGTTACAAGGATGGTACATCATTCAAAAATCCATCAACATCATCCACCACATAAACAAAAAGAAGGACAAAAACCACATGATCATCTCCATAGATGCTGAAAAAGCATTCGACAAAATTCAACATCCATTCATGATAAAAACTCTCAGCAAAATGGGTATAGAGGGCAAGTACCTCAACATAATAAAGGCCATCTATGATAAACCCACAGCTGACATAATATGGAACAGCAAGAAGCTGAAAGCTTTTCCTCTGAAATCAGGAACTAGACAGGGATGCTCACTCTCCCCACTGTTATTTAACATAGTACTGGAGGTCCTAGCCACGGCAATCAGACAAAACAAAGGAATACAAGGAATCCAGATTGGTAAAGAAGAAGTTAAACTGTCACTATTTGCAGATGACATGATATTGTACATAAAAAACCCTAAAGACTCCACTGCAAAATTACTAGAACTAATATCGGAATTCAGCAAAGTTGCAGGATACAAAATTAACACACAGAAATCTGTAGCTTTCCTATACACTAACAATGAACTAATAGAAAGAGAAATCAGGAAAACAGTACCATTCACAATAGCATCAAAAAGAATAAAATACCTAGGAATAAACCTAACCAAGGAAGTGAAAGAACCATACCCTGAAAACTACAAGACACTCTTAAGAGAAATTAAAGAGATCACTAACACATGGAAACTCATCCCATGCACGTGGCTAGGAAGAATTAATATCGTCAAAATGGCCATCCTGCCCAAAGCAATATACAGATTTGATGCAATCCCTATCAAATTACCAACAACATTCTTCAACGAACTGGAACAAATATTTCAAAAATTTATATGGAAACACCAAAGAGCCCAAATAGCCAAAGCAATCCTGAGAAAGAAGAATAAAGTGGCGGGGATCTCACTCCCCAACATACAAGCTCTACTAAAAAGCCATCAAGAGAATTTGGTACTGGTACAAGAACAGAGCCACAGACCAGTGGAACAGATTAGAGACTCCAGACATTAACCCAAACATATATGGTCAATTAATATTTGATAAAGGAGCCATGGACATACAATGGGGAAATGACAGTCTCTTCAACAGATGGTGCTGGCAAAACTGGACAGCTACATGTATGAGAATGAAACTAGATCACTGTCTAACCCCATACACAAAAGTAAATTCAAAATGGATCAAAGACCTGAATGTAAGTCATGAAACCATAAAACTATTAGAAAAAAACATAGGCAAAAATCTCTTGGATGTGAACACTAGCAACTTCTTCATGAATATATCTCCCCGGGCAAGGAAAAGAAAAGCAAAAATGAACAAGTGGGACTATATCAAGCTGAAAAGCTTCTGTACAGCAAAGGACACCATCAATAGAACAAAAAGGTACCCTACAGTATGGGAGAATATATTCGTAAATGACAGATCTGATAAAGGATTGACATCCAAAATATATAAAGAGGTCACGCACCTCAACAAACAAAAAGCAAAAAATCCAATTAAAAAATGGGCAGAGGAGCTGAACAGACAGTTCTCCAAAGAAGACATTCAGATGGCCAACAGACACATGAAAAGATGCTCCACATCGCTAGTTATCAGAGAAATGCAAATTAAAACCACAATGAGATATCACCTCACACCAGTAAGGATGGCCACCATCCAAAAGACAAACAAATGTTGGCGAGGTTGTGGAGCAAGGGGAACCCTCCTACACTGCTGGCGGGAATGTAAATTAGTTCAGCCATTGTGGAAAGCAGTATGGAGGTTCCTCAAAATGCTCAAAATAGACTTACCATTTGACCCAGGAATTCCACTCCTAGGAATTTACCCTAAGATTGCAGCACTCCAGTTTGAAAAAGACAGATGCACCCCTATGTTTATCGCAGCACTATTTACAATAGCCAAGAAAAGGAAGCAACCTAAGTGTCCATCAGTAGATGAATGGATAAAGAAGGTGTGGTACATATACACAATGGAATATTATTCAGCCATAAGAAGAAAACAAATCCTACCATTTGCAACAACATTGATGGAGCTAGAAGGTATTATGCTCAGTGAAATAAGCCAAGCAGAGAAAGACAAATACCAAATGATTGCACTCATATGTGGAGTATAAGAACAAAGAAAAACTGAAGGAACAAAACAGCAGCAGAGTCACAGAACCCAAGAATGGACTAACAGTTACCAAAGGGAAAGGGACTGTGGAGAATGGGAGGGTAAGGAGTGATAAGGGTAGGGAAGAAGAAAGGGGGTAATATGATTAGCATGTATAATGTGGGGTAAGGGGGAAAGGGGAGGGCTGTGCAACACAGAGAAGACAAGTAGTGATTCCAAAACATCTTGCTACGCTGATGGACAGTGACTGTAATGGGGTTTGTGGGGGGTACTCGGTGAAGGGGGTATCCTAGTAAATATAATGTTCTTCATGTAATTGTAGATTAATGATACAGAAAAAAAATATGTAATAAGATTTACTTTAATTCTGTAAATATTTAAGATTTCAGTTTCATTTAAATAATTTGATATTTTTATGTTCATTAGTAATCATTTTATTTTGGCTTTCGATTTTAAACAGTGTTTTGAAATTTTGCAAAATAATTTTTTTAAAAAAATTCAATAAATTTACCTTTTAATTTTCTACATTTATTTTTCATTTATATTTTGATAAACAAATACTCAAATTTTCTACATTGTAAATGCAATTAAAATTATCCTTCACATAATTTTTTAAAATACAATGCAAATCGTGTGAAATCTTTGTTATAACAACATTGTTATTTTGCAGAAATGAAGGCCAAAAAAATTTATGAACATACATATAAGAATTTATGAATTATATGTGCTTTCATTATATTATTTTTCCAAACATCGCGAGCCTTCCTGCAGAATATTCAGTAATAATAATTAAACTCAGTCATCTTTGATAAGTTTGTTGGTTTTAGCCATATGAAGGCATTTTTGTTAAGAAAAAGGAACATATTTTTAACAGTTTTCTTGATTTATAGCTATTAAATATGTAGAGGTGTGGTATGAGGACTTCCATGCTCTACACGCCACATATATTAGGGGGAGACCTGCCATAGGTAATGCATAGCCACTGATGCCAACTTTTAATATTTTTGATTATGGAGTTATTAAAAATATTTTATTTTATTTCAGACATAAAAGGTATACAACATAATACAATGAATACCTGTACACTCACCACCCTGCTTATGACATAAGATAGTACTAATAAATTGGTGTCCCTGTTCACCCCTCCTCAACCACATTTACTGCCTTCTCTCTTGAAGTACTATTATCCTGAATTTTTTACTGCTATTTATTATTTCTTTTAAGTTTTCTTTGTTTTTTTTTATTTTTTATTTTGTTATCATTAATTTACAATTACATGAAGAACATGTTTACTAGGCTCCCCCCTTCACCGAGTCCCCCCCACAAACCCCATTACAGTCACTGTCCATCAGCAAAGTAAGATGTGCTATTTTTTAAATGAAAAAATTCTCTAAAGTTGCATTTTCTATTTGTTGATGATGCCTACACATGTTTGATCATTGTGTATCTTACAATAATTAACTTGCAAACTGTCTAAATACTTCTGCAGATTCTTCTTGGGTTTTCCAAGTAGACAAAATGTAATTAAGAGAATTAAAAAGTTTGGATCTTCCTTCCCAATCTACATCCTTTATTCCCTTTTTTTTTACCTTAACCTGCACTGGCAATGACCTTTCTCACAATGTTGAATAGAAGCAGTGAGAGTGGACCTTCTTGCCTTGTTTCTGATTTAACAGGGAAGGCTTCTAACATTTCTTCACTAAGCATGATAGGTGCTCTTAAGTGGTGATAAGGTTTTGAGAAGGGGCATGATGTGATCAGAGTTCTTTTCAGAAAAATCCTTAGGGACAGGACTATGGGTTAGCGCAGAATTATCCAGGAGTCATATTATAGTAATCATGGTTACTGAGTGTGTGAAAGTCATAGGGTCTGCATGCCCCATCGAAAGAACACACCTCACGGTCCTGATTCTGACCACTGTAACAAAAATTGCATATCCACTTGTTTGATTCACCAAGTTAGGCAAATTTTAATACCACAAAACCTCATGGGTCTTCCTATGGATAATATCTAAAACTGTGGTTATTGTGATTCATTATATGTTCCATATATGGCTCCAGTACACAGAAAAGGATCATCTAAATCACTGACAATCAAACTGATCTTTTATTCTCTTGTGAGTCATTTCAATAAATATAACCAGTAAGCCAGTAAGATGCTGACACAGAGCAAAGTCCCTTTGAAGATCACCCAACAAGCTTAAAGATAATTAAAAATTTCCAAAGAAAGTTATCTCCCAGAAGTTCAGTCAAAAGACAATGTCATTTACAAAGTCTTGTGTTTGCATATTAAGAGAAGTAGAGAGCAAATAATCACCCAGTAAATATTTTATAAGTAGATATCCATTTAAATGAGACTATTCACTCTCAAACCTTGGATCACAGTCTATTCAATGGCAGGTGTTTTCTCCTTCTATTGTCTGGTCTAGGCAATGGCAGATTTTTATCCTCTTTCAAATTCTTCCTATTTTCCATTTTATTTTTCTGTGTAGATGCCAGTTATGAAGACACCAATTATGTCTTAAAAATACTAATATAAGGGTTTCAATCCCACTTAAAAAATGTCCTAAGAGCTTGTAAAATTGGGAAATTAATAACATTGCATGTATTTCACTAAATCTTGGCTCCTGACCTACTGTCAGTAAATATACATTTCTAATAAAGTGAACATGCTTAATTCTATAACTAAATGGCCCAAAGGAACAGTATCTGTCACAGCAATGAAATCTAATGACAATTTTGCTGACATTTCTCCTATCTGAAAATGAAACCATGTGAAAAATGATTTCTATACTAGCAGAATAATTAAGACAGAAGACAAAATTTGATATAGCAGAAATGGAAGCTTAGATTGTCTCTTTTCTCAGTGGGGCATGGGGGAGATGATGATATTTACTTGGAATTATCTTTCCAGGCTGTCCTTTTAAAATCATTTTTTTTTAAATGACCTAACTGTACAATAACAAATCCAACTAAAAACAACACGAATCCTAAGGGACTTTTTGTTTCTTTTTGCTGTATAGGTATTTCTCTATTTTGAATATTGCTCCAAAGAATGGATTCTTTTCTGAGAATTAGCCGTCTTTGGTTTTACAGGCATTTTAATTATAATGGCATATGTTTTAACTGGCTTTAGCCATTTAATGAAATGCATGCCTTTGTCTACACCAGCCAAATGAAAATTACACCTAAATTAAATAAGAGGTTGCTAGGTTCTAGTACTCTTTTGGGAACTCTGAGAAACAATTGCAGGAAAACACCAAGGTAAGGTTTTATGATTTTAAGAACCATGTTTTTACCATTATTTTTCTACATAATATAGATTATTTTAGTTCCTAACAAAATATTTTAATGAACAAAAGCATGTACTATAAAAAAGCAAGAAAATATAACCAATTAGTCTAAGAACATATTTCAAAGAAAGTATGAATAGAACACTTTATTTGGATTCTGTCAACATAGTCTAATGACCTTTTTCTTTATTTGAAAATGGCTGCTTTTAAATAAAAGTTACTCTAGTTGTTGAGAGAATCTACACAAGGAAAATGCTATACTTCAACAATGAATAAATGAATAAAATGAAATGTCAATTCATTCTCATACATCTACAAGATTATTCTGTATTGTATAAGCAGAATATTTTCAAAGCAGCTGAAACCCATTAACCACTCCAGGCATAAACCACTTCATTCACAAAACATGAAGCATCTAGAGTGCTTTATACAATATGAGATTTTACCAAATAGTTTTTATTATTTTCACTAATTTCAGAACACTCTGTTCTACCAGAACCTCCTAGGAGGTTTCATAGTTGTTTTGCTTCAGATTTTTAGCACACAAATGTCTACCAGAAAGCTGTCATACCCCCACGCAGAGAGTACTTACACTGTATTGTAACTGCCTGGTTACTTGTCTGCCTCTGCTCTAGGCTACCCTTCCTTGACGGAGAGGTTACACCTCAGTCATTGCTGTACCTACTGACCCTCTTCCCTCTCTCTCCTGGCAGCAGGGGCATCCATGATGATAGTGACGAAGGATTGGGAAGACTCACAGGTTGAGTGCACACCTTATGTCCACGACTTGAATCTCGGCCGTTTTAATCTCTGAATCTTTTATGTATCTCCCCCAAATTACATCCCAATTCCTCCCTTTGTCATGAGGTCTCAAAAATATAAAAATTTTGCTTCTCATTCTTTTTCTCAGCCTTCTTGCACATCCAAGAATCTTGTTTTGCTGCCCTAATCACATCCTGTATATCATTTTTACCAAAAATGCATAATTTGGGAAAAATCTCAAAAAAAGCATAGCTAGATAGTAAACATCATAAAACATTCATTTCCCACATGTATTACTTAATCCAGCAACCTCCCTCTAGCTGACACAATCCTCATCTTTCCTGATACATTCCACCTATCAGAATCCAGGACAGAATCAATTTGGACAAAGAGTAGATGCTCAAAAATGTGTCTTGAAATGAAAGGCTTATATGATATAAAAATAGGAGCTTTGCTCTTCTCCTTCAACTTTTTGAACTTCATTATGCTCAAAAGGAATTCTATGGAATTTTATTCTTCTCTCAATGCTTTGTAACATATCACTTGCAGATGATCAGCTCATTTAATTAATAAATAATACTACTAAGACTCATGCATTCTAAAGCTATCATCTCACGTTAGGCATATTTCCTTCAAGAAGATATTCAGGGGGCTAACATTTTATTTAACTAGGTATTCATGAAATAATTGATTAGATTAGCTATTTTCCAAATGACTTGGAAGTAAAAAGAATTCAGATTTAGTATAACTTGCAGCTTGCATTCTCAGATAAAGGCAGTGTATCATGCATAGTTTCTGCATCCAAATTGCTCAGTTCTGCTTCATGGTTCCTGCACACAAATTGTTCACAAGCTGACACTATGATCACATACCTAAAAATCAAAACACTTTATACATCTCAGAAAGGCTATCTTTGCTTCAAAAAGTTTAAGCCAAAAGTTCTTCTTATAATGTCTTTTGGTCAATGAAGTTAAAATAAATTATTTAATTTAGATACTAAGGAACTAGAATTTCTATCAGAACATATATTTCTTACAACAAATCTCTATATAGCAAACAGCAAAAGTACCCAAGTGGCTCATGACTTAGATCTAGATAAACATGTTAGAAAAACTTCAAAGATAGAGAATAAACATGCTAAATGGAGGCCACAGGGAGAGTCACATTTGTGTTTTCACCAAAAACAATGAATATCTATGAGAATATTTCACATATAAATACTGAAATGAATATTTATAATAAATTGAAGAATTGTTGCATGCATTTTTAATTGAAGAGTCTAATCTGAAATAGCTAAAAATTATGATTTGAAAATTCACAGCTATGCATACACATGTACAAATAGAAAAAAAATTAGCTTTTAATGTACCTTACTTTGATTTTAAAGTTAGCAGAAAATTCATCAGCATCTATTATAATCATTTACTTTTGGGTGCCAGCAAAGAGCAACATGACTACAATAGAAAATGTATTAATGTCATCTATATGGAAGTAGAGATGGTAAAGGGAAAGACACTTCTGTCATAGAATAAAAGAATTACTAAAAGAAGTGCTACCAAATATCTTAAGCAATCATAACCAATACATTGAAGTCATCAGATATCTTTAATATATAATCCTATGAAATTCTATATGAACTGAAAAACACTTCTAGACAATTATAATTTTAAAAGAAATTTCTCACACTGGAAATCTAAGCTAAAGTTGTAAATTAGTGACTCCATATTATGGACGACAGGGCATTTTCTATTATTGTGGGATGATGATATATTCCAGACATGGTAGCATGAAGATATTCCATAGAGATATTATTCATAATTGAAACCTTTCTACCCAATCACATCTGTGATATTTTTCCCTCTTTGCTAGCACCATAAAACGTTTTTATAGAACTTAAGAGTCAGAATGAACTTAGAAGTATTTACTTTAATCACCTTTATCCTACTTTTTAAAATAATTAGGCTTTTTCTTAATAAAGGTAATAAAAACTTGTTGCAAGCCTTTTAAAATACCCTAGGGTAAAAAGGTATAAAAAAGAATCAACCATAATCATAATAGAGTCAATTAAAAAAATATTCTGTATTCCATTCTTTTTTTTTTATGTTTTCACTTAAAACAATTATCATGAGTATTATGTCATTAAAATTATTCAAAAATAGTCTTTAATGACTACGTAATATTTCATCCTCTGAATGGACAAAACTTTAATTGTACTCTTGTTTTAGGTTGCTGAGAATATTCACTAAAATGATATCTTTTGAATATGTATACACATAGGCATTTTGTATGACATATATATCAATGCTTATTGATATATATTTGGTATTTGACTTAATATATACTTCGATATATATATTATATAATAAAATTTTAGTTTACATTTTCAGCAACTAAAATAAGAGTACAACTAAAATGTGTATATATACATATACACACATATATAGTAATCAAAAAATATATATGTATATATGTAATCTACATGTGTGTTTATATATATATATTTGCTCATTTTATCAATTACTTATTTAAAATAGGTTCAGAGAAGAGGAAAGTCTTCCTTTTATTCATGAGGAAAATGTAGACTCATACAAGTTAAGTTACTGATGAGGTCCATAACCAAGATTATCTGATTTTGTTTTATTATAACATACCACCTATGTTCATAAGAGCCTGCTGTTTTTTTCCATAATGTCATCATCTCTAGAAGTTAAAAGTACAGGTGTTGGATCTCATTCTGTTGTATGTATTCTATTACTATAACAATATTGTTACTCTAAATTCATAATCCATTATTTATCTTTCACTCAACTACTTAATTCACTCGTAAGCATACATATAGCAGCAATAAATCAAATCAAAAAAAGTAAATTCAAATATTAACAAATAGGAAATAATAAAACAAACTAGAAAAATACCAGAATGAGACATTCTTTTCTTATTATTTAGATTACAACTAAAAATCTACTTGAATATGGAAAAAGGCAGTTCCATTATGATTAGGATTTAAAATACTATTTAAAATGAACTGGGTAGAATCTATGATAAAGTATATTACTAAAGAGTTAAATAAATCATGTTAAATGCATATGGCACACTTCTGAAATTATTTGGGAAAGAAATGAAGGATAAAGGGCTTCAATCAATTTCCACAAAGTGAAATAAGCATCTTAGATACAATCCTGCCTGACCTTAGATAAATTGTTTACATCCAGGGAAAGTGTATTCCCTACTTCCAAGGGAGAAATGAATCAACCATCTAGAAAGCCTGGAGCTTACTGACCTTCCACATACAAGCTCCAAGTATGCTGAGTGATAAGCCAAAAATTCAACTTGAAATTATTACAAAAATATAATAATTTTCAAGTCATTTTAAAATCTAAGATTGTTTTAGTTTTTTAGAATTATAAAAATCTTAGTTTCTATTTTTAGAATTATAAAAACTTTAAGACAATAAATTATTCCTACAGCCATTCATTAATAAAAAAACGCATTAAGAAATCTCTATACTCTAACATCACACTTCAGTTTTAAATAGGATTGTAGGGCTTCATTTCACTTTTTTTTTTCCACTCTGTCCATTTGAAAGGTATTAGGGAGCATCAATAACAACAACATTTTTCCTAGTCATAAATGCAATTTGAACACAAAACATTAGTTTGTTGTAAAAGTAAAAATACATGTACTATAACTCATCAAATACAAATAGATTAATTAATACATGATATGACAAATGTTTTCCCTCATCCCAGAAAAGGTTTTTTTTATCTAATTTTCAATAATAAAAACAAAACTAGTTAAGTGAATGCAAATGGATAGCTTAGTCCAACCCATGAACCAAAGGCCACTCTGCATATGTATATTTATAGCCACTAATAAAGGAGGAAAGGAATCACTACATTTTAAAGCAGTTCTGTGACTCTTACTCATATTACTGGTTCAATCTGTATTTAACAAGTAGATTTCATTTGAAAACATGACTTAAAACAAATTACCTTGAGGTACTGTACACAGTATATTTGTCAATGTTTTGAATACTACAATTTCCTACTGTAATAAACATAATGAGATTTCCTACATTCATGATTTTTTTTAAAGATATAAGTGACACAGAATATTTCCATACCTGATACACTTTCATGGGGATACCCAAAGTTCAATGGTTCAAAATGCTGCTATTAAGTGCATAGCAGGAAAGGGAGTAAGAGCTGCACAATAGACATGGGTGACATGCAATTTCCAGTGTTCTGGCTATCAACTCCACCCTTTTCTCTCCCAAGGAAGAAAGAATATGGAATACAAACAACTGAAATAATATTAATTATGTAAAAATATTTAATTGGCTTTATCTATTAATAAAGAAAAAGTGCCAATCTCAAATTTTAGTACCATATTATTAGTAACTAATTATTTACCACATAACCCACAACTGATAACAAAACAGCAACAACTTTAACACTCACGTCGAAGTCACTACCCTAACCAAATAAAATCCACACTAAAGTTAACTAACATTCTAATGTGGACTTGGCCAACAAGATATACTTAGTAGCTTTAACCTTATTGACAAGAAAGGAATAAAACTGCTTTTAGGTGACTTATTTTCACTTTCAAGTTGCTACTAAATTTCTTCATTACAGTCACTTCTTCTATATTATAAGTGACCTTCATTTCCAATCTGTTCATCCTGTCTTTGATATACACTATAAAATTAAATCATATTTTTGAAATAACTGCTATTTAAAAGCAAGAAAGACCTTAGAAGGTTTTATTATCATAACTACTAGAAAAAAAGAAGTAGGAATAGTCTCCTAAAGTTCTCTTCATATTTCCATAACATTTTTCCAATCCCACCTCTCCTACTCTACTTTCAGCCAAAGGTAAGTCAAAGTGGCTGCTCCTCTCGTGAAATGAGAACAGTCCCTCCTAATAGGTGAAGGAAATTGTACTGTAGGGACTAACATTTAGTATTAGGCAAAAGTATGTGGACAATTTTTTTGCAAACATATCTGAAGGTGCTCAATATTAACTGTACACACGTAACAAGTACAGATTTGTCTAGTCGTAGGAAAATCTAATAGGTTGAAGATTCAAGTTTTTAAACAGACAAGGGTAACTAGAAATTAGGTGCAGTTTCATTAACTGAAATATTCTTCACTTTATATGATGACTTATTACAGGAATTCATCAACAGAGAGTTTCTGTATATATTCAAAATGAAAAAATTAATTAAAGTTCAGTTCCATATTTTATGGAATATAAACATGGCATAAGGAATGTCTGCATTTCTGTTATATATCAAATGCTGACACAATGTTACTTACCAATATGATTTATACTACATTTGAATTTTTAACTAATGATTTAGAAAATCGATGCCTATTGGTCTTTTACACATTTTATCTGTTAAACACTAACTGAAAACATAAATTACAACACATTTCTGTGAGGAAAAAAAGACTTTCCTATTGTGTCAGTTGAAAGCATCTTTTGGCGACTTACTGAAGTGTTCAAGTTTGTTTCTATGAAACAGATACATACACTTCTTGACAGCTTACATTATCTATATGACATTTTTAAAAATTTCAAACATAAGCTGTTTCACTATTCCTGATGTATCGGCTGGATTACCCAAGAAACCTATCTGACATACTTCTGTTTATACATTTGAAATCCAATTATGTCAGCCACAGATGACTTACCGGCCCGAAAGAATTACTGTCAAAACTGTGTCCATGATGATCACCTTCAACCCAGATGTGACCTCTGGGGACTTTGACATACCTGTTTTTGTGTCCCATGGTTCTAGAAATGAACAGCATAACGACTGATATAAGAACAAAAAGATCAAATAGCTATGCATACAGATTCATGAAGGGTAAAATGCTGTTATACACAGGTAACAGATTATTATAGGTTAACTACAAGGCTACACCACCACCTCGTTTTTAAGTAAAATATAGTTAAAACCCTGTAAACTTATCCAGAGTATTTTTTCATATTTCTGTAGGTAGGAATTTTGTGCTTAAATAAAATCAGTAGCACTAAATGTAATGTTTTGCCATTTTAATTCATAATATCCTATATATATTTTTATGAAATCCAATAAGCTCTAACAAAATACAGACCTAGTTTTTTTTTTCTGACATTTGTTTTCATGTCAGCGACCCACTTGGTCACCTGTCATGATCATTTATTTAGTCAAGTAAATGTCTCAAGCCAACAGACAGAACTTTTCATAGGTTTTTAATACTTGAAAGTTCAGCATATATATGGAAGGAAAAAACTGGATAATCTCTTGTCAGATATAAACTATCAATGTCAGCTGAAAAATTTTGATCAGTACTATTTGCTTTTATAAGTTCTTGAAAATGAGCAATTTTTAATAATTTTGAACACTATTTAAAGATAAATGATCCATGATACATTTTTAGTGGGGCATTTTATATTCTTAAGGCTGACAAGGAAATATAATAAGGAAAGGCTCTCTCTCACATAGTGCCGGTGACAATGTAAAATGCCTTTCTTTTTTCCCATTTTGCTATTTGGGGCCTATTTTTGTCTAATTTATTAACTGACTGAAATGTACGTACTTTTTGAATGTACTGGAGAAATACATCCCCCCAAAAATCAGAAATATGGACAAATATTTATTACTAGGAGTGTTCAACACAGGCCTAAATAACAATAACAACAACAAAAGTTTTCCTGAATCTGCAACTATGTGATATTGGTTAAATAAATTATAACACAATCAATCCATTAAATAAAAGGGATTTGAATAAAATACTATCTCAATCTTACAATAATAAATTCTTTTGGGGGAAGAGACTATTCTTTTCCCTTTTTATTCCCCACACCATCTGGGAAAATGCCTAGCCTAGAGAAGTTTCTATATAAATGTTGGTTGAATGAATGTCACCCCGGGGTCTATTACAGAGTTAAGCCCAGAAACTGAGCTTCACACACTGCTTTTTCAGGTGGAGTCCCTATCAGACCATTTTTGTTAGTTAGCAACTTGTAGATGTACAGAAGAATACATAAAAAAGGAAAACTACACATAAATTGGTACTATCGAAATTGAAACTACTCATTATCTAGAATGGTTTTTAATTTTCAAGACAATCTCAGTGTTCAATTACTTTGCTTCAGATCAGTATATCATTCATGCAAGGAAGCAATGTTGTAGCCATTAGAAGCCCACAGTAAGTTAATGACTGCTGTTTATTTTTAATTACTACTGGAAAGAAAAGTTTCAGCTTTGTAAAGAAAAGCAAAAACAAGCTGAACACATTTAACCATCATATACTCTGTAATGTAAGTGTTCTCCAATTAAAATCTGTCATCACTACTGCTTTTATCATGAGATTGCCTCTAAGAACTAATATCCCATATCAACTGTTAATGACGGGGAGAAGACCGCTTTTACTTAATTGTTGGCAAGGCACACTCTCCTAACAAGTCCAAACATTTGTTCACCTTATTAAGCTGGCTGTTTTGGATAACTACTTTGAAAGAAAACAATTACCCATTTTGTCACTACAAATCATCATTCAAGCAGAATTATGAAATAAAACCAGCCTAAAATCATTTCTGCATTGTAATGGTAGGTTTTAAGTCAAGTATGCTCTTCTAGAAACCACAAGAATGATATAAAACTCAGACGTAGTTTCAATGTCATATAAACCAAGGAGTCAAGATACTTGTGACAGAAAATGACAGTATCGTAAAATACCAGTGACAGTTGTGCATTTCTTTGTAATGACCATCTTACCTACAAAATTTAAATATACTCATCTTCCCATCATTTTCTAGCCCTTTACAATGCTTTATTTTTCTTCCCTTCACCTTCTAAAATTCAGCATTCTCTTACTGGTTTGTTTATTGCCCGTCTCCCCCAACCACATCGCAAACTTCGGAACTTTGTCTTTCTTGTTCACTACAATATCTCCAGAGCCCAGAAGAAAGCATTTTACAAATATTTGTTTAAATAAGTGATCAAATGAATGAATAACTGAAGAATGAAAAATACTGCCACAAGGGCAGAATAATATAGTGGAAAGTTCACAGTCTGGAAACAGACTAAATCAGTTTTAATATTAATACTATTACTCACAGGTAATCTTGTGCAAGTTTTAACTTCCACCTCTACTAGCCTAATTTAAAACAGGATGAATGGCATACCTTAACTGATTGGAGATGAAGGTTAGTAGTCAGATGAGAATATCAGAGACGTTGCTATGGAGCAGAGTCTCTGCAATCAGCCTAATTTGGCTTTTATATGTGACCTAATGCTTTAAAGTTATGTGATCTTGGGCAGGTTGATAAAACTCAAAGTGTTTCCTCATTTGCAAAATGGAGCAATATTGGTACCTAACACAAAAAGTTGTTCTATGGATAAAGTGGGATGTATTAAATACTTGATAAATGGATTCTCTAATAATTGAGACTGTCTTTAAGTTAGGCACTCAGTATAGTTCTGATGTACAATAAGAACCCAGTAAGTGGTAATTATAATCACTATTGTCTTCCTTTATGTACTATTTTCTTTCATTTCATTATTCAGAATGTTTAGCCTTCATTACCTATTAGCATCAATTTCTTAAAATTACCTGAGCTGTGCTTCAATAATTTCTTTTCCCCACTGTGTGCTGTGATTATAGACTAGTTTTTAATGGTACAATTAATCTTTTTTTCCTTTTATTTGTATGCCCTTCTGGGATACTATAAAACTTAACCTGTGAAAACACAATCTATCTGTGCATACTTAAATATGCAGAGAGTAGTGGATGAAAGCACAATCTATCTGTTTGTGTTTTCACCTACTAATAACTTGCATATCTGGATGTCACAGTGCTAAAAGAAAGCGGTTTGCCTAGATGCCAGCAGGTGTGAACAACTCTTTGAGCTGCAGAACCCTGGTAAAATTCATGCCACCTACATAGCACATACTCAGTTTCTTAGGTTTCAATCTTCCTTTTAAAAAAATAACCCAAGGTAGCTTTAAAAAATACGATGTTAAAATATTGAGCTGGTTCTTTTTAGGACTGCCAAAGAAATATAATACTCCTAATAGAATTCCTCCAGAGAGGGAATTTTAAATAGCTTTGTGCTCCTGAATTCACATAAAAGAAAGACAAGATAATCTTTTAGGTGATTTAACAGTTAAGTGAGGTGTCAGCCTACAAGGTTGTATGTATCTATGGCTTGCAAATAATTTTGGTTTGACAGTCAAAAATGAGTTCTATATGGTATTTTAACTACCTGTCTACAAAAAGGCATTTTTAGTACTAGCTTTACCAAGACAAGTTATCTAGGTCTTATAAATGGAATGAAGAACAATTGCCTCCAATTTGATTTGACCTTGAAAACAATGGGGTTTTCTCAAGTCTGTGAATCTTTTCAGTGTCATCAATCTTTTGAGTTGAATATAAAATTGTAGATGAAATCCTTGATACTACAAGATGGAAACAAATTCATATTTGTATTTCCCTAACACACACACACACACACACACCCCTCTCCTTAATTAGCATTAATAATTCATGATTGATTGAGGTAGTTTATTTCTTTAGTTTTCAAACTATTCAATTTACTCATTGTCCAAAGTAGTGGTTACCCTGAGTATATTTACTGCTCCCTGGAACCTGGACCCGGGGTTTTCATTGTCATGAAGTGACCAGGAGTCAAGGGCTCAGGACTCTGCAAGAGCTGAAGTTATAACTAGATCTCCTTTATCATTAGTTTCCTTCTTAAAAAAAAACAAACTTTTTAAAATTTCAATTAAGTCCATTTAGCCATTTTATTTCTTTTATGGTACATCCTTTTTATATTGTAAGAAATTTTTGCCTAATCCGAAGTCACATAGATCTTATTTTTTCTACCATTTTCATAGTTTTAAGATTTTTTTTTAATATGGTAAGAAAGAAAGCTAAATTTCCTTTTTTTGTGTGCACTTTTTTTTTGAAAAGACGATTCTTTCACAATTGAATTATCTTGTACTTTGGACTGAGTTATGTTTCCTCAAAATCCATATTTTGAAGTCCTATCCCCTAGTGCAATGGTATGTGGAGGTGGGGTTTTTGGGGAGACAATTAGGTTTAGATAAAGTTATAAGAGTAGGGCCCTCGTGATGGGATTAGTGTCCTTGAAAGAAGAGGCCAGAGAGCAAGCTCTCTTGCACACTCATTCTGCCTTCCGTGTGAGGGCTATTACTAATAACAGGTAGGAAAGAAAGGAAATCATTGAAATTAAATTTTTCTCAGGTGGTTGAATTTTTCTAATGAAGATAAGAGATATTTATTACCTTTAGACTTTGTTTAATATGCATTTAAAGCATTTTAGGAGTAATAATGGAAATGTAGTCTACAACTTCCTAAACAGTGGAGAGAAAACAGAATTTAAAATGTCAGTTAAAGAATACAGGAATATACAAAGAAGTAGAAAAAGCATGATTAGTAGAAAGCATAAAAATAAGATGGCATCCAAATATATCAGTAATCAGAATAAAGTAATGGACTAATCTAGTTAATTGAAAAAAAAAAAGTCCAACTGGGGAAAAATTCTAGCTATATGCTGCTTATAACTGAGATACATAAAACAAAATGACACAGAGATTTTAATAATAATAAAGGAATAATTTAGGAAAATAATGGCTAATTTAATACCAGATAAAATAAGAGCAGGTCTCTAGATGAGATTTAGATTTAGATTTCTATGGGACCTGATCATGAAATGCCATTGATGCCTATCTGATCCTATAGAAGGATTTTAAGCAGGGAAGTGACCCTATAACTTTTTAATGAGGAGTACAGTTAGATTTTGTTTCTTCAAATTCATGGTCAGAGTCAGTATTCTAAAATCTCCAAAGATCTCTCTGCTATCACAACATGGCAAGCTTTTTGCTGCTCAGTATAACCCACTCTCTTTTCTAGCTCTAAATGCCACTAATGTTCTGTTTGCCTAGTAATTAAATGCTTAAGTATGGAGACTCCTTTCCTTGGAGCTTGTATTGAATTAGAAATGAAATGTGTGTAATTAATAGAGGGTGAATTTAAGTAAATTAGATAATAATTTTTCTAGGAACCTGAAATACAGCTACCTATATAGCTACCTGTAAGTGATTATGTTTCTTAGGATCACAGTTGGAAGAATGTGGCAATGATTTAATGTAACTTCTCTTCGTACAGATAAAGTAGGGGCAAAAAGAATTTGGTAAAGTTATCTAGTGAATTAGTGGCAGGGCAAAGACTATAGAAACTAGATCCCATAATTTATTTTCCATTGCACCATGGATCATAACTACTTGAAGTTCTAAAGAATAGGTCTTAACATCTTTTCACTAGAAAAAATTAAATGTCATTTTCTAAAAGAGTGTAGATTGTAGCTAGGTGATCAAAGCAAATTTATTTGGTTCATTTAAATTAAACGTTACATTTATACTTCTTTACAACACAGTTGAGGATATTATACATTTAATATGAATGTTCTTTGTATAGCTAAGAATTATTTTAGTGATGAATATTCCTGATTGTTTTTTTTCTAAATTTGTATTAAAGGAGCATAAATGTGACAATTTCCTTAATATGTAGAAATGTTTTCTCTTGTTAAACATATATCTTAAATATATCTATGTTTTTCCATAAAAACTGCTGCAATTATTAGTGAGAATTTGAGAAAGATGTCAACACTTACCAAACGTTAGATTTTTTTCTATACTACATAAGTCCATGTATATAATATGAACTTAGATTATGCTTCTCATTTTCTTCTTACTCTTCCATATCCTATATGTTATTGTATCCAATATTACCTTACCTTAGATCCTATTGAGTAAAAATTTTAAAGTAGGTAAATATATTACTGAATTACAGCAAATTTATAAACATTGTAAGATATCTGACATAGAAAAGATAACTCTTCAGAGTAAAGAAAAGAATGTAACTCGCCGTAAGTCTGGGGAAAGGAAATGTTGGGGCAAAATACTTCTAAAAACTAAAATTAGTGAAAGGGAGAAATAAAGTTTTAAACTTGTTAATTGCTTACAAAACTGCAGTCTGGCCCATCTCTCTCTCCGGCTCAAGCAGCCACAACACCAGCCCTCCACCTCACCTCTCAGGTAGAGATAAGCCCTCTGTTGCCCAGGTAATTACCCATTGATATGGATATGAACTTCTCCACCTCTGAAGAAAGATGCAAATGCACTAAAGCCATACTTCTCTCCACTTCTGAATGCCTGTTGATGTGCAGATATACCAAAGCCAGGCGAGATATTCTGGAAATACTACAATTTTACCTATACTTGCATATATTCAAAATCAGTTTTTGCTAAAATGATAACCAATTATGTGAAATTTCAAAGGTGCAAATACCATAATCAGTTTAACTATTGTTGCACTGGATCTTACCATGCATAGAGACAGTGACTCATATCATTATTCCATGCAGGGTTTCCTAGCAAACCAATTTAAATAAAATAGTGAACTTGTAATACATAATTTTACATTTAAAAAAAAATCAATATTTATTATAAATGGTATTGTTGCACTTGTTTACAGAGTCTTCTCAAAATAATTTCTGAGGTGTCTGCATCATTCATCATTCAGTTTCATAGGTTTTTCCCATATGCTAGTTATATAGGAGGAAGGGAACACATTTCATTGCTTTTTGAACATAGGTCCAATAACGCTCAGATACTGGAGGAATTATGAACAATTTTACATCTGTTTGCTCTGATCTTCATCTTACAACCTTAACTTTTTAGTATTAAAAGGAATGTATACTATTTTCTTTATTTTCTACAAACAAAATTAATTAGATTTTGGATTAATTACTAGTAATTAATTTTTAAATCACTATTTTTAAAGTTTCAATTACCTACCAGTAACATTTCTAAATACAACTATGTCATAACAACCAATTGGAATTTGGTTAAATTTGAATTGAGATCCTTTTTACATGATCAGTATTGCAAATAGGAAAGTTACCTAATCAAAATCTGCAGGGATTAGCTTAATCTTCACTCCTTTTTCAAACCAAGTATTTCCTAATATGTCTTTATCTAACAATTTCATTCAAACAAATAGTATTATAGACAGAGACTATAATAACTTCTTACACACAGATTACACATTTGGCAGCTACAGATTACTCTTCATAAAACATAAGTAGGAATAAAATAGGTTTCATAAAATACCAAAAAAGGGATCTTGCTAATTCAAGCCCAAATTGCTTCAACCTATGTGAATCTGTATTATAAATTCATATTACAATGTCTAGCATTCATATGTAAACAAGTGAATGAATTGCTTGAAAATATGCATATTTTTCTTTCCCTATACATAGGACTATGACATTGAGACAAAGCCCTTACCTATGAATTCCCAAAGCATGAATGAGGTCATGGATCAGAGTGCCTGCATGCTAAGCGGCTTTGCTGTTAACATAAAGTTTACTTAAAGCTTCCTAGGACATTTTGTTTCATACTTATCTTTAAATATTTGCTATCAATGACCTAAGCCTCACGTAAGTAGAGAGCAGTATTTTCAGCTTCCAAGAAATGTGCTCTTGAGTGTAAGTCTATGGAAGACAAAATTCAGGGAATATCCAGTGCAGAGAGGAAGAACAGGAATCCACTCTTAATGAGGTTTTATTAAACTTCTAATGTTACCCAGAAAAATATTAAACAGCATAAAATTGACTTCTATATCCACTGGGCTTATATAGTGAAGGTCTGACCTGTAAGAAATTGAATTCAAGTGGAAAAATATTAGAGAAATATAATGTTTTATATTTTTGTGAGATATAAATTGAAGAGTCAGTCCTCCATAGACATGCCCTCTGATATTCTGCCACGTAGGCCTATTGCTAACCTTCTAAAGTAAATTTTTAAATGGTATTAATCACCTTATGAAACTTTGAAACCAAATAGAAAAGCCATAGTTAAAAGGGAAAAAAATTCAAGATTCACTTCTATTTCTACCTGCATCCAACAACTACTTCCTTCCTCCTTAGCTCTCACACTGGTCAAAGCCACCAGCATCTCCTTCCTGGATTCCTACGGTCACCACCACAGACTGGCTTTCATGTCTCTACTCTCCTGTATCTTTAGTTATTCTCAACACAACAAATTCAATCAGGTCATACTCCTTCCCTGTTGAGAAATTCCTGTGGCTTTCCATCACACTTATAATAAAATCTGAATTTCTTACTGTAGCCTACAAGCCCTTACATCCAAGATTCCCAGTTTTGGTACTACAGATATTTTGAACCAGATAATTCTTATCCATGAGAGACTGTTGTGTAGTTGGGGGTGTTTAAGCATCCCTGGCTCCCACCCACTAAGTGGCATCCCTTTCACGGCTGTGACAACCAGAAATGTCACCAGGCATTGCAAAATGTCTCCTGGGGGCAAAATCACCCCCTCTAGGAATCACTGCTTTATATGATCTGGCTCCTCCCTTCACTTCTGGCCTTACCTCCTCTTGCTCACTCTGCTCCAACCACCAGCCTCTTCGATGTTCCTCTAACACACCAAGAGCCCTGTTGACTCTGGCCCTTTTCTGCACTTGCTGTTCTCTATGCGGCATGCTGTTCCTGTAGAAATGTTCTCTATTTGAAATTGCTCTTCCTGTCACCGTTACTCCTTAGCATACTTTCCTTCATAGCATCTATCTGCTCCCTGGCTTTATAATCTTTTCCATTGTTTACCTGATATTTGTCTGTCTCCCTGACTTGACTGTGAATTCCACAAAGGCAGGACTTTCACTGTTTTGTCCAACACTGTCTTCCTAATTCTTAAACAATGCCTGTCTGTATTTTCAATAGGTGTTTAATGAATATATATTGACTAAATGGATGAATGAGTATGAATGCTGATAGTAGTCCTCTTTAGAATACTATAAACAATTTAAGATTACTGTTTCTTACATTTTGATAATAGCATCATAGAAAATCTTAAATTGGAAAGGGTTTCAGAAATCTTCAGGCAATACAGTCATTTTACAGACAAGAAATTTGAGGCTAGAGAGGTTAGTTTGTCAACACTGATAGACTTAATTTGTGCTAATTGACCTTTAAAAATCAAAATGATGAAAACTAAATTTCAAGGCTTCTCTTCATAGTTTCCCTTGTGGGCCCTTTCACCCACATTGACGTAAGCTTCATTTACAAATTAAATTTTTAGAAAATTTGGATTGAACCTATGTCTAGGTATTAAGTATAAGATAATTATTTAGAAAGTTACCATTTTGAGAAGTGAAGACAACTCTGTCTGAGATTTCTAGATGGGAAACTGACTAACATACTAGATAGTTAAAGTAATCATTAAAAGAAAATCGATGACTTATAATTTACAGAAATGGTAATTTTGATGATAAACTAAACTAAGTCAAAATATATAATGTATAGAATTAGATACTTGGCACTAGCACTCCAAATGGATTCATTATGTGGACTTTATAGATTAATTTTCATAAAGTCTAACACTATTTGGGGAATAAATATTATTCAAACATATGTGTATTTGGATTTACAATACAGTAATGAAATTTAATGGATTTATGGTACAATAGATTTGTAAAAAATGCTGAATTTGAGCTAAAATGATGATGTTAATAACCTGCTATTGTTAGAGCAGGCAATTAGGTATGAGCAGGAGAAAGGGGCCAGCCCATCACCAAGGAAGACTCCTCGGCCAGCCCCTAAGTTCTCCTTAGTTCCCAGTCCCACAGTCAAGGATGCCTAGTTCTTCAGGAGGCCCACAGTCAAGGACAAGGACACCGAGGCTGTGAGGAGGCCCAGGCCACAGCAGTTTGGGCATGAGCAAGGGCTGAAGAACTTGTCTGAAAGTAACCCAACCTCATCAAAATGACATTTAAAATCTAGTTAGCATTGTGATTTTGCCCCCCACCCCCACCCCCACCGTGGGCTTCACTTAGGTACTTATGGGTAAGGTATGTGCACACTGAGAAAATGGTTATATAACCTAGAGCTGTCAGTCAGCCTGTCAAATCAAAGGACATAAGAGGCAGGGCAGGGCTTCCTACCATCTTGAGAAAAATAAAAACCAACCTAACCCTAATAGCAGGGCTGCTTCTGGTTTATAGACAGACTGTTTTCCTGTCTCAAGAATGTACTTTCTGCTTTAACCAATAAATTTCTCACTGCTTTTTTCTTGCTATCAGTGAATTCTTTCCTTCAAGAAGATGAGAATCAGGGAAACACAGTTTCCACTGGTAACACTATCTACTGAGTACTAATTATGGACCAAGTAGTAAGCTAAGTGACAGCAATTTAGGTTTTGTCAAAGGAAGAATACAATAAAGGATTTGAACCCAGGCACACAAAAGCCTGTACACTAAGCTGCTATTCTACATTCCTCTAAGAAAAAGATTAATTCTGAGATGGATGATCCTGATCTGCAAAAATAGAAATATACAAATATGGTCATAAGTGGTACAAAAGTGTGACAAAAGGTGCCGGGAGCCATGCTACTCAAGCTGTGTAACAAAGCTCAGGCTGGAGGAAGACCCCCATGAATCGGGGGCCTTTGCAGCTGGCTCCCTCTGTTACCCACCTTGAGTTTGTTTTTCTCCATTATACTACTGGTTTTGTTTTTTGCTTGCATTATTGCCAAGAGCTAAGCTAACCTTTGCTGAGCAGTGTGGAAAGGATGAGAACATAAACTTCCCAAAAGCTTTTCAGGACAGTGCTCCTGAAGAATAGAACATGCTAGGGCCAAATAGCGATCTTAGCATAAAGTACAGAAACCTGCTGTTAGTTAGTCAAACATTGACCACCCCATTTCCACTGAGAATGCCTCCCTTGTTTACAATGCTAGTGAAACTAGTGATGGAAAGTTTTATAAAAATAGAGTCATGAGAAAATATTGAATAGAATAACCCTGTTGACAATTAATCATCTCATGTTTTCTTCCCTCTACTACTTCTATAGTTTGTTTTTCTTCTTTCCTAATTACGGCCCTTTACTAGAATTTATGCCTCAAACGTGAAATTACCAAGTACCATAATTTTCCAGGAAGTAAAGATACCTCAAAACAAGTGCTCGGCATAGAAGCCACACAGCATAAATCTGCAAAGAAGTGAAAAATTAACCTTTTCAAAGAATATTACTTCTCTCTCACTTACCAGCTTTACATCTCCCTGTATGGCCCCATAAGATGACTGATTAGCCAGAGACGGGTAAGATTCCTCAAGGGAGGAACAACCTAAGACAGGCACAGTCACAGGGGGGCCATCAGGTGAGAAAAAGGGGACCAACAGAGGTGAGGCTGAGAACTTCACCCCTCCAGTTTTGAGAGAAATCTTCTACACCTGTGGATGTTTTGTTGCCCTTGTTCAGCTTGGATTAAGACCTGGTCTGTAGGCACAAACCTGATCATCTACACCTGCCTTCTTACAGTTCTAAATCATGCTTTCTATCTATATCTTGCATTTACCTACTACATTAACATTTTATTAGATTCACATATAAAGTATAAAATCAAATGAATAATCATACATTATATTTGACATGATTGTTTATAGTTTAAGGTTTTTAGTTAAAACAGAAACAGTTTCTATGATATAGATCCTCTTGCATTGTTCACCATGTAAGAACCTGTTTAGTCCCTGCATTAGTGGAGTCATGGAGACTTGTGTTGCATATGTCAGGGAGATTTTAGTATCCACACAGAAGAAAGAGAAATGTAGATAAGAAGGGGAAATTTAGTTTGCTGCCTACTGTGCCCTATAAAGGGGTAGAAAGTGAAGATATGAGTTTATGATTTTAGATTGCTTATAAATTTATTAAAGCTTCTAAATAATATTTTTGTGGGAAAGAATCCTAGCTAACTGTGGCACTAGGTGACCTGTATTTCACCCTGAGCTGATAGACTCCATAGTCACTGCTACATACTGCAGGCTCCTACGGTCACATGCACTACTTAGAAACTGCGTTGCATAGAAACGTAAAACACAATAGAGTCCATGTTGATAGGAAAAGTTTTGATCAAGGAACAGAAAAACAATCACCTGTCTAACGCTTGACCAACCATGAATAGATTAGAAAGGAAAAGAAAGAAAAAAGCTTGCCTATACTTATTAACCAACTGCCTATACAAATGAATCATCAGAATAATAAAAATAATCATATCCTTGTGCAAAATGGTATAAATAAAGCTGTCATCGACACTTTGTCGAGAGACCACCTCCATCTGACTCCGTGTCCTGTCTCTCCATACGCCAACTCCGTCTCGTCCTTTTGGGCTTCACACCCCCCCCGCTGGAGCTGGACTCCGGCAAAAAGGTATGTGGATGATAAAGTGCATCAAAGTTGTTAGAAAAACCCAGATCTTTGGTTTGGCTAGAATGTGGTTTAGTGGAAGCCAGCAAATGTAGGGTGTAAGATGGGATAGCCTAACTGTACAGCAACTTCAATATCAATCTAAGAAGCATATAACCTGTTTTATAGACAGTGGAGAATATCTGAAGGATGTTGATAAAAAGTGTGCCAAGATCATACATAATTATCCTCATAGGACTATCAGGCTGTTGTCCTGGCTTTAACCAAATGGTTAACCAAACCAAATGGCTTTAACCAAATGGTTAGCTGCAGGTGGAAACCATTCCTCTAGGTACATTCAATTAAACTAGTCTCCTTCAGAATGGGACCCTTACTTCCTACACACACGAGTTTCCATTGATTATTAGAGCCAATATTTCAGTGTATATGCTGTGTGGCCACTTCACTTTGGGGTGATGGAGTATTGGGACCTGATGGCATTCAACTCATCCCCTGTTTGGGGGGTTTGCTATGAAGGATCACCAGAGAAGCAAAACATTTGTGTACTTCAGCTTTACAGCTCTAGCACATCTTAAGTTAAATGGTTATTTGCCAGTGAAAGTGAATCCAAGAGAAGCATGTATTCCCTCTTAAGTACCAAAACCATACAATTTACATAATCTCTTATCTTCTGATTAGAGATCTTTCTCATTCTAATAAAAGCAATCCTGTTTCTCCCTTAACAAAAATCATCCCACTTAGATAATAAATGCTTATAATTATATTCTCTTTATGATTACAAAATACCACTTTGATTAGACAAAATAGGCTTACCATGGAAACCTCTAGTAACCTGACTTACAGTTGCACATCTATTACTAAGCTTTTTTCCTACAAATGATCAGCCTGACCATAATACTTAAAAAGTCAACAAGTTGTTGGAGCTGATCATTCCCAAATCAGAATTTTGCATGATTCCCTTGTCATATGGGTTCTGTCCTCAGCACCTTAATATTATTAATCTTTAAGTCATGGTCAAGACTGTGATTGCCCTGTATCTTTGATAGGATATTAGGATTAGAGAAGTTTATCACTTATCCTTGCAATTATATATTTTTTAAATGTCCTATCATGTTTTCCTCATAAAAGAAAAAAAAATTAAAAAGGATGAATACATTCATCATTTCCTCCAAATTTTAAATCATAATTTATTATGTCTGGGTTGTTGTTTCTAACTGACATTTAAAGGAGCATATAGCCAGTCTTGGGAGGTCTGGAAAGATACTGCAGAGCAGGTAATATCTAAAACTAAGAGATAAATCGAAGTTAGCAAAAAGAGGGTTAGGAAAAGGCATTACAGGCAGAAGGAAAGCATTTTCAAAGGCAGAAAATGAGAGATCACAAAGTGCCTCATAGGTTACTATTAGGAGAACCTTGAGTTCTGTGGTTTGGCTGATGTGTGGGTGTGTTGGTACATATGGTATTATATTTCAAAGGCATTCAAAATCCTCATCCAACACAATCCATCCTGATAATTGTCAGATAAATTTTAAATTGACAAGGTATGGAACTATACCAAAAAAAATCATACATTCATTTCTTAATCATATCATTGTATTATAAAACATATATTATACAATTATTTCACCAATCTTTTGACAAAAAAAGGCATGCTCTTTGGATGTAAGTCTACAAGTAGAAATCCTGAGAAGACTTTTCTAAATGATACTCATATGACACTGCTTATAATTTCTGAGTTTAGTTTTTTAATGTTGGACTGAACATTTATAGATATTTGTGACAAAATCTGAACATAGAATCCTTCTAGACTTTTGCAAATTTCTTCCCAGACTTTCACAGTTGTCTCACCCAATTTGACAGCCATTTAAAAAAGAAAACACTGTAAGCTGGTCTTTCAAAACATTTGACTGTTGTTTTTTCCTTACTCATGCTCCATCAATTTGTATAATATTTAATTAAATTAGATGTATACAATAATAGGTTACAACTAGCATAAACATGTTTGGGATTAACAACAACTGATTTGTTTAGGCATACGTTTTAGCTGGTGGGAACAAAAACATGTAGTATTACTAGAGTGTAACCTGTTAGTCGTGAGCATTCTAGGTCACAGGCCTTATACTAACATTTTAAAGAAGGACAGAGAACTTAAATGAATCAAAGTACTCCAAGCGAAGGATTCATTTATGAGGGCATCTGTGTGGCTGAACAGCAAGGTAGAATGCAACACCAATGAAAACTGAGATTGGAGGAAAGAGCCACATAAGAACTCTGAGGTAGGCTCTAAAATTAGGGAGATTATTTGGAAAGGCAGTATGAGCAAAGGCTTCAGAACAGGGACTGTGGAGCTAGTCTGACTGGGTTTGAATGCTATCTCTCCACTTATCAGCTATATGACCTTGGGCAAGTTACCTACTGTTATTTAGTGATTAAGCACCACAATTTAAAACCAAGTCCTTATTGATGGGGATTAGATGAGTTAATACTGTAATATATGTGTTTAGGATGGTGCCAGTTCAAAGTAGGCACTCAATTAAAATCAACTTTATAATTATACCAAAGTGATGAGTGGTAACAGTTTCTAGATTTACTGTCCCAGGGCATAATCATCACTTCATTTATGTAAACTACTTCGAACAGTGCCTGGCATGTAATGAGATTTTTATATTAATTTGTTGTTTTTGCTGTCATAAGCCGTTTAAAGGTTTTAAGTGACAAAGTGATCAGATTTGCTTTTCAGAAGGAACTATGGAGACAGGGAGAAGGAAGGGTTGAGGAATGGGGTAGGGGCCAAATCTGGAAGTGGGCGAATGTTTAGTAGGTTATTGGTGCCCAGCTAAGATGATCCCAGGATGGACAGGCAAACAACAAGTAGAAATCAAGGCTTACTTAGGAGGCAGAAGAGACAGTACTTGCTGATTGACTGGATGTGGCTTATGAGCAAGAGGGAGGAATTGAAGACATTTGTCATGGATGATTTTTTTCTAGGCAGCTGCACTCAAATATTACATATCTTTTGGTTTATAGGTAAACTCAAGAAAGCAGTAAGAAAGTCAAAACAGGTATTTCTCAAAAATTCACAAAATCAGCTACTAAAGAAAAAAGCCTTATCTTTGCAAAGTATCTCTATATCCAGCAACCTCAGTACCCAGAATGAACTGACCCCTTTCTTATTAAGCCATCAACCTTCTCTCTCCCCTTCAGAATTATTTATAGTTTAGTATCACTAAACCATGCAGGCATTCTGTGAACACTCAGGCATGAAAAGTCTTGTGGAATAATTCTTTGAACATTTTCCCTTTAATATGAACTTACTGGGTAACTGATTAAGTGTTCACTCTACTGAGAAAAATCTGTACAATGAAGTTGAGTAGTAAAAGCATTATGCTCCCTCTATTGAAACATGGAAGACTTTGAGGATGTTTCAGATTTTTTTGTGTATAATCTTCCCTGGAATTGGGCAAATATTGATACTTAAAATGTATTTAAGATATCCCAAGATTGCACAAAGAAAGTTACCCACCCTATCCTTAAAAAACAATAAACCCTCCTTATTGCAAAAAAGACAAAAATTAATATTTTGCTAAGTAGATAACTATTTACCTATGGAAGTTCAGTTTTTCAACTATTTATTATTAGAAGCCGTTTCATATGTATTTGGATTCTTTTGTGGTTAGAGGGTTTAGATAATAGGGATAACACTGTTACAGAATAAAGCTGTGCTTATGGACTGGTAAAGTTAACTGGATTCACAAGTGAAATTTAAATCCTCAGTTTGTTTAATTTAATAAGCATGTTTTGAGTACATTGTAGATGCCACACACAGGGATACAAAAATGAGCAAAACCAGACATAGCCCATCTTTTCAAGGAACTTCAAATCAAGTGGGAAAGATGAGTATTAATCAAGTAATCACTCAAAATGTAATATCACAGGTTTGCTAAGGAGTATGAAGGAGAGGTTTCAAGGCACAAATACTTATAATAGGGGAATATAACCTTGTCTGGGAGAGTGTAGGAGACTGTGTCAAGAAGGAAAGGAAAGGTTCAGGCAGACTGAGAGCAAAGCAAAAGTCCTGTGTCCAGAGGAAATCGGAAATTGAGAAACTGCAAGTCAGAGTGGTGGGAAGGCAAAGAGAATGGGAGAGTGGCACAGAAGGAGGTGAAAGTGGTGAGCAGGGATCAAACTGCGTGCTGCACTTTGCTGGGAATATTAAGGATATTAGTCCAGTGATTTTGTTTATTCAGTTGGTTAGGTACCTTAATAAATAGTTTCATCAAGGCAGATGAACTAATTGCATATTCAGAGAAATTTCACTTTACATAGAAATTCAGGTATTGATGGTTCTAAAAGAAGTACCTTATGAGAAAGGACTATGTCGTGTGATAGGGTGAATGAAGTTACATGATTTTTACCTAACAATACTTGAGAAAACTTCTAATGTCAAAGCAGTGCCATGAAATAACTTCTGCTGCCCAGGAAACACCAGGCTAAGCTATGGTAAGGCAAAATTTTAAGAAGGAAACATTCATCTCTGAAGCCTGTTTTTGGTGAACTTTCTCTTTCAGAGGCTATTCTCAGCACCTAACATGAATTATCCCCACCGCCAGGGCCTCTTGAGGGCCCCCACCAATCCTGATGCAGCCCCCCAACAACCACCACGCACCCCATTCATCCAGCCATTTCATCCTTCCCTGTCCTTCACCTGTAGATCCCCAGGGTTTTTAAATTCCACTGACCATCCCCACTTTTCAATAAACTATATCTGTATTCTCCCAGGAAGAGGAAAGGTGGATTTGTACCCTCATGAGTTGGGAACAGAAGCCTTATACTCAAGAAAAGTAGCAGTGTTATAAGAGTGATACCACTAATTCAATGGGAATGCCAAAAAAGTAGATACTAGAGTAGACCAAAGCTGACTAAGAGAACTTCTCAGTAGGGGACGTTCCATTGAGCCTTAAGCTTGAAGGAGACAGACAGTTTAGGCCAGTGAGCAAGCCAGGCATGAACACAGATAAAGGGATGATGCATGTGAGCCATTCAGGTGAAGCATGAAATGTTAGGGGACATTCAAAAACTAGCATGCCTGCAACAGAGCATTCAGAGGGAGAGTAGTGGTACAAATAAAATAAGGAGAGCAAGGTTTTAATGAGCCTTCAACTCTACAGTGAGGACTTTGGTGTTTCCCCTGTTGGTATCTGAGATCCACCTGGAATCTGCAGCAAAGTGACTTGAGGAGACCTGTATTTGAATAAATTATTGCAATGACTCTTGTAGCATTTGTGCACTCATTCAACACAAATTCATTCAATTCCTACAGTGCCCCCAAAACACAGTGCTAGGTGCTCGGGAGAGCAGACATAAACCAGTAAGGGAGTATTCACTAATATAAATGTTGAAAAGTTTGATGTAAGGTGACAATATTGTGAAAAGAAAGGAAGTATCTGAGAGACTTTGAAATTTTTATCATAGATTAATCATTGAATTGAAAGGGGCATCAAAGCTGGCTCCATAGTTTGAAGTCTGTGACATGAGCAGACTGTTGTATCAAGTAGGAAACTGGGTCATATCTGGGGGAAAGATGGTGAATCTATATATTATTTATGGCTCTATGAAATTTGAGTTTCGTGAAATTTGAAATTTTATTTTCAGGTGATGAATGATTTCATCAAGTGGAGAGGTCCCATTGGCAAATAGAATTCGTGTGTAAGGCCTGATAATCCTCTTCTTACTCATTTTTTTTTTTTTGGTTTTCTTTGCCTTCCCCCAGAAAATACAGTTCTGGTGTTTGGGACACACAGTATACCTAGTCACTGGGGAAGATATTTTTGACTCAGGAGAAGGCTTTATTTCAATATTCTCCCTGCATGTGCATGTTCATGAGATTTAATATAGAAAGTACCTAATAGAAGGATTGCAGGAAGTGTGAAAATCAAAGATATTTAGAAGAGAACAATATAATTTACTCTTAAATACACATGAAATATGTTTATGTGTTTAAGAATATACATAATCACTAATATATATATAAATGTGTATATATATATACTTGTATACATAAATGTGTGTCTGTGATATATATGCACATGTGTGTATGCATAAATGTATATAAATATACAAACATAAACATATATAAATATACACATATTTCTTCCCACAGAGGAGTTGATAGTAGAACTTTTCAGAATCAAGCAGTAGAAGAAACCCATTTACTCAAGACACCACCAAACTATCAGTAATTCCACACATACATTGAAAAGGTATGTTTGAATACTTTTTATTATTTAAGAAAAATCATAAATATGAGCAATTGGAAATTAAAATTAAAATACATACACAGCCATAGTACAGGAAATTACATAGCTAAGAATTGCATGCTTTCTCACTGTCTTTTACCTACACTATCTTGTAATGATAAGAAGTTTAAATCTAAAAGACAGAAGTTATAAAAATGCATGAATTCAAATTCAGCTTTAAAAGTAAAAATAAAAGTACATTACAAAGTGTAAATCAAAAGGCATTACTTTATGCTAAAACTGCCTTTTCCTCCAAGCATTTTAAGCACTCGGCAAACTTGATTTTAGCAGTCATGCCCTAATTTCAATTATGTGGAAATTATTCTATCTTCATGGACATGAAAAACAGAAGAATAAAGATTAATGACTTGTCCCTATTTAAACAGTACATCAGAAACTATACTAATTAAGGGATTCACATGTATAAGTGCTAAGTACTCTTAATAAACCAAGTTGGCTAAAAGAAGCTAAAGGGAAGTTTTGAAAACTCTCTGGGGGTCAGGTATTAAATGTATGCCATTGAAGAGAACTGTATGTGTTTTTACTACTCTATCTTGACAAAAATATCCCTATTCTCTGCTCTAGCAACACAAACAAAATATTTTCTCTGGCTTTACCCACATTTTTCAAGATGAAATAGATGATTATTACTGCTATCTACTTTAACCTGTCTAATCCTTCAGTTCCTATTCAAGATTTCATGGAAAGTTCATGTATTTATTTCAGTCAGCTTGATGGGATAATAAATACGTATCAAAATAATTTCCTCTACTGAAATCACAGTAAATATATTGAGAAATTTCTTCTGAAAGATAGGAGTTCCTAGAAGATGAAGCTTTTCTATAGTGCATGCAATGTGAAAAGTATTGGTTAGGTATCCATATTCCAAAACTGGTCTTTTACTAGTATAGGCCTTTCTGGTATCCAGTCACAGTGCAAAAGAAGAAACAAATATACAAACAAACAAATCAAAGGCAAAAACTCTCAAGTGCACTGTGAGTAAAGAAGGCTGAACCATTTATCTCTTACCTCCTTTTCCTTAATTAGGCAATTTGGCTGTGCCTATTAGATTTTAAAATGCATTAATCTTTTGATTCAGCAAATTTGAAATTCTGTCTGTCAGAAGCAATTGCAAAACTACATAAGGATGTATGTATGACCATGATCATTGCAACATTATTTTTAAGAGCAAAAAAATGACAGACAGTATGTGTTCAACAATAAACAAATGGCTTAAAATTATAATACACTTAAACTGTGAAATGCTAGGCATAGATTACAAGTCATGGATTAGATTATGATGATAATGTTCATAATGGATCTCAGACTGGAAATATCAAGTTAAAGAAAATCTAATATTAAAATAAAATATGTACAGGTACATAGATATATGCTTCTATGAGCATTACAAATTATAAGAAGGAGCCACATTTGAATGTTAAGATTGTTCACCTCATGGGAGTAGGATAATGGAACACTTTATTAGGAAGAGAAAGTCTTACTTTTATCCATTATAATTCAGTGTTTGTGTTTCTTAAATGTCACCAAAAACAAGAAAGCAAACTAAAAAGTTGACTAAGTGCCAGAGACTTTGTGGGAAGTAGTTACTATTTGCTCCTAGACTGGTAAGGCATATGACCACTCTAAAATTGAGGTAGCCACCTCTCCTTCCACCCTGATGTCCTGCGACATCAAAGCCGGAGACTTTCCCAACACACACTATGAGGACCTGTTATTTTGCATCCATCCAGTGACTTCATATTCTATTATGCAGCAAGGCAAGAAGGATAGACATGGCAAGAGAGAATGGATAGTAGCAAATGACATTTTGGAAGGTTGAGGCCACCTTGAGATGATAAAGACATATAAGTGGAGAGGAGTCAAGAAGAACTCTGGGAGCAGCAAATCTTGGATGCTGCAGATTTTCATGTTCTGTTGTCAAAGAAAATTTGAAGTCTAACTTAAGATTTCTAGGATGACTAGTCTTCCTCAGAGTCAGATGTGAAGGAAGGAGGAGCAGATATCTCACTTCTGCCCAGGAAGTTCTTGGTATATAACCACTGGGTATAGGGACAGATGAGAGAGGCTATGCAAACACCCATCCCTTTGGCTTAAGATCGAACAATGAGATTAATGAGCATGAAGGACAAGAACAAACCATATACCTTGTTGGCTGGCAGATACCAAAGAGAGCTCATTTCCACCTTCCTCAAAAGTCCACAAAACAAATTTACATCAGTGTAAACATTCTGTTATGTAAGAGGAGAAAACTATCACTGAATAGGATTTAGAAAAGCTTTAAGGGTGAAAAATTTAATAATATATTGGAAGCTATTTACTAGTGAAAATCACATTGTCTCCTAAAGCATTCCTAACTTACAGGCTGAATTGTGAATTTAAAAGACTAGTAGGCATTTCTTAGGCAATTTGAGGTTAAATCCTTAACATGGCCAATACTTCTTAAATTCTGCCAACTAAAGAAAATATTTATTAAAAGGTTAACATCATATGTGATGTCTTTAGAATTCCAATACCTTTGTGGATATGTAGAGTTGCTGTAAGACAATCAACTGCAAAAAATTAAAATCACAATTAAGAATCAGTGTATATTTGCCATGATTTGGTTACACACAAATTAAAGAACTCTGTAGTGACAATGATGATACTGGTAGTTGAAATGAAAATTTACAGCATAAGTTACTTCTGTTTGAATGCTTGTAATGTAATCAAGAATTTTCTCTCTTAGAAATAGTGGTTATCTGAAGCAGAGTCATATGGATTTCAAACAAAAATTTAACATTTTCTTTACTCTTTTTGTCCCAAAAGATATAGAGAAAATATACCTGTTGTCTCTATATCTCCCAATATCTCCCACCTCTTTTGTGTGATTATGGAATGAATTAACCATTCTACTATTGTATGAAAGAGGTAGGTCTCCACTGGGATAGGACATATACAAAAGAGAGTAAAAGTGAATCCTTGATGATGTGATAAACCGATCCGAGTTTCTCTTTTCAAGTGGGATTAAAACCCACCAATGGATTCTTTTTTATTTTTAACCACTGACTCTACTTCCTTCCCTCCAATCTAATGATTGACACATTTAGAATCAAAGGGTGGCAGGAAAACCAAATAAATTGTCTGATACAAATAATGTATTTTTTTCTTAGTGTGCACCTCTTCTATTACTAGATATTGATAATGTTATAGTTCACAGGTTGCCAGTAAACTTGTACTATGTGTGGTATTGATATAAAACAAAATTCTTAACAATGCTTCAATATGTGCAACATTACTGCTTGTAATAATGGTCCTCAAGAGCATATTCTGTGTTAATAAATTAGCATTAAATAAATTACAAAAAGACATTTGTAGTGGGTGGTTTGTGTCTCCCCCAAGATATGTCCACATCCTAACCCCTGGAACCCATGAATGGGACCTTATTTGGAAAAAGGGTCTTTGCAGATGTGACTAAATTAAGGATCTCAGGATGAGGTATTCCTCCATAATCTGGGCAGGCCCTAAATTCATGACATGTACTTATAAGAGACATATAGAGGAATGATGCACAGTGAAGAGAGAAGGCCATCTGAAGATGGAGGCAGAGAGTCAAGCGTTACAGCCCCAGACCCAGGAATGCTGACAACCCCCAGAAGTGGGAGAGGCAAAGAACAAATGCCCCCTAGAGCTTCTGAAGAGAGCACAGCCCTGTCAACACATTGCTTTCAGACTTCTGGACTCCACAGTTGTGAGAAAAGATATTTTTGTTGTTTTCAGCTACAAGTTTGTGGTAATTTGTTCCAGCAGCCCTAGTAAACTAATGCAAATTTTCCTTTCATGCCCCTCATTCATTTGAAGGTTACAAATAATGTCAATAACACTCATGGTACACTCTCTGCATGTTAGAAATGGTGGTCACTTCTTTTACATTCTTTTTTTCCTTGAATCTTCCTAATAACCCTGTGAAAATGACATTATTATTAACTCATATCATAGATGAAGAAACTGAGAACTTGAATTCAAACCCAAGTCAGTGTTATTCCAGTCCATGCTCATCCATTAAAAAATTAGAGCAGGAGGGAGAGTGTAAAGTAAATGAATACTTCTTTGCATGCATATCCATGTATAAAGTCTCTAAAAGGTGTAGAAATAAGAGGGAGATGGAAGGCAAGGTGGGAGGTATCTTTTTCTTTCATAGTTTTTAAAAAGATCTGAAACATATTAATGTACTATATATTAAAAAATAAAACCACAGTGTCACTATTTGCAGATGACATGATATTATACATAGAAATCCCTAAAGAATCTACCAAAAAACTATTAGAACTAATAATGGAATTCAGCAAAGTTGCAGGATACAAAATTAATACACAGAAATCTGTTCCACTTCTATACACTACAATGAAGTAGCAGAAAGAGAAATCAGAAAAACAACTCTATTTACATTGCATCAAAAAGAATAAAATACCTAGGAATAAGCCTAACCAAGGAGATGAAAGACCTATATCCTGAAAACTACAAGACATTCATGAGAGAAATTAGACACCAGTAAATGGAAATACATCCCATGCTCATGGATAGGAAGAATTAATATTGTCAAAATGACCATCCTGCCTACTACAGACTCAATGCAGTCCCTATCAGTATCCAAATACTGACAGCATTCTTCAATGAATTAGAACAAATCATTCTAAAATTCATATGGAACCACAAAAGACCCCAAATAGCCAAAGCAATCCTGAGAAAGAAGAACAAAGCTGGAGGAGTTCACTCCCCAACTTCAAGCTCTACTACCAAACCACAGTCATCAAAACAATTTGATACTGGCACAAGAACAGACCCATAGATCAATGGAATAGAATAGAGAGCCAAGATATAAACCCACACACATATATGCCCAATTAATATATGATAAAGGAGCCATGGGCATACAATGGGGAAAAGAGAGCCTCTTCAACAACTGGATGGCTACATGCAAGAGAATGAAGCTGGATTACTGCCTAACTCTGTATATAAATGTAAACTTGAAATGGATCAAAGATCTGAATATAAGCCATGAAACCATAAAACTCTTAGAAGAAAACATAGGCAAATATCATGAATATAAGCATGAGCAATTTCTTCCTGGACACATCTCCTTGGGTAACAGAAACAAAATAAAAAATGAACAAGTAGGACTACATCAAACTACAAAGCTTCTGTATAGCAAAGGACACCATCAGCAGAACAAAAAGGCATCCTACAGTATGGAAGAATATGTTCATAAGTGACTCATCTGTTAAGGGGTTAGCATCCAAAATATGTAAGGAACTCATAGGCCTCAACACCCAAAAACAAATAACCCAATTAAAAAATGGACAGAGGACCTGAACAGACACTTGTCCAAAGCAGAAATACAAATGGTCAATAGGCACATGAAGAAATGCTCCACATCACTAATCATCAGGGAAATGCAAATCAAAAACCACTGAGATATCACCTGACACCAGTTAGAATAGCCACTATCCAACAGACAAGAAACAACAAATACTGGTGAGGTTGTGGAGAAATGGGAACCTTCATACACTGTTGGTAGGACTGCAAATTGGTGCAACTGCTGTGAAAAAGCAGTATGGAGGTTCCTCAAAAACTAACAATAGAAATACTAAAAATAGAAAATACTAAAAATTTGACCAAGTAATTCCACTCCTAGAAATTTACCTGATGAGAATAAAATCCCTGATTTGAAAAGATTTATGTACCTCTCTGTTTATTGGTGCACTATTTGTAATAGCCAAGATATGGAAGCAACCTAAGTGTCCACCAATAGATGAACAAAGAAGAGGTGGTACATATACCCAATGGAATATTATTCAGCCATAAAAGAAAAGAAATCCTGCCATTTGCAACAACATGGATGCACCTAGTGGGTATTATGTTCAGTGAAATAACCTAGGTAGAGAAAGACAAATACCATATGATTTTACTTATTTGTGGAATATAAAAACAAAGCAAAACAGGAGGGACATAACAGCACTAGACTCATAGACAATGAGAAGTGACTACTGGTTACCAAGAGGGAGGGGGACAAAAGAGCACAATAATTCACAGTCACAATATAAGTTGATCACAGAGACTCTTGAACCACTTTGATGTACCTTTGAAACCAACATAAGATTGTATGTTAATGATACTTTAATAAAAAATAAAAATAAGTAAAAAATAAACCACAAAAGAGAACACCAGTTGCCTAGTGAAAGAAAAATTTAAATCCCGACATGAATAACAAGAAATTAATGAAAATGTAAATTTATGAGCAAATGGAACAATTTTGAGAAGATAACTGAAATCCTATCAGACTTAGAAAGCAAGGAAATATGTTATTGAAGTATTAAGAGACTACTAGAGTACTGTTGACTTTTTGTCATTTAAACAAAAGTCATCTGTTTCCTACAATATATCCTAACTCCTACCTTTTGCTCCAATCAGAAGCATACACCTCACCACTGACAACAGGCCAAGAGTGGAAAACAGTAACTAAATAGTCCAATGTTCCATGTACATGTTGCCCCATCAGGCATGTCTCTCCATTCCTATTTGTCATGCTAAAAAGTTTGATAATGTAACTTAAGAGAGTGTAGAATTCAAGAGGTGTCTCAAAACACGTATTATGAAATTATTATCAAGGCAGTTACAAACCTATATTCTCTGGGTGTTATTTAAGAAAAAAGATTTTCTCTCCTCTATGATTTGCATTTAGACTTAGAATTAGGAAAATGAAATACTTATGACACCTGAACCTACAATTCTAAAATTTTAGCGCCTTTCACCATAATCCTCCTATTTAAGATATGTGAGCTATAAAAATGACAAAGAAATAAGATTCTTCTTGTTATATTCCTCTCCCTCAGATTCTTCCTTATTAAGCCACTCCTTTTTTCATTAAAAAAGAATTTCTCTAATAATTTCAAAAGAAGAAAAACCTTTTTTATCAGAATAGTGTCTCAGTTTTTCATTAATATCAATTAGCATTTTATCAAATCTTTACAACTATTCAATATGCCAATCAAAGTCAGTGCTTCATCTTTCCCAGAGACACATGCAAACCCCAAAAGATAATTGAGTAGATTAGAGTGAACACCAATAAAATCTAGGTCAAAGTTAATAACCTTCAAACAGCAGCAGTCACCATGCATACTAAACATGCCGACCATGAGCAAGATGTTTTGATGAAGCCAAAACCAACAGAGGGCCTTCCGAGGACTGTTTCCATATGCTTACTTCTGCATGACTTTCTCTTTTCAGTATATTTACTTTACAATGTAATTTTTATACCATTATTTTCAATAGAGTGTTTAAAATGACAAACAGAGTACTGATAATTAATTTTTGATTGACTTGTCTTATTGTGACTCACTGAAATGAGCTGTAAGAGAGAGAAACTAGCTGGTGTAGAAAACTGTGGATAAGGTACATTCAACTACTTAGCCTGTCAAGTAACCAGGATTTTTAACATTTGAAGCCACAAATGTAATTTAGAAAGAGCCGAATCAGCAAGTACATTGAGCCTACACTACCTAAGGCTTTTCTCATAGAAACCCCACTTGTTTTCAGGGTCATTTACATTTAGTTCTATGGAGCAGGATACATTCACAAGCACTCTCAACAAGGCAAGGGCTTCAGGGACGTGTTTACCTCGTGACTTGCTCTTCACTTGAACTCTGCAGAGGGCACTGAACCAAAGATACTATTTCAGAAAAGGTTTTACAATACACACTTTTTTTTTTCCCCACAAATTCACTGATTCCTTGAAAAAAAACTCTACAGGTACCTTTTGTGAAAAAAGGCATTAGGGAAGATAGGCTCCTGCCGTGAAGAGTGGGCACCCTAGTCAGCGACACAGTGAGACATGCTAAGTGCTGAAACAGGTGGTGGTGTGATGTGTGAAGCACCACAGGCCTACAGAGGAAAGGGTAGCTGATTTATTCTGGAGAATTCAGAGACACCTCATAGATGTCTCTGAGACAGAAAAGACATTGAAGAACTATTCCTTTAAAGGTTTTGGAAGTAACTTGACTTTTTATTCCTTTCAGAGCATCCCATAATTTCCCTTGCATTATTGGGGTGATGCCAGATGTCAGGTAAATTTGAAAGTCTGAATGCTGTAAATTGACCATACTTGTTCCTACATTTTTGAAACAGTATTTCCATATTTAATATGCCTTCCTAGGCTTCTAGCTCCCATTATACTTGTAGGATTTTTAAAAAGCATCATTTGGGGATATGTCCCATTAACTGTAGTTCTTACTCATGCCACCCTTTCCCCCAGTAACTGTTCTGATTTTTGTTAAAAGAATATTTTGAGATAATAATAGACTTACAAAGAGTTAATGAAAACAGTAGAGAGAATGCCCATATACTTTTCAACCACACTTCCCTAATGCTAACATCTTATACAGTCATAGCACAATTATCAAAAGTAAGCCATTTACATTGGATTAATACTGTTAACGAAAGTACAAACTTTATTTAGATTTCAATAGTTCTTCTGGTGATGTCCTTTTTCCCTCCAACATCTTGACTTAAAAAAAAAACATAATTGAGTGAATGAGATAAAGGAATAGGAATTAAAACTGCCAGCTGCTTAAATGCTTCATGGTTAAGAATACTTTTTGGTTTATGCTTTGAAACATAAGCTTTGTTCAATGTTATTTTATATGCTACTCATTGTATAGCCTTGGCTGAACTCTGACATGTAATAGATGCACAAAAACACATTGTCCATTATTCCATTGTCTGCTCTCCCCAGTTATCTAAAACCAGAGGTGATTCTTTATGCTGGGAATGGAAGGCTCAGTGCCACCTGGTGAGGTTTCACAAGCAAGGCGCTTCTGTAGTGCATGTTCTAGGGGGAGAGTGGTAGGTGCAGACACCTACATCGAAATGCACATCTGCTAAAGTACCTGCTCTACCCTCGTCTAACATCAAAGCAAGAGGTGATTTGTCCAGCACCTCTGCACAGCCCGCGTGTTTCTTCTGAAGTATGTCTTTCTCAATTAGCAAACAGAGGCCAAGGTGTTTTACTTCAAATTATTCTCCCTTTGAAGGGTTTCAGTGCCAACTGCACATGCGAATGCTAGTGAACCTGGCCAGGGATAGAAATGCCTGAGATGACGCCCCTACGTGTATCTTACGTTCTCCTTTTCAGACCCACAGCAGCAGCTGGGATCACACTGCATTTTCATTTACTCAGTAATGTGAAAGCTTGGGTCTTGGAATAACAAATGAGCTTAACTACCCATGGAACACCACTAGGAACATCATTTTGACATAAATATGAAAACTGGAAGTATAAACTGCTCCGGCACAAAGAGGATACTCCATCTCAGCTAGAATTTAAAAGTAGACTACTTCAGTACAACTGGTCAGGGAGTTGCTTTTTCATAATTCTCCAGAGTTCTTGGCACTAGTCAGAAATGATCTTTTCCTGCAGTGTCATGTCTAAGTGTAATGAAAAGCACTTGTAGTGCTGCTGGAACTTATGAACATTATAGATTTGCTTCATTAGCTAGAAAAAAACTCACATTAATAGCCAGAGGATTTTTTTGATTAAGTAAGAATAAACTTCAGTCCGTTAGTGTTTTCCACCTCTCCCATACAACTAGTGCCAAGATGCTACGAAAATAGTAATTCCAATCTGCCTAGAAAATAGAGGCATTTATAAAATTGTGGAAATAATTGTTACTTAAGACATTGTTGGGAGGCCTAGTGCTCAGGAGAGAATGATGTGCTAATGTTTGTAAACTATAAAGAAGTATGCAAACATCAGGCTTAAAGGCAATTCTTCTCTTTTCCAAAGGCAGTTCTTATCTCATCCCACAGATGCTTACATATAAAAATCCTAAAATGTTTGCCAATTGTCTAACATACCTAATCCAAAGGACCTTGGTAGTGAAAAGACATGCTAAAATCATAATTATATTTAAATAAACATATTAAAACATATACAAGATATAAAAACCCCAGTCACTTTGGAGCTTGCTATAATTTGATGTCATATTTTAGAAGGTTTTTTTTTGATAATTTACTTGAACCATCTAAATCTACTTGAAAAATTCATATCCTTAGGAGAAGACTTTAAACATGAAATGACTCAAAATCCATAATGAATGTTTGAAACTTTAAAATGTTTTTTTCTTTTCTTTTCTTTACTTACTCTATTGGTTGGGTTCGGCTGAAGGGTCCACAGAAATCAGAAAGACTCTGGTCTAATACTGCATCTAATACTGCACTGGAATTGGTAACTCCAGTGAGGGGTGGGGGTGAGGGTAAAGAATATGTTCTCAGTCTGGGTCAAATAATCTTTGAAGCCAAAATTAGTCAAAGGGAGAAATAATGTGGGAGAAACCTATTTACTGCTTACAAGCAGTCATCTACTTCTGCTCACCCATGTCTCCTGCAACCTGGCTGCAAAAGGACCCCACCAAATGTCTGTGGTCTGGTGCGTGCCTGCTCTCTACAGCCTGTGTAATCACCTATTGATATGGAGATGTACTCCTTCTCTCCGCCCCTTGGAAACATCTATTGATATGGAGATGAACCAGGCGAGAGATTCTGGAAATATTGCAATTTTACCTACACTGTTTTATACACTTCAAGCAGGACTTAGAATTATGAAAAAATCTACCACCTACTGTGAGAATATGAGGCTGACCTGCTGCTTCAGAAGTCTAGCATGAAAAAACCATTTGGTTTCTGACAAAATTCTGAATGTAATGTTTTTTTCATTGGGTTGACTGTCAAGATTTTGATTTTATGTGTTAACAAGATAAAAGTTGGAGACTGGTGGAATCTGATTTATTTTCTGATTTGCACCACTGCATAGTACAGCCAAAATGTGCTTATTTGTTTCAAAGAGTTTCACCATTGTAAATCTCCACCTGGGAAGAAGCAACCCTAGGCGAGTTGCTGTGATTGCCAGGCCTATGGCTAGACTCCCAGGCATAAACACACCTCCCCACTACCGACCACCTCTTTTGAATTTTCTTTTTTCAACTGCAGTAAGGAAAAAGAACACATAAACTGTGATTCATTTATTGACCATGAATCACCTTTCAGTGATGAAGAAACAATGAATATAACTATTCTTTAGGTTTTCCTCAAGAATAAGTGATTCTTGTACTATTAGAGAAAACATCTATCTCTTGACCATAAATACTAGAATAAGATAATTTCTTGTAAAAAAGACAGTTTTGAGAAATCATTAAAGTAAAGCATCGGATAGGGTCCCTTATCCAGCAAATTACCTTTCTAAATAAAGTACATATGCATTTGATGTCATTAATGTCATGAAAAAAGAAACAAATAGAAGGTTCGTTTTGAAAGAAAACAAACTCAAAAGAAAACAGAAAGTGAATTCATAAAATCTGAATTCTTGAAAGTGGGTTTTACCTGAAAGGAGGCTTTACTATTATTATATTTTAAGGGAAGTTCTACTTCTATACTAACAGACGTTTAAAAATAATTTACTCAGCCTACTATATGTAAACCATTACTTTTCCATAAAGTAAAGTCTCTCAAATAAAGTTTACATATAAATATTTTGGTCACAGTTAATTATTGCTTGGTAACACTGTCAACACTGTTATTTTGATCTAAATTGTGACTCAAAAGATCTTTTTTAATTAGAACACTACTTTTTATCACTATGACATTACAGTTTTTATTCAAGCATTCCTTTGAGATAGACAGAAAGTGATTTCCCACAACTTAGGCGAATGAGAATGCTATATCCCAATGTACTATAGATTATTTCACATTGTAGCTTATTTATACCAAGTGACAGCCAGAAGCCCAGATTCACACTGCCCAGGAGTGCTCCCCCATGAATGCACAGGAGAATTAAAAGCCTACCCTCCTCACTGGCTCTAAGGCAGCATTTGGCTCACATTGTCTCTCAGTGGCAAGTTTATCTGAGTCTAACATATGACACATAACCTTTCACAGGATTATTTAAAATTCTGTTTCTATCTATAACTTTCTTTCCCATGCATTGTGATTTCACATGGAATATTTCTTTACCTGAAAAACTCACCTTTATTAGCATAAAGCCAGGCTGTGACCAACAGGAACATGGACAGAAATGTCTCTTTTTCTCCCATTTCTTCAATCTACTTCTTAAAGCAAAATTGGAAAGTTCCTGGTGAAAACATCTGCAGTTCCCTAGGCAGATAGAATGATATGCCCAGGATCAGGATTTACTTGTGTTCATGTTTCCCCCAGCAGCTTAGAATCAATATTCACCCTCAGGGAAAGGATCCCCAGGATGTCAGAAGGCCTCTGGAGGTTCCAATTCAGCAGCAACTTTGCCAAAAGAGTCCTGCAAAAGATGTACAAAGGCCCCATCCTTGTCTTCAACCATGGGACCCTCTGGGCTGCAGGCACCAGATTTATCACGTTTCTGTCACTGTGAAAAGCTGCACAGGTTGGTTTTATCTTAAATATTGGATATTCTAATACTGTAAACAAACAGTAGATAATAAGGTTCTCACTTGGAGAACAGGATTCTCAATGTAGATAGTTGTTGGATGTTTCACTTTATATCACATCGTGCGTTAGACTCATTACTCCAAAGTGGAATTGGTGGTTAACTGATTTGGAAGCATACTCTTATTTATACCTCTGCCCCTATATTACCATAGAAACCATTCATATATATCATTCAAGAAATGATTAGGGATATTTTTGGTAAAAGAAAAAAAAATAAAAGGAATAATTGAAAAAATGTAACTACATGTTATAACTATTCATGGCACAGATGATAATGAAGGAAAAAAAGCAGTTGGGTAGGGAGTCGTGGTCTTTTAAAACTCGGGGTATTGCTGAGGTAAACAATCAGATCATGGCACAAAATTTGGCAAAATGGTTATAAAAAACAAAGCTAGAAAGGGAGAGCAAAGAAGAGCAGCTTTTATTTTCTGTACAGAGATATTCACACATGTAAACCATGCTATTTTTTAGTAGGTTGAGTGAACTGAAAATAAACAGCTGCACATACTTTTGGATTTTTGGTCTTAAGTTAACTAACTGTAAGGGCATGCCTCACACAAGGACATCAGTCTTTCCAGGCATAAAGAGTACATGAGAAGCTATCTTCACAAATAAACACAAACCCCTCAAAGGGTCCCTGCCACACATGCTGTCAGCTCCACTTTGCCATACACCTTCAGAGGAGATGCTGCATTCAATTTCCATGTAGATCTGCTGACATTATGCCAGAGGTAAGACAATATGAGCCTTGACAGGCATTCACAAGTTTTTTGTAATTTCCTGTTTTATTAGATAGCAGTGGGAAAAAAACCCAACAATCAAGTATGGCTACTTAAATGGAAGAACATTAAAAGCTTGTGGGCTTGGCCTTCTATTAAGTATGCCATGTAATTATCTGTTATTCCTTCATTTCACAGTCTGTGTCCTCTATCACTGCCCTGCAAAAAGAAGAGTAGACTGCTCATGCGTACACTAACTGCTAAGTGTGTAAGCAATCAAATGATCCTCTTTCTCAATCTGTGAGAGAAAAAATATCAATGAAGATAATATAAAGAAGGCAAAACTAGGAGGCCATAATAAAAAAAAGGTATATACTGCTCTCTTAGTAAAAAATAATTTCAGAACAGACAGTAGAAGAACAAATTTAATTAGCACCCACACTTACTCTTACTCATTTTACTCATACTTCAAATTTTTAAAAAAAGTCACATGAGATTTAAACATCTGCAAAGAAATATTAATGATGAAAACCAATTTTATGTGATTACAGGACAGGAGCTCAAAAATAGCAAATACACAGTTGCTAAAAGGCTGCTAAGCTGAAACTTCAAAACAACCATTTTTAAGTTGATATGTTTTCATACAGTCATCTTTATTTCAGTCTGAAACTGGTGACTACATGTGAGGGAGCTCAATTTATTTATTTCATCTAAGAACTAAACTCCAAATTAGTTTAAAAAACTAAAGCCCTCAACTAGCCACAAATACTATTTTTACTCCTGGTTCTCATCAGGGAATTTAATTATGACCTCTTTGATGTTAAAGTATTTTTAAATGTTTTATCATAAAATATAATATTCATGGAGGATTTGTGGAAGGCTATACAGTCCATTAATTTTTCTATGGTCTTTTAAGTTTTTGCCTGGATTCTCTTTAGTCCATTAGAAACCTGTATACTTTGAATAAAGGCTTTAGCAACTTGTGGAATCCTTTTTTCCTGAAATGAACATTGGTACTAGCACCTAGAAATGCTATAATAGACATCTTTATGAATTTTATTACTGCATTTTTTTTTGTATAGATACCAGTGGGGCCATCATCTTTTACATCACATCAGTGTCCTTTTATGAGACCCATGAAAAAATTTTTATTTACTTGTTATCCCCAAGAAAAGCTGTTTAGGGAACACTATAAATCTTTTAAATGACTATGATGGCTGCAAATTCTTTGATACACCTTCAATCCAATTCCCCTCCTTTGAATATACTTTGCTTTAGTGACTTGGCTCTAACAAATACAAAGTAACAGAAGTGATGCTGCAGGATGTGGGAGACTAGGGTATAAAAGGCAACACAGTTTCCACCATTTCTCCCCACTCCCCATAATTTCCCAATGCCTTGGAAACCCTAGCCAACAGACTTAAGAAGTTCAGCTGCCTGAGCCACTCAGTGAAGAAACCACATGGAAAGGCCATACAGACATAGACAGAGTGATGCTCAAGGAACACCAACTGTTCCAGCGTCAGCTCTTTGAGTCTTCCCACCAACGGCCAAACACTGGAGTGAGAAAACCTCCCAATGATTCCAGCCCTAGCCTTCCAGCCAAGCTGTCTGATGCCAGGTGATACAGAAATGAGCTGTCCCCATTAAGCTGTGCCCAAATTACAGCTTCATGAGCAGAATTAATGTTACTGTTATGTGATAGGCATAATAATTCCTCCCAAAGATATATACATCTTGCTCCCTGGAGTCTATGAGTATGTTAGGATATATGGCAAAGAGAATTAAGGTTGCAGATGGAATGAAATTTGCTAGCTAGTTGACCTTACAATAGGGAGATTATCCTGGTAGACCGATGTAATCATAAGGGTTTTTAAATAAAGAGAATGGCAGAAGATGGGAGTCTGCAGGAGATATGAGGACAGAAGAATGGTCAGAGAAATGCAACATCACTGGCTTTGAAGATGGGGGGAAGAGACCAAGAGCCAAGTACTGTGGGTAGCCTCCATAATTTATGCACATTATAGATTTGCTTCATTAGAAACAAAAGGGAAAAGGAGATGATGACATAAGGTCTGGTGTACACACACACACACACACGTGTGCAGAAAGAGACTGAGAGAGAGCTGGATGCTCAGAGACAAACAGGACCCAAACAGGAATGCATATAAAATTCATACCACAAGAGATACACTCAGGAAAAAAGAGAAAGACACTTTTATGGCACAACCAACATTCCCAGCATGTGCCTTTTGAGGATTATTTTTCTCACTAAGAATTTGTGATATTACACTGGATTATAACAATTTAAAATAATAAGAAGAATAGTATCTTCTTGCAGTGATTGCTCTATTACTTTGCTTGATCTGGACTTCCCCAAGTCTTCTCAAAATCAGAAAACAAGTCCTTGCAAGCAGCTCAGTCTTGTCTGGTACCTGCGGCAGAGGTGACCAGTGCAGAGAGTGCATAATAGAGGCGTCATCTGACAACTAGGATCCTTTCAGTTCCCTTAGGTGACTCTTCTGTACTTGCCTGTCCCCCTACCTGCCACTTGCCTGCAACCATCCCTGTATGGACGTATCACTAGGCTTTTGCCTCAGTGCTCCTTAGCGGCCCTTAACCCAGCTCAGTGTGTGCTGGATGACCTATTAAATATGTACCTCTGTCTCTCCTGTGTATTTTGTACCACTGGCTGGGGTCCTGCTCCAAAACATAAGCATCAAGCAAAACCAGGGTAAGTAGTGGTCTAGTCAGTCTCCTGCTGTTCTCTACTTAGTGGCAATTTTTACTCCCTTTCAATAGCATAATTTGTACTTTTGGATACCTTAGTGAGATCATTAGCCCAGCCCTGTCTCTAAAATTTTGCTTACAAAAGAAATGGTAGAAGAGTCCTCCCACATGGGGGCAGAAGCAAAGTTAATCTGCATGTCAACTATAAGCCAGAAAAAAGAGAAACAAAAATGATGCTTAAGTGGATACATAGCGCCATCTCTGAAGAGTCCCTTGACTTGACAAAGTGATTTATCTATTGGGAATCAATATGGAAGGAGTAAAAATCCTTTGGACTTCTTAAGGACTGTACTGGCACTTCCTTGTATCTCTATAATGGTTGACGTTTAATGTTCACAGGATTTAATGATTACTGAAATTGCTCTCATCATCATAATCAACAGACATGAAAATCTGTGAAGCAGCACACAAGATCAAGTAACACTAAGATGTCTACTCCTATGTAAGAAAGGAAGGTCCCCTTTACTCTTGGACATCAGTAGGAACTCCTTGTTATCCTTGGGTAAGTCCACTCATGGTCACATAAATGTTCCTATGAACTGCACTTTGTATCAGTAGAGTGCTTCATAATTTATAAAGTACTTGTGCATTAATCATATAGATTGAAGTCTTTTTTTGTTCAGGCTGTTTCTGTACAAGTACAGAGCATTATTTGCAGATAATGTGCTTCACTGAGCCTGCACTGAATTGCTCATGCAACAGTTGTAAATCAAGATTGACTTTTTGAACCTAACTTTGCATAATTCAACAAGCTACCAAACATCTTCTGCCTAAGCAGGCTCATGACTTGCAAGAATCTGCAGAGCTAAAAAACCACCCAATGCTATCTCAAGATGATTAAATAACAAAAAGATTTTGCATTAACAAATCAGTAATGAGTCACTTAGTGTCTGATTTTTCACTGATCAAGAAGTGACAGAGAAGGTGCCACTTACAAAAAGAAATGTCATAAAATGATTGACTCATGAATTTCTTCTAGTTCCCAGTAATAAGAAAATGACCATAAAAGGAGGTCGTAGATGAGGGAAGATTACTGCTATTAAATACTAGTCTGTCAAGAGACAAATTCATCAGTCTGGGTGGTAGATTTAGTCTCAGTTCAGGAGAAGTAATCAGTTTTGCAGCTAATGAGCATACTGCTCTTAATCATTTCATTATATTTAGGACTGAGCAGTGTAAATCAGCAACCCTGTTAAGTCAATACAAAGTTAATAGGTGCTTCAACATGGCACAACAATAAAACTTCATTATTGTGCTGAAATCTTTACTTCCTTCTCCTATGTGGTACAATTATTTGGAAAGATGGTGACCAGCTACTCTACCAACCAGATTATTTTATTTTCTCTTGCTTATTTTACCTTCTTCCACCAAGGGCATTCTCTTTCCCTTGTAGCATGTCCTTGGGCAGCTGTGGACCTTTTGTTACCAGTTTTTCATCCAGTACCAACTGCTGCAGGGGCTGACCCATCCTCAGGCAACTTGTATCTGGAAACTCTCCTTGTTCACACCACTAATGCTAGCAAATGATGCTGCTGATGGGGATGCAGGAGGAGAGCAAAGGCTTATTTACTTCTTACCACGTGTCTAACAATGTTTTCATGTATTTTTCACAGAAACCACATGGGTTGTTTTATTATTTACATTTTACTAAGGAGGCCAGTGAGATTTGAAAGACTTAAGAAATTTGCCAAGGGTCACAGGAAGTGGCAGAGTAAGAGCCTAAATTGTGATATAAAATCTGATGCACTTAATCATCATACTAACTTGGGTTACTGGTAAAGCTTGAATCATAAAAGATCAGAATTATCATCACATCACTATAACTATACTGAAGTAAGTAATCATATTCAGTCCTATGGTTTCCTCAAAGTTTAAGTATCTAGTAGTATTATTTAATTATTTCATATGAAAGTGTATTAACCCTTCAATTATACTCTAAGTTCATGAAGAACAACAGCTATGCCCTTAAAAGTTAAAATTTCTGGAGTGCCAAGCACAGTGCTACTCATAAAATGATCAATACGTAATGACTGAATCAATTATCAATTGTATGATTTGAAAATGCCATATTAGGGCCTTAAAGGATATACATACCTGAAATCTAATGACTGTAAAGGCAATTTTTCTAGGGGGATGGTGGTGAGGAACAGAGCAATAGTTATAATGGCCCAGGGAAGGACAAGGTCGGAGGATAAAAGGGAGGGTACTATGCTTAGGGGAAGCTTAGAAAGGCAAGCAGATGGTGGAATGCAGAGTATCAGGACTAGCATGGGAGCCCTGGGTGTAGGAGCAACTATTGTTCTGGCCTGATATATATGGAAATAAAGGGATGTCACTAACCCCTAAAAAGAGATATCACTGGTGGCATCAAAAGTAACCCTTCTTAACTGACTACAGTGTGCAGGTAATTTACATCCATTCCCACTGGTCCTTATTCTTCTCTAAGTTGTTCTCCCCTCCATCTCTATCCCTTCCCAATAAATATTCCTACCATGTAACTAGCTGTTCAGACCAAAACCTAAGCAAGGAGCCACCTTCCATCACTTTCTTTCCCTCGGCCCTTATATCTAATCCTCAGCAAGTCTTTTGACTTGATCTTTAAAACATCCAGACTCAAATCTACTGCAGTTCTTTCCATTTCCATTCTATCATCCTGATCAAAATTATTGTCATCTCTTGTCTAGATTATTATAGTCCCCTCACTCCACCCCTACCACTTAGCTTCCTCCTTCCATTGTCCCTCTTGCTATAGTTTGATACATACCAGCCTCATGATAACTTAAACATATTAATCAGATCATGTCACCCCTTTGCTTCGAACACTCTGGTAGCTCCCTATCTCACCTGAAATAAAATCCAAGCTCTGCCATGGCCCACAGGCTTTATGTGGTCTAACCCTACCTTCTCTGGCCTCATCTTCCACTGTCTCCACTTCATATTTTACTAGAGGACCTTTCTTTCTCTTCCTCATACATGCCAAGTTCACTAACACCTTAAGGGCTGGCCTTTCCTCTTACCCTGAGTAAATCAACCCTGTGTCTTCGCAGGCCTGCTCCAGTTAATCAGGTCTGGGCCACCCTCCCGGCCTACTAAACCCTTGAACACTGCTACTCCACTGAATGCACTCAGTGGATATCACCACACCCTCCTCTAGTTGTTCACAGCACCTACCACTATCGTTTATTTACTTGGGTGTGTCTGTCTTTATGTGCTCTTTCTGGTCCCCATTTCCTTATACCACAGTTCATACAGACTCATGAGAGTAGGAACTCTAATTTATCCACATTGCCTAAAACAATGCAAATTACATAGTAAGGCTCAATAAACTATCTCCAGAATGAATAAATGAATGAATCACATGAAAAGTCTTATGTTCTTAAGCCCTTCCAGAATTGCTGCATAAGAATTTACTTTTTGAGTATGTTGAATACATTTTTACATTCTCAGACAATATTAGAGAAAATATTTGATATTTTTGCCTTAGCAAAAAAAGGGAGGATATGTCACCTACATTTTCTTTATACACAGACTTTTAATACCGTGGCCCTCCCGATGGGGATCTAACCTCAGAACTGTAATGTGAGGATGAAAGAGATAATTGAAAGAATAGTGTAAAAAATTTCATGTTACCATTCTGGAGAATGCAATAGAATTTTCTAACATGATGCACTACTATACATGCCCTCAGTAATAAGAGGAACCTAAGAAAATGTTATTTCAGAATATTATAACAGGGAAGAGCTCTCTCTTCAGTTTTGCCATAGTGTTCTTAAGATTGCTGTTACTGTGCTTACTTGAAACATAATCACAAATAAGAAGTATGTGGAAACAACAGCTATATTAACTTTATCATGTACAGTTAGGTATTTAATACACTTGCAAGCACTCTCCTTCATTTTCACAGGATTCTACATAGGGAAATAGACTTGGAGGACTGGCAGAGACATAGCTGCACAGCTGCACAGTGCAGCCAGATGCCCATAGGTTGGAGCGGGGCAACGAGGCAATGATCAAACACTGGGGTCTCTGGCTCACACCATGTGCAACAGAGATGATATATCTAGAAGTGACTCCCCCAAATAACCAAGGGGAGGTGGTGAAGACCAACAAGGTTTGCCTTTGCATGATGTCCACCTCCTATAAAGAAACTCCCCACCTCTCCCTCTCTGTACTCCCGGGTACTTTTCTTTGAATACAGTAGATACACAGTAGAGAATTAATTGAATTAAGTGTTCTTGTGATATCAAAAGAGAGAAATTATATGATGCTTCTGTAAAAAGTGTGTGTTCTTTTAACACAAGACCCATAGAGATTTTTTAAAAGTCTTCCGCGTTGCTCTGTCTTTTCATCCTTGATGCTAATATATCAGGCTGCATGATTATTGGTTCAGGAGATGTTCTTAGTCTTTCCACAAATAATACTCCCTGGATAAGGCCTTTGGGCCTGGACTATTTACAAGGCTCACTCTGGCCCCATAGGCTCTTTTGCAATAAAGAGAAAGTTCAGATACTCCTTGGATTTCTATTCCTTATTAATGATGAAAATAAACATAAAAAGCAAAGACAGGAATGGTGTGTATGATAAAGTCCCTTCTCAGGTTGTGAACATTGTTAATTAAGAGAAGAGGGCCACTGGGCTCAAGTGCATCCAGTCTGCAGTTTCGGAGTGAAGAGGCTCAAAGAATAGGGACCACAGATGAAACAGAGCACATGTCTGGGGAGAGGTTCAGAGTACTCCAAATTGTAGGACTGACTTACAGCTCTGGGACTTAGTCACAAGAGCCTCTGTTGAACTTGTGTCCAAATCCAGATATCATGCAATTGCTCATATTGGGTCATTTCTGATTTATGAGATAGCAATGTCATTTGGTTAAACCTCATACAACTGAGGGTAAAAATGGGAGTGGGAAGTAAGAGAAGGCCTGGCTCATACCAACAATTTCTTATTTGCAGAAGTATAAAACCCCTTTCATACTTTATTGCACATCCCGGCAGAAGAGACTTCAATGCTCTCATAGTACATTGGCCTCTTGATCCTCCTTTGGTGAGTCTTGCCTAAGTTTCAACTTAGGATGAATACAAAGCTCCTGCTGATTTCTTCAAGAAATCTAAATAAACCAAACATGTGAATTTAAAAGGCGTAATGAACTTGGGAGTCATATGGAGTGGTGTCCTGTCATCTGAGCAGCCTTCTTTATATCATTAGCCTTTTTAACCCTTTCCTTCCCCTGTTCCTGCTCCTCAATCCCTCTCTTCCCCTCCCTTCTGTTGTGCATATCAGTTCAGCTCTTCCTGGCTCCCTGAAATCCCAACTTCCATGTTATCATCTATTAGGTAGATGGCAAAACAATGTAGCAGGATCTACTCTCCTTAAAATAGCATCTGGGTTATCAATACATGATTCAACACACATTTATGGCATACAAATCTACTAATCTGTGGTCAGCAGTATGCTAGGTGGTAGTAGAGAAGAAAGGCTATAAAACAGTGGCTCCAAGATGCCTCTGGCTGAGAAATACAGTCTAGTTGGGTAGGCAAACATTTCATGATAAAAGCAATACAGTGAAGGGATAGGGAGTAAGTGTTCTGTGCTAGTCTTTTTTCTGAGCCAGACTGACTTGAAAATATAAGACAAGAAAAACATATTTTTACTGAAAATATGCTTCCAGCACACCTTGCTCTAAATGGAACAAGAATTCCAAGCAGTTGTTCTAAAACTAATCCATATAGGTATGCCAATTATGGCTTACACATTTGAATAAGGTAAGCATTGATGGGAGTTTTGATTAAAAAGAAAATTAATTGTTTTTCTGATGGTCACCTAAGACGAAAATACCCTTAAAATATAATATTCAGTTCCTACTAGAAGATGAGATAGCACCCAATGAGATAGAATGGAGATCTGAATATTATGCAATTTTATATGCAAATCACCTTCCTTGAATCTATCAGGAGTTCTAAATATACCACTAAATTTAAGCTTCCAATAGTACAAACTCTACAGCTGATAAAGAGGTTACCAGACCATTTTACTCATAGACATATAAATGACAAGTTGGAAAGATTTAATCCTGAAGAGCAAAGCTTGCATTACTAGATCCTCTAAGCAAAAAATTCTGAATTCTAGAGGTGAAAGAAAGCTTAGAGGAGTGGTTTTCAACACTTGTATATATATATGTAAGAATTATCTGGGAATCTCTTAAAATGCTGGATGCTGGGACATCACCTCTGTCAATTCAGAATTAATTGGCCTGGCATGAGATGTAGCCATTTTTTCAAATTTTTACAGATAGGCTTTGAAGAATTATAGATTCCTGGGCTCCATTCCTGGGCGTTTCCAACTCAGCTGATTTGAAGTCACTTCCAGGAATCTGTGCTTTAAAAAGTGTTCCAAAAGCTTCTAGGTTTGCCCACATTTTAAAAACTATTTATATAAGGCAAATTTGCAGAAAGTAGAGTCAGTTGGTTCTAAAACCATAGTCCATGAGGGTTAAAAAAGTAATATACTGAGGAGAGAATTAACGATGGTGGCATGAGAGGTGAGACAGAGGACTCCTCCTAAAACATCACATAATATGAAAATATAACTAATACAACTAATCCTGAAAGAGTAACAGGAAAGAAGGCTACACCATACTTCATACACCTGGAAAAAAGAATAGACCTCATGGAACAGGTAACGTACCAAAGCCATGACCTGATGGGACCCAAACCCTCCCTGTATCCCAGCTCACTGGCAGGAGGAAGAGAAACGGAGCAGGGAGGGAATGGAGGTCTGGGACTGTTGAAGACCTAGCCCTGGAGATCTGCTCTGGGAGCACTAACCTACATTGCATGGTGCTCTGGTGGTTAGGGGAGTTGGAAAGCTAAGACAGGCAGAATACCTGGAGAGACTGAGATTCCAGCCACTTGTGGATAACAGGGATCCATATCTGGCTGCCTTGTGGCAAAAGAAAGGTGGGCAGTCTGAGACACATCCTAACAGCAAGAGAGCAGCTAAAGGGGCAAGGATTGCACAGAGTTTACTGCTCAGGAGAAAAAACAGGCAGACAAAATTGTCCAGGGGCACTCTGCCCAGCAGGTTGAGAATTTTCACAATATTCAGGTGCTCCAGCCCCCTGGTTGGCTACACAACTCCAAGGCCCCCTTCCATGATATACAGCCTGCTTCACCTTGCTCCCAGCCAGCCCACACCTGGCTTGCAAACAGGCAAACCCTGCCCTGGCCTCAGGATGGCCAGAGGGAAGCTCCACTTACAGCAGCTACAAATGCAAAACAAAGAGGCCTAAACCTGTGTGCTCGGCCCACTGGTTCTTGCAGTGAAGACAGGAATAGCAGCCAGGAAGCAGGGAAAAAGCTCATTCCTCCCCCCAGGCACCAACACCACTCACCTGCGACCCCGACATTGATCCAGGGGCTGAGCAGCTCCAAAGACTAGAGCTTCTGGGTACTAGAGGGTGCCACATATAAATATGAAACGTCAAAGGAACCTGATTCAAAGTGAAATCCTACATACACCAGAAAAAGTCAAATGAAACCAATCTCATGAATCTTCCTGAAAAAGATTTCAAAATAAAAATCATAAAAATGCTCATGTAGCTACAGAAAAATATTCAAGAACTCAGGAATGAATTCCAGTCAGAGATCTAATCATTATGGAACACAGTGTCAGAAATGAAACATACAATGGAAGGTTTCAAAAGCACATTAGATATGGTGGAGGAGATGATAAATGAAATAGAAATTAGACAAGAGAAAAACAAAGAAGCTGAGGCACAGAGAGGAAAAAAGATCTCTAAGAATGAAAGAATATTGAGAGAACTGTGTGACCAATCCAACCGGAACAATATTCGCATTATAGGGATACCAGAAGAAGAAGAGAGAGTAAAAGGGATAGAAAGTGTCTTTGAGGAGGTAATTGCTGAAAACTTCCACAATCTGGGGAAGGAGATAGTCTCTCAGGCCATGGAGGTGCACAGATCTCCCAATACAAGGGACCCAAGGAAGATGACACCAAGACATATAATAATTGAATGGCAAAGATCAAGGATAAGGACAGACTATTAAAAACAGCCAGAGAGAGAAATAAGATCACATGCAAAGGAAAGCCCATCAGGCTATCATCAGACTTCGCAGCAGAAACCTTACAGGCCAGAAGGGAGGGGTATGATGCATTTAATGCAATGAAGCAGAAGGGCCTCGAACCAAGAATACTTTATCTGGCAAGATTATCATTTAAATTTGAAGGAGGGATTAAACAACTTCCAGACAAGCAAAAGCTGAGAGAATTTACCTCCCACAAACTGTCTCTACAGTGTATTTTGGAGGTACTGTTACAGATGGAAGTGTTCCTAAGGTTTAATAGCTGTCATCAGATGTATTGAAACCATAGGAAAGAAAGTGGAACAGTTAATTACTAAGCAAATGCAAAATTAAATCAACTACCCACAAAGACAGTCAAAGGACAGACAAAGAGTAGAGAATATGATACCTAATACATAAAGGATGGAGGAGGAAGAAAAAGGAGGAGAAATTAAACTTTTAGATTGTGTTTGTAATAGCATACTAAGTGAGTTAAGTTAGATTCTAAATAGTAAGAAAATTAACCTTGAACCTTTGGTAACCACGAATATAAGCCTTCAATTGCAATAAGTACATAGCTATCGATTATCACCCTAAATGTAAATTATTTGAATGCACCAATCAAAAGATACAGAGTCATTGAATGGATAAGGCACCATCTATAGCCTGCCTACAAGGGACTCACTTTAAATCCAAAGACATACACAGACTAAAATGAAGGGATAGAAAAAGATATTTCATGCAACTAATAGAGAGAAAAAAGCAGGAGTTGCAGTACTTGCATCAGACAAAATAGTCTTCCAAACAAAGAAAGTCATAAGAGACAAAGAAGGATATTACATAATGATAAAGGGGTCAGTCCAACAAGAGGATATAACCATTATAAATAACTATGCACCCAAAATAGGAGCACCTACATATGTGAAACAAACACTAACAGAATTAAAAGGGGAAATAGAATGCAGTGCATTCATTCTAGGAGACTTCAACACTTCACTCACTCCAAAGGACAGATCAACCAGACAGAAAATAAGTAAAGAAGCAGAGGCACTGAAGAGCACATTAGAACAGATAGACCTAACGACATCTACAGAACTCTACACCTGAAACCAGCAGAATACACATTCTTCTCAAGTGCACTTGGAACATTTTCAATAGATCAGATACTGGGCCACAAAAAGAGCCTCAGTAAGTTAAAAAAGGTTGAAATTTTACCAACCAGCTTCTCAAACCACAAAAGTATGAAATTAGAAATAAATTATGCACAGAAAATGAAAAATCCCACAAACACATGGAGTCTTCACAACATGCTCATAAATAACCAATGGATCAATGAACAAATAAAAACAGAGATCAACGACATATGGTGACAAATGACAATAATAATTCAACACTGCAAAATCTGTGGGACACAGCGATGGCCACGCTAAGAGGGAAGTATACTGCAATACAGGTCTACTTCAGGAAAGAAGAACAACCCCATATGAACAGTCTAAACTCACAATTAATGAAACTAGAAAAAGAAGAACAAATGAGGCCCAAAGTCAGTAGAAGGAGGGACATGTAAACATTAGAGAGGAAATAAATAAAATCAAGAAGAATAAAAAAATAGAAAGAATCAATGAAAGCAAGACCTGGTTCTTCGAGAAAATAAACCCCTAGCCAGACTTATCAAGAAAAAGAGAGAGTCTATACACATAAACAGAATCAGAAATGAGAAAGGAAAAATCACTACAGACACCATAGAAATACAAAGAATTATGAGAGAATAGTATAAAAAATTATATCGTAACAAACTGGATAACCTAGAAGAAATGGACAACTTTCTAGAAAAATACAACCTTCCAAGGCTGCCCCAAAAAGAAACAGAAAATCTGAACAGACTAATTACCAGCAACAAAATAGAACTGGTAATTAAAAAACTACCTAAGAACAAAACACCTGTACCAGTTGGTTTCACTGCTGAATTTTATCAAACATTTAGTGAAGACCTAATACCCACCCTCCATAAAGTTTTCCAAAAAGTAGAAGAGGGAATATTTCCAAACTCATTCTATGAGGTCAGCATCACTCTAATACCAAAACCAGACAAAGACACTCCAAAAAAATAAAATTACATTTCAATATCCCTGATGAACATAGATGCAAAAATACTCAACAAATTAATAGCAAACTGAATTCAAAAATACATCAAAAAGATCATCCATCATGAACAAGTAGGATTTTTTCCAGGGATGTAAGGATGGTACGATATTCAAAAATCCATCAACATCATACACCACAGGAACAAAAAGATTCAACAATATTCAACATCCACTTGTGATAAAAACTCTCAACAAAATGGGTATAAAGGGCAAATACCACAACATAATAAAGTCCATATATGACAAACCCACAGCCAACATTATATTTAACAGTGAGAAGCTGAAAGCTTTTCCTTTAAGATCGGGAACAAGACAAGATGCCCACTCTCTTCACTTTTACTCAATATAGTTCTGGAGGTCCTGGCCATGGCAATCAGATAATACAAATAAATAAAAGTCATCCAGTTTGGTAAGGAAGAAGTTAAACAGCCCCTGTTTGCAGATGACATAATATTGTACATAAAAAACCCTAAAGAATCCACTCCAAAACTACTAGATCAAATATCTGAATTCAGCAAAGTTGCAGGATACAAAATTAATACACAGAAGTCTATTGCATTCTTATACACTAATGATGATGTAGCAGAAACAGAAATCAGGAAAACAATTCCATTCACAATTGCATCAAAAAGAATAAAATACCTAGGAATAAACTTAACCAAGGAAGTGAAAAACTTATACTTTGAAAACTACAAGACACACATGAGAAAAATAAAAGAAGATACCAATAAATGGAAACACATCCCGTGCTCATGGATAGGAAGAATTAATTTTGTTAAAATGAACATCCTGCCTAAAGCAATCTACAGATTCAATGCAATTCCTATTGAAATACCTACAGCATTCTTCAATGAACTAGAAGAAATAGTTCTAAAATTCATCTGGAACTACAAAAGACGCTGAATAGCCAAAGGAACCCTGAGAAGGAAGAATAAAGCTGTGGGGATTATGCTTCCCAACTTCAAGCTCTACTATAAAGCCATAGTAATCAAGACAATTTGGTACTGACACAAGAACAGAACAATAAACCTATGGAACAGACTAGAGAGCCAAGATATAAACCCAACCATATTTGGTCAATTAATATATGATAAAGGAGCCATGGACATACAATGGGGAAATGACAGCCTCTTCAACAACTGGTGTTCGCAAAACTGGACAGCTACAGGTAAAAGAATGAAACTGGATTATTGTTTAACCCCATACACAAAAGTAAACTCGAAGTGGATCAAAGACTTGAATGTAAGTCATGAAACCATAAAACTGTTAGAGACAACCTAGGCAAAAATCTTCTGAATATAAACTTAAGCAAATTCTTCCTGAACACAACTCCTTAAGCAAGGGAGACAAAATTAAAAATGAACACATGGGACTACATGAAAGTAAAAAGCTTCTGTAAGGCAAAAGACACCATCAACAGAAGAAAAGGGCCTTCTACAGTATGGGAGAATATATTTGAAAATGACATATACGACAAGGGGTTAACATCCAAAATATATAAAGAACTCACATGCCTCAACACCCAAAAAGCAAATAATCCAATCAAAAAATGGACAGAGGATATAAAGAGACAATTCTACAAAGAACAAATTCAGATGGCCAGCAGACACATGAAAAGATGCTCCACATCACTAGCCATCAGGGGAATGCAAAGTAAAACTACAGTGAAATATCACCTCACACCAGTAAGGATGGTCAGCATCAAAAAGACTAAGAACAAATGCTGGTGAGGATGCAAAGAAAGAAAGAAAGGGGAACCCTCCTACACTGTTGGTGGGAATGTAAGCTAGTTCAACTGTTGTGGAAAGCAATATGGAGGTTCCTCAAAAAACTAAAAATAGAAATACCATTTAACCCCGGAATCTCACTCCTTGGAATTTACCCAAAGAATACAACTTCTGAGATTCAAAAAGACAAATGCACCCCTATGTTTATCGTAACACTATTTACAATAACCAAGATATGGAAGCAACCTAAGTATTCATCAGTAGATGAATGGATAAAGAAGATGTGGTACATATACACAACGGAATACTACTCAACCATAAGAAGAAAAGAAATCCTACAATTTGCAACAACATGGGTGGAGCTGGAAGATATTATGCTCAATGAAATAAGCCAGGTGGAGAAACACAAGTGCCAAGTGATTTCCGTCATTTGTGGAGTATGAGAACCAAGCAAAACTGAAGGAACAAAACAGCAGCAGACTCAGACTCCAAGAAGGGAATCATGGTTACCAGAGGGGAGAGGTGTGGGAGGGCGGGTGGGGAGGGAGGGAGAAGGGGATTGAGAGGTATTATGTTTAGTACACATGGTGTGGGGAGGTCACAGGGAAGACAGTGTAGCACAGAGAAGGCAAACTGTGAATCTGTGGCATCTTGCTACACTGATGGACAATGACTGTAGATAGACATGGGTGGGAACATGGGTAAATGTAGTAACCACATTGTTTTTTCATGTGAAACCTTTGTAAGAGTGTATATCAATAATACCTTAACAAAAAAATAAATAAAAATAAATAAAAGCTCTGTTCTACTGTCTGGCTATCTCAGTCAGTACAGCATGAGACTCTTAAAAAATGTATATATATATACTGAGACTCCTTGTGCTGTGGGGCAATCACTGCCCTTGGGCCCCAAAGACCTTATGATTTCCTGTACTACCTGGAAAGTAATGCTGACACTATGAAGCAGTGAGTCAACTACCTCTTTCTGAACCATCTCCCCTAAAAAGCTGACGAAATGACTTCGACTCTGTCCCATTTAAGGGAAGACACTATTTCCCCCTAGAAAAGCATACCTACAATAATCAACCATATAAGCAGTCATTAGAATATAGCTCAGTGGTTTACTTTAAATAAAATGTAAAGGCATCTCATAGCACTCATTATATCAACAATAAAAGAACCTAGTAGCCTGTTACAAAAGCTGCTCTGTGATGCCCCAAAGCACAAGGGCAGCAAAAGAGGTCTTACATAGAGAAGATCACTGAGGGTTCCTACACAGACATGCAACAGAGGAGAACACTGCCTAATCTTGTTGAAAGGTGAAACAGATCCTGACATTATAAACCCATGTGAGCAAGGCAGTAGAGCTACATTTTAAGTTCACCATTGGCCCAAAATATCCTTATCTGGAAATAAGGGAGATCTAATTTCAGAAATATCACAGCAGGGTAATCATTAAAAAAGTTAAATCATTAAAAATGTCATATGCATAGTTTGGTGGTTATTCATTGGAAGTCACAAAATTATAGAATCTCAGCAATAAAAAGTTCTTTAGAGAACTTATTCAAACATTCATCTCTCTAACAGAACAAAAAACGACTGCAGTGAAGTTTACAGATTTCCAATGAGCATCATCTGATCAAACTAGACTAAGGTTAAGGTAGCCCGGTATTCGTTCATTAGAGAGCTATGTCAATTTGGGCAAGTCCTATAACTCTCAGGTCTCAGTTTCCTCATCTGTGACATAAGTGAACTGAACACAATCTCTGACATTCTGCCATCCAGGTTTGTGCATGTATATCATTCTATTTTAGTAAATTAGCAACCAAACAAAGAAAATGAACGTCTTTAGATGTGTGGGCCTGCTCAGCAGGCTTCCTATAGGAGCTTGACATCCAGGTGAAACTTACCTGACTATCAGCAAATGCCTCACGGGTCATGAGAAAGAGAAACCAAAAGAGTATATTTAGATTACTAGTTGGTTCAGGAAAAAAAAGTGAATTTAGAAAGTCTTTATAAGTAATATGCTTATAAGTGGCATTGTAATCATTACTGCATCACATGCTGACAGCATACTACATGAAGGAAGCCGGCCTGAGAAAATACTTCAGGGACCAATCAGCACGGCTGACATTCATCTAGGATGACAGAGGAATGGCTACTATGGAAAGCTGTGTTCAACACGATCAGTGATAATACTGTCTTTAAAATGGAAATCAGAACCTAAAGTATATTTTAGGTTGATTGCATCTCTCGGAGGAGTGGTTTGTGCATTTCTCATCTCTGGCATAAGTAAAAACATTTCATTTTATCCAGAAACCTACTGGGGGAAACATCCCATTTCCACAGATATTCTGTTGATGACAGTATTATGGCTACATAATATATCAAATGAAGTGCCACAAGATAACATGCCATACAATTTACGTTGCTTAGCATAATTTGTTTCTAAATTTTTATTTATTCTCAGTTACTGTGACTTTCTAGAGAAACTACTGATGTTCTTCAATATCTTCTTATTCTTTGGTGGCCTTTTGAATGAACAGTGCCTGTAAACCTCCCGCTTAACACAAGCAAAAGAGACCTTTCAGTTATGATTATGTAATAGTTTGAAATTCTTATAATTATGTTAATGTATTTAAGCCTACAGTCAATGCTTAATTTATGGCTCATGGTTCTATTTAGAGAATAAAGCAGGACACTTATTGTTGAATGACAAACATGAGGTTTAAACTTGTGAATAATTTAAATAAATCACAATTTGGTTTTATTTACTGTATTTATTCCCAGCAGGCTTAAACACCTTCATACTTTCAAAGTTTTGCCCTACATGCCCTTCCTATTGAGAAGGTAAAAATCTAAATCTAAAAAGCATTCCTTCACAGAATCCATGCACATAAAACACAAAGGAAAACCATGAACTCAATTCAGTAACTGAATTCATCTGCAAGTTTCTTGGGATCTGATGGTGTGTGAACACATTCTAATTCATTAGGCTCTTTTGTTTCTCCTCCTTCACAAAACTATGAGTGTACTGTTGAGCTCAATTTTTGGCTGAAATGGCACAGCTATCCTTTAGCAATTAAAAAAAATCATAAATAACATGGTTAAGAGAATTAAAGATAGGCTCAAAAACACCACAACTGAATATTAAGTCTTGTTTTGGTATACAGAATGTGTTAGTAACCAAATAATTTTTTAAGAACAAGTGAGTTGCTCTGGATTATTTCTGGGGCATACATAACAAATTCTAGTTCCGAAGTTTAAGTTCATTGTTTATTTTCATCAGTGAATTACATTTCATTCAAGAGTTAAGTTTCTTGCAATAAATATTAACATAAAGTGAGAAAATCTTATAATTTTCCAACTGACTAGTAATCCCTGACATCCAAATGCTAAACTTAAGTTGTAGAATAACTCATTGGAACTATGCAATAGCAGTGTCAAGATTTACACCAAATACACTGGATGTGTTTTAAAAATTAATATTAAGCTGCTTTGCTTTGCTTAATTGGCTTTCTTCTTCATTTACAAAGCGTATCTGTCTGGTTTTATGAACTTGGTCTCCAGCCCCCTTTCCTACAAACCTGTTTTAATTAAAGTTTAACAGCTGTGTACGCTTTAGAAACAGCAGAATGATTTTTCTCTCTTGAAATACTTAATCCTTTCTTAAAATATGATCCTTGTGAATATATATTTAAATGTCAATGGACGAGGAATACTGGGCCATCAGCAAACCACTGACAGCTAAGGCCACCAGCACTGCGAATTCAGGATGGCAATTCCCCAACTAGGAAATCCAAGGCCACAATGGGGCCCAAGCAGATTTTTGTTCTCAAAAAAAAAAAAAAAAAGATAGCCACATAAACTAATAAAAGAGTAAATAGAAAGTTAAATAAATAAACAGAAGGATCAATACTATAAAAGTAAAATTTTGTGGGATTTGTAAGATTTCTGGATAGTACTATATACATCCAACATCCTGTTCAGTGTTACTGCTTTATCATCATACATGCAAATATTTATCTACTAAGTAATTATATATCTGTATATGTGTACATGCATGTAATGTGTGTGTGTATGTGTGTGTGTTTACACTAACATTTCTGAAATGATAAAAAGAATTAAAGGGCAAATTAAAGGGCAAAAAAATGTATGTGAATTGCATACAGTTTCACACTGTTCCAACTCCAGCTTTCTCTTGCAGTACCTACCTCCCCACTGTGCAGGAAAGTATGGAGTTTTAAGCCCTTTTGATAGTTCCTTGAAAAAAGAGTCTCCAACTTAACCTTACATTCCCATTGTGCTTTGTGTGTGGTACATGCTCAGTTAATGTGTGCTAAATAAGCACATTGATTCAAGAGAAAACCAATATTCATTTTCAAGAGAACAACTCTGGAAGAGGCTTTGGTAGAGTTCACTGTTGTTGAAAATATTTATTGCCTACTCCTGAGGGAGAGTTATACATACCCACCCTATTGATATCAGGCTTGGCCATATGACTTGTTTTGGCCAATGACATGTGAGTGAAAATGATAATGTGCCTCTTCCAAATAAAGCGTTAAGATCCTTCCATGGTTCCACTATGCTTCCTTTTCCATCTTCCCTGCAGCCATTAATATCCTGTCAGCCAGAATCCCTGACAGAGGAAATCATGAAGCAGAAGTTCATGCAGCCCAAGACAAACACATAGTACAGTGAGAAACAAGCCTCTGTTACAATTAGCCACTGAGCTTTGGGGGAAGTTTGTTCTCACAGAATAAGTTAGCATAAGCTGACTGGCACAGGGCCCGTTTAAGCCTTTTCAATTATAAACAAGCATATCCTCATCCCCTTCGCTATGTGGGACAATCCCTGCAGCATTTATGCTGCTGGAGAGAGCAAAGGCAGACAGATGGCTGAGACTCATGTTCTCTACCACTTACTTTCCTTAACCTTCAGCAACATGAAAAACTAACATTTAGTAAATCAGAGAGTTTGCATTTTTAAAGATAAGGAGTTTGGACTGATACTAATTAGACTAAGTTGAAATATTTCCAGACTAAATGAAATCATTTCACAGAGCGATATTCAGGATTGACGTTTTATAAATATTGCACAGAGCTTTCTGCAGTCATTAAGTTCGCCAAATACTTATCGAGCTTACTCTCAATATGCTAGATTTCATAAAGCAGGACTGTGCTAGATGGTGGGTTACAGAAAAGTATCTTTGCTCTTCACTCAAAGAGCTCACAGGTACAAAGACACATGTACAACAGGCTCCAATACAATGAGCTACATTTCATACCTATAGGATCAATAAAGTACTATGGAAAAAGAAGAGGACAATCATTTCCATCAGGGTAAAGATACAGGATTTGTTAGATGGGGGTGGGAGTGGGGGTGAAGTGTCTGCCATCCATAGGAAAAAATGAGCAGATACAGAGAAGCATGAAAGTATTTTTTAATCTAGAACAACACAGCTGTAGCTGTCTAGTGAGTATGTGTGTGTATGTACAGGCACATGGATGTAAGAGGGAGCAATATAGGGTAAGAATGTGAAAGTGAAAAACTACCTATGCTGACTAGTAAATGTTAGGATAGGGTAAACTAGGACAAGAAAATCCCAGCCACAGAAGGTTTTAAAAAAAGAGATGGCTGAACTGAATCCTTGACTTATACACACATATGCATTTATACACGTGTGTGCGTATGTGTGTACATACATATGTATTACACATATGTGTGTGTGTATATGAAATAGAGAGGTTCCTTCCTCAAGGTAAAACCCAACAATATTAAAGACATACAGAAAAAAAAAATTCCCTTATCCTCCTAAACTTCAAGCCCTCTAGTTCCTTTTCTCAAAAAGCAAAAGTTACACATTTACTAATATCTACTTACCAGCTTTGCAAAGAAAAGTGGGAGTGAACTCCTAGAAAAAAAATCATGGGTGGAAGTAGTGGTCCAGATGTAATGTCTGATAGTTTATTCATATATAAACATATATATGTGTGTGTGTATGCATATAGATCTATCCTTTTCTTTTTAAATGTTCCAGAGTTCTACTTTGTGAATGTACTGCAATGTTCTTAACTGTATGGATGTATATTTAGAAGGTTCCAGTTTTTTGCTATTGCAAACAATGCTGCAGATAACTCCTTTGTACATACTCCTTTGCATTCATATGCAAGTCTATCCACCACAGAAGCTCCTAGAAATGGAAGACTTAGCGAAACAAAAGATAAAACCAAAGGAACAAGACAAGAGGAAGTGTGCTTCCTGTAATGGAGGCGGAAGGTGCATAACTGCAAAGAAACTGCCAACTATCAGTGTGGTTAGAACACAGTGGGAGAACACAGCTGGAGAGGCAACTTGGGGCCAGATCATGAGAAGTTGTATGTACCAGGCTACTGAACGTGGGGAGCATAATGGGATTAATATTTTAAAAAATCATTCTTGCAGAAGTGTGGAGTATGGATTGGTGAGCATATGAACGGGAAATCATTTAGGATACAGACACAGTCATCCAGAGAGGAGACAATGAGGGCCTGGTAGCCCATCCAGCTTGGCACTGTGAAAGAAAGTTCTCCCTTGCTTTCCTCTTGCACTTTCTTTTTTTTGGAGACTTCCCAGATCAATGCCTAGGATGAATCATAGTAAAGTAATAACTGTAGGGAATGACCCAAAATGGGATCCCCCCCCTCTACCCCAGAATGGGAAAACATCCTTCCTGGAGTTAATCCTTCTACAAAAATGTAGGTACTGACTGCTTCTCTCTTTTCCTCAGAATAAATAACCATCATAGAATCTGTTGGGAATCATTTAGTCCAAAGGTCCTCAGATTTATTCTGTGATGCCTTCCATTTTCCTACAACTGTGAGATCATAGAGGTTACGAATAAAGTGGGAGCAAACTCCTAAAAGAATGACTAGGGAGGATGTAGTAGTCAGGATTTAACACTCTCATTAAAATTCCTGAAGGGAATAGGGGGACATGACACCACTGTGCATGATTCCCCACCAAAAACTCCCAACCCAAATCCCAGCATTGGAAGTTTAAGCTTAGGCAGGGAAGCAGTGGCTGTGAAACTGAAGAAGACTTTGAGACGGATGATCTTATGGGAACACAGCATCATTTTATTCCTGATTAGACTGAAATACAAACAGGTTAAACTACTCAGCTCAAGTTCAAAACAGTTAATTGGTGAGAGACCAAATACTAGAACATTTTCTCAAATTTCACCATACATCAGAATCACCTGCAGGGCTCATTAAAACATAGGTTCCTGGGTCCCAGCCACGGAGTCTAGGATTCGGTATAGAGGGCGTGCGAATCGAGAATTTGCATTTCTAACAAGCTCCTGAGAGATATTGCTCTGTAGTCTGGAGATCACACAATGAGAAACATTCTACTGGAACAGTGCCACCCTCCATATGGTAGCTATGTTGCCTGTAAGATATACATAGACATATATATGGTCTTCTATAATAAAATATTTCTTGATCATTTTGATGTTAAAATATTGAGAAAACCATGTTACAAACTTTATATTCCCATTTCTCTATATTTGCAAAAGTCATAGATTAGCATTATACACTAATAGCATCAACTCAGAATGGATAAATGTATGAAAATTAGATCAATGAATTCAATTTCTGAAGTTCTGCTTGAGAACTTTAACCATCAGTACTAAGATTAAATGACTTTAAAAAAACTTCCTTAAATAACCTATAGGAATTAATATAACTCAAAGGTAAATCACAAACTGGAAATATATTTGACTTAAATATGAGAAGGAGTTAACATACATAATTCCTGGGTCCCATATTTGAATTGATTAGAAAACATACAACACAATTTAAAAATGAGCAATTCTGGAACAGACAGTTCTTAGAAAAGAAAATGAAAGGTTAATAAATGTATAAGATATTTATCCTTATTCACAATAACAATATAAATGAAAACAATAACATTTTTATTTACCTTTCATATTAGCAAAGACTAAAATGACGTTGACACTCATTGCTGACTCAATACACAGTGAAATTTTCATGCATTTCTGTAAATGTGACAAGTGAAACTTTCATACAAGTTTCATTATCATATTCTCTTTGATTTCTTCCACTTTATTGCTGAGGATGTTGCAAGTTTTAATTTTTAAAAAGCTTTATTTTTCGAAAGTCATGTAAGAATACCAGAGCTCAGAAATATTATAAAGTTAGGAGTCATTTCAATTTCTTTCATACAGTAAGCATTCTCTTGATTTTAATGACAGCTGCATTAGATTTAGAATATAGGCTTGATTTACATAACCCCCCCAAGGATGGCACCAGAAATCCATTAACGGTTACCTTTCTTTCCCATACATACACCAAATTCTAATTCTTTCATTCATTTCCTCTTCTATTATCATATTCCATGCTTCTGTAAAGCTTACTGCTTATAGTTTCATCTCAAACAGAAAATCTGTCAGTTTGGCTTTCCATCCTACTAAACTCCATTCTGTTCTATGTTACTTGCTTCTCTTCATGTTATAGTACAAGATTAAATAGTCATTTACTTCTTGATGTATGTAAAATTGAAATCCAGACTCCAGAAATGTTCCTTGAAAGTATCAGTATACCAAGAGATGCAGCGGTGTGCCAAGTGGTGTTTATCACATCCTGCTCGGGCTGCATATTGAAACCAGGTATGGCATAGTGGTCAGGGAGAATTTATTTGTATAATAAGAAAAGTAGAAAATCTCTTTAGTTCCTAGGTGCCCATATGCAGAAGCCTAAAGTTAATGACTTGCTACTCATCATACCCCGAATATGTAACTTTCATCAGACAATTTACTCTTCTGAAAGAAAATATCAATAATAATGAAAGAAATTTAATTATTTTCACTCAGATTTTTATTTGAATCACAACTACAAGAATGATCGATTTCAAAATCTTATTAGTTCTGCTAGCATGAATTATGCAGATTCTCATGGAGCATCACTTTGCAGGAAAAAACTGGGGAGACCCTTTTTCTTAAATGAAGGATTTGCAATTAATGTTTCTTTCAACAAACATTTTCCAATTCTATAGAACTGCAAACCTATACTTTATTTTCAAAATCAATACTTTAAATATGGGAATAATTAGTGCTTGTGTCTAAGTAAAACACTATTACACTCATAGATATCCCTCATAATAATTAAGTAACATTTGAATATTGTCCATAACACAATAAATGAATTGAGGAATTAAATTACTTAAAAAAGAAAAAAAACATCTTCTAGGTTATTAGATCCTTCTTCTCTATACTATTGGTTTGGTCCAGCACAAGAAGACTGAGCTAAAATAACACCCAAAGCATAACCGGAGTTCTAATGTTGGGCTTTTAAGAGGAGCTATACATAACATGGGTAATATCTGATACAGAATTTTCCCCACTAAAGGTCTATTCCTTTTGTATTAAGAAGGAATTATTTGGGCAATGAAATTAATTGTACCCTGTTATATGCATTGTGGCTGCTTGCTCTGCAGGATTCTTCTAGTAAAATAGCTCTTCCCCATCCAGGTCAAAACAAATACCTTCACTGTCCAGGTGTACCCATGTGGCTTCTAGTAATTCAGCAAAGATCTTAGAGTAGCAGCGCAACAGTTTCTCTCCCAGTGTCCACTGCCTCAACCAATATATAACTGAAGAACCCATGGCTTTCAGGCCAATTCTTCTGTTCTATTTAAACTATTGGCCAGGACTAGATATAAGTTTAGTAGTTTCTACTGATTTCTAAGTTAAAAGAATGGAAGTAGATAATATAGACCAGGGATTAACAAACTATGGCCCATGGGCCAAATCTAGTCCAATAACTGTTTTTGTAATTAAAGTTTTATTGGAAAATTCATTTTATGCATCACTGATAGTTGCTTTCATGCTATAATACCAGAGTTGAATAGTTTTGTCAGAGAGAGAATGGTCTGTAAAGCCAAAACCATGTACTATCTGGCCTTTCACAGAAAAAGTATACTGACTCCTGCTACAGATATAATGAGGAACAAACATCAGAAAGAACTGTAAATGGAATATCTTGTCAACAGGTAACAGCGTGCAGGGGAAAGCAGTTCAAGGTCCCAAAGATACAGTAGCCAGAATTTGAGTACTTAAGTGGAAAGTTTTAAAACTGTTTCTTCCAACTTCAGGATTCACAAAATATGGAATTACACTTTAACCTAGCAGTACAATCAAATTATTTCAACAATGACCAAAAAAATTTGATAATCTAAAATGTTTAAACTCTGCTTTCTGCTAAACTCTTGGGAAGCCAAATAGAAAATTGGTTAAGTATGATAAAATTTACAATCTCTTTATCTATATATTTATCTGCCTTATTTGGTCTTTAAAAGAACCCTGAAAATAAAGATATTAAAAAAAGAAAACCTCAGAGAGAGGTCAATAATTTTCCCAAGGACACACAGCTTGTAAGGAACAGAACTAGAATTGAATCTGTCATCTTATTCTGTATAACACTCCCACTATATCATGCTACCCCTTAATTCCCTTGGACATCTAAAAATACAAACTTTTATACCAAGAAATATTATAAAAATGTAATAGCATCTATAACTAATTAAGTCAATACCTTAAACACATCTGCTCCCTGCATGAAATTCTTGCTCCAAAGATTTTAAGAGAAAAACAGTGGTCAATGTTAGGTTTAAACAAGGTTAACTGAAATTGCACAAAAATAAAAGAGCTATCTGTTCCTTAATTATTAAGTAATTATTCAGGTTGAAATATTCTTGAATCTTTCTGGCATGCTCCTTAAGCTTAGTTAAAAAGATATTTTAAGACACTCTTTTTACCTTCCTACTGAGATAATTATACATATATGTCTTTTCAAAATATTTGACAGACTTACATTACTGTGAGAAGAGAAAAAAATAAAAATCAATATTTAGTTCAAAGAAGTGTACAAAAGTTTCTCTATATTTTTACTTGGAGTTCACAATTTCATAAAATTATACTACTAAGAGCTATAATTCAGCAGCAATGATAGCTAATGTACTAATTCACTAGCCAGTACAGGGTGATGTGCTTCCTGCTAGAAAATATCAGACTCCAAAAGAACACTTCACATACCTATCTGCACTGGGGAGGCAGGGGAGGCTCATGGCAGAACTGAGGAGTCAAGTCCCAAAGCCAGATCAAGATGAGAAAAGGAGCTTAGTGAAAAGAATCAAAGTTAGAAACTGACTAACAAGACTACTGTCTTTTAGAGAAAAGTAACATGTGGAGGAGGATGGAGCCACCACACCAGAGCATCCGCCAGGCTCCCTGCTGCAGAGCTTTTTCCTAAGGGAGTTAAGCCAATGGGTTTTCTACCTAAGCACCCCAGTTATTTCAGTCCATGGACTATCTAGACAGGACATGATAGTTCTAATAACTCCTTTAGATATGGTGAGTTGATGAAGAATATAAAATAATGAGATTATTATTTAATATTCATTTTTGTGATTATGCCTTTCATTTTCTATAAATGGTTTTGACTAGGTCACATATCATTATGCCCAATAATAATATGCCCATGGAATCTTTGTGTATGTTACTCTTAGAACTGTTACTTATTATTTAGGACTTATAAAATAAACAATTCTGGAATTGCCATGTTTTCAAATACCTACCTAGTATAGGTATGCAAGTATTTAGTAAAACATAGGTATACCTGCATAACATACACACTGGGAAACAAAAATCCTTATAGATAGATGTCATGTATATATTTTTTCTTTATGGAATATTCAAAGAAAAACTCAAGTGTTTTTCTAATCCTTTCAATTTCTTACTATGATATACAGATTAAGATACATACAGATATTCCTCTGGAACTGTGACTTGAATGAGAGAAAAGGGGACTTATCTTTTTAACTTTTTATGTTCCAGTATTATCTATGTTTTCCTAAATTATACAAAGCCTGTATATTTTATGATTAAGGAGGTGGCTGTAGATCTCCTTTCCATCTCAAACGTTAACCCAGAAGTTATCTCTACTATAGCTCAGCTCCTCGGGCCAACCAAATGCTCTTCCTCCTAAACTCCAGGACTTCTGGCAGCCTCCACCGTGGTGATTTTCCTGTCATACTGTATTTCTTCGTTGCTTTTGTGGTCTGTCCAACAGCCGGTAAACTGCAGAGGGAAAGAACTATCTCTGTCTTTTAATATTTATAACCTCAGAATCTCACACAGTGTCTAGTACATAATAAATACTCCAAGCACTCAACAAGTAATGATTCAACCTTAATGGCTACTACTACCACTGTCTGATATTTACTGAACACATACTTACTTAGGTGCCAAGCACTGTGCTAACCAAATCTTATCCATTATTTCCTGTAATCATCAAGAAAACTCTATGGAGTATGTATTATTATAATTTCTACTTTACAGATGAGGAAAATTAAGTTTAGAGAATTAAGAAATTAGGCAGTGTAACAAAATAAGTGGCAAAGCTGGGTTTCCAAGCAAGGCAGTCTAAATGCATAGTTTGTCTTCATGATCACTACAATGACTATGCATGAATTAATAAATAGAGAGGATGTTCACATCTAAAGAAGAATCCTATTCCATAGACAGGTAAACTAAGGTAGAGAGTGAACCAGAGAAATCACAGATGGGGGTGGGGAGAGACCCACAATGAAAGCTGTTACCATTATTGGAAAAAGCAGTTCAGTCTACAAAGTCTAGTGACTTCCAGTAACTGTCACACCCTCCTAGATGAAAGTCCACCCACTGTATTTACTGAAATGCCTCTGGAAACCTCCCTACATTGTTCACTTGGTTAATAAATAATTCTGACTTTCCAAATCAAGATCAACATTTCTAAATACAAACTTAAGGTGACTATCTCTCTGATGGTTAGAAAGAAATACTTATTACTAAGGCATACAGTTTTTATTAGTAATTCTATTTCTGTTCTCTGATACAGAGTAGTGTGATAAATAATCACCTATAACTCCATAAAAGAAAGATTTCCAAAAAGGCATGGCTTACCTACCAATCTATAATTCTTTAGTAAGAAAGAATTATCATTCTTCAGCAAGAAGAGGGTAAGAGTGTCCGGAATATATTAATAATTTCTCAAGTAGATATCAAAGGAAAACTGATGATTTTTCACAAATGCTTCCAATTTAGTGGTAACTGAATGATTGGACAGACCTTGGGACACTTAATTTCACACTCAACCTCTCTTCTATTAAAAAATAACATTGGTCAGACCCTAAGTACTAAACAAAGATGTGCCATGCCTTTTTGATTTGGACAAATTTAGGGTTCAAATTAAACCAGGCTAAAGGGCATTGGAGATTTCTGACAGCCTTCTGTTCAAGTGAGCAAGAGCTAAGGCTCTGTATTCAAATGTCTTCCTGTCCTCTAAAGTGATCACCTCCCTGGCTCCCATTTGAGAACTATAAAATAAAACAATCAGCTTCCATGAGCTATAACATTCTATTTGGTAGTCTTTATCAGGGTCCTGGACACAAGTTTCTTTCTCATTCTGTCCTTCCTTTTTGCACAGAATACATTCCTAATTCCCAAACTACCAAAAATGTCATAAATCAGTGCATGGTTTTCAAAGGGAGCTATCTAGACACATTAGGTTTCAATTATTCAGAGCTACTGCATCAATCGTTAAAAAAAGAAGTTATTAAACAAGCATCACTTTTAGTTTTACTGGGGAAAACTCAATTTAGTTCTGTTTTTCTTCCTATAAAGCCTCATCATTTCCTGGAATATAATATGATTCAACCATCTGTGATAGGCTAATATTGATTTCTGTATCTTCAATACCACATTTAAAATCAACAAGCTTAAAAATGTTTAATTTCTAATAATTCAGTGGAATTTTCTCTTTTTTGCTAATACCAGAAAGTTATTTTTAATAAGCTGTCTTGGCATTTTACAATATAGTCTCTAGACTTGAAGAGGAATTATCATTTAAATATACTGCAGCGAGAAAAGTCTCATGATTCTTTGCCTCAGACTACTCTGCAATACCAACATTTGGTAGAGAAAGTCTGGCACTGTACTTCCTAGCATAAAAAATGACAGCGTTCTGAGCAGAACATGCCTCTCCACAATGCCACTGACCCTGCTCGACTTAATTCCTTTCTGGAGCCAGGAAGTGATTCTGTTTTCTATGAACACTTCTTGGAATTCTCCTGAGCAAGGACGTCCACGAACTACACAAAATCAAATTAAGTGAAGCGAATTATAAAGTAGATTGCATTTCACTGTCAGGGTGACCATTTGTTACAGTTTGCCTTGGCAGTCCAATTTATGTTGATTATTCCAATGTAATAACTAGAATCACCTCCTTTCACTCTCAAAAGTGTCTTTGTTTAGGTGATAAATTATATGGTTACCCTCTTCATTGGGGACTAAAAAGACTATTCACTTATTTCACTGAGGGTCACTACATGAAACCCCAGATTCCAAATGTCTGTTAAGTGCATTTCATTGAGTAAAAGGAGAAATGAGGCGAGGCTTCATTTCTGACTGGGTGGAGAAAATCTGTGAAACAGAAATATTTGTGTCCCAATAAAAAATGGTGATGCCTTAGACATTTCAGTTGTGGTTGACTACTACTGACGTGCTGCAGCTTAATGCTTTGTATTCATTTTATCCTTTCCTTAAACAGTGTTTCTGTGTAAGTCATAACAAGAAAGAAGCAGAAAGATGGTTTCTTTAATAAGAAAAAACAAATAAGTATGAAAAATATTTTGGTAGAACTAATAGGTCTGTCTAAATATTACTTTCATTAGCTTCTTAACTGTTCATAAAAAGTAAATGGTATAGATAAGCATACCCATTTGGGTTAACATTATGAAAATGACTACATTCCTAGTTAAGTTATCCACAGAATCAAAAAATCATCTTGTGATTTTAATCAACGTTAAAATCAAAAGTCTCTTACAATCTCAGGAGTAGTTGGTCAAATTCTGTGAACAGTACTTCAGCTCTGCTTTTCACCTTGTCAGTGTAATTATGACTGTGATTATAAATAATGTGACTACTTTTATGAGTCACTCTGAAAATATAAAATCAAAGTAGTCATCATTCATGTCATAAACAAGGACACTTAACTACTTTTAGAAGCTAGATGTTATTTTCTCAAGAGAAAAATACTTTGACCAGTTATTTGTGTCAGAATGCCTCCCTTTTATCTGTTCTCCACACAACAGAGCGAGCCTTTATGAATGCAAATCAGAGCATATCACTCATGGCTGAAAAATCTCCACTGGCTTGCCATCCCACTAAAATAAATTCCGAAGTCCTTACTATACCCACAAGGCTCTGCAAGCTCTTATATCTAAGATTCTACCTCAACAGTCCTCCTTCAGTAAGGTTCAACATGCTGGATTCTTGCAATTCCTTAAATTCACTTAATATGTATTGATTTCAGGTTCGCTTTTGTTATTCCTTTGGTCTGAACTGTTCTTCCTCCTGATACTAATGTGATACTCTTCCTCCCTCCGGTAAGTTAGGAATCTGCTCAAATATCTTCTTATTAGAAAGGTTTATAGTGAACACCTTACCTAAAATAGTAGTTGAAGGGCCCCCACCGATAAGACGGCGAACTTCCTGCTTCTCTTCTGGGTCCTCGGTTACCGCCGGCGCCACCTGAAGCCCATCACCCCCCGCCCCCCTCCCTAATCCCAGCACCTAGCCAATAGCCACCAGCCCCGTAGAAGTGACACCACAATCACCCCATGCCCCTTCCTATATAACCCAGCACCTTTCCCTAATAAAGCGGAATTCTCTGGTGAATTGCTGCTGTGTGTCGCTCCCTTCCTTTCATTGGTGCCGAAACCCGGGAGATGGGACACCCCAACTGGGCCCCGTCTTCCCCTGACACCAGCAGCAGCTTGCCCTCGTCCTCTTTTTCCGGTGCTGGCTCATCACACTCACCACTCCTCTTTGGCCTTTGGGTAAGTTTTCCCCGGAGTGGGCCGCTCTTCCCTGAGCTATCGCAGTGCCATTGACTGTGATCGTCCGGCAAGGCCCTGACGCTCAGGGACGAGGAGGGAACTCTCCCTGCCTTAGGCCTTCATGGCTGCGGCGGACCCTCAGGCCCCTCCTCCAACAGCCATAAACGAGGTGACTCCTTTGTGGATGAGAACGCTCCCTTCCCCTCCCCTCCTCCTTCCGTTCCTTCCGCCGAAAATTCCTAGTACTAGGTTCCTCGTGACTCCGGCACTCTGCCTTCTTAGAGAAGTCTGGGTGACGACCCACACTTCCTAAGAAACCGACTCGTATACGAGTTTCCGCAGACCACCAAGGATCATGGGGACGCCCTTTGTCTCTTTGCGCTCTGCTCCCAGTCCGAGGATCTCCGTTCGTCTTCCCCTGTTTGTCTCCTTCTCTGTCCTTTAGCCATGGGAGCCTCCTCATCCCTCCCTGAAAGTTCACCTCTTGAATGCCTGCTCAAGCATCTAGCCACCCTCTCCCTGACGCCTGATATAAAACCAAAACTTCTCCGCAAATACTGCTCCCAAGATTGGCCGACATAGCCCCTAGACAATAACAACCAATGGCCCGCAGGGGGAACTCTTGATCCTAACATCACTCGCGATCTCTTTAACTTCTGCCAGCGCCTGAAAAAATGGAAGGAGATTCCCTATACCGAAGCTTTCCGCCTCCTAGCTCAAAATCCCAGTCTCTGCACCACCTGTTCCCCGCCCCAAGTTCTCCGAGCCTGCAAGCCGTCTCCCTCCCCTCCACATACTCCCAGTACCTCTTCGATTACTTTTGACCCAGCCGACAAACCTCCGCCATACAGGCTTCCCCCTTCAGCCCCTCCCCCTCCTAAAACCCCTCCGCCCTCTTCCACCGTCACCGGCGCGGCCACCTCCTCCCCCGCAGAAGCCTCCCGTACACTCCCTTCCCCCTCCTCTCCTACAACAGCCCCTCCCCCTTCCTCCACCACCATCTCCTCCCCAACCTCACCCCCTCCGACTTCGTCCCCCTCACCTTCCCCCCCCCGCAGATTGAGCCTGAGCCTTTCAGCCTGCCTCTAACTAAGTCCCAGGAGCCTCCACCATCTTTGCCCCCATCACCTGTTTCTCCCACACAGACTGAGCCAGAACCCTTCAGTCCCCCTCAGACTCGGTCCCGAGGGCCTCCCAAAATTATTGCCCCCCTCCGGGAGGTAGCAGGATCCAAAGGCATCGTGCGCGTTCACGTCCCTTTCTCCTTAGGAGATTTAGCCCAACTTGAGAAACGCCTAGGTTCCTTTTCCACTGATTCCACAACATATATCAGGGAGTTTCAATGGACCCTCCAGTCATACAGCCTCACACATCATGACATTTCCAGGCTCCTGGCCAATACCCTCCTTCCTGAAGAGCGTAGATGAGTTTGGGACTTCGCCCAAATGCATGCTACCGAAATCCACAGGACTGACCCCACCTATCCCCCTGGCCCCACCGCTGTCCCCACACAAGACCCACACTGGGATTATAACACCGCCGTGGGTCTCCGCTCTCGAGATATCTTCGCCTGCTGCTTAATAGCAGGTCTGAAAAAGGCAGCTCATAAAGTAGTCAATTTACAAAAGCTCCAAGACATAATTCAAAGGAGGGAGAAAACTCCCTCCGAGTTCTTAGACAGACTCACTCAAGCCCTATTACAGTATACCAGCCTAGACCCAGAAACGCCTGATGGGAGACATGTCCTTATGACATACTTCCTAGCTCAAAGCTACCCCGACATTAAAGCTAAACTCAAAAAGTTAGAACACGGCCCCGCTACCCCACAGACTGAGATCCTAACAGTGGCCTTTAAAGTCTTCCATAACCAGGAGGAGGAGAAAGAACGCCCTAAGCAAAAGGCTGATCAGGCCAATTTCCAAATGTTGGCCCAGCTGATAAAACCACAACCTGGGCGCCCCTCCGCAAAGAAGCCCCCCCCCACTGGAGCTTGTTTCAAGTGCAGAAAAGAAGGACATTGGTCAAGGGCGTGCCCCTCCCCCAGATCTCCTACCACCCCATGCCCCAGATGCCACAAAAAGGGCCACTGGGGGTCTGATTGATCAGCTACCCGATGGGGAGGCTGGACAAACAACCCCCATCCTAAGCCCGCCGTAGTGGGGCTGGCAGAAGAAGATTGACGGGGCCCGGGGGCTTCTCGCCCGACCATTTCCATCACCAAACAGGAGCCCAGGGTTACCTTAATAGTAGACAGTCGCACCATCTCCTTCCTCCTAGATACAGGAGCCACCTTCTCAGTCTTGTGAGAATACCGGGGCCCTACCACGCCTGCCATTACTCCTATAGTCGGGGTAGGAGGTAAACAGATTTTCCCATTGAAACCCCCCCCTTTTATGCACAATCCAAGACAATCCCATACCTTTCTCCCACTCCTTCCTGGTTATGCCCCAGTGTCCCATCCCTTTACTAGGACGGGACATCCTTTCTCTCCTCCATGTTTCCATAACTATATCCACTCCCACAGCCCCCAGTACTCCCTTTCTGGTGGCCCTCATAGCCGACGACCCCCCTCTACCCAGTGAAAGCTCCAGTTCCACCCTCATACACCCTGTAAATCCCAAAGTTTGGGACATTACAAGCCCCTCCGTGGCTCTATGTCCTCCTGCCTCTATCAAATTACGTGACCCCTCTCAGTATATCTGTCAGGCCCAATACCCCCTAACCACTTCAGCCCTCATAGGCCTCCAACCCATCATTCAAGATCTTTTAAACAAAAATTACCTCAGATCCACTCACTCCCCGTTTAATACCCCCATATTAGCTGTTAAAAAAACCAACGGATCTTTCCACCTCATCCAAGACCTTCGCCTCGTCAACATGGCCATCGTCCCTATCCATCCCTTAGTTCCAAATCCATACACCCTTTTATCGCAGATCCCTGCCTCGGCCTCCCACTTCTCAGTCCTAGATCTCAAGGTTGCATTTTTTTGTATCCCTCTGGACCCCTCCTCCCAAGATTTTTTCGCCTTTACCTGGACGGACCGATACACAAGACATTCTGAACAACTCACTTGGACAGTTTTGCCACAAGGCTTCCGAGATAGTCCCCATATTTTTGGACAGGTCCTAGCTCAGGACCTCAAACAGTTTCATCATGATCACTCCAAGTCCACCTTATTACAATACGCGGATGATCTTCTACTCTGCACTCCCTCGTGGGAACAGTCTCAACTTGACACTGGCTCCCTACTTAACCTTCTAGCTTCCAGAGGTTACCGGGTATCCCCCGTCAAAGCTCAAATCTCTTCCCCTTCTGTCACTTACCTCAGATTCCTTCTATCTCAACAAAGAAAGTCCATTACCTTAGGCAGAAAACGGCTCCTCTCTGACCTGCCCATTCCCAAAACCAAGACAGAAATCCTTTCCTTTCTAGGCCTGGCTGGGTATTTTAGAACGTGGATCCCTAACTTCTCCCTGTTGGCAAGACCTCTATACGACCTCAGCAAGGGCTCCCCTGAAGAACCATTTTCCTCCTCACCCCGACACTCCTTCATTAAGCTCCGTCAAGCCCTTGTGGAAGCGCCAGCTCTCCATCTTCCTGATTTGTCGAAGCCCTTCTCATTATACATTCATGAGAGGTCCAGTCAAGCTCTAGGGGTCCTAGGCCAACATTATGGCCCATCCTTTGCCCCAGTAGCTTATCTTTCCAAGCAATTAGACCCCACAGTTCGGGGATGGGCCCCATGCCTACGGGCATTAGCCGCTGGACAGCTCTTGCAGAAGGAAGCTCATAAACTGACATTTGGGGCACCCCTTACCATTCTGTCCCCACATCACCTAAAGGATCTCTTAACCTACAAAAGTTTACAGACTTTCTCTCCCTCCAGACTCCTGACCTTACTGTCCTCTTTCCTCCAAAACCCAGACATTTCTTTCCTCCCCTGCCAGCCCCTGAATCCGGCCACTCTTCTTCCTCTACCCTACTCTCCTCATACTCCCTCGCATGATTGTCTGGGAGCCCTTCACAACTTCCTTCCATGCCACTCCACGATCTCCGAAGGAGCCCTCTCACACTCCGACCTCATCTGGTTGACTGATGGGTCCTCCTTTAAACATGAGGGCACCAATTATGCAGGATACGCAGTAGTCTCCCTAGAAGACATCATCGAGGCATGAGCCCTACCTGCCGGTACAACCAATCAACAGGCCGAACTCATTGCAGCCACCAGAGTTTGCACTCTGGCCCAGGACATGTCTCTCACACTGTACACTGACTCCAAATACGTATTCCACATTCTCTTGTCTTATGCGGCAGTATGGAAAGAATGAGGCCTCCTCACCACAAAAGGAAATTCCATCACTAATTCAGCCTTAATTACTAAACTTCTAGAGGCTTCACAACTCCCACACTTACTGGGCATAGTCCACTGCAAATCACATCAAAAGGATGACTCCCCCATTACAAGAGGTAACAACAAAGCTGACAGAGTAGCCCGGTTGATTGCCCTATCAGAGGAAGCACCAGACAACGATCCGTCTGCCCTTGCAGTTTTAGCCTTATCACAAGACACCCTCTGTTCCCAGGACAAAGAGTCCCTCTTCTGCTTCTTACACGATCTGTTCCATCCTAGCCCCCAATCCTTGATCCATTTTTTACAATCCTTTTTTTCTCTCTCTCCTGAAGACAAAACCCTACTTAACCAAATCACCCCGCAGGTGCACCATCTGCCAACGCACTAACCCTAATACCCCCCTCAAGGCCCGACCTTTCCTGGCTCATCAAGCAAGGGGTAATGTCCCCGCCGCAGATTGGCAAATAGACTTCACTAACATGCCCCCTGTATGGCGTATCAGATACCTACTTGTGTTAGTAGATACATTTTCAGGATGGGTCGAAGCTTTCCCCACCACTAACAAACGAGCGTCCGCGGTTGCCTCTATGCTCCTCACCCAGATCTTTCCTAGGTTCGGGATGCCCACTTCCCTCCAATCAGATAACGGTCCCGAGTTCACTGCTCAAATCATTCAGAACCTCTCCAAGTCACTCTCACTCCCCTGGCATCTACACTGTCCTTATCGACCACAGGCTTCGGGAAAAGTAGAAAGAGCCGATAGGACTTTAAAAGACATCCTGACCAAACTATCTCTAGAACTACACCTTGACTGGGTTTGCTTACTTCCCTTAGCTCTACTCTGCATTCGGGCCCTCCCAAAGAAACCTTCCTTCTTGTCACCCTTTGAGATCATGTACGGCCGCCTAATTCTACCCCAGGGCTCCCTTCCCACAAAGGACCAATTCCTCCCAATATGGCCCTTCCGCTACTCTCTCTCCTCCGCACCGAATTGTGGAAATATCAGGATTGGCTCCTTCCTGATCCATCCGCCTCCCAAAACCCTCCTGTCTTGCAGCCCGGCCAACTAGTGTTTTATAAGCTGCCAGAGGATCGGCCCTCTCTCACCCCAAAATGGGAAGGTCCACAACTAGTTATTCTCTGCACCCCCTCGGCCGTCAAGCTCTCACTGCCTGATAACTCTGTCACCCCTTGGATTCATATCTCCAGGTTGAAACCAAACACCCAGGACCCACCTTCTCTGGACACCCAAGACCCATCAGTCACAACCCAGAGTCCTTCGGACACAGCCCAAGATGCTGTCTTCTCTACCATGCCTCATCCCTCTGATCCCTTGAAACTCCACATCTTCCGTTCACCCCCTTTGCCATCCATACCCGAATCATGATTTTTTCCTCCTTTACTGCTCTCTCACTTTTTTTCCTCATTCCTATGGTCTTCCCCGCCACCCCAGCCTCCTTTGTATGGTGATTCAAAGTCAGACAGACTTACACAGAGCATCAAACAAAAATTACTGCCCTCATTGCCACATCAGACTGCCCTCTGAAAGGCTGCTCCGAGGCTTTATACCTCCACTTTCCTCCCTCCACCGAAGTGTTCACTAGCAGCTACCTTTATTCTCCCTACCTCTGCTTCCTCTATGACCAAAAACAAGCCTATTGCAGGCAATGGCCAGACACCTAAGGGTGATGTCCCTACTGGTCTTGCGCCATTCACTACATGGGTAACTCCCGATACCCACAGTATTACTCCTCCAACCATTTCATAAAATATCCCAACAGCTCATTCTCCTTATCAATCCCAGATCCCTGGGACTCTCGATGGGCTGCTGGAGTCACAGCCTCAGTTTACTACGGGGGGTCCTCAACCCCCCATGGTACCCTTCATATTTCTCGAGAGTATGTTCCCTCTCATTCCCAGATCTCTCAAGTTGCATCAGATATCGGACATTCCGAGAAAGTCATTATCCAAACTCTTGACGGTGCCTCTTCATCTTCTTATCCCCGCCCCTCTTCCAATTCCTCCTACTCTTGGTTACAGCTTATTCAGGACACCACCATCTTTTGCAACCACACCCTTAACACCGCCAATTGTTTCTTGTGCGCATCACTACAGCGCCCACTGCTAGCCGCCGTGCCCCTTAACATTTCCAATTACTCGTTTCATGCAGAAGGACAACCCTTCTGTCCCCTGGCAGACATACCCCTATGGGAACCAGAATACGCAAACAATCTCACCATCCACCACTGTGTAGGCCCAACCCCTCCCCCTCCAGCACACTTCACTGTCTCTCTATCTACACCCCTACCTCTGGCTCTAAGACTTTTACGCAACCGGGACACTTCTTTTGGTGTAATGGCAGTCTTTTCAACTCACTGCCTCCCAACTCCAGCACACCCTGCATTCGCGTCACCCTAATTCCACAGCTTACACTTTACAGCATGGCAGAATTCCTTGAGCTCCAACCTCCCTTGCCCTTGCGCACAAGAAGGGCTGCTTTCCTTCCCATTATGGTCGGTATTTCCCTAGCCACCTCAGCCATTGGGGCAGGATTTTCAGGGGAAGCCTTGGGTCACTCTCTATGGGCAATTAGAGTTCTCAACGCCAAACTTGAGGGAGCCCAGACATCCACTGCCGATTCCCTGGCCTCTCTCCAAAGACAGGTCACTTCGCTAGCTAAGGTCACCCTTCAAAACCAGCGGGCCCTAGATCTGCTTACAGCCGAAAAGGGCGGCACCTGCGTCTTCCTTTGGGAAGAGTGCTGCTATTACATCAACGAATCTGGCATTGTAGAAACTGACATTACCAAACTCACCGACCTTGCCTCCAGCCTCCACTCTGCTTCCAATTCCAACCCATTCTCTTCAATACTAACAAACCCCTTTTTCACCTGGCTGTGGCCCATTGCAGGCCCTATAATAATCATTCTTCTCGCCTGTCTCTTCTTACCCTGTATAATAAAGTTCATCAAATCCCAAGTTGGAAAAATCTCTAATCAAACTTTTAACCAGCCTTTACTCAGGAACTAACAGCTTTTAGCCACAGAAGATCCCTCACCCTCACGTAACCTCCTCACCACACGCTGAGATGGACCCCTCTCTCCGCTGGAAACTGTTCCTGGAAACAATGGCCGCAGACGCCTGGCTTCTGGCACCCGTATCCTCTTGGCACCATTGGAATCAACAAGTCCTCGACCTATGTTTACAGGGAACCTTCATTGATTTCCAACCTGAAGAAGTCCACATCTACTCATCCTTACTGTGGGGAGTCCTATCAACCCTTTCCTCCCAGTCCTCAAGCCCTCACTCCCTTCTCCGCCCCCGTTCAGCAGGAAGCAGTCAGAGAGAAAGCAACGTCCACAACCCCATAGAGGAGAAAAGGGGGAATGAAGGGCCCCCACCCATAAGATGGCGAACTTCCTGCTTCTCTTCCGGGTCCTTGGTTCCCGCCAGCACCACCTGAACCCCAATCAGCCCTCGCCCCCCTAATCCCAGCACCTAGCCAATAGCCACCAGCCCCGTAGAAGTGACACCTCAATCAGCTCATGCCCCTTCCTATATAACCCAGCACCTTTCCCTAATAAAGCGGAATTCTCCGGTGAATTGCTGCTGTGTGTCGCTCCTTCCTTTCAGTAGTCCCCGACCCACACCATCATTCTATACATCCTTTCCAATTTTATTTTTATTTATAGCACCTCTAGCTCATGACATTGCATATGTGTTATGTATTTATCTGTATTTGTCTGTTTATAACCTGCTTCCAACCACTGGTATGCAAGCTCCATGAGGGCAGGGACTTATGTCTCTCTAGTATCTAGACCAGGGGTTATTAAATGAATGTTTCCAAGGCTTCTACTGTTAGTGAACTGATTGAATTAAATATAACCTGATCATCTGAAACTAATTTCAAAATTTGGTTGAAATATTTTGACTTCTGAATCTGAAGTCCATAACTTCTCCATTGCACATGACCTTTAAATGAATTTCATGTAGTGTTGGTAAAAGCTTTATTTTACACAAACCTCTTTGGAAAGAAATTTGGCTGTATATATTAGAAAACAATAACATACGTTGACCCAATATTTCCACTTCTAACTATCTATTCTACAAGTCTAAACACACAGGTAAACAAAAGTGTGTGCGCAAGGATGTTCATTAAAGCATTTTAAAAATTTTAAGCTTGCATTATTTCTATAACTAAGAAATAAATAAAAATAAAAACAAAACTTCATCATCCCCAGAAAGAGATGTCAAAGCAACTATAAGGAGAGCAGATTACAGTTTTATTTGACATGAAGTTTCAAAGGGTAATGCTGAGCAAAGTGACTGCTAATTGCACTGCCCAGATCTGAGAGGTCTCACAGTATCTGCTGTACCTACAAGCCCCTTCTAGAGGTTCCTTATAACTACAGGGTCTGTACTAGGTAACTGGCCTACCTAGTCACTGCTGCCTGGACCAGGGAAGGGCACTCACTCCAAAGGCGTCTGACCAATCAGTTAACCAATGCCTGTCAGGAGGGACACACTCAGATATCTCTCAGGTTGTTTAAACAAGGAAGTCACCAGTTGGCAATGGGGCAAAAGCCAATGGGAACACACTAGACAGGCAAAAGCAGGTACCAGTAAACTGAGGCCACACAGGAAGGGAAACCAGAAGTCTGGCTATACTGCCATTCCTGTTCTTCAGAGAAGTTAGACTGATCATTCGCTCTTACCTTCCCCAGGTATATTTAAAATAAGTGCTCTTAAAACTACATTTGATTACATATCTGGTTTTTGTAACTTGAAGAAGTCTAATGAATAGAATGATAAAGTGAGGATTAGATTAAGCCTTCAAAGGTCTTAACTTCTGAAAAGATTACAGTTCCCTCTCTACCCTCTAATTATGTATAATTCAGAATAAAAATATCACAAACCCACAGGAAGTGTAACTAAGTCCTAAGAAGTCAGATATTTTTCTTTGATCATTTCACGAAATTTCAAATTCTCACCCCCCTCCAAAAAAATTTCCAGTGACCTACATCTCACTTGAGCTCCACTGTTATCTGAGGTAAAGGCAAGACTAGAAAGTCCACACCACAGACCAGAGCACCTTTCCCATTACAAGGACACCAATAGACTAATGCTTCTAGTGGTAGACAGCATAGTTTAAAATTTGTTTTTTATATATTCTTGCATTTTAAAAAATAGGTCTGAGAGAAAAGTATACACAACAGTAAATAATATTATATTACCTAAATACCACTTAATGTTTTCTAACACTATTAGAGAAGTATAGGAATATATTCAATTATTATATAAAGCCCAGGAAGCCTAGAATCTTAAAGTACCAACAGTACAGATGAATCAAATTTAAAATTTTCTTTTAAAACCCCAAATACAACCCCGAATAGCCAAAGCAATCCTGAGAAAGAAGAATAAAGTAAGGGGGAATCTCACTCCCCAACTTCAAGCTCTATTATAAAGCCATAGTTACCAAGACAATTTGGTACTGGCACAAGAATAGAGCCACAGACCAATGGAACAGACTAGACAATCCAGACATTAACCCAGACATATATGGTCAATTAATATTTGATAAAGGAGCCATGGACATACAATGGCGAAATGACAGTCTCTTCAACAGATGGTGCTGGCAAAACTGGACAGCTACATGTAGGAGAATGAAACTGGACCATTGTCTAACCCCATATACAAAAGTAAACTCAAAATGGATCAAAGACCTGAATGTAAGCCATGAAACCATTAAACTCTTGGAAGAAAACATAGGCACAAACCTCTTAGACATAAACATGAGTGACCTCTTCTTGAACATATCTCCCCGGGCAAGGAAAACAACAGCAAAAATGAACAAGTGGGACTATATTAAGCTGAAAAGCTTCTGTACAGCAAAAGACACCATCAATAGAACAAAAAGGAACCCTACAGTATGGGAGAATATATTTGAAAATGACACATCCGATAAAGGCTTGACGTCCAGAATATATAAAGAGCTCACACACCTCAACAAACAAAAAACAAATAACCCAATTAAAAAATGGGCAAAGGAACTGAACAGACGGTTCTCCAAAAAAGAAATACAGATGGCCAACAGACACATGAAAAGATGCTCCACATCGCTAATTATCAGAGAAATGCAAATTAAAACTTCAATGAGGTATCACCTCACACCAGTAAGGATGGCTGCCATCCAAAAGACAAACAACAACAAATGTTGGAGAGGCTGTGGAGAAAGGGGAACCCTCCTACACTGCTGGTGGGAATGTAAACTTGTTCAACCATTGTGGAAAGCAGTATGGAGGTACATCAAAATGCTCAAAACAGACATACCATTTGACCCAGGAATTGCACTCCTAGGAATTTACCCTAAGAATGCAGCAATCAAGTATGACAAAGACCAATGTACCCCTATGTTTATTGCAGCACTATTTACAATAGCCAAGAATTGGAAGCAACCTAAATGTCCATCGATAGATGAATGGATAAAGAAGATGTGGTACATATACACAATGGAATAATACTACTCAGCCATAAGAAAAGGGCAAATCCAACCATTTGCAGCAACATGGATGGAGCTGGAGGGTATTATGCTCAGTGAAACAAGCCAAGCAGAGAAAGAGAAATACCAAATGATTTCACTCATCTGTGGAATATAAGAACAAAGGAAAAACTGAAGGAACAAAACAGCAACAGAATCACAGAACTCAAGAATGGACTAACAGGTACCAAAGGGAAAGGGACTGGGGAGGATGGGTGGGTAGGGAGGGATAAGGGGGGGCAGAAAAAGAGGGGTATTAAGATTAGCATCCATAGCGGGGTGGGAGAAAGGGGAGGGCTGTACAACACAGAGAAGACAAGTAGTGATTCTACAACAGTTTGCTAGGCTGATGGACAGTGACTGTAAAGGAGTATATAGGGGGGACCTGGTATAGGGGAGAGCCTAGTAAACAAAGTATTCGTCATGTAAGTGTAGATTAATGATTAAAAAAAAAAAAAAAAAAAAAGCAGTTCCTGTGTGGTGACCTCTAATGAGTTCTACACAAGGGTATAAAGGGCATATAAAAGTGTAGGGAAAGGGTCTGTTTGTGTTTATACAGAGGATCAAAGCGTAATTTGCCTACCCCGAAAATTAACTAAGATACGATATGAAAAAGAACTTCTAACATCAGCACTCTCAGGAAGACTCATGACAGAAGATGATCAGCAAAAAAAAAAAAAAACTCCAACAAAGATCCACACACTGTCACAGGTGTAGATGCACTCATCCCACCAGTTCCTGGACTTGCCATGGGAATGATGAAGGAGATATCTAAGCTGGCCTGTGCATACAGTAAAACAAAAATTGGACTGGATCTATACTGTTGGAACTCAACCAAGAATTAGGAGAAGTGCAAATTGTAGCACTCCAAAATCTTACAACCACAGACTATTTATCGTTAAAAGAACATATGGGATATGAACAGTCCCCAGGAATGGGTTGTTCTAGTTTATCTGAATTCTCTCAGACTGTTTAAGTTCAGTCGGACAATATCCACCATATCATAGATAAGTTTTCACAAATGCCTAAGGTGCCTAACTGGTTTTCTTGGTTTCACTGGAGATGGCTGGTAATTACAGGTATGCTTTGGTTAGGTAACTATATTCCTATTATGTTAATGTGTGTGCACAATTTAATTAGTAGTTTAAAACCTATCCATGCTGAAGTTACTCTACAAGAAGATATGTCAAAGAAATAATCAATCTTCCCAGGTTTTCTTCTGCCTGCTACTTCTATAGCTTTTCTTCTTCCTACCTAATCACAACCTTTAAATAGAACTCGTGCCGCATGTCGAATTTACCGAGTATCATAATTCTTCCAAGTGGTAAAGACACCTCAAGACAAATGCTGGGCATAGAAGCCACAGTGCATAAATATGCAAAGAAGTAAAAAGCTAACCTTTTCAAACAATAAGGCTTCTCTCTCACTTACCAACTTAACATTTCCCTGTATGGCCCTGGAAGATGACTGGTTAGCCAGAGACGGGTAAGATTCCTCAAGGGAGGAACAACCTAAGACAGGCACAGTCGCAGGGGGCCATCTGGTGAGAAAATGGGGAGCAGCAGAGGTGAGGCTTAGAACCTCCCCCCTCATATTCTGAGAGAAATCTTCTGCATACATGGATGTTTATTGCCCTCGTCTAGCTCGGATTAACACATAGTCTACAGGCACACACCTGATCATCTACATTTGCTCTCTTACAACACTAAACTCTGTTTTCTACCTTTATCTCATATCTACCTACCACTTTAGCATTTTATTAAAAATAATAATAATAGAGAAATGTGGTATCCACATATAAATCAAGTTTAAAAATCAAATGAATATTCATATTTGAACTGACTGTGTATAGTTCATAATGCATGAACAAAACCAAAAGCTTCTGTGATGACTCCCCTTGCACTGTTCACCATGTAACTTATTCACTATGTAAGAATTTGTTCTCCATGTAAGAACTTGTTTGTTATGCCTCAGAAGATTGGAGACTGACGAAAATTAGGCTTGGGGTGGATTAATGATTGTGCATTGAGTATTGACCCCCCTATACAGAAATTTATTGTGGTTAACAACTATTTGATCAATAAATATGAGAGATGCCCTCACAAAATATATATATATATGTATATACATATACATATATATATATATATTTAAACACACTTCCAATTGTAAAATAAATAAGTAACCGGGATGTAATGTATAGCATAAGGAATATAGTCAAAATATTGTAACAACTTGGTATGGTGATACCTGGTACCTAGAATTATCATGTATATAAATGTTGAATCACTGTGTTGTACACCTGAAACTAATGTAATGCAATACTGTTGTCAACTACCCTTCAATAAAAAAAAAATTAAAAAAAAAAAAAAAACCCAAATACCAAAATGATTTTTTTTTTCCTAATCAGTTATCAAATAGTTTTTAGAGGTTGCCTACTAGGAAAATCTTGAACCTTGATACTTCCATTCTTTATGTTATTCATTGCTCCATGGTAGAGGTGTCATGAACAGGGACAGAAGGGACATATGCCCAAAGCATCAATTTGTAGGATTAGAACAAAGAGGCCGGACTTTGCCATGTGGGTTGCAGCAGAGGGGAAAGAAGGGACAAAGTTTTCACATGTGCATCTCCTTTTCCTTCATCCCCCAACCCTGTACCAATAACCCACGTTCTTGTTCAGCCTCTTCTCCGTGAATCCAGTATTGATATTGAAAAGAAAGTATCAACCTGGCCTTTTTCTCAGAAAGGTCTGCTGTAGGATTTCTGATTGTACAGTTTTTATGTCTGACCAAGCTTTGCAATCTCACATTGTTGACTGTTCAGCTGGTGGCCAATAATGATACATCTGAACTAAAGCTGTGTTCTCTTTGGATTGTAATGTAAATTGGATCCCTTGGCATTCCTAATCCTGTTAGATTACTTTAGATAGATGAAATGTTTTGCTGGCTTTGTTGACTATTTTGTTTTCTTTTTAAGTAGCTTTGTTGAGATGCAATTCATATAACATATTTTACCCACCTAAAATGTATACTTTATTGTTCTTAATATATTCACGGAGTTGTGTAACTATCATCACAATCTATTTTGGATGTTTTCATTCCCCCTAACACACACACACACACACACACACACACACACACACACACACACACACCACACACATACACACACTGTACCCACTTCCCATTCTGCTCCTTAATGCCCCTGGGAACCATTAATCTCTGCCTCTTTGAATTGTCCATTCTGGACATTTCATATAAATAGAATCAAATGATATGTGGTCTCTTGTGACTGGCTTCTTTCATTTATCAGAATGTTTTCAAGGTTTGCTGACTTATTCCTTGCATGGGATTTTCATCATATTCACACAAACTGTTTTCCACATATTAAAAGTATATTTTGGATATTCATGAATGTATATCAAATGGTTTTCCAAATTTACCACTCTTCCCAGTTTCATGATATCAGAAGCTTAGATAGGTTCTTGAAAATAAAAATCAAAGTCCTCAGATTCTGCAAATTTACAATGCCCATCCTATAGGATATGAAAACTAAGCTTTTTCATCTTAATATACTTATATCTGACAAAACCCACATTATTTTACCTATACATGCATCCTCCCCCAAATGTTCACTCTTTAAAGAATCAAAGCAAACATCTCTTATAATAAGAAATTAAAAAAGAACTGATACAAAGTGAGGAATGCACTGAACAGACATTTCATCCAAGAAGATACATGAATGGCAAGTAAGCACATGGAAACATGCTCAACGTCATCAGCCTTCAGGGAAATGCAAATCGCAACTACAATGCTATTTGCTATTAGGATGGCTATAACCAAAAATATCCATGTGTTGGAAAGGATTTAAAGAAATTGGAATGTATGTATACGCTGGTAGAACATAAAATTGTATGATCACTTTCTAAAACAGTTCGGTAGTTTTTAAAAAGTTCAGCATATGCTTAACCATAACACCCAGAATTCCTAGGTATATACCCAATAGAAATGAAAACATTTCCACCTAAAGAAACAAATGTCCATAGCATTTACACAAATGTCCATATCTTTACTCCTACTATCCCCAAACTGAGAACAATACTAATGCCCATTAATGCCCATTACCATGTGAACAAACAAATGAATGTGGTAGGTCCATATAATAACAATAAAAAGAAAAAATCTACAGATACATGCACAAGGGGGAACCTAAAAAAATTATGCTAAATAAAGAAACCATATACAAAAGATGACATACTGTGTAATACCATCTAAAATTTCTAGAAAAGGCTAAACTATAGAGACAGAAAGCAGATCCAAGGTTTCCTGGGACTGGTGGGAGCCAGAGTTAACTGTAAATGGGAGGAGGGAACTTTTGAGAGTAATGTAATAGGATTGTTTAAAAACTAGATTGTGGTAAGGTTACACAATTGTGTACATTTATACTAAATCTCATTGAACTGCATATTCAAAATGGATAAATTATGCAGTATATAAATTATGCCTCAATAAAGGTTTTAAAACAAAAAAAAAGAACAGAGAAATATTCATACCTCAAAAAATACCTCAATGGCTCCATAGATATCATACAAACTATGAATGAACAGGTAATCTTGACATGAGAATTTTGTCATTCATTCTTGCATCAGCAAGTTCTCAAATTATTTGGTTTGAGGACTCTTTACTCTCTTAAAAAATAATTGAGGATCTCAAAGAACTTTTTTTTATATGGATACTATCTGTCAATAGTTACCATATTAGAATTAAATAGGAGAATTTTTAAAAATCTTTATTCAGTCTCAAAGAATGATAATAAATCCATATTTTAACAAAAAGAACATATGTTTAATGAAAAGTGTAGTTATTTTCCAAAACAAAACAAAAAATAGTGAGAAAAGTGGGATTTTAAAAAATAATTTTGCTAATCTTTTTAGTATCTGGCTTAATAAAAGACAGTCAGATTTCCATATCTGCTCCTGCATTCAGTCCGCTGAAATATTACACATCATGGAGTCTCTGGAAAATTTCACTGTACACTCATGAGAGAATGAGAGCTTAAAAGGGCAAATAACATTTTCATATTATTAGGGAAGTGGTTTCGCTCTCACGAATCCCCATCAAGGATACTGGGAACGCCCAGTGATCCTGGGCCCATCCTCTGAGAACTGTTGGCCTAGATTCTGCTCTAAAACCAAATGAAATTCACTTTAATGAGATTGCTTAACCTTTAATGTCATTAATAAAGATACTTCAGGATCAAGTTTTTTTTGGGAAAATAGGAGCAGATAACTTTCTGAATATTTTTTCGAAATGTTTTCAAAACATTTTGATTTCTACATTGTATAGGCCGGGTCTCAACTTAAAGAAAGCAATCAAAATAACACACATCATGCCACATAAATACTTGTATAATCTCAAACATCTAGATTTATCAGCAAGTAGAATAAATAATATATTACTACACACTGTTAAAACACCTGATTGTTACAATGTTATTTTCTACAGCTACTCTTTTTGTCACTGATTCAAAAACTTCTGTTTCACATCCTTTCCCATTTTCCACCTCTGAGTATGAAAGCTCACTATTAGTTTCTTTATTTTCTCCCAAAACAATAAGGCATTCCTGCATTTTTCTAAAATGAACCTTAACATCATACTCTAAAACAATTGGGCTAGTTTTAATATTTGAAAAATAATTATTTTATGGTCATGTTAGAAAATGTGAATAATTTTAGTTGAATTAATATTTATTTCTCTTATTTCCTCACAGTTAAGGGATAATAATGTGATTAAAAATGTATGTGTGCCTTATGTCATGAAATAGTTGATGATCACTAAGATACACCCATTAATTTGGCATGTTTTCAAGGTTTTGGTCCTCTTTGAATTGAGATGTACTTCACAAGTAATGCGACTTAAAACTAAACAAGAATCCAGATGTTTTTAACCTGAACTCAGAAACAACAGTGTAAGTACTTACTTTACAATATCTCCTTCAAGAGCAATCACTCTCTTAATGATCTTCTGTTCTGGGTTTTTAGGGGACCTGGAATAAGATAAGGTTATATAATCAGTTAAGTCTTTATTGTTTTAAGAAAACTGAAAAGAAAATCTACAATGAAATAGGCTATATTAAAGTCATTACAGAATCATTTTCACTCATGGCATGACATCAGTCCTACATAGGTCCCAAGTGATATGAAGCTACTACTAAACCAATCCTCATTAAAAACCTTTGGGGAGAAGCTGTGCTGAAATTTTACAAAAATAAAAAAAGAGAGGGATAAAGCATTTCACTATTAAAGCTAAGTACCTATAGGACAGGATTCATACATAAGAAAATAATTAGACATTTCTTTAAAGTGTTAACATACTTAAGATTATTTATTTCATTTAAGATAAACAGAGGAGTTTGATTTAAATCTTCAATAAAATACTGAAGATGAGACTTTTTTTTTTAATAAGGAGTCAGATTAGCCAAAGCAATCTTGAAAAAGAAAAAGCTAGAGGTATCACACACCCTGATTTCAAACTGTACTACAAAGCTATAGCAATCAAAATAGTATGCTATTGGCATAAAAACAGACACATAGTTCCATGAGACAGAATAGAGAGCCCACGAATAAACCCATGCATATCTGGTCAGTTCATGACAAAGGAGGCAAGAACATACAATGAGGAAAGGGCAGTCTCTTCAACAAATGGTGTTGGGAAAACTGAACAGCTACATGCAAAAGAATGAAAATGGACCACTACCTTCTACCATATACAAAAATTAACTCAAAGTGGATTAAAGACTTGAATATTAAGACCTGAAACCATAAAACTCCTAGAAGGAAATACAGGCAGTAAGCTCCTCAACATTGGACTTAATGATGTTTTTTGGATCTGACTTCCAAAGGCAAGGGACAAAAAAGCAAAGAAAAACAAATGAAGTTAAATCAGAAAAAGCTTCTACATGGAGAAGGAAACCATCAACAAAACGAAAAGGTAACCTACTAAATGGGAGAAGATATTTGCAAATGAAATTATCAATAAAGAGTTAATATTTAAAAATATGTAAGAACTCACAGAACTTAACTACAAAAACACAAACAAGCTGATTAAAAAATGGACAGAGGATCTGAATAGATTTTTTGAAAGCAAAGACAAAGACAGTCAACAATACATGAAAAGATTCTCATCATCACTAATCACCAGGGAAATGCAAATCAAAAACACAATGAGATATTACCTTACACCTGTCAGAATGGCTATTATCTAAAACACAAGAAATAACAAGTGTTGGGGAGGATGTGGAGAAAAGGGAACCCTGGTTCACTGTTGGTGAGGGTGCAAATTGGTGCAGCCAATATGGAAAAGAGTATGAAAGTTTCTCAAAATATTAAAAATAGAACCACTGCATGATCTAACAATTCAATTTCTGGGTATTTATCTGAATAATATGAAAACACTAATTTAAAAAGATATATGCACTCCTATGTTCATTGCAGCATTATTTACAATAGCCAAGATATGGGATTTGCTCCTTGATAGATGAACAACTAAAACGGAATGAAATTTTGCCATTTGCAACAACATGGGTATCTTAAGGTTATTATGCAAAGTGAAATGTCAGAGAAAGACAAATACTGCATGGTTTTACTTGTAAGCAGAATCTAAACAAAAAAAAACAAAACACACAGAACAAAACAAAATCGAGGATTATAGATACAGATAGCAGGGTGGTAGTTGCCTGAAGGGAAGGATTATGAGATACAAATTTACAGTTGTAAAATAAATAAGTGGTGGAGATGTATTATACAGCATAGTCAGTAATAGTATCAGCTGTGTATGGTGACAGATGGTAACTAGACTTGTGGCGATCAGTTTGCAGTGTATACAAATGTTGCATCACTATGTTGTTCACATGAAGCATAGAATATTGTATGTCAATTACACTTCAATTAAAAAATTTAAATAAGGCATCAGAAAATTCTTTTGAACTATATTTATATTTAGCCATTTGAAGATTATGTAATTCAGATTGCTAAAATAAAGATTACTGACATCCCACACTGTGTCTAAGATCTCTCAGGAGGAAGCCATGCCTGTCCTGAGCAGCCCGACTGAGAGACTCATTTAGTGAGGAAGTAAGATTGGCCAGCAGCCATGTGAGTAAGCTTAGCAGGAGAGCAGTCAGCCTTAGTCAAGTCTTCAGGAAATGAAGCTCGGGAGCAGCTTCACTGTGGTCTCCTCAGAGACTGAGCCAGACCACTCTCCTAAGCTGCTTCTGGATTCCTGATCATCAGAAAATGTGTGAGATCATGTTTGTTGCTTTAAGCTGCTAGATATTGGGGAAATGTGTTGTACAACAATGGAAAACTGAGTCTTAATATAGCCAATATCCTGCCAATAATATTTAGTCTCTTAGAAGTTCCATTTCAAGAAACATCTCGTATATCACAAAAAAAGATCACTTAATATGTATTTGAAAATCAGGGACAGATTAAAATATTTTCAATTCTAGTCACATTTTGAATTGAATTATGTTTAAACAGCAAAGTAAATGCACAATAACCGAAAAGATTAAATATATCAAATAGTAATACTTCATCAAAGGAAATATCCAGTTTCAGTAAGACAGATATCACATTATACTTTGCAGAGAAAATGAAGTCATCAAAACAATTTGCATCTACTTGTGACAATTAATCTCACAGTTTTTTCACTAAACTATTAATATTCTTTTATTTTAAAATGAAATTTGATCAAGGGGCTTTGACTGAATTGACTAACATTGTATTTCTATAATTTTATATTATATAAATCTATAATTTTAATGCCATTTATGTACAGCTAGAGTGAGGATCTGGGTACATTCAAGTTGATAGAATTGTGCAGGGCTAGTTTACAGACCTTTAGAAAATTCTCCTCCCATGTCTGTCTGTTTAAATAAACATAAATGTACAAAATAATATTCAACCTCAGTGATCACCAAAGAATTTCATATTAAAACTATGGAATGCCATTTTCTTATTATATTAACAAAGAGTAATATAGTTTGTTGTTGAGGGTTTAGGGACATGGGTGCTCTGTATATAGCGTGTGGTCATTTAACATGCCATTCTGTAAAACAGTGGCAAAATTTTATATTCTCTTCAACATAACAATTACACTTTGTTGATGAAATGATTATGCAGGTATACAAAATTTTAACTACATGGATGTAATCTATTTCATAGAAGAGAACAAATTCAAAAAGAATAGACTGGTTAAATAAATTATTGTCTGTTCATACAATACAATATTTTCCAGACATTAAAAATGATGTAATAAAAGAATTTCTAATGATGTGGTAATATCAACAGAATGTGTAGATTAAAATGCAAATTAGAAAATATGTGTACTATGACCTGTATAATTGCATCTGTAATTATAGAGAGAAAATGTGCACGCAATTGTATAGGGAAAAATCAGGAAGGATATAAACCAAGTGAGGGAGGGTTCTGTGTGTGATAAAACCCGTGTTGGAGTTTTGGTTCAGATTCCTGGGAAATCTTAGCAGATGGCAACTGTTTGTGTCATATGACATTACCTGAGAAGAAATGTTCCAAAATAGGTATACGACTTAAGCTAATTACCAAGTTCCCCTACCTAACATTGATTATTAATGTTAATGAAATAATAGGAAAAGCTACCCTTATCAATGTAAAATAATATTTTATGCCAACAACCTTTAAGTTTTTGAGATGCTTGAAAAACATTTTACATTTCTAAATGACCTATATCTTAAGATCATGAGGCAAAAGAGAATATTTAATATGACCTATCTATACAATCTGAAGAATTACTTCAAATATAGCTATAAATTTTAATGTAATATTAAACTTCTGAATCTAATCAAATGATTCAAAATAAAAAAAAAGCTATTACTAACATCAATCCCATTATCGCTCAAAATCTATATCTCTATTTTATTCATGAGGCTGATGAATGCATTACTTTGATGTAAGTAGAAATGGTACAAGAATTATTATAGATTTATTTACATTGTGAAAATCACTGAACTTGCCTTTGTCAAAATTTTCTTGGCCATTTGCCTATCTACTAAGAAGTGTGAAAAATAACATGTGAAGGATTATGCCTCACTTAAGGGATACAATGTATGCTGTCCAATAAATACTAAAATTTGCATTTAAATTTGTAATTTTTGTGTTTCATGATAAATACTGTTTATAATATTTATTTCCAGACCCTAGATTTTCAGGATTCTTTTTTATGCCAATGATTTAATTAGGCAAGATTTCTCCAGAGACTTGGACAAGATGCCTAGAATTGTCTCCACACTGCTTAGGTCTTAGCAGATCTGTTTGGAGCGGCAGAATTTGTCTCTGACCAGAATGGTGGTAGGGAGGGGAGCAGGGTCTAGCATAGTCATAAAAAGATTTCTATGACAATCTTCTTCTTGAATTTCACCTCCTATCTTGATAGAGATGTTGCTGTTTTTGCCCTATGACATGTCAAAAACAGCTATGTCTTAGGTCTCATAATTTTTAACACTGATTTCATGTTCTCATATATTTCCAGAAGGTCATAATTTTGATCTTGCCTGCAGCACTAGGAAGGTCCTTTGGAATACTCAGGTGATGCCCTCTTGTGTGTTACAGGGATGGGAACATTAGCAAGTGTGCCACACTCTCTGTTCCTGACCCCCACACCCATTTTGATGTCACACATCTACCTTAGCTCTCTGTCTAGGCACTCTGACTCTCCTCCCATTTATAGTAAAATTCCAAAGCTTCCCTTCATGGTTGTATAGATTTTTATATTTCCATTGCTCCAGACTGGCCCAGAATATCACAGAATCAACCTCATTATTAGAAATCACTTTAGCCACCATCTCAAAAATACCACAGTATATTGGATATTAATCACATTACATATATTATAGTGAAGTCCAATTTTTTCTTGGTGGGGGGGCATTTTATTGCATTTATTTTTTTTTCAAGGTCCAAACTTTTTTAAAATATTGAAGTATAGTTAATATACAGTATTATATGGTTTCAGGTGTACAACAGTGATTAAGCAGTTACACACATTATTAAATGATCACCATGATAAGTGTGGTTGATGTTTCTCAACATACAAAGATATTACAATATTATTGATTGTATTTCCTATGCTGTACTTTCATCCCCATGACTAATTTATTTTATAATTGGCTGTTTGTGCCTCTTTATTCTAGTGGAATCTAAATTTTAACTCTTCATTAATGAAGTAAAAGTAAGAAGTATTATTCTGGTGATGTCTCACATTAGATAGGCTAGTTTTTACTGTTCTAAAATATGGTCATCCATTAAAACATACAACTTTATATCATCATAATAAGATGTATAATGAAAAGTCAAGTCAACAGTTATAAAAAGCTATATCAAAACAAGTCATATCAAGCCCTTCCACCATGTGAGGACAAAATGAGATGGCCCTAGCTATGAACTAGGAAGAGAGTCTAAACCCAACCATGCTGGTGCCTTGACCTCAGACAGCCAGCCTCAGGAACTGATTGTATATATAAGATGAGAGAGAGAGACTGGGTCGAGCTTTCTGAGTTACACCACCAGATGAATGATTTGCACACTTGAGTCATATGATCAGCCCTTTGTGGATACCTGATACTGCCAGGTTGATGTATGGAGATAGAAAAACAGGAGACAATTAAAGACAGCAGCATGAGAGGTGAGACAGAGGCTTCCTCCTAAAACCGCATATAATATGAAAATATAATTAATATGACTAATCCTGAAAGAGCAACAGGAAAGAGGGCTGCGCCAAACTGCATACACCTGGAGAAAAGAATAAACCTCATGGAACAGGGTAACATCCCAAAGCTGTGGCATGGCTGGACCCAAGCACTTTCTCCATCCCAGCTCACCAGTGGGAGGAAGAGAAATGGAGCAGGGAGGGAGTGGAGAACTTGGACTGCTGAATACTTAACTCCGGAGACATGCTCTGGGAGCACAAACCTACATTTCATGGTGCTTTCATGGTACTCTCGTAATTAGAGGGTCAGAAAGCTAAGACAGGAAGAATATCTGGAGAGACTGAGATTACAGCCACCTGTGGAAAGCAGGGATCCATATCCAGCTGCACTGGGACAAAAGAAAGGCAGGGAGTCTGAGAGACTTCCTAACAGCAAGAGGGCTGCTAAAGGAGCAGGGATTGCAGAGTTTACTGCTCAGGAGACAGGATAGGTACACAAAATTGTCTGGATGCACTCTGCCCAGCAGGTTGGGAGCTTTCACGATTTCCAGGTGCTCCAGCTCCCTGGCTGGCTACACAGCTTGAAGGAACACCTCTGAGATACACAGCCTACTTCACCTTTCTCTGGGACAGCACCACGTGGCTCGCAAACCAGCAAACCCTATTCTGGCATTAGGTCAGCCAAAGGGAAGCCCTGTCTACAGCAACTACAGACGCAAAGCATAGAGGCTATACCTGTGTGCTCGGCCCACTAGTCCTGGAAGTTGAGGCAGGTATAGCAGCTGGGAAGCAGGAAACAGCTCTTTCCTCCCCCAGGCACCAATACTGCTCCCCTGTGACCACTGATATTGCTTCAGGGCCTGAGCAGCTCTGGGAACTAGAGGACACCATATACAAATATGGAACACCAAAGAAACCTGGATCAAACTATAATTTGAATACAACACCTGAGAAAGATTCAAATGAAATCAACGTCATGAATCTTCTTGAAAGGGATTTCAAAATGAAAATCATTAACATGCTCATGGAGGTACAGAAAAATATTCAAGAAGTCAGGAATGAAATCTACTTGGAGATCCAATTGTTGAAGAACATAATGGAGGGTATTAAAAGCAGACTGGATATGGTGGAGGAGATGATAAATGAAACAGAAATTAGAGAAGAGCAATACAAAGAAGCTGACGCACAGAGAAAAAAAAGGATCTCTAAGAATGAAAGAATATTGAGAGAACTGTGTGACCAGTCCAAATGGAACAATATTAGGGGTACCAGAAGAAGGAGAGTAAAAGGAATAGAAAGTGTCTTTGAGGAGGGATTTGCTCAAAACTTCCCTAATATGGGAAGGAGATAGTCTCTTAGGCCATGGAGGTTCACAGATCTCCAAACACAAGGGACCCAAGGAAGACAATACCAAGACATATAATAATTAAATGGCAAAGATCAAGGATAAGGACAGACTATTAAAAGCAGCGAGAGACAGACATAAGATCACATACAAAGGGAAAGCCCATCAGGCCTTCATCAGACTTCTCAGCAGAAACCTTACAGGTCAGAAGGGAGTGGCATGATGTATTTAATGCAATGAAGCAGAAGGGCCTTGAACCAAGATTACTTTATCCACAAAGATTATCATTTAAATTTGAAGGAGGGATTAAACAATTTCCAGATAAGCAAAAGCTGAGAGAATTTACCTCCCACAAACCATCTCTACAGTGTATTTTGGAGGAACTGCTATAGATGGAAGTGTTCCTAGGGTTGAATAGCTGTCACCAGAGGTAATAAAACCACAGTAAAGAAAACAGAATAGTTAATTACTAAGCAAATGTAAAATTAAATCAACTATCCCCAAAGTCAATCAAGGGATAGACAAAGAGTACAGAATATGATACATAATACATAAAGAATGGAGGAGGAAGAAAAAGGAGGAGAAAAATGAACCTTTAGATTGTGTTTGCAATAGCATACTAAGTGAGTTAAGTTAGACTCTTAGACAGTATGGAAGTTAACCTTGAACCTTTGGTAACCATGAATCTAAAGCCTGCAATGGCAATAAGTACAAACCTATTGATAATCACCCTAAATGTAAATGGTCTGAATGCACCAATAAAAAAACATAGAGTCACTGAATGGATAAAAAAACAAGACCCATCTATATGCTGCCTACAAAAGACTCACTTTAGACCCAAAGATACACACAGACTAAAAGTGAAGGGATGGAAAAAGATATTTCATGCAACTAATAGGGAGAAAAAATCAGGAGTTGCAGTGCTTATACCACACAAAATTGACTTGAATACAAAGAAAGTAACAAGAGACAAAGAAGGATATTACATAATGATTAAGAAGGCAATCCAACAAGAAGATATAAGCATTATAAATATATATGCACCCAACACAGGTGCACCTACATATGTGAAACAAATACTAACAGAATTAAAAGGGGAAATAGAATGCAATGCATTCATTCTATGAGACTTCAACACTCCACTCACTCTGAAGAACAGAGCAACCAGACAGAAAATGAGTAAGGACACAGAGGCACTGAACACCTTAGAACAGATGGACCTAACAGACATCTACAGAACTCTACACCCCAAAGCAGCAGAATACACATTCTTCTCAAGTTCACATGGAACATTTTCAAGAATAGATCAGATACCAGGCCACAAAAATAGCCTAGGTAAATTAAAAAAGATTGATATAGTACCAAACAGTTTCTCAGACCACAAAGGTATGAAACTAGAAATAAATTATGCAAAGAAAATAAAAAATCCCACAAACACATGGAGGCTTCACAACATGCTCCTAAATAACCAATGGATCAATGACCAAATAAAAACAGGGATCAAGCAATATATGGAGACAAATGGCCACAATAATTTAACACCACAAAATCTGTGGGATGCAGCAAAGTCTGTGCTAAGAGGAAGGTTTATTCCAATAGAGACCTACCTCAGAAAAGAAGAACAATGCCATACAAACAGTCTAAACTCACAATTAATGAAACTAGAAAAAGAAGAACAAATGAGGCCCAAAGTCACTAGAAGGAGGGACATAATGAAGACTAGAGCAGAAATAAATAAAATTGAGAAGAATAAAACAGTAGAAAAAAGTCAATGAAAGCAAGAGCTGCTTCTTCGAAAAAATAAACAAAATAGATAAACCCCTAGCCAGACTTATCAAGAAAAAAAGAGAGTCTACACACATAAACAGAATAAAAAATGAGAAAGGAAAAATCATGACGGACACCCCAGAAATACAAAGAATTATTACAAAATACCATGAAAAATTATATGCCAGCAAACTGGATAACCTAGAAGAAATGGACAACTTTCTAGGAAAATACAACCTTCCAAGGATGACCCAGAAAGAAACAGAAAATCTGAACAAACAAATTACCAGCAAGAAATTGAATTGGTAATCAAAAAACTACCTAAGAACAAAATCCCAGGACCAGATGGCTTCACCACTGAATTTTATCAAACATTTAGTGAAGACCTAACTCCCATCCTCCATAAAGTTTTCCAAAGAGTAGAAAAAGGAATACTTCCAAACTCATTCTATGAGGCCAGCATCACTCTAATACCAAAACCAGGCAAAGACACCACAAAGAAAAGAAAATCAGAGACCAAAATCACTGATGAACATAGATGCAAAAACATACAACAAAATATTAGTAAACTGAATTCAAAAATACATCAAAAGATCATCCATCATGATCAAGTAGGATTTATCCCAGGGATGCAAGGATGGTACAACATTCGAAAATCCATCAGCATTATCCACCACATCAGCAAGAAGGACAAAAACTATATGATCATCTCCATAGATGCTGAAAAAGCATTTAACAAAATTCAACATCCATTCATGCTAAAAACTCTCAACAAAATGGGTATTGAGGGCATGTACCTCAACATAATAAAGGCCATAAATGACAAACCCACAGCCAACATTATACTTAACAGCAAGAAGCTGAAAGCTTTTCCTTTAAGATCTGAAACAAGACAAGGATGCCCACTCTCCCTACTTATATTCAAGATAGTACTGGAGGTCTTAGCTACGGCATTCAGACAACACAAAGAAATAAAAGGCATCCAGATTGGCAAGGAAGAAGTTAAACTGTCCCTGTTTGCAGATGACATGATATTGTCTATTAAAAAAACCCTAAAGAATCCACTCCAAAACTACTAGATCTAATATCTGAATTCAGCAAAGTTGCAGGGTACAAAATTAATACACAGAAATCGGTTGCATTCTGATACACTAATGATGAACTCACAGAAAGAGAAATCAGGAAAAGAATTCCATTCACAATTGCATCAAAAAGAATAAAATACCTAGGAATAAACCTAACCAAGGAAGTGAAAGACCTATACTCTGAAAACTACAAAACACTCAAGAGAGAAATTAAAGATACCAATAAATGGAAACACACCCCGTGCTCATGGAGAGGAAGAATTAATATTGTCAAAATGCCCATCCTGCCTAAAGCAATCTACAGATTCAATGCAATTCCTATCAAAATGCCAACAGCATTCTTCAATGAACTAGAGCAAATCATTCTAAAATTCATATGGAACCACAAAGACCCCAAATAGCCAAAGCAATCCTGAGAAGGAAGAATAAAGCTGGGGGGATTATGCTTCCCAACTTCAAGCTCTACTACAAAGCCACAGTAATCAAGACAATTAGGGATTGGCACAAGAAAAGACCCATAGACCAATGAAACAGACTAGAGAGCCCAGATATAAACCCAACCATATATGGTCAATTAATATATGATAAAGGAGCCATGGATATACAATGGGTAAATGACAGCCTCTTCAACAACTGGTGTTGGCAAAACTGGACAGCAACATGCAAGAGAATGAAACTGGATTATTGTTTAACCCCATACACAAAAGTAAACTCAAAATGGATCAGACCTGAATGTAAGTCATGAGAACATAAAACTGTTAGAAGACAACATAGGCAAAAATCTCCTGAATATAAGCATGAGGAACTTCTTTCTGAATGCATCTCCTTGAGCAAGGGAAACAAAAGCAAAAATGAACACATGGGATTACATCAAACTAAAAAGTTTCTGTATGGCAAAGGACATCATCACCAGAATAAAAAGGCATCCTACAGTATGGGAGAATATATTTGTAAATGAGATATCATACAAGGGTTTAACATACAAAATATATAAAGAACTCACATGCCTCAACACCCAATAAGCAAATAACGCAATTAACAAATGGGCAGATGATATGAATAGACAATTCTCCAAAGAAGAAATTCAGATGGCCAGTGACATATGAAAAGATGCACCACATCACTAATTATGAGGGAAATGCAAATTAAAACCACAATGAGATATCACCTCACACCAGTAAGAATGGCCAGCAGCGAAAAGACTAAGAACAACAAATGCTGGTGAGGATGTGGAGAAAGGGGAACCCTCCTACACTGCTGGTGGAAATGTAAGCTAGTTCAACCATTATGGAAAGCAATATGGAGGTTCCTCAAAGAACTAAAAATAGAAATACCATTTGACCCGGGAATCCCACTCCTTGGAATTTACCCAAAGAATACAACTTCTCAGATTCAAAAAGACATATGCACCCCTATGTTTATTGCACAGCACTATTTACAATAGCCAATATATGGAAGCAACCTACATGTCCATCAGTAGATGAAAGAATAAAGAAGTTTTGGTACATATACACAATGGAATAGTATTCAGACTTAAGAAAGAAACAAAGCCTACCATTTGCAGCAGCATGGATGGAGCTTGAGGATATTATGCTCAGTGATATAAGCCAGGCAGATAAAGACAAATTCCAAATGATTTCCCTGATTTTTGGAATATAACAATGAAGCAAAACTGAAGGAATAAAATAGCAGCAGACTCACAGACTCCAAGAAGGGACTAGTGGTTACCAAAGCAGAGTGGTGTGGGAGGACAGGTGGGGAGGGAGGGCAAAGGGGACTGAGGGGTATTATGTTTAGTAAACATGCTGTGGGGGATCACAGGGAAAACAGTGTAGTGCAGAGAATGCAATAGTGAATCTGTTGCATCTTACTACACTGATGGACAGTGACTGCAGTGAGACATGGGTGGGGACTTGATACTATGGATAAATGTAGTAACCACATTGTTTTTCATGTGAAATCTTCATAAGAGTGTGTATCAATAATATCTTCATAAAAAATAGAAAAAAAGTCATATCAAATGATAGCATCCTTTTTTTTTCTTTAGGTATAATTAACATGTAACATTTTATTAGTTTCAGGTATATAAAATACAATTTGTTATTTGTTTATATTGTGAAGTGACAGCGTGATAAGCGCAGTTAATATCCATCACCACACATAGTTATAATTTTTTTTTAACTTTGGAAAATGTTGCCTATGTTTGACATGATTTTCATAGAAGGTTAGGGCTAGAAAGGGCCTATGAGTGTATCTAGCCCTTTCCCTGATACTTTTAATCTTCCCCATTCTTTATGGCCTCAGTGGTAATACTTGGTCACCTTGTGACCTGCAAATGCAAGGCCTAGTATACGATGGAAATGGAATTGGCCGTCCATATTCTATGGCTGCTACAAGAGAGCTGCTGACTGCAGGTATGCTACATAACAAATCTCTGGGGCCTCATTTTCAGGGAGATAAAGCTAAATTGGAGGTCCTAAGCCAAAGCCAGACAATCAAATCTAGCTAGTAGAAATGTTTTATTTGGTCTCTGCATAATTAAGAAAAAAAAATCTTGAGCTGGCTAAGCAAATAGGAGACTTCACATAAAAATTCTAACTTCTTGTTCCTCTTGAAAAAAATAGGAGGATCTGGCCACCTAGGTCCACATTCTTGCATGAAAGGAGTCCACTAGAGCTGAGAAGCAGATACTAAGGATGTATCCAAGTAGATACACAACCTCAACAGGTTTATCCAATCTCTAATGGCTGAGGACATGTGAGTTGGGGAAAAATCTTGAGAACTTCTTCCACTTCTATCATCATGTAACTACTGAGAGAACATGTATAAAAGCTCCAGCACAAGTAGGTACTCAGTGTATTATAGAGCCATCCTTTCCTAAAAAAAACTTACGAAAGAATCATTTAACTGGGCCCAGTTTTTACAATCTCTTCTTAGATTTATAGATATAATATTTATTTTAAAACCCTCTAATAAAAGGATTTCAGAGTCTTTTGTGTTAGAGGAAAAGAAGGACATTTTGAAGGTTTGGTCTGGTTTTATTACACAATTAGCTAAAGAAACATTAAAACTAAATATAAAAGCGTTCATATCGGAAAGTCACAGATTAGTTTTAAATGGGCATTAACTGTAAAATCAAGATAAAAATGAGTAATTTTCAGATTTGGATTCTGTACCCTTGCTTCACTATCAGTGGTGTGATCTTTGTGCATACAGCCCCATTTTTAAAAATTTGATGCAGTTTTATTAATTAATACTCTCAAAACTTTGTACCTAGATCAGTATTCCAGCTAGATTTTTGCCCCTTGCAGACTTCTTTATATTGTGTGAACCTCTTAAACTTAAACAAATGAAACTACATAGACTTTGTTGTTTTTTATATTCATTCTTCAAATGAACTCGTGTAGTTTATAACTTTAGAAATACTTTCAGAATTGTATTTGTTTCTGCATATGTGTGTGTATGTGTGTGTGTGTGTGTGTGTGTGTGTGTGTATCTCCATTTCCCAAACAGCCATGAACATCACTTTTGCCCGGATATGTCAGAAAATGCTCGTCCAACAGCCTTATTATTAGGGAAGTGAATTACAGATAAAGGGGCAAGGACCCAGGTTCATGCTTTCAATTTGTCTTCTATAATACCTTATTTTCTTATATCGGGAACAGGTCTGGGGGAAGGGAAGGGAGATCCTGGAAAAGGCACCCTCAGGGAGGGACAGAAGGTGGTTATGGGTAGAGAAAAGTTTGATGGGAAGTGAGTAGAGTTCAGAGCCCTGGGGCAGAGGCCTTTCCACAAGATCTTTTTGCCAGGTGGGGATGGGGTAAGGAAGGAAGGAACGGTTTATCTACTTTGGCCATTCCCTCAAAGCATACCCTGCCTGAATCAGGCTACAGAGCAGTGGCAAGAGAATCTTTCAGAGAACCCAAGAGATTCCAGTCCAGGCAGGGTTCTAAGTGATCTAAGAATGTGGGAGCAGGAAGCTTATGTTTCAGCTTAATCTTCTATAATTCCTTGAAAGAGTAAACAAATTTGAATAGTACCGATAAAACAACAAAAGCATGAATTTTAAAGGATTAAACTGTTGTCAAGTGATGAAAATTTTTCTTCGTTGAATTTAAGAGTTGTTTCATTGTCACTATGATTAGAAGAAATTTTAAACAGGCAAATAGTGAGGATTGGTCTTATTAGTAAATCAGCCTTGATTATGCAAAAACTATTAAATGTGTAGTATGACTGTAACTTCTGTAATTGAAAAGAGATGAAATACTTTTGTAATTGAATGTTTTAATTCTGAAAAATGTCTAAACTATGAAAAATCTAAGGAATTTAGTTTAATCATAACAAAGAGTTAATTTCTACCAATGTTTATTAATTCAAGCATCTCAAAACATAGAACACTGCAATCTTCAGGTATGGAATATTATTACAACTATACCTCATGGTCTAGAATAGGTGTGTGTATGTGAATATATTTATATAGTGCATATATATATATATATATATATATATATTTCACATATGTAATACCTATGTATTTATGTGTGTGTGTGTGTGTTATTCTACTATGCAATATGGAATCATGTTATACAAAAAAACCCCATTGATGTATAAAGAAATGTCTGGACTGAAAAAATGTATTTATGAATGTGCATAAAGTTGAATATATCTATGGAACTGGAGGAGGTGAATATTTAACAGAAATATAAATATTGACTAGTCTTTCCATACAGACTCTCAAAGGGCAGACCTTCACACAGAGATACTACTGGTTTTTTTTTCCCAATCAGAGTAGGACATACATTCTGGAGCATGGGAGTTGTTTTTACTGTATTCAAAACAGGTTTTGCCCCTCTATTCACACTATCTATTGAGTATGCCATTGCAATAGAGTACTATTTAAAGCCATGAAATGAAATAAAAATAACTGGATTTCAAAGGAATTAAAATCACCAATCTAGCCTCAGAACCCTAATATTGCAATTAAGCTAACCAGCTTCACTTTTAACTCCAGCAGGTTAGGAAATAGTGCCATGCATTTTTGCTAGATTTGAAGAATATACAACTACAAAACAGCCTGTATGTGCAAGCTATTGATATGTTATATGTAAAGCCATACCCATATCCATCAATATGATCCAGAAAAGGCAGGTCAACTAAAATGCAAAATGAATACTTGTATGCAAGAGCTGAAGCGAGGATATTTATGACAATGCCCATGCGAGATGTTAGTAGTATGCTGTTGAAGAACGGCGCAAGAACCAACCTGTCTGTAACACAACCCACTGCCTATTTTGCCACAATCTTAGTCATACTGTGGGGTGTAGGATGCCAGTCTTGGGGCGGAGGGTATTTTGGTAAAAGTGAGGATAGTGAGAACAAAGTCAGTCTTAACCATTTTAACTGGAGCCTAAAAAGCCCCACCTACTTTTTCAAGCATAAATTAATTTCTAACTAGGCAAATACATGAAAAAATGACACAGAATTATTACCCTTATAAATATAGAAATGAATGATTTATCTATGGTGAATTAAGTTTCTTAAGTCTGCCTAATTATGCCTAATGTTTATTTATGATGGACAGTAGCTGTTAAATTCACACATGCCCATCAGAAATCCAAATGTCATGGCCAGAGCATCTTCAATGTAGCTTCTGTGGTCAGATAAAAAGATGAGTTATAAATTGATGTGCCAATTCCCAGGACTTTTTGTCTCACAACTATGGTTTTCATATGACACTTTTCAGGGTCAGACAATAGATAATAAAGAGCTGGATGGGAATAGGGATAATCTCAGTGGTTATTAGCATGGGGTTAGGGGAACCATTACAACCAGACAAACCAAATAACAATAACTGGATACCAGTGTGGACAGATTATCAGCTGAGGTTCAGGTGTCCCTCCCCAATGCTATCACATTATAAACTCCCCAGAGCTTAGATGCTACTCTAATAAGTTGGTGAACCATAAACAAATTTAATTTGCCCTGAATTTCCTTAGAGTGCACTTAAGTTTACCCTGACTTGAAAAGAATAATGTTTGCTTGTAATAAGAAATGTAAACTCAATAAAAGCAAAACATATTTTTTGCATACCTGATTTTTATGGTCTGAGAATGTGTACGCATTCCATTATCTTTATTCCATCACATATATATGTAGGTTAATATGCTCCCTAGTGACTATAGTGACATGCATTATTAATGTTTCAACTGTGATGTTGTATTCAAAATTTCCTAGTAAAATCAAGTTAGGTGTATGTGTGGGGAAAGATGAGATTCCACATACTCATTGAAAATATCCCAGTTTCTGTACAATGCTCAATCTCCTGGAGAATGTTGACAGTGTGGAGGTTACAATATAAGTAGAATAGGAAGTATTCTGGCTAGATTCTATTCTAATACTGTTGAACTTTATTAATTTTTAAAATACAGTACTATTGTTCAAAAATCATTCAATATAATGCACTACATCAACAAAAACAAGGACAGAAATCACATGATCATTTCCATAGATGCTGAAAAAGCATTTGACAAAATTTAACATCCATTCATAATAAAAACTCTCAACAAAATGGGTATGGAGGGCAAGTACCTCAACATAATAAAGGCCATATATGACAAACTCAGCGCAGCATTACACTTAACAGTGAGAAGCTGAAAGCTTTTCACCTAAAATAAGGAAAAAGACAAGGATGCCCAATCTCCCCACTTACATTCAACATAGTTTCGGAGGTCCTAGCCATGGCAATCAGACAACACAAAGAAATAAAAGGCATCCAAATTAGTAAGGAAGAAGTTAAACTGTCACCGTTTGCAGATGCCATGAAATTATACATAGAAAACCCTCAAGACTCCTCCAAAAAACTATTACAACTAATGACTGAATTCAGCAAAGCTGCAGGATACACAATTAATACACAGAAATCTGTTGCATACTTATACAGTAACAACAGATTAGCAGAAAGAGAAATCAGGAAAACAACTCCATTTACAATTGCATCAAAAAGAATAAAATAGGGAGAGAGGGGCGGAAGATGGCAGCGTGAGTAGAGCAGCGGAAATCTCCTCACAAAACAACATATATCTATGAAAATATAACAAAGACAACCCTTCCTAGAATAAAGACCAGAGGAAACAGGACAATATCCAGACCACATCCGCACCTGAGAGAACCCAGCACCTCGCTAAGGGGGTAAGATACAAGCCCCAGCCCGGCGGGAACCGAGCGCCCCACTCCCCAGCTCCCGGTGGGAGAAGAATAGGCAGAGGGGGAGGGAGACGGAGCCCAGGGCTGCCGAACACCCAGCCCCAGCCATCCGGGCCAGAGTGCAGGGCCCTTGATACTAGGAAACCAGGGCAGCAAGAACAGTGAGCGGGCACTGGAGACCGGGTGTCGGAGGACATAAGAAAAGCATGCGACCATTTTTTTTTTTTTTTTTTTTTGCTTTTTTGCTGTTTTGTTTTGGTGAGTGCTTTTTGGAAGTTTTAAAGGGATAGGGACCCCAATATTAGGGAAACAGGGCAGCAAGACTGGTGAGCAGAGGCCTGAGGATGGCACCGGAGAATAAAGAAAAACCAGCGACCACCTTTTTTTTTTTAATTAAAAAAAAAATTTTTTTTTTTTTTAAATTTAAAAATTTTTTTCTCTTTTTTTTTTTCGTGGTTGTTGTTTTGTTTTGGCGGGTGCTTTTTGGAAGTCTTAAAGGGGCAGGGTGGGACACTTAATCCAGAGGTAGGGAATCTGGGGATCTCTGGGCACCCTAACCCCTGGGCTGCAGGGAGCAGGGAGGCCCATTACGGAGATAAATAGCCTCCCAGCAGCTCCTGCTCCAACGCGACTCCACCATTTTGGAGTAGCTGCCCGAGCCAGGCCACGCCCACAGCAACAGCGGAGATTAACTCCATAGCAGCCGGGCAGGAAGCAGAAACCCTGTCTGCGCGCAGCTGCACAGCACAAGCCACTAGAGGTCGCTGTTCTCCCAGGAGAGGAGGGCCACAAACCAACAAGAAGGGAAGTTCTTCCAGCCGTCACTCGTCCCAGCTCTGCAAACTATTCCTATCACCATGAAAAGGCAAAGCTACAGGCCGACAAAGATCACAGTGACAACACCAGAGAAGGAGACAGACCTAACCAGTCTTCCTGACTAAGAATTCAAAATAAAAATCATAAACATGCTGACAGAGATGCAGAGAAATATGCAAGAGAAATGGGATGAAGTCCGGAGGGAGATCACAGATGCCAGAAAGGAGATCGCAGAAATGAAACAAACTCTGGAAGGGTTTATAAGCAGAATGGATAGAATGCAAGAGGCCATTGATGGAATTGAAATCAGAGAACAGGAACACATAGAAGCGGACATAGAGAGAGACAAAAGGATCTCCAGGAATGAAACAATAGTAAGAGAACTGTGTGACGAATCCAAAAGGAACAATATCTGTATTATAGGGGTCCCAGAAGAAGAAGAGAGAGGAAAAGAGATGGAAAGTATCTTAGAAGAAATAATTGCTGAAAACTTCCACAAACTGGGGGAGGAAATAATCCAACAGACCACAGAAATACACAGAACCCCCAACAGAAAGGATCCAAGAAGGACAACACCAAGACACATAATAATTAAAATGGCAAAGATCAAGGACAAGGAAAGAGTGTTAAAGGCAGCTAGAGAGAAAAAGGTCACCTATAAAGGGAAACCCATCAGGCTAACATCAGATTTCTCAACAGAAACCCTATAGGCCAGAAGAGAATGGCATGATATATTTAATACAATGAAACAGAAGGGCCTTGAACCAAGGATACTGTATCCAGCACGACTATCATTCAAATATGACGGTGGGATTAAACAATTCCCAGACAAACAAAAGCTGAGGGAATTTGCTTTCCACAAACCACCTCTACAGAACATCTTACAGGGACTGCTCTAGATGGGAGCACTCCTAGAAAGAGCACAGCCCAAAACACCCAACATATGAAGAATCGAGGAGGAGGAACAAGAAGGGAGAGAAGAAAAGAATCTCCAGACAGTGTATATAACAGCTCAATAAGCGAGCTAAGTTAGGCAGTAAGATACTAAAGAGGCTAACCTTGAACCTTTGGTAACCATGAATTTAAAGCCTGCAATGGCAATAAGTACATATCTTTCAATAGTCACCCTAAATGTTAATGGGTTGAATGCACCAATCAAAAGACACAGAGTAACAGAATGGATAAAAAAGCAAGACCCATCTATATGCTGCTTACAAGAAACTCACCTCAAACCCAAAGACATGTACAGACTAAAAGTCAAGGGATGGAAAAACATATTTCAAGCAAACAACAGTGAGAAGAAAGCAGGGGTTGCAGTACTAATATCAGACAAAATAGACTTCAAAACAAAGAAAGTAACAAGAGATAAAGAAGGACACTACATAATGATAAAGGGCTCAGTCCAACAAGAGGATATAACCATTCTAAATGTATATGCACCCAACACAGGAGCACCAGCATATGTGAAACAAATACTAACAGAACTAAAGGGGGATATAGACTGCAATGCATTCATTCTAGGAGACTTCAACACACCACTCACCCCAAAGGATAGATCCACCGGGCAGAAAATAAGTAAGGACACGGAAGCACTGAACAACACAGTAGAGCAGATGGACCTAATAGACATCTATAGAACTCTACATCCAAAAGCAACAGGATATACATTCTTCTCAAGTGCACATGGAACATTCTCCAGAATAGACCACATTCTAGGCCACAAAAAGAGCCTCAGAAAATTCCAAAAGATTGAAATCCTACCAAGCAACTTTTCAGACCACAAAGGCATAAAACTAGAAATAAACTGTACAAAGAAAGCAAAGAGGCTCACAAACACATGGAGGCTAAACAACACGCTCCTAAATAATCAATGGATCAATGACCAAATCAAAATGGAGATCCAGCAATATATGGAAACAAATGACAACAACAACACTAAGCCCCAACTTCTGTGGGACGCAGCAAAAGCAGTCTTAAGAGGAAAGTATATAGCAATCCAAGCATATTTAAAAAAGGAAGAGCAATCCCAAATGAATGGTCTAATGTCACAATTATCGAAATTGGAAAAAGAAGAACAGATGAGGCCTAAGGTCAGCCGAAGGAGGGACATAATAAAGATCAGAGAAGAAAAAAATAAAATTGAGAAGAATAAAACAATAGCAAAAATCAATGAAACCAAGAGCTGGTTCTTCGAGAAAATAAACAAAATACATAAGCCTCTAGCCAAACTTATTAAGAAGAAAAGAGAGTCAACACAAATCAACAGTATCAGAAACGAGAAAGGAAAAATCATGATGGACCCCACAAAAATACAAAGACTTCTTAGAGAATACTATGAAAACCTATATGCTAACAAGCTGGGAAACCTAGGAGAAATGGACAACTTCCTAGAAAAATACAACCTTCCAAGATTGACCCAGGAAGAAACAGAAAATCTAAACAGACCAGTTACCAGCATGAAATTGAAGCGGTAATCAAAAAACTACCAAAGAACAAAACCCCCGGGCCAGATGGATTTACATCGGAATTTTATCAGACATACAGGGAAGGCATAGTACCCATTCTCCTTAAAGTTTTCCAAAAAATAGAGGAGGAGGGGATACTCCCAAACTCATTCTATGAAGCTAACATCACCCTAATACCAAAACCGGGCAAAGACACCACCAAAATAGAAAACTACAGACCAATATCCCTGATGAACGTAGATGCAAAAATACTCAACAAAATATTAGCATACTGAATTCAAAAATACATCAAAAGGATCATACACCATGACCAAGTGGGATTCATCCCAGGGATGCAAGGATGGTACAACATTCGAAAGTCCATCAACATCATCCACCACATCAACAAAAAGAAAGACAAAAACCACATGATCATCTCCATAGATGCTGAAAAAGCATTTGACAAAGTTCAACATCCATTCATGATAAAAACTCTCAGCAAAATGGGAATAGAGGGCAAGTACCTCAACATAATAAAGGCCATCTATGATAAACCCACAGCCAACATTATATTGAACAGCGAGAAGCTGAAAGCATTTCCTCTGAGATCGGGAACTAGACAAGGATGCCCACTATCTCCACTGTTATTTAACATAGTACTGGAGGTCCTAGCCACAGCAATCAGACAAAACAAAGAAATACAAGGAATCCAGATTGGTAAAGAAGAAGTTAAACTGTCACTATTTGCAGATGACATGATACTGTACATAGAAAATCCTAAAGACTCCACCCCAAAACTACTAGAACTGATATCGGAATACAGCAAAGTTGCAGGATACAAAATCAACACACAGAAATTTGTGGCTTTCCTATATACTAACAATGAACCAACAGAAAGAGAAATCAGGAAAACAACTCCATTCACAATTTCATCAAAAAAATAAAATACCTAGGAATAAACCTAACGAAAGAAGTGAAAGACTTATACTCTGAAAACTACAAGTCACTCTTAAGAGAAATTAAAGGGGACACTAACAGATGGAAACTCATCCCATGCTCGTGGCTAGGAAGAATTAATATCGTCATAATGGCCATCCTGCCCAAAGCAATATACAGATTTGATGCAATCCCTATGAAACTACCAGCAACATTCTTCAATGACCTGGAACAAATAATTCAAAAATTCATATGGAAACACCAAAGACCCCGAATAGCCAAAGCAATCCTGAGAAAGAAGAATAAAGTAGGGGGGATCTCACTCCCCAACTTCAAGCTCTACTATAAAGCCATAGTAATCAAGACAATTTCATGCTGGCACAAGAGCAGAGCCACAGACCAATGGAACAGACTAGAGAATCCAGACATTAACCCAGACATATATGGTGAATTAATATTTGATAAAGGAGCCATGGACATACAATGGGGAAATGACAGTCTCTTCAACAGGTGGTGCTGGCAAAACTGGACAGCTACATGTAGGAGAATGAAACTGGACCATTGTCTAACCCCATATACAAAAGTAAACTCAAAATGGATCAAAGACCTGAATGTAAGCCATGAAACCATTAAACTCTTGGAAGAAAACATAGGCAAAAACCTCTTAGACATAAACATGAGTGACCTCTTCTTGAACATATCTCCCCGGGCAAGGAAAACAACAGCAAAAATGAACAAGTGGGACTATATTAAGCTGAAAAGCTTCTGTACAGCAAAAGACACCATCAATAGAACAAAAAGTATCCTTACAGTATGGGAGAATATATTTGAAAATGACACATCCGATAAAGGCTTGACGTCCAGAATATATAAAGAGCTCACACGCCTCAACAAACAAAAAACAAATAACCCAATTAAAAAATGGGCAGAGGAACTGAAAAGGCAGTTCTCCAAAAAAGAAATACAGATGGCCAACAGATACATGAAAAGATGCTCCACATCGCTAATTATCAGAGAAATGCAAATTAAAACTACAATGAGGTATCACCTCACACCAGTAAGGATGGCTGCCATCCAAAAGACAAACAACAACAAATGTTGGCGAGGCTGTGGAGAAAGGGGAACCCTCCTACACTGCTGGTGGGAATGTAAGTTAGTTCAACCATTGTGGAAAGCAGTATGGAGGTACATCAAAATGCCCAAAACAGACTTACCATTTGACCCAGGAATTGCACTCCTAGGAATTTACCCTAAGAATGCTGCAATCAAGTATGAGAAAGATCAGTGAACCCCTATGTTTATCGCAGCACTATTTACAATAGCCAAGAATTGGAAGCAACCTAAATGTCCATCTATAGATGAATGGATAAAGAAGATGTGGTACATATACACAATGGAATACTACTTAGCCATAAGAAAAGGGCAAATCCAACCATTTGCAGCAACTTGGATGGAGCTGGAGGGTATTATGCTCAGTGAAACAAGCCAAGCAGAGAAAGAGAAATACCAAATGATTTCACTTATCTGTGGAATATAAGAACAAAGGAAAAACTGAAGGAACAAAACAGCACCAGAATCACAGAACTCAAGAATGGAGTAACAGGTACCAAAGGGAAAGGGACTGGGGAGGATGGGTGGGTAGGGAGGGATAAGGGGGGGGAGAAGTAAGGGGGTATTAAGATTAACATGCATGGGGGTGTAGGATAAAAGGGAGGGCTGTACAACACAGAGAAGGCAAGTAGTGATTCTACAACATTTTGCTATGCTGATGGACAGTGACTGTAAAGGGGTTTAGAGGGGATACCTGGTATAGGGGAGAGCCTAGTAAACATAATATTCGTCATGTAAGTGTAGATTAGTGATACCAAAAACAAAACAAAACAAACAAACAAAAAAAAGGGCAGTTCCTGTGTGGTAACCTCCAATGAGTTCTACACAAGGGTATAAAAGGCATATAAAAGTGTAGGCAAAGGGTCTGTTTGCGTTTATACAGAAGATCAAAGCCTAATTGGGCTACCCCGAAAATGAACTAAGATACGATATGAAAGAGAACTTCCAATATCAGCACTCTCTGGAAGACTCATGCCAGAAGATGATCATCAAAAAACCCCAACAAAGATCCATGCACTGCTACAGCTGTAGATGCACTCATCCCACCATCTCCTGGACTTGCCATGGGAATGAAGGAGATATCTAAGCTGGCCTGTGCATACAGTAAAACAACAAATTTGACTGGATCTATACTGTTGGAACTCAACCAAGAATTAGCAGAAGTGCAAATTGTAGCACTCCAAAATCTTACAACTACAGACTATTTACTGTTAAAAGAACATTAGGGATGTGAACATTCCCCAGGAATGGGTTGTTTTAATTTGTCTGATTTCTCTCAGACTGTTCAAGTTCAGTTGGACAATATCCACCATATCATAGATAAGTTTTCACAAATGCCTAAGGTACCTAACTGGTTTTCTTGGTTTCACTGGAGATGGCTGGTAATTACAGATATGCTTTGGTTATGTAACTATACTCCTATTATGTTAATGCGTGTGCGCAATTTAAGTAGTAGCTTAAAACCTATACATGCTGAAGTTACTCTACAAGAAGATATGTCAAAGAAATAATCAATCTTCCCATGTTTTCTTCCGCCTGCTACTTCTATAGCTTTTCTCCTTCCTTCCTAATTACAACCCTTAAATAGAATCCGTGCCTCATATCAAATTTACCGAGTATCATAATTCTTCCAAGTGGTAAAGATACCTCAAGACAAATGCTGGGCATAGAAGCTACAGGGCATAATTATGCAATGAAAAAAAAAGCTAACTATTTCAAACCATAAGGCTTCTCTCTCACTTACCAACTTCACATTTCCCTGTATGGCCCCGGAAGATGACTGGTTAGCCAGAGACGGGTAAGATTCCTCAAGGGAGGAACAACCTAAGACAGACACAGTCTCAGGGGCGTCATCAGGTGAGAAATTGGGGATCAACAGAGGTGAGGCTTAGAACCTCACCCCCCCGTTCTGAGAGAAATCTTCTGCATATGTGGATGTTTTATTGCCCTTGTCTAGCTTGGATTAACACATAGTCTACAGGCACACACCTGATCATCTACATTTGCTCTCTTACAACACTAAACTATGTTTTCTACCTTTATCTTGTATCTACCTACCACTTCAGCATTTTATTGAAAATAATAATAATAAAGAGAGAAATGTGGTATCCACATATAAATCAAGTATAAAAACCAAATGAGTATTCATATTTGAACTGACTGTTTATAGTTCATAATGCATGAGCAAAACTGAAAGTTTCTGTGATGACTGCCCTTGTACTGTTCACTATGTAACTTATTCACTATGTAAGAATTTGTTCTCCATGTAAGAACTTGTTTGTTATGCCTCAGAAGATTGGAGACTGACGAAAATTAGGCTTGGGGTGGATTAATGATTGTGCATTGAGCACTGACTCCCCTATATAGAATTTTATTGTCGTTAACAACCATTTGATCAATAAATATGAGAGATGCCCTCATAAAAAATAAAATAAAATAAAATAAAATAAAATAAAATAAAATAAAATAAAATAAAATAAAAAAGGACAGACTTCCAATGGTAAAATAAATAAGTAACCGGGATGTAATGATGTAATGTATAGCATCAGGAATATAGTAAATATATTGTAACAACTTGGTATGGTGATAGCTGGTACCTAGAATTATCATGTATATAAATGTTGAATCACTGTGTTGTACACTTGAAACCAATGTAATGTAATACTGTGCGTCAACTACCCTTCAATAAAAAATAATTATAAAAAAAAAAAAAAAAGAATAAAATACCTAGGAATAAACCTGACCAAGGAGGTGAAAGACCTATACCCTGAAAACTATAAGACACTCATGAGAGAAATTAAAGAAGACACCAGTAAATGGAAATACATCCCATGGTCATGAATAGGAAGAATATTGTCAAAATGGCCATCCTGCCTAAAGCGATCTACAGATTCCATGCAATCCCTATCAAAATACCAACAGCATTCTTCAATGAATTAGAACAAATAGTTCTAAAATTCATATGGAACCACCAAAGACCCCGAATAGTCAAAGCAATCCTGAGAAGGAAGAATAAAGTGGGGCGGATCTCACTCCCCAACTTCAAGCTCTACTACAAAGCCACAATGATCAAAACAATTTGTTACTGGCACAAGAACAGACCCACAGACCAGTGGACCAGAAGAGAGAGCCCAGATATAAACCCAAGCATATATGGTCAATTAATATGAAATAAAGCAGCCATGGATATACAATGGGGAAAAAACAACTAGTGTTGGCAAAGCTGGACACCTACACGTGAGAGAATGAAAATTAATTATTGTCTAACTCCATACAGAAAAGTAAGCTTGAAATGGATCAAAGACCTGAATGTGAGTTGTGAAACCATAAAACTCATAGAAGAAAACATTGGCAAAAATCTTTTGAATATAAACATGAGCAACTTTTTCCTGAACACATCTCCTCAGGCAATGGAAACAAAATAAAAATGAACACGTGGGACTACATCAAACTACAAAGCTTCTGTACAGCAAAGGACACCATCAGCAGAAGAAAAAGACATCCTACAGTATGGGAGAATATGTTCAAAAATGACTCATCTGTTAAGGGGTTAACATCCAAAATATATAAAGAACTCACACACCTCAACACACAAAAAACAAATAACCCTATTAGAAAATGGTTGGAGGACCTGAACAGACACTTCTCCAAAGAAATAGGGATGGCCAATAGGCACATTGAAAGATGCTCCATATCACTAATCATCAAGGAAATGAAAATAAAAACCACAACGTGATATCACCTCACACCAGTTAGGATGGCCAACGTCCAAAAGACAAGGAACAACAAATGTTGGTGAGGATGCGGAGAAAGGGGAACCCTCCTACACTGTTGGTGGGAATGTAAATTGGTTCAACTGTTGTGGGAAGCAATATGGAGGTTCCTCAAAAAACTAAAACCAAAAATGCCATTTAACCCAGGAATTCCACTCCTAGGAATTTACCCAAAGAAAACAAGGTCCCTGATTCAAAAAGATATATGCTCCCCTATGCAATAGCCAAGATATGGAAGCAACCTAAATGTCCATCAATAGATGAATGAATAAAGAAGATGTGGTACATACATATACACAATGGAATATTATTCAGCCATAAAAGAAAAAAAATCCTATGATTTATTTCAACATGGATAAAGCTAGAGGGTATTATGCTCAGTGAAATAAGCCAGGCAGAGAAAGACACATACCACATGACTTCACACATTTGTGGAGTATAACAACAAAGCAAAACTGAAGAAACAAAACATCAGCAGACTCACAGACTCCAAGAAGGGACTAGGTTACAACCAAAGGGAAAAGGTTGGGAGGGTGGGAGGGGAGGGAGGGAGAAGGGAATTAAGGGCACTATAATTCACAATCACAATATAAGTAGGTCATAGAAAGGAAAGTACAGTACAGAGAAGACAAGTAGTGACTCTATAGCATCAGTGACTGCAGTGGGGTAGTGGAGGGGACTTGATAATATGGGTGAATGTTGCAACCACAATGTTGCTCATGTAAAACCATCATAAGATTGTATATCAATGACAATTTAATAAAAACAATAAATAAAACATAGTACTATTGTTTGTGGAAGAGTTCTTAGGCTCCAATAAATACACACAATTTGCTCCCTTGAAATGTCAACTTTATGACTCCAGCAATACACTGAATAATATTAGCAAATTAGTGAATCAGAAAAAAATATATACATGAGGTTTGGGATTTTACAAAATCAACTGTGATTGTTCATCTTGATGCATTAGTTACTTGAGCTTAACAGTCACTTATGTTGCTCTAGTTGCTAAACTATCAGAAAGTTTTTCTATATATTTTATTTTCTGTTACTTATACTACAATAATTTATTGCTTTGATAGTTTATTTCTTAATGCTTTGAACCAAAAATTATATATATATTACAGTTAAATGAAATGTCTAACTGCTATTCTAAGTGGAAGAATTTATTTCTATGTCTTCTAGTATGACCTTCTTGCTCACTGCTGGATGGAGCTGATGGAGCTACAAAGAGCACAGAGAGCATATCTGAAAGGCTAGAAGGGCTTAAGTTTAAAAAGAGTTGTGGGAGGAAAGTCTAGGAACTTGGCTGGGAAAAGTAGGGTGTGAGGGCTATATGAAGTCACAGCAGAAAACTGCGGTAACCTTCTGGGCGAATGCTCCCAAGGTCAAAGTTTAAGTAGGGGAATTGGGCTGTTCAGGAACAAATGTATTCTTCACTTTGTACTTAGTACAGGCATTTGAAAAGAACTTACTAAGAATGTTTGGCATGCTATGTCCTACAGAGATCGGTAGTAAAAGCAGAACCCAAGTGTCACTTTGGCTCCTGTAACGCGCCTGAGTCTCCCCTCGCCTTCTTTAAGCCAATCCCCTTCCTCACGCAGGACCGGTGGAAAAGCAACAAAGGATTTGAGTGGCTGAGAATAAATGTCTTTTGGTGAAAGGAAGGCAGTTGAGAATAGCAAAGAAATTGGTGAGGATTAAAAAGATTTGTGATTTTAAGGGAGCTTGGGGAATAATAGAAGGAAAATGGGGGAGAATATTTCCAAGGGCTGACAAAAGCCACCTTGCAAGGGTGATCTAGGCCGCAGAGGTGCAGAGCAGTGACTAGAGAGATGCTCATCCAGGTGAGTGAGAACGTGGTGCCTCAGCAAACAGACACAGGAGCATGGCACTCAGGACTCCGCGTGGAGACAGACGATGCTTTGAGTCACTAAATTTGGTTTCTAGTGATTTAACAGAGGCTCAGACTCAGACAAAGTTGGTTATGTTGTGACAATCCTGTGGTTGTCCTTTCCCTTATTGGGTTATCCTGGAAAAGTTTCATTCTTTAACAGAAGATTAAGAGATCAAAATATTCCTGGTTGCACGAACTTTAGATAAAGAGCATCCAAGGAATCCTTTCCAAAAATCACAACTGTATCTCAACCTGTGATGCATCCTTCCACAGGGCTTAGGATGGGCTTGCTATTTCTAGTTGACCATACATGATAAATCATAGTTTCTGTACACAGTAACTGTAAAATGTGTTCGGATACATCGTTTTTACAAAATTGAGTATGTTGAAGCTCACTTTGCCAGAGGGTTTACTAACCTTTTTATCATTCTTTAGTATATGCTTTATAAGGGTGGACACTTTTTCTAGTCCATAAAATTTTATCTCAAGTAATAGGTACTCTTTTAAAAGGAAGCATAGAATGTGTCCACAAGTGTTCCTTACGTGAAGTCACTTTGATTCTATGTTGAAAGACATTAATTAATGTGAGAAAGCTTGCCTACTTTTCTGAGTGTTGGTCACCTAATTCTGTACACACACAAAATGGACTCTAATCTCTGCAGCTGTCATGTTGATGCTCTTCGTGAGCTGTACATTTCACAGGCTCTGAAACCACTCTACAGCTCAAACACTATCAACAGCTTTTCTCAGAACCAGAACAGCAGTGACAGATTATTGAGTCAAAATGGGAGCAAACCTCGTCTTCATGTGTGCAGGAAATTCACAGGGGGCCTGATTTCCATATGGTTCCCACAGCTGAAGCTTAATGAATCTCTCCTAGACACAGGTATAACCATTCTTAATCCTCAGATACCTTTACAACAGAATAAAACAAGGCCAAATAGAATTAAGGGAAATAATCTCCAAATGGTCTTACATGCCTGTGGGTTAAATGTATGAAGGAGGCTTTGAATTAAATAAAGCAGATTCTCAGAAACATATGCTCCCACCCACCATTCTTCATCTGAATGGTAGAAACTTACGAGTTTCATTTCACTGTAGCATGGGAGATTTGCCAAGACACAGGAGCACAAATATCAGTGGTTAAGAAAGATCTCCAGGATAAAATATGTTTCCAGGGGTCTAATCTACTTTAGAGTGGGTTTATAGGCAATGACATCATGTTTTAGATTGACTATATGGAGGATTTATATAACTTAACCAAACTTCGTTTTGGACTTTTACATAACCTAAGCTTACCCCCCAAAATAAACGCCTTTCTTGAGAAGATATAATAAAATCACAAAAACACTTCTCACAAAAACCCTCTGATTCAGCTTCATTTATAAATGTATAAGCCCCAAAGCCTTGCTGATGCACACTGTTTCTCCCACCTTTCATCAGTTCTTTCCTTCCACTGCATCTGTTTGCCTTGCTTTCTCCAGCACAACAGCCATGCCTCCAGGTGTTCATTGGCACTTGGATATCTATCTCTAATTCTGTACAGCACAATCCAAGATATGCCCTAAGGCCTTTTCCAATTCTTCTCCCCAAATATTTTTTTCAACACCACCCCCTATATGTTGTGGATAATACGCAAGTTTGGTTTGGGTTCTCTTTTTAAAAACAATCATTTCCTTTTATGTCATTTTGTGTTTTATATATAGGAGGGAAACTTTCTGAACATCTCATCTTTCACAATTACAATTCCCTAGATCCTTATAATTCCAGGCTTTAAAGATTTAAATACAATATTCAAAGGAGTCCTATGATGAAGAAGAAGCTAATTCAAATGTTTCTGGAAAAGTCATATTGCCTTTTTATTAACTTTTAACACAAAGAAGTCTATCTATTCATAGTTACACTGGCTTAATCACATAATCAATATCCTACTGTAGAATTATTAGTTACAGATTTAAAATGAATATGTAACATGATTTAATAAAAGAAAAGGCAAGGAAATGGAACCCAAAGGTGGTAATTCTACAGAACTGAGAAGACAAAAATAAAGGGAAATGATTGTATTTGAATCTCTTAGAGTACCTTTCAAATACATCACTACCCTTCTAAATTAAAATCTTATTTTAATTAGTTCCCAACAATCCAATCTAATCACTTTCAAGTCAAAGACTCAGCTGTTTAGAATGCAGACAGTATGATTGCTGTGGCTATGTGTACTTGACCTTCTGCCTGTTAACAAAGAGACTCAATTAATTATTTGCTGTTTTGAATGGCTATTTCATTTCACCTACACCTTTTTTTAAGTGTTAAGAGGCTCATTTGCTTTATCACCTTAACCCTAGCTTTGGAGAATTCACTCAGAATTTCTTAACTGCCAACGAATAAACCATCTTGATCCAGAAAGCTAATTTTCAGGACCATAGCTCACACATGCTTATGCTAGAGTCAGCTGAAGTTAACATGGTGACCTGGTGGCACATCTTTCAGGAGATCCTCTTCCTGCTGAGTGGCAGCTTTGGTACTGAGCTATTCCCTGATAGGAGTGAAGAGAGACACTAGCATGGTAGTAGGTTGCATTGTCACAGTTACAGTGACTGTTACAGTGAAACATTGGTTTCTTTAGAACTCTTAGCAAACACAAAAATGGGATACTTTCAATATAAAGGTATGCAAAGTAATAGTGTACTGGCTTTTCCTATGTACTCTCAGTTTTTCCTATATGCTTTTCATTACGTAAGCTCAGTAGTATGATCTCATATTTAAATCCTGAAACACCAAACCAGAAGAAAATAACTTCAAAGTAAATGTGAAAATGACTTTTATAATATACAGGTACAGTAGAACTGATACCAGGGAAGGTCTAAATGTGAGAAACTAGCCACAAAGCCAAAAATAGAGTTTGGAATCCATCAAGAATATTCTTAGTTCTCTTGAATATTCCTTGAATGCTGATACCATGTAAATCTAGAAGTTCCCATTTGCTACATATTTTTTTTTAATTTATAATTATTTCTGTGTTTACAAGTAGATCATAAGATCTGAAAGTAGTCAATGTCTTAACCTTCTCATTGTACCTAGTCCCAATTCAGTTATTGGCACTAAAAAAAACAAGTAATAAGTGTTTGATTCTGAGTAGATCATAAGAAATACTACAAGATATTGCTACTAGGTATCTTATATATCTCATATCTCTTTTGTGTCTGGCTTATCTCACTTAGCACAGTGTCTTCAAGGTTCATCTATGTTGACTCATGTATCTGAATTCCATTCCCTAATAGTTATTTTCATAACTGATACTAGTTTTCATTTCATGAATATACAAAATGATTTATCAACCTAATAGCACTATCTTGGCATATTTCTTATGATCTAATGGCAACTGAAACTTTGAAAAAACACATAACTCCTCAATTCTTTCCAAGAGAGTTTATACTGACATGAAACTAAATACATACCCTGCAGATCTTACTCTGTAGATAAATAGTTCTGAAACTTTAAAGTTTAGGGTTGAGCCCAGGGAATCTGGAATCCACATTTTAAAAAGCATCTGGGTGATTCTGATGTTGGTAGTCCAAACCCACCTTTTGCAGACACAGCTGAAACCCTTACATGAAAATTCTATGAAATTCAGCATATTGGACCCCTACATATTCAATAGTCATAGCCATAAAGAAAAAACATAAAATATTTCCAAAGTGAATATAACAGATAATACTGATTTTAAAACACATATTAAATTCTAAACTATAAGAAAACAAAATTTCCTACTAGGAGAAAAAAACTCAACATTTTAATTATTCCATATTAACTTCAACCTGGAAATGGATCTACGGCTAGTAATAGCATAACTCAAGTAAGAGCAACACATTCCATTTCCAGGGTTACTTAGAATAGAAAATCCTAACTTGCAACAGGCATGATGATGAGAAACTATGATGTAACAAATGTTGTGATGTTACTTTCAGAAGAATTTATTTTTTACAGCCACTAATTCATACAAGAAATATTTATGAAATGACAACTAGTTACCAGTCATTCAGTATGGCACTAGTTTATGAAACAGAGCTTTTTAAAATTTATGGTACTCAGCGATATTCTTTGGATTCATGACTATGTTAGCTGTAAGACCTTGAGCAAGTCATTTACCTCTCTTAGCATCTACTTTTTCAAGAGTAAAAAGAGGTGATGTCAACAGGTCCTGCTGACCACCAAATGTTGTTGCAAAGCTCAAATATGCTATTGAACAAGCTTCTCAGAATCTGCTTGTTACAGAACGAGTCTCAGAATGAGATAAATTACATGAGCAATCGCCAATGGCCATATTCCAATGTTAACTAGGAAAAATATTATGATCTCTGAAACTAAGACCGCAGGATGAACTTCTTCCTACAAAGATCACTAAGTAACATTCTGTGAGGTGTGTGTTGTGGTCTATCACGCCCAGAGAGCAATTCTGCCACCAAGGAGAAAGCTTGGACTCGACTTCAAATAAATGTCAAGCAGCCTTTCTCTTTCTCTTTCTTCCCTTCCTTCTTTCTACTCTTCCTCCTTCCCTTCTTGCCTTTCTTTTTCTTTCGACCTTCCTTCCTTCTTACAACCTTCTTCAAAGACCTTTTTAATAAATTAAAATGGAATAAAGTTCTTTTTAGGCCCAGTAATTTGTTGATTTATTTCATTAGTTCATGAGCTGTTAGATTTGTTGCTAAATGTATTCTTACTGGGCAATCTAATTGCTTCAGTGAAATGCTAAAGTTCAACCAACTTTATGTGAAAACTGAAGGGAATCTAGTTGTTCTATCTATTGTGTATTTTAATTATTTGTTCCTCATTTAAAAACTAGGTAGCAAAATGAAAACAATAATACTGTATTAAAAATGCTCAGGAAATACAGCAAATAGTGCATAGAAAATCCTTGAAAACAAGAACAAATAGAGAAATCAAAGGCCGAAGAAATATTCAGAATGAAACACTAAAAAGCTGACAAATGACAGACATATGTCCACTTTTTAGTTTAATGTTCATTGTTTCAGTGTTTTCTTTCTAGGTTAATGGGTGATGCCATTTATTACTATATTTTCTAAGCTTGTACTCTGAGTATTTAAAAATGCTGTGACTTTATTATGGTACTTTAAAAAAAGTGAAATAATAGGTACCTATATTTTACAATACAAAAGATATGCCATAGATGAATGAACATTTTCCAAGAAGCACAAATCAGAATTTTAAGAACTGAGACCAGGATTATGAACATGACACTCTCCATCTATTATTCAAAACACTGTACTATTATTTCTCATGGTGACCGTTGTTATTTTCAATGGAGTTTCAGTTTGAGAAAACATCAATGTAAAGATATGTATAACACCAAAGAGAAACTGACAGTGCCAGCCTAAAATTATTTTCAGTCTTTCTAAAAAGGTTTATATCCATAATAAATTTTGATAGAAGACAAAAAGATCAAACTATTAATTGTTAAAGGGGAAAAATCCTATTTAAAATAAGATTATCATCTGCACTAAACATTCCATATTTTCAAGTGAGAAAGAAAAACATGTTTAATCCCACTTTGAATAGATTAATGATTGATATAAGTCCTTGTAAAACCACCAGTTAATTTTTTTGACTTTTTCATTTCTAAAGTTCTTTAATAAATCTTTCTAAAGTGTATATCAAAAACACAAAGCCCTCTTTTAAAATAAAAATCCACAATTTTGCTATATCCAAAATGTTTTAAAATGTGTGACATTTAAAAAATAATTATAAATACATAAATATAATGCTTATATGACAATTATTAATATAAATTAAAATTAATTAATGGGCAGCTCTATAGAAGAAATTAAGGAGGTTCAGACTTACTAACATTTTAAGGTCAACACCAGTTATTACACTTAGAGATAATCATGAGGTAGACCAACTATTTGGTCTAATAACCAATTCTTCTTGAGCTTCATATAATTTACATGCAACTTTCCAGAAAATGAGTAACATGAATATCCACATGAATCTATAGAGTATATGTAAATTTTCTCTGGGGCAGAATGTGCCATGTTGTCTGGCTATCACACAAATTGCTCAGAAGACTTTTATGACACTTTCAGTTTCTCACTATTTCTTTCTTTTCTTTTTCTTTTTTTTTTTCAAAATCACCTCTGTTCTTATCAGCCAGAATAACTGCTACTAACATTTTGATATTTATCTTGTCTCATTTTTTTCTAACTCGATACATACCTGTTTTTTAAAAGAATGGAATCATTTATGATTTGCAATCTGTTTTTTTCAAAAGTTACTAGACTGCCATGACAAGTTTTTCCAGTTCTTAACTCCCAACAGAATGGGAAGTTTCAGATAGGACTAACACAAACTGAAAGTGAAAGATTTGTTATTATCTGATTAATTCCATCAATACTGACAGTCAATGAGATATTAACCCAAATTAGGGCTTTGCAAGAATCAAATTATTGGGTTTGGCAGCAGTCACACTGTTAAAATTACGTGTGTAATTAACAATTCTTGCCTACAGTTAGGTCTGTATTTGGCAAATCAAACCAATTGGTCATGCTTCCTACAGAGTGTAGGAAAAGCTTACAATTGTTAAACATAAAATTAAGACTGGGACTGACAAAATAAACAATTATAAACTGCTCTCCTGGAGCATGACAAAATATTTAAAATAATATCTGAGGGTTGTTAAACTAATCTTTCTTTCCCTGCATCTGGTCCTATTCATTTCTGCTGCCTTCCTTATTTTTGCTCCACGGAGTTGAGCACTATACAAGAGCAACACCTGCCATTTTCTCCGTTTCTCCGTTAGGAGAGTTGAAACAACCGTGTTCAATGTCTGGAGTAATAAGTACCTTCTCTTAACCTTTGTTCTCTTATTTCTTGAAAAAAGGAAAGGGGGAATAAATATAAAGGGATTAATTTAAAAACTGACAGTAGGACATTTAATGTGAAATACACATTGCAAGATCTTTTTCAAATACTTTTAAAAATGTTCCAATGAGGATTGGTCATATATTAACAGTGCATTTATTAATACCTGCATCCGATTTCAGGTTCTATCAGAAAACCTTAGACAACATAATGATTTTCCCTGTTAATTCTCATGGTTTCAAAAATAATACAGATACATTTGAGCTACTGTCCTCCAAAAGTTAGACCCTGCTGCGCCATTGAGGCAAAGGCACAAAACTGAATTCAGTCACATATCCAAGTCCACCCCTCCATGCAGAAGTCATTGATTCAGAACTCCCTATTCAGGGCAACATTTTGACCCTAGCTAGATCACTAGTTACTCAAAGTCAAGTAGTTTTAGTTGAGTTCTTACTGCATAAGTGCTCATATTAGGGGGGAAAAGATATACAGAACATCAAAATTTGCACCTCTGTTGGCAGTCTCAGTAGAGAATCATGGGGCTGAATAGACATGAAGACCTAACAACTCTCTGATCCCTGGAGGTGGTCCTACTAGGTCAAAAATGAAGCAAATTGGTGGGCACCATGAAGGAACTAACACAACAGGGTCCATGAACTACCTAAAAAGACTCTTCTGTGACTGTACAAGTACACTTTGTGAGAACTAATATATATTTGAAAAGAAATGAGCAGAATATACCAACCACATTTATTTCTTCGTATACATTAAGGTTTTCTCAATTATCATAAATTAAGTAACCCAGTTTCAAATTCATCAAGTGGATGCAGGTATTTATGATAGGATTTTTACAATTCAAGGCTCTTGTGAAAATGGTAGTTTGTGAATTTCCTTAATTCATGTAGTTTTCTCATCTAATTTGAAGTCATATGACAGAACCATTAACTATGATCCCTAAGCCCCCAAAACAGAAAGCCACAAGTTAAGATAATTAACTATAACTTTCTAACATCCTCCCCCTTCAATTTAAGATCGTATCTTTAAAATTATGCTTTTCATTACTAAACATCACACACATACATAATTTATATTTATTTTTAAAAATTTTATATGAGTATTATATTTACACTCATGCAGTTATCAACCAATAAATCTTCTTTGAAGTGAAAACATCTGATCAATTCCATGTAAGTAATTTTTATGAGGAAATATAAGTAAATAGGTCAGTTCTATCATTAATAAAAAAGAAGTTGCTGGCAGTTAGTCTATATGAAACAAAAAACAAGTAAGTTTCAAGAGGAAGTAAAGTAAGCAAATTATTTGACCACAGACTTTAAGGAAGCTTAGTAGCCTAGGTAACACATACACAAATAAAACCAAAGCTTTGTCCTCCTTTCTAAAAATAATAGTCAATACAGTCTTAATGCTGTTAATATGGCAGATTGATAATAAACATTGCTTCTTTGCAATAACTTTCAAAAAACCAGAATCTTCACATGGCTCATTTCATAAATCGCTGCCGCCATATATTGCTTCCCTTCCCATCATCATTTATGAATTTAAAACCAGAATCCAGAAGTGCAAGCCATCACCAAGAGTCATATAAGAAATGCTTTTAATATGTACCACTGCAATCTTTCTTAGTTTCTACACATCAACTTAAACATTTCTTGGATTCTACCTCTTTCATTAAGATTGTACAAAGGACTAGAGATGAAATTCATAGTATTTGACAAATGTCATGATAAAGCATTGACCAATTAGAAGAAAACTAGGGTGTAAATAACTGTCCACATAAACTAGTGTATACTGGTTGAACATCAAACCATCTAAGGACCTTATGTCTACCCATATTCAGGCAGTATCAAGGGAAGAAAATGGGGCAGAGAGCTATTCCTCCCTTGATATTTACTCAGGAGCCAAGATTTTAAGTTCTAGATTTTCATCCCACAAAATAAAACACAGGCCACAGATGCCACACTTATACTCTATAACCTTATCCCTGCCAGTCACCACAGACTGAGTAAAAGTCAAGAACCTGACACAAACTAGACCAAGCAGATTTTCTGCCAGAGGAATTCAGATGTGACTCAGTCTCTCAGATCATTTAACAGGACTCAGACGTGATTCTCTCTCAGGCTGTCTTAGAAGACAGAGTCTGGAGTCTTAAAGAAGAAGAAGAATCAGTGAAAGCAAACTCCTATTTTGAGATTAAATTCAAGAAAAGACTTAGGATAGTCAAACTAAATCAATGAACATTTTCAAATACACTGTTTTAAATTCAATCTCAAAGCACTTTTGTTGTGAATATACTCCAGAAGAGCTAATGATTTGGGTTGCATAAGAGGGAAAACAAGTACTTAAGCCTTGTTAAAATAAAATTGTAATATAGTGATTTAATTTGAAAAAATTAGTAATAATTTTACTAAAATGCTTACATTTTTTAAATCGCCTTTTATTTATTCCCCCCCGCCCCCAAAATCAGCGGTCAGAATAGTCAATGTTTTTGCTTGGCTCTCTTAATAAAAATATTTTTGTTTACTGAACAAAAATCACAATCATTTTCCTCAGCTATGATGACCTAACTAGTAGGGGCTTTAACTCAGTTATAATAAAAACACCTAAGAAACAAAAATTAATAGTATCTTCAGAGCTAATTTTGCATCTCAAACTTATTTAAAGCCAGTATGGTAGGCAGAAGAGGGGCCCCTCAAAGATGTCCACATCCACATCCCACAAACCTATCAATATATCAGTTTACATGTAAATGAGAATTAAGGCTGATGCTAATCAGATGAATTTAATATCCCTATTTTAAAACAGATTATTCAGGTAAATCTAATGCAATCACTAGGGTGGTTAAAAGAAGAGGGAGCCAGAAAAAAAAAAGAATAAAAAAAGAGGTGTGATGACAGAAGCAGGGTTAGAGAAATACTATGGTGTTGGCTTCGAAGATGGAAGGAGATGGAGAACTTTGGAAAAGGAATAAAACGCAGGTACCCTGGCCCTTCACCAGGACACTGGGACTCAAGAATCCATATCATAATATATGGATTATTGCTATGATATTTAACGTACATTGTTTGAAAAGACTAGTAAATCTTAAAAATGAATAGTAGATTTGTATCGTGTATCTAGTACAACGACAAGTAGATTTTCAATATCAACCTCTGTGTTTAATATAATCATGGTTGATGATACTAGTCTGACAATAGAATAAAGTATACATTACTCAAGTTTAAAACTACTTTTAAAAGTGTATGATTTAATATTTTGGAATGTAAACTTCATAGTTGTTAGCAATGAAATAACAAAAATATTAATATCATGAAATACCATGATTCTCAAAAGGTTTTTTTCCTCTCTAGTTATAGGATCAGAACCAAAATAAGATGAATGTAATCTCTCAAATTCAACAAATCTGTATTTTATTTGCTACCTATAGGCAGAAACTGAATGTCATTAATGAAACTGAAAACCAAGCCACCCAGAAAGGATAAAGATTATCAGAACGTAATTTTACAAGTAAAAAACCCCAAAAAACAGCTAGTCATATTCACTAAGCTAATGGTGGTTTAATAATAACACAGCTTGTAAACTTGAGTGAGCACATGAAGTTCACTGGAAATATTTTCTTCAAAAATAACACCAAAATATTAAAAGTATAACCAGCTATCATGCTAGGTGGAAGGCAGAACTTTTAAAAAACAAAAACATACTAGATAAAAGTAATTTCTAATTCTTTGAGGGAAATTTAAGTCTGTGTCACAGACAGTCCAGGGGCCAGCCCCAGCTGCCATCCGGCTCCTACTTCTGCCTTGAATATCAGTGATTCCATCTATCCACTCAGATTTTACTTTGTCCACTTCACCTTAAATATACTGAGAGAACAACAATTTAAACAGAACTTTTCCTGATTATACTTGTAAGGTAGGCAAAATTTTAGAAACCCATTACCTTAGCTCCGCCAGCCCCCCTCTGGGCTATGGTGCCCCTCTCCACCCTTGGGTATTGTTCTCAGCCCCCTTGGTTTGAAACCAAGTTAATCAACTAACCTCTGAGACAAAATTTGAGCCCAGCATGACTTTAAGAGAGATTTCTCTAGGAATATTTACATTTTAACAAGGGGCTTTTAAAGATTGAAAAGCCTTTAAGACATGGAGAAGCCTATCCTCATCATGTCAAACAGGACCAAATGTGGGGTAGTTATTCCAGGTTTCAGACATTCCCAGGTCTCCTGCAAACCCTGCCTCAGAGACTGTCACCTACTATCCATAGCATGAAGGCTATCCCAGCTCAGAGAATTTTTAAGAGATAAATGAGGAAGAACATACTATAAAGGAGAGAACACAAAGTTTAGAACTGGAAAACTTAGTTTTGATTCCTGGTCAAATCTCATACCCTCTCTGCACCTTATCTGGTTTACTTGTAAAAAGTGATCTCCAAGACCCACTTCAGGGCTGTGCCGCTATGACTCAGGCGGACTGAAGTACATCTTTCCAGTGGGTAAAAAAACAAATAACATTATCCCCTTCAGGAAAACACTCAGGACTTGCTATAATGTTCCACATATTTTATCTTTTAAATGTTTTTCCTCTGGGATTACCTATTCTTCAAAGGGCAGATAAAGTGCTATATAATATTAAGATTAGGACCTCCAGTTAACTCCTACTGAAATGATAAAAAAGTTCCTAACCCAAATGACAATAGTAGTGTAAGAAAAATATATATCAAACTAGTGGAGAGGGAAGATAAAAACTTACAAAGTATCAAAAATTGTCCTTTTTAAGATTATACCATCACTTTTATATTAACATATAGTGTATGTGTAGGTACTAAGGTAAAATTCAAGAGACAGGTTGAACAACTTACTTAACTTAATTAAATAATCCATAATATTTACAAAGACATAAAGTAAAAAAAAATAGTTGAATTCTCACAAAAACAATTGTTCATGTTATTTTTAAACTCTTTACAGAGGAAAAGATAATCAGAGTTGACAGGTATTCAACAATGCACTGCATTACACTCAGTATGCTTGTTTTTGAAAACACAATGACAACTCTATTTGAACTGAAACAGTTATCTTTTTAAAACTACATGCAAAGTTTTAAATGGCCCTTTCCATTTGCTTTTTTGTCCATCACTTCAAACTTTTCCTTGACGCTAATATTCTGGGATAGTATTTCCCAACTGTGTTTCAAGGAACACTAATTTCAGGGATTGCTGGTTTTCCAAGATGTTATGGTATAACCTTAAGGCAATGGCTCTATGGGAAATTAAGCTTTGAAAACACTAGGTTAGAGAAAGGAGATGGGTTTCTTTACTGCAATATTTTTTAGTGCCTTTCATATGCAAACATGAACTGTACATTGCTAACAGATGGGTATAGTATGCAAGGTGTCCGAAATGCCTTGAATAATTGAATCTTGTTTTTGCCTGAAACATGCTAACATCTTACAGGTGGCATGAACACTACTCTATGATTTAGTTAAGAAGCATTACATTCATTTAGATATTAAAAATTGTAGTTGTTCCTATCAGCTAAGGTCCTTAATCCCCCAGAATATTCATTAAAATATAAGTACTCTTGAAAAGGACAGCATATGATCCCATTAATGATCTCTTAACACCTTAGTTCTAGATCAGTTTAACAGAAAATGCCACAAAATAAATGGGAGAAAGGAAGAGACACTTAAGAGGTATGGGAAGAGACTGTGGAGGCCAAAGTAGTATCTCAATTCTCAGTCTTTGGAGGCTTAAGGAGGAAGCATTAGGGCTATACCATTACGCATAGGCTAACTGCTCTAACAGAGTCAATGCTACTTTGTGCCTCCAGTTACCTGTGTTGACCAGTGCAACAGCAATTACTTTCCATCAAGAGCCTTGCTCAATAAAAAAACATACCTTACTTCCTGCTTGTTGATCCTAATATGAAGCATACATGAACTAGTGGCAAATAGGGTTTATAAACAAAGATGCAAATATATATATGTGTGTGTATAAATATATATACATGAATACATAACCACATAAATAAGGAATTTTAGTAAAATATACTGTGACAATATCCTTAATGCTTTATAGCTATAATTTATAATTAACTCCCATAATATGAAAACATTAAGTCACATTTAATCAATTAACTTTGTGAACTTTAAGAATACCTTAAACTCATGGCCATTGCCTCCACAAATAATCATAGCCAAAACTCATATTTAATATTCTGATACAGTAGATTAATAGAAAATCAGAATAGGCCATATTTAAGATGACAGAACATATTCTTATATTTATTACCCTTGCTATATATACTGGGAGCACCATTCCTCTAAATATTTAATCTCAGTTATTTTAGTTATATCCTAACCGGATGGTAAGTACCAAGAGGGCAGAACTTACACTTATTTTTCATGAGCAACATGCAATAGTAGAAAGCTCACAGGCATTGGAGTCAGACTGACTGGTTTTGATTTTTGCTTTGGAAAGCCTTCTTTTCCTTGTCATTTTCCAAAGCCAAGACTTTATGATCTTGGAGCTGGATTACTACATAAACTAACTTCCTAACTTCAGTGCCAACCTGCTCTTAGATAACCTACTATCAAGATTGGCTTTTAAACACATAAGCCTGGAGATATCATTTCCTACTTAAATACCTTTGTTGGTTCTCCAGTTGTGATACAAAGAAAACTGAGACCTACTAGAGCTGACCCTACTGTCCTGAGCTATACATTCTTAATGAGGGCAAATTCTGAAGTGTTGCTGGACAAGAATAAACACATATATGGCACCTTTTTATTAATAGTGCATTTTAATGCTCTTTTCCTTTCTTGGAAAGGAAAATATTCTAATTTTCATGCAATAAAACAGAAATGTGTGTTTCATAATTAAAAGTAAATTTCATGAGTTACACTGGATTAGCACAAATCCTATGAACTGTTTACTTAGTACTGGTATTCAAACCACATCATTTAGGGTGATCAAAGCAAAGTCTACAGAAGATTAATAAATGATAATGCTCCGTACATACAAGAAAATGTTAATGGCCCTGATAAAGCCATTCAGTGGTCGGGAAAGGCCCAGGCCACTTCCATGTTTTGAACCTCTCAACTTATTAAAAAATGGAAAAGGCCCCAAAAAAACTCCAGCTATGTATAGTGTGGTTTGTTCTAAATGTTTATAGTCAACAGATTAACATGTTTTTTTTTAATTTAAATATATAATGTAATGTAATTTTGTTAATCACAAAATAAAGATTCGATACTATCAAGACTTACTAAAGGTGGAATGGTCTAATAATAGGAGGAAAGCTTAAAGTTTTTTGATGACCATCTTTTTTCAATCTTACTAGTATTTCTTTGTCACTATAGGATAATATCCAAATTCCGGAGTCTAGGCCTTTTCTAAATGGGAACCAGGTCTGCAGGGCCTCCTGGCCTTCCCTGTGATGGTTTAGGCTCTTGCTTGCAGATACAAACCAACTAACTGATCTTCTAATTTTTGAAAGACATACAATTACTAGACTTTTCTAATTACAGAGGAAATACATGGCTCTAACAATATTAAAGATCATCAGCACAAAGGTTTCCTATTATCTGTGAACCAAAATACTTGTACACACTTTCTAGCAACACGCTTTCCACAATAACTCCCTCTTTATCACCCTTCAAGCTTACCTTCTGCATATGGTACCTATTAAACTCCAAATTCCCATCTCATTATCCTTCCATTTGCTTTTGCTGAAGCCATTCATTTTATTTGGAAAACTGCTCCTATTTCTGTCACCAATCTCCATTGGCAAAGTCTTTTCTTAAACACCCTGTCTTTTATAAAATGGTCTGTGTTTCTGACTTTTTTCTTTTTTTTTAACCTTGATTCTGTTTCCTACATTTTTCATTATGTAAATTATAACATCTGATATATATCCATTTATTTTATTTCCCCAAGATATTGCAAGTCTATTGACAGCAAGGAAAATCTTGTATCCCTGTCTATATTACCTGTGCTTCCTTGGAAAATGTATTACACACATGGTGAACATTTGATAAATATGTATTCATTAGAAATTACAATAGCCATAGATTTTCACAATGTGTTTACTTAAGTAAATATTTCCTGTGGTTTCAGTAACTAAACTGCCCAATGATATATTTAACAGCAGAATTATTAAATAACATGCATAACAATTATAGATTTGCTACCCATTTCAAGCATACCAGACATAAAATACATAATTCATAAATATTAAGCAAAGAAAGGTAGATGATGATAATGCATCAATAATGCTATCAGCCTTCAAAAGTAAGATAAATCATAATCACAGTCTAGTTTAATTTTTCAAACAAAATCTAAGCCATATTTGAAATTCAAATAAAGATGTATTACTTCTTTTTTTTTAACTTAACTGAGGTGCTAAATGTCTTGGCAAGAACTTTATAATATACAACAGATTCATGAGGAAGTTTAATCAGATCATTCAAGCATTTGTTCATATGGAAAATTCACCCACATGTATCAAAACTCTTAGCCAATATCAATATAACTATAATTAAGAATATATTCAAAAATAATGCCATAATTAATGCTTATTCAAATTGCCAACTTGTTGGCAAATAAATTTATGTTTTTCTTGTAGGCCACTTGTATTCAGTCCCTGGAGTTAAAATAACTTGGCTAGACTCCAGTTACAAATCATTTAGGAGAGAAAAAGATCATTTCATTAGTAAGAATTTACTGCATCAAAGGGGATACATAATGTAGAAAATAATAACTTGCTTATACTTAGAGTTCTCAACCTGATCTTGTGATATAGAAAGTGTATATTTATTTTAAAATCATAAGAAAGTAATGTAACTAACTGAAAAAGAAATATTATATCAAAAAAATTTAAAGGAAAGGACAGGTTTCCCTAACACTTTCCTGCCCTTGAACCTTTCAACTTACACCAGCTCTACAGAACTCACACTAATAAACAGAACGTGCCATTTTAATGATAAAAGGAGAAGGAAAAGGGAACATCATCACAGCACCTGGCCTCTATTTCCTCTTTACCGCCCCTCTGTGCAATCATTAATTGTGCCGTCTGGGCCCATATCCCATCACTCTACTAAAACTGGCCTCTTAAAAGTTATAAAGATTTCTCAATGAGTAAATAAATTGGGCTTATTTCCTTGTCTATGTTTTCTTTGGAAATTCTACCCTGGGGAATGATCCTCTCCTTCCAGAGAATCTCAGCATTAATGAAGATTCATGGGTTTTTTCCTTAGATCCTTTTCTAGCTCTTCTTGCTATCCTTCAAAAAAGAGGTCTTCCCCAAAGTTGAACGTTTTCTCTCTTTGTCTTGGCATTCTCGATCGCTATTAGATCTATAGAGATGACACAAAATCTCAAAGCTCTTTCCCTTAAAGTTCTAAAGCTCTCCTTACTTCCTGTTTCACAGTCTGAGTTTCTTGTGAACACAGCCACCTGGATGTAGCGTTGATCAATTAAAATGGTCAAAAACCAAATACTCACCTTTCTCTTCTCCCCCCTGACCACAAACCACAAAAAAAAAGAAAAAAAAATGAAAATGCTCCTTCTGGCTTTCCTCTTTCTTTTACTGAAGACGCACTCCTAGAGAACTAGGTGCTTGACATTTTAGTGTCAGATTTGACTTCCAGTCCCTCTCTGCCCATTTCAGGGCACCTGCCCCTCAGCTCTCTCTGCCTGTCCAGTCTTTGCTGGTGTCCTGTCCACACTCCAGAGCTAGTTCTCATTGGTTCTTACCTGGAATAAAAAGACAAAAGTCCTGATTTGTTCTCATCCATTTTATCCATAAAGTCCATCCCTAATGTTGATATGCTAGGAAATAACTCTGTTTATTCAAACATTCCTCAAATATTCACTATAATCCTTTCGTCTTTTCACTTTTGTAGGGAAACCACCTACCTGGCTTTCTACTCATCAACCCTGGTGACTTTTGCTCAGGTCCACCTCAGTTTCCTAGGGTTTCCTCATTTCTGCAAGCCATAGGAACTCAGCTCACTCTTAACTCTGTTCTTGGGGTTCATTCTCTTCCCTTGGGCTTAAATACAAAATCAGACAAAGTTGTCCCTGAATGTCCACTCTTACTTTCTTCTTTTTAGCACTAGAAAAAATTCGGTCAGCATCTAAAGACTGTATTTCCTGGCCTTCCTTACTGCTGAATGTGACCATATGACCATATGTGGGCCATGACACATGAGCAGAATCTACACCTACAGCTTCTAGATTATGCCTTCAAAAGAAAAGATTATGCCCTCCAGTTTTTTCCCACTTTCTATCTTTGAAGCTGCAAATGCCAGAAATACCCTAGGGGCTGGGAACCAATAAGGAGTCTGGTTCCTGAACAACCTCTTGTAGCAGAGCCATGCTCCCCCATACCCCCTTTGTGGACTACCCTTAATTTGGATGTTTATGTGTGAGAGAAATAAATTTCTATCTTATTTAAGCCTCTGTTATTTTGGTTTCTGTTAAACTAGCTAATATGACAGGCTACCTAATAAATAGTATAATCTCTTCAGCACCTGTCATACTTGAGAACACCAGTGACATAGGTGGTTCACAAGATATTGTAGAGCAAGGAGTTAAGCAGTAATGCTCCTGAGCTTCTAATGCCAGGAGAAAGATTTAAAAATTGGTATTACACAGAAAGAAACATGGTACAAGAAATGGAGGAACATATTTTCAGTTTGGCCCCTAATAAGAAAATATATCTTCCTGGAAAAAGGCCTACAGCTACAGTACATTAAAGGTAGACAGAAAATTAGAGAGCTGCAGCAATCACACCATTTCTATTAGAAAGAAAATGAGACATCTTGAGGAGCACAACAGAGAGAAGTGGAACTAACATGAACATCAGTCATTTGCTCATACAAAGACTTAGAACTTGATAAGGATCAGGAAAACAGAAGCTCCAAGCCCAGCACAGACCAGCAAGGAGTGCAGACGTTATGGGGCACATTAAAGAGGAGAGATGGGACTGGAAAAGTACGAGAAGAGAACTAAAATAGGATCACACCAAATACCAAGATTTACGTAGTAAGAAAAAATTGCCGGTTAGTACCTGAATCCCACTGAAACATATTTTTAGTTATCTAGTTATTGATCACATTTGTGTTTATGTTAAAGAGTACCTATGAGAAACTGTTTTCCCTGGATGCTGATCAGCAAGAGGCCAAGAAATTGATCAGGGACATGAGACAAGGAGGTGCAATTTATTGCTGAGTTTGGTTCAGTAACAAAAAATTTACAACATCAGAAGCAGTCCTTGAAATGCAATGCCTGGTACATAGATTTTATATTTCAGTTCTTTCTGGTTCAAGTTTCTAAGAAGCAGGGAGTTTCCCAGATTTGGCAAGACCCTAAATATTCTTGTAGTGTCACAAGCAGCTGAGAACCCCATTAGGGATCCTGGAAAGGAAAGCCAGGCTGAGATGTGTTAGATCTACCTCCTAGTTTCTGCCACTCTTTGTACAATTAGCTAAAGAAAGTTGTGTGTGCCTTTCCTATCTATCTACAATCCACCGAAATACTACAGTACTAAAGAAATATAATTCTACAGGTTAGGTTCATTTTCGACAAATCCTTTTGAAGCATTTATGAAATCCTGAAGTAAGAAATCCTTCCATATGTAATACACATAAGAATGCCTTAGAGCATAGTGGTAAAATCATGGGCTTTTGGGCCAGGCAGACCTGGGGTTAAATCTCAGATTTACCACTGCCATAGGTACATAATTTTGCACCTAAATACATAAAATATTTTTAATATTTTGACAGTTTTACCACTGCCATAGGTGATTTTGCACCTAAATATGTAAAATATTTCTAATATTTTGGCAGCTTTACCACTGCCATAGGTACATAATTCTGTGCCTAAATACATAAAACATAAAGTATTTCTAAGCTGCCGTATATTATACTACAAAATTAAGATCACGGAACAGCACAGACAAGCATAAATTGCATCTAAAAGTGCTACGACGAGCTTTCCAAATGAGAGAGCGGAAGCCGACACTTCCCCAAGGCCTGAGCTAGGAAACTGGCGCAGGGTCATTTCCGCTCTACTCGACTGGTCAGAGCAGTCGTGAAGCCCGCTCAGATTTAAGCAGGAGAGGATATGGGGTCATCTCTCAAGGAGAAGAATGTTAAAGTCTCAGCAATCTTTAACCCTCTACAGGATTTGGTGGCAGATTAGAAGAGAAATGTTCTAAGTTCTTAAATATCTGAAAATGTCTCCAGTCAGCCATTACAGACTGGAAGACAGATACCATTGTAAGGTGAAAAAGAGATTTTCCCTCATAATTTGAGAAGAAAACTCTGTCTTCTGGTATGCTGTACTGCATTTGAGAAGTCAGATGTAAACCTGACATATGTTCTTTTTTAAGACATTATTTTGTTTTTTCTTGAAGATTTTGTGATCTCATGCTTATTCTTGGTATTTCAAAAATTCATTATCTTGGTGTGAACTATTGTATGAGAGCAACCAAATGACAAATTTCCTCCTTCGGATCTGGGTTATTGTCTTCTACTATTTTCTTGTTAATTCTTTAATTTTTGTTTTCCATAGTTTTTTTTCTGAGATTCCTATACTGTACCTCCTTTATTGGCATCTATGTCTTATAGCTTGTTTTTTTCATATTTTTCTTCTTTTGTTCTCTTGCTCTATTTTCTGCCTGATTTTCTCAAAGTTGTTTTCTAACTTTATTGATATGATTTTGACAATCATATTTTTCATTCTTGAAGAGCACTCTCTAGTTCTTTAATGGATCCTTTACATTAGTATCCCAATTCTTATTTGTAGATACAATATGCTTGTAAATATTTCTGAATATATCAGATAAATTAAAAAAAATAAGATATTGATGTTCCTGAATTGTGACACTTTCATCTAGGCACAGATTTCTTTGTTGATTTGATCTTTTACTTTTATGCTGTTGGGTTGGAAGATGGAGTTGCTTATGTACGTTTCATTTGCTGTATTTAAAGGCCTTTTCTTTGAGAGGGAATTTTGACTGGGATATTTGTGTGGGGTTGGGCAGTATGGGTAGAAGGAACCAAAGACAAAAGGTTAAATCTGTCAACTGCAGGTTCAGGTAAAAGAGCAAGGATCTACCTGAGATTTACCCCAACACCCCAGCTGAAGGAACCAGAGGAACTTTACTCCCTTTGCTCTGGAACACTCCATACAGAAGCCTTAGCATTCCCAAGTCGATCCATTCAGTTTCTTTACAGAAGAAACATCTGTTTCATTGTTTTCACTGAATATCTGCCATATGAGTCTGTTCTGGGAACAGAAATTGGAGAGAGGGATGGAGGTTCTGTGAGTCCCTGTTTACAGCTGTACTTCTTACCAAAACCCCTATGGACCTTGCTGACTCTCAGCCCAGAATTCCTCTCCTTTGCTAAGGGTTTATCCCTTTTAAAATATCCCTGAGGGGTGGAAGGCAAGCACACTTCCTGGTCCACTGCCTCTAAAAGTTCTTGATAAACTTTTACACAGAGTCTCAACTTAGTCAACAACTGTTGCCTTTACAAGTATAAGTTTTAAGGTATCACCAGAAGATGATATGATATAATAGAAAAGGCAATTATGTGTTAATATATTTGTATGAAGTGGGGACTTCATTTTGTAAATGTATGTACTATTATTTTACAATGCATGTGCTATTAACAAATGCTCATTAAAAACAGCTGAGTGATGCCCTGGGGTAAGCTAAAAACTGGAACTGACAAATAATTTGACATACTCTTGTTTGTTTTTCAAATGTACCAAAATGTACAAAAAAAAATGTACTAGAAAAGCCAAAGTTAGTAGCAAAAGCAATGAACAAGAACTGCTTATAGATGTTCCATGTAGGCAATGAGATAGATTGGTAAAGCATGGACATAGCATTGTCAGTAAAACAAAAGTGACCTCCGCATGTAGAATCATAGTTCAAGAACTCCTGTGTCACAAATAATTTGCAAAAACATCATTTTTTAATATACAGCACAGGTGCCAAAACATCTGTCAGCTGTTAATGTACAAAACATTATTTTGCTCCTATAAAATAAAATAATGTAATGTTTAATTATTTCAAACATCTTTTAAGCCAATCTTCTCTGAGGGTCCCAACATAATTAAAATCCATTGAAGCATAACTTCAACTCACATATTTTTCATACCTTGTATTATTGCATTCAATCATGTATGAAAATAAAAAACTATTAAATAAATATAGTATATGCTTTAAAAATGCCTTGACAAGATTATCTTTAAAGATATTAAAGAAAACTTGAGAGGGCAGGTTAAAAGCAGTTGCTTTTACATCAAAAAGGAGACCTTGTTTCATTATAACTAAGTATTTGAATAACTACTGTTGTTAAATTTGGAAGATGGTTAATTACGAAATTTGGGAAGTAGTTAATTATACCTCGCACGACTCAAAGAAACATCTTTTAGTCTCACAATTAATAACCTGTCAAAATCCTTCATAGTTAAAACATGATGAAGATGATATGTGTCAGGCCAAGTTCAAATACAAACAGTGAACAGACAGCATTAGTAGTGAAGAAGTCATACTACAATTCCCAATTTATAATGGGCTTAGCTCTTTTCTCACCAAGAGGTATCAGCCTGACACCCAAAACAAGTCACCAAGAAAAACAGATACACAATCCATTTCAGTGTTTGTGAGAAAGAAGTAAACAACCGGAGGTATGAAACTTACTACAGCTAAGGGCTACAAAATTGACCATACTCAAATTCCTCCAACATGCCAATACAGTCGAGAGAGGAGCTCCAGGAATTACAATAGAACTGATTTGTGTCCACTAGTATATAAAGCATCAATAATATTATAATAGCTATAGCTCTTCTCCTTTATTTGATAAAACTGAACCTCCTGATACTATTAGAGTGAACTGCAAGGAGTACAAGTGGAGGTACCAGGAAAATCCTGAAAATAAATTTGATAAAATCAGCACAGGAGAGAAGTAAGACAGAAGCAAAAGTTACCCTAAAGTGACACAATTCTCAGGCCCAAAGAGGGTAGAGTAAGGATGGCTATTATCCAATCAGAGGCATAAATATCCCAAGAGAAGGAATGTGTTAACTGGTAAGGCCGGTCAGAAAAAAAGCCTGGAAAAAAGTCAGAGAGCAACCCAGCTGGCCGGTTTTATCCAGCAAAGTCCTCAGGGAAAGGGATGATGAGTTTGGGGGAGTTGGGCCACCTGCCACTTTCACTAAACATGTGCATCTGTTTTGAGGCAGAGTTGCTTCTTCAGAATTCTCTCTAGCCCAAAGATTTGTTTCTAATCTTAACCTTGAGTTCTTGTGGCCCCTTCAGAAGCTGCAGTTGTAAGTGGGGAAGAGTTCAAGGTATGAAGGGACTAGAACAGTTCTGCTTTCATCTGCTATACCCTTGACCAAAAAAAAAAAAAAAAAAAGGAAAAGAAAAAAGAGGAAAGGAGAAGAGAGGAGAGGGGAGAGGAGGGGAGGGGAGGGGAGAAGAGAGGAGAGGAGAGAAAAGAAAAAACATTGGCTTAGTTTTTTCTAAGTGCTGTAGGCCCACCACAGGTATTCCAGGCAACACTTCAGTTTCTATGCACCCCCAGTCTAGCAGCTTCAAGCAATTTAGGCCACTAGAAAAAGAAGATTCCTCTTAGAAATAACACATTTGCCTTCTGTTTGTTCTGTTTTGTTATAACTGGTGGTGTGACTTTGGTGAGGATGAGCCAGTGTGCAGGGGACTGAGTATCTTGGGACATGTGGGTGAGACCAGCTTGCCAAGCTGCACATCCCAGGAGTGCGGTGATGATGCCATGCAGGTGATGCCTCCCAGCATGTTCTCCTCCAAGAGTCCAGAATGTTCTCCTGGTGACACAGACATTGCTAGCTGAACCTCAAGCCATAAATAACCTTCGAGAGGATCTTTCCACTACCATATCATTATGGTTACTATTATTATTATTATTCATTTACATTAGCATTTTATCATATGCTGCATCAGAACACTCTGGGTTTAGTCTGGCCCTAAAACTTGTTACTATTAATTTCTTTGTTCTGACTTTTCTAACTGTAAATGGAGATAATACTAATCCATATCCTCTCCTCTCTATCTTATTAGAGACTTGTGCGATACAAATAATATATTCTTTATGAAATAGTATGTGAACTGTAAAACTATTTATTACTTATATATTCACTCACTCAGTCAAAATATCATCAAAATATCCCTTAGATAAAGCCAGAGATTGTAACAATCTTTTGCTTTTGTACTATTAGGTACTGTGTAAATAAAAATTTTTTATTGCCATAAAATGTTAGTGTTCTTAATTTTGTAAATCACAGATAGATTATAGTTGAGCATAAAATATCAAGACTCACAGTATATTTGGTAAATTAAGAAAAAGATTTTGAGTGATTCAATGTCATTAATTCCAAATAAAGTACTCTTTCCCTATCCACTGAAAGCACCTCTTGTTTTATAATTGGAAATTTCACTTAAAACAAATTTTCAGAAATATTTAACAAATCAAAGAATAACACTTTGTATATTCTCAACCAATGCACATTGATAAATTTTAGAAGCAATCAATGAATCATTGCCAAACATCATGGATTCTCTGAATGAAAGTGCAAGAAACATGAGAATAGTGCACTTGCATTAAGTTCAGTGGAGACTGAGCTCTAAAGGCAGACTGGCTGCCTGGGTTTGAATGTTTGGTTGTACCACGTATTATCTTGGTGTCCTTATGCAAATTGTCTAAGCTTCTATAAAAAAGGAAATAATATCCCAACTTCAGAGCATAGCCATGAGGCTTAAATAATTCTTATGGGCGCTTAACTCAGTACTTGTTAGTGAGCAAAGATCTGATAAATGTTAGTTAATAGAATTGTTAATATGATCTCAAGTTTCAACTCCCACCTCCTTGAAAAAAGGGTGGGTGTTCTAAGATCTTCTGGGAAACAAAGTAATATCTCCAGAATAAAAGCAATACCATGGCCCATAAAATCTGACTGGAGCTGAATAAAATATAGACCACCCACCCCTTTCAAGGAATGCAGAGCTGTACAGTTTCTGCATAAAGCATGTGCTGCTCAGTATGTACTCAGTGACTCCTATAGCTGGGCATGGTTATTCCATCAGCATATGCTGTCTGAATGGTTTATTTCCTTACCTTCTAGAAATAAATCCATTAACAAAACAACTGGACATTTGGGAATACAAATAAAAGTTGGATTTTGAAATCTCACAGTAGATGTGTAAAGGAAAACAAAAATATTCTCACTTATCACATCAAAGCTATTCAATAAATGTAGCTAAATCTAATTCAAACTGTCCCAGGTTGTGATAAGATCCAATATACAGTGCAGCTACTAAGTCACAATGAGAAACTCAGGAGCCCACTCTATGAGGAGTTACTTTTATCAGTGGAAGGGTTGGCATACATGAATTATTTCCAGACTCAAAGAATGTGTGCCTGTAGTCCTCCTATCTATGTGACTGTTAATTCAGTGCTTCACTCTGTTGCTTTCCAAGTTGGTGGTTACTTGGAAATTTAGAATTTAGAACCCCATCTGCTTTCCTGTAGGTGCACAAACTGGTCTACCTGGAATGGCTAGCACACATCCAGTCAATTTGTTTCATCATTTTGCTCTCTCTCCTAAAGGCTAAAAAAAGAAGAAAACTAGATACCATGCTTCTTATTAGAAATAACACTTCTACTGTTTCATAAATTAGCTCTCGAAAATCAATGAGTAGCTTGTTTTGACCTATATGTAAAGCTAATTAAGACCCAAATCACACAGAGAGAACAAACATATGCAAATGTATGTATACCTAGCGATGACATAGTTTTGGGAAACTGCATAAATCCAGTATATACATCACCAGTCTACGTAACTACTCTGGCATCTGTTGATCACTTACAATCAGAGTCCTGAATTTGCAATTGGGCCAATTAAGCAGATAATTAGTCTACATAGTTCATCACTTACTGATGTCCCTGTAAGGATGGTCACAATGGTGAATGACCAGATTAGTTTCTGTTCTGGGAAAGTCTAGTTTCCTGTAATTAAATAGTTACTAAAGGACTCTAAGTCCTTTATTTGGCTTTAATTTTGAAGGCAACCATTCAGAAGAGGGTAAAGTATGCAAGTGTATTCTTTGAAAAGGAGGTCTTCCTTTCTAGTCATAAAATGCTAACAACTGCTCTCCAGGATAATTCTTTCTAGCTTCAGGAGGCATGGAAACTAGTAGCTGGAACACTGCTTAGTGAACAACATATATGAGGTAGATATGAGAAACTCATTTCAGCTAGCCAGTGGTTTTTCCAGTTTTTTAATACATAGACTCCTCGGTTGAGCATAACCAATGAAAACTGAGCTTCCCTAGTAGCCTGCATGCACGCCCTGTCCCTCCCTCTACAGACTCTCAGGGATTATCAAGGTCTGGGCCTGGGAGGCATGCTCATGTTTCATTATGGGTTCAATGCCTACACTTTACATGTGATTTAGGAAAAATGTAATTATTGCTGCCACCTTAAAATATATAATAGTGATGATGTATAGATTTGATCTTGAATGCTAAGACCAGTCAAAAAAGTAATGGTCGACTGACTTGAAAAAGCTTCTAAGGACAACTCAACTCAATGTGAAAAAAATAGTACAGTGACTGATTTGCAATGACTGATGAGAATATAACAAAGGAGAAATGATGGCATTTGTGTCAAATTATTTGGCCTTTGCATTGTATAATGGGCTTTTCTTCAGAGGCTCATAGACTTTTAACATTAAAAGTGTTTTTAAAAAACAACCAATTTAAGCCCCTCAAGCAGAAGCACATTTTCCCACAGCAGTTATTCTTACATTTATGAGACATTTATTAGGCACAAGTCTTTGAAAGATGCTATATTGGGAGAAGCGTATACCCCTGCTTTCTACTTCTTTCAAGAGCAACAGTTTTATCCAGTGTCCCAGATTCCAAAGCCTCACTGTCGTCACCTGACTGTCACCAATCCCTTTCAGCATCTCAACATCTGATTGTTTCAGCTGCCTCCTTACCTGAACCACTGCTACCAGGCTCTCACCTTTTGAGCTACTTTGCTCTCTTTCTGAAACCCCATCATAATCATGTGAGCTCCTTGAGATATGCCTCCTTTGGCCCTTCAGGGAAATCACTACAGGAATTCTCCTTTCTCTCTTGCTTCATCAACCTCTTCCTCTGCTGGAATATTTGCATCAGTATATAAATATGTTTTTTTGACCCCATAGCTCTGACATTTTTCTGACTTCTCTACTTTGCTCCCATTTTCTCTTGAACTTGTGTCACTGGGATTTGGTCCCTACCATTTCATCCAAACAGCTCTTGCTTGGGTCAGCTCCATTTGACAAGGCTGATCACCCTCTCCTTTCAATGTGGACTTCATGGGGCTTCTGAAATACGATCCTTTCTATCTCCTCCTACTGCCTCATCAGCTGCCCTTTTAGTCTCCTTTGTTGATTTTTCCTCCTTTCCCTGACCTCTCAAAGTTAGAATTCCTGAGAGCTCAAACCTCATTCTTCTCTTCAACTATACTCACTCCCTCACTCCCTAGCTAATCTCATCCAGTTTCATGTGCATAAATACCATTGATATGCATATGTGTATATACATATACATGTAGATGTGTAACGTATGTATCTATGTATATATATATACATGCATGTATGTGTGTGTGTATGTGTGTATATGTATATATTCATTCCAACTTCTTCCTCTGGATTTTAATTTATATATCCAACTGCCTATCTGTTATCACCACTTGGATGTGTCATATGCATCTAAAACTTAACGTCCCTAAACCAAAAGACTGATTCCTCAATTTCCACCCTGTTTCTCAGTCTTCCTAGTCTTCCAAACTACACTTAATAGGGACTCCATTCTTTCAGTCTAAAATCCTTATGGCATTATTGAATCTTCCCTTTATCTCTCACCTACATCCAATTCATCAGCAAACCTTATGCATTCTCCCTTCAAAATATATTCGGAATCCAACTACTTTTCACCACTACTACTACTGTTGGTCCAAGCCACAGTCTCTCTTCTAGACTATGGCAACAGTCTACTAAACCTTTCTCCTATTCTCTTGTCCCTCCATATTCTCTAATGTCAGCACAACACCAGCGTGAATCTTTGCCATGCCAGATCCATATACTCCTCTGCTCACACCCAGCAATGGCCTGCACAGTAGACCTCCCCCAGGCCCTGCCTGAGGTCATCTCCTTCTACCTACCCTCCCCTGCTCTATTCCTGATTCCACCAGCCAGCCTGCTGTCTCTGAGGGACCTTGCACTTGGTAGTCTCCCTGCCTAGGTCACTCCTCCTCCAGATACCTGGGGGCCTCCCTCCCTCACTTCCTTCAAGTCTGATGAAATGTCAGTCATTTTAGAAAGCTTCTCCCCTTCCAGGCTCCTAGGCACTTACTATACATCATAAACCCTATTTTTCTCTTTAATACTTACATATATTGCTACACACACGCGCACACACACATAGACACAAAATGTTGCCGTTACTGTTTATTTTTATGTCTTCTCTCCCATCCTTTCATAAATATAAAAACAATGTATATTGCATAATGACAGGGACTTTGATCAAGTATATTTACCACTATATTCTCAGTGGCTAGAATAATTCCCAGCAAATAGTCAGCACTCAATACTATTAGTTGTATGAGTAGTGAGAAGGGAATAATCATATGGGAAGGTCTGGGAAAGACAGAATGGAAAGGTACAGTATTGACTTGAGCTATAAGAGAGTTTTAGATTTCAGAAATGAAACAGGGTATTCTAAGCAAAAACAAGAATATATGCTGATCTTGTGTTACTTTGGGTCATCTTGGTGGTCAGTTATTCATGAAGACCCCCACTTCCACCCCCAGCTAGTCTCAGCTTACATTGATTCTTTTCATATCTAAATGTTTTTGGCATGTGTGATTTATAACACATAATCTATCATTTGCTTCGATATAATTTTGTGATTTTTTTCTGGCTGTTCTTCTAATACAACCAGTAAGTATTTATTATTTATTTACTATGTGCCTGCCATAACAATCTGCCAGTGTACTGTCTCCCTACAAATAAAAATGTTGGTTATCTGGCCTCATCAGATTGTTCTAGATAAGAAGATTTTCCCATAAGTAACTTTACTGTTGTAAACCATTTCTTTGGCTCAAAGGTTTCCTAAGTATTTGGTACAAATCTATAATTATGATGATTTTATTAACATTATGTTAGCAAGTCAAATTAATTGCAAATTTAATGCAGAATATATCAGCCTACTTTTTCATTTTAGTTTTGATCTTAACAATTTCCTCAAGACTCTGACTTCCACAAGGGCAGAGGCTATGTGTTGCTCAGGGCACCTAGCAGAGTACCTCACACATAAGAGGCACAAAAAAAGTGCCAATAATTATGAACCATGGCATGAGGCACAGGTGTATATAAGTAACATGCACATGAAATATTGTTTGTACAAATTCTAAATTTTGACATACTGAAAATGCACATGTTATATATGGCTTTAACCATAATTATTTTGTTTTTGTTTTCAGCCTGTCTTCAAAGTGAATAAGTGAATAAAAAGAGGACATCAAGCTTTGGGCAACCCTACAAGCACAGTCTAAAGGCTCACAAAGCCCCTCCATCCATGTTCATACTGCACTCTGGAAAGAGGACTTGGGGTTCTTGGAGCACCTTGAGTAGAAGCTGAGAAATAAATGCTATGGTTTGAAAGTACTGCAAAAGCACAGAAGAGAAATTAAACAAAAGCTCTGAACCTTATTTGTGCTCTGTAACACTGCTTCGAGGCAACATTTTTTAATATATGCCCCCATTTACTCAGGAAATTAAGAAATGAACTCCCCGTGTCAGTGTCCCTGCTACTAAAACAACCTAGCCATCGGCTGATTTACAATCGAGTCCTAATTGAACAGCTACGGTTTTAACTATATCAGCAAATCTGCAGGTTCCTTAGATAAATATTCCAAGCATTTCCCATAGATTTTACAAGTAAAGTAAAGAGTAAGAGAGTCTTAGAGAAGAGAAGATTCTGTAGAATATTTAGCATATTTTTCTTAGTTATATCTCATTTCTGACACGTATTTTCAAAGATCTGCTACACAAAATATAAATGTTTTCATTAACAACAAATAAAAGACTTTTGAGAAATCATGGAGTTTAATGTCTTTAATAATGTAACATATTTTATTTTAACAATTATTTAGATGGAGACAGACCTCAGCTTTCTTTCTGTTATCCTGGTTCGTTTTCTTTCGAGCACCAACAATCATATTTAATCATTTTAATGAGTTCCTCCATTTACATCATAGTATATTCACTTAGATTCCTTCAGACTAGGAAAAACTCAATAATCAAGGAGCACATCCTCACAGGTAAAAGGGAGCAAAAGTAGATACTTTATATTAGAGCTATAGAGAATTTATAATTCAATTCAGCCTGCTTACCTCAAAAAGACTCATTACTGATCACAGTTTATAAAATTTTAGAGCTGGAAGTGAGCATACAGATTCAGGGAAGACCACACTTTTACACAGAAGTTAACTTGTTTGTGGACGTCAGTGAATACCTTAAGGTCATAGAGCCAGCTGGGTCCTCAACCCCAGTACACTGAGAGAAATCAGGTAATTGAAGTTCACGTTAGCCTTCAGAGTAGGTTTACTGAGCATAAAGGAAGGAGAAAGCTGCAAACAAAGGCCCTATTTCGGCCAGAGAAAGAGCATCCAGGGCTCAAGACTACAAACGTAGCCCAATTTCAACTGAAGACAAGTTTGAAGTATGGCTTCAAAGATGCCTATTTAATGAAAGGCTATCAGAGCTTAAAAAACATAGTCAAGATGCAGCCCCAGGTGTTGCAAGTGCCCCTTGGATGAAACGTGTCAGGTGCCTCCTTACTGTGGGAGGCAAGAGAGTGCTCCAGAGACCAGCAGTTGAGTGTGACAATTAGGAAAGGATTGTAGAGGTGAATGCACTGATGAGTGGGTAGAGGTGCAAAGACAGGCAGTGATCGCAGAGAGGAAGAAAAGTAACCCCCAAGAGGATTTTCACACATGTAAGTCCCGTCTCCAGTGGAAGGAGAGAGCATAGAGTGCTGACTTACTCATGTTGTGTTATTGGGACTAAACTTGATATGGGCTTAAAGTTGCTGAAAGCAGTGTTCACTATATCTAATTCAGTAACAACTTACAACTAAGAGTTAGACTGTTTACCTGGAAAAGTCCTGCTCTTGTCCTTTTCCTAAAGTAAGTGCTCCCAAATGGACAGGCATATATGTTATCATTAAAGAATAAAATACATATAAAAACACATGCTCAAGGGATTTTCCTTCAAGAATACAGCACATTTGAAAAATTTGCTGAAGAAAAAAGGCCCCTTACTATGTCATCCCTCTGAAATGAAACCTAGGGAGAGGGAGGTAATAATGGAGAACCTCAGGGATACGAAAACCTTCTGTGGACAAGGATCATTTCACATAGCTAAGTAATTATCCTCCTAGCATGATCTGATAATTTGTAACTTTGCCACAAAGCAAGAAATGAATTCTGGCACTGTATTGTATTGAAGTTGAAACAACTGAGATTGTCAAGTGATTAATTTCTACATAAAGAATGAATGAGTGAATAAACAAATAATTAAAAAGAGAAAAACTTCACTTGTTCATGTGATTTTGGTATATTATGGATCAGTTCTCACCAGGAAGAAATTGTGACTTGTGTGAGGAAGGGTATGATATAAACTTTGCAAAATTCTTATGGCATGCCATTTCTCTCTGGGCCTGTTAAGCCTGGGGAGCTTATAACTGGAGGTCACTTTTCAAGAGCCATATCTGCTCTTGTGTGGGTTGACAACAGAGGCAAGGATGTTTAATTCTTCACCCCCTGCCTATGTTGGGCAACATAAGTATTTAGAGAGATTGAGCGTGAAAGAGGTGAAAAGAGGTTCAAGGAAAGATATTCTATTAGTAGAAATGAAACGTGATGTAGATAAAAGGTACATGAATAAAAGAGATTTTCATGGCTACTTCAGTTAACATTTGATTTAGCTAATTTTCATATGCACCATTTCTCATGAGATATCCAAGCATGAGTTTTCAAAGTAAACAAGGCAATTATTTCCATTATTATTCTAAATTTATATTGTATTCTTCCTCTAAGGAGCTTCAGACTCTCATTCAACACAGCAATACCCCTCAGAAACACCTCACTACAATGGTAATAGTACTTCATAATAATGCAGCTAGTAAAACAAAAACAAATGTATATTTCATCTAGGCAAGTAAACAAGAATTCATTCATTTCCTCTACTTTTATAGTTTTCTAGTTTATAGTGAAGGTATTTGCACATAACAATGTTTATAAATGATACTAAAATAGAAGCAAATCAAACATAAGTTGATAAAGACACACACTTGGCATTAAAAACCTTTAAATAAACCTTTATAGAAATTAAGCTTTAGAAGGCAAATATAGATGTAGAATTAACATATAATTATATATATATAATTTATATAAATATTATATATATATATATATATATAACACACATGGAGTTTTAGGTAAAGTGTGAGTGGTTATATGCAGATAGGATCACAGAATTGAATTTCAGAGATGACCTGGGCTAACTGCTTTAGATTGCAGACTTATCTGCAAAGGTTTTAGCCTTTATCAGACAGATGACGAAAGGCAAGCTTAGAGAATTCATGTACCTTATTTCTTCAGAACTCGTTCAAACCTTCCTGGAAGGCAGAAAATCATGAATATACTAAGTTACTGGAAGAAAATTTGTAATTAGGAAGAGGATAGGGCTTCCATATAGTTTACATGTCCTGCAGCTTTCATTCATTCTACACATTTTATTGTAGATGCCTAATGTATTGAGAATGGTGCTAGGTGGGCACTAGGGCTATCGCAGTGGGCTAGAGCAACAAGATTCCGGACCTCTTGAACCTCACTGTATGCTGAAGGACTCAGACAAGTAGAGAGGCAGTTGGAAGATACCAAATAAAGGCCGCAGGAGGGGTAGAAAGTGATGACAGATGGGATTTTGGGGGTGTGCGTGTGCTACAGTGCAGAATCCCTGTGAGCCACACTTTACAGGTAAGAGCGACTGAGAATCATGTAAGGGTTTTAGGTAAGAGACAGACAACGGGCAAACAGCATTACAGATGACTTCTGATAAGAGGGCAAGTCAAGGCAGGCAGACCAATGAGAAGGCTGCTGCAGGACTCTACGGCAGAACAAGGCAGCCTGCACAAGGGAAACAGCAGTCAGGGTAGAGACAAGCAGCCTGACATTTTGGAGGTAAAACTGAAAGAACCTGGTGACTGGATGTCAGGTGTGAGAGGAATGAAGCCTTGAAGGGATGGTGGCTAGGCTCCTGTTTCAGTTAAGTGGATGAACAAGAAGCCATTCACAGGTAAAAAGAAACACAGGACGAGAAAGAGGAAGCTCTGAGTGTTGGACGTGCATCACTCCAAACCAACCCCTCCCACACACCAGCTCACATACACACCTCTGCCATAAAAGTGGGGAAAATAATTCATTTTATAGGAAAGTAACTTAAGTCCCTGTAACGTGGACATTATTAGAGAGTTAAATCTTAGTTATACGGTCAAGTTTAGTTTTATCTGTGGCATATCTCAATAGATTAAATATAAAGTAGTCTGCTTATATATATATATTTTAAAACAAATCATATTTATTCCTTGTGTAGAAAACTCCTACCAAGAAAAATCTTTTTGAAAGAAAGACATATAAAAAGTTTCCTCAGGGGTGTCTTGACTTAGAGGGCTCAAGCCAGGAAAACCACGCATATTTCCAGCTTCTCTTGAGTTATATATTTATATGTAGAACTATAGGTATGCTCATAATCACATAAAATATAAGTTGCACTTTACAGGTAAATATAATTGACTCCTGGATTAACCTTTGTTTGAATTATTGACTTCTATTTGTTCTTATAATCAGAAATTGACTATGCATATGCATTTGTAAAATGCATTTGGAATGATTTCTTGAATATGACTCCAAAATCAAAGGCAACAAAAAGCAAAAACAGAGACATGAGACTACATCAAACTTAAAAACTTGTATGTCAAAGGACACAATCAACAGAGTGAAAAGGCAACCTGTGATATGGGAGAAGATGTTTATAAAGCATGCATCTGGCATGTGGCTAATATCTAGAATTTAAAAAGAATCCCTATAATTCAACAACAAAAAACCCAAATAATTCAGTTTTTACATGGGCATAGGACTTGATCAGACATTTCTCCAAAGATTACATACAAATGGCCAACAAGTATCTGAAAAGATGCACAAGATTACTAATCATCAGAGAAATGTAAATCAAAAGAACAATGACATTTCACCTCACACCCATTAGGGTGGCTACAATAAAAATGAAAAATAAAAGTTAAATAAAATACACAAACAAAAAATAAGATGTGGAGAAACCGAAACCCTCGTGCACTTTGGTGAGATTATAAAATGGTGTAACTGCTTGAAAACAGTGTAGACGCTCCTCAAAAAACTAAAAATAGAACTACTATATGATCCAGTAATATGGGTGTATATCCAAAATAATTGAAAACAAGGTCTTGGAGTGGCATTTGCACACCCATGTTCATAGCAGCACTATTCACAATAGTGAAGAGTTAGAAGAAACCTAAATATCCATAACAGGTGACTAGATAAACAAAATGTGGTACATACAATAGGATATTATTTTGCTTTGAAAGGAAGGATATCTGGTCATATGCTATAATATGGATGAATCTTGAGTACATTATGCCAAGTGAAATAAACCCATCACAAAAAGACAAATGCTGTGTGATTCCTCTTATATGAGATATCTACAGTAGTCAAATTCATAGAAACAGAGAGTAGAATAGGGTTAACGGGCTGGGAGGAGGCAGAAGGGAATTGTTTAATGGCATAGAGTTTCAGATTTGCAAGATGAAAAGATCCTGGTGATCTGTTTCACAGCAATGTGGATATACTACTAAACTGTACACTTAAACATGGTTAAGGTATTTTTGTAAAGTATATGTTTTGTGTTTTCTTATCACATTAAAAAAAATCACATATTGTATGATTTTGCCTATACGCAATTTGCAGAATAGGCAACTCTATAGACAGAAAGTAGATTAATAGTTGCCTAGGGCTGGGGAGATTAGAGGTAAATGAGGACTAACTTCTAAAGGGTACAGGGTTTCTTTTGGGGGGTGATGAAAATGTTTTGGAATTAAATATTGGTGATGGGTCACACAACTCTGTGAATATGTTAAAAAACAGTGACTTGTACAATTACAAGGTTTTTTGAGGTCTAGTAATTGACATACTTGTGCTCCTTCTCATATAATCTCTCTTACCTGCCAAAGATGGCTGGGCAATTCCAAACCATTCAGCACCCTCTCTAAACACTAAGAAATATTATAAAGTCGTTCTTTCAGCTATCTTAATAATTATTTTCTTTGAGTCATTGCATTCAACCTTCTAGGAATCCTAAGGCAACAAACAGAATGCAACATTAGTAATGCTAAAAACAATGGCACAATGCCAGAGAATCTCAAGGATAAAAATATGAAGTTCTCTTGCCTGAGATTGACTGTGTAATGTAAAAACAACTATATAGTTCAGTCAGCTTGAATAAGATGTTTTGACATCTTATCTCAACATCTAAAATTAAAACTCCATCTTCAATTTGCACTAAAAGCCTTATGTTCATCTAGGTTAAACTCAGATAAGAATTTAATATAAAGAAGATTAGTTACAAAGATGCTTCTTTGTCTTTTTCCCCCTCAAATTTGAAAAACAAGTTCAGTAATTCGTAAATATCTTACAATAATATGATAAGTGTTTTGAAGACACGTCATGTTTATACTTTAATAACATTTTGAACAGAAAGAATAAGGGAGAAATTTCACTAAGACTACAGCAATCACTTCATCTCAACAGACATTTTATAATGAATATAATCAATAGAACTTGAAACCATATTTTTAAAATATATTTGCTTCTTTTTAACTCTATTGCTATGATTCATTTTCCAGTAACCTCAAAAGTCCAGGATAATATAATAGCTCTGACTTTTAACAGAAATTATTATGTAGGTCAGCTGGATGTGTGGGAATGTGTATCCCAATCTTTTGCCTGTAAACCCAAAGACTACAGATCAGAGAACAAAAAACAGGAGGCTTAAACAACCCAGTCCTGGTTACAGAAATTGTCTTAGATCCTCTTCCTTTTAATGTCCTTTCTTTTTACTCCCCATATAGTTTACTTTCAACTGGCCTTTATGTTTGATACAATCCCTTCTTTTCCAGCCACATGGGCAGGTGGCGGTCTCTCTAGTTTTGACCCCTGGTGCTGTGCTCACATTCTCTCCCCTTAAGAGACCCAACTCAGGGCCTGCACGAACCCTCCACCCAGTGCCCGGGACACTTTAGGCAAGTCCCCTGGAAGGTAGACAGCCAGCAGGAACCACAAGGAGAACATATCCTACAGGAACAATGTCAGAGAAAACACCCATTCAGCAGAAAGAAAGGCTCCTGACTTTACAAAAGGATGTCATTCCAAATTATCTTAGATCCTCTTATATTATACAAAGGCCTTTTTTCCAAAGCAACAAAGCCACTTAACATAATCTTTTGGGTAACCTGTTAGTCATCTTGGAAAATGAAAGAAATGGGTATCTTTAGCGCTTTAGACTCTAACATGAAGTATCAATCACATGCAAATTACAGCTCTTCTTGAACTATCTTTGCTTTTCTTTTTTTCAAATCTGAGGCAGCATCATGATTCTATTATTTGAACTACAGTTATTTCTCAGAAGCAGAAAAAAATCTAATAATTTCCTACAAGTTCATTATTCTGAAAGGTAGCAAGACAGTTTCGATGGCTGCTGAGCCAGCCTGGGTGCTCATTAAAAGCTCCAGGCAGCGCAGTGGGACTCAGCATTAATGGACACAGTGTCAGCAGTTCTGAGGAACAGGCGTTGATACCAATTACAAAGTGTGCAGGATGACATGCATAAGTGTCTCTAGATCCCTCACTAAAGGAGCATGAAATGGTGTGTAAAACATAAGGCACTGAAGCACATGGCAGTTTTTGAAGAAAAGAAACACTTTCTTTTGTTCAAATGAGGAATTTAATTCCAGACTGTTCCCTGGTTAAGACCTAAAAAAAGTAGAAGCACTTCCAATTGGGAAGAACCCGTCTATGGAACTTTGAATTCACCAACCACTGTTTTCAGTACATCACAAAAATTTATTTAATCCTCACACAAACATCCTAACAACTCCAAAATTAGGTAACATTATTGGTCTTATTTCACATAAAGAAACTGAGGCTCAGAGAGGCTAAGTGACTTGCCTGGCACCACACAGCTAGCAAAAGGGGAAAACAAAATTCGAATCACATAATTTGGCTTCACATTCCATGCTCTTAACCAATAAAAAATCACGTGTATTTTATTTTTACAAGTATCACTATTTTTTATGAATATCCATTTCACAGTAGCATTAATTCAAAAAAAATTACATAAGCTACACCTGTGTATAGCTGCTCCAATCTTTCCAATAGACATGCTTGGTTAACTAAGCCCAATTGTCAACTGTGTTATGAACGCGTTCAGACTAGCTGGGGAGGTAGACAAGTCGAATGACAAGAGTCCACTGTGGTGAACGGTTATTCTATGACTAGATACTGCGCAGGTGACTCGGCCCTTTGAGAGCAGATTACCGTCTTTGTATTCTGAGCAGCTAGCCTAGTGTAAACACTCCATAAATATGTTGAATGAGGATAGGAGGTAAATAAATCAACACTACATAAAGGAAATGTCTGGTGGCACAGGCAGGCAAGCACTTTGAAGAGGAAGGAGAAAGGGCACCCAACGGTGAAGGTGCGCTCCGCCTCGCTGCCGCTGCGGCCGCCTCGCTCCTCGCACCTCGCACAGCTCCGCGGCCCAGGCCCGGCAGCCTTGCTGCGGGGAAGGGAGGTCGGGCAGCGGGGCAAGGGGCCTGGGGTGCCAGGAGTGGGGTCAGAGATCAGGGGCCCCACAGCAGGGGAGGCGACGGCGGAGAGTCACACCCCCACGCGGGGAGGTGGCGGGAGGGCGGGTCCAGGGAGGGCCTCCAGCAGGGAGCCCCTCACCTCCCTGCCAAAGAACCAAGAGGTCAAACTGAAAGAAAGAAAGGATTTTGTCTCCTCTGACTCAGGGTCTTCTGTCTTCCCTTGAAAATGACATTAGAAAAGAAAAAGCAGGGTTGAAAGGGAATGCAAAAGAAAGTCGGATTCATGCCTAAAGTTAAAAAGCTATGTTCTAAGAGCCAGTGTAAATCAGCACTTAATGCCTTTGAAGGGGACATGCTGTCATGGAGTTCTGGAGCCCGGCCTGCTGACTTTGTTAATGACTTCCAGAAAAAATTGTTGGAAGTAAGAGCATAAATTGAAAGGAAACTTAATGACCTTCCTTCCCCCTGCTCTCCTGAGTCACACCTTCATCTTTTTCTGGAACACCGCCATACACATCTGTATCCCCACCAAAACGCCATCTTTCCCATGAAGCATTTCCTGATCACCAGAATGACACTTTTTCTAGACAGCTCCTAGGGGTCACTTGTATATCCTATTCAGTTATTCAAAACACACTTATTGCCTGCTTGTAGTGTGCCAGGTATCTTTCTAGATACTGGAGGCACAGTGATGAACAAAACAGTCACAAATTCCTGCATCCAGGGAGCTTACATTCTACTATAGTACATAGTATATTAATTATAGTTGTTATACTACATACTCCATACTTTTATAACCCCCTTATCGGACAATAAACTTGTAATAGGCAGTCTTCATGTTACTTACACTTTTGAATTCTCATCTTGCCTCACAAAGTATATTGCTCAGAGAAGGCAATGCTTTAAAAACAAAAAGAATTCAGCTCAACCTCTTGAAACCAACAGAAAATCCACATTTCCTCATAGTATTGCAGCATGCTACCCTTTGGACTTTCAGGAAAACATTTCGCCTTTGTATTTGGCGTTAATTCTCATATTTTACCAGACATTCTAGATGTGAAAAAAATAGAAACATACATATACTTGATGAGACAGAAGGAAAATGTCATTTTTATTTTCAATATATTAAAAATGATACAACAAATTTTAAGACAGGATTATGAAGCTTCTATATCCCAAAATTGTGTTTATTACAACAAGTTAAGAGAGATGAAGAGAGGAAGCAGTTTTAAAATCAGTGATTGACATCATTCAAATTATTTTCAAATGAATCTAAAAAGTGTGTCATAAGGTGTTTCTTGAACTCCTGCTCATTTTGAGAAAGTATGACAATCTATGATAACCAGAATAGATTAAATTCTCCTTCATCTGATTTTAATCTCCAAAACAGTCGACTGCATTGATAAAAATTGCAATTTAATTAATAAATCACTTAGTAGTGGCCACACTATTGAGAAAGATACTGTTAAACATAGATAGTGAGTCTACAATGCACTATTATTTACATCAGGAAATGACCAAAAACACTTAAGTTATAGGTTAGCCACTTCCACAAGGGAGATGAAGCCCTTTCATGATCCAACCCACTTTTCTTCCTTCTCTTCTCCATTCTCTCATTTCCCTTTTTATTTAGCTAATCTTCATTTTTTCATGTCTCAGAAAATTCTAGCTGAAAGCAAACAATACAATGTTCTTCACAGTTTGGTCCCACACTCCTCCCAATCAATCAACGGCACTTCTCAAGTAGAATGACCTGTGCTGAGCATACCGTACCGGCCTTCCAAGTGAACTACAACTGGCCCTGCCCTGCCAACAAAGCCTCGTCTGAACACAGGACCATTTTCTAGATCTTGTATTCCCCACCTAAGTACAGCTGACACAGGGGCTTACCTTTAAAAATTCCTAAGGAAACTATGGTGATAGTGAAAAAGATAGGTTGGTCACAGCAGATATGCAGGTCTCTGGCATCATACTTCTAGGATTTAAATGGCATTCTTAGAATAAAGTCCCCAATCAACACAACACCGAAGCTTAAAGCTTGGTTTATGTTGCCATGATTTTCTGACAGATGCAATATAACCAGTTAATCTATACGGGTGTTTCTCACCATGAGGGTAAGGCTCTCCAGAGGTGCTAGAAGGAGGTAGGACTTTTTAAATTCTACTCTTCAGACATCTTGAGACATCCTGAGATATGCTGCTCGCCTGAGAATCTCAGGGATTAGCTGCTGTTGCTGGGGACATGTAATGCCCTTTGTGAGTGTTGGGGATGCGGGGAACCCACCCTCACTGAAAACCTTGGTTCTCCTCAAGGATGAACTATATCCTAGAGCTCCAGGTCTAAAATCAGAAGCAAAGGGATCACCAATTCATGTCATGACATCCCGTTGCTGGGTCACCAAATCATCTGATCTTTTCCCCAAACCCCTTCATAACAAACCTTAAAAAAAAGTCTGGAACTCTGATCAAAAACAAATTTCATTCATTTTTAATGCTGACCTTTCTTTCCTTTTTAATGGGGAAATGTGAAATTGAATAAGAAAGACAGCAAATACACAAAGCAGATGCAACTCATTTATGAGCTATGAACCAGACACAATACAAATTACCCATGTAGCTTTGTACAAACTGCTCATGTCCTCAGTAGAAGAGACTCATACATAATGTAGCAGTGAAACTGTTGACAGGGCTACATGGCCACAGAAGACCCTGAGAATTTGCTGCTGTTGACATGAGGATGTGATGTGTGAAGTTGGGTCTGATGAGATTTTGCATCTCTTTTAACAGTGTCCTGAAGGCAAGTTCTATTTGCTTAGCATCTGCAGCAATGTGAAGGCTTACTGAAAGTAAACTTTTGATTTCACACATTTTTTTGGTATCAGCTATACAAATGTGCACAAAAAATGACATCATTTCCATGTTAAATTGATACTTAAAATATTCAAGTGCTTTTGGCCTTGGTAAAAAATACATAAACAAATCATCCAAATTGTTAGAGCTCAAAATGCCCCTTTTCAAACAAATACACATTTAACTTTATTCAAATCACATTTTGTTAAACCTCATGAACATTAGGATATAGGGTGGTTATGCATGGGCCTTAGAGGGTTATGAATCATATGGAATCACATGTGCATTTCTATGAACTGAGTCCATGACTCTTGCCAAATTTCCATGAGGGTAAGTGACTACAAAGGCTAAGAATCACAAATTCAGAGATGGGCGAATAGTCAAAGGTGTATTCAACTGTAATCTCCAGACACAAGATAAAGCAGAAAATATCAGTCATATGTAAATGGCCACAATAGATATATATCTGAATAGGTCCAAAAATAGGCCATGGTGAGTTCTACCATTAGATCATGAGGCAGGAATTTGTTATCTGGGGAAACTGAAATAGAGAATGCATGTGGTAACAAAGACAAGTAAAATTCAGTCACAATTTCACAGGTACACACCATAATCAAGATAGTGAACATGCCTGTCATCCCCGAAAGTCTCCTCACAATCCGTTAGTAATCCTTCCCTCCAGCCCTGTTCTCATTGCTGCGTATGACTTTTATATAAATGGAATCATACATTATAGTTGGTTGAACGATATGCCTATGTCCTAATTCCTAGAATCTATGCTAAAAATATATGTCTATGTCTTTATTCCTGGAACCTGTGAACACTACCATATAGTCTTTGCAGATACAATTGACTTATGGATCTTGAAATGAGATTATCCTAGACTATCAGGGAGGGCCCTAAATCTTCTCCAAATAGGAATGGAGACAGTTCTGACACCTCACTACTGTGACTTCCAGATCTATCTGTGGAGATCCCTTTAGTGATTTCCATCACCATTCACATTCTCCTACCATACTGCATCTCTATATCATTCTGAAATTTATCAGTAATACCACTTTTGGATTGTGTGACTATGAACAAACCACTTGCCAGAAAGTCAGATGTCTACATGCACCAGGAAGGTGATATAAATGAGTAAAGTGAGTCACTATTTACTTTCTCTGAGATTCAGTTTCATTATCTATATAAGATGTGGTTAGCAATGTTGTCTACTCCTTTGAGTTTGAGGTTCTTCCCCTAACTGAGAAGACTGAGTAAAAAAATAAGGTTTCCTTTGGTAAAAGTTTTATGCCAATATTGCTCATTTTTACCAGTAAGAACTATCAGAATCACACCAGCTATTGTTCATTCTATTGCCTAGAAAATTAATGAACATACCACATGTTATCTGAACAATTCAGGGTTATTGCCACAAATACTGAAATATGTTCTTTGCTTTACATTTGAATTGTTGGGACTGCCATCCTTTTGACTGGATTTCCTGAACTGGTAAAAATATGGTAAAGATAGTGTTTCATCTATTAGGAACAGGGCCAAGAATATAACCAAAGAAGGCCCATAGGGAGTAAAAATAAATTTAGCAAAGAAGATTTAGCATTTTATTCATAGGAGAGCCATCACATGGCATCAAGTGTCTCTTATTTTAAAAACAATGATAATAATTTTAATGATCCTAGTGGTCCTGTGTCCATACCCATGGGATACTAGGAAGAGTAACGGGAGGGGTGGGGAGGAGGAAGGGTGCCCTACAGCAGCAGACCCAGTGACCAGAAGAAGACACTGTCTGACAGGCAGGCAGTCAGAAAAATCCAAATCCAAGTCATGCATTCAGTCACCTAGGTTATTTAGGTATTGAATTATAGGTTGACATAACATCTAAAGCCATGATTCTGAAACATAAAAAAAGAGAATACCCAATACCTCCTAGTGAGGGGCCATATATTAGAAAGATTTCCATCTAAACCAGGATGTTCCTAAATGGTTAACTCTTAACAGCTATCTGGAAAAGGCAAATATTCAGAACCATGCAGATCCTAAAGATGGGAACTAGCTAAATTTTTAATGTAGCTTCCATTCAACTATGCACTCTGGCCTCCAGATCTGATTACAAGATAGCTCTCCATGAGGGCAACGTGAGCGTACTCTTACTATTGTACCCCCAGTATCCAGCTCAGTGCTTATACCTAGCTGGGCAGGATAGTTACTGAAGGACTGGATAAAGGGATAGATATTTGAATGGACGGCTAGATGGCTAAATGAATAACAAACCTCATTTTAACTAATTTAGCATCGAATCTTCTTCTTTTTTTTTTTTTTTTTTTTTATAATATTGCTTGCTCCAGAATGGAATTTGGGATTCAGGTATCTTTTTCTCAGATCCTATAAAGTTTAAACATTTCATGATTTATATAATAGGCACATACTAAGTTCCCTGGGTATTTACCATTATAGTTAAATGTCCGTGCCTACCTGAGAGATCTCTTTGCTAGTATCTTGCCCAAGAAAACCCCTCAAATTATCCCAAATGCAAAAACAGGAAAATTGCTTTGGTACCATTGTTACCAAAGTCTCAAGTAGCACATATTTTAAAAAATAAGATAAAATTCAATAAAAGTAGCAACCACAGTCAGAACAATTGTGCAATTGTACTTTTATTCTACCACCTGAAGCAAATAATTTAAATTCCTATTCCAAGTAGTTAGAAGTTAATGATATCTTTTTGCTCCCTATAAAACCTGGCAGCTCAGTCTAAAATGGAGTGTCACAGAAAATCTCACCATTTAATCCTTAAAATAAAGTTTCCCATTCTTTCCTGAATCGCAAAGGAGAGTGAAGTTGACATAAAGATAAAACCGTTTGCCCTCAAATGCCACGATGAATGTATAACAGAGGGAAAAATGTGCAACTTGGATTAGATTACTGTGTTTCTACCAGGCTCTCCCCGCACCAATCACAGAAGGCTTCTATTTACATATAAATAGCTTGGAAATTCCACCACAAGTGTACTTGAAAACACTGAATCAAGTAGTAGTTCAGAAAAACATGGATTAGGGGCATTTCAATTTAATTTTAAGGTGTTTACAACAAGCATGTATTCAAGTAAATAAAAGAAATTGAATCAATTTTTATTACAGAAAGCAATATCTTTTTTAAATTATTGAAATTATTCCCACAGTGCTCTTAAACCCTTTCAGTCTAGGTTTCTTTAGCATGCTGTTGGTTGTTTGCTTAAAAACAGAGATTAAGTAGTTGCATAGAGTTGTGGTGTGATGCTTGGGATATATAATGCTCTGTTTTATTTTCTGTTAGGTGTTGTCTGTCTACATCAGCGATGGCTCTTAACCTAGCTTGAGCCTCATAAAAGATACAAACGAAACAAGGCGCACTTTTCTAAGACAACTTTCTTCCCTGGTTGCGTAAAAACTGGTTTAAACTTTTAGGCCTGTCTTGTTCCCTCCTGCTGGGAGACATTTTGCCATGAGTACTAGCTCATCAGCAGTCTCCCACCACGAACTCACCACAGATTAACAACTCTGTTTATTGATCTATTGCTTATAAAAGTCACTTCAACTTCCCCTGCAGTTTCACAACCAGATTTGATAGATAGCATAAACAACTTTGTAGAGCAGAAAACAAACAACTCCGTATCTGACCAATATGTGCTGAGTTCAGATTTTTCTGAATTCACTTATGGGTCTGGATAGATCCACGCAGAGAAAGAAGGCTGCTTTTGACAGCTGCCTGTGCACTGAAATAATACTGGTGCTTTGATGTTTTACAAAGCACATCACATTTGTCCTGTGTAAATAATCTGAAAATATTTAGTTCACTGAATTTCACAGATAAAATGCCACAAACTAAAACTGCTAAAATGTCTCCTCATAATAATGGTGTGTATGTGTGTATGTAGAGAGACAGACAGACAGACAAGCAGACTGAGAGACAGAGAAGCTGCAGACCATTTTATAATTGGGATGGCTGAGGGTGTTCAGTAGGAAGCCCTTGGTCTAGGGAGAGATTCTGCACTGTGCACGTGGTATAGAGACACTATTGATCTATAGAACCAGTTGAAGTGCTTGCAAAAATTACTACTACGTAAGTTTCATCTTCAATTGATATACCACATCCATTATTGAGTATCTACCATGTGTGAGTAAGACCAATTTCTCTATGAAGTACACAGTATTCAGACACAAATTTGATATATGCATAGGAAGGACAAAAAGAATGGCAACTTTATATGGAGCAGAATGGTCTCAAAATAGAAAGAAATCTACATTCACAGACAAAAGCAGTATTATTATTTTTAATCACCAAAGCTTGATACCTTAGACTGAAAGAAATGATTTCTTAAAAACAAAAAAGCAAAAATGAAATAGATATTTGAATACGTGGGGCAAAAATGTCTTGTATATTGCAGAGAATTAATTTCATAAAGTTTATGGTTTAAAGGCTCATATGCTTAAAAATTTAAGAAACTCACAAATAAATGGTAGATATAAATCTTAAAAAAAGACTAATAGTGCAACAATTGTTAATCAACCTCTGCTGTTTCTTTCTTTTTATAGATGTCTGAACAACCCTGAGGGTAAAACTATTCTTCATTAATGTTTATAAATAAGTTACCAAATTCAGCATTGAAAATGAGATTTTTTTTTTGTAACCTTAGCCAAAGCTTGGTAAAATTAATTTGCATTGTCTAGTCCACTATTCATAAGGTCAATGGCTCTGCCATTAGCTTTCACGTCAAATACATTCACGCTGACCACGTGGGTCAATGATAAACTGCAAATACATTTTTTGGCATGTGACTTTTTCCTTGTACCCTACTATATTTCTTCCCTTGCTCTTTTGCTGTACAAATTATACAAATTAGATTTTACAATCAGCAAAGGGAAATCGCTGTATCTGCCAGTATTGCTGAATACACTTAATAATCATCTTCTTTCTAAACAAAGATAACAGCAAGAGGCTGTGATGACATTTTTATGCAATGAAAAGCTACATAATTTATTTGTAATGAATATGGTACAATATGCAAATCTGCTTCTTAAATATAACACCAAAAAGAGGTTCTCTGGAAAAAAAAACAAACTATGCTGTGGTTCAGTACAGGTCTCATTATTTAAGAACTTGTGTCTCTAATGGGTGCTAGGTGCTGCAAACATACTAAGCTTTCAATTACTATTCTATGGTTTTTCTTGCTCTTTTTTATTTTCTGTTACTATAACATGTCAAGAGAAAGGCTACATATTAAAAAAGAATAAATGACATATATTTGCAAACTAAACTGACTAGTTTGGGATAGGGAAAAAAATCTTATGAGCAGTATTAGAAAAACTAAATTATAAAATAAGATTTTCCTTGAATGTCACTGGAATCAAACTTTCCTCTTGAGAAAATCTGAGACATACTTAATGGATTATGATATGTGGTGCATTAAATTATGGAATCTTTCCACAAAGTAATTACTACTCAGTATTCAAGAGAAACATTAAAGCAAATTTTTTAAGTATTTCATATAATAAATTCTGATAAACAGCTTTTATTAAACAGTCTTTTGAAAAATAACTATTTAAAAGATACCGAAGAGATCATTCAGAGTTATTTTAAAGGGAGCAAATGCGATTCTTCTAAATAGTTCTAGTTGATCAGTCATTGCAAAACAGTCACTTATTTTGTGAGTTTTCAACATATTTAAAACTCATGGGCACTGATCCAATTTCCATAAGCCAGTGGCCTAACCTAGGTGGAATGATAGAGAGTTTAACAACTTCCATGGGATGTAGTTCAAGGCAGGTCAAGCAGAGGATTACATCAGGGAAACATGTGGTTTCAGCTCACTGCTGCTGTGGAGCCATATGAGAGGTAGCCATGTTCCCCAAGGCTTTCCTAAGTGTTGTTCTTCTGAGGAGTAGTGTCCTAGGAGGAGGAACTTCCTCCATTTTAGAGGTGAAAAATATTGAAATATAGAGAGGGCAAGTGACAACTGTAGATCAAACCACCAATAAGCAGCCAAAGAAATAGAGCTACCCATTTCTGTGTATCAGGTCAGTCTGGTAGGGCAGGAATAAACTTCTTTCAAAGACTTGTTTTGTCCCAAGAACCTAAGGTTGCAATTAAAGTTGTCCAGCCTCAGCAGAGAACTAAATATCCCAAATTACCCTATGAATACCTAGAGTCCATTAGCAATCACCAAATGCCTTAAGACTCTTTTGCAAAGATGCTAAAAGCATATATAAGTATAGGCCTACCATGTTAGAAGAAAATAAAATGACTGTTATACTTAGAAAATAAGGTATCTCAGTATTTCAACTTAATGCTCATCACTTTCCACACAACTATAATTTTAGCCACTTCAATCCAGCAACATATTTCTGAAACGACTGAAAGAGCGAAACTGATATTCCTGATTTTTAAGAAAATCATTGTTGGTCAAAGAGAAGAATAGCTTTAAAAAAATATTGACAGCTTAAGAGTGGTTTCTGGCAAGATTCCAGATTGTGTTTCACAGGCAATGTAAAGAGGGAACAAAAAGGCGGTCACTGTAATGGGACAGTGACAGAATCACCGTCACAGAGCTCTGAGTCCCTGTCTGTCAGAACCACTCCTTCTCCCATAGCCCCTAGGAAGTCTGGATCCTCCAGATGAGATTCTACCTCTAGAGCCAAATGGAAAGAGAAGAAGGTGCAGAGTTAGGAGTTGAAACTACTGCTTCTAATCACTGAAAGGAAATTAGAGAGTTGAGGCAATTACGTTTAAAAAATCAGCCACTTTCTGTAATTTCCCCATCATCTAAAGGAAGAAGGTGAACACAACTATAAGTGTGCTGGAAATTGAAGCCACCCTAAAAAGCCTTTTTTCCTTTCATTAGACAAACTCAACATCCCTTTTAATGTGAAAACATATGATTGTATAAGTGTCAATATATGATGTAATTAGCTTTGTTATTATAAAATATTTTTGCTTCTTTGCCTTTCCTTCATATGGACTTTGTAAGTTGGAAGAATCTACAGAACATACACTGGGAAGTCAGAGAAGATTCCAATTTTCACTCAGATTAAGCATTTACCTTTGCAGTTCCTAAAGAAATCTCATTGAGTTGCTGTCATTAACACTCAAGCCCAGATACTCTCTGGAGAAGGGTAGGCTACTTAAGTGATCAACTGTGAGTGGCTGAAAACAAAGTATGACCTTATTTACATTGCTAAAAAATGATTAATTACATAGGTATTCATTATATTCACTATACTATTGAGCAAAAATGTACACAGTGAGAACAAAAGATGAAAGCTAAGAAAAGTCATCAGGGATACTATTCTGATTTTATAAAATTACCCTCATGCTCAATTACTGACTTTCTAAAATGACAACATAGAAATACTGATAGTATTAGTGACAAATGCATAACTACTGTATAGTTTTACAATTCTTCCCAGTTGAAAAGGCATTTTCTTGTATATTCTCTCATTTGTCCTACATAAATTGCTACTCTTCATTTGTATATTTTGTATGACTGATTCTAAAGTAAGGTTGATACAAGAAGTGCATAAAATTACAAAAGGATGAAGAACTTCAGAGGGAAACATGTGTCAAAATGAAGATAACAGCCAAACTGTACACATACACACAAACAGAATAATTAAGTAAATGGGTGATGGATGACGGGAGTCAGACTTCTCCCTGCTGGAGTCGGAGGTCAGAGGTATGTATGGGGAGTGTGGTAAGAATTAGAATGATCTATATGGTAATAGATTATAGAAGCAAATATTCTTATGAACTCATGCTTAGCTTAATATAGATACAGATAATTATATATACAACTATTTACGATTGTTTGTACATATCTAGATTAGTAACATATAGGTATATGTATTTGTTCTGTAAGGTGAGAAGGCCCAGAAGCAATCCCCACCCCCTGCCCAGTAGCAATGAGCACATCCAGTGCCCAGATCTTGGTTTCTCTGGAGAACCCTAAATCAAGCACAAAAAAAAAAAGAAAAGAAAAATAGTGAGCTACAAATCTAATAATCTAATGCTCTAATAAAATATGTAATGATCTAATAAAATATGTACAAAATCTATATGAGGAAAATTGCAAAACTCAGATGAAAGATATCAAAGATCTAAATGAATGGAGATATATTCCATATACATGAATAGGAAGACTGATTTCATCTAGATGTCAGTTTTTCCCAAACTGACATATAGATTCAGTGAAATCGCAACAAAAACCAGAGGAAGTTATTTAGTGGATATCAACAAACTTATCCTAAAGTTTATATTTTAAGACCCAGAATAGCCAACACAATATTAAAGAACAAAATTGGAGGACTGACACTATCTAACTTTAAAACCTACTATAATTTACAGTAATCAAGACACCATGGTATTGAAAAAAGAACACACAGATAAATCAATGCAACAGAATAGAGAGTGCACAAGTAGGTCCATACGTATATAGTCAACTGATTTTTGACAAAGGAGCAAAGATAATTCAATGGAGAAAGAATACCCTTTTTAACAAATGGTCCTAGACAAACTGGACATACACTTGCAGAAAAAATTAATTCAAAAATAGATCAGAGACCTATGTAAAACACTGAACTACAAAAATCCTAGAATATAACATAGGGAAAAGCTAGGTGACCTTGAGTTTGGTGAGCACTTTTTAGATGCAACATGAATAGTACAATCTATGGAAGACAAAAATTGATAAGTTGGACTTCATTAAAATTATAAAATTCAGCTGTACAAAAGTATTTTTCTTCTTTATTAAGAAAATGAAATAAGAGTACACAGACAGGGAGAAATATTTGTAAAACATATATCTGATAAATGACTTATACCCAAAATATACAAAGAACCCTTAAAACTCAACAATAAAAACAATTAGATTAAAAAATGGGTAACATATCTGAACAGACACCTCACCAAAGAAAATATACAGACTGCAGACAAGCAAATGAAAAGATGCTCAACATGGTATGTCATCAGGGAACTGCAAGTTAAATCAATGAGACAGGTACACTACACACCTCTCAGAATAGCTAAAATCCCAGATTGACAATGCAAAATGCTAGCAAGGATGTGGAGCAAAAGGAATTCTTATTTATTGCTGGTGGAAATGAAAAATGGTACAAAGTTTGGCAGCTTCTTATATATAATCTAAGCATACTCTTAACCATACAATCCAGAAAACACATTCCTTGGTATTCACACAAAACAGCTGAAAACTTACTTCCACACAAAAACCTGAATATGGATGTTTGATGTTTATAGCAGCTTTGTTTGTATAGCAGTTTGTTTGCTAAAATTGGAAGAATCTAAGATGTACTTCAGTACATAAATGGGCAGATAAACAGTAGTATACCCAGAGAATAGAATATTATTCAGAGTTAAAAAGAAGTAAGTTATCAACTAATGAAGACATGGGGAATCTTAAATACATATTAATAAGTGATAGAAGACAAACTGAAAGGGCTACATACTATATGCTTCCAACTGTATGACATTCTTCAAAAAGCAGAACCATGGAGGCAAAAATCAGTGGTTTTCAGTGATTGGGAGCAAGGGGGAAGAAGGGAGTGAGGAGTACTTACATCACACAGCATTTTTAGGGCAATGAAACTATTCTGTATAATACTGGCATGATGGATACCTGACACATATTTGTCAAAATGCATAAACTTTATAACACATAGACTAAAATCTAATAAAATGATGGACTTTATTTAATAACAATATATTAGTATTGATTCATCAACTGCAACAAACGTACCATGTTAAAAAGTTGTTAATGATAGAAGAAACTGTGGATGTGGGTAGAGGGTAAGGAGTATATGGGAATTCTCTTTTTGCCATTCAGTTTTTGTGTAAATCTAAAACTCCACCAAAAAATAAGGTCTATTACATTTAAATTGTTATATATATGATAATAAAATCTAAATGATAATACAATGTAAACTCTAATATGTTGAGTAATAGAAATTATAACTCTTAAAAAAATTTAGAGGAGGTAGAAATAATTTCCAGTGAAGCTGATTAAAAGAACATCAAAGGCAGAAATTTGAGCTGGTTTCTGATACATGGATGCTATTTGAATAGGAAAAGAAACCACTAATTGTTAATTATTAACAAGCAATCTGCCTGAAACAAAATTAAATTACATTCCTCTCAATATGGCTCCAATGTGCTTTGAAGTCATTCGTAAGATGTTATTTTGATAGATGCAAATCATTTCATGTTGCCATACTACAACCCTTTTTCATAAATGGGAAGCTGTTCAATCTTGATACATCAGTTTGTGTTATATTACAGAAGTGATTAAGAAAGATTTTTTTCATGAGGCTATAGAGAAGTATGTATATAGTTATAAGACTACTTACATATTTCCTCTGTTGCAAAGAACAACCGTGTAGTCTACATAATCTAATTAGTCCATTATTTTGTATATTAATTCTTATCCCTTCCATTAAATTTTCTGTGAATTAGCTAGCAAGTATATGTAACAGTAAGAAATGTTGCAGTCAACATCAAAGTTTATCTTCTCCAGGAGAAGTTAGGGAAAATTTAACATAGTATTCACTAAGACTATAACCTTCCAAAAAACTTAGCAGAGTTATCAATAAACACTATTTTTCAAAAAAAAAAAATGAATAAAAGAATGAATTAACACGTATTTTACCCCAGAACTTATTTTTAAATTTGGCCCTGGTTAGGACCTCCAGTGCAGTGTTGAACAGTAATTCAGCAGATGTTGTCCGTAAGGATGATGTTACCTGTAGATTTTTTTTCATACATTCTCTTTGAAATCTAGGCTACGGGATTTCCTTCTATTCATAGTTTACTGATAGTTTTTTTTTTTTTTATCATGAATGGGTGTTGAATTTGATGAAATGCTTTATGTGCATTAGATGATGATCATGTTTCCTCTTAGTTTATTAACTCAGTAGATCACATTACATTACTTTTATGTTAAACAACCTTGCATTCCTGGAATAAACCCTACCCAGTCATATATATTAATGTATTTGATTTGTTAAAATTTTGTTAAAAATTTTTGCGTCTGTGTTTATGAAGGATATTAATCTTTTTTTCTTTTAACTTCCTTTTCACCACTAGACCTGTACTAAAAGAAATATTTAAAGGAATTTTTCAGGAAGAAGGAAAAATAACACCAGATAGAAATGTGGATCAATACAAAAGAATGAAAAATGCCAGAAATGAAAATTCTAGCAGAAATTGACAAGTTGCTTTTAATATAGATGTGCAAAAGACCTGGAATAGTCGAAATATTTTTGAAAAATACTAAGTCCTACTATGTTGATGGACAGTAACTGTAATGGGGTATGTGGTGGGGACTTGATAACGGGGGGAGTCTAGTCACCATAATGTTGCTCATGTAATTGTAATTAATGATACCAGCTCCACCAAGGACAGCCAGTGGGCCGCAGGTAAGGCACCTTCTCTTTGGTGGCCTCAGCTTGCTTATTGCTTATTCCTAAAATAAAGTGTTTGCACTTGAGGATTGTTAAGGTCCCTTTTAGTTCTAATATTTTGATTCAATAAATACCTTAGTGTTCTTTAATGTATTTATGTGACATTATAATTTTGGCTTTTTGACACTTTAAAATGTATCTCTAGACTCTTAACTAGATTATAAGCATCAGGATCCTACTCGCTTTTTTCTTTCTCTCCACAGTACTTTGCTCATTCAGAAATTAGATATGGCCAGTGAGTGAAAAATAAAGGATTAATAAAGTCATCATACTTTCAGAAGCAATTCGGAATTTTACTGATGATACACTAATGTTTTATTAATACTACTACTTAATTAAAAAACTGTTCAATTCTACCATGCAAAAGGGTATTTTTAAGGGTAATGTATCCAGATAAAAGGGCATCTCTAAGGGTATTTTAAAGATAACTATAGTTTCTGTAGTTTTGGGTAAGTGAATGGGGGGCTTAACATGTTCAAAATTCATGTCACATTTGTATCCATTGAGATTATAAACTTCTCTCTAATACAAGAAATCACCATGTGGGAGTTTACAGTTAAAAGGAAACATTTTTGTTTCTTAATATCTTCAGTGACATAATGTTTTGCAACAGAATAAATATTCACAGCAACTAAATGTCAAGGACCAATAATAAGCAGTCAGAACTACTGAGCAGATCCCTTGCTGGTAGCTAGTAATAGTGTTGGATGAACTCACTCAGAATGAAAATTAAAATTTTTACAAGGAAAAATTTAATTAACATTTTGTCATCATTATGCTTGTCTGTTGTAAGCTGATTTTCTTCATCAAGCTGTTAGCTGCTTATATGTTTAAGATGCTAAGATAACCTTAAACTACCATATTAGTACGGAACATTAATCTTAAGAATTATGTGTTCAAATTTGTAGGGGTCTAAAGGTTTTCAAGACTGGTGTAAACACATGCTCTTTCCAAAGTAGAGGGTTCTGAAAGATCTGGAAAGCAACCAATAAGATATAAAGTAAGAGGAGAAACAGAGGAAACGTAAGAACAGTACAGGAGAACTCAAGATGTAATAGAGGCCAAAAGCAGAAGTCATTAATTTTGCAAGACTTCCTCAGATGGTTTTAAAGCCCACTTCAGATACATTAGTAGGTTATCATTTTCTCTCTCAGGAGGAATAATATCAAACCAAGGCAGCCTCATAGTAAGTGAATCCTACAACTCTATTTTGTAAAAAGGGGTCATTTTAATTTCAGGGTCTTTATTACCCAAAAAGGTAACTGAATGAACTGTGAAAGAATATTTATAATATAAATAAACTCAGGTGTCTTCAAAGCAGGTAGTTATCATTCAAGTATTTACTTTCTGGATTCTCTCATGTATTGAGATTTACATAATAGAATCTTGGCCTTTTCAATCTCAGACAGAATGTAAACTTGACTTAAAAAAAAACTTCAAGTAATTATGTATAATTTTCAATATTCCAATAAAAAGGGGGTAATGAAAAGAGGCTAATCATTTTCAGAAAATACAGAAAATGAGATACAGAGGTGTTAAAGTTTACATATCTATACCCCAGATGACAGTCTAAACACACAGTATTTTATTAAGAAGAAAGTTATGTTGATGTGCCCACCTTATGTGATACCTGTGCCTTAAAAAATCTGTCCATCACAGAAGAACTCTCTCCCATAGATCATGTAAGATTGACAAATACTGGTAAAATATCAACCACACCACAGCTAGCAAATGTTGCAATGAAGTTAAAGTTTACTTCAAAGTTGAAACATTTTCTCATAATCAGTTGTAGGTATAGCCCCTTATCCTAAGTTAAGAGAAGAGCTTGTATCCATCCAAAAGTACTTATAGAATTTAAAGGCAAAGGAAGAGAGTGAGAATCTAAAGATTCTTATTTTTATAAAACCTAAGTGTAATTATTCAGACTTCTGGGTAGCAAAATGAACAGATAAGCAATAGATTAGTGGATATTAAGTTGAAAGAGCAACAGACACAGAGTTACTGTGCAGCACTGCCTGGTTTAGTTACTGTTGTGGATTCTGTCAACAGCAACAAGCAATAAAAGGGAAAGATGGCAGCAGAGGGAGTGAAAGCCATCCTCTTTTCCACCTGCCAAAGCAGCCTGCTGGTTGGAGGGAAAGGGTTATGTTCAAAAACCCTAACCTAAGTAAGCAAGGTCACTAAATTCAACCATAGTCCTGGAGAGCATGCACCGAGCAGTCGAGGTGACCTAGGCATCAGTCTCTAATGGGATGAGAGGTGGTGAAGAGGAGCTCTGGCTTGTGCATTCACACAAGCCCCTGGGCATACAACTATACGCTTCTAGCATTCAGTGGAAATATAATGAACATAAAAGGCTTTTAAGGTGAGTATAAATGGAAGAGGGTATCATTTTCAATACTTTCTGGAACAAATTTTTTATCTGAAATAAGTTAAAACAAAGCACAGTTTAAAATCAAAGGGGGTCATTTTCATAGATCATGCTATTTACAGAGAACAAATTAAGAAATCTGGGGAACAGGATATTGGGAACTTTCCCAAAGCATAAATAACAGTTAAGGTCAAACTTGGGGATGATTACTCATTAACTAGAATTAATGTTTCCACTTGTGACCTAATAATAAAAATACATTTCCAAGCCTTGGAATTCAAGAAATGTTTTTCTTTTTCATCCCTGATTTAAACATTTGGGAAACACGTGTCACTGTCCTTAGAATGTAATTTTTATTCCAAACTCTGATAACCACAGCACACAGAATAGATTGCCTTTATTAGTAACATGAAGATAAAACCTTGGTCTCATATCTTAAATCATTATTTTTTTATATATGAGGTCATCGTATCTGTTCCAATCATTAATTTAGAACATGCATTTCATTTTAATTTCAGGAAACAAAATCTTAAAACTGAAAGCTTAAGTCTCAAAATTGAAAGCTTAAATAAAAAGTCTAAGTGCACATGCCTTAAAATACGTGTTTGTGGCAACTTATTCTAGTTATTCACTATTCACTACTGTTCATTTATCAAAACTCAGTTATTGAAATGAAAACTAGAAAGAAGAAATATAGTAGAGTGTCTTACTTAGGGAATCATAAATATTTCAAAACAGCTAGTTTATTTTTAATAAAAATAAAAATAGAATATACTTCTTTAAACATAGCATAAGCAAATCTAGTAACTTTTATAATTCAAATAAGTATTATACCTATAGCACATTAAGGAAAATATGTTCATATGCTGCATTTGGTAATGCCCATTAGTAGGCAGGTGTTACCTGCACAGTAAACATTGCAGTTTCAAGTATAAATAGCCCAATTCAAAGAAATTCACATAAATTTAGAGCTGGCCTTTTTTTGTATTCCTGATTTATTTGTTTTTTAATGCAATATTAACATAGTACTGATTTTTAAAATGCCAACAAAAACTATCAATTTTTGCTACATTAATCAAAATTTCACAAAAACATGGAAGTCCCTGAAATAATTCCAAATCCCCATTGCTCCTTTAATCATGTGCAAATTTTACTTAAGGAATATTTTTCCACTTCTCCATGAGCATATTGGCTACCATCCCACCCTAATGCAATTCTATATGTCCAGACCTATCTATGAAGGGGTGTGGATGCTGCATGAGATGGATATTTCCATTAGTGAGAATTTAAACCAAATTTCCACAAGTTGTTTATTTGAAAATAATTTGATATTCCTTACATAGATTTTGGAGTTACAAAAATGACCAACAATATTTTACAAGTTGGGAAATGTCAGTATACAGAGTTTTAACACAGTGACATTAAAAACAATTTAAACAACCTGAGTTTTCATTCTTACTGAAGCAAACAACCATTTTAAAGGATTTTTCTCTCCTGAGTTTAATGGAATGTATTATACGAAACAATTATAGCAAAGGGAGTATTTAACCAAATTTATCTTTTGATTATATATCCTGAAATACCTCTTTATCTAAAACTCTCACTCCTTCCTTTTAAAGAATCTATGAACACTCCCATATTTTAGGATATATTCTTCAAGAATGATATATAACAAAGATGTATAAGACTTTAACTATAGTAGTAAAACACTATATGATATGTCAAGTTTTAGTTACACCAGAAAATATCATAAATTAATATTGATGCATTACTTGGCTCAAATATTGCACTGAAGGGAAATATTCAAATCACTCACGTTAGCATGCATTCAATTACAAATTTATAATGTCATCATATAATTATAGTTGTTCTGAATTATGATTCACAGCTGGTATTCTGATATGATAAATCTTCCAGAGGATAATCCTGCTTAGGGATTAGTGGCTAATTCTCATGACCATATACCACCTAAGAAAATTTAAATTATTGTTTTCCTGGGGCTCATAAATTTTTTATATTCCTTTATTGAAGAAATATGTAAGGGCCTACAAGGTAAAATATGCTAAAGTCAGCTGGGCTGTGGTCAAAAGAGTAAGTCTGTAGGAAAAAAAAAAAAAAGGCCTTGAAATCCACTGAATTCATTTCCAGGATGGGCACTAAGTGCATTTAAATAAAAAGTCTAAGTATGCACTTGCCTTAAACTATGTCTTTGTGGCAGCTTATTCTATCTTATTCACTATAAGAATCCAGGTCCAGCAAAAGGCAGCAATGACCTCTTAACTGTCAGAAACAGTGACTTTTTCCAGTCTGCATTCTGTTAACCTGTCAGGGGCACGTGGCAAAGTTAAACTCTTGAAACTTTGTCTTCCCTTGGCTTTCAAGATACCCCTTTACTGAATCTCTTCACTTTCAGTCCTACATTTCTGATTACTCTTTTTCACCAGTCACTTAAGTATTGCTAGAGCCCAGGGCCCTAACCTGGAGATTCTCCTTTCCTCATTATATTTGCAACCCACTAAGGGGATTTTATCTACTCGCTGGGCTTCAACCACCACTTATATGCATATGGATTCTGAGCTGTTTTTGGCCCAGGCCTTTCCTTTGAACTTCTGGCCCATACATCTTACTGGGGCATAGACATCTGGATACCCCACGTATGATTACAGAGATATGAGGCAAACTAGTGTAATTAATGTTAAAAACATAGATTCTGGAGCCAGAATGCCTGAATTTTAATCCAGACCCACTAGTTGTTTGAATGTGAGCAAGCCATTTAACCTCTCCATGCCTGAGTTTCTTTACTTGTAAAACAGAGATAATAATAATAAGCTACCCTATAGGGCTGCTGTATGGGTGAAATGAGCTAATAATGGAGGCTGGCACATAATAAGTGCTAAATAAAATAAGTAATACTATGATTTAAGATTCTTCAAATATCACTTATAATCCCCTTATGTACACTTGTATTTGTAAAGTCTCATCCTGATTATTAACATGCCCATCACACACAACATTGGAAGATTTACCCCCTATAAAGTTTAGCCTACTGGTTCTAGCTAAGCTTAAGGCTCCTGAGGAAATAATCAGATCCGGAGGAGCCTAGATGCTGGCATGGATCATGTGACCCCTGGTTAAGGAGAAGCAGGGAGATAAGGAAGGCCAGGTAAGAACTTGGGCTATTTAATACTCTGCCTAGGGTCTTAGTGATGCCTACCAAAAACCTGCAAGATTGGCCTGCCCTCCTACAGCACATGGCTGACAACTAAATTGGGATTTTAGGATTTTAAAAACACTCATAAATTTCAACTTTTCTCCATTCCTTCTAACCCATAATAATCTTGCCTCTGTCCATCTTCTGGTATTCAATAAAAAGAATTTTTTTAAAGCAAAAGATGGCCATATGGTTTTGAAAGGGCAGAGACCATATCTTGTTCACTATACACCAGCACCTAGCAGAGTACCTGGTCATACAGCTGGAGTTCAGTAAATATTTCTTGAATAAAAAGATGCATGTCAAAAGTGAATAAGGTAAGAAGATGAATTCTAATTTCTATAGATGATTCTGTTGACTCTACTTGCCATATGCCACACTCCTAATACCAGGTCCCACATTCCTGTATTTCTTAATAGTAGCTGATTTCCCAACCTGTAGTTAAGTACCAAGGGCATTCTTCTACATCCTCCTTTAATTTCCAGAATACAAAAAGGAAAACAAATGAATAAAATCCTTTCTTACTGGTCTCTTTTGAATTAAAGATACACAACAAGTTGATTTTTAAAAAGTTAAAAGAAAGTGACAAAAAGTATTAATATAGTACATAATGTGGAATTATAATTAAGTTACCCAAAGGCTAGAATTTCATGGATACCTACTATCCCTCCTTCTTGTCCCTCCTCCTCCCAACAGTAACATCTTAACAGTTTATTTATACAGTACCCAAAAAAGCCTGTAGGAAAATACATAAACGTTAAAGAAGATGCAAATTTGACATCTGCCAGTTCAGTCTTGCAGAATTTTATATTCTCCATCTTAGCTGAATTTGAGATCTTTCTTACAATATGAATCCATTTCATTCCATTCTAAAGACTAGGGGTTAAAAATTAGAAACACAAAGAGAGAAGAGATAGAACAATAAAAAGCTGTGTTTCAATACTGGAAAATGCCAGTGTTAATATTGTGTGACCCTTGACATAATAGTTTTTCAGTATAAAACAGAAATAATTACATCTGTGCCTCCTTCATGCCATGTCTGAAGAGGTATAATGAAGAAGTTTCAGTTAATATGTACCAGACAAGAGAACAGCATAGAAGACAATGCTTTTAATTACTAAATTTGAGATAAAAACTGTGTGGACAGGAATATTAAACAGATCATCGCTCTACCTTCAAATATGAAAGAATGACTAATAATTTGTCGGCTCTTTTGTCAGTGAAGGGATTTGATAGAGATGTGTAAGAAAGTTCATAATCCAAGAAATATTGATCCTTTAACAAAAATAATAAAATGAGGTGTTCACCAAGTTAATACTTGTCATTTCAGTATAAATCAAAAGATTTTACATCAAACAGTTGTGTTCTCTGAACCATTTTCAGTAGAGTGAAGCTACCATCGCCGAGATGCTCTCTGATCTCTGGAAGTTCCTTCACCATCATTGCTAAAAGCAACTCTCTCATCCTCACATATGGACGGAGAGAATGGAGAAAATTAAACCAACACTGCCTTTGACTTCCAGAGACTTATAATCTGTTATTATACACACTCTATAATTTTGGATATCTTTATCAACAAACCAGATCAACCATTCATCAGTCTATTAGTGTCTTCAGACTAATGAGCAAGAGAACAACAACAAATTCAGATAGATAACACTGATGCTAAAATGGAATGACTGACAAGCAAAACCTTCACAAATCAAATCAAATTTGATCCTGTTTTATACCATCACCAACTTAAGGTATATGTGCTTGTATGTTAAATGAAATAATGAACAGCAATCACTTTAAAGATTACACACATGGACAGTGGGTAACTGACAATGTAGGGTGCTGATTATAATTTATTCATATTTTATTTATAATTTATAGTCTAATTTAAGGCAGTTTAAAGAGATGTGAATAATCTGAGAAAAATAATTTAAAAGTGGGAAAGATATGGTAGAGAGAATATTAAATAGGCAAATAATAAGGAGATAATAGTGAGATTAATAAGTAAATTTAATAATGAACCCTGCTAGAAGAAATTTCTAAAACAGCTCACAAACTTCATTCTTAGCTTCCAGACACAAAGATCAAAAAAAAAACTGTAAGGTAAAGCGACACCCACTTCTCTGTAGAAGCACAGCTGGTTGGCTTAGCAGCCTACTCAGCCAAAGCAGCAAGCGTCGTTCTTGATTTTCCTTTTCCCTCACCCGCCAGATAGCTCCTTTAGTAAATCCTGTAGGCTTTATTGCCAAAATATGTAATCAAAATATGCCCACTCTTCCCCATTTCCAATGCTGCCACACCGGTCCATATAGTATCCTCTCTCATATAAACTATTCATTGGTCTCCTTGCAGTTTATTCTTCACATATCAGTCAGTAGGGTCATTTGAAGTCATAAGTCAAATCTTGTCACTCTGTACACAACTATTACCCATGGCTTCCTACCATACTTTCCCTGAATTCCAAGCGCTTTCCTGTGACCTTTGTGATTTGACCTTGACTTCCTTTTTTGAACTTTTCCTCCCATGATCTCCACCTGGAGCCCCATACTTTGGCATCTCCTATCATTCTTCCATATATGACGAGCTCATTTCTACTTCAGGGCCTTCACACTTGCTATTGCTCTTGCCCAGAACAGCCTTTGAAGGGCAGCATGACTAACAACTTCTTGTCAGGGCTCAGTTCAAAGATCACCTCCTTAATAAAACCTTTACTAGGAACTCAAAATAAATGTTCACGCACACACTCACACTCACACATGCAGCCACATCTCCCCTCCGCATCCTTTAAATGCTCTGTCATATTTCTTTTTGGATTATCTTTCTGGGATGCATTCTGGGTCTCTTTTTAATACTTTTGAAATTTACTAATTCTGTCTTTTAATATGGTCAGTTTACAGGTTATTCAATCTACTTTTTTTTTCAATAACTACATATTTTTTTCCCAAATTTCTAATTGGTTCTTTTTCATATGTATTTGGTGCTTAATTTCTGCTTCTTTTAAATTTCTTATGCTTTATTTTATGAACTTATACCTTCTATTGTATGTTTGAGTTTTAAAACTATTTTTACTTTCAAATCATTTTAGATACTTTTTTTTTTCTGGTGATTGCTTCTCCCAAATTTTATTTGCTTTCCTCCTTGTTATTATTCTTTTTAGTGTATTTTGGAAGTTTTGTCTGCAATTTTATCTTGTGTGGGGGGTTTCAGTTACATCCTGTACTAGTTTTCTATTCCTGTTGTAATAAATTGACACAAATCTAGAGGCTTAAAACAACACAAATTTTATTATCTTATAGTTCTGTAGGTCAGACATCTGATGAGTGTTTCAATAGGCTAAACTAAAGGCATCTGCTGGATGCTTTCCTTCTGAAGACTCTAGGGAAGCATTTGTTTCCCTGCCTTTTCTAGCCTCTAAAGGCTGCCTGAATCCTTGGCCCGTTGCCACCTTCCACCTGCAGAGCCAGCAATGGCCTGACAAGTCTTTCTTACATTGCATCACTCTGAAACTGGCTCTTTTTCTGCCTCCTGTTTCTACTTTTAAGGACCCTAATGAAAACTGGGTAACCCAAGGTAATCTCGCAATCTTCGGTCATCTGATTAGTAGCTTTAATTTTATATATAAACTAATCCCCCTTTGCCAAGTAATGTAACATATTCACAGAACAAAGTCATATGTTAACAAGTTTTCAAAGTTTATGTCATTTAATAGGAAAGACACTGGATTGTGAAACTTAATTTTCCCCCACTGGTCAGTGAATAGGAAAATTTAATTTTTCCCCACATTCTTTCACATTTACTAATCTTTTTATGTAGATTCCTGCTATTCCTATCTAGAAAGTGAAAGGAAGATATCTACCTCAAAGGAAGTATAAAATAAATTAAATGAGAATCATAAATTAAAGCGGGCCTAACTCTTCAGAGAAAATATTCCATTTGCTATTTAAGAGGTACACAGAAAATAAGTGTGAACTATTAACAGACAGCATATTAATCGATAACAATATATTACTGGCTTGAGATTACATTTAAGTCTCTCTTCTCAGTGGACTGCTGATAAGCTTAAGGAGGAGAAGGGATTCAGGAGGGTTAATCTATCTCTGCTTGAAGATAGTGGAGAAACCTACTGAATCCAATTGCAAAAAAGGAGCAAGAGAGCAAGTGTTCACTGCCTGGTGAGCCAGTTTTCCTAGTGGTCATATAAAAAAAAAAAGAACATATTTGGCATCCTGCATTTATCACTATCCTAGCATTCATTGTAATGAATTGAAAGAGCCTGTGAGTTCCTTGAGGCCAGGGACAAGATCTCATTCATAATTTGGATCCCAATTTCCTCCCACAATACATGGTAAATAGAAAGTGTGAATAATACTTGCATAATTAATAAACAAAGGAAACTGAACCTCTGGAAGTGGGCCCAGGCATCAGCATTTCCTGAAGCTTCCCAGGGGATTCCAGTGTGCAGATGAGTTTGGGAACCACTTATCCAAAGGGCCTAAATCTTGATGAAACTTTCCAACCATCTAATCACTAAACTAGTAGCTCACCAAAGTCCCACTATCCCCAGAAATAACAATGCTAAAGACAAGGGTGCAGCCAAAGGAGATAAGAAACATACTATATCTCAAGTGTCATAGAGAAATGTTGTATGAGGTTTCAAGAAAGGAGATGGAAAATAGCCTTCATGTAGAGTTATTCTAAGTTGTTCCTGAGAGTTGGTAAATTTAGTTTAGGTATATAGGCATGTTCAGCATTTTATTGGAATATATTATGTATAAGCAACTGTTCTTCATTCAAGTCTGAAAAGTTAGGACATGCACCTGCAGAATATTTTGCCAGTTCCCACGTTGTAGTTCTTTAGCAATTTGTAATTGGGGTTCAAATGTCAATGTCCATCCAAGGAAAAGGAGAGAAGCCAATATCAGAGAAGCTGACAAAAGGAACAGGAAAATGAAATGCAGGCACAGTTTACTTGGCAAGTTATCTGGTCATTTCATTTAGGACAACAATGAATTAATACTGATAGTGACCTCCAGGTGGGAGGTAAGTGACTAGTCCCTTGTTAAAAGATCATCAATGAGTCCTTTCCTTATTTAAGGAAACTCTGGCATACAAATTGAGTTGGGATAAGCTGGCCAGAACTCCCTCCCCAGCTTTTGAAAGTGGGTTTGTGGATCAGCTAGTAATACCAAACTCTTAAACTCTGCAATCTACAAGGACTGTTCAGACTTCTGTTTAAACTGACAGTCAGCGGCCCCACAGCATAGAATCACCATAACTGCTGAATGTAAACTCATTTAGACTGAAAACTTACATCTTTTCTATTCCATATGTGAAAAAAAAATAGATTTTTTATAAAGTGACTGTGGTAATCACAAGAAATAGAGTAATTTGGGTAGACCTTGTATTAAAGTCTGTCAGTTTTTTATTAAAAATGTACTTCTCTAGAATCATTGATTTAATCTGTTATAAGCTATATTAGCTAAAAATGCCACACAACCACTGTACTAATATAACAAACTAACCTAAAGACCCATTCTTCTGCAGTGAGACTGCAAGCCATGCCTCTCTTAGACAAGCTGGTAAATGCCACTGAAGGGGAACTGAACATACCCAAATACTATACACATCAGTTTGAAATCTAAGAAAAACTGTTTATTAAATGGACCTCGAGCTGTTACATTGGAATGTCTCAACCACTAGCAAAGATCCACTTAAATATGTACCACTGTATCTCCAGGGCATCTTTAAAAATTATACTACTAAAGAAATTACTTGGTTTAAAACTTAGGGCAGTGATTTTTATATTTCTAAAAAGTGTTAGAGGATATTATGACTTCAGCCCATAGTTCGGTGACTTTTTAGGTCCTTTCAAGTTCTCTTAACTGATCACTATTAGTTAGAAGCTGGTCAATGATTTGGAACGTCTCTTCTCTTTGATCCACCTAAATTCTATACTACTTAGTGAATTGCCCTTTTTGTAAAATAAGTATATAACAACAGGATATTAAATTGGGCCTCTTTGTCCCAGTTTGAAGCCCCAAAAGGTTGAGAATAAAAGTTCTCAAAGTACTTCCAGAGTTAAGTACTTCCAAAACAAATGCCAAGGCACAGAAAAATGCTTGCTTTCTTTTGCAGGACTTGGGAAGGAAGCAGTCAAAAGCAGTTTTGCAGTTCAGCACCCACTTCGAGGCTCTAAGGATTTCATCCCTTTGGAGAGACTAGACATAAGGGAAAGTTTACCAAAGAGCTGGGAATCGAAGGACTCACTGGAACATGCCACACAGCCGTCTGATGCCTACTAGGAATCTGAGGAACATAGCACCTCTCTCCCTGGTCAAAGGTTTGAGTTTTGAGTTTCCCCTGGACCAGGTGTGAGGAAGATTGACAGCAAGGGGGAAGACTAGGGAATACATTCTCAAATTCCAAGATTTATTTCATTCTAATCATGCTATTAAAGTAATATATGATTATGTTCCAACAGTTTCATTTCTAGGAATGAAGTACATAATAAGCATTCAATAAGCACTTGTTGGATAGTCCTGGATTGCCCATCTACAGAAACCTTTTCTAATTGCCCCAGAAGTTTTCATCATACAGATATTATTGCTGCTGGGAGCTATATAGTAAAGAGCCTTACATATTTTGATACAAATTCACCATATTTCAAATTGTTATACTGCTTTTTCTACCCTCTAAAACGTTGGGGGAAATTAAATTAACCTCCATGGGCTCAGTTCTCTCATCTGTAAAACAGGATAATAAAACCTAATTAAAGGGCTGTTGTAACTAATTAAAAAAACAGCCAAGGAACAGTGTACCCATAACACCAAAAGGAACTAAAAATGTCAGCCCACACTCTCTCCTCTCTTTCCTATTGGTACATTCTTTCTCGAAGTATATTAACATTGTACAGTTTGTTTTAAATTGGAAACCTCTTCTTCTGCTTCTTGCCTGGACTATTGCCAGTCTTCTTAAAGTGATTTTGCCAGCTATGTGAATTATTTACTGTGTGGATTTTGGTAGCATAAGTCTCAGTTTCATAGATGATTCAATGTTGGGCCTAATTACTGCCCAGCTATCGATGCAAGCTTAGAAAACACACGCTTTGGGGTTCAACCAACTTTGTGCCTAATATGTACCATATCCTTTTGACAGAATTTTTTAAATCTCTAAAAACATACATCTGTGGTATCCATGGGATATCTCTAAAAGATTTCAGAACTGGGTTAATTGGAGAGCACAGGATAGACTCAAGCTGTTTTAGTCATCAGGCCTCTTGTCTGGAAAACCTCAGTGAAAGCTGAGTGAGCTAATTACAGGAAAAGAAATTAACAAGTGAGAAAGCTAACTTAACAGTTATAGGGAAACAATGGGTAAAAGAAAAAAACATTCAGCATTCTAGGAAGAGAGGGCTTGGGATAGTTTTTTAAAATGATTTAAGTATTTGCATGCATCTCCTGTACTCAAAGACAGAGGCAAAAAGAGTCTGGCAAGTGACTACTTATTTCTATTCTGTCAGCATTTTTACTAAAACCATGCTTTGTTTTTCTTGTATGTCACTAAGTTATTTTGTTTCCGAGACTACTGAATAATTCCCCTGGAGGGCCTGAGAAAGCCTCAGGGATCTTTCCTGAGTAAATGCAACCAGTGAATGGAACACAGGACAAATAAACCTGAGATCAGACTTGGTCTATGCATTCTGAAGAGTCACATCTATTCTTAAGATCACCAGAAAAATTTCTAAAGAGTTTTAAAGCCCTTAAATAAAAAAAATTCTCTATAAATATAAGGCTGCTATATCAGTATAAAAATTCTCAGAGATTCACTAGAGCTCATGTTTTCATACTTAAAAATCTTAAGGGAAAAAAAATTTGAGAAATGTCTACCTTTTGAGATATAAATTGGCAATAATAAGAAAAGTGGATTCACACTATGACTAATCACAGAAGGCACTATAAAAGAATCTTTAAAGCAGTCATACATTGAAACACCTTTTTAAAAAAGCCTCATATTGTACCATTTTAAGAAGAATCATGATTGATTACATCATAAGCAGCCTCTTTTTGAGAATAGGTAACAAAGAATACTGCTAAGGTTTGACAACCTACAGAGAAAGGAGATTTATAGATGGGTCCCCCTCCTGAACAGGTGCTTCTCCAGCTCTTGAGCCTAAATTAAAATTCAGCTCCCAGGTTTGGTCATTTCCCTTTTCTTCGTTTTTTCTGAATGGGTTTCTATTTTCTCTCACCAAAATTCAGTACCACATAAACTTAGCTCTGTATCAGAGGCCAGACAATAAAATAACAGTCAAGAAAGAATCCCAAGAAACACATCATGGATAGCAAACTCTTTTCAGTGCTAAATGCACTAAATGATCTTCTGACAAATGAGTGTATCTCTGTTGAATCAATTCCATAAGACTTAGCAAGAAGGAACTACATCAGATTACAGAATATTAAGGCCCTTAATTACTAAACAAATTAATCATTGTGTATTCAGTATTTTAATTCAAATTAATCAAGGTCTTTACACTAGTGAGGTAAGGTAATCTAGGAAAAAACAAATTGTTTTCAAAGAGAAATTAGATTTATATGAATTATTACTAAGAGAAGTGGTAATTTGCTATAAAAGGAAAAGAAAAAAATAGATCACTAGGGAAAGAAGCAAATCTGTGCACTAAAATCTTTAAAACCACTATCTTTATGAAAATATTTTTAAGACTGGACTTAAAAAGATTTCTGATATATTTTAATATATAGGCATTTAAAAATTCATCTAGACATAGATATTTCAGTTTTTAAAGACTCTATGCTTTAAAGACACAAGATTTTTAATCATTCTGTTGTTTGGACTCTTTAAATGTCCTTCTCTCCCTTTCAGCTATTTTTTCTTAACCATGATAAAATCTTCCCTGTCTTGAAGACATTTAAAAATACTTCATTTTGAAGAATCTATCAAAGGAATATCAACTGGCATAAGCTTGGCATCAGGAAACACCAAATGGACCAATTAAACAATTTGCAATCTTCCCAAATCACAATTTAAATGGGCCCAAGAAATGTCAAATGGTTCCTCATGCAGAATTATCTTTGCCAATGAGCTATGCCTTCTGAACTGAGCACATAGATCCCTGCAGAGGTTTGCCTTGGATACACACTGGAGAATGTTAGTTACCAAAGAAGAGAAGAGAGACTTTTAAGCTGAACACGAGCTGAACACGATGACGAGATGTCTTTGAGAGAGAGGCAGTGTGGCCAGAGGAGAATCAACCTGCCAGCACCTCCCTCTGTTGGGAGTTTTCCCCACACCAGGCCCTACAAATAAGAGCAGGAGGAAAACCTCTACACTTCTTCTTTCTCCACTGGGCAATTCTTCAGCAGCTCAGAAAAAGTTTCCTTAATGTGATAAATTTGAGGGAGAAAAACAGTAAGGGATTGAAGAGAATTATTAATAAAAATACAGGCTTGAGTCAGAAAAAGATGGTGGCATGGGAAACCTCCTCCCAACAACACATAAAACACAAAAATACAGCAAATACAACTAATCCTGAAAGAGTGACCTGAAGACTGAAGACCGGATGGCCTACATCTAGGGGAAAGAGAAGACATCACAGAAAAGAGTAAAGTAGCAAAGCCACTATCAGGTGGGACAAAGCCCACTCCCGACCCCAGCTAATAGGCAGGAGGAAGAGAAACTGAGCAGGGAGGGAAAAGAAGCCCAGGACTGCTGAGCACCCAGCTCTGTAGATCTGTTCCAGGAGCATGAACCCACACTACATGGTACTCTGGAGATTGGTAGAGTTGGACAGCAAAGACAGGCAGAATACTTGGAGAAAGTGAGATTCCAGCTACTTGTGGAGAACAGGGATGCACAACCAGCCCACAGGAGACAAAAAGGCAGGCACTTTGAAAGACTTCCAGCAGCGAAAAGGGTGCTAAAGGGGCAAAGATTACATGGGGCTTGTTGCTCAGGAGAAAGGGCAGGTGGACAAAATCATCCTGGCACATTCAGCCCAGCAGGTTGGGAACTCTGAGGTGCTTCAGACTCTCTATCTCCATGGCTGGCAATACAACTGTGAGGTCCCCCACTGTGGTATGCAGCCTCCTGCTCCTTCCTCACAGCCGACACCGATCCCACTCACCTACTGCACCACCATCACACCAGGTCAGCCAGAGAGTGGCCCCACCTATGACAGCTGCAGAGGTGTAACACAGAGGCCCCTTCCTGCATGCTCAGACCACTGGACCTGGCAGTGGAGGCAGGCACACTTCCTCCCAGCAGGCACTGGTTCTGTACATCTGTGACCCTCACCATTGCTACAGATGCTCAACAATGCCAGAGACTAGAGCTTCTGGGTGTAAGGGGAGCTGCCTACACAAAGTTATTATTCCATAGGAAACACACAAAAAAATGAAATGGCAAAAGAATTTGATCCAAACAGAACTGCATGAAAAAAATGTCAGAAAGAAAGCTCAGTGAAAATGAAGTCACCAATCTTCTTGATAAAGATTTCAATGTAAAAGTCATAGACATCCCAGGTAGAAACAGAAAATTTGAACAGACCAATTATCAGCAATGAAATCGATTTGGTAATCAAAAAACTACCCAAGAACAAACCCTCCAGACCAGATGGCTTCACTGCTGAATTTTATCAGACATTTAGAGAAGACATAATACCCATTCTCCTTAAAGTTTTCCAAAAAGTAGAAGAGGAGGGAATACTTTCAAACTCATTCTAAGAAGCCAGCATCACTCTAATACCAAAACAAGGCAAAGACACCACAAAAAAAGCAAATAAAGACCCATATCCCTGATGACCATAAATGCAAAAATACTCAACAAAATAATAGCAAACTGAATTAAAAAATACCTAAGTAGGATCATACATCATGATCAAGTGGGATCAACCCAGAGATGCAAGGATGATACAACATTCGAAAATCCATCAACATCATCCACTACATCGATAAAAAGGACAAAAATCACATGATCATCTCCAAAGATGCGAAAAAAGCATTTGACAAAATTCAACACCCATTCATGATAAAAACTCTCAAAAAAATGGGTATAGAGGGCAAGTACCTCAACATAATAAAGGCCATAGATGACAAACCCACAGCCAACATCATATTTAACAGTGAAAAGCTGAAAGCTTTTCCTCTAAGATCGGGAACAAGATAAGGATGCCCACTTTCCCCCACTAGAGGTCCTAGCTACGGCAATCAGACAACACAAAGAAACACAAGGCATCCAGATTGGTAAGGAAGAAGTTAAACTGTCACTATTTGCAGATGACATGATATTGTACATAACAACCCTAAAGAATCCACTCCAAAACTACTAGAATTAATATCTGAGTTCAGCAAAGTTGCAGGATACAAAATTAATATGTACAAGTCTGTTGCACTCCTATATACCAATGATGAACTAGCAGAAAGAGAAATCAGGAAAACAACTCCATTTACAATTGCATCAAAAAGAATAAAATACCTAGGAATAAACCTAACTAAGGAGGTGAAAGACCTATACTCTGAAAACTACAAGACACTCATGAGAGAAATTAAAGATGATACCAATAAATTTAAATACATCCCAAGCTCATGGATAGGAAGAATTAATATAGTCAAAATGGCCATCCTGCCTAAAGCAATCTACAGATTCAATGCAATCCCTATCAAAATACCAAAAGCATTCTTCAATGAACTAGAGAAAATAGTTCTAAAAGTTCATATGGAACCACAAAAGACCCCGAATAGCCAAAGAAATCCTGAGAAGGAAGAACAAAGCAGGGGGGATTATACTCCCTGACTTCAAGCTCTTCTACAAAGTCACAGTAATCAAAACAATTTGTTACTGGCACTAGAAAAGACCCATAGATCAAAGGAGCAGAATAGAGAGCCCAGATACAATCCCAAACATATACAGCCAATTAATATATGAAAAAGGAGCCATGGATAAACAATGGGGAAAAGAAAGCCTCTTCAACAATAACTAGTGTTGGCAAAACTGGACAGCTACATGTAAGAGAATGAAACTGAATTATTGTCTAACTTCATATACAAAAGTACACTCGAAATGGATCAAAGATATGAATGTGTGTCAGGAAACAATAACACTTATAGAAGAAAACACAGGCAAAAATCTATTGAATATAAACATGAGCAACTTTTTACTCAATACATATCCTTGGGCAAGGGAAACAAATGGGAGTACATCAAACTAACAAACTTCTGTACAGCAAAGGACACCATCTGCAGGAAAAAAAAAAAAGACTTCCTATAGTATGGGAGAATATGTTCATAAATGACTCATCCGTTAAGGACTTAATATCCAAAATACATAAAGAACTCGTAGGCCTCAACACCCCCCCAAAAAAATAAATAGCCTTTTTAGAAAATGGGTTGAGGACCTGAACAGACACTTCTCCAAAGAAGAAATATGGATGGCCAACAGGCACATGAAAAGATGCTCCACATCACTAATCATTAGGGAAATGCAAATAAAAACGACAATCAGATATCACCTCACACCAGTTAGGATGGCCAACAACGAAATGACAAGAAACAACAAATGATGGCAGGGGTGTGGAGGAAAGGGAACCCTCCTACACTATTGGTGAGAATGTAAATTGATTCAACTGTTGTGGAAAGCAGTATGGAGGTTCATCAAAAAACTAAAAATAGAGATACCATTTGACCCAGGAATTCCAGTCCTAAGAATTTACCCAAAGAAAACAAGATCCCAGATTCAAAAAGACATATGCACCCCTATGTTTATCACAGCACTATTTACAATAGCCAAGATATGATAGCAACCTAAGTGTCCACCAATAGATGAATGGATAAAGAAGATACACAATAGAATATTATTCAGCCATAAACAAAGTCCTACCATTTGCAACAACATGGATGGAGCTAGAGGGTATTATGCTCAGTGAAATAAGCCAGGTGGGGAAAGACAAGTACCAAATGACTTCACTCACTTGTGGAGTATAACAACAAAGCAAAACTGTAGGAACAAAACAGCAGCAGACTCACAGACTCAAAGAAGGGACTAGTGGTTACCAAATGGAAGGGTTGGGGAGGGTACGTGGGAAAAGATGGAGAAGGGTATTAAGGGGTATTATAATTAGCACTTGCAATATAGGTAGATCACGGGGAAGGCATTACAGCATGGAGAAGACTAGTAGTGACTCTATAGCATCTTACTATGTTAATGGACAGTGACTGCAATGGGGGGCGGGTGAGGACTTGATAATACATGTGAATGTTGAAACCACATTGTTGTTCATGTGAAAGCTTCATAAGATTATATATCAACGATACTTTAATTTTTAAAAAAAGAAGAGAAAAAATATTATGCAGACAAAGAAAACTAATCTAAATGGGTATTTTTAAAATTCTAATTGGGCAGTATTTAAGATGCATGAGAAGACAAATTCTCATCCCAGGTTCACTCTAGCACTGTTATGTACAGATTAAGAATTGATATGGATACTAATTAAAAATCATTAGAACAAAATCACACACAAAAAAAAATTACAGACTCAATGTAAAGCTTCTCAACTTGAAAAATAGTAATTAATTAGCAGGAAACAAAATCGTTGGGCTGGCTCAGGAGTGGCCACCAGGAGCAGCAGTAACCCTCACTCCTCCAGCCACTGGGTTGGTGTCTCCAGCTGTGGTTCTAGGCCTGGAAGGCCCCATCTTGGAGGACAAGGGCTCTGATACCTTTGCTCCCCTTACCTCCTTTGCAAGCTCCTTTCTGATGCTAAGATCTCTCTTAGATTCCCAACCTTGTTCTCAAGCCCTTGCCCAGGCCTCTGCTCTCTGCTGCACTACCTGCCTTTCTGCCAGGTGCTGGTTCCAAGTCTGTTCTGAGCCCTGCTTGCCTTAGCCAAGCACTCAACTGCTTTCTTGGACTGGACACTTGGAACGCAGTTCTTTGCCCCTCTGCACAAGCTTAACAGTCGCCCATGGTTAAGAGTGTATAGTAATGTCTGACTGAAGAAGGATTCGTTAGGCTTCAAAAGATATATTATAGGAAGAAGGGAATTCAGGGGAGAGAGGGAAAAGATTATAAGTCTATAAACACCAGCTTAACCTGTAAACACGCCTTCTTATAACCTTGGGATGTGATGGGTAGATTGTAGTGGGTAGTACACGCTCTTCTCAGAAATGTATTAGATTGATGTATATGTGGCAATAACATCTTTAGGCCAGTGCTTTTGGAATTGGCATATTTAATTAAAAACTTATAGCATTTAACTGTTTGTTAATATTTTGTATTATTTATATTTTATCTGTTAAAGCCTAACTTATCAATAATAAATAACAAAATAAGCTATGTTATTTTAAATTCATCTCTAATTTTATATTTGAAGCAACATTTCAGAGTTAGTTATTTACTTAAAAATAATGTGTCTCTGTGTATATTCATATCTATTTAGCACGGCATAGCATTTAACAAAATTGAGGTTATTAATGAAAGTCCTGTGGTAAAAATAAAGTGAATAACACTAATGTAGGTTTTATCATCTATAGCATATTCAATTACGTAAAACACTAGACTAATGGCACTCTGTCAACCACGTAAGTCTGGGTAATGGCATCAATAATTTTGCTCAGTGATACCTTCTTCCTGCCTCTTAGGCCTGCAGCCAAGATGAAGCCTGAGGTGTCAAAGTAGAAGAAAAAGAAGCTCTTGTATTTATACACTACATTTATTGGAAAGACACTCATAGGGTTAACTACCTATAAAAAATGGTGCTGCATCAACAATGTTCCAAATAGCTATAAATTTCAGAGATTTTATAATGATGTGAAGCTCTTTCATAAAAATTATACCATAATCCCCCAAATCTACTTAACAGAGCTTATTATATTCAACCGGATTTTATCTGTAGATGTAATTGCCTTGAATTCTTTCATTTTTGCTCACAGATACAATTTTTCCAAATTGTAAATAATGTTCTTTTTTAAATTCATAAAGGACATAACATTTTGGCTTCCAGTGATAGGAACTGATCTAAGAATGCTCTGTCATGAATCACACCTCCCCTTCTCTGCATTTCTCAGAGCCTGCTTCCTATGTTTGATTTGCTGGCAGAGTGCTTTCACCTAGAGCAGCCTTATGTTTTCCATGAGGTAGGTCATAGCCATCTGCCTCTTCCTTCTCTCCAGAATATTGGAGGGACTTATATTGTTTATTGGAGGGACTTATATTGTTTATTGGAGGGACTCACATAAGCTAATCATCCTCTGGGAAGAAAAGGTGATACCAAGTTGGTTTTAAAATAATCTTTTTCAATTGTAATTTTTATTCATTACAGCCTAACACCAAAACAAGGCTCAACAAAGAGAAATATAAGAATTTGTAAAATACAGGAGAAATGAAAGTGGTCCCTTTATTACTATCCTATAGATATTTATTTTAAAGAGGATTTAACAACATTTGCCATTCATAGGAATCTGCATACATATTAAGTGGAATTGAATAAGTGGCAGCCTACAGGTGTAGATTTTCTGTGAAATACATCTGTCAGTGGCACTAGTACCCTTCAATCTAACAAATGTATCTTTGGGGATCATAAATATTAATCTTTATCTTTTGGTCAAAACTTTCATCAACTGGATGCTCATTAAGTATCATTTGATATTTTCTAGCTAGATGAAACACCACTTTTAATTATTTGGCAATAGCAAGAGAATAGTCAATAATCACTATGAAACTTTCTTCCTTAATATAAAATATGTGGTCATAGTAAAAAATTCTTATTACTAATAAATTTCTTTAATTTTATTTGTGTGTACATGCACATATGTACAGTATATGTATATGTGTGCATTATACACTAAGATTATTCAAATCTTGTTCTGTAAGTTTGTCAGCAGATATCTCACCTACAGAATACACAGGCCCAAGGTAACTGACATTTCCATCTCTGTAACAGGCAGAATTTGGTCAACTAAAAATTACAATGCCTTGAACTTCATAAACACATGATGTTTCCTTTCTTCTACAAAGTCATATGAAAGTAGATGCAGGCATCCCAAATGGAGAATAAAGCCAAATCCTTTCTAACTTTTGTTGTCACCTCAGTCAAAAATAATAATTTCCAGTTATGAGTCCAAATAAAAGACAATTAATAAAAATATTTCTATAAAAATTTATACCATGATCCCTGAAAGTATAGTCTTTTACTCACCTGTGGAGTATAACAACAAAGCAAAAACTGAAGGAACAAAACAGCAGCACACTCACAGAACCCAAGAATGGACTAGAGGTTACCAAAGGGAAGGGATTGGGGGAGCGGTGGGTGGGAAGGGAGGGAGAAGAGGAATAAGGGGCATTACAATTGGTACACATAATGTAGTGGGGGTGGGGCACAGGAAGGCAGTATAGCACAGAGAAGACAAGGTGTGACTCTATAGCATCTTACTACACTGAAGGACAGAAACCGTAATGGGGTATGTAGTGGGGACTTGATAATGGGGAAGAATCTAGTAACCACCATGTTGTTCATGTGAAACCTGAGCATAAGATTGTATATCAATGATACCTTAATAAAAAAAAAAACGAAAAAGAATTTAGGAAAATGAAAAGCTAGGAAATATTAAAAATGACCACAAAAAATTTATACCATGACTGTACAAAATTATAATATGTATTTTAGACTTATTTCTGAAATGCACTGGCTAGCCTATTTGAAATAAAACTTCAGATATGAAAGAGCAAACAATTCTTATAAAGAACAAGCTAAAGCTAAGGAAAGTTCTTGATGTTTGTAGGACACAGTCTATTCCCATTAAATATAAACTCAGGATGGAATCACAAAAAGTTGTAATTAAAGAGAACATGACTTTCTATGACACATATTTTTAAAACTTAAGTTCTTAGTATCAGTGAAAATGAGACAACAAAGGACAGGAGAAGAAACTTACATAGTTCAGTTTGCCACATTACCTTCTAACCCTTCTTTCTTAAATATGAAATTTTAAGAATCCCCAAAATAAATCAGCATATAGAAACCCAAGAATAGTTATCCAAATTATTGCCATTTTCCCTGCTTCAGAAAAATTAACAAAAGTCTTAGGGAAACATTCATCTTCAACAAATGACCCAGCATGTTATTAAGCTTACTAAAGACTTACTACCAAATTTCTGCTTAAATGAAAACTAAACCTTGAAAATTGAACTGAATAATGGAAATCATCTTGATTTGTCTTTAAATAATTCATTATATGTTCTCAACCTTGACGTTTTTCTCACGATGTGTCTTCCTTTTACACGTCCCCTTTCTCATAGCTTACCAGTGGTAGTCAACTAAGCAGTAACTTAGCCATACAAAATAGGACCATAACAAATGAAACTAAGTATGTTGTTCAATGTATTTGAATTTATTTATTCATATATAAGAACATAAAAACCTTAAGCCTTCTTTAATTATTCCATGGAAAATAAAATACTTCTCCTTCTACAGCCCACTTATAATAGTCTGTCGTACCTAGTTTTTCGTTCCCTAAAATATTTAGTTACTTATAGAGCTATCTTTCCTGTCAAACCAGACACTTCATAAGCAGAAGACTCTATCCTACCATCATTTCTATTTTCCGAGGGTCTAATATAGTAACTAGAACATGTAGGGCACTCAGTAAATGTTCAATGAACTGATTTTATGTATTTTGGCACAGATATTTGTTACTTACGTATTTTGCTGACCCAGGGGAACAGGCAGCGAGCCACTGCTTAAAGTTTTCACAGGCCATCACACAGCAAATTCTCCCCAAGGGTAAATTTAATATCCTTGCCTTTTCACGTTGGTGACTACAAGTGTCTAAAATTACAGCCATCTATATGCCATAAGAAGGTGGAGGCTTTTCATTCAGGGTCCATACATTTAAGTATATTTTTGGTTCTACAGCATATGGTAATAATTTTAAGATAAAATACCTAATTGTGACAAAAAAGAGTTGTTCTTGCCAGAATCCAAGCCCTGTGAAAGTAGCCAATGCTGTCTCATTAGTTAGGAAGCTAATGGAAACATTGCCAGCATTTCTTTCAGTGTCTAGAAAACAGAGTCTGCAATGTGCCAAGTCTTCACTGATTTATTTTTGTAAATAGCAGTGTAATAAACCCAAGGAAGCCAAAAAAGCAAATTTTAAAAAAATAAATATTCAGTTGTTATCAAAATGGATATGACCTTTTTACCCAAGCCTATTACTTACAATTCGGAAAGAACTCTGGGCACTAGTCATTCATTTATCTTAACTGCATGTGCAGGTACTACAACTAAAGTTTAAAAATGCCTTCAATTTTGCATTTCTGTAGCTTTTATATAAGGAATTACATTATTTTACCCATGTACCTTCTTAGTCTCTGACCTTTCAGGAAAATCCAATATCATAAATCTACAAAATGAAATAATACTCAGGAATTCCACTTTCCTCCCTCAGCATGCCTACACAAAACCTGCAGCTTTACATTTGTTGTCTTACATGGGGGTTCTACAAAGAGGCAGCACAGTGAGGTTTGGAGCTGAGCATGCTTAGGAATCACGCTGTTTGGTCCTAGCTCGAGCACTTGCTGGTTGTAACACTTCAGGACAAGTATCTCAACTGTTTAAGCCTCAGTCTTGAATCTACAAAATGGAGACCATTTGGTATCCATCTCATTGTTTTCTTCAAGTAACTAAATGAATTCATGTAAAATGCTGGGCAATGCCTCTGACACATTAAGAACTCAATAAAAGTTAATTATTATTATGCACAATATGGATCACTGACTTAAAATTAAACTGCTTGGGGAAATGGATACTCTATAATTTTGGAGCTTGCTTTCTCTCTCTGTTTTGATTCAGATACTGTCTTAAAAGTGTAGGCATTTTACTTACTTAGATGAATTTCCCTCTCACAAACTATAAGAAACTTGTGGCTTTAGGTTTCTGTGACATAGACCAACTTATGACCCAATTCCTTTTTCTAAAAATCCTGGAATTTCTTTAATGTCTTATGCCTAATAAAAGATAAAATAGACTTGGAATAGTATGGTGCTTGTTTTTATGTTTTTGTGCATCTGATTACATTCCTAAAATGCATGTCCATGAGTGTTTATATAAAATTTTTTATCTGATTCTTTAATTATAGAATCAGAGGTAAGGGTGGGGATGAGGGAGGAGTTTCATTCAGGACATGGCATATCAGTAGGTTCTCAAAAACAAGATTCCAGTGATAAACATGGCAGGAAGTCTGGGCTAAATTGCAATATAGACTTAAAAGTGGAAAGAAGTAGGCATGCCATTAGAGCACAGCAATTGATCAGACTGCCTAGAGATCATATATGCTAGTGAAGAGGCGGTCAGTAAAGCAGGAAAGACCAGGACTAAAGCTCAGAGGGCCTTGACTGACTGGCCAAGTCTGGAATTCACTACCTAGGCAAGGATGACTTACTGGTCTCAGTTGGAATTCCAGGTAGGACTGTCTGTGAGGCACTGGAAGTGGTGAAGCTGTGACTCTGTGTAGAGTCTCTTCTAGCTTAGAGACTGGCACCAGTGGCTCAAAGGGGGTGCGGTGGGTAGGGGCGGCTGGGAGCCAAGCTCCACTTCTACCGCTCCCTCACATTCCTCATCTGCACATCCTATCAAACCTAACTTCAAATCTATCTCAGGTCCACAGGCTTTCACCATATTCAGGGCCACCTCAATTGCCCAAGCCACTCTCATGTCTGACTGCTCTAACAGACTTTGAGGTCTTTTGGTTTCCAGTTTGTCCTGTTCTTATTCATTTTCCAAGACATACCAATTCTCCACAGTGCAGCCAATGTAATAAGTAAAAGTATAAATTGAATGATTTCATTTATTTGCATAAAAGCCTTTAAATTATTTTCCTGTGACACTTTCATCTTCAAAGCCCTCAACTCACACTATATTCTAGCCACATATGTATTCTTTCACTTACCCTACACACCAAGCTCTTTTCTGCCTCAGGAAACACTGTTCTTTGTTTGTGGAGTGTCCTCCGACCACCACATCTTTTTGGAGCTGGCTCCTTCCCAATCTCAGCATCTCAGCCTTAGGATTATCTCCTTGCTCACTCAACAGGCCCCCTGTTATTCTCAGACTCAGGACCTTTTCTTTTCCTTACAGTACTTTCTGCAGTCTAGGGCCGTCCTGCTTTTGTTACCTGTGTGTGTGTGTGACTGTGTGCGCTTGGTTGGTTTGGCTTCTGTTTGTCTCTTATTCTCAGGTGTAAATTCTAGGCACTCAATAAATTCTTATTTATTGAATAAATTAATGAGCAAAAAGCAAACAAATGAGGTTTTAAAATATGAGAATCATTAACTAAAAAAGCAAAGGAGAAGTAGGAACAAATGCTGTTTCTGAAATAAAAGGAGACAAGGTGCAGAGAAACTGCTTGGGAAGATGACATTTCAGATAGATAGGGTCACGTTCCACGCTCCACAAAAGGTGTTTTACACTGGTCATTCCTGAAGGGCCCAAACCCATAAGATGGCGAAATTCCTGCTTCTCTTCCGGGTCCTCGGATCCCACCGGCGCCACTTGAACCCCAATCACCCCTCGCCCCCCTAATCCCAGCACCTAGCCAATAGCCACCAGCCCCGTAGAAGTGACACCACAATCACCCCATGCCCCTTCCTATATAACCCAGCACCTTTCCCTAATAAAGCGGAATTCTCCGGTGAATTGCTGCTGTGTGTCGCTCCCTTCCTTTCATTGGTGCTGAAACCCAGAGACGGGACACCCCAACTGGGCCCCGTCTTCCCCCCAACACCAGCAGCAGCTTGCCCTCATCCTCTTTTGCTGGCACTGGCTCCTCACACTCACCACTCCTCTCTGGTCTTTGGGTAAGTTTTCCCCCGGAGTGGGCCACTCTTCCCCGAGCTATCGCAGCGCCATTGACCGTGATCATCCGGCAAGGCCCTGACGCTCGGGGACGAGGAGGGAACTCTCCCCGCCTCAGGCCTTCACGGCTGCAGCGGACCCTCAGGCCCCTCCTCCAACAGCCATAAACGAGGTGACTCCTTTGCAGATGAGAACGCTCCCTTCCCCCCCTCCTTCCGTTCCTTCCGCCGAAAATTCCTAGTACTAGGTTCCTCGTGATTGCGGCACTCTGCCTTCTTAGAGAAGTCTGGGTGACGACCCACACTTCCTAAGAAACTGACTCGTATACGAGTTTCCGCAGACCACCACGGATCACCGGGGACGCCCGTTGTCTCCTTGCGGTCTGTTCCCAGTCCGAGGGTCTCCTTTCGTCTTCCCCTGTTTGTCTCCTTCTCTGTCCTTTAGCCATGGGAGCCTCCTCATCCCTCCCTGAAAGTTCACCTCTTGAATGCCTGCTCAAGCATCTAACTACCCTCTCCCTGACGCCTGATATAAAACCAAAACTTCTCCACAAATACTGCTCCCAAGATTGGCTGACATACCCCCTAGACAATAACAACCAATGGCCCGCAGGGGGAACTCTTGATCCTAACATCACTCGCGATCTCTTTAACTACTGCCAGCGCCTGAAAAAATGGAAGTAGATTCCCTATACCAAAGCTTTCCGCCTCCTCCCCCCACCCCCCCAAGTTCTCCTAGCCTGCAAGCCGTCTCCCCCGCAGAAGCCTCCCATTCACTCCCTTCCCCCTCCTCTCCTACAACAGCCCCTCCCCCTTCCTCCACCACCATCTCCTCCCCCACCTCACCCCCCCTGCAGATCAAGCCTGAGCCTTTCAGCCCCCCTCTAAGTCCCAGGAGCTTCCTCCATCTTTGCCCCTATCAACTGTTTCTCCCAAACAGACTGAGCCAGAACCCTTCAGTCCCCCTCAGACTCGGTCCCGAGGGCCTCCCAAAATCATCGCCTCCCTCCGGGAAGTAGCAGGATCCAAAGGCATCATGTGCCTTCACACCCTTTCTCCTTAGGAGATTTAGCCCAACTTGAGAAACGCCTAGGTTCCTTTTCCACTGATCCCACGACACATATCAGGGAGTTTCAATGGACCCTCCAGTCATACAGCCTCACACATCATGACATTTTCATGCTCCTGGCCAATACCCTCCTTCCTGAAGAGCGCAGACGAGTTTGGGAATAAGCCCAAACGCACGCCACCGAAACCCACAGGACTGACCCCACCTATCCCCCTGGCCCCACCGCTGTCCTTGAACAAGACCCACACTGAGATTATAACACTGCTTTCGGTCTCCGCTCTCGAGATATCTTCGCCTGCTGCTTAATAGCAAGTCTGAAAAACGCAGCTCGCAAAGTAGTCAATTTTTAAAAGCTCTAAGACATAATTCAAAGGAGGGAGGAGACTCCCTCTGAGTTCTTAGACAAACTCACTCAAGCCCTATTACAGTTACCAGCCTGGACCCAGAAACACCTGATGGGAGACATGTCCTTATGACATACTTCCTAGCTCAAAGCTACCACGACATTAAAGCTAAACTCAAAAAGTTAGAACAGGGCCCCGCTACCCCACAGACTGAGATCCTAACAGTGGCCTTTAAAGTCTTCCATAACCGGGAGGAGGAGAAAGAATGCCGTAAACAAAAGGCTGATCAGGCCAATTTCCAAATGTTAGCCCAGCTGATAAAACCACAACCTGGGCGCTCTTCTACAAACAAGCCCCCCACAAGAGCTTGTTTCAAGTGCGGACAAGAAGGACATTGGTCAAGGGCGTGCCCCTCCCCCAGATCTCCTACCACCCCATGCCCCAGATGCCACAAAAAGGGCCACTGGAGGTCTGATTGCCCAGCCACCCGAAGGGGAGGCTGGACGAACAACCCCCATCCTAAGCCCGCCGTAGTGGGGCTGGCAGAAGAAGATTGACGGGGCCCAGGGGCTTCTCGCCCGACCATTTCCATCACCAAACAGGAGCCCAGGGTTACTTTAATAGTAGACGGTCACCCCATCTCTTTCCTCCTAGATACAGGAGCCACCTTCTCAGTCTTGCAGGAATACTGGGGCACTACCACGCCTGCCATTACTCCTATAGTCGGGGTAGGAGGTAAACAGATTTTCCCATTAAACCCCCCCCTTTTATGCACAATCCAAGACAATCCCATACCTTTCTCCCACTCCTTCCTGGTTATGCCCCAGTGTCCCATCCCTTTACTAGGACGGGACATCCTTTCTCTCCTCCATGTTTCCATAACTATATCCACTCCCATAGCCCCCAGTACTCCCTTTCTGGTGGCCCTCATAGCCGACGACCCCCCTCTACCCAATGAAAGCTCCAGTTCCACCCTCATACACCCTGTAAATCCCAAAGTTTGGGACATTACAAGCCCCTCCGTGGCTCTATGTCCTCCTGCCTCTATCAAATTACGTGACCCCTCTCAGTATATCTGTCAGGCCCAATACCCCCTAAACACTTCAGCCCTCATAGGCCTCCAACCCATCATTCAAGATCTTTTAAACAAAAATTACCTCAGACCCACTCACTCCCCATTTAATACCCCATATTAGCTTTTAAAAAAACCAACGGATCTTTCCACCTCATCCAAGACCTTCGCCTCGTCAACATGGCCATCGTCCCTATCCATCCCTTAGTCCCAAATCCATACACCCTTTTATCGCAGATCCCTGCCTCGGCCTCCCACTTCTCAGTCCTAGATCTCAAGGATGCATTTTTTTCTATCCCTCTGGACCCCTCCTCCCAAGATTTTTTACAGAAAATGGCTCCTCTCTGACCTGCCCGTTCCCAAAACCAAGACAAAAATCCTTTCCTTTCTAGGCCTGGCTGGGTATTTTAGAGCATGGATCCCTAACTTCTCCCTGTTGGCAAGACCCCTATACGACCTCAGCAAGGGCTCCCCTGAAGAACCATTATCCTCCTCACCCCGACACTCCTTCATTAAGCTCCGTCGAGCCCTTGTGGAAGCCCCAGCTCTCCATCTTCCTGATTTGTCAAAGCCCTTCTCATTATACATTCATGAGAGGTCCAGTCAAGCTCTAGGAGTCCTAGGCCAACATTATGGCCCATCCTTTGCCCCAGTAGCTTATCTTTCCAAGCAATTAGACCCCACAGTTCAGAGATGGGCCCCCTGCCTACGGGCATTAGCCACTGGACAGCTCTTGCAGAAGGAAGTTCATAAACTGACATTTGGGGCGCCCCTTACCATTCTGTCCCCACATCACCTAAAGGATCTCTTAACCTACAAAAGTTACAGACTCTCCCTCCCTTCAGACTCCTGACCTTACTGTCCTCTTTCCTCCAAAATCCCGTTCACCCCCTTTGCCATCCATACCCGAATCATGACTTTTTCCTCCTTTACTGCTCCCTCGCTCTTTCTCGCTTTTTTCCCTCATTCCTATTGTCTTCCCCGCCACCCCAGCCTCCTTTATATGGCGATTCAAAGTCACACAGACTTACACAGAGCATCAAACAAAAATTACTGCCCTCATTGCCACATCAGACTGCCCTCTGAAAGGCTGCTCCGAGCCTTTATACCTCCACTTTCCTCCCTCCACCGAACTGTTCACTAGCAGCTACCTTTATTCTCCCTACCTCTGCTTCCTCTATGACCAAAAACAGCCTGCTGCAGGCAATGGCCAGACACCTATGGGGGATGTCCCTACAGGTCTGGCATCATTCACTACATGGGTAACTCCCAGTACCCACAGTATTACTCCTTCAACCCATTCTCTTCAATACTAACAAACCCCTTCCTTACCTAGCTTTGGCCCATTGCAGGCCCTATAATAATCATTCTCCTCGCCTGTCTCTTCTTGCCTTGTAAAGTTTATCAAATCCCAAGTTGGTAAAATCTCTAATCAAACTTTCAACCAGCTTTTACTCAGGAACTACCAGCTTTTAGCCACAGAAGATCCCTCACCCTCACGTGACCTCCTCACCACACGCTGAGACGGACCCCTCTCTCCGCTGGAAACTGTTCCTGGAAACAATGGCCGCAGACGCCTGGCTTCTGGCACCCGTATCCTCTTGGCACCATTGGAATCAACAAGTCCTCGACCTATGGTTACAGGGAACCTTCATTGATTTCCAACCTGAAGAAGTCCACATCTACTCGTCCTTACTGTGGGGAGTCCTATCAACCCTTTCCTCCCAGTCCTCAAGCCTTCACTCTCTTCTCCGCCCCCGTTCAGCAGGAAGCAGTCAGAGAGAAAGCAACGTCCACAACCCCATAGAGGAGAAAGGGGGGAATGAAGGGCCCCCACCCATAAGATGGCGAAATTCCTGCTTCCCTTCTGGGTCCTCAGTTCCTGCCGGCGCCACCTGAACCTCAGTTAACCCTTGCCCCCCTAATCCCAGCACCTAGCCAATAGCCACCAGCCCCTTGGAAGTGACACCACAATCACCCCATGCCCCTTCCTATATAACCCAGCACCTTTCCCTAATAAAGCGGAATTCTCCGGTGAATTGCTGCTGTGTGTCACTCCTTTCCTTTCAATTCCTTCACTTTCAACACTGTTAAAGGCAATGGGCTTAATGGCTACATTTTGCCCCTCCAGATTCTCTACTTTTTTTCTGTTGTGTAGTTAAGAATATAACCTTGAGCAAAATGCGGTCTGGCCTTTGCCCTTGGCTTCTGGGAATTAGTCTCTTTGCCCTTGAAATGTTAGGAGTGTCACTGATTGCGTGAGAGGCTTGGAGTCCTACTTCATGCTGGATAGCCTATCTATATGATTTAGGGTAGTGACTGGCCATGCCAGAAAAACCAACAATATGATTTAAGGTGGGAGCTTTAGGTCATATAGTCTCTGTCAACTTAGAGAATGAGATCAAGCACATGGGCAATCAATCAATCAATTCTACCTATGTAATAGAGCCCAATACAAACTCTGAATGCCAAGTCCGGGATGAGCTTCTCTGAGCTTCTGGGATGTGTAATTCCCTGGGTAATACTGTGTGCATATTGTCACACGCTGATGGCAGTAAAATAAAATAAAAATATTAGACGTTTTCCATTTGGTACTTTCCCAGACCTGCCCTATGTGCCTCATCTATTGGCCAATTTCAGTCTGTAACTTTTCCCTGTAATAAGCCATAAATGTGAGTATAACAGCTTTCAATTAGTTATAAGTCCCAGAAAATTGGGACTGATGGTGGTTTTGAGAATCTCCTCCCAAAATGCAATTTGTGTCAAAGAGACGGCAGTCTTGGAAACTGTTCTCTCTAAATTTGCAGTCACTTAATCATGCATCCACCATGATTTCTGACTTGGGAAGCTGACTTGTACGGATTAAATTAATGGGCTCAATCTTGAGATTCAGGTTGAGTATAGCCAAAAGGGAGGTCAGATGAAGGTTAGAACAAGGGAAGAGAGAGAAGCATTTATTCATGAGGTCCTCTCAGTAGGACTGTCTCTGACTGGCTGTGTTCCTCTTTGATGGAAGGTCACTGCTCCTCTTAAGGTGAAATTCTTACATGATTCTGTCACACTGATTCTAGAATCTGGTTAGTTCTCCCTCTGGATGGAGAAGGGAGACACAGAAATGAAGGTATGCTGGCCTTGGATACTTGTACTGCTTTCCCTTGTTTTTTAATATCCCACTCATGCTTTTGTAATTAGTCCTTCTGTAAATAAAACCTTTTCAACTTTTCCTAGATGGAGTACATAGAATGAGAAAACAGAGACCCAAAGAGGTAAAACATGTTCAAAGTCACATAAGGGTAAAAGTGAGATGTGAACCCAAGTTTGTCTAACTGCATTTGAACCCAGGTTTGTTGTATTTTTTGTGTTACAACAGACAGAAGAAAAGTTGAGAAAGGAGATAATGAAGAAAAAGCAATACAAACAGGCAGAAAACCAAGATAATACATGGTCACAGTCTCTAACAGGAGAATTTCAGAAAGAGGTAAGGGATGCAGTGGGGAGCAGTGTGAAAGATATCAAAATCTTCAAAGAAGATTGGCTGAGTGCTTAGCAGTCCCTGAATTAAACCAATAGTGATACCAGTACTTTTGATATGTAAATCAACATAGATGTAAAATAAAAATAAGTAAATAAATGAAATCAGGTATACATTATACAGGTCAATTAATTGTGGTGGAGAATAGAATGTGTGTGCATGTCTGTGTCTGTATACATACTTACCTACATACATACACACATTTATAAACAGACCATAGGGAATATACAGAAGAGAAGTGTGCAAGAAGACAGATGGCTAAATTGGTTACATGTATCACTAATAATTTTGCAAAATGTTTGTGACTGATGGGCAGCATTTTTCACTGTGGAAAAGGAACATTTCACAATAAACTTTGGCAGAGAAAAATGTATTCTGTATGCAACAATTTCTCACATTTCCAAGCTGATATAATATGCAAAAACCACCAAGAAAAAAAAGTAATTGACCTTCATATTTGGTTGAAATTGATATGCAGCTTAAATTTTTCATCTTATGCATATTTTGTAAAACAGGACTGCTTTCCTGTTCTGGAGGGTAAAAATGACAGAAAGCACAAGGTATAGGCTCTAAAAGTTAGCAAAGATTTTTAGGTCAAACAAATAATATTTTTGAGGAAAAACATCAACCTATAAATTATGATTTCTCAAAGTTATTTATTGTCTCTATATTTATAATAGCATACGTATTAACTTCAGGCAATAGAAAACAAAAGCTCTTAATGCTATCAAAAGTGCTTTAAAAAGATCCCTTTAATTTCCAACTAAAATTTAATATAGAGAATAGCAATGTTGAAAGACACACTAATTGTCTATTCTCCAAACTTTAAACTTCCCAGAACAAACTATGAGGTCATTCTAATTTTAGAAAAGACATGTCAGAAGTCCAACACAAATCCCTTTTTTTCTTTTGTTCATTGAATTAATGGGCTAATCAGGGAGTGAAGCCAGTTATTCTCTCTGCCAATAACAATAAGAGAGAAATTCCTTGAGAGTTGCTTTGTACTCAGATCTCAGTCTATACTCAGCTGTGAGGGAAGGCTGGGTCCATGGACATGCTCTGGCAAAGTAGAGTGGATGCTATACCAAGAGAATCAAGAGGCCTGGTAAGCAAATAATTCCTTTGCAACCTATGCAAACAATTTCACTATTATTTTTCTTAAATCTCGTCTTGACCTGAGGGAGTCTGGATTAGATATGGTAAGGCAAATAGACTCCTTTCCTGTACCAACTCCCTTTTACTGTTAATGACTGCTGGGCATGCAAGAAAGAGGCTTTCTGCTCCATAGGAAGGCACACTTTGATTAATTAGAAATGATGGCCCATGGGCATACTGCAGTGGAAATGCTCTTTATTTGCTAGATGATTGTTAGATGTCCTTTGAACTCAAACATTTAGTATAACAAGGAATAATAATGAACTAATCTATAACAACAGACCATGAAGAGCACTGGACTTGAGTTTTTCATCTATAAAATTAGAAAGTTATAGTGGATGTCTATCTATGATATCTTGGGTCTCTTAAAACTAGAACATTCTATGTTTTTAGGTAGAAAAAAATTGAATTGTGTCTTAAATGCTCTTTGGAGATTAATAATGATAATGAACATTGATGATGGTGTTGACTGATGTTAAGTAGTTTGGATTCCAAACACAAAGCAAAGATTCTCCTGGAACCCTTTGCTGTACTTCTCACGAATCCTCATCCAGTGACCATTTAGGGCCCAGATGTCAAGGGATGGGGCCATCTGGAACTGGTCTCCTTCCTGGAGAGATAATTAAGGTAGAGAGACAGCTGCACTGATTCAAAGACTCTCTTCAGATATGTCCAGAATGTTCTACTGAAACAATTTCTAAGACCAAATATAGCACAATGTCCCCCAAAAGTTTTTTCAACATTTGCAAATACATCATGATAACAAGTTACATTTCAGTCTCCAGCAAAGCTTCCCCTTAAGTTTCATGGCCAGAATACCTGCCATCCCTGCTCTTCTCCAAATATAGTCCATATATAACAGAAGTGATAAATATTATCCAGAACCTTACAACCTAGATTTATAGGTTGAAAGGAAAATCTTTTTTAGCAAAAGTAGTTCACATTTCTGTCAGAAATATGGGACTAGATGTAAAACCATAGTGAGAAAAACACCTGCCAATGTGTAAAGTCTAAAGAAGCATTGAATAATGAAAAGAAAGCTATAAATTCCACTGGAAAAAAAAACAGTGAGTCCACAAAACTATAAAAAGTTGCAGACTCCACCTCAAAAGGAAGCTTTTGCATCTGAAAACGTCAGCAATCTGATATGCTACAAAACATTCTAACCAAAGTTTAAAACAGCACACCCTATGGCTACACTGATGATAAATGTCATGGCAAATAGTGATTGGTATTCAGTTGATGAATAATAATGTAGGGAAGTAATTATATGTGGACATAATAGCTAGTGAAAACTTACTATGTTGTTACATTAAAAAGTTATCTTTCTAGAAAAGAACTGGTGATAGGAGATTTTTTTATTAAGAAAATAAGGATTTAAAAAAACTTTTAATAAGAAATAAGAAGTTTGGTAAAAACAAAAACAGGGAAAGTTATTTTGCAAACTAGAACTTTACAAGTCTGTCAAATTGAGCCTCAACAAGGATAGACTGAGTGTAAAATGATTTTCCCTGATGAGTTTGGACCACTGAGTCACGGCGGAACACCAAAAGTCTGCTGCACCATGAGGCCATACTGAAGGCACCTTGGAGAGCAGATATATCACATTATGGTGACTGAACCTTAGGTACTTAAAGATAATACAAACCTACATTTCTTGATTGTATACATGAACAGACATATCTTCAAGTTTCAGCTAAGAAATTAAAAAGCATTACCCATTTGATATTTTTGCTGACACTATTGTTAATTCAAGCCTCTCAAATTTTAGATCAGACAAAAACATAGCTAAAAACATTTGTACTTTTTAGTTAAGTAATATGATGTTATGTAGTACCAAAAGTTCAAAAAATATATAGAAAGAACTCTTACAACTCAACAATAAAACCAAATAACCCACTTCAAAAACAGGCAAAGGATTCAAATAAACATTTCTCCAAAGAAGATAAGCAAATGGCCAAAGAACACATGCAAAGATGCTTAACACAATTAGACATTAAAGAAATGCAAATCAAAACTACAAGCAGTCATCACTTCACACCCACAAGAATGGTGAGAATCTAAAAAGGAAAATAACAAGTGTTGGCAAGGATGTAGAGAAACTGTAACCTCACATACAGCTGGTGGTAATGTTAGCTGGTACAGCCACTATGGAAAACAGTTTGATGGTTCCTCCAAAAGTTAAACATTGAACTACCATATAACTCAGCAATTCCATTCCTATGTACATAACCTCCCCCCTAAAAATTGAAAAGGTACTCAAACAAATAGCTGTATATGAATGTATAGCCAAAAGGTAGAAGCAACCCAAATGTTCACAAGTGGATGAAAGGATAAGCAAAAATATACATACAATGGGAAATTATTCAGCCTTGAAAAGTAATGAAGTTTAGGCACATGTTACAATGTGGATGAACCTATAAAACATTATGCTAAGTGAAAGGACCCACACAAAAGGTCACCAACTGTATAATTGCATTTGTATGGAATTTTTGGAATAGGTAAATCCTACACGCTCTTTTTTACAGAAAGCAGACTGGTGAATGCCAAGAGCTAAAGGGAAGAGAGAACAAGCAGTGACCACTTAATAGGCATACGGTTTTCTTTTAGGGTGGTGAAAATGTTTTTGAATTTTATGTAGGTGGTAGTTGCACAACACCGTGAAGATAGTAAATGCCACTGAATTCTTCACTTTACACCTTAAAATGGTTAATTTTATATAATGTGAATTTCACTTTTTTTTAGGTATATAGTAGACATCCCAAGACTGTTGATGATAAGTTTCCACACAAAAAATGATGGGGTCATGACAACTGAATGAAAGAGAATGTTAAAAGGAAATATTTTTGCCCGCTGCCAAATTTGGGACAATGCAAGAATCACAATGAATAATGATGGTAATAGCTTATAACTCATTGTTGGGAAAAGGAATCATTTAGTTCTTACTGGTACTAAACAAAAAGGGAGAAGAGAAAGCTATTCCTTACAGTAGGGTGCCAACTAATAAATATAAAAGGAATGATAGAGTTAGAAATAGCTGTTCTGTACCATCATAATAGCACTTGATTCAGGCAAGAATTATCACTGAATGCTAAGACTATTGTGCAAAAGTTGAACAAACTATTTACACAAAATATATTTAATATAAAAAAAATAATGCTACAGTGGAGAAACCTAGCAGACACTACCTTTGCTAAGGGATCAAGTTACTAAAACTGGGGCAAATTGATATCATATGCCTCTTGATATGATGTACTTAGGCTGTATTACTTTCAAAATGTGAGACCTCAGTCCAATCAGGAGGAAGCATTACAAGAACCCGAAATAAGGAACACTTTACAAAACAAAAAATGTCTCTGTCATGAAAAACCAAGTCTTAAGAGATATGACAACTAAAATCAATGTGTAATATCCAACTGGAATTTAGGGCAGAGAAATGACTATAAAGAATATGATTGGAACCATTGGTGAACTTTGAATATGGACTAAGAGTAGATAATAGCATTGTACTGGTGTTGAAAATTCTAAATTTGATCATTGTACTGTGAATACATAAGAGAAAAATTTCAGAGAAACATTTTAGGACTAAAGGGTCATCATATCTACAACTTAGTGAAGTAGGACAGCAATAATGATAACAATAAAATTGACAATATGTGCACATATACAAATACAAACGTACATACACATATATACACATATAGAGAGAGAAAGTGTGAGTGAGAGAAAGCAAATGTGCCCCAAATACTATCAACTGTTAAGAGTACATAAGAATTCACTGTACTCTTCACTTTTCTACAAGGTCGGGATTCTTTTTCCAAATTAAAAACAAATTTTTAAAAATTGTGTTTCTAAGTTTATTTTCATTCAAGCCCGTATGCTTGTACAGACCAGAGTTTGTGTTCTCAGCCATATTCTCTTTTAAATGCCATTTTCCTCTTAGGCACATGACTAACAGAAAGGCTTACCAAGTCTATCTGCCTGCCACTGCAAGATTATGCCCTGTGGTATCACTCTTACTGTTATTTTGGGTCCACTTTTAGGAATCTCAAATGTGTGGGATTCCTCCACTTCCCTTGAGAGTTATCTTCTGTTAACTGTGATTTGCTCAAGTTTCTTTTAAATGTTTCCTTGTTTGTGACTTGCCAATCAGGAAGATAATAGGTATTTTTAATGATCTGTCCACAACTTCCCTTAATTATTGACCTTTGGTTTTTTGTAGGGAAATTTAAGAAATGTACCTGGGATAAATTATTATATGTAAAGACATACATTGTTTACTACCTGGCCAGTATTTTCTTTCTCTTTACTCCATGTTCTGTCTTTAGCAACTAAGACAATGTCCAACCTCTGATATCCAACATTCAGATGGAAACCATTTTTGTGCAGAAAACACCTCCTGGAGTCTACCTAGTGAGTTTTACCATTGAACTATAGAACATCAGAGCTGAAAGGGACCTCAGAGACAGTCAAGTTTAATCCCTTCATTTTATAAAGAAACAAGGTCCGGAAAAGTTGAATGATCTATCCAAACTAATACATTAAATTGATGCCAGGGCTTGAATGAGAAACCTGGTCTGTTCACTCTCTGACCTGTAATTTTCCACCTACAATAACGCCTCATCAAGTGGTTCAGCATCTTTCATTTAGCTGATTACCACTTTAAATATCTGTGAAAACGTATAAAATACTAATTTGCTTTTCATAAACACTACACTTGTAGTAGTCTTTCAGAGCAAGGTTTATTTCTACAAAAGCTGGAAGAATTTTACTTCTTAAGGTTCAGAGCAAAACCCAGTTAATCTTCGTACATGTAAAATACATGGGCACATCCAACATATCCTCAGTCCTCTCATTTTTGGACATAGTTCTGCCTAAATGCTTGTTCCTCTGCCAGCTAACTATAATTCTCTGAACAACAACTTTGGAAGACGGAAGCTGGCTTTGGGAGATTTCATCCATACAGGCCCTGCTGGGAATGAATCAACATTCTAATGTTCTTGCTAATGGGATTGATTACAAAACAAGAGGGTAACAGAGTCCCAATATTTTCTTAAAACATAGCATGTTTTACTCCTGGAAACATTTGAATGCCTGTTTTTCCTTCCATTCTGGTTCTGGCTAACATCGTAATCACTTACTACATTCCAGCAGGGTAGTTTTACTACATGTTACTATAATCAAAAAACAGAAATGCTGAAAATTTTGAGAAAATCTATTTGCATAGAATCTCTAAGAAAAAAGAAATATGGAAGTGACTGATAAAAACCATTCAATCAAATGACCGTGATCAAAGGCCAGTTAGAGTGGACTGAGGAGACCCTGGGAAGCCAAGAAGTAGAGACAATGGGTATAAGGCAAAATTCTTAAGAAGTTTGATTGCAATAGCAGAAAATCTAGAAATTATATTTTTAAGTAGCATGTTTTTAAACTCCTAAATGTTTTGTTAATATATCATAAATCAGTATTACTAGATGCCAAATATGTTGGTCAATATTCTGTTTTCATAATACTCAAAATCACAGAGCATTTTAGGCAATTAGTCACTTCTTTCTTCTTTGGGCTTCCATAACTGAGCTCTTCTGGCTGCTTCTCGCTGGCTGCTCCTCCTCCTCCTCCTCCTCCTCCTCTGGCAGCCTTTCCGCTTTTGGTTCACATTAAATAATAGGACACCTCAGGTCAGATCTCCTGAGCTCTTTGTCTCTCTGTACACTCTTTCTTAAGGGGGTTTTATCAGAAGACATGCCAATGTCTTCTAAACTTCATCTTTAACTCTGAAATCCCCTCTTGGCTCTATGCTCATACATCCAAAATGTGGGTGGTAGCCATATTTTGGCTAAACAGCAACCCATGCTTAACTCACTAGTCTACAATGTATAGCAAGAGAAAAAAAGTAATGTTTTACTTTTACTTATAGCCATCTAATTGTTCTCCCCAGCTTTCTACTTGCTAGCTATAAGACAATCAAATGAACAAAATATCCTATGTAGTTTAAAAATGGTCTCATAGTTTGAGACATAGGTCAGATAATATTTCATTTCTCTCCAGGGAGAAATAAAAACACTTGGTTCTTCAACTAAGCCCCATCATGACATTGGTGGGAGGGGTTCCCTGGCTTTCATGATAATTCTGTTTATGTACCAGCTCCTTGATACTCAAAATGTGGTTTGTGGATGAGCAGCACTGACATCACCTGGGAATGCAGAATCCCAGGTGTAGAGAAAACGAAGTGACCATAGCCAGAATCCTCACCTGATCTTAATCTACTGTCCCACTGAGTAGGTGTAATGATGTAATACTTATCCTACTGTACAGGCACATGCTTGTATACCCATTGGCAATAAGCCATTATTGCCCATGTTGCTATGTAAAGAGCTCCACCCAGAGGAAGCAAGAGGGCAGCGATACAGGAGAGCACAGGCTGGGAGCAGAGACTGAGCCTGAATGCAAGGTAGCGCTGTGGCAGAGGCTGAGCTAGAGGCAGAGACAGAGACTTGCTCCTTGCAGACTGCTGGGTGCAGATGTGATTCTAACACACTACCTAACACTGGGAGAATAAAAATAAAACTTGGTATGAGCCCCATTTACCCACAACATTCTGTTGTTATTTGATCTCACCCAAATCCGGAGTGAACTTCCCCAGAGATGAAACCCTCTTCGGTGGGAGCTATACCAGGTTACACTCCAGGCCTACTGAACCAGAATCTACATTTTAAAAAGACCCTCAGTTGACACACAGTCTGAGAAGCCTGCCAACCTGACATCCATTCAGGGTCCACCTGGGTGCTTTTTGCCCTTCTGATGTTCAGAGCTGCAATCTATGGTTGCCTTAGGTTTTGGTTGTCTTTTGTGTTTTATTTAGTTTTGTTTTGCTTCTGTTAGTTTACATAGGGTCTGGCAGTTCTGTGTAGCTCCATCAGCATTACTTCAGCTCTCACTAAGCAGACTCATGAATGGCTGACTTCTCCTCCATTCAGTGTGTACCTCAGGGATCAGCCCAGCCTCTGCTGGAGGGACTCTGGCCACTGGCCCACTGTCTCTCAACCCAGCTTCTGTGGCCCAGGAAACTTAAATCTTGAGAAGCTTTTTGCTGATTGTATGGTGTGGTCAAATTGGTGTGGCAGGGTGTAAGAATGACAGGAAAGCAAAGAAGTGGTATTTTACCAGAGACCTAAGTAATGATATCACTTAATGCGTCCTCCCATCTCCAAGCTAAAGGCTTGAGGGCACTGTGGAAAACACCTCTCTAACCACCTTACGCTCATCTCTCTGCCCTTTTCTTCCTGTAAGTCCTCAGACTAGAGCAAAAAGCTTTTCTTTTCCTTCCTCTACATCTTTTTTTCTTCCCTTCCCTCCCCTTCCCTCCTTTCCTCTCCTCTCTTCCCTTCCCCCTCCCCTCCTCTCCTCTCCTCTCCTTTCTTTTTCTTTTTCTTTTCTTTTTTTTCTGATTCCAGCAAGGCCTTAACAGTGGACAAACTCTCTTTCCAACTAGGGAAAAATTGCATAAGCTGAGTCACTTGAGCTCAGATGGAATCAGGAAAATCTTATCTCAAGATGAAAGCCTAGCTTGACATATTTGGTTTAGAAATCTATACCATAGGGCCTTTGCACTAATTGTTCCTTCTGCTCATTGTATAACCATATATTTTTTAAAAAAAACAGAGCCGTACAAGAAGATAGGTCAAAGAAATAATCAATCTTCCCATTTTTCTTCTGCCTGCTACTTCTATAGCTTTTCTTCTTCCTTCCTAATTACAACCCTTAAATAGAATTCGTGCCTCATATCAAATTTACCGAGTATCATATTTCTTCCAAGTGGTAAAGATACCTCAAGACAAATGCTGGGCATAGAAGCCACAGGGCATAAATATGCAAAGAAATAAAAAGCTAACCATTTCAAACAATAAGGCTTCTCTCTCACTTACCAACTTTACATTTCCCTGTATGGCCCCGGAAGATGACTGGTTAGCCAGAGACGGGTAAGATTCCTCAAGGGAGGAACAACCTAAGACAGGCACAGTCGCAGGGGGGTCATCAGGTGAGAAATTGGGGATCAACAGAGGTGAGGCTTAGAACCTCACCCCCACTGTTCTGAGAGAAATCTTCTGCATCCGTGGATGTTTTATTGCCCTTGTCTAGCTTGGATTAACACATAGTCTACAGGCACACACCTGATCATCTACATTTGCTCTCTTACAACACTAAACTATGTTTTCTACCTTTATCTTGTATCTACCTACCACTTCAGCATTTTATTAAAAATAATAATAATAAAGAGAGAAATGTGGTATCCACATATAAATCAAGTATAAAAACCAAATGAGTATTCATATTTGAACTGACTGTTTAGAGTTCATAATGCATGAGCAAAACCAAAAGTTTCTGTGATGACTGCCCTTGTAATGTTCACTATGTAACTTATTCATTATGTAAGAATTTGTTCTCCATGTAAGAACTTGTTTGTTATGCTTCAGAAGACTGGAGACTGACGAAAATTAGGCTTGGGGTGGATTAATGATTGTGCATTGAGCATTGACTCCCCTATACAGAATTTTATTGTCGTTAACAACCATTTGATCAATAAATATGAGAGATGCCCTCACAAAAAAAAAAAGGACAGACTTCCAATGGTAAAATAAATAAGTAACTGGGATGTAATGTATAGCATAAGGAATATAGTCAAGATATTGTAACAGCTTGGTAGGGTGATAGCTGGAACCTAGAATTATGTATATAAATGTTTCATCACTGTGTTGTACACTTGAAACTAATGTAATGTAATACTGTGCGTCAACTACCCTTCAATAAAAAATAATTATCTAAAAAAAAAAAAACAGAGCCGAATATCATACTGACTACTTCTTGGAATTCCTTCTGTTAAAAAATTTAATCTCCCTTCAGGGAAATGTATGACTGGAATTGATGAGGGCAAAGTTTTTTTGGTTTTGCTTTACACAGCTGAGCAAAACATCAGTGTTTTAAGCATTTAAAGACATTACCCCTCTATTATATGGCAAAATAGAACTCTATAGATGGGGGCAATTTGCTCTTCTCCCAGAATCTCACACCTTATTTAATAGTACCACCTCCAACCATCTAGGTGGTTATACACAAGTCTTGATTAAATCATCTGTTTCTACATCCCTTACATATAACACAATAGCAGGCTTTTTAGGTCTGCATTCAAAATTCTCTGGAATCCTAACATCTCTCACCATCTATTCAACTGTCATGGAAGATCAGCTGTTAGCATCTGTTTCTCCCTTTAACTCCTACCTTCCTCTAACCAATTCTCAATGCAGTAGCCAAGTGATTTTTTGATATAGCAAATAAAAAAATGATAAATCCACTATCTCTCCCCTACTTAAAACCACTTAATGGCTGCCCATTGCAACTAAAATCCAGTTCCTTCACATGGTTTGAAAGACTGTAGATGATCTCAGCCTTCATCACCATTTGGGCATCATGTCCTACCAGTTCCTCTTTGTTCATTACACTTAGGCGCACTGGTCTCATTCTGTCTCCAGGACATGCTAAACTCATCCTTGCTTTAGGAACTTTGCATGCATTGTTATTCTGTCTGGAACACTCTGCCCTTGTATCATGGCCCAGCTGACTCTCCTTTCAACATTCATGTCTGGACCCAGTTGGCCACTTCTCAGGAAGAACCTCTTTAATACTGCATGTTAATCATTACTTTTTGCTATTCACTATGCTATTACCATGTCTTCATCTTTTAAAACAATATTTGATATGCCAGTGTGTGGAACCATCTTATTATATATTTGCTAGTTCATAATTGCCTATTTATCATATATCTCCTATATCTACCAAACAAAATTTCTGAAAGCAGTGACTTAATTTTTCACCTTTATACTCTCAGCACCTAAAACATCTTGGTGTTCAAATATATTTCTTGAATAAATGAATGAATGAGCAAACAAATGAATATGCTTGCAAGGGCATGGTAGGAAGGAGATTCATACTCTGCAGTATGACTCAGTTCGAGGTTTCAGGAAAGCTAGCTTTAATACATATCAGGGGTCTTAAAATGCCCAAATCCTTCAGTCTAGAAAATCACTATCCTATGATGTTTAACCATAGCATTATTTTCAATATAAAACATTGAAAAAAAAGTTAAAAGAATATTTCACATTTGGGAAATGGGTCACACATATGGTATTAATATATGCACTATGAGTAAGGAAGATTCTTTTAATTTTATGATATAATTTTAAAAACATGAAACATTTTCTACTGTGTAAGGACAAAAATATATAAAAACAAAGTATACTGAAGTATATACCATGCCTCCTTTGGTAGGCAAATGCTTTTCCTCCTTTCTTGATCCTTTCTGAATTTTTCAAATTTTCTACCATAAACTTGAGCTAGTCTGTTAATAAACATTTTTAAACCCACATTCATTTCATTAAATAATGTACAAGGAAGAAAGAACCAATACAAGTTACATTGAGTTAAATATAATATTATTTCTTTTCTAAATTTACTCTTTCTTAATGCAATACTATATGAGTGGGTAGTTACTTATATTTAAATTCACTATAGTTTAATATCCTTAAAGTTCTATCTGCCCTGGGAAAATAAGTTTTGACCTAGGCCTTAACATAATGCCCTAAATCATGTATAAGACACTTCATAATTCAAAATACACATATGCTTGAACATGCATATTAAAGACTATAACTTTTAAAAATATTACTAAATGAGCTTCTAACTTCACCAAATCAAATATATGTACTAGTAATTTCAGTAATAACTGTAAATTTTCCATTCGTGTTCAAATTATAATCTCTTTGGTCATCTAAAACATTGAAGTCTTCTAAACAGAACTTACTTCTCCAAGTAAGATGATACTTGGTCTTAATCAAATGTATGATTGCTACAACAGACTGCAGATATTATTGCTGTAGGCAGAAACAGAATTATAATGAATATCTGATGATTCGTGGTACCTGGAGACATTTTGAGAGTTCTCCTATTAAGACAATAAAATAAAAATATAACCACATAGGCTTGAAACAAGGCAAAGGCTGTTTGACAGATTTGACTCAATCCCTTCAGTACAATGTTATCACTTTTATATACATACAAAAGATATTTCAAAAAGGGCTATAGGTGATTGAAAGAACATGAGAAAATTAGTCTTTATTAGCTAAATGTTAAATCAAGTTAAACAATTGATGTTTTCATCATTTAATATTCAATTAAGCCAGACTGAGTCATTTATAAATGCTGAGTTTGCTATTTTTTTCTCATATCAAACAATTCAGTTCAATCTTCTCTAGTGAATGCTTACATTTATGCCAGGCATCGTGCTGAGTACCAAGAATATGAAGATGCCATCCTGATCTCTGCCAAACCTTGACAGGATAACCTACAAGGTTCCTAATGTATATCCATTTTGAAACAGAAACTTCATAACAAGTCTCAGTATTAGAATTCTCTTATAAGCAGCCACAAGAGCTAAAGTGCTAAACATACTCTAAGTAAATGCCCCGGTAGGCACATCAGATCAGAAACAGCTGGCAGCTTCAGGCTGTTCATTTTAAAATGAATTGAAGGCTGGTATTCAGAACTAGAGAGGACATTATCCATAGGATAAATACTTGTGTACTTTCACAAGAATAGACTTACTTTCAAATCTAAGGCCTTAAAGTGGTGTTGGGATGCAATTAAATTCTAGAAAACAACCCAGTTTATTGGTATTTCTTAAACTTGGTCATGCAGGAAGTCTGCACAAGACATCTACTTCCAATATATGTTTATAAAAAATGCACAAATGCCAATATACGTAAGGGAAATAGAGGAAAAAGGAAAAGGTTTTTAAAAATGAGATCTGCTGATAATGCTTCTGGCTCCTGACATTTATTAATTTTATACTACTGATCTTTAAGAAGCCATGAAGGAAATAAACTTGTACTTGCTTACTACGCTTGTTTCTAAGTTTTAGACTCAACAGCATCTCTTCATAACACTGGTGTTCCAAAAAGAGACTTGAGCAGCCTTTGCTCATGGGAGTATCTGCAGTGCAGAGCTAAAACCTGGGGTAGTGAGTCCAAGATCTCATTCAGTCAGAGTATCATATAGATAAGTCATTGGACTGCTATGAGTGTCCACAAAATAGTAAAATGTCAAGGAATCCATAAATAACTATTCTGCATTTATGGATTGATTGATGTATTGACAAAGCTCTTGTTTGCTGAAAGGATTAAAGTAGCACAAAATTGGAGATAATAATGTCTTCCTTCCCAGCAGTAGCAGCTCCTGACTTTCTTTATGGTTTTAGAGGTGCCAACCTCTTACTGGGGTAACTGCACAGCACTTTATGTACATTTAAGAAAGTGTTGAAAAGATGGCAGAATGAGAGGTGAGACAGAGGCTTCCTCCTAAAACCACATACAATTCAAAAATATAGTTGGTGCAACTGATCCTGAGACAGCAACAGGAAAGAGGACTGCACCAGACTGCATACACTTGGAGAAAAGAGCAGACCTCACTGAATACGGTAACGTACCAAAGCTGTGGCCCAGTGGGACCCAAGCCAGCATGCAACCCAAGCTCAATGGTGGGAGGAAGAGAAACAGAGCAGGGAGGGAGTAGAAGGCCAGGGACTGCTGAATACTGAGCTCTGGAGATCTGATCTGAGAGTACAAACCTACATTTCACAGTGCTTTCATGATACTCACATGATCACGGAGTTGGAAAGCTAATACAGGCAGAATTCCCGGAGAGAATGAGATTCCAGCTGCTTGTGGAAAGCAGGGATCCATATCCAGCTGCTCTGAGACAAAAGCTCATACCGGTGTGCTTGGCCCACTGGTTCAGGCAGTGGAGAGAGGCATAGCAGTTGGGAGGCAGGAAACAGCTCTTACCTTCCCCCAGGCACTAATACAGCTCCCCTGCGACCCCGGACATTGCTTCAGGGGCTGAGCAGCTCCAGAGAGTAGAGCTTCTGGACACTAGAGGGCGCCATATACAAATATGAAATGCCAAAGGAAAATTGTCCGGAGGAAAATTAACATAACTCGGAAGAAAGATTAAAATTACATGGACATCATGACTCTTCCTAAAAGGGAGCTCAAAATAAACATCATCAACATGCTCATGGAGGTACAGAAAGATATCCAAGAATTCAGGAATGAATTCTGGTCAGAGATCCAATCGTTGAAGGGCACAATGGAGAGTATTAAAAGCAGGTTGGATATGCTGGAGGAGACGATAAATGAAATAGAAACCAGAGAAGAGGAATACAAAGAAGCTGAGGCACAGAGAGAAAAAGGATCTCTAAGAATGAAAGAATATTGAGAGAACTGTGTGACCAGTCCAAACGGAACAATATTCACATTATAGGGATATCAGAAGAAGAAGAGAGAGAGAAAGGGATAGAAAGTGTCTTTGAAGAGGTAATTGCTGAAAATTTCCCCAACCTGGGGAAGGATATAGTCTCTAAGGCCATGGAGAGCCACAGATCTCCCAACACAAGGGAGCCAAGGAAGACAACACCAAGACATATAGTAATAAAATTGGCAAAGATCAAGGGTAAGGACAGACTATTAAAAGCAGCCAGAGAGAGAAATAAGATCTCATACAAAGGAATGCCCATCAGGCTATCATCAGACTTCACAGCAGAAACCTTACAGGCCAGAAGGGAGTGGCATGATGTATTTAATGCCATGAAGCACAAGGGCATGGAACCAAGATTACTTTATCCCGCAAGATTATCATTTAAATTTGAAGGAGGGATTAAACAACTTCCAGACAAGGAAAAGCTGATAGAATTTACCTCCCACAAACCATCTCTACAGTCTATTTTGGAGGGACTGCTATAGATGGAAGTGTTCCTAAGGTTTAATACCTGTCACCAGAGGTAATAAAACCATAGTAAAGAAAGAAGAACAGCTAATTACTAAGCAAATGCAAAATTAAATTAATGATCCCCAGAGTCAATCAATGGATAGACAAACAGTACAGAATATGATACCTAATATATAAAGAATGGAGGAGGAAGAAAAAGGAGGAGAAAAAGAAAAGAACCTTTAGATTTTGTTTGTAACAGCATATTAAGTGAGTTAAGTTAGACTCTTAGATAGTAAGGAAGTTAACCTTGAACCTTTGGTAACCACGAATCTAAATCCTGCAATGGCAATAAATACATACCTATAGATAATCACCCTAAATGTAAATGGTCTGAATGCATCAATCAAAAGACATAGAGTCACTGAAAGGATAAAAAACAAGATCCATCTATATGCTGCCTACAACAGACTCACTTTAAACCCAAAGACATACACAGACTAAAAGTGAAGGGATGGAAAAAGATATTTCATGCAGCTAACAGAGAGACAAAAGCAGGAGTTGCAGTACTTGTATCAGACAAAATAGACTTCAAAACAAAGAAAGCCACAAGAGACAAAGAAGCACATTACATAGTGATAAAGGGGTCAAACCAACAAGAAGATATAACCATTATAAACATCTATGCTCCCAACACAGGAGCACCCACATATGTGAAACAAATTCTAACAGAATTAAAAGGGGAAATAGAATGCAATGCATTCATTCTAGGAGACTTCAACACTCCACTCACCCTGAAGGACAGATCAACCAGACATAAAATAAGTAAGGACACAGAGGCACTGAACAACACACTAGAACAGATGGACCTAACAGACATTTACAGAACTCTACACCCAAAAGCAACAGAATACACATTCTTCTCAAGTGCACATGGAACATTTTCAAGAATAGATCATATACTAGGCCACAAAAAGAGCCTCAGTAAATTCAAAATGATTGGAATTGTACCAACCAGATTCTCAAACCACAAAGGTATGAAACTAGAAACAAATTACATAAAGAAAATGAAAAATCCCACTAACACATGGAGGCTTCACAACATGCTCCTAAATAACCAATGGTCAATGACCAAAGAAAAACAGAGATCAACCAATATATGGACACAAATGACAACAATAATTTAACACAGCAAAATCTGTGGGAAACAGCCAAGGCTGTGCTAAGAGGAAAGTATATTGCAATACAGGCCTATCTCAAGAAAGAAGAACAATTCCACATAAGCAATCTAAACTCACAATTAATGAAACTAGAAAAAGAACAACAAATGAGGCCCAAGTCAGTAGAAGGAGGGACATAATAAAGATTAGAGGCAAAATAAATAAAATTGAGAAGAATAAAACAATAGAAAGAATCAATGAAAGTAAGAGCTGGTTCTTTAAGAAAATAAACAAAATAGATAAAAACCCTAGCCAGACTTAGCAAGAAAAAAAGAGTCTACTCACATAAACAGAATCAGAAATGAGAAAGGAAAAATCACTACAGACACCAGAGAAACACAAAGAATTATTACAGAATACTATGAAAAATTATACGCTAACAAACTGAATTAACTAGAAGAAATGGGAAACTTTCTAGAAAAATACAACCTGCCAAGCCTGACCAAGGAAGAAACAGAAAATCTGAATGGACCAATTACCAGCAATGAAATTGAACTGGTAATCAAAAACCTACCTAAGAACAAAACCCCTGAACCAGATGGCTTCACTGCTGAATTTTACCAAACATTTAGTGAAGACTTGACACTCATTCTCCTTAAAGTTTTCCAAAAATTAGTAGAGGAGGGAATACTTCCAAACTCATTCTATGAGGCTGGCATCACAAAAATACCAAAACCAGGCAAAAACACCACAAAAAAAGAAAAATTCAGACAAATATCAGGGATGAACATAGATGCAAAAATACTCAAAAAATATTAGCAAACCGAATTCAAAAATACATCAAAAAGATCATCCATCATGATCAAGTAGGATTTATTCCAGGGATGCAAGGACGGTACAACATTTGAAAATCCATCAACATCATCCACCACATCAACAAAAAGGACAAAAACCACATAATCAACTCCATAGATGGTGAAAAAGCATTTGACAAAATTCAACATCCATTCATGATACAAACTCTCAACAAAATGGGTATAGAGGGCAAGAACCTCAACATAGTAAAGGCCGTGTATAACAAACCCACAGCCAGCATTAAACTTAACAGCGAGAACCTGAAAGGTTTTCCTTTGAGTTCGAGAACCAGACAAGGATGCCAACTTTTCCCACTTCTATTCAACATAGTACTGGAGGTCTTAGCCATGGCAATCAGACAACACAAAGAAATAAAAGCCATCCAGATTGGTAATGAAGAAGTTAAACTGTCCTTGTTTGCAGATGACAAAGATGCAAAGTTACAGGATACACAATTAATACAAAGAAATCTGTGGCATTCCTATACACTAACAATGAACAGACCCATAGTCCAATGGAACAGACTAGAGAGCCCTGATATAAACTCAACCATATATGGTCAATTAATATATGATAAAAGAGCCATGGACATACAATGGGGAAATGACAGCCTCTTCAACAACTGGTTTTGGCAAAACTGGACAGCTACATGCAAGAGAATGAAACTGGATTATTGTTTAACCCCATACACAAAAGTAAACTCAAAATGGATCAAAGACTTGAATGTAAGTCATGAAACCATAAAACTCTTAGAAGACAACACAGGCAAACATCTCCTGATTATAAGCATGAGCAACTTCTTCCTGAACCCACCTCCTCGAGAAAGGGAAACAAAAGCAAAAAGGAACTCATGGGACTACATCAAACTAAAAAGTTTTTGCATGGCAAAGGACATTCTCAACAAAACAAAAAGGCATCCTACAGTATGGGAGAATATATTTGTAAATGACATACCCAATAAGGGGTTAACATCCAAAATATATAAAGAACTTACACGCCTCAACACCCAAAAAGCAAATAACCGGATTAACAAATGGGCAGAGGATATGAAGAGACAGTTCTCCAAAGAAAAAGTTCAGATGGCCAATGGACACATGAAAAGATGCTCCACATCACTAATCATCAGGGAAATGCAAATTAAAACCACAATGAGATATCACCTCACACCAGTAAGGATGGCCACCATCCAAAAGACTAAGAACAATAAATGCTGGAGAGGATGCAGAGAAAGGGGAACCCTCCTACACTGCTGGTGGGAACGTAAGCTAGTTCAACCATTGTGGAAAGCAATATGGAGGTTTCTCAAAAAACTAAAGATAGATATACCATTTGACCCCAGAATCCCACTTCTTGGAATTTACCCAAAGAATACAAGTTCTCAGATTCAAAAAGACATATGCACCCCTATGTTTATCGCAGCACTTTTTACAATAGCCAAGATATGGAAGCAACCTAAGTGCCCGTCAGCAGATGATTGGATAAAGAAGATGTGGTACATATACACAATGGAATACTGTTCAGCCATAAGAAAGAAAGAAATCCTACCATTTTCAACAACATGGATGGAGCTGGAGGACATTATGCTCAGTGAAATAAGCCAGGTGGAGAAAGACAAATGCCAAATGATTTCCATCATTTGTGGAATATAACAATGAAGCAAAACTGAAGAAACAAAATGGCAGCAGACTCAGAGACTTCAAGAGTGAACTAGTGGTTACCAAAGGGGAAGGGTGCAGGAGGGTGGGTGGGGAGGGAGGGAGAAGTGAATTGAGGGGCATTATGTTTATTACACATGGTGTTGGGGTTCACAGGGAGAACAGTGTAGCACAGAGAAGGCATATAATGGATCTGTTGCATCTTACTACACTGATGTACAGTGACTACATTGGGGTATGGGTGGGGACTTGATAATAGGGGTAAATGTAGTAACCACATTGTTTTTTCATGTGAAACCTTCATAAGAGTGTATATCAATCATACCTTAATAAAAAATTAAAAAGGAAAAAATAAATAAAAAGATACAAGAAAAAAAAAGAAAGTGTCAATTGTCTGTATCAAAGAATGGGTAGGGGGATGATTAAGATTATATTGTAATCAAAGTGCCATAAACCCTGCTTTCCAATGTAAGTAAGAAAGACCATTTAATTTTTCATCAGGAGTACTTTCTTTTCTGTGGGTTGGCAGGAGTTAGAGAATAGAGCAGGAACCTTCTAGAAGCAGTATTTTCTCACTCTTGAATCGGAATTGGATGCTCATTTAAGAATACCAAGCACCAGTCTGCAGTAGCCATTCTGCATTTAACAGTGACAATTTGGACGCTGAAAGTTTTAAGGTCAGACTCTGAACATGTGTTTGTTTACTGGAACCGAGATGACACTACACCATTTCCTTACAAAGCACAATGGGGCAAATTTAGATTAATATGAGAATCCATATTTTGTCTTTCCTGTGCTGTACGTCATACACTTTGGAGTAAGATGCTAACAAGAGCAGAAATTATGAACAGGTCAGAAGAACATCTGCTTTACTTAATTTGATTACGTGGGCAAGCAAAGGAATTTGCTTTTATAACACCAAAATAACCTGGAATATGGCAAAAATAAATGCACCTTCTGTCTCCTGGAATGTTATTACAGTAAGATGCTTTGTGAATGCTTGGTGGCATTTTCAAGCATTTTTTTGTCCCCCTCATTTCTTTCTCAGCTCCATAATGCAATCCTCATGGTTTGAGCACTAGACTTCAAATGAGACATCTATTCAGAGCATGTTCAGACAAAACGAACGGTTTCCTTAGTAATGGGAACTATGTGAAAGCCTTCAGCACAGACCCTCCAGCCCGCCAGGCTTCTCTCTGCCTTGCAGCTCACACATAGGCTCTCAGTGAGGATCATACAGCTGGGGAGCATCCCCAAAGTCTGAAATAGCTAGAACGCTGAATATGCATGGCATTTCTAATAAAACCCCTTATAAAAGGTTAAAGATGTAAGAAGCACTCTTGATGAGGGTTAATTTACTCATTTTCTGCAGCATGTCTATGGAATGAAAAGAACAATAAAGGATTCCACAAAAGAAACACATTTTGCCTGCGTCTTTTGTTTGAATATATTTTAAAACATTTTCTTACTTTAAAAACTTAATCTTGTCTTATTTCTTTTCTGTCTTTGCCTTAAATCTTTTTTTTCTGATTTTCTAGTTTTCTGCATAGCAATCATCTTTAATAAAGCTACTGTTGTTAGGAAAGGGTGTAAAGTTTGTCTTTTCTTAGTTTAAAATATATTTTAAAAATTAAAAAGTGGTGCAGTTTTATGTGTATCAATGTCCATGTTTTATGTGTGGGCACCTATTTATCCATTTACTTATTAATTTTCAGGATAACACAATACTTGGCAAAAGAACTAGTTTCTCTAATACAGTAATAAAATTATCATTTATTTTAAATATTGACTGTAAAAGGCAATCAAATACAAGTATCCTAGAATAAAAATATGAATTTAAAAAAAATTATCTGGGTTAATATTATGCTTGCCTTTGCAGACAATAGTTTATAGATATCTTCACCCTATGTTGAAATTCAATTAGCAAGACAGGAATATAGTCAGAGATTTTTTAAGTGAGATACAGCTAAATTATTGTTAGTATTCTCCTACAAATGCATGTGTCAATTTGGTTACAAATAAGGAAACATAAGAAGCAAACGTTGTGCTCTAGAACATGCAAAGTATTGCCCATATTAAGGGGAATGAGGGCCTCAGAAGATATTTGGAGGAAAGAAAATACAATCTTAAGAGTGGTGGCTTTGGAGTTTGACCTAGCTCCTCAATACCTCTGTGACTGCAAAAGTTAACCAACTTCTCTGAACCTCAGTTTCCTTGTCTGTGAAAAGGAGAAAGTGCCTGAAAGTCTCACAGTTTTGTGAGAATACAACTCTGTATGCAGGGCTAAACACACTTCAGTACCTTGTATGTAGTTAACACTCAACAAATGCTATTTATTATTATTCTAGGTACTTTTATTATCTCAGCATATATAATTTCCACATCTGTAGAGCAATATATTCCAAATTCGGATCTATTCTGTTACGTTTTGTAGTTAGCACAAGGAAAATCATTTGTATTTCCCTTAACAACAGCATTAATAAATAGAACACCAAAAATAACATTATGAAATTTGCTATTAAAAAAGAAGAGTGCATTTCCATCATTGCTAGTTGTGAACTCTTTTTTCTTCCAGAAATTGTGATGGACTCCTACTCATGGCTCATGTTTGCACACCAGTTCTCTACGTAATCAAGAGCAGATATCTCTGACCCAATTAGCCATGGATTATGGCTAATTGTCTTGCACAAGAAGTGAAGCATACCCCTGCTCTCATGTATTCAAGTCTATACCTTGAAAATTACACATTTAAAGCTACTCAGCTTAAAAGCCTTGTAATTTTACTTTCTTATCCATCAAACCTCTACTCAAAATTCATTCATCCATTTATTCAATAATATATTCTGATCAATTATTCTGTATTTGGGGCCCAGAGGCAGAACAGGGAACAGATACCCCATAAGAGGGAAAATCTGAAGTGAGGATTAAAGGTGAACCTGGGAGGCAGCCTTTTGAAAGGAAACTGTGTACCTTACTGCACATAATGGGGCACCAGCACTCCAAGTGTCCTAGATAGAATCAGAGAAAACACAAAGGAGAGAAGAAACATGCTTGTACTTTACATAGTGGGGGCAAAATGAGACCAGTAAGGAGTACATGGATCCAAGAGCCAGGTTATGGGAGGACCTGAATGTTAAGGAGCTCAAATATTTTTCTGTTGGTGATGAGAAACCAGTTAGGGGTTTCTGAGGAAGATGGACTGGAGGGGATGAGGTGGGAAGCAAGGAAGCTAGAAGCAATTGTAGCAATCATGATGGAGGCCTTGCCAGAAGTCATGATAGAGAATGTGATTCAAGAACATTTGGAAGTAAAATCAGTAGGATTTAGTGACCAATTAAACACAGGATCTAAGACAGAAGGAGGAACAAATATCCTGGACTCCCCTGGGCAAACGGGTAGTGCTAAAATAGTTTCAGTTAATCCTGAAATAAATTTAAAAAACAAAGGAAGGAAAGCCAGGATAGGGACAAGCTTGAGAGGTCAGTTTTAGGCAGAGTATGAAGGGCCCAGGGCTCATGCAAGTAGAGACATTCATCAGAAAGTTTGAAGAGTATATGTAAATAGATATGGAGGAAGAATTTTACTTGCAGGAACAGTGATATATGTCTGAGAGTAATGAACATATAAACAGAAGAGATTACATTACCTAAGAGGGCATATGAAGAGCAGTAGGTAGAGGAAGAAACCTAGGATAAATATTAAGAGGTAGAGGAGCCCATGATGACAGCAGACAGAATGTGCAGGTAAGCGCAGGCAGGACAAGGAGACCTGGATGTGTCAGGGCCAAACTGGGAGGGATCTGCGAGATGCCACGGGGGAGTGGTGGTAGTATGGTTGGAGGAGAAACAGACAAAAGTCAGCTGGAAAAGTAAGCAGGAAGCGATGCTATGGTAGTAGCCGATGTTGATAGCTCTCTTGAGGTCTTTATATGAGGAGAATAGAGACAGAATGGCAGGGAAGGGTTAAGAACTAAAAGGAGGAGTCCCGCTATTAATTTAGTATGAGTAAGAATTAAACCTGTCAATGGATTTTGTGGAAATAGGTCCTTTGTAGCATGGAAGGAGGAGAAAAGCTTCTAAAGACAAATTCTTGAGAACATCGAAGAGGATGAATTTGAAGGACTAATTGGAGGGATGTGGAAATTACCAATGAGAAAGAGTCTCATCCTTTCAGGCTACAAAAGAGATAATGATGAGCATAGATAAAGAGATATTAGTAGGTTGGGAGGTTATGAAAAAAAAGGGATCTCACCCCTAAAGGCCTGAGTTCAATGAAATTCAAAGCAATGCCAATTTCCTGAGAATATTCAGGGAGTGAGAAGGGATGCTGAAGAGGGTCATGAAGTTTGGAATCACCCATGAAGATGATGAGATAAAAAGCTGACCAAAGACTAATATAAGGTGGAAGGGCATGGCTGAAATCCCAGCTGGAACGCTATGATCTCTATTTGCTGTGGGCATAGTGTGAGCACCACTTTGTGATTTCCTCCAAAATACCTTACCTCCTGAAGACAGGAGCAGAGACCTGACCTCATGGTGATGTCCAGGGGTCCTGACTGCACAGGCGTGGTGGAAACCTAAACCCAGAGAATCAAGGCAGTTAATGAGTAGTTTAGAGGATCAACCATGGTAGGTAGAAAATGGAGAAAGAAGATGATGATCAGGAGACAACTGGCCTCAGAAGATATGAGGTCTTTGTGGGGTCAAAAAGCTGATGTAGGAGGAGCACAGTTCTAAAACAGCCAGACAGAGAGTTATGGTAGAAAGCAGGATGATGAAGTTCAAGATTTCCAAGGTAGAATGATTCCAGTTACCAGCAAGATCAAGGGAGTATCCCCAGGGTTGGGTTTTTGAAATGAAGGGAAAGTTATTTTCATTTAAGGACATTGAGTAATTTGGGGCTCGTTTTATATTTCAAAAGGTGAACTCACCCAGGACTGCACAGCAGCTCGGGCGGAAGAGAACATTATTCCCCAGATATCAAGTCTTCTACTGAGAAGTGAATAAGTAATAACAATGTAGGAAGGTATGGAGTGGCATAGCCTTTCAGAAAAGTAGGATGATCAGTGGTTGAAGTTGGCGTTGGGAAGTCAGAGGAGGCGTAGGCCATGATCACCCGCCATGGGCATCTCATGTGTGCACACACCACCCAGCCCAGGGGGTGGGGGGTGGGGGGAGATGAAGTCTCCAAGCAGAGAAAGCCATGCTCAGGTCAGGAAAGGAGATGGGATTTTAGCTAAGGAAGGAAATGGAAGAGGAGGTCTGGGAAACAGTTGAAAGGATGGCAAATTTGCTTACAAATGAGTAACAGGAAAAGGGAAAAGAATTGGGAGGATTCATGTAGATGAAGCATTGAGCAGCTAAAGGACGGCATGCCAGAGGATGCTGGGGGCCTTGCTGGCTGTGACAGCAAAAACCATGTGAAATGGGGAGCATGGTGGGAAGGGGACAGCCTTAAATGTCCTCAAATATCCAAAAGGACCAAAAAAAGTGGAGCCTCAGTAAGTTGACTGAGAGTCAGATGGTGTGGACTGGGATCTCAGCCAAAGGTTATTCACAGTTGAGAGGACAACTGGGAGCACAGGGTTCAGGCCAGCCTGCGAATCCAGGGCCCACGCTGCCCAAATCCGAACACTCTGACACAGGACATGTGGTGGCCAGCAGCTTCCAGATCATTGGCAAGGTGGTTACCGATGCCAGGAAGCACAGGACTGACTGGCCATAAAGCACTGCTGTGTGAAGAAAACTGTGAAGGGTGTGCTTGACGAACACTGCTCTAGGTCTCATTTGATAACAGTACTATACTATAATTAGTACAGTAAGTGGTTTGAAACTCAAGTTTGGGAGTCAGGCTGGTGTAGCTTCCAACCCTGGCTAAGCCATTCCCAGGGAAGGAAACTGCTCTTCATCTGTAAAAGAGGGAAACTGTATCTGCCTGTAGCTAACTGTAAGAAATTAAAGAGATGCTGTGTGTAAATTGCTTACATAGCTTAGTACCTGGTACACAGCACTCAATTAATTGCATGAAATATTACCGAGCCCTTACTGTTTCACTTGTAGTAGACACCTTTCTTTTTCCAGGGAACTTCTTGTTTGTTACCCTCTAATTTGGCAAATGGGGGGTGGGGACAACAGAAGAGTGCTTTATCCAGGGATAATCATATGGCCCAGGAAGGCTTAGTCAGAGAACATCCCCCCCCCAATTTTTCAGATTGGAGCTAAGAAAACGAACAGTTTCTTTGGTAGCAGAATGGTGAGGTAAAGGACTTGAGTGGTGTTAGTAGTCATGCTGACAGACATGTAAAGAATGCTGCTACACAATAAGAGAATAAAGCCAATCCTCCAAGAAAAGCAGAGTAGGGACACTACAGAAAGAATCTCCTCCAGTGTTTGCGCCCATGGACCATTTGCCTCTGATGTCAGTTTTCCCTCTGTTCACAGTATAGCATGTAAGTCTACATTACAAGTGCTAAAACCTTACCTTTTAATGTGAGCTAGTTTAAACCTAAGCTAGTTTAAATAAGGTTTTTCTCCCTGGCAGCCAAAAGTCTCCTAATTAATATTTGCACTGAGTATAGATGGCTACTTACAAATTTAAAACAGAGGATACTAGCAGGGACCACAGTTATTATTCCCTTCTCATGATTCCTTGAAGAATGCTCTGTACATTACCAGAGGTCAATAAGGCCATTGACAGACAAAACTCAAATTCTATCAGGCAAAGTCTGTACTTACCCAGATGCTTTGGCTCGAGCATCCTTGTACTACCCAGAACTTATTTTACTCTTTCTAGTTCCCTGAATCAGAAACCATCTGACTATATTCTGAATCCAAGAAAAGTCAGTCAGTCCTAAGTAAGAATAAATGATACTAAATGAAGTAGAGTGATAATAAATGAAGACGAAACTCTTAAAAATATGTACTGAGTGCCTAGTTTGTGCCCAGAACCACTTCTACCTGATCTAATCAACTCGCTTCCTGAAGATAGTCTAAAGACCAAAGATTTGAGTAACCCCGGTGCAAAAAAGTCCTTGTAGAACACAGTAGGATTATAAGATAGAGTTAAAGATCATTTTAAGAGTTAAAAGTGAAAATTCATTAGTGTACATAAAAACTACAAGAATCTCCAATCTATTCTCTTGTTAGTTGTAGTAAGAGGCTGTCATTCTTGAAAACATCTTCCCTGCACTAAAAGGAATAACTCTATGAACAATCACTAAAAGATCAGACAGAGCACATTAACCCTCGGCCTCCTGTACTCTCCATCAATGAAGGAAGAGATTTAGACGAGAAGGACAACAGTCACCTTTGTTCTCCCATCTAGTAGAAGTTAAGCAAAAGTGACATAAAATATTCATGAAAATTCAAATGACTCAAACTTCTGGATCGTGCAATATAACTAGATGCTTAAATATTTTACTGACAAAAAAGTTTGTGTACTCGTGCTCAAAAATCACTGTCTTGCACCAATCAAAAGACACAGAGTAACAGAATGGATAAAAAAGCAAGACCCATCTATATGCTGCTTACAAGAGACTCACCTCAAACCCAAAGACAAGCACAGACTGAAAGTCAAGGGATGGAAAAAGATATTTCATGCAAACAACAGAGAGAAAAAGGCAGGTGTTCCAATACTAGTATCAGACAAAATAGACTTCAAAATAAAGAAAGTAACAAGAGATAAAGAAGGACATTATATAATGATAAAGGGCTCAGTCCAACAAGAGGATATAACCATTATAAACATAAATGCACCCAATACAGGAGCACCAATATATGTGAAACAAATACTAACAGAATTAAAGGAGGAAATAGAATGCAATGCATTCATTTTGGCAGACTTTAACACATCACTCACTCCAAAGGACAGATCCACCAGATAGAAAATAAGTAAGGACAAAGAGGCACTGAACAACACACTAGAACAGATGGACCTAATAGACATCTATAGAACTCCACATCCAAAAGCAACAGGATACACATTCTTCCCAAGGGCACATGGAACATTCTCCAAAATAGACCATATACTAGGCCACAAAAAGAGCCTCAGTAAATTCAAAAAGATTGAAATCCTACCAACCAACTTTTCAGACCACAAAGGTATAAAACTAGAAATAAATTGTACAAAGAAATCAAAAAGGCTCACAAACACATGGAGGCTTAAAAACATGCTCCTAAATAATCAATGGATCAATGACTGAATTAAAATGGAGATCCAGCAATATATGGAAACAAATGACAATAACAGCACAAAGCCCCAACTTCTGTGGGACACAGCAAAAGCAGTCTTAAGAGGAAAGTATATAGCAATCCAGGCATATTTAAAGAAGGAAGAACAATCCCAAATGAATAGTCTAATGTCATAATTATCGAAATAGGAAAAAGAAGAACAAATGAGGCCTAAGGTCAGCAGACGGAGGGACATAATATAGATCAGAGAAGAAATAAATACAATCAAAAAGAATAAAACAATAGAAAAAATCAATGAAACCAAGAGCTGGTTCTTCGAGAAAATAAACAAAATAGATAAGCCTCTAGCCAGATTTATTAAGAGAAAAAAGACTCAACACACATCAACAGAATCAGAAATGAGAAAGGAAAAATCACGACAGATCCCACAGAAATACAAAGAATTATTAGAGAATACTATGAAAACCTGTATGCTAACAAGCTGGAAAACCTAGGAGAAATGGACAACTTCCTAGAAAAATACAACCTTCCAAGACTGACCCAGAAAGAAACAGAAAATCTAAACAAACCAATTATGAGCAAAGACATTGAAGTGGTAATCAAAAAACTACCCAAGAACAAAACCGATAGATTTACCTCGGAATTTTATCAGACATACAGAGAAGACATAATACCCATTCTCCTTAAAGTTTTCCAAAAAATAGAAGAGGAGGGAATACTCCCAAACTCATTCTATGAAGCCAACATCACCCTAATACCAGAACCAGGCAAAATCCCCACCAAAAAAGAAAACTACAGACCAATATCCCTGATGAACGTAGATGCAAAAATACTCAACAAAATATTAGCAAACCGAATTCAAAAACACATCAAGAGGATCATACAACATGACGAAGTAGGATTCATTCCAGGGATGCAAGGATGGTACAACATTTGAAAAGTCATCAACATCATCCACCACATCAACAAAAAGAAAGACAAAAACCACATGATCATCTCCATAGATGCTGAAAAAGCATTCGACAAAATTCAACATCCATTCATGATAAAAACTCTCAACAAAATGGGCATAGAGGGCAAGTACCTCAACATAATAAAGTCCATATATGATAAGCCCACAGCTAACATCATACTGAACAGCAAGAGGCTGAAAGCTTTTCCTCTGAGATTGGGAACAAGACAGGGATGCCCACTCTCCCCACTGTTATTCAACATAGTACTGGAGTTCCTAGCCACGGCAATCAGACAAAACAAAAAAATACAAGGAATCCAGATTGGTAAAGAAGAAGTTAAACTGTCACTATTTGCAGATGACATGATACTGTACATAAAAAACCCTAAAGACTCCACTGCAAAACTACTAGAACTAATATCCAAATTCAGCAAAGTTTCAGGATACAAAATTAACACACAGAAATCTGTAGCTTTCCTATGCACTAACAATGAACTACTAGAAAGAGAAATCAGGAAAACAATTCCATTCACAATAGCATCAAAAAGAATAAAATACCTAGGAATAAACCTAACCAAGGAAGTGAAAGACCTATACCCTGAAAACTACAAGACACTCTTAAGAGAAAATAAGAGGTCACTAACAAATGGAAACTCATCCCATGCTCCTGGCTAGGAAGAATTAATATCGTCAAAATGGCCATCCTGCCCAAAGCAAAATACAGATTCGATGCAATCCCTATCAAATTACCAACAGCATTCTTCAATGAACTGGAACAAATAGTTCAAAAATTCATATGGAACTGCCAAAGACCCCGAATAGCCAAAGCAACCTGAGAAGGAAGAATAAAGTGGGGGGATCTCACTCCCCAACTTCAAGCTCTACTACAAAGCCACAGTAATCAAGACAATTTGGTACTGGCATAAGAACAGAGCCACAGACCAGTGGAACAGAATAGAGACTTCATACATTAACCCAAACATATATGGCCAATTAATATACAATAAAGGAGCCATGGACATACAATGGGGAAATGATAGTCTCTTCAACAGATGGTGCTGGCAAAACTGGACAGCTACATGTAAGAGAATGAAACTGGATCACTGTCTAACCCCATACACAAAAGTAAATTCGAAATGGATCAAAGACCTGAATGTAAGTCATGAAACCATAAAACTCTTAGAAAAAAAACATGGGCAAAAATCTCATGGACATAAACATGAGTGACTTCTTCATGAACATATCTCCCCAGGCAAGGGAAACAAAGGCAAAAATGAACACGTGGGACTATATCAAGCTAAAAAGCTTCTGTACGGCAAAGGACACCATCAACAGAACAAAAAGGTATCCTACAGTATGGGAGAATATATTCATAAATGACAGATCCAATAAAGGATTGACATCCAAAATATATAAAGAGCTCACACACCTCAACAACCAAAGAGCAAATGCTCCAATTAAAAAATGGGCAGAGGAGCTGAATAGACAGTTCTCTAAAGAAGAAATCCAGATGGCCAACAGGCACATGAAAAGATGCTCCACATCGCTAATCATAAGAGAAATGCAAATTAAAACCACAATGAGATATCACCTCACACCAGTAAGGATCGCCATCATCAAAAAGACAAACAACAACAAATGTTGGCGAGGTTGTGGAGAAAGGGGAACCCTCCTACACTGCTGGTGGGAATGTCAATTAGTTCAACCACTGTGGAAAACAGTACGGAGGTTCCTCAGAATGCTCAAAATAGAAATACCATTTGACCCAGGAATTCCACTTCTAGGAATTTACCCTAAGAATGCAGCACTCCAGTTTGAAAAAGACAGATGCACCTCTATGTTTATCGCCGCACTATTTACAATAGCCAAGATATGGAAGCAACCTAAATGTCCATCAGTAGATGAATGGATAAAGAAGATGTGGTACATATACACAATGGAATATTACTCAGCCATAAGAAAAAAACAGATCCTACCATTCGCAACAACATGGATGGAGCTGGAGGGTATTATGTTCAGTGAAATAAGACAGGCAGAGAAAGACAAGTACGAAATGATTTCACTCATCTGTGGAGTATAAGAACAAAGGAAAACTGAAGGAACAAAACAGCAGCAGAATCACAGAACCCAAGAATGGACTAACAGTTACCAAAGGGAAAGGGACTGGGGAGGATGGGTGGGAAGGGAGGGATAAGGGCGGGGAAAAAGAAAGAGGGCATTACGATTAGCATGCATAGTGCGTGGGGGGCATGGGGAGGGCTGTGCAACCCAGAGAAGACAAGTAGTGATTCTACAACATCTTACTACACAGATGGACAGTGACTATGAAGCAGTATGTGTGGGGGACTTGGTGAAGGGGGGAGCCTAGTAAACATAATGTTCTTCATGTAATTGTAGATTAATGATACCAAAATAAAAAAAAATCACTGCCTTGATTTCTTGCTTAGATATGAACTGATAACTTTCATTAGTTTGCCTTTACAGAAGAACCCATGTCAATGGAGTTCAGTTTTTGCCTAGAACTTATGTGACTCTTAGTAATTATATGAACCCAACTGCATTTAATATGTACTCAGTAAAGAAGATGAAAAGAAGATGTGGTCAGCAAAGAAAAGGCCAATGCAAGAGACACACTCTCTTCTCCTCAAAACAATAGCTCTTTTATGAAGAGCCTCATTTGTAACTGAAGTCACTAATCTGACTAAATCTATTCCCTTGAGCAGCAGGTTTTTTAATTAAATTACTACTTCAACCACTCAATGAAGTTTAATTAATCAAATGCTGACCTCTTAATATACAAAATGTAAATTGGTTACAGAAAGTACACAGGACATATTTCCTACCTTCAAGTTGCTTACTATCTAACAGAAATAAACCATAAATGGTAATACGTGATTGGAACAAGAGAAATACAATTAAAAAATTTAGAGTGTAATAAAGTAAGAAAAATACTCATTGAGTTTGTGGGGAGGGCCTTCTTAAAGGTTGAGATTTATTAGCAGAGGTCTTATAGAACTGGCATGCTTACAGAAGAAATCAACAACTAAGAGTGCAACAGACAGAATATGTTTAGGAAATGATATAGTATTTGATGTGGCTGAGGGAGGATATGTGTTGGAGTTAGGAATAGAGAGAACGACTGGACAGTGGTATGGGAAACGTATCAGAGATAGTGTAGCATAGTAGTTACAAGTGTCAGCCATGGAGTTTGACAGACTTTGGTTTGACTGCCAACTCCACCAATGAGCAAGTATATAAGTTTTTGCACACTCAGCCCTCATTTTTCTGAACTGTCAAATGAGACTAATAGATACCAAGTATTCTAATAGGGAGAACTGAATAAGACAATTTATGAAAAACTTTAAGACTAGTTGTCACAAGACAAGTGTCCAATAAATGGTTGTCTACTATTATTATTGTTGTTTTGCTATTTTAACTGTTACATCGTAGATGGAATTGAATAATAAGTTTAAAAGGTTAGATATTTTACTCAACAGGACTCCAGCTATCAAAGTAAAATGAAATTCATGTCTTATTTTTAGAATAAAAACTATTTCTGATTAAAGAAATAATACTTATTGACTGTAGAAAGTTTGGGAAGTATTAAAAAAAAAGAAAAACCATTCATTATCCCATCAAAGATAACTACAGCCAATGGTTTGGTATATTTCTTTGTTTGATATAGTTCTTTTCAGTAATTTCTGTGCAACTTACAAACTACCTATCTGGCTTCTTACCTATCCACAGACCTGCAATATACATATTTTTAATTTTACTGTTTCACTATTTATTTACATGGCTAGTGAAGAAGTAAGTCAATCCTCTGAAAAAAAGAGTAAAGAGCTGTACAGAGGGACGCCAAGATGAGAGACAGTCAGCTCCATAAAGAAAAAACAATGACAGGGAGAGGGCAGAAGAAAGGAGGCTGAGGAAGAGACAGAAATGTTTATCTTCCGATTTCTGCTCTCTCATGTTTGGCTGTGAATTTTCTTGAGTGGGAAAATCATTTTTGGTTCTTCAACTGGAATCATATCCCTCATTAAAAATAAGATGTACAGTTAAATGAAGATTTCATTTTTTCTCCAACTGTACTTTGCATAACTCCTTTGAAAAAGAAAATGAGAACTCTGATCCAATTGCTTTAGTTTAAATTCTAACAGCCAGTGCTACTCACCTTACAACATATTTTTAACTTAATCAGGAGCTAATCTGCTATCAGAGCTGGACTACAAAGGCCAGTGTCACTGAAAATCCTCCTAGCACAATGTCAGCCCCTTCTCCTCAGTGGCCCATTCATATTTATTCATCTTTCTGGGTATATCAACTCATCTTTCCAACTAGACACTGCATTTCTTCAGAGTTCTATTTTTTACATCATGCCAGCAATAAAAATTCTGTCATTAAGAGTGAAGAACCATAACTATATAAAAGCATCTTCTATCTAATGCATAAAATTCATTCCTTTTTAAAAACAGTATTTTATTTTTAGTGTCCCTTGTTGATGCCTACATTGAATTGGTTGGCTCACTTATCAATCAAGCATTCATTTATTTTACAAATGAATATTGAGTGCCTTGTGCAGTGAAAGAGCCTTGCCTCTGCAAGACAGAACTGAGTTTGAATTTTAGCCCAATTATTTAATGGTTTTGGGACAAGTAAACTAACTTCTCTGAACCAATGTTTCTATACTGTCAAATGGGGATAAAAATGTGTATCTTATAAAGATGTTGTGAAGATTAAATAAACAACCTTTAAAACAGACACAAACGATGATGATGATAACAACGATGACCACAGTGACAAGGGTGACAATGGCAATAATGGTGATGCCAAACATTCATTCAAGTTTACTGTGTCCTAGCTGCTTTTCTAAGCTTTTACACATATTAACCGCTTTAATGCTCATAGCAGCCCTAGAAGAAAAATGCGATGCAGATACTTTAAGTTCTTGCTCAGGGTTACAAAGCGAGGACTTCCAAGGTAAGCATGCAAATCCAGGCAGTCTGCTCCTGGAACCTGCGCTCCAAACCACTAACCAGACTACTTTTCTAACAGAAGCACACAGGCAAACATTGCTGAGGGTTCCATGAAATAGCAGTAAACTTTCACAATGAATAACTTCAACCATTAAATCAATAAGAAAATATTATTGCACCCCTATATTTTCTTATTGATGATGAAGGCAGAACTCTTTCAATGTAACTTAAGGGCTATAATTATTCATTTATACTTTAAAATCATTCCAATACATTTTCATTAGAACCGAACACTCATTCACAGAACCCTGCAGACATGAGGTAGCTGACATACACATCCATCTAATATAGGGTATTGGCAATGTGAAACTTCTCTGACATTTTAGTGAATTCTAAGGGGGTAAAAACCTTAAGAGAAAAGAAAGGGAAGGAAAAGCAGAGATCTACCAGTAATCCAATAGATGAGAGGGAATTATGATGGAAACATCTTGGAAGACCTGGGGTTTTTTATTATTGCTCTCTCCCACCAGCTGTGAGCAGCCAGACAAACTTGTTGATCTTTTAGGACTCAGGGCATTGGAGTTTTAAGATTCTAAGGCTTTCTTCATTCGATGACCATTCACAATGGCACTAATTCAAAAGCCCTGAAATCCTTGTTCTGTCACAGTTTAATGTCTTCATATGGCACTTTATTATACAGATGTTTGATTACTAAGTTTTTAACACACTTGTTTGAAGAGCTACCTTATATATTTCTAGTAAGTGGAAGACTTAACTGATAATTGAAAATCACCTGAAACACATACTGATACTACCAAGCTGCTGATGCCCTTGAAGCAAAAAAGAAACTATAGCCGAAGAACAAGATCCTCACCCTTTCCATGCAAAGCCAGTTATTTTCTCTCTCACACTGAAATCTCAATTCTAATGGTCCATGATATTAAATTTATTAAATGAGTCTGAAATACTTTGAATTTATCCTGTGTCCACAACAAAAGAACAACTGCAGGAACAGCAACCTCATCTCCCATATACCAAAAAAAGGTAACCATTTAGTTAAAACCACATCCTGTGATACCAAGAAAGGTAACATTTAAAATATTCAACACTGGCTAAATTAAAACAGATTTTTCTTTGATTTATGAATGAGACTGAAATTTAAAATATTAGATATGATTGTCGGTTTCATTTATAAATGAAGAAAAGTAGTTTAATCACATGTCTGTCTGATTATCACCATTTACCTTCATTATGGGAGTGCATTATAATTGGTTTGATTGCTAGATTTGTCAATTATATAGTCAATACCAATCAACCAAAGTGAAATGCTTAAGGAACCTATGGCATAAAACTAAAATTCCTTTTTAAAATAATTGTCACAGTTTTAATATAATTCTTCCATATGTGGAAATAAAATCCCATAGGTGTTTAAATATTTTGGAATATGCAGGAAATTGAAGCTGGACCAGGTAAAACTGGGGGAGGAGCAATGAAGGATGATTATTACTATGTTCACAAGTACATTAAATTATATGTAGACACTCCATCACAACCCCAACACTCAGCCAAAATCCCTAGCATTTACAGAGTAATATTTATAGAATAAACTCCAGTGTCTAGTAAAGGATAAACCTTACAATAACATTCTGAAATAAGTATTTTTAGGTAGGTGAAAACCACTTTTGTCTTGAATTTATTTTTATTCAAAGGGTTAGGAACCATTTGAATAAATTTTTATAGAAAGAAAAAGATAAAACATTTGGAAACCTTTTAAACAAAACTACAAAGTGAAAATATTTAATAGTGAGGAACAAAGCCATTTTTACATTTCTTGATATTATAATAACTGCAAACTATTCGTCTTACGTCATTTCAATAAACACTTATGGCACAATTAGATGTAAAGCTTTTTACCCAACTAAATCTAGCAACATGAAAATGTCATTTCTTTTTACTCCACTAGAGGGTAGTCTCTTAAAACTAGGGCTGGAATCATGAATCTAGCCTGTTTTGACCTGTTGATAAATTAATCCTTATGTCCCATTTTTCTCAACAAGATGTTTCTCGAGTATCTCATCAAGGTTGTAAAACAGGCATTTTTAACATTGCTGTGTATTGACTCATAGGTGTTCTTTCAGAAATATACACTGCTCTGCTTTTCTATGTTTCTTTTCTAAATGTCTGATAATTCAGTAAGTGTCTTACATATGTGGTATATATAGTATATTTTCCTGGTAGACATACATTTAGGGGTAAGAAGTGTAAGAATAAAGATAAATCATTTTTTAAGGATTTAATTTATTACAGTTGAAATACTCTTCCCGAGTAATAAAACATTATATCCTCAGTACACTCAGAAAAATACCCACACAAATATCCCAACACATGTAGCCATTCACACACGGCTGGCAGATTAATTGCAACACATAAGGAGAAGTGAGTGAATGCAACTGGAAATACGTATTTTAAAAATTGCCACCCTCATATGCCAATGTTATGAATTAATAGAGAAGAAAATATATGCTTTATTCTAAAAGTCTGGTCAATCCAGATAAGAAATGTCATTGCTTAAAAAAAAATGCATTACTGAACAGCAAGCACATAGGCTACAATAGAACCTACAGAGATTCAAATGCTTCTCAAACAGTTTCAAGCCACTCTTAAGTAATATGGCTATTGGTGAACTTTGCAGAGAGGTAGTCAGAGGATCTGCATCCTCACAGAGGATCTGAACACCTCACAGGTGTTCTTAATATTTTGGAAATCCTTATTAATAATGTGCCCTGTTATCTTCAGAAAGAAAACACAGTTTCTCTGAATGACTGAAAACCTAAAAATGGGAAAACTTGTCAAAAATTCCTCCCCCTCAGAAGAAAGAAGGAAGGAAGGAAGGAAGGGAGGCAGGGAGGCAGGAAGACAGGGAGAGAATGATACCTAGGAAAATAGGCAAGCCTGTTTCATTTATTTGTATCCTAAGCAGCAGTGTCATAGAACAGACAGGTTGTTTCAGCCAACCAGACGGGAGCAGCTGCGAGTCCTACATCTTGGCAGTCCGAAGCGATTGGCTCCTCTCTGGGGAGTGGAGGGTGTTCAGTTATTAATGACCGCTGAGCAGGCAGCACCATGTCAGTGTGACAACTGATCGGGTGAACGATGCACCACTAACCACCATGGAAACAAGGAGAAATAAAGCCAGTTCGCAGGCTCTCTCTTAACTGGACTGAGCCTCAGACTGCCGACTGAGACAGAGTTCCGGGAAAAAGAAGGAATCCCAGCTGCAGCCTCCTGCCTTCCTTTATATTTTAGAATTCAGAGATAAGATCGCTTGCATGTGCGCATACCTGTAGTACATGTCTGTGTCTACTTTATTACACACACATGCATGCAACTATTTACACCCGGGCGAGAACAGAACCATGTGATTATTGCAACTAAGGAACAGAGAGATCCAGAACACAGGGACACGGAAGGTGGTCACAGAAACTGCTTTTGCAAGGTAAGTTTAAAATACACATTTTTATTTAAATATGCTCTGTTTCTTGTTTAGTTGATGCTCGTTTTTTTACACCTAAATTCTCCTTTGATGTTTTCTTCTTGTCTGAATTCTAAGAGCATTTTTCTTTCCATTTCACTCTTGAGAAGAAATTCAAATGCAAAAGCCCTCTGGCTTGGTGTATGCCTAGCTGTGTTTGTGGGATTCTCCAACATACATTTTACTAGCTTGAACGCCCATCAGAGGATGTGAGTGGGAGAGAAAAAGCCGTGCTGGGGAGAGGAGAGAGAGGAGGGAGAGCGAAGAGAAGAGAAGGGGATGGTGGGGGTGGAGGAGGAATTTTCCTTTCTCTTTATATTATTTGTAATGAAAAGCAGATCACACATCATTCTGTGTTTTGAAACAACCTCCCCCCATCACCACCACGACCAATGGGACATTTTTCTCCCTTTCATCCAGTGGATGGAGATTAAAGCAAATGCTGCTGTATGTCAAGAGCTAAAACCATTAAGCAGTGGCAGAATGAGCATATCACAGTTATTGAATTTCTGCCAGGCTATATCTTATGGGGTGGGGTAAATGACTTCCCTTTAATAACATCTTCTTGCTGATCTGAAGGGAGAGTGCAAACGTCTGATTGCTGAATGCAGCTGGAACTGACACACACTAGGTAAAAGGATCCCATGAACCAGAAGAGTTCTAATCTTCTTTGGTAATTAACAGGATCACAGTAGGATGGCTTCAAAGTGCATTCCCTATTTAAGAAGATTTTTGTTCAAACCAACTACTTTATTCCCTTTGCTGTTATTGGACTAGATGGCTTAATTCGCCTCCAATTTATTTATTTTTAACAATATGCCCTTGTTTCTGTGCCTCTAATTTTAGCGAAAGCAGGATATGAATATAAGTAGAACCTACCTAATTTAGTGAAAAGGAGATAATGTGAAAAGTAAAAAAGGGAAAAAGTAAGGATTCAAAATATCTACCTAGTCCTATGAATATTATTCATATCCTATATTTCTTCTCTTTAGTTTCAGAAGCAATGTCTTTGAGACAGAATTACTCTCAGAAACTATGAGCATACATGTAGCAATGATTCACGTAATACAGTGTGGATTAATTTACACTTCCAGTCTTGTATAAGGAGCCAACGACTAAGAATATGCTTGAAACAGACAACCCAATTGAGGATGTTCACAGAAACACTCACTACTCCCTGTAATGGGTCCTGTAAAGACATTTCAAAGACCCTAGTATTTACAGTTCATCTTTAGACCTCTCGCTCCCTCCCTTTAGTTCAACTAACCAAATAGTTAATGGAGTCTGCTTCTTTCAAACAGCATGTTATTTTTTCCTACAACTGTGATTTCAGAGTTATTATTGGTTTTCTAGTTTATAATATGAGTCAAAACCAAAAGACAACAACCAGCCACTTAGATCCTGCTACATTCCCATAAATGTGTCAAAAAAATGAGTCACTTTACAATATGTAATGCAAGAAGTCAGTTAATTCCTGTGACCTTTGTAAATGATGACAATAAAGCAGTTCTGACAATATGTCATTGGCTTCGATTTTCCCTGTGCGAAATGAACAAGTTTAAGAAGAGGTTTCCTGCTCAGAGTGAAAAATGAAAGGTGCTGAAGCATTAGCTTGCAATATTGGCAGGCTTGCTTGCTCTGCTTCAAACTCCACATGCAATTTACAGAAAAAACAAAATGATTTATTGTAAAGAGGAAAGGTGTTTTATTTGCTTTTCTGCTATTCGTTAGACGTGCTGCTTTTTCTACAGAACAGATCTGATATTTTGAGATCACTCCTAGGTTCCTAACCAAGAGGAAAAGCTTGAAGTAGATATCCAACCTCCCAACTTCAAACTCCAGTATAATGTAGCATTGCAGTATTGATTTCAGTTTTTCTTAGACTGTTTCCAGGGAAACTTTCCATACAAAATACACCTTCTTAAATCCTACCCAGCCTATTTTAAAATTACAATCAATGACACCTAAGAACAGTGGATTCACTCTTTAACCTTGGTAAAGCTCACATACATATTTTGTGGATTACAGAGATCAATAATGTGCCCGCTTGAGTCTGAGAAATACAATCCCTCCGAGGCCCCCCGGTGTTGTCGCTCAGAGTACGCCAGTGAGTTTGGTGATCTGATCAGCATTTATCAATGCCAGATGTGAGCATGCCTGGAAGACTTAAGCATAGTCTCCCCCAGTCGTGTAGCTACACCAGAAATAGCTTTCTGGCGAGACAAGCCTCAAAGGACCATCTTTTCAGGGTGTCACTTGTCACAGGAAACACACTGAGTTAGAATGCTGATGAGTGGGTGAAATTTTTTCTTTGGATTTTGTTGTTGCTTTTAATGGTTTAATAAACAATATTAAAAGCTTTCTAGGCCAGCAATTTGTAGACCTTTGAAAAAGGTGATTAACTTATGATTCACTAACTGTATTTTATTATTTCTTTGTTCTTTTTTACTTATTTGCTGGTTTTTCTTTCTTTTTTTTTTGCTACAAAATAGGTTTGTTTTTTTTTACTCCCCCTCCCCTACTCAGAGTTTTCTTCTGGCATGAAATCCCCAGGTAATGTAGCATTAAGATATTTATAGCAAATAATTCGGTTGATCAGAAAGGTTTATGACCTGAGTCCAAAAATAATACTTATGTAAGTTAAGTGTTATTACTTAATTAGCAGCCCCTGAAGGTGGTCATAGTCGAGGTATCTGTTGGGAACTGAAGGAGATCAGGAAGAGGAAGCCAATAGCATACAAAACAGACCCTACTTCCAGCCTCAGTAAGGATGCCCCCAAAGAATAATTTATAATGTAGTCCCAGCCAATCCGGAGAAACACCGGACATCTCTGCAGCCCACTAAAATGTTCAACAGACACCTGCTTCTGAGGGGTTAATCACTTAAGTATCACTCCCTGGTCCAAAACTAAATAAAGCAGGTAAACAGGGGGAAAGCCATCAGTATATGGCGTCACTGCTGTCAAAGATAAAGCTCTCTGATTCTGGCTATGCAATGAGTACTTGAGAAAAGCTTCAGTGTGTAGCGAGTGAACACAGGTTCAGCAGAGCCCAGTGAATCCCTCCCTGCATCTATTCCAATGGTGTGATGTCTGGTTAGACACCTAAGAAGCTGAATGTGGTAACAATTATTGCTTCAACCACAGTGTAAAAGGAAATCAGATTCCAATATAAAGGAAGCAGGTGATGCCAGAGGATAGAATAAATAACAGAGAAATAAAAAATGAATTTTTGTAACTGATGGGAGGGGTAGAAGAGCTCAGTAGATGCTATTCTAGAGGTCACTGCATACAGGGTTAGCAAAGCAGGCAAAATGTTCATCTCAAATCTTTATGAAAAAACAGAATGCCCACCGGGTCACCTACTCTATTTGCATAATTGTCAAGTTTGTATATAACTGCTTTCTATTAATGTTAATTTATCTTTAGGCCACGATGAGGGACACTACTTTGTAAAGGAGCCGTGAATGAGAAAGCACATTACACAGCTTCAGCACAGGGAAATGAAGAAGGGAACATATTTCCAGACAATAACTGAACTTTAGGATTGAAAAGGACCTTCAGTAGATAGTAATGTGCTTATTTTACAGGAGAAGAAACTGAGGCTCAAAGGCTTTAACATCTTTACCTCAAATCACACAACTCTTCATTGGGGGCCTGAGGTAGAACACCTCAGGGTGCCCCCTCTGGCACTTCATTAGAAGTCCATCTGCTCAGTCTTTCAAAGGCAATATTTTTTTAAAAAGAAAAAGCATATATATATATATATATATATATATATATATAATAATATACCTTAAGGAAATGTTTATCCAGATAATTAAGTACTTTAAAAGTAAAAGCAGACATTCAACAATAGAAGCAGAAACAATTTGTTAAGTGTGTGTGTGTGTGCATCTGTCCCCCAAATTTATATATTTGATGATATATAATACATTTGGATATAGTCTACTATATTCTGTAATGAGTGATAAAAATTAGAGCTTTGCCCTGGTTGTAAAACATCTTAATAATAATACCGCTAGCCTCCACTTATAGAGACTCAGCTATATTGATCACTGTAAGTTTCTCCAGGAATTCTGAAAAGATTCTTCACATCCTTTTTTACTGGGTTTCACTGTGATATTCTAAGGTCCTTTCATGTGCCCTCTTTATAAAGAGTGTCCATTCTCAGGATCCATGCTTTGCTGGTACAACGGACTGGAAGGCAGTGAGGATAGTCTCAGGGTGGCAGTCCCTACGTCCCCCTCTTCACCTCGCCTATCCTGCCTTAACTTTCCATTTCCAAAGTTAAAGTGAAAGCTCTTGTAGGCAATAACATAACTCCTTAATTTCACAGCCCTATTATTTTTCTTTTTGGCAAATTTCCCTTTTGTTTCTGAATGTGCTCCCCAAATATTGCTTAAGATAATAGTAATTAACCAGCTCAAAACTTTGCTAAAGAAGGATACAAAAATATGATAATTGTGAATATTTCTTTAGAGCTATGCTATTTACAGAGCACTTCTTCAACAATGACATTTGCTCCTCACAGCTGGTAAAGTAGGTATTTTGATCCTCCTCCTCCTCTTAACATTGGAGGAGGTTCCATGAGGTTAGAGATTTGCCACAGTCAGTAGGCTTCCAATTGGAGGAGCCAGTTTCTTCTGACTCCAAAGATGGGTACAGCACTGATCATGTACCTGGCACTTTGTGAGTCCATTAGTAAATATCTGATCCTTATTTCTGAACTTCAACTCTAGACATATCCTTCCAAGTTTTATGTCCTTTGTACCATACCACACTACATGTAGATAGATTTTTGCAAATAAAAAGCTGTATTTCTTAAATTAAATCACAGCTAATGATATGCTTGACTTAAATAAGAAAAACACAACCAACATCTATTCTTGAAGAGAAAGATTGCACATTGTTCTACCTACTCATCCATGTTTGTCTGACTGGCACTTTGATAAATAGACACTTGGCAAAGGTCTCAAAAGTTGGGTAAAGTGGGATGAGTAAATTATTCAGGCATGGTCCAGGTTGCTGGAAAATCATGAACAAAGTCCTCAAAGTCACATGAAACAACACCAATGCTTCCAATATAAAAATGTGTCAATATAAAGCTAACTTCTCTGGCATCTCCTCCCTGATTAAGTTTGGGAAGAAAATGATACACCAAGACGTCAAAATGCCAGTAAATTTATTCACATTATAAGAGCCCTCTCTAGGGGAGATTTTGTCTTTCAAAAATAGTATTGTCCTTGGAATAAAATACCTAAAATATATGTTCTAATGGTTGTCATGTCAAGCTTTATTTCCAGAAAGTGAAATACTCCACAGATAATCAGCTACTCTGTTTAAGAAGGAGTATAAATGAACAACACCGTATTTTCCATGTCTATCTGCATTGAAAGGCCCATGGACTGTCTAAAGACCCACTGATCAAGTAAAGGCTTAGCATCAATAAGCAACATTTTCTATTTCCATAGGCCTGAAAACTCTGGGATTTAATTCCCTGAGGAATGAGAGAGGAGGCAGTGTTTCCAGACTTGTACAAAGCAGAGACTCCAGGAACGGAAGAATGTATTTCCCAGGACTGAGCCTGCTAATAGGGCATAGGCTAAGCAATGGCCTTCAGGAAGCTTAGGACTCAAAACACTTAACAATTACATGAATACTATTGGATGTTTTGACTACAGAAAATACTTAAAGAGGCCTCATTTTCATTGTAGTAGGACTGATTTGTGCTTGTTACAAATTTTTTAATGACTATAAAGAAACAAAGGCAAATATTTTAGTAGATTCATTCCACTGGGATAAGGTTTGATCCACAATATCTTACAGTTTCATAATGCTGAAAAGTCAGCTTATTTACAGTTTACTATTAAGGAAAAAAAAATCAGAAAGATGTTAGAAACAGACATGTGTTTTCAGAGATACCATTCATATTGGCCTTTGTATCATTAGAATATTTTCCACATTGCTATATCCACATACCCAACATACTGGTCTTATCATTGTTTGCTAACTGTGTCTCAGGGCTCAACATTTAATTCCATTTTCATCAGAAATCACTCACTCAGAAACACCAAATACTAAATATATTCTACAAGAGTATACGAGACCACAATGGCCTTTATTGAAATTTCAGTAGTTGCAGGGAGTAATTTCAGTGTACATCTACACATATTTTTATTTCTACAAAGGCCAAGGGGTTAATGGCCTTATACTGCATGTGCCTAAAGTATTGAGAAAACAAGGGAGTGGGTGAAAATGGGACTGAGTCTAGGTCATGATGTTGTATCATTAAACAGCAAGTGCAATAGGATGGAAAGAGAAAAAAAATGCTACCACCACAAATGGAAAAGAATATATTCTAAGCACATATAAAACTTGGAAATTCTATTCCTAGTAGTTGCTGAATGAAAAACATATGCCATTGTAAGATACGAGCTTGGACAGCATTCATCCAACAAGTCCAAAAAGTGAATGGCTGACCTGATTCACTGAGCAAACACATAATTTATATTTGTTCCTCTCACTGTAGTTTATCGCCACACATTTGTTTACACAAACACTATAGCTGCTCAAAGTTGTGTCATAAGGTGATGTTCAGCTAACTTTTTAAAATCAGTGTGGCATTTACCAAACTATTATTTCCTTAATCAGTTACTTTATTTTTTATGAGGTAAGCAAATTTCACATACATATCAAAGTCTCGTTTTTCATTTACACTATAAATTCTGCTGTACATGACACTGTGGGACAAAACAGTGAAAGAAATGAAGAAGCAAATGTTTTTATGATATAAAATACGGTAAGCAGAGACCTTATGAGTTTAAATTAAATTATCTCTCTTAGACAATCCTTTGCTGGCTGAGGGAATGATCATAACGTTAGCAGATCCCATTTATTGCATACAAGCATTTTCTATGCCGAACACCATGCTAAGCACGTCACATGCATTTTCGCATTTCACTTCATAGTAACCATATGAAGCAAGTACTATTATTAAGCCCATTTCACAAGTGAGGAAAATAAGGTTTAGAGAAGAAAAGCAATTTATTTTAACTAATTAAAGGCAGAGGAAGCAAAAGAACTCAGGTCAGTTTGGCTCTAAAAAACCTGCCTTTGTGCAGGAGGCAACAGTGCCTCTTGGTACTGCCTAAATACAGCTGGTCTCTACTGCTTTCCAGCAGTCAGATTCTCTATTCAAATACAATCGGTGCTATGAATGAATGCTATCATTCATAGCATGCATTCTATTTCATATTAGGATATTATCTCTTTGCGAATTCATTCATATTTTCTTTTTTTGTTTGTTTTTGAGAGAAGAGTGATGATTCACTTACACATATTTGAGTATCACTATCTACTTGAGTAACTAAAATGATTTTGGCAGTTTGGTTCACAGCCAGACCTCTTCTTCTTCTTAAACCATTTACATCAAAGTAGAATTCAACATGCATCTTTACCTGAGGTCTTGCAGTGCAATAACTGGCACAAACAATAAATGCAAAGCCTAGTGCGTAAGTCTCAATTTCATTATGTTTAACAATCCTTCAATGGATCCAGTTCCAATTTGTGGATCTTTTCTTTACTCATGCTCTTTTAAACAACCAAGGTGAAAACAGTCTAATACTATTTCACTGCTAGTATGATCATCAATTTCAATGGAATTCATCAATCCTTCTCAGTATGTTAATAAGCTTCTAGTCCTGCAAAGTTAATTGATAAAAGCTGTTTTCTGTTTTTCAAAATGAACATACTGAGCGGAACCTAAAACTTCAGCAGAAGTGTTCTATACCAGCTGTTTGCAAAACTTCAGCATTTCTCACTGAGTTGACCTCCTCAAAGAGCTGTCTGGGGACTCCTTCAATTTGTCCTACATAGAAAAAGCTGAATGTGAAATTAAGGCCAAAATGTTATTGAGGATTCTTTAATGATTAGGAATGGGATTTAGATAGCTCATGTCCATTTACACTTTCTTTTCAGAATAAATATTTTTTTAAAAATTATAAGCAATTAGGCAACTGAGAAATGAAATTAAAGTCTGAGGTGATAAAAGACTAAAATATCTCTGTCATGAATAACTTAACACATATAAAGAAATAAAGAAGAACATGTACAATTTTAGATTAAATGTTTGAATTGTTTATTTTTCCTGCTACTTCTTACATATGCATAAAACAATGAGGAGAAAGGGGAGGAACAGGAGATGCTGGCCAGCAGTTATTCAATATGTACTGTAGCCTGGACCATTGCTAAATTCACCATATATCTCATCTCGTCTAACTTCACAGCTCCATGAGGGAACAGAGGCCCAACTTCACACCATGGTAGGATCCTGACTTGAACCCTGAATGTCTGTCTGTCTTAAAAGCCTATTCTATTAAAACTATGCTATTATGCCTCAAATATCACATATTTCTTAGAATAAGCATAATATATTTTTCCTTTGGGAAGGCATTTTACTTTTTATGCAGAAGCATCCAACAACAGGCTCTTTCTACATTTTTAAGTTCCTCAGCAAAGGTCAGAAAGCTTATATAATAATCAAACTTTACAGTTTTATCATGAAATACTGATTAGTATTTCATGAATAATATACTTAACACTTTATAATTCAACTAACCTAAAAGTATTGCTTGTGGATTTTCTGATTAAGCGTTCTCATTAATCTGTGTAACACCACAAGTATAATATATATAAAAAGTGACCATGATTGAATTCCAGAAGGACTTAGGAACATCTAAGATCTTTATCATTTCTCAGGGAGTGGAAATCAGTATTGATAAAGGAAAGTTTCTTTAGCATAAATATCTCAAAAATTAAACATGTAAAACAGTATTGCAACCCCTTCTTTCACCCCTGAATGTTGTTCACTAGACTTGGGAAATGCAGTATCTGAATCTTCTCTTTTTCTAAACCTAGGAAAGATGATGAATATTATTAATTTAAGTCTACCCCATAAAGAATTTTTCCTTTCTAGAACAGTAACTCCTCATTGACTGCCACATCCTGTGTTCACTCCTTCCCATATCACACTAAAGGTAATGATGTACTGAGTTTTTAACATCACTTAAACAGGGGGCAACCTGTTTGATGTAATCATTTTTAATTATAAATCAGTGTGATATTCTGTACGTTATTTCACAGACTTCTATGAATCCCTGAAAGGAAAGATATTCTAACATAATATACCACTTAGCCACTCATTTATACATGCCATGTCATGGTCATTTAACCAATGACCATGGATACATATATCCATAGTCAATGAATAGAGTCTTAAGACATTGGTAAAATGATGTATGTATGACACAGCAAAGAGAACCAGATCTATCTATCTATCTCTATCTAAATTTCCCACCTTAATGGGCATCATTCCATCAAGATTTTTGAAGGTACCATATTCTAAAAGCTAAACACATGCATTTCTACATGTTTAATATAAATATAAAAATATTCATACATATATATATTTGTTTGATATTTTGCCTCATTTTTAACATGAAAACACAGTTTATTAAGCTGTATCTGTAATGGTCTACACCAAATTCACTTAGGTGCACTTAGGTGCTTACTTTTAACACAGAAACTCAGAATGTCTGAGAGTAACACGTAGGAATCCATAGCGATTTTTTTGCACAATATTTCAGAGCCAGTGGTTAAATATTCAAGTCCTTTTTCTATGTCCATTGTCTGCTGTTTTTGTTTTAGGTTTAGTAAAAAAATTTTTATTAACAATAAGCAATTAATTATTTGAATTTATATAGGCTATGCATAGGGCAGGTATACTATGTTGTATTTTTCCCAAGAGAAGATTGCGAATAGAGTGGCTAAATGAGTTAGGGACTTGATTACGAGGAATCTGAGACGGTTCAAGTGCATGTGCTCAGTTAATATGCTTTAAGTCTGTGGTAATGACATTCCCTATCGCTCCTGCCCCCAGCCCACAGAGGCTCATCATCCATAGTCACTCCTTGGCTCTCAGATGATGTCTGTAGAGTGGTGGGTTATGTATCCTTAGGGAGCATATCTACCAAAAATGAATAAAACTCTGTATTCCCGTATGTTCATGAACTCCTATTTTCAATACTATATCATATTCCATGTGGGACTCAGTGGGGGGTCACCCAGAAACTGCCACTGACATAACTAATGAATGAAATCTACATTGCCTGTTGATTTTCTTTCAGATGCTTTCAAATAATACAAGGAGTCAGAACTGGCATAATGTAATCATGAAACAGATTTTACAGATATAAGTCGCTTGTTTAAAGTGACCTCACTACTTAAATACATAATTGGAACCAGAAACTAGGTAATTCAATCCTTATCCAGTGGTTATTTCACAGCACATTGACTGTGACGGTAAAGCTTCAAAAACATCAGGCCATATGCTCCTATCAAATCAATCCTTTTCTTAAGCACCATTAGGACTAAAAGTTCCCAAACTCAACCCCATAGAGAAATTCAGCAGTATCCTGTTGGTGCAGCGCCCATATTTGTACAACCTCTTAGCTGCTGGAGTCTGGCAGAAGCCCAATTCACTATCATCAAGTCACTTTCAAGATGCCTCTTTAGACTGGCATTTCATTGACAGTAATGTGTGGCTGTTGTTCTGCATCAAGTATGTTAATTATTTGGAACTGGAGTTTTGAATCTGTGCCCTAAAGTGATTTTAGCTAAAGAGTTGCTTTGTTTCAGTTTTAAATAAGGCAAATAAAACAGAAAAAGGGAGAAATTATTAAACAGAAGACTACAAAGAAAAAATGGCAACCATATAAACAGCAAGTTTCATATTTACCCAAAAGAGAAATAAAATGATCCAGGTTTTTGTTACTCCATTAGAAATTACTCCTCTTAAATATTCCATCCAAACTGAAAAGGCTCTGAGACCATTCTGCCCCAATCCTCTTTTCTGGAGCCCTAAGAAACTTCATAACACATCAAAATAATTGAAATTCTGAAATTACAAATTTTATTGCAAAGTTACTTTTTTAACTTTTATAAAAACCCTGTTGTAAGATTCCTCCCCAAAGAATGAATAATATAGAATAATTAGCACTCAAGGCCCTGAGTTGCTAAAATGAAAATTTTAAATTGCTGACAATAAACCTGTCTTCCTGACCACCACAGTGTCCATTTAAAATAGTGACTTGACAGTTTTCATTTTTCTCTCATTGAAAAATCCTTCAAGTAAGTACTCATGAATGATGTTTAATTTAAATTTTAACAATCTCTGTAAGACTTTGTTCTCCCCAAAATGTGACTACACTTCAAGAAATGACAACTGCCCTGTTACATCATCTCAGAAAAGCTGTAGTAGCATTTTTCTGGGTTTATAGTTAACAACTGTACTTCCATATCTCTATCTATTCCAATGTCAACTTAATACAAGTATGCATTCACAAACACAAATTCTTCACTTTTTTTAAATGTTTGCCAATTGTTAATAGTTCTTATCAGTTTATAAGTATTTTAATTAAGTCTAGCCACACCTGTACCTTGTTACTAATAATTTTTCTTTTCCTAGGACATGATATATAACAGATGACAGATATTGTGACACATTTTAAGATTCATTTTCACAGAAATAACTGGAAAAAAACTGTCAGGAAAATAAAATTCTACAACCTTTTATGGAAATCAGAGTCAAATACCATTCAAGTAGCTGTATTTTGCTCTGCCTGTTCTCACATCTCCATCTCTAAACTAAGTTTTAAGTTATAACAAATTCCAATAAGCTATAACCATTATTATACTATTATTAACTTGATAGTGATTAACATTTAGTGATTACTTTCTATGTTTCCAGTGCAGTAATATTTTTTGTGTGCACTTTTTTGTACCAAGAACTTTTAATGTATTATTTGATTTAATTTTCATGACCTCCCTCTAAGGTACGTAGGTGCTATTATCACCCACCTTTTAAGATATAAGGAATCCATGACAGGGGAAGAGGAAGAACTAGAGTCCATGTCTTAGGCCTTAATCAATAGGCTTACCTCTACTGAATGACATTCTGAGAATGCCAGAGTAAGAGAATAGGGTAAAGCATTTGCATTGGCTACTTAAGAATCTTGGGGTTAAGCATGGGGCAAACTGAGAACAATGAAAAGTGAAATTTCTGCAATATAGGTTTGGGGGAAAGGCTACATTTTCACTTCCACTTTCCAAGCATAACACTATTCCTATCTTTGGTTTGGGGCCTACATGCAAGCGACTTTGGTAGAGGAATGACTCCTGCTGCTGAAGGATTCCTTCTTTCTTTCCTGCCTTCATGTAGGTACTTACACGTCTCCAGTTTTCACAGCTGGAGATAGTTTTACAGAGTTGGAACAGATGACCAAGTAGGGAAGAGATAGCAGTAATACAGTTCTTTCTCCCACTCCGTCTGTGTCCTGCTCTCCCATAAATGTATGGTTCTGTAAGCCACAATTCAGTAGTTTTCTAAAGAGGGAAACAATTTCTTTTGTCATCTGCTCTAGATTTTACCAACCATCATCTTTTTTTCTAGAAATTCTCTCACAGCTGTTGCTAGTGCTCCAAGTTTATGTATTTTGAGTATCCTTATGCTGCCAGTTTAGTAACTAACCTCATCATTTCGATTGCTGTTACCAGTTTAAAAAAAGAGAAGGGCATATTATACATGAAACTACTCAGTATGGTTACCACTAAGTTTAAAATAGTGATAAATAGTAGAAAAGTCTTATCATTAATACCCTTACCTAGTCTTTTAGGGTTTTCATTTTTTGGAGCAAATGCTAAAGAAAGATTTTTAAATGTAACGAAAAGGAGAGTTATTAGTAGGGATGCAAAATGTGGAGGATTTCCAAAGGGCAGCAGGGGAAGAGACATTAATGCATTCTACTAAGCTGTAAGCTGCAGTACATATACATTAAAAATATGCACACAAAAACCCAGACTCTCATTACATCGGAAGCAGGGGCAAAAGTTCATCAGAACAAGAGAGTAATGACTTCTGGAACATTGGGGAAGAAAGGAAAAGGAAACAGAGGAAGGGGATAGTCTTACACACAAGAAAGGAGGAAAAATAAAAAGAAAGGAAGTTGAGTTGTAGGTACAATAGCTGTTAGAAGTAAGTTGATTCCAAAATATGGGTTCATGTGCCAAAAACACAAGGAACAAAAGCATGACAGACTTTCAAGAGCTTCCAATGCAGAAAGATCCCTATTTCCACATCAAAGGAATCATGGAGATGAAAATGAACTCATTTCAGTCAATTAAAAATATGTATTTCCAAATCAAATAATCACAAAACCTTATAAAATGCTCTTTAAAAGATAATTTGATTCTTCTCCATGAGAAGAAACAAAGAATCCATGTGTCAATATGCTGAAAAATGACAAACAGATGTCAAATAAGCTTTGTTTTGCAGTAACGACCTTCTATGAATCTGACATCTCGTTACTCAAGGTAACATCCTGTATGACACTCGGATATTACTCAGCCAAAGAATGAAATACTAACCCTTGGCAGTATGTGGAAATGAGCAGATAAGAACCAAACACCATAGAAGTATACAAGTTGCCCAAATGAGACTATGTTTTCCAGCCTCTATGGCAACACATACCTACTGACAGTTTACATCTGGCTTGCTCCCTCATTCTGCAAATCACAAAAATGGGTTGCTGGGGCAACTGTATGTCCTATCTAGCTTGTAGGAAAAAAAAATACTAAAAGCAAAAAACCCTTAAAATAACTTCTAAGACACAACAATAGCATGTCTTTTTATTTTTCCTCCTGCCTCAGAAGAACAAATCTCCTGACAATAGATCTATTTTTTATAGCTTCAAAAATGTGCTTGCTTTCTGTCGTTTGTATTTTGTATTATGTGTACTACGAATTTATGCAAATGGAAAGAAAAAAAATCCATAGAAATATAAAGGAGGTGGATACAGATTGCCTGAGTCATATGAATGTGATAGGGCCATTGTCTTTTATAGCATCCCCACTTTTATCATCGACAGCTTTCTTAGCCAATTTAACTCCACTGATGTATGTATCAAATCCATGCATGGAATGCCTGGGAATACACTAAGAGCTCAATTCTTAAAGCAGCAGCAAGGGAAACTTACTGTTCTGGAGCGAAAATAAGAGCAAGGTACAAATAGGGGATTTGTACCATTAATTTTCTTAGAAGCATATTCTTAATCTCACAGTAACATATAACATAGTCTGTTCACAAGAAGGCTGTGCAGGAGTGTAGAACACATCATGGTAACAACAACCATCTGTGCACGCTGCAGCCAGCAAATTAACACCTATGCACTGAATAAAAGGGGAAGAATACTCATCCGTTACCTGCTTACATCTCCACTGGGAAGTAAAACAGTGGAGGCAAATATACAGAACATTTAAGCCTCTGAAAATGGAACAATAACAGCTCAAGTCATTTTTCTCTTTATTCAATAGCAAGTTTGATGACTTTTCAAACTCTCCAGATACTGGTCTGATATGGGAACTCTTTTTGAAAGAGCTAATGATCAGTCCTTGAATCAACGGAAGTCTCTTCTTTCCGGAAGCTCATTGATTTTGAGCAAGCTAAGAAAAATGGTCCACTTGAAAACAAACCAGAAATAGTTTTGTCCTCCACCACCACCAGTAGTGCCATATGAAAAGCCTCTCTGGAGCTTCTCACCACCCAAGGCTTGAGTAAAGGGCTCACTATTTTGAGGCAGGAACTCAAACAATGCACAGATTGTTGCTGTACAGCTGCTAAAAGCTACTAGGGATTTATAATATAAGTAATAATGAGATAAGGAACTAAAGTCTCAGTGTGTGAAAATACTGTGTCCAGGATGCGGATAAAAGCATCCCTAACAGATCTTGGAGGGAAAGTGTCTGACCATATGCTGTATTAGTCTTCCCCTGCTCCATTTCATCATACCAAAGAAATGGAATGAATACACAAATAGATTTTTTTTTCACTTTTCCTTGGGCAACAATAGAGAACAATCAATTTTAAATAATTGGAGAAATCTGTGTTTTGTTCAGAAAATAAAAGGAAAACATTCATTCAACAGTACCATGTAGAATCATTTGCTTAATAGCATTTCTAATATGTTATTCATTTATTCAATCTACTTCTTACTATATTAAAATGCAAAAACAATTACTCTGGATGTAAATTCGAGAAAACAATCAAGGTTTCTATTAAATAGGAGAAAGACAGTTAAGCTGCAATGTGATTTGCAGATGCTCATGAATAGACAATATTTAGTTTTTCTCACTAGAAAGTTAAAAAGAAGGGTGATAGAGATCCAGATTCCCTCCCTTCCTTCCTTCTTCCTCCTTCTTCTCTCCCTCTCCCCTTCCCTCCCTACATCTCTGCGTTTCTTCTTAGACTCCAAATAAAGAGAACTTTCATTTTAAGTCTAATAATTCAAATTAGGTAGGCATGTAAAATCACCTACTATCACAATACCAGCCCTACAGCAGAGATAAACTTGCCTCCAACCTTGTTATAAATAGTTTACATTCAATTGATCAGTCACAGGGAAATAGGGGCAGTTTGAACCTTCCAGTCCATTGTCACACAAGAAATTCTTGGTTTGTTCTCTCTATACTTACATTAAATCCACACCTGTTCATTAAATACTCAAAAATAAGCACATTCAAGAAAAGGCAACTGAACATGAAGCAATGAATAAAACGATTGTGTGCATGTATAACATGCATTTTGTATTTTACTTTGGAAATAATTTTTAAAATCCACATGCTTTAATTGGGGCACTACTGAAGTAATAATCTCAAATATGAGATTCAATAAATGTGTATCTTGCTCTGATTAAATGTCAGGCCATAGACTTGTTATTTCAGATGTAGTAAGCAATAATTTTGTTGGATCATGATGAACTCTCAAATATTTACTTGCAGTACTTGGCCATCCATTTCAAAGCTCTGAGTCATACTGTATACTTTCAGTTCTGCTGACAACATTATAGAATCTAGTAGACAGAGTGTAGATTTCTAAGTAAATTTTTACTCATTTCACGTATGCTGCGTGGACTCTGGGTGCTGCTGCAGGAGCTTAGTGCCAACAATATTTGTCCAGTCTTGATGAACAGCAGATACTGTTCTGGTTTGCATCAACTTTTTTCTTTAACAGAATGTATATGAATGTATTTACAAGTGTGCTATTGTCTCCTAAATTATTTAGGGAAATAACTGTCTTCTGTAAGCATTATTTTCCCGCACAGATTCTTTACTCCAATCTAGCCTCTACTAAAGGTATGAACTTCACAGATCGTTGACCTAATGACCACTTTCCACATGGTCACAATCAGCAGGCAAGAAGCAAGTTCTGGCCACTAGCCACACTACACCAGTTATTACAACACTTAACATTCAATAATCTTTAAATTTATTATTACTTTTTGTTTATAAAGTCTGTGGAAATTTCAGATATTAAGAATACATTATAAACAATCTTACATTGTTTTCTATACTCTAAAAGTAAAAATGCTACGAAATTTAAGAAAATAAACTGAATACCTTACACTCTCGCTAATGATATGACTTCATAGACATAATCTATAAAAACCAACTGAAAAAAACCTATCTGAAGTGAAAAAAAGATATTTAATGAAACACTCTCTTCACTAGTTTCCTCACAACAGATTTATTCAAGATATTATAATTATAAGGGTAGAGATTGGATTAGAGGTACTTTTGTGATTTGAATTAAGCAATCCATATTTAACTACACTTTTTAACCATGCTAGTATTTACAAGTGCCTTTTCTTAGAGTTTTATAGTCTCCCAAATTAAATGCACACAGACACATGCAGACGCATTTATTTCTCAGTTTGCCAATTTCATATTATTCAATATTCCACTTACATAAACTATCATCAGGAACTCAGCATTCAACAGCAAAACCAAGGTCATAAATGAGTGTCTCGTATAGCAAGTTTTTATAATGACATTTTGGGAATTTACAATTTAAAACAACTAATATTCACTCATTCAGTAGATATTTATTTAACCAACCAGGCATGATTAGAGCTGGGCATTGCAGATATAGCCATGAACAAAATAGGAAACTGCTTTAATAATAGTCTAGTGGAGGTGGTGGGAGGTAGGCAATAAACCAAAAGTAAATAAATAATTTCTGGTAGTCTTGAATGCTATATAAGAAAAATGAAACAGAGGCAGTGACTCAAAGTGGTGCTTCTGATAAGGTGGTCTGTAAATACAGTATCACCAAGTATAAAATTAAAAGCCAAATAATTTCAACAGTATTTAATGTGTTTGTTGCCAACTAATGATGAGCTGTTAACTTTTCTTTCTTAAGGTATAAAAAGAAGTATCATTTAATTTTATTTTGCAAAGAAGAATAGGTGGCATTAGGTATGCTTTTAACATGAATAACAAATTGGTATAGACCTGAAGGTACTTTATTAACAACCAATAAAGGGGATAATCAAGTACGTATATATCTACAGCACTAGGCAGCAGAGTCAGCCAGAGAGGTGACTGACAACGGTTCAGAGATCTGGCGTCTGGATTAGGAGCCATCATGTACCAGCCCTTTCACTCTAACCAACTCATTGAAGCCCTCTGAGCTTGCTGTATCGCCTGTAAAGTGGGTATAACAGCACATGCTGACCAGCTTAATGTAGGAATCAAATAAGGACACATATAAAAATTGCCCTGGATTTTGGTAATGTATCACATTATGACTACTATGGCATTTGGTGTTTTTGTTGTTTGTGGCTATTGTTATGTGATAGAAAATAGGAAATTAATGGAAATGACAAGGACCTTAATTTTTAGGATCAGAATATACAATATGTAAAATATATATGTCTAAGCAGAACATCAAAGACCCTGTCTGTCTGTCACGGATATTAGAACTAAGTCTATGTTAGAGAAAATTATATACTTTTTCTGATCTATACTGTTCCACACAAATGACAGGAATTAATCATTAAAAAAAAATCTCAGTACTAGAATTTCTCAACTCTATATTTTTAAATTATTCTGACACAGTTTAATTATTCTTCTCATATATTAAGGATAGCTTCAGTCACTGAAACAAATCTCTACTTTCCAAGAAAACCTGCCCAACACCAGGAATAATAAAAAAGATGGGTTATACCTTACTAACCAGAATCATGATTTACAAATAACAGAAATCAGGAAAAAAATTTACTGTTTGTAATTAAGACCTTGAACTCCAACACCATAGTGGTGTGATCTAAACTTTAAAAATAGCTGTAGTGGAAGAATATATGTAAAATATAATACAAAAAAATATAAATATAAAATGCAACAACTTTTAAGTTTCAAAGGAAGTTTCTCTATAATATGAAATCAAGGTGGACTAGTTCTCAACTGAGCAGTGTGAAATATTCCATAATCAGAAATTAATAGTAAAGTAACTTTACTTCATGAAATAATTCTGTTTTGGCACATGGGACTAGTAAATTTAGGTGAATGTCCCAGATTAAATTTAAAGGGTTCTAGATTTTGAATTATGTGTGAAGGGAATATTTCTTCTCATAACTCAAATCCAGTAATCAAAAATAAAAATGTATTGAATGCTACCTTGTTAGCTGTTATAACACAATGTAAAACCATTTGCTTTTGTTAGCCTAAAAGGAAAGTTTGAAGTATATTCCTACATTAGCTGTAGAGAGTTTATCACTAAGGAATTCTTCCAAACAGGTGATTTGTCACATAGTTTTCACCCAATTCATATATTGGATGAAATACCAGGCTTTTAGGTATAAAGTGGGTGCAAAGTTAAGATCTTGTACTGAAAGAATCCTTTTCCCTCAGTAAGATTTAGAGCTCCCTTTCTCTTGATTGTCCTCCAGCCATATGCACCACAAGAAAAGATGCTTAAGTTGGCCTATTGCCAAAGCTCCTTATGAGATAGCTGTTTATAAAAATATAATATTAGCAAGGGCCTATATTGCCCATTAACACAAAATTAAAATTTGGTAGCATCACAAACTGTACTACTTTCCATTTCAAAGGAATGGCCATTTAGTCTTTTTTACTTCCTCCTTTAACTGGTCCTTTTTCTTCACCACTTAAAGGCAATACATCTTTCTTTTTTTCATGTCCTTGTTTTGGGGGATCTCATATTCCCCAAATGTTCATTACCCAGATGTAGATAATCCTCAAATGGTATAGTGGTCAAATATCACTGGAAACTAATCAGTGTAGAATTTATCATAAAGTCCATAATGAGCAGGCATAATGTGAATCAAATTGTGTTCCCTCTGTCGATAATATCTGAAATGAATTCATGGGGGGTTTAGGCAACTAAATCTCGCAAGGTTGTCTACATAAGGTCCTCCAATTATGTAGGACCATAATTAACCCCCACGTAAAGCGCTCTTGTGAGGCTCCTATAAAGTGGCCAAAAGTTAGGTGACAAGAAGGAAACTCAAAACTTTATCTAGCATATAATGCTTTTCATTTCCACACATGAAATAAATAATAAAGCCTCAATGAACTAGGGTACATCAAGAACTAAATCTGTCTGCCCTTCAAACTAAAACTCCCCCTAGGTCATCTCACCTTAGTCATTTGTCAACTACAGGGAAAAAGCCATGACCTGTCCAGTGATGAGTATCTTTTCACTGAAAGATGCACAAACATGCAGACAGACATGAAAACTGCCTCAACACCTTGTTTAGATTATTACATTTTAGACTCAAAACTATACTTCAGAGTTTTGTTTTAAGCTTTCAACAGAGTTTTTTGTTCTGTTTTAAAAATCTTTCTTCTAGTTCCTGGACACACTAGAGCACTGTTGTTTTAAGCAGTTTTTTATGAGTATGTGGGAGAAAACGCAGAGTAAGAGGTAAATCTGGCACACTCTGCAAATGAAAATTGACAAATAATTCCATGCTCATTATAATAAATAGTACAGACCATATCTGTATTGTTAGCTCTCTCATTTATAGTAACACAAAAGTGCTATCCATCACTGAACTCATAGTAGATGGGCACTGACCCGGGGACCAGCTGAAATGTGGTGGTATGATTTATCTCTTGTTCATTGCATTTGGAGAAATTCTTTGACCTCAGGAGCTCATTTCATTTCAATTCCTTTCAAAACATGTTTTATTTTCATAACTCTTAATAAAAATATAATGTAATATAAAAACCGATATTCATGCTGCTTTATTAATAGCCATGAAAACCAATATTTTATTATATGCAGAATAGAAACTGAACAACCCAGAAACCCTCTACTCTGAGTTCTTTCCAGAGGAACATTCTTCTCTGAAATATAATTTTGAATTTTCTGCAATAATAGAGCAACAAAAATATTTTTCATTCTCTATCAATAGTACATCATTGGTCTCTTGTCCAGCTGCTTCCTTAGCTTCTTTGTAAACCAATGATTTTCAGTTCTGCCAAATTGAGCTAATCACGGAGTACAAACATGATGAAGGTTTTTTTTGCTGCCATGCTTTTATGGCATATCTCTGCTTAAAAAAAAATCCATCCTGAGATTGGTATGAAAGCATTTACTGATGGTCATGAATACAGAACAAATTTTTTCTTTTATTTTTCTTGGGGGGATGGGAGAAAGGGCATTACATATATGCCTATCATATCTGCCCACAGATAAGATCCTAGGGAAAGCAGTGCTTGTGAGATCAAAAAGCACAAGGCAGTATATGTGCCTGGTCCATAATATCAACTCAAACTGGAATCCCTGTTTCTTTTTTTTTTTTAACTACACTATGGAAATGCACAGTCTTCCAGTGAGTCAAAGAATGCAGACTTCAAAGACTTAGGTTAGGGTATTTGTCTGTCTTGCAATGAAGAAGAAAATGACTTAAAAATTGCTTGAATTATCTGGAATATTACTCCAAATGCTTTCATCTGAAATGTAGGGTAATTGAAAGTGGGTCTACATGAGACATGCATTTCCAAACCATTGTCCTATAAGGCATCATGTAAGTACTTCTCCTATCATTCAATCGGGAGAGTTTGCTAGAAAAACTATCTCCAAATGTAGCTGGAAATGCCTTTGAAGATAAAAGGATGCCATCATTTACACTGAACTAGCTTCCCAAATACACTACAACTGGACAATAAGAATAAACTTTTGAAAATCAAATGTATCAAGGGAAGAAGAAAAACATATTTAGGAAGACTTCTCCTATTCACCCATGTGAAATTTTTAAAACAGATACTGATGCCCAGCTAAATCAATTACCCAAAACATTTACTGATAAGAATAAAAATTGGAACAAAATGGAAACTTTAATACATAAGTTTAGTCAATCACATTGAAGATTTTCTGAAGAGAACTAAAAGATTTTAGTATATACATGCACACATGTGCATATACAAACATTCTGCCAGAAGAATAATTATCTTTCTTATAAACGAATATAAATTGTTCCTAACATACAAGTACAAAATAAATCTCCAACTTCTCTGAATTTGTACAGGTCTTAAGAATCCTTTTATAGACTACTTCTGATCTTAGTACAACTAGCACCCTTCTATATGCCATAGTTTGATACACATGTAAAACATGTGAATAAACATGATAAAAACATGAAAATATCATGAAATCTGTGCAATTTCTGAATCTGTCAGTAATATTGTTTGCATAAGGAAATATATTGAAATCATTTTGAGCTTATTTATTTAAGGTTACTATAAAAATGCTGTAGGTATAGAGCTTAAAGAGACCTCTCATTTTAGAACTAAAGTCACTGAAGGTCACAAGGCCTTCTCCTAATTTTGGGGTCTGCATGCTTTCACAATATCCTGCTGCTAAAGTACTGTTAATTATCCAAATGGAGATCTACAATTCAGTTATAACCTGAAGCAACTTTTCCATCACTGTTTTCCAATTTGGAAAATAAGATGATTATACTTCAATCTAAGATAAGTGAATAGTATGGATAATGCATAAATAAATGCTTTCCCCCACAGATGCCTACACTTGGGACTAAACAAATGTTAAATAATAAGGGAATGATAAAAAGAAGACAAAAAAACAAATCAGGCAGTCAAAACCCAGTGGCTCTCAGACAATACTGAATGAACTACTGTTATGCTATATTATGAGAGTTCCCCAATACATGGAGTGGATCTCATAGAAGAAACATAGCATAAAGAGACAAGTTCTGGATTAGAAATATCATTTGTTTTGCTAATCATGTACAAAAATCAACTTCACATATAATGCTATTAATGAAGTGCTCAGTTGAGCAAAAACTATAATTAAAAATAAATACAAATCAGAATTCTTTTCATAATGAGAAATGGCAGTATCACAACAAGCTGGTAATTTGTGAGTACACAGAAATCACTACACCAATATGAACCACTCCTGAGATGCAGATGTCATTGCCAACTCTTCAAAAGACAGCTATAAGGGAGAAATTTCTGAACTGCAAATTATCCTTCTTGATCAGAGCTATGCTATAACCAGCTTCCACACATCTCATGTTTTGGGGTGCCACATTTGGAATTACTTTTTAAAGAAAACCATCCTGATCCTATTTTACTTTGTCCCTATGGGTCTTTCCACATAGCAAAAGCCTCAAACTCTGAAAACAGCAGAAGAATGAAGATAAAAAGTCCAAGACTCCCTCAAAATCTGCCCAAAACATATTTTCAGATTTGGGAGAAAAAAGAATTGTGCTATTTCAGTTATTCCTGGCTTCTCTAAGAGAAATTCATTGCAAGGGCTACATTTAAATCTAAGGGAGTCCTCTGAACTTAGTTTCATGAGTGATGGAAATAGTATATGACTTGTTAAAGATCTGCACTAATGTTTTCTGTATTCAAATATAAGGTCTTGAATATGATAAAGACACAAAATAGTAGAAAATCTTCCTTTTTTTCTTTATAACTATAGCTATTCCTATCATAATAATGAGAGAATCTTAGCCAGTTTGAGAACTCTAAATATCAGATTCTAAGGAAATCATTCTCTAAGATCATAGCCATTAAATAAATGGGCATACATTTGCATATATTTTAACATATCAGTTCTGTATAATAATGAAAATAATTTTGCTCTAATAAACAGACTTCTTTATAATGGTGACTCTGTAAGAAATCTCCATGGGATTTCCTAGAACACTGACAACCATTTTGGAAACAATAGTGAAAATTTTATCTAAACACATTTTATGGGAAACTAAGACTCAGCAATATGATTTATCTGAATCACACAGAAAAACCCAGCATAGGAAACACGTTTTCTTATTCTGGCTCTTCTGCAGCACTCATTCTGCAGCATTCCGTCTTCTGCAAGTCGTCTGAGTAAAGTGTTACCACCAGAGGAAGAGAAACAAACAATAAAACCCAGTGTCCTCTTCCAGGTGGAGGGGACACCGTAAGATACTAAGATGAGTGGCGCTATGTTCATAAACATTTGAGAGGAAGTACAGTCAGTGATAGTAAAAGATAAACTCAGGAATATTAAAAATTTTTAATTTATTTGAAAAAAATTGATTCCAATCAGGCAGTGCCAAACTAGGGATAGTTAGAAGGCTACACTGACAAGAACTAGGGAGGACACTTTTATAAAGAAAGCATGAAAGTAAAGAAAGGGAGTTACTTACTGAGTAGAGATTAAAGCATAGTTGGCTATTTTGTGATGGGCTGTCCTCTGGTTTCAGTTTTGTAACCTCGTGGCACTGTAATTACAGGCTTGGGTTTTAGTTGGCTTGTGGGCCTCCATGACATTACAGCCACCGCAGTCTAATAGCCTCCCTGTTTCATTAATTTAACAGTGGTTAAGACAGGGCTTTAGAGGCAAAATGAAGGGATTTGAATACACATTTGAGGAAGTGTGAATTGGCAAGTCATTTCCTGCTTCCCTGACCTCTCTCTCACACAGCTAATACACACCATAGAGCTGAGTGCTATCATACCACGCTTGGGAATTCTTCCCATCTTGAAAAGAGATAAGTCAATTTGGATTCAGTCAAGGCCAAGGGAAAGAGACCTAACTGCGGCAAGCCTATAGACTGAGATGATGGTGGGGGAATTTGCATTAGAAAGAATGACTGAAGTCCCTCCCAATTGTCAACACCCCTCTAGAATGAACCACTTTGCATAAGCAATTTCACCTTTGAGGGTCTCCATTACCTCATTTCTAAGAGAGGATGGAAACAGATAGATGGTTCAGAAACTTAAGTGTTTGGGCCCCATTCAGGAGCAGATACCATATGCAGGAAGGTCAACCTGGGAACCATCTAGATCTTTCCATATATCTCTGCCTCATTACACTCACTTCCACCACCCCATCTCCTGTGCTAACCAGAATAGGTCTTCTTTCCTACTTGCTGTGAATCTAGGTAAGACTTTATTTGAACAAAGCATTGCACAATTGAAATGAGGTTGAGAACCAATTGATCTCTATATCCATTTCTAGCTAAAAATTTCTATGACACCAAAAAGTAAAATGATAACATATTTATTCAGATGGCTGAAACTTCAATATTACCAAAGACCCATATCTTTCAATTTAACAAAAAAAAATCCAAATGGATATATTGTTCATATATCAGTATTAATATTATGTACATATAATATATATGTGTATAATAAATGAGTTACTGACAACTCATTTTTCCATCAAAGGATCTAATCCAGGCAGTTTATTTACACAGTGGTTAGTCCACTTTAATTTGATGACCAAAGTAACTATCTTCATTTACCACTGTGTAAATAGATATAAACATAAACTGAAATAGGAATAATGACAGGTAATTAATGATAGAATTTAAAGGCCTCATAATAACTAAAATTAACTGTTTTCACATTATTGCTAATGAGTAATTGACATAAGACTGGGGTACTAAATATAAACTTGTGGACAATTAAATGCAAATGTTAAAACTGGTTGTTAGTTTACCCACAGCCATTTTTTAGACACTTTTTAAAAACATTTTATATTCACAGAGTAGTATCATGTAAGTTTAGAATGTGAAGGAAACTTAATGATCCTATAAACAATTCCCAGATTTTAATGATCAATGACCTGAAGCATAGGAAAGTGAGGTGTCCTGTCCCCAATTAAAAAAATATCTGCTAACCCCGACCCATGTTTCTTACACAATGCAAACTTTCTTCCTCTATACCAATTTTTTATTAAAGATGAATATATTAAGACATCACTCATCAAGCTATTCTAGTTACCATTTTTCTACTACCTGAAAGTTGAAATACAAATTCAAATGGCTTTGAAAATTATAAAATAAATATTTCTTGAAGGGAAAAAGAATACCCTCTTACAGGAATGCAATTGTATAACTCAGCAATACCTTTGGGATATGAAACCTTCAATTAGAATTGAAGAAAGACAGTCTTACAACAAAGGAATAAAAAGTCAGATAATGGAGAATAGGATTTAAGTCTTTATACAAATGAACTCGGCTAGCAGTTCGCTATAGAAAAAAAGGAAAAACAGGGCTTTAACGTAGCCATGGCAACTTCCTATCTTCACCAATTTTTTAACTAGAGTATCCAAATGTTTTCTACTTCAGACCATGTAGTCTTTAGACTAAACATAATGAGGTACAGGGAGAAGCCACACTTTGTTCTTAAGCTCTAGAATTTAAAAATTCATCTGAAAGATAGTGGATTTACAATTTTCTTATGTGTTTTCCCAGGATACTTTAGTTGATTTTTAAGCCTCATGAAAGAACACAGAACATTCAGGTTGCTTCTATCAGATGGAAAGAATTAAACACTCCCTCCTTTGTACATCCACAGAGCAGTACTCATACATTTTTCATTTTAAGTCAATGCTACCATGCCATATTCTCCACTATTACTCCTTCAGTAACTGAGACCTTGGGTAGTAGACATTGCATCTTATTTATTGCTGACTTCCCAGTGTCTATAATAGGGCCTGTCAAAAAGTAGGCCCTGAATCAATGTTTCATATGTGATAAAATAAACAGATGAAGTTAAAAGAATGAAGATATTTAAGGAAAAAGTAGTTTTTGCCATAAAAGTTTGCATATATAATTATACCTAGAAACAATTTTTATTTTTACATTAAAGAAATCTCATGTTAAAATAAGTATCCATAGGTATTAAAAATATAAGATATAATAATTCTTAAAATTGTTTCCTTTTAATGGCCCAAACCACTAAGTTCCATGTTGTTGACCAGAGTATATTTATACATATATTACATATATAAATTAAAATATATCAAATGCTTTAGGTCTTTTATTCTTCCTCAGGCAATATCTACATTGGATTGGGGAGCCAACATGAAAAATTAAAGATACTGTGAAAAGAATTCAGAAAGCCCAAAAGGACATATGTATTAGGAAAATTCTACATCTTAAGATTCTTTTTAAGTTTAAAATAAAGATCTTCTGAATCAACCAACAACAAAAAACCCTTGTCAAATTATACTCTGTCAATGAAAAACAATTACCAATTTTTAAATTTTTAAAAACCTTATAAAATGAAGAGATTAGAAATGAAAGCACAGCGACTTCAGTGATGCAGTAGACCTGCAGCAAATGTTTACTGAAGGATTGAATGAAAGAATAAACGAGAGTAGATAGGTGATAAACTCTAATAAGGGCTGATGTTGAATTTGGATGTCACTCATTCAAATAATTTAAAAGAACTTTTATATAATACATTTCATTGAAAGTCAGTGTTCATCCCTGGTGACATTTTATTAACATTATCTTTTAAACTTCTATACAATTCAATTATAACTTACTTTGCTTTATTATGAAAGATTTGGTTGTCTAAAAGAAGTTACAAAAATTACCTTCTAAAATAGTTTTACATGAAAAACAACTGAGAAAAACAATAATTATGAGTGGGTTCTTAACTCCTAAGAGTATGACCATATGAAATACTCACCCTAACAACATGCAATCATTTAATGAAATGCTCCTATTGTTAGTAACATTAAATTGTATATGGCTTATATTTTAAGGAAGAAAAGCACTAAACTTTTCTGACATGCTATCTACTACCATATATCCATACATCCATTTACTCATCCACCCATAATACTTATTGAAAGCGTATTATACTCTGGTACTTACGTTAGACTCCCAAGCAACCGTCCTAACACCTTTTAAACTCAAGTGGAAATTCTGATTTTTTTGAAGTATAATTTTCTTACTCTTATTTTAGAGGAAAAAAAAATCCTAGTAAATTGATGGAATCTAGGAAATTATGCAAGTATATCAATAATTATGCTCCTGATTGTGTTTTTATTGTCACTTAGGATGAAACAAAAAGTCATTTTAATCACTATTTCATATGCTGTTATCCGAATTACAGAAAGACATTTCTGAGTTATCATTTAGCAAGCATTTTGTTAAGGACCTATACATTGTGAGTACTGGAGTAGGTACTAAGCAACCAATCAAATGTACTAATATAATCAAAAGCAAGTTAAACACAGTCTCTAATAATACTCTCAATCTAGTAAGGGGGTAATAATCTAATAGCTTCATGTCTAGTAATAATCTAATGATCTAATGTCTATTAGGTCCAGTAAGTGAAAACGGAAATGTGAACAATGATTAAGACACAGATAAAAAGCGACTCAGAATGAATTCAGGAAAAACTTTCCATAACAGAGGTTTTGGGCCTGAGGTCACACCAAGAGCCATGAGACTTAAGAATTCTGGTTCCTGTGACAACATATTCTTTACAAAAGCAGATATCAGGCTATCATTTCTGATGACTATGATAATTAAGAAGTCTTACTTGACTTCCCAGCCTCTGATTATATATTCACAAGCAAACTGCAGGTTCATAATTTGTATTTTCAAGTATATTTTTTTAAATGGAGCAGCAGCATTGACCAGCAGATTCAGGTATCTGTATTCTTTTGACGGTCATATTTCTCATTGTAATGTACTAGCATTTTGGTTTTGTCCCTTTTGAATTTCTTTAGTGAGAATCACACCCTACTCACTATTAGTACGTTAATAAATTTAGTTTTCCACATTTGGAAAGCTGAAGTCCAAGTTAACACCTGCCTTGCTAAGAAATAAAATCATTACTTAACCTTTTTGTTAAAATTATTTCATCTCATCTCTATACATGTATGCAATGTGGATTACTACAAAGATCTGTAGACCTAAACACAAAACCTGGATTCTAATCCCACCACATCATTTATTAGCTGTGTGATCTCAGACAGATGGGTCTCAATACTTTTATATAAAAAAATGGGGATAAAAGTACCTCCCCAGTCTATCACACAAGGTCATCATTAATATAAAATAAACAATGAATAAGAAAGGCCTTTGAAACCATAAACCACTAAGATATAAGCTGTTGTTATTGCCTTACTATCCTACAAACAATCCATGCCAAATAGGCCATTAGTGAAAGCATCACAATCATTTCCAAAGACATGAGAAAAAAAAATCAATTATTACAATAAAAAGAGCAAAATTTCTATATCCTCTATTGTGTTCTCACACTGACAATTTCATCCTACAGACCTGGAGAAATAAAATTTCAATTTGCCCCCCACTGTATGAACACTCCTTATTTTTAAAAATTTCCAGAATAAATCTAGTTCAAATGTGATTGTTTCTGGCATATAGCTATATAAATGATGAAATGAGGACAGAAGAGTTTCTAATTAAATACAGATATAAATTAAAGAAAACCCTAAAAATAAAGGGTGGCATTATTAGGTTAACACACTCCCAAAAATGAATGCTTTATCTTTAATATTTCTAATCCCCCAGTTAACATAAAGAGGTCATAGGAATCTCTTTGCTCTGCTGGAGAAAGTAGATCTAATTGATTGTCAGTTGTGATATCACAGATCTCAACTGACTCATTTATGGGAACATGCAAAAATGTATTTTGTATTTTGTACCTAGACATTTTCTCTTTGAGGAATAAAAGGCAATACATTTCTGATTTAATTTTATTCAGGTAACCATCCTATATACTCCCATATCAGCCTTCACACTGTATTACAACCATTTGTTTACTGTGTTTCCCCACTAAACTGAAAGTTTATGAGGGTAATAAACCACCTTTTATCCTCCAGTTATTAACCCAATAACTGGGATGTAGAAGGTGCTCATTAGATGTTGACTGAACAAATTAAGGAATAAACTACAGATAAACTATTAGATTGGCTTTTCTTTAAAGTCTAATGTTCCTTTGTATTACACTCAAATATAATCTTTGAATTTTATTAATATAAGTAACACATTCTGTGTAAGTAATAGATTTAAGCAAGTTAAAGCAGCTGAATATTGAAATTAGGAAGTTAAAAAGATTAAACTGCTTAAATTGTATATGAAAAAGATGAACATACACATTTATTAATATAATTAATTTATGGATTCATTCAAAACATTTCTTGAGCATCTAGTATGTTCTAATTACCAAGGGCTGGAAAAGTCAGGCAGGCCTTACACTCTCAACGAAGTGAGTGCCTGGGGAGGAGAGAACCAAGTAAATATCCTGACGTGGTGCGTGCTGGGGCCATGGGACCACTGTAGAGGGTGGCTCAGTACAGTTGGTTGAGAACAGGGGCCTTAATAGGGAAGCTTTCCCAGAGAGGTGATGCTTGAACTGAGGTTTTGTGAACAAGAATTAACTTGAAACAAAGAAACAGTCGCTCCAGGTGAGAGAAGAGGATGAGGCACCTAGAGCTCTACTGACAGAGGGAAGGTTGCATGCAGGAAAATGGCAGAAGGTGCACACAAGAAACAGAGAAAGAGAAGAGGAACCCCAGATTGAGGCTCTGTGGGCTAATGGTTTATCAGGCATCTCCAGTGAAGAAGGAACTGTATTAGATTCTTTCTTCAAGGGATTTAGAGTCTATTTAAAACAGGTTAGGCATAAGAGCTGAAAGGTCCAATAAAAAAATAAAATGAAATTTTGGAACAGCAAATACATGAAATAATGAAAAAAAAAAAAGAAAATACACTTTCAATTCAGGATAACTCAGTAATTATCTGAACTTCATGATCCACTTTTAAGATAAATTCACATCTTTTTAAATAAAGGATGAGGAAAATTAGGTATGACTTTGAATTGTTTAAAAATAATTTTTCTTACTTAAAAAAACTGTTTCTATCTCTCCATAGGGACTACGTCTCCAAATATATTATCTTTGTCACCAAAGCACCCATCTTATCTCAGAGTCAGTCAACAATGCCATTATAAATGTCAATACTGCATTGAGATGAAAGAGTGAACAGTCTTTATAGACTGATTATTCAGGAGAACATTATTGCTGGCAGGGAAAAGCCCCAAGATGACTAGCCCAGGAGTGCTCCAGCTGTCCTGTACACTTGCAGGGAGAGCTCACCAGCAGCCCAGCTGATAAAGTGCATATCTAAAAGTAATGTGGTGCTTTAAAATGTAGCACATATCAAAATTGCAACTTGGTTCTGGATTGCTTATTTTTATGTGATAAAGACATCAGTATCCATTTAAAAGAAGGAAGGAATATCTAAGTGCCCGTTTTACTGATGTAATAAAGTTACTTCTTCATTGTTAGTGACTAATGGAATGTAGGTTATTTTCAGGGAAAAATAAAGCAGTCAAACATTAATCTGAATTTCAGTTAAGAATGACAATATGCAGGTACCTCCAAGGCAAGTTAGACTTAATCTCTTCCAAATACTGCAAAATTTGAAACAATTTATACAAAGGAGACTATGGAGAGAAGTATGAACGAAAATGCAAAATACAACTAAATACCACTACTTCTAGTTCATTTTATAATTTTGTTTCTAAATGTTGTCCCATGGGAACCTGGAGAACCAGGCTAACCTCATTTGATTGTAACTGAACAGTATTATTTATTTACAACCTTTGAATTTTGCCTCTCTTTGAAAAAAAAAAGCCATCATCATTGTAAAGGCTTTTTCTTCCCCCATAACTAAAAACAAAATTATAAGTTATAAACAAGCAAAAATTTGAAATAAGAGAAAGATTCAGGGAGCATATTCATTATTGGTAACATCAGCCTTCTAATGATTCAATTTCTCAGCCTGTCCAATGTCTGGGCCAAAATCTATCAAGGTCAGTCATAACAGGATGAAGTCAACAAAATATATTGACTCAATTGTGAACTTTAAGAATATTATGTATGAGATAATCATAATTAGTTATGGATTTTAATTATGGCATTTTTTTCTTCTGGACTAATCTTTTTTTTTTATATATTTTATTAATAGTTATCATCATGGTGATATTCCTGCAAGTACCGAACAAGCATGGGATTTGAATATTATACTTCTAAATAAATGAGTTGCTCAGTTTCCTGTGACCATCTATACATACTCCATCTTCAAAAAGTATATCAATATTCTGTCATAAAGGAGATAGCAACCTTCTTTTTTCCAATATGCATAACATTTCTGGACAATACAATTGTGACACTGGCACTTATTTCCAAGAAGAAAAACTTTACAGTTCTATGTCATTCATCATTTGACAAATGCAAGTATTTTCCTTATCAATCAGCTCTTCCTGAACATACTAGCAGTGACTGTGGAATCCTTCAGGGCCCATTACATTTCTGAAGAAGAAAGATAAGATGAAGGACATGCCACTCCGAATTCATGTGCTACTTGGCCTAGCTATCACTACACTAGTACAAGCTGTAGATAAAAAAGTGGGTTGCCCACAATTATGTACATGTGAAATCAGGCCTTGGTTTACACCAAGATCCATTTATATGGAAGCATCTACAGTGGATTGTAATGACTTAGGTCTTTTAAATTTCCCAGCCAGATTGCCTGCTGACACACAGATTCTGCTCCTACAGACAAACAATATTGCAAAAATTGAATACTCTATAGACTTTCCAGTAAACCTTACTGGCCTAGACTTATCTCAAAACAATTTATCTTCAGTCACCAATATTAATGTAAAAAAGATGCCTCAGCTTCTTTCTGTGTACCTAGAGGAAAACAAACTTACTGAGCTGCCTGAAAAATGTCTGTCTGGACTGAGCAACTTACAAGAACTCTATATTAATCACAACTTGCTTTCTACAATTTCACCCGGAGCCTTTATTGGCCTACATAATCTTCTTCGACTTCATCTCAATTCAAATAGATTGCAGATGATCAACAGTAAGTGGTTTGATGCTCTTCCCAATCTGGAGATTCTGATGATTGGGGAAAATCCAATCATCAGAATCAAAGACATGAATTTTAAGCCACTTATCAATCTTCGCAGCCTGGTTATAGCTGGTATAAACCTCACAGAAATACCAGATAATGCCTTGGTTGGACTTGAAAACTTAGAAAGTATTTCTTTTTATGACAACAGGCTTATTAAAGTACCCCACATTCCTCTTCAAAAAGTTGTAAACCTCAAATTTTTGGATCTAAATAAAAATCCCATTTATAGAATACGGAGGGGTGATTTTAGCAATATGCTACACTTAAAAGAGTTGGGGATAAATAATATGCCTGAGCTGATTTCGATTGACAATCTTGCTGTAGATAACTTGCCAGACTTAAGAAAAATAGAAGCTACAAACAACCCCAGGTTGTCTTATATTCACCCGAATGCATTTTTCAGACTACCCAAGCTGGAATCACTCATGTTGAACAGCAATGCCCTTAGTGCCCTGTACCAGGGTACAATTGAGTCTCTGCCAAACCTCAAGGAAATCAGCATACACAGCAATCCCATCAGGTGTGACTGTGTCATACGTTGGATTAATATGAACAAAACGAACATTCGATTTATGGAGCCAGAGTCACTGTTTTGTGTGGACCCACCTGAATTCCAAGGCCAAAATGTTCGGCAGGTGCATTTCAGGGAAATGATGGAAATTTGTCTCCCTCTTATAGCTCCTGAGAGCTTTCCTTCTGATCTGGATATGGAAGCTGGGAGCTATGTTTCCTTACACTGCAGAGCTACAGCAGTGCCACAGCCTGAAATCTACTGGATAACACCTTCTGGCCAAAAACTCTTGCCCAATACTCTGACAGACAAGTTCTATGTCCATTCTGAAGGCACACTAGATATAAGAGGCATAACTCCAACAGAAGGGGGTTTATTTACTTGCATAGCAACTAACCTGGTAGGTGCTGACTTGAAGTCTGTTATGATCAAAGTGGATGGTTCTTTTCCCCAGGATAACAATGGATCTTTGAATATTAGAATAAAAGATGTTCAAGCCAATTCAGTTCTTGTGTCTTGGAAAGCAAGTTCTAAAATTCTCAAATCCAGTGTTAAGTGGACAGCATTTATCAAGACTGAGAATTCTCATGCAGCTCAAAGTGCTCGGATACCATCTGATGTCAAGGTATATAATCTTACTCATCTGCACCCATCGACTGAGTATAAAATTTGTATTGATATCCCCACCATCTATCAAAAACACAGAAAACAATGTGTAAATGTAACCACAAAAGGTTTAGACACTCATCGAAAAGAGAATGAGACCAACAACACCACAACACTTATGGCTTGTCTTGGGGGCTTTCTGGGTATTATTGGTGTAATATGTCTGTTCAGCTGCTTCTCTCAAGACATGAACTGTGATGGCAGACATAGCTCTGTGAGGAATTACTTACAGAAACCAACATTTGCATTCAGTGAGCTTTATCCTCCTCTGATCCACCTCTGGGAAGCAGGCAAGAAAAAAAGTACAGCCTTAGAAGTGAAGGCAACTGTCATAGGTGTGCCAACGAACATGTCCTAAAAACAACCAACTAAACCCACTTCAGAGGAAAACTCAAGACTGCAGTTGTGCTTGGAAAAAAGAAAGGCAGAGAAATATTACTTTCTAAAATAAGTTTAAGTTTCACCAATGCTGCTCCTGACCAATGGAAATATGTACAAGTTCAGCATTTTAATTTACTGGTTTCAAAGGGTTCTGTGGCAACCAAATAAAATAATTCCATTTTCTAGAACTTTCATGTAACTTTTATGTCTGGACTACAGTTAAAGTGGACAAAACATTTCTGTACTTTTTTTTAAGTATATAAGAGTAGTTGAACTGAGCAATACCTCCTCCTGTTGTATTACACATATTAGCCACGAGTTTTTGCAGTGACCAGGTAAACTTGAATTGACACGTGGTGTAATAAAATGGACAAATTCTGTAGAGTAGACACAGTGAATATGTGGACCTCTTTTATAAAAAAAAAACATACATTTTGGATTAAAATTAATTGCTTTTGTCTTGTTTTTGTTTCTAAATAAAGAATCATTTCTGGGAAGTCATCTGATAAGATATCATTTAACTGACATTTTTTAAAAGTGTCTTTCCATAATGAAATTTGGAATGCTAACACTAAGAAACTTTTTTACTGGGTTCTGTAACTACATGTTTATAATGCAAAAAAATGGATTTTAGAAGGCACTTTATCAATACTGAAAGGCAATAATAATAACATATCTGACCCTTTAACTATTGATAGAAACAAATCCTTTAGGAAATTACGTATTCACTTAAAGATTTCTTAACAAGACTTTTGTAGTGTGTTTAATTAAGTTCACATAATGTAAATCCAATATCTAAGGAAACAAAAGTCTTATTTTAATAATTAGTAGTAGCTCAACTTTAACTGCTTACTTTGCAGAAAATTTTGCAAAATTTCAGTTGGATTTATGATGTAAGCGTAATTTTCAAATTTCTCTGTGATTCTAAATACTTTATGAGCTTCACTGTAATAAGAAGCAAATAATGAAATCATTTGCAATGTTCCAAACATGGCAAAAAATCATGCTTTACATGACCCACAAAAGGAGAAGTTTTATGCAGTTGTATAGCACCTAAGTTGGTGCTGATTTGAAGTCTGTTATTACCAAAGTAGATGGTTCTTTTACCCAGGATAACAATAGATTTTAGAATTTTAGAATACCAGATTTTCAAAAAATGAGGACTTTAGAATTTTACTTTAATCTATATTGGATTATTAATAGAATAAGCTTATCAGGTTCAATTTTGGAAAATTTTCTCTCTAATTTAGTTCATCTCAAAATGAAAATGACATAAATCAGACAGTTTCAGAGTTCAATAGATATGGAAGAGGACAGTTTTGCTAACAAAAGGAAAGAACATCTGAAACTAATTTAAAGTAAAAGAAAAGAATAAGTACAATTCTCTATGATGATACTTAAAGCACTTAAGAAGCACAGTTTAAGAAAATGAGAATCATTGAATTGAAGTGCCAAAAACATTACTAATTACTTAAGAATATTACATAATAAGTATAAGGATTTTATGTGGAAAAATAACCAATTTTGGGGTTTTAGTCATATTTACAAACAAAATCAGACTTGCAAAATAAATGCATTTGTGTACAATGGAAATATCTTGAACAGCAAAAATAAAACAGTCTATTAAGCCATACTTTTTATAGGCAAAGTACTTATCTCTATAAAGCTACAAGGCTTCCATGTTAATTGCTGCTGTGCCTATTCATAATCAAGCGTTTGACTTTTCTTACAGTAGCTTGCTGCATATTATCAACATGTCACCGGCCTGTAAACATTTCCAGCACTGTAGTCATATCAACTTATTTGTTAATACTAGACATTTGCTTTTATAAATAGAACTGACAGTTTCTAATTAAATCCTAGCTGGTTTTGACAGTGTGGAAGGTAATTGTTATGAACTCTTTAAAATGAAAGGACAAACTGTGTTAATTTCAACACAACTAAAATATGAAACTTGCTAATTCATTGTGTTTCCTAAACACAAATTTTACAACCTGATGAATCACTATCATACAGAGGCTGACATTAAAATTTATCAGCAAGACATGCTCATACATCATGAGAGGTTTCAGAACCAGGGACAGAGCTTTTTAAAGCCAGGCTATTTATCAAACATATAGAAGCTGAAATATGACCTACTAGGATGCAGGTATTGTATAGGTCAGCAGAGAACTTGCTCAGGTATCTTGTATGTTTCTGTTAAACCTATCTGCAAAGAGAATTATAACAAACATATGGTAAAGCTGAGAATACATTTCAAGTTACATTTTTTCTTAGAAAAAGTGTAGCAAATAAGCCCTCTGAATAGACAGACACCTAGCAGCACTGAAATGAAGTATTTTTGTTACAACTGAATGAATATAGTTCAAAGCAAAATATTATCCCACTTACTTGCTTAAATTTTCATCTAAATTGCCAGTGAAAGAGAAAACACATTTGCTTCAATAAAAAAGAATGGCATATCATACTCCCTATGTTACCTCCTAAACCTCATGTAAAATTAAGCACTGGTCAAAGTACTCAAAATAAATAACTTACAACTTGGTGATACTATATGAATGCAATGGCAAACTTTACCTATAACAGATTAAACTCTAACATTTAGACCTCTATAAATGCCAGCTGATGCCTAGTATGGGGGAAATCGTTTTTTCACAAAAATGAATTTAAAATAGTTACATATTCCCTAATTCATACTACAAAATAAATTCAAATTTTCTGAAAATAAACATGTTTAGTTCAATACAAAAATGCCTAAAAACAATGTGGAAAAAAAGCATAATTGTCAGCAAAGCCAAGCAACAATATGCTGCCAGTCATATGTTGACCATTTTGTCTAGAAATGAAATAGATTATGATACATATATCTACCTTTTTATACTCATTTCAGCTTTAAAATTTTTATCCTAATTAGATAAAAAAATTTAAGAAAAACTACTTATCAGCAAACATAAGTTTAAAATTCTAATTACTTAGTCTTTTTATTTAACTATTCTTTCTTCTGTTTATATTCTACATAGGTTTATTGCATGGCTATTAGTCACTGGAAAATGGAAATAAACAGGACAAATTCCCCACCATTAAGGGGCTTATATTTATCTGAATTACCTTCTGGTAATCTTATGTATCTCTGTTTTCACAAATACACCTTAACTATGTTACCTAGTAGAGTCCCAGCTACAATCTATATTTTTACAGAATGATAATATACTCAGAAAATCACAAGACATTTTTTCTTGGTCTAAAATGTTGTACTTATCAAAATGGATTTTTGTTTTTTGGTTTGTTTGTTTGTTTGTTTGTTTTTGGATAAACCAGTGCTCATTCTGAATACTATCCCACATGAATCAGACATTCATTCTAGATTGTCTATAGTTCAATTTTGAAGATATACTTAAAAAAATACAGGAGATAAGCATTAGTAGCCATAAAAAAACTAATAGAACATATAGGCACAGACATGATAATAAACATAAGAACTAAGCATTAGCATAAAAATTAGCACATATTCTTATAAATAGAACTTTAAAAATAAATATATTAACAAAGTCCTTGCTGGGTATAAGGCATTTCAAGGAACTTTTAAAAGACTTTCTGTAGTTGTTTCCATGCATCAATTTCATGGTCCCAATGAATAAAGCTCTTCTGATATTCAGTCCCATTCCCATTAAAGAAAAGTACAGGATGCTCAATTACCTGTTTAACCTGCTTTCTGACTTTTAGGTTATATTTATCACACATAATAACTCTGACTTCAGAAGGAGAATCATGCATAAAGAGTAAAGACTCAGGGGGAAAAAATTTCCCTTCAACCTTCTGGCAACATCCTTATCCTTGCCAAGTACTGGCATTCTAACACCAACAACTTTGTCACAAGTCAGGGTGCTCTGGTAGTGTTTTAACTTTCTTAAATGCTTTGTCATCTATTATAAACATTAGGTTCTGAAAAGTTCTAATTTATGAATTAGAATTTGTGGTTTGGTTCTGAGTTTTGATAAATCAGTTTGTTCTAGGAGCTCAAAATTATCCAATACAGGTTAGATGGCATGGATTGTTCACTGACACATGGGCAGCCAAAATTATCAAATAAAAATTAGATACCATCAAATTTATCCATGTGATTAAAACCTACAGATACCCATATGGGAAGATGGTCATCTACACTTCCCAGAAAAAGAAATAAGGTAATTCATTAAAACAAACAAGTAAACACTCTCATAGGTTAATTACAGAATTAAATTGGCAGAAAGGAATAATTCTGTGCAAAGAAGTTCCTCAGTAGTCAATGAGTATTGATTTTTGCTTACATGTATTTGAAAATCACTATGCTGAACCTTGTTCTCATTCCAAATGATATTCCATCACCACCTTGACTTTCTTTGTTAATGAATTGTTTGTATAGTAGAACTCCCAAGGTAAGAGATTTGGAAAATAATAGCAGCAAAGATTTTAAACAGAGGAGCAAGGAGTGGACCATGTTCTCAGTTATACGTGAATTTTATTTATCCAGTCTTCATTTATTAAGGATCTCCAGTGTTCCAGACACAATATTAGTTACTAGTGACTCAACACTGACTCTGACAGACAAATCCTCTGACATCATGAAACATATAGTCTACAGGTAGACACCAATAAACAAATCTGGTAATTACAATAGAGGTTAATAAAAATATGGTAGGCATGGGGATAGCTTAAATATATTGCAGGGTACAGGTTATTACAAATGGGCCCAGAAAGGGTTCTAACATCTAAGACTACGTTCATACAATCTCCCAAATAGAAAGCAGAGGAGTGTTGAAAGCACGTTAGGGACAATATAAAGATGACAGTTAGAAGAATCTGAGCAGCATCAGAGTGCTAAGTAAATACGAGAGAGTTAAGAAGAAGGAAAAAGCCAGACCTGGACTCATAAGGAAAAATGGAGAGGTGGATAAAAATAAAACTTCATTTGGTCTTAAACAAGGTGGAAATTAATATCCCAGGGAAAATGACTAGGCCAAATTTAAAACACCAGGACTAATTTATAAAGCTATAAATTACAGTTTTCCATTATTTTGATTCTGTCTCCCACTGTAGCCAGGCCCCAATCTCCCATCCAATTCCTGGTCCTCCATAGCTGGGAATATGAGGAAAAGTGGAAAATAAATAAAGGAAATATACGTAGGCTTGCTCTATGCCCTCTTCTCTCAATCCTCTAATCTGAAACTACACACCACACAGACATGCACACTCAAACCCTCACTGGCATACACCCATGCACCCTTCATGTCCAGGGTTAGTACAGTCTGCTATTGGCAAAATACTCTAATTTTGGAAAAATACAATTCCCATCAAATCAACAAAGGGTCAAATGTTACTCTAGCTCTCCATTGTCTCCCCAAAAGGCAAATAAACAAAAAAGGCCCAAAGTATTCTGGGCAGTTGTATATATAAAAGCCAAATATAATTTAAAATTAGGATCTATGTCTTAAACTTAGGACCGATCTAGTTCTATTTCCACTGTCAATTGCATTTCCCTTTCAGAAATTTTACAAATATGCTATAGTTTAATAATTATGTAAGTACAAAAATAGACGTAAGAAGACCAGGAAAAAATAGTGCATCTCATTTCTTTAGATTATGTTTTTTACATCAGATGAAATTCTAATTGGAACTCATAGTTACCACTTTGCACAGATAATAGAAAAAAAGTTGCCCTAGTTAAATTTTTCCATTTGAGATGCTGAACACAAAATATTTGTAGAAGTCCTATCCCACATGAATTGGACATCAGTCTACATTTTCTATAGTTCAATTTCGAAGATATACTTAAAAAATAAGAGGGGATAAGCATTAGTAGCCATAAAAAACATAATAGAACATAATAGACATAGACATGATAGTAAACATAAGAACTAATCATTAGCATAAAAATTTGGAGATATTTTTGCTATTAAATTTTCTCAAAAGAGTTTTGGGAAACTGTGATACAAAGGCTGTTAAATACTTTCCAATTCTTGAATTCTTTACTTGAAAACTTTGTTGGAGATTTTCACCAACAAAGTGAAGTGAAGGGGGAAATTCCAAATAGAAAATAAAAGCACATCCACATTCCCATGATATTTAACATGATCATGTCTCAGTATACCAAGAAAAGCTTCTACAATATCCTGATGCTAGGCTCCTAATTTGGGGAAAGGACTGCAACTCACCATGGCAGATGTGTCTGTCTGTTACGTTTCACTCTGGCATAGATAATAGAGAAGGGCCAGGTAGCTCTGATTGATTGACTGATTGTTCATGTATAAGTGATATATAATCTTTTTTTAAATTGAAATATTGTTGATACACAATCTTATATTAGTTTCAAGTATACAACAGAGTGGTTCAACAGTTACAAATATTATTAAATCCTCACCCACAACTAGTGTGCTTACTATTCGTCAACACAGGAAGATACTACAGAACCATTGACTATATTCTCCATGCGGTACTACTATCCCCATGACCAACTTATATTATTGAGAATTTTTGTGTCCATTTATTCCCCTAACCCTCTCCACTCATCCACCCTAATCCATCCCCCATGGTAACCAACAGTAACTTCGCAGTGTCTCTGAGTATACTGCTCTTTTATTCATTTTGTTTCATTTTGTTTTTAGAACCCACAAGTAAGTGAAATTATATGGTATTTGTCTTCCTCCACATGGCTTATTTCACTAAGCATAATACCCTCTAGGTCCATCCATATTGTCATAAATGGCAGGATTCCTATTTTTTATGGATGACTAATATTCCATGTGTATATGTACCACCTCTTTCCATTATGTATACGTACCACATCTTCTTTATCCATTCATCTATTGAAGGACACTTAGGTTGCTTCCATATCTCAGCTATTGTAAATAATGAAGCAATAAACATAGGGGTGCATATATCTTTTCAAATCATGGATTTTGTTTTCTTAAGGAAAATTCCTAGAAGTAGAATTATTGGGTTGTATGGTATTTCTATGTTAAGTTTTTTGAAGAACCTCCATACTGCTTTCCATAGTGGTTGCACCGATTTACATTCCCACCAACAGTGTTCCTATTTGTCCGCATCCTTGACAACACTTGTTATTTTGTGTATTTTGGAGAGCAGCCATTCTGACTGATGTCCAGGTAGCTTTTAAACAAATGATCACTAAATAAGTATAACAACAGACTGACTTTTTAATTTTTTTTTGCTAAAAGTAACTCTGGGGAAGACAGGATTGACGATGGCGGCGTGAGAGGTGAGACACAGGCTTCCTCCTAAAACTGCATATAATACGAAAATATAATTAATACAAATAACCCCAAGAGAGCAACAGGAAAGAGGACAGTGCCAGACTGAATACACCTGGAGAAAAGAGCAGAACTCACAGAACAGGGTAACATACCAAAGCGGTGGCCCAGTGGGACCCAAGTCCCTCCCCTACCTCAGCTCACTGGCAAGAGGAAGAGAAATGGAGCAGTGAGGGAGCGGAAGCCTGGGACTATTGAATGCCTAGCTCCGGAGATCTGCTCTGCGAGCACAAACCTACATTTCATGGTGCTTTCATCATACTTTCATGATTATGGGGTTGGAAAGCTGGGACAGGTGGAGGTCCTGGGGAGACTGGGATTTCAGCTCCTTGTGGAAAGCAGGGATCAATATACAGCTGCTATGGGACAAAAGCTTATACCTGTGTGCTTGGCCCACTGGATCAGGCAGTGGAGGGAGGCATAGCAGCCAGGAAGCAGGACTCTTTCCTACCCACAGGAACCAGTACCGCTCCCCTGCGACCCCTGAAATTGCTTCAGGGGCTGAGCAGCTCCAGACTCTAGAGCTTCTGGACATTAGAGGACACTATATACAAATATGAAACGCCAAAGGAACCTGGACCAGAGTAAAATTATTAATACAACTCCTGAGAAAGATTTAAATGACATGGACCAAGTGACTCTTCCTGAAAGGGAGTTCTAAATAAAAATCATCAACATGCTAATGGAGGTGCAGAAAGATATCCAAGAACTCAGGAATGAATTCCGGTAGGAGATCCAATCATTGAAGAGCACAATGGAGGGTATTAAAAGCAGGCTGGATATGGTGGAGGAGACGATAAATGAAATAGAAACCAGAGAGGAGGAGTACAAAGAAGCTGAGGCACAGAGAGAAAAAAGGATCTCTAAGAATGAAAGAATATGGAGAGAACTGTGTGACCAATCCAAAAAGAACAATATTCGCATTATATGGATACCAGAAGAAGAAGAAGAGAGAGAGAGACAGAAAGTGTCTTAGAGAAGGAAATTGCTGAAAACTTCCCAAATCTGGGGAAGGACATAGTCTCTCAGGCCATGGAGGTGCACATATCTCCCAACAGAAGAGACCCAAGGAAGACAAGACCAAGACATATAGTAATTAAAAAGGCAAAGATTAAGGATAAGTGCAAACTATTAAAAGCAGACAGAGAGAGAGAAAAAGATCACATACAAAGGAAAGCCTATCAGGCTAACATCAGACTTCTCAGCAGAAACCTTACAGGCCAGAAGGGAGTGGCATGATGTATTTAATTCAATGAAATAGAAGAGTCTGGAAGAAAGATTAATTTATCCAGCAAGATTATCACTTAAATTTGAAGGAGGGATTAAACAATTTCCAGATAAGCAAAAGCTGAGATAATTTACCTCCCACATACCATCTCTACAGTCTATTTTGGAGGGACTGCTATATATGGAAGTGTTCCTAAGGTTTAACAGCTGTCACCAGAGGTAATAAAACCACAGTAAAGAAAGTAGAACAGCTAATTACTAAGGAAATGCAAAATTAAATTAACTATCCCCAGAGTCAATCAAGGGATAGACAAACAGTACAGAATATGATACCTAATATATAAAGAATGGAGGAGGAAGAAAAAGGAGGAGAAAAAGAAAAGAACCTTTAGATTGTGTTTGTAACAGCATATTAAGTGAGTTAAGTTAGACTCTTAGATAGTAAGGAAGTTAACCTTGAACCTTTGGTAACCATGAATCTAAAGTCTGCAATGGCAATAAGTACATACTTATCAATAATCACCCTAAATGTAAATGGACTCAATGAACCAATCAAAAAATATAGTGTCAGTGAATGTATAAAACACAAGACCCATCTATATGTGGCCTACAAGAGACCTACTTTAAACCCAAAGACATACACAGACTAAAAGTGAAGGGATGGAAAAAGATATTTCATGCAACTAACAGAGAGACAAAAGCAGGAGGTGCAGTACTTGTATCAGACAAAATAGACTTCAAAACAAAGAAAGTCACAAGAGACAAAGGAGGACATTACATAATGATAAAGGGTTCAATCCAACAAGAAGATATAACCATTAAAAATATGTATGCTCCCAACACGGGGGCACCTACATATGTGAAACAAATAGTAACTGAATTAAAAGGGGAAATAGAATGCAATGCATTCATTCTAGGAGACTTCAACACTCCACTCACTCTGAAGAACAGAGCAACCAGACAGAAAATGAGTAAGGACACAGAGGCATTGAACACCTTAGAACAGAGGGACCTAACAGACATCTACAGAACTCTACACCCCAAAGCAGCAGAATACACATTCTTCTCAAGTTCACATGGAACATTTTCAAGAATAGATCAGATACCAGGCCACAAAAATAGCCTAGGTAAATTAAAAAAGATTGATATAGTACCAAACAGTTTCTCAGACCACAAAGGTATGAAACTAGAAATAAATTATGCAAAGAAAATAAAAAATCCCACAAACACATGGAGGCTTCACAACATGCTCCTAAATAACCAATGGATCAATGAAAAAATAAAAACAGGGATCAAGCAATATATGGAGACAAATGACCACAATAATTTAACACCACAAAATCTGTGGGATACAGCAAAGTCTGTGCTAAGAGGAAGGTTTATTCCAATAGAGGCCTACCTCAGAAAAGAAGAACAATGCCATACAAACAGTCTAAACTCACAATTAATGAAACTAGAAAAAGAAGAACAAATGAGGCCCAAAGTCACTAGAAGGAGGGACATAATGAAGACTAGAGCAGAAATAAATAAAATTGAGAAGAATAAAACAGTAGAAAAAAAGTCAATGAAAGCAAGAGCTGCTTCTTCGAGAAAATAAACAAAATAGATAAACCCCTAGCCAGACTTATCAAGAAAAAAAGAGAGTCTACACACATAAACAGAATCAGAGATGAGAAAGGAAAAATCACCACGGACACCACAGAAATACAAAGAATTATTAGAGAATACTATGAAAAATTATATGCTAACAAACTGGATAACCTAGAAGAAATGGACAACTTTCTAGAAAAATATAACCTTCCAAGGCTGACCTAGAAAGAAACAGAAAATCTGAACATACCAATTACCAGCAATGAAATTGAACTGGTAATCAAAAACCTACCTAAGAACAAAACCGCTGGACCAGATAGCTTCACTGCTGTATTTTATCAAACATTTAGTGAAAACCTAATACCCATTCTCTTTAAAGTTTTCCAAAGAGTAGAAGAGGGAATACTTCCAAACTCATTCTATGAGGCCAGCATCACTCTAATACCAAAACCAGACAAAGACACCACAAAAAAAAGAAAATTACAGACCAATATCCCTTATGAACATAGATGCAAAAATACTCAACAAAATATTAGCAAACCAAATTCAAAAATACATCAAAAAGATCATCCATCACAATCAAGTAGGATTTATTCCAGGGATGAAAGGATGGTATAACATTCGAAAATCCATCAACATCATCCACCACATCAACAAAAAGGACAAAAACCACATGATCATCTCCATAGATGCTGAAAAAGCATTTGACAAAATTCAACATCATCAACATCCATTCATGATAAAAACTCTCAAGAAGATGGGTATAGAGGGCAAGTACCTCAACATAATAAATGTCATATATGACAAACCCATAGCCAACATCATACATAACAGCGAGAAGCAGAAAGCTTTTCCTTTAAGATCGGGAACAAGACAAAGATGCCCACTATCCTCACTTCTATTTAGCATAGTACTGGAGGTCCTAGCCAGGGCAGTCAGACAACACAAAGAAATAAAAGCCATCCAGATTGGCAAGGAGGAAGTCAAACTGTCCCTGCTTGCAGATGACATGATATTGTATATAAAAAACCCTAAAGAATCCACCCCTAAACTACTAGATCTAATATCTGAATTCAGCAATGTTGCAGGATACAATACACAGAAATCAGTGGCATTCCTATACACTAACAATGAACTAATACAGAGAGAAATCAGGAAAACAATTCCATTCACAATTGCATCAAAAAGAATATAACACCTAGGAATAAACCTAACCAAGGAAGTGAAATACCTTTACCCTGAAAACTACAAGACACTCATAAGAGAAATTAAAGAAGATACCAATAAATAGAAACACATCCCTTGTTCATGGATAGGAAGAATTATTATTGTCAAAAATAGCCATCCTGCCTAACACAATCTATAGATTCAATGCAATTCCTATCAAAATACCAACAGCATTCTTCAATGAACTAGAGAAAATCATTCTAAAATTCATATGGAACCAAAAAAGACCTCAAATAGCCAGAGCAATTCTGAGAAGGAAGAATAAAGCTGGGGGCATTACACTCCCCAACTTCAAGCTCTACTACAAAGCCACAGTAATCAAGACAATTTAGTACTGTCACAAGAACAGACGCATAGACCAATGGAACAGACTATAGAGCCCAGATATAAACCCAACCATATATGGTCAATTAATATACGATAAAGGAGCAATGGATATACAATGGGACAATGACAGCCTCTTCAACAGCTCGTGTTAGCAAAACTGGACAGCTACATGCAAGAGGATGAAACTGGATTATTGTTTAACCCCATATACAAAAGTAAACTCAAAATGGATCAAAGACTTGAATGTAAGTCATGAAACCATAAAACTCTTAGAAGACAACATAGGCAAACATCTCCTGAATATAAGCATGAGCAACTTCTTCCTGAACCCATCTCCTCGAGAAAGGGAAACAAAAGCAAAAATGAACTCATGGGACTACATCAAACTAAAAAGTTTTTGTACGGCAAAGGACACCATCAACAGAACAAAAAGGCATCCTACAGTATGGGAGAATATATTTGTAAATGACATATCTGACAAGGGGTTAACATCCAAAATATATAAAGAACTTACATGCCTCAACACCCAAAGAGCAAATAACCCAATTAACAAGTGGGCAGAGGATATGAAGAGACAGTTCTCCAAAGAAGAAATTCAGATGGCCAACAGACACGTGAAAAGATGCTCCACATCACTAATCATCAGGGAAATTCAAATTAAAACCACTATGAGATATCACCTCACACCAGTAAGGATGGCCACCATCCAAAAGACTAAGAACAATAAATGCTGGCAAGGATGCGGAGAAAGGGAAACCCTCTTATACAGTTGGTGGGAATGTAAGCTAGTTCAACCATTGTGGAAAGCTATATGGAGGTTCCTCAAAAAACTAAAAATAGAAATACCATTTGACCCAGGAATCCCACTCCTTGGAATTTACCCAAAGAATACAACTTCACAGATTCAAAGAGACATATGCACCCCTATGTTTATCACAGCACTTTTTACAATAGCCAAGATACGGACGCAATCTAACTGTCCGTCAGCAGATGAATGGATAAAGAAGATGTGGTACATATACACAATGGAACACTATTCAGCTGTAAGAAAGAACCAGATTCTATCGTTTTCAACAACCTGGATGGAGCTGGAGGACATTATGCTCAGTGAAATAAGCCCAGTGGAGAAAGACAAATGTCAAATGATTTCCCTGATTTGTGGAGTATAACAATGAAGCAAAACTGAAGGAACAAAATAGCAGCAGACTCAGAGACTTCAAGAATGAACTACTGGTTACCAAAGAGGAGGGGTGCGCGAGGGCAGGTGGGGAGGGAGGGAGAAGGGGATTGAGGGGTATTATGTTTAGTACACATGGTGTGGGGATCATGCAGAGAACAGTGTAGCACAGTGAAAGCACAGAGTGGATCTGTGGCATCTTACTGCACTGATGTACAGTGACTGCGTTGGGGTGTGGGTGGGGACTTGATAATAGGGGTAAATGTAGTAACCACATTGTTTTTCATGTGAAACCTTCATAAGAGTATATATCAATCATACCTTAATAAAAATTAGTTAATAAATAAATAAACAATAAATAAATTTTAAAAAGTAAATAAATATAAGTAACTCTGCCCCAGCTCTAGGCTATAGTACTCAGGCCAACTGTTTTTCCCACTGTGTGAATATTCATAACACCAGGTAAGAATACCTATGCAGCTCAGTACAAACAAGAATGCATCACCTCATTCTTGAAAAAACAAGTTAAGTTTTAGCTTCACTGAAGTCAAAACTTAATAGACTAGATGGTTTATGATATTAGTACCCATAGATTTTAGAACAAAAGTTAAAACCTTAATCTAATGAGGACCTTATAAAATTCAACTCATTACACTTCTATAAAGTACTTTATAAGACATAAGACATTTGCATATACATTATATCTGGCATTTGAATATATTATCCATTTCTACTCTATGATATCAGAAAAATTATTGGTCTTGGGGGAGGAAATATCAAATAAAATGATCCTGATGACCATTTTGCAAACCCACTTCGTCTTTGCGCTGCTCCTTCGTAAGCACCATCAAACACCTGAGTATCCTTCGGAGTTGCAATGGCCTTATCAATAAAGAGTTTTGCTGTATTAGGAAAAGCCAACCCTGTGATCCTTAAGATTCTGGCTTCAGAAAGGAGTTTTTGTATTAAATCTTTCCTAGAGTTCTCCTTGACTTGAAATCCCAAGCTTATCATCATGATGTCACTTTATTCTTTTAAAATGTACAAAATGATATAATTTTATATTATTTTACTTAATATATTTTATTACTAAAGTATCATGTGATCATTATATAAAATCAAGAAAATACAGAAAAGAGAGCCTCTCTCCTGTCCCCCATACATATGTACTCTTATAAAAACCTGCCATTCTGTTTTCCACAAAGTTTATATTAACTCTGACTCTACTACCTTCACTCTTAATCCAGACAAGAGCTATCCAGACTTTAAAAATGGCATCAAAGACCTCCCACCTCAAAGTGAGAAGACTTTAGTGCTCACCCCATCACTTCCTCATGGAGACCCCAAATCTCCTGATGACATGACAGGTGTTACTATCCTCTACTACACTGGACTATTACATTTCAAAAAGCTCTAGCAGTAAAAAGATTTTCCCCTCCTATTAAACTAAGAATTTACTTATTTTAATCTATGCTAGTTTTAGTTTAGGGAGCAAAATAATGAATACATTTAATATAAATACTACAGGGCATGCCTGAAAGTTAATTTTGCTATCTTATCCATATATTTTCTTTGCTCCACACTAAAGAAGTCTTTGTCCTTAAAACAATTCAGGTCATCTGCTCTGGAAATAATCCAAGTCATTAAAGTCTCTTAAAATATGTACCAGAAACAGAATGCAGCCCTCCAGGTATACTGAGCTCTTATCTTTTGATTTGGTTGGGGAGCACTGCCAATCAAATTCCTACACTACTTTTAATTGAAAGCAGAGCCAACTCCAGACACACAATAGTCATAACACTTGATGCTAAATCTTATGATTAGCAACATCGTCAATATCATTACCAGCACTTTGTAAGTGCTAAGCCCTAGCATACATATAAACTCATGTAACTTCTATGAGGAAGATTCTATCAGTAGCCATATTTTACATTGTAAGTGAGGACGTTTTAGGTTTAGAAAGTTTAACTTATCAAGACTTCATTAGTAAGTTTTATGGACAGTGGTGAGAGAGGTTTATTCTCCATATAAAAGCAACATGACAGGTTGTCAGCTTGCTAACACTTTCTGTATACCTTGGAATTTCTCATATGAACTATGTGACCTCTGAGATAAATGTCATTCAGCAGGTAATAGGGGTGGATCTGCTGATAACTTAATTAGCATTAGCATATCATAAGAGCAGAGAATAAAGAATCTCTAGAGCTAGAAATCATATTTCATTGATTACATACTTTCAAATGTGAAGCCTGACACAAACTAAGAAGTGAAAAAAAGAAGATGAGCAATTGTACCTCCTTGATGCCATGGTGGTTAGAGAAATCAATAGAGCTACAAGGCTTTCAGTCACAACCAGAAAGGCAATCCCAGCTACTCAAAAAGAAAACTAATGAAAAGTATCCCCATATACCCTGGTTGTTTTATTGCTTAACTTAGTAACAGTAGTCAAACCACATCATGAGTTAACAGGATGCTGGGGAGGAGAGTATAGATTAGAATAACTAAAGCTTCTTTCTATTTAGCTACTTGACTTCTAAACTTGTTTTTAACTGTGTTACACATTAAAATAAATGTAATATGTTACAACATACAATTTAAGTTTCAAGAAAAAAAATTCTTAGGTAAATTCTTATGCTGTGCAATGCAAACTGATATTCTATTCTATTATAGGTATTTAAAAAAAACTCTGGATTATCTGTTAATTGATTTCACTAACTACAAATGAGTCATGGTCTACAGTCTGAAAAACACTGAGCATCTACTAGTACAACCATGGTCAACAATAAACCTCAAGTCAAGAAATAACTGAGGAATAGCTATTTAGCTCCTGTTTTTTGTAATTGTAAGTTCAAAGCTTAATATTACTTCTACTCACTCCAGAATAATAAAAGAAAGAAGAGAGGAAAAGATGGCAATAGCAGTTACTGGAGGGGTGCTATGGGAAGGGTAGAAGGTAAGCATGTTACTATATATACTGAAGCTCCAAAGAGTTATTAACTTGTCCAAAAGGAACCAGCTGGCATTAAAAACCCAACTCTGTATGACTCCAAAGTTCATAATTTTTCCATAGGTTGGAGAATGACCTATGGAAATATAATTAATATCTCTAAACTGCATCTATCTAAAGATACTATACTAAAAACCTCTCCAAAGGTAGAAAAAAATCTTAAAATTATTAAATCAAGAGATTTTTCAGATAAACTCCTTATAGATTTCTAAACAATCCATTGGTACATTCCATGGCTTTCAGCTGGGAATGTTTTCTCAATTTTCATTTAAAGAAAGGAACGGTGTATTAATTTCCTAGCACGGCCATGAGAAAGTGCCACATAGCCTTCTTCCCTGTGTCTCTGCGTCTCTATGCCCAAATCTCCCTTTCCTTTATCTTATAAAGGCATCAGTCAATGGACTAATTCCAGCATGACCTCATCTTAATTTGATTTCATTGCAAAGATCCTATTTCAAAATAAGGTCACATTAACAGGTACTGGGATTAAAACTTCAATGTGTCTTTTCTGGGGATACAATCCAACCCACTGCAAACGGCAAGAAATGAATAAATCTAGGATGTCAACTACATAGTTCTTGTCAAATTGGAATTTGGCAAAGATATGGTGCCTCAGTTCAACTTCCAGTAGCAATGGGGTATGAGCCGAAGGGTGTTAAGACTTCCTCCATCTCAGTTCTCTGATAGTATTCACCATGGTATAACAAAAATGCATACGAAAATAAGTTAAAATTAGTTTTCAAGATGGATTCATTCTGTATTCAATTTATACTAATTATCATTTTGGAGCCATTCAGATGCCTTATAAATATGTTTTTTTTCAGTTTGAAGTAAAGAATTTTATATCAGTGTTTATTTAGTTGATGATGATTCATTTCACCATTTCTTAATCATGGCAAAAAAGATGTGAAGCCAGAATTACAATTTTCCATCAGCAAATTAAAACTTACACAAAACACTGCATACTGCTTTATATACTTAAGAAGATCATTTTTTTTCTATTTCACACTTTCAGACCATACTGCTTAAAGCAAGAAAATCAAATGTAATCAAGCTTGATAAGCCAAGAAGCCAAGCAAATCATAAGAAAAAAGTAACTTGATTTGAGGGGTAAAGATACTCAATTACCACCTCAATACTCTGAATGATAAAAGTACAGAGTCAAAGCAGTTCAGTTTCTTAAAACCAAGGGCTATTTCAACAGAATTACCAAAGAACAGAAATCAGTGTTGAGTTCTTTGAGAACTTCAACATGAATGAGTTAATAAATCATGCATTAAAAATCTCCCTTCAAATACAGTTGGAATATAGATGGATTCACTACACCTTTGTATAAACCTACACTAAAATACAAAAATGTATCCCACTCATTCTCTTCAATATATTTGGTGAATGTAGATAGTCATATTGCCTAGAGTAATCTTGATATCTTTGTTCTATTAGAGGAAACAAGCTAAAGGTTTTCCTCAGCCTTTGTCAATTCAGCACTCGTACAACTAGGGTGACAGTATCATAAAATAAAATAAAATAAAATAACCTAAGGAACTACTCACTCGGTCCAATGACTTAGCATCTTGCCAGCACCGACACTTTGTGCCCTATATTAACTCCTGGGGCCACAGGACCAAAGTAGGAAGGAAATAATGTGCCCTTTCTGTTCAGTTGCGGTAGCTAATTTTTATTATATGGGCAATATAATTCATTGTTTCTTATATAACTGTTAAACCCATCTTAAATTTTACTAGCTGTTCACAAACAAACAACACTACTTATTCCAAGTTAGGCATAACATAGATAAAACCCTGCAAAACGACTTACAATAAATTAAAATAGTCTTCAAAGAAATGTAGAACATAGCTGAAAAAAAAAAAAAGATTAGAGATAAGGCTCTACCAACCTATACTCCTATTGTTCTTTAATTCATCTGAAGACATATTCCATTCTTATAAACCTAAAAGTATAGTTAGTTGCTTTACCAATAAAGAATGCCAGAAATTATAAGGTTGAATAGTTTCTCTGAAATAGTTTAGTATTTGTGCACCTTGAAGTAATATAACTTTACCTGCAAAACCCTTTAAGGCAGAAAAGGACTGCTTGCACTTATATTCTAGGAGGAAAAAATATTGAAAATCTCAATGCATTCAAATACTACAAATACAAGAGAAAATACCATACTGCTAAATATTTTTTAGTTAACAGCACTTATAAAAATTACCTCCATTGATCCCTTTATTTAAAATTCTGTTTGGCTACTGTAAGAATAAAAAACAAATGATGTCCATTTGATATCAAGTGTTTCACCAACAGAAGGAATAAATGTGGACTTTTTATCTTTGCTTTATTTACTTTGAAGGGAAGTTTTTGGAACTAGGGCCAATAAAATACAAAATTAAGACACAGTTTTACTGCTCTGGATATCTCAGTGACACTGTTACCCAGAGGCAAAATCCTAGATGATTTTATGAAGAGGTAATAAACTATAACAATGGGTAGAAACTGGACTAGGTTGATATTTCCTTGTTCAATAGTATTTACTAAGAAATTAAAATGTTAGGAGCTTCAGGGTATACAAAGATGGGCAAAATATGCAATTTCCCTGTAAGAGTTTAAAGAATTATCTACAGTGAGAAAAACTATGCAGGAAGAAAGAGAGGTAAGGAATGTTGTATCAATTAAATAGCTTCCAGATATATTTTGTGAAAATTTCAGATAAAGTAACTAACCTGTTCCTGATATGCAAGTTAGTCATCTCCTTTATCTAGAAAGTTGCTCTTTTGGTAACAGAAGGCACAAAAAATGGTGCTGATTCTCTTTATAAAAATAGCAGTAAATCTCTATTTTCTAAAATAGAAAAAAATACATTTTCCTCAGAACTAAAAATACTATTTAGAGTTACAAAAAGAGAACACCTCTTAAGATGTATTTCACCTGCTGAAATTTGGTTCACCTCGCAATTCCCCAGCAAAAGGAAAAACGAGGATAATTCTTTCTCTGACAAGATGGGCTAATGCTGTTGGCATCACTCACTTCTTCCAAAACTGAAACTTTAATTTTATTTCTATAGGTACCTTCTCCTTTCCATGGTCTCCTCTATTAAATCCCAGTTACAATTACAATTCAATTTGCTAAGAGGTTATTTTTTTGGAGTACAATGAACAGCAGTGGGGACAAAAAGAGCAGAGAAGAAAGAAAGAGAAAAGACACAAACAGCAAAAATCAACTCCAAAGTGTGAGACACAAGAGACTAAAAGGCAAGGTTAGAAAAAAGATAATGACAACAAACAAGAGTTGGTGTGAGAGACAGACAGATAGAGACCCAGGGGGATTTAAGAGGACAAAGTCCTCTGTCCACTTGAAATGTTAGCTTATTTGCCCTCATTAAATGTTAGCATATGCCTCTTATCACTTGCTCTCTACAGCCCTTTAAAAAATTGGTTGGCAAAGTAAGATATGACATCAGATGACACTGACCTGGCTAATATGAACCTTTTGAACAGGATCATGCATTCCTGAGCCCAGGTGAATCAATACTAGTTGTTCTCTGCTTGCACATTCAACCTGCTGGATTCTGACATCTAAATGAAATAAAGCAATAGCTGTGTGCCTTTCAAAAAAATAGTAAATTTCACTTAATATTATACATGTGCTATTGAAAAAACTTTGGAAAAATTTGGAATACAAATGATGAGAATGCTAAGAAATATAATTGGCCAGGAATTAAATAAGGTAAGAGGACCAAAGCATTTTGGCCAGATGACTTTTGCAATTTTATAAATATCTGAACTTTTCACAAATGTCACAGGGTGTGAGAACTCAAAACATTTCCATCAGCCTAGAGGGACTATTGCTCCTTAACTTGGGTAATGATAATTCCATACTGTTTTCCAAGTTATTAAGGCTATTTGGGTGCTTGAAAACCAAATTTATCTATTCTTCCCCTGAAAGGGTAAATCCTAAAGCCACTTGGGTAAATGGCTGAGTGGCAAAGCAAAGCAGAAATTAATACTATTGAGAACTACTAGAAATAGTCTCTCTTTGCTTTGCTTACAAGAGACTGAAATATCTACGGCACATAGTACAGAACTTGGGTGATGAAATCGTATAAGAATCATGGAAATTATAACTTTTTAAAGTGAAAAATGCATGGCTAGTTGGTGGCAGAGTAGGACTACCACAAATATCTCCTGACTGTTAACCCAGTGGTCTCTACACTGTATATCAGTATCTATAATTCTGGCATAGTTGGGACTCGGAAAAAGGAAAAGGGAAACAACTAAAGTGACTCAGCTTTTTTTCCCTGCTGTTACCACCACATTCCATATTTATACTACTAATCCTTAATGGTAAAGTTGTAGACATAATTTACTGACTGAAATCATACTATAAAGAACAAGAATTTAATCCCCTTATACATTTTCCCTCAAAATAGAATTTTACCACAACTTTTTAAGTCAACATTCATATATACAGTATTATGAATCACAAGAGCTAAACTACATAATATACTATGACTATGATTACGTTCTGTTTCTTACATGATTTTTTATTCCCTACATATAATCACTGCCTTTTTTTCTTTTTATCACTTTCTTAATTTTCTATGTACCTAGAACAAGTCATTCTCAAATTCTTTGCAGAACTATAAATCTGCTAACATCTCTTGTTTAATACGGTAACCTTCCCATACTCTTTATCACTGGGGGTTGATGTTTTCTTTTTATTCCTTATTGGTATTTTAGTGACATTTCAAGGAGAAACAATAAATGCATGCATTCAATCAACCATGTTCAACAAGGAGCTAGAGATTGATTTTTAATACCTGCACACGATATTGAAACACTAACAGATGTTAACAAATGCCAAGAGTCATGAAACACAGAGCATCATCACAGTGAATAGGTGTGAAAGAAAGAATTTATCAATTAAAAATGGGTTTTTATTGTTGAGTAAGAAAACAGATTTTTAAAAAGCCAGAATTTTTATCTTCATGTTTTCAAGTAAAGGGTTAGCATTTAGTTTAATGTAAATCTCTCTCATTATCTCTAAATTTTATACTGAAGTTTCTCAAACTTCAATGTGTGTATGACTCCTCTGGGGAGCTTGCTAAACTATAGATTATGATTAAATCTTCATTTCTAACAAGCCCTCAGATGATACCAATGATTTTGGTGTAAAAACTATACTCTGAGTAGCAGCTTTAGAAAATATTATTTAACCTTATCATAAAAAGTGAAGAAATCGGAAGAGACTACTCAAACATGCAAAATACCCTTAGCATGCATCTTAAGTTTTCCAGTCCATGTTTTTGAGCACAAGTTATTTACTAGGAAAGCGAAATGCCCCCCAAAGGAAGAGGAATAGGCATTACAAGTCAATGTTCTACAAATAACCCTTGGTCAACTTGACTCACACTTTACCAGTTTCTCTGTATTGAACAGCTGTCAACAAAAGGCCACATGGAATTCTGGAGAGTTGCACTGCATGTATGCTCCAGCTGCCTTTTTTGCAAAACATTTCAATTCTGATGCCACCACTCAAATATAACACAGACCCCACAAGTTAAGGGCTTCAGTCCTCTGCAAGACTGCCCTCACTGCAGAAGCAGGTCACAAATAGGCTCTCAGGTCACCTGCATATCTGACCAATGAGCTACAAATATGAGGGCTTCTGATGACCACCCTCAGATTTGATACTCTCTAGAATGACTGAGAGACTCAGAAAAGTGTTATAGTCACAATACAGTTGTATCGTAAAGAATCCAAACCAAACCATCCAAATGAAGACTCCACAGGGGCAGGTTGCGGAAGGTTCCAAACACAGAGCTTCTGTGCCCTCTCCCTGTGAAATCAGGGCATAGCACCCCCGCTCCCCCAGTATATCGACCTGTTTATCAACCAGGTAGCTCACTGAACTTCAGTGTCCAGAGCTTCTACTGGAAATCTGGTCACATGACTGAACCCAGTCTTCAGTCCATCACCCCTCCTTGGAGGTCAGGAGTTTGGGCTGAAGTCCCGCCTAAATCTAATCACCTGACTGGTCTTTCCAGCATGAACAGCCCCCACACTGATGCCATCTAGAGGTCCACTATCAGTCACTTCAATAACATAAATTCAGATGTGATCCAAGAAGCTCATAAACTGAATTCTAGTCTGGCAAAATGTGTATGACAGTTTATTGTATCTCACTAGTCTTAGCTTCCACCACCCCCTGCCACCATATCATGAAGGTACTGAATTGGATGATCACCCTAGCACTTTCTGTCCTTAATATTCTATAATTCTATGAATATAAAATCTAGTTTATTCATTTTCCCTATTATGGACTGATTTTGACAGTTGCCAAAATTATCTCTTCCTAGACTGGTCAAAATGAAGTACTATCACAAACATCCTTGTCATAATTATATGAATGAAAATCCAATAGTCATGTCAAATGAAGGGGAGAATAAAAGGTATACAGTATAAGCTTGCCTTGGGTTGCACAGTTTGCTAAATTCTATTCTCTCAATTACCTTCTTCACTAACCTTAAAAATTAAAATTAACTCTATCTATTAATTATGCATCTAGATTTAAGAATGCATCTATAATAATTTTCTAGGATTTCACTGTGGACATTCTAGATTTGGAATTAAATCCAAATTACATACTCATCTATGTCAAGGAGAGCAATATGAGAGTATTTGATCCACCATAAATTAGGAATAACATAAAATAGGACAAAGCCTTCTAAACTTAATTATCAGTTATCCTTCATCTGTCTTTCTCATTCCAGCTCCACTAATTGTTATTTGAACAGCAAACAGCTTATTATTTGGAATAAGAAACTCATGTATTATCTCAGTATCAGAAGCATGACAAAGCTGCCTGCATAATTCCTGTGAGTGGAATACTTTTATACAAATGTTGAAGGTATCAGAAAAGGTACAACAAGCAGGTTCATTTTGGTATTTTCTTTCCTGAACAAGACAAGCAGATCCCTACAATGAATAACTACTGTGAATTTGCAGGGATTCTGTTCAAAAATGAAAATAATTCATGTTAAACAGTGATTCTCAACATCATTAACAGATATTGAGAAACTGGGCCAGTATACGTGAGAGCATAAATCATAGAGGTCATGTGTGTTAATGAGAAAAAGAGCATTTACTAGCTTGCAATTTAAAATATAAAGCTCTTCTCCCTCAATGGCTTAAAAATGGAACAATATCTTATATCTGAGGACAGGAGAAGGCAGTGCCCTCAATTAGATAAATATCTCTCCTGGCCCCAGATTTTTATTGTTGTCATTGAAATTTACCATTCTGATTTTATTTTTAGATTTTGATATTTCTGTTGTTATGGACTGAAGGCAAAACATAATCTGTCCTACACTACTGCCTACACTGGAGAGAGCTGTGAACATTTTTAAAGAGAAGTATATATTAAAAGTTATACATATTAAGAGAAGTGTATGTATATATATGTGTGTGTGTGTGTGTGTGTGTGTGTGTGCTTACAATTACTCTGTAGCCAAAGCACCATATTTTCTAATTTGTGTGTGAGCTAAAATTAATGTTTTGTGTTGGTATGTTTGTCTTGAGATCAAAAAAGACAAAAAAAGTTTGCAAATGCAATAAAAAACAGAATGTCATAAAAGAAGATATCATTAAAAAATTCTATTTTATTATACAAATGAGAAATAAGCAAAAGTATTGATTTTAAAAAGGTAACACATTATATAATATTGATACTTTGGAATTACTGAGAAGTAACTTACTTTTTTGATACATGTTTGAAGAAGCCTATCCCCCCAACTCTTTTCTAGGATAAATAAACAGAATAAATACCCAGGACTCCAAACCATGTAACAATGAATCTTAGGTCAAAAATTTTAGCAATAAATCCATGACACGATGGGTTACCCTAAAAGTACTGAGGTTATACCCTGTGAAAGTTTACCAGTTGTTGGATTATATTTTTAAAAGGAAACTGGAAATGTTCTATTCCACCTACATTTTAAAAACTCAGTTGGATCATTTTACTAATATTTATTTTCCTTTTCTTCCAAATTTCCTATTCTGCTGACTTCAAATGGAACAATCCTTACAGAAACTTCTGAAGACAAGAGAAGGAATAATACCTTCACAATTGAAGGGCACAAAAGTACACTGAAACCACCAATAACTGATCCTTTCATCAGGGCCATTATGAAACTCAGGATATCTATCATGCTATCTGCTGTAGGAAAATGCATTCTCACTTTAAACAACTGTAGTAACTATTTTGTGCCTTAGGGAGAAATCAACTCAGATACTATATATTCAAAGCTACTCTTATGCACAAATCGGTGATCTAACCAAAGCTTTAAAATAGTTTTATTTCACTTGTTCTTTAGCCAGTCCCATTTTGGGAACTTTAAAAAAAATTATAATTTCCATTTTATCCTCACAGTTTATGAACTACAACCTTTTCAAATTATTATAGTAGGTAGATAGCAGACATGAGCAAGGAAATGGGAGGGGCACTTCAGCCAGTGTTTACATTCAGCTAGAAGCTTGCTTATATTCTACAAATTCTGTGTAAGATATTCTCATGGGATTCAGTAAGAATATAGATAACAGACTGCCCAAAACCAGCTAGTTCCAACATGGAGGAGAAATTGACCCAAACTTTACCCCCAAATCCATTACCATAGTAAAATTCACACCCCTCCATCATTAGCATAGTAAAAATCACACAGCTCCATACCATGACAGTTCCAATGGGCACCAAGTATAGTAAAAAATCCGTCTGCCTGGCTTGAGGGTAGAGCAAGCCCCAACTCCTGGTAGACTCCACCTGTTCCCTTTGAACCTAACCTCATTTAGCGAATATTCATCTCCCTTTATATAAGAAAGGTTCCCTATTGGTCTTTGTGCAACCCTTTCTGGGGCTGCCCTTGTTCCAACTCTCCAGCCATGTACTCTCTCTTTTTCTTCAACTATAAATCGCTAAATAAACTCTTAACACTAAATGGCTCTTCTGCATTCGTTCTTGAATTCTTTCTCCCAGTGAGACTGTTAAGGGTTGTTTATTCTCCTCAGTTCTTGTCTCCACCACAACAAAGAATTGGAAGGCAAAGACAGTAGCAAACCAGAATGAAAGTTTTACTTGAATACACTCCAAGGGAGGAGTAGGCCAGAGTCAAGGCGAGAAAGTGAAGCTCATTGAACTGCCGCTAGGCATTAGGCAAATCCCTTGCCAGCTCCTAAAGCTAGGGTCACCTGGGGCCCAGTGTCCACTTGAATCTGCAGAGTGTTGGAACTAAGTTCCTACCACCCCAGGATTTGGGGGAGCCGCAGAGCACTGGTGGAGTGAAATTATGTTCTGGGAACTTCCCAAAGGCAAAGAAGCAGATTTTCAGGCAGGCTACTAAAGAGCATGATCTCTCAGCTACAGTCCTACCTGGGTCACCCAGGCAATGGAAACTTGGAAGCCCAAATCAGACCTCTCAGCAGCTCCTCCCTACTTATCCAGAGTAGAATGGAGAGAGTGATACTTGAAGAAAGGGGAGTGTGGGCACCTCAGAGAGGAGGCATGCTTTAGAGTTTAGGGTCTGGGGTTTTATAGGGCCTTTTTGGATAGGAGTCAGCAGAAGGTATGATGTATATAGGTGATTCATAATTCCTTTTAAGGCTCGTCTCAAGAAGAGGGTTATTTAGGTGACTGTGTTGGCCTGGATCTCAGCATTCTTTTAGGTTTAGGTACACTTTGGAGGTCTATCTCCTGTCCTGGCTACAAAGTTGCTTATTTAAGAGGCTTAAAGAAGAGGAAGAATGGCATATAGGTTAAGTTAAAGAGTAAGCTGGGTCTTTTTAGCAGGCTATGTAGATTTTATAATTGCATGATCTAATTGGTACAATGGAGACATAGGCTGCACTTGGATACTTTTCTTTATCTGGGGAATATGGACATTCCAAGTTACTCCTGGCCTTTGAAACTTCAATTAATTAACTCATTAACTCTGTGAGTCCTTTCTGGCTCTCTGGTTTTATCTAATTAACTCTTTGAGTTCCTTTTAATGTGCTTTACTGACTTTATTCTCTCTCCACTCCTCCCATGTCTGTCTTTCTGCCTAACAAGGCCAAGGACCAGTCTCCACTAACAAAATGACAGGATTTAGTGATTGGACTAACAAAATCTCCATATTATAAGACAATTTTACTTGCAAAGAAACCCACCATGTTATGATGAAATCCACTACATTTACTGCACAAAAGTGGAGCCAATACTATGAGCACAAATAACACTTCTTTATGCATCTCCACTATTTGCCTTAAGTGTGAAGACAATGTACCAGAATCTCTCTGAATAACTATTTATTCTTTTTTCCTACAATACTTCTTAAGTCAATACAAAAGGCAGACACATTTATTTTAATTTCAAGTTAGCAAATTAGTGCCTATTTGCTAGGCACAATAGTGGGGACACAGCAGTGAGCAAGGCAGATCACAATTTCTGCCATGGCGGACACTGGAGTTGAAAAGCCACACAAGCAGGAAGTTGGATATATTGGGAGAGTTTGTTGCTAAGGGAGAAATCATACCTTCCCTAGGCAAGCTGATCATGATCCTGATTGGTAGATAAGCTCAAACACAACTTGTCTTCCCCCAGAATCATCCTTTCCCTTGTAGTCCCATAGTTTTCACTTCCTTTCCCCTTTTCTTACTGTCCAATATGCTTACCACTGCTTATTTCAGGGATGCTGAGGTAAAATATATCAAAACCACAGAAGGAAGAAGATCTGGCGGACTGGTTGCTTAGGGAAACAGAGTAAATGAGATAAAAAAGAAAACAATTGAATGGGTTACTTTCAGAGTGGTGCTTCCCAAAGGCAAACTAACCCTCTTAAATATTTATTGACTATTCATGTGCTAATAAATGGTAAACTGAGTCTTGTAAAGAAGAAAGAAACTAACCAATCACTAAATATATAAACACAAACTGTGATAAATACTACAGAGGCTAAATATGAGATCATGTTTCAGAGGGACCTGATCTGAACTGTGGGTAGTGTAGATTCCTTCTGAGTAGAAATGCACACAGCATGTGTAAAGGCAGAATCAACAACTCAGAGAAGGAATGAAGGCACAGTGTGTTTGGAGGAGAGAGAACTATAGATAGTGCTCGGAAACACATGTAAAGAAATAAATTCAGGCTCGTCTATCAAGTAAGAGCTAAAAGGCCAATTTATGGATTTGGGTCTTAGGCAATAAGAAGTTGTTTTGCTAATAAATACACATAATATGTCTGAAGGGAATACAGGTAATGCCTCTGAAGAGAAGGACTGAGAGGCTCTGGAGGCCATAAGTAGGAAGGAGACTTACTTTTCACTATACAACCTGTTGAGCCTTTTGAATTTTATTTTTGTACTTTCAGTATTATCTACTCAAAAGAAAACACTGTTAAATATATTTAAATCACTCTCTGTATTAGGAAGAATTGATTGGCGGGAGGATGAATGCCGAGACTACAAACAGAAAGCTACTGCTGTGGTCTGGAGAAGCAATAGATAGCAGTAGAGATAGTAAGAAATTCAGAATGATGACAGTTTTGGAAGATAAAATCTGTAATTCTTTCTAATGGATCACATAATGGAGGTCAGAAAGAGAACTGTCAGAAATGAATCCTAGATCTCTGACATGTGCCTATATGGATGGTACTATCATTCACTATGAGGAAACACAAAGACTATTAGATTTGGGCTGGAAACCAGCTTTTCACTTGCTTGCATTTGAGATACCTTTAATGCATCCAAATGGAGATGTCAGGTATAGATACTGGGAGCAGAAAGGAGAGACTGGGCTAAAGTCATACCTTTGAGAGCCATTAACATATAAATGGTGATTAAGCTATGGGTATATATGATATCACCTAGTATGATTCCCTAGAGAAATTTGTTTTAATGTATTAGCATTAAGAGTATATATATTACTCTTTCAAATAATTAAATTTTAATAAGATATTAATATATCTTGGTAAAGTTTTATCAAAAGTGAATGGAAGATGTAGCTCTGGGGGAAGGGAGTTTCTTGCCCACAGAAAATCCCCTAAGAAATTGGTGAAACTGAAGTAAGTCAAGGGAAAGGACAGATTGGGAGAAACCGGTTTTCTGGCTCACTGCTTGCTTGAATGCCCTAGGTAGGTCCGGCCCCAGCCATCTCCTCCAGCTGCTGCTCGCACTCTGCCACCTCGGCACACTCTACTTCCCACCCACCCTTCCTGAGAGGAACTGCATTGGTGACTGGCAGATGCCAGACCAATTATGTACCAGGAACAGAGGGGAGGAGAGAATGGCCATGATCTCTCCACCCCTTACTCCAGAGGCTGTGGAAGACTACTGCAGTAAACACCTATTGATATGTAAATTGACTAAGGCCTGGTGGGAGATCTGGAAATTCTGCACCCCACCGAAGGAAAACCAGACCTAGAATACCTCTTAACACAAAATGGCACATTGAGTTGAATTAGCACGGGAATGACTTTTTGGATGGCTGAATCAAATTATAAACAAGTTACAGAAGGCAAATACCCATTGTAAATGTTAACAGTGAAGAAATCTCCCAGGATGGATACCATGAATAAGCAGGGCCACCAAGAGCAGGCAATTGCCAAATAAGATGCTGTAGGAATGGTGTCTCCCAGATGAGTCATTATAGGTGAATTCTCCCACACACTCTCAGGGTGTCAACCGAGCATCAGGGTGAATGCTGAGCCTCATCATCACAGACATTAAACAATAGTATGGGATTGTTAGAACCGTGAATGAATTTTTATTAAGGAGTATAATTCTGTGAAGCAAAACCTGGAGGAGTGGGAGAAACTGTAAAACTCATGGGCAATTAAGTAGTAGATAAAAGTAAGTAGATAAAAACATTATTCCAAAGGATGACTTTGGAAGTATGCTATTCAAGCAAATGCTAATGGACAACTGCTCTTTGGACATGTTGGCTCTATTCATCATTCAACGTCAACTCAGAGTAGTTATTGAAAAGTCTGGAAGCAAGAACACATATATCCTGACTTGCTAGGAAAGATTAAAGGACTACTACAGGGAAAATGGAAGTTCCAATGGCCACGCTGCTTACCTGACCCTAATATACTTGCCCACTGTGCACATGCAATGATGTCATTGGCCTAGAGTGTAGGAACATGTTTACACACCTGTCAGCAATAAGCCATTACTGTCTGTGTTTCTACATAAATATCTTTGTCTGCTGCTCTCCCAAGCTAGTCGCTGGTGGAGATGGAGGCTGAGGGGAATTGCTGACTTGCTGGATGCAGAAGTGATCCTAACACTCGACCTGCCACCATGAGAATAAAGCTTGGTATAAACCTCTTTAACTGCAGCACTCTCTTGTCATTATTTGGTCTCATTAAATCCACAGTGAACTTGCCCAGAGCTGAAAACCCCCTCCAGTATGACACCTACCAACCAGAAATAAATTTTTCTAAAAAATAAAAAAAAAGAAATCAGAGGAATAGAAAAAATAAATGAAGAGAGGTAACAATGTAATACAACCATAGGTAATTATAATAGCTAAACATATATTTTTCAGGTAACTAAAATTTTTAAATAAATCATAAAAACTTACAATTCAAAATGAATGGATCTGCAGCATTCTTGTTACTAATTACTATCACATACCATTTTATGAGAGCTAGAGAAGCCTGAGAACTGGAAGCATCATTTCGACAGGCATGGGAAAAATCAGAACACATATTGGTAATATGTATGAATGTCCACATAAAAAGGGATTTATTCCATGGGTCACTTCAGAGCTTCCCTTTAGCTTAGGTCCTGTAGCCTCTCTTTTCTACTGTGGAGGGTCAGAGACACCTCAGTCTTAGTCCTGCCTCATTCTCAGGGACCTAAAATCACATTTAGGCCTTAGCCCTTTCTCAGCTGATTGTTTCATTTCAGTAGATGGGGTAAAACATTCCGGAGTGGCAAAGTAAGGACCTCCAAAAATACTCTATTTCATAAAAGCAACCAAATTACAAACAATTGTTGATATAAACTCTTCTGGAATTCTAGGAATTAACCAAAGGCTTGCAACAATCTGAAGTACTTCTGAACAAAAATGGATGAATTTTGCTAAGATCAGTGAGCTTTGTGGCACTTTGGTGTGGCATTTGGAAAAATAATCTGATAGTTACTGAAAACGCTAAGCACAGAGTTATCACATAACTCAGCAATCCTACTCCTAAGTAATCCATGAAAATTGAAAATACACGTCCATACAAAAACCTCCACCACCACCAGTGTTCAGAGCAGCATTATTGATAATAGGCAAAAAGTAGTCTCCATCCACTGATGGATAGATGAATAAAATGTGGTATACCTAAGCAACAGAATTTTATTTGGCAGAAAAGAGGAATGAAGTTCTGAAATGCACTACAACATCAAAAACCTTGAAAACATGCTGAGTGAAAGAAGCCAGTCAGTCACAATAGGCCAAATATTGTATGTGAAGTGACCAGAATAGGCAAATCCGTAGAAGCAAAGTAAAAGTACACTAGTGCTTAGAAGGAGTGGGGCGAGAAAGGAATAGCAAACAGATGCTGAAGAGTATGAGGTTCTCCTTGGGATGGGGAAAATGCTCTGAAATTACATAGTGGCAGTAACTGCTCAACTCTGTAAATATAAAAACCCACTGAATGATGTGCTTTTAAAGTGTGAGATTTATGGTTCATGCATAATATCTCCAAAAAATATGTTTTTAAAACATTTCACTAGATGACAGTTTTCACCTGGGGCAAAAATGCCATTCAAAGAAGATATTAACATGAAAAAAATTAGAATAATTTCTGTATTTTGAGCATAAGAGAGGTCACCCAACAGATTTATTTGCTTCCATCCTTTCTCATTCTAGAAATTACTCCTGGGACTTTGATTTTACAATTACAAGTAGTAAATGTGTGTATGAGAGGAAGAAAATGCATATAGTGATATTAACAAATACTTTTGTTAGTTTATTATCAAAAGCTTATGCTTTGTTATCAAACACTTCTGTAGCTGTTCTAAGTGTTTCACATGGAATAACTTGCTAAATTATCAACCTCTTGCAGGTTGGTACTATTATTAACTCCAGAGAAAAACTAAAACAGAGAGGTTAACTGGGCCAAAGTCACAGCCATAGTAGGTGATGGAGCTGAAATCTGAATCTAGGCTGACAGGCTTCAGAGTCTATGTTTTTAACAGCATGTAGGAATAAAAACTTTAAAAGAGTACATTTACAGCAATACAATACAGGTAGTTATGTTGAAGATACCACAAATACATATGACAAGGAGAATGAAAAAAAGAAAAAAGAAAAGAAACAGAACCCAAAACAAGTTCCTAGTGTTTTGTAAATAGGTTCTTAAAGCTTGGGATATAATTTCCAATTACGCCATCATGTTGGAAGACAGCTTAGAAAAGAAGATGCGCACAGAAGTGCTATTACATGAATCAAGGAGTAGATTTAGTAACAAAAACAGTGACGTTGAAGAAGAATGTAAAAAATTGAAGCTTTCCTCATGAAATGTAACAGCAGAAAAAAATTTAAATTAATAGAATTATAGAAGTGTAACTTGAAATAACTATTGTAACAAAATAAAATGTTAAATGGACATTTGAGTCATCCATAATTATGTCTATGTAAAAACAGGGGAACACTTTATGTTCAAGATTACTTTCCTCTGGGCAACTATATGGCACAAACAACTAGTCACTTTTCTACAAACGACCCAACCAGCTCCTAGCTATTCTCATGCTCCATGAAGTAATATGTTATTAGTTGAGAAGTAAATATGGATAACGTTAGGGAGCCAAACCTTAGCAGAATTGTATGTCACTTTTTATTTGTATTTTCAGGGCTACTTTGTTTAACTTTGCCATACCTGCCATTTATCATGTAATGACTTTAAAGAAAACTTAAAATCTCACCCATGCCCTGAAAACCAAATAGAGCACAGTGATGTCCTCTCGTTAAATACTGCATTTAAGTTTGATAAAGGCATTGATAAAAGCCACCATAGATTCATGTTCTCTATTTTCAATTTTCAAATAAGGTCTCATCATCTCTTCAAACACTTCCTTAACTCCCAGTCATCCCAAGATACACTGTGTGCTCTCACCCTAGGCAGTAACCCTTCCCACCGCAGTCAAGTGAACTTCCTGGTCTTCAAGGGCATATTACCTGCTATCACCTTTGAGATCATGTAAGAAACCACCCATCCTGACATTACACACTAGGACCACAGCTCCAGCTTGAGTCCCTGGGACTGAGTCTGACAGACCTTTGCTTTAACTGGCTCTGCCAATGAGCTGGCTTTGAGCTTCAAACATGAAGCAAAGCTGACTAAAGACAAGCAAAGGTGGGGTATTTTCTGTATTTTGTTTTTCCACCAAGCACTTAAAATATTCATTGCTAGATAAATTTGCACACTTGAAGTAAAAATAATATCTATATAAATATGTATGTGTGTCTATAGGCCTACATATGTATATATTCCTCTTACGGCAGAAAGGCAAGCTTTATCGCTACACCATTCTCAGAGAAATAATCATATTTGTTTAAATCATTGTACTAATCTTTCTTGAGTTCAATTTTCTCCTTGGTTTCCTAGCAGATTACTTGAAGTTACCTGCTCTTATGCATGGCTTCATATGACCAACTGTGTCATTTCATTAGCCACAGTCCATTCCTGATGCCTGGGGAGATCATAAACACTGACAATTTACATTCCTTAGAAAAAAGCTGTTTCCCATCAGAGAGCTGTTATCTGCCTGTGATAGGGTCAGGATGTTATAGAGAAAATTGTCCCAGGGAGTCTTGAGCAAGCTGACCAGTGTTGTTCCTGTATAACAAGGAACTGTTATAAGCACTAGAAAATAGAACTCGAATTTTATTGATCTGTATAATGCTAGGCCACCTGTCAAGAGTACTTCAGCATAGAGAACATTCAAGCAGCATTTGCTAGACTTAAATAATAATTGAGAGAGGGAAGGCTCAGTTCTACTGATACCTACCTGGAATAATCCCATTGATTTGCCATTCCTTTTTCCAGATCTTTAAAAATGTCTAGAAAGATCTAAATACCAGCTCGCAGGAAATATAGGGCACAGAGAAATCGGTTCAATGACCATATATACTTAATCTGCAAGATCCAACATGTGAGAAACCCCCTAAAGGACAACTGACTTGATTTCTTCAACAAATAAATTGTAATGACAGAGAGGTAGAAAGACAGATAGATCAACCTATACATCATAAAATATATGTGAAGCACACAGTCAAATTGAAAAATGTGGATCTTGTTTAGGATCTTGATTTGAACAAACCAACTGTAAAAAACAAAAGCACAAACATTTATGAGGCAATCAGGGAAGTTTGAACACTGAATATTTGATATTAAAGAATTATCAAAGTTTTAGAGACTTTTTTTACAGATGGAAACATTTACAGATGAAATAAAGTCATGTCTGAAATTTGCTTTAAAATACCTTTGGAAAGGACGAAACTAGGGGATTAAATACTTTGCAGGTAATGTTACCACTGTATTGCCTTTATTTACATTAACATGCCTCTTATGTGTAACTTAAGTTCCTCTTCAATTCAACAAAAGTGTGGTGTATATTCTTCCTATTGCATCCTGTACACAGCCCTATTATTGCACACAACACATTTTAGTGCTGTTTGCTTGCTTCTCACAATGGTAACTTCTTTTGTACAAAATAGCTTAGGAAAGTAAATCTTAATTAACTTGTTCCAGTATGGTGAAAACAGTAGCAACATATCCCCAAAATTACTCCTTCATTCCTTTCCCTGATGAATAGGATTACTTAGCTCTGCTCCAAAACTTCCTACCAGGACACAGCAGATGCTACCAGGACATTCTGCCTGCTTTATCCACAACTCAGCTCCTCCTCACTAATAGACAGGAAGTCCATTGTTTCTTCTCTTCTAAGGTTTTACCACAAAAATAATCTTTCCCTATTTTACCTTCTTCTATAGCACCTTTCAATATCTCTTAACAAAATTAATATCTAACTGTACTGCATTGTGAGCTAACAAGTTAGGAACCAGCAGTCATTCTTAGTATCCCAGGGTTTAGCAAGGTATCAGGTAAATAGTAGATAACAAAATGAAACCACTTTAAAAAAAAAAATTTGAATATCATGAGTGCCAAAGCAGTATTGTGTGTGTGTGTGTTTCTGAGTTATATATAAATGCAAACACCTGAAGTTTTACTGTAAAGAATTCTAAAGGCCTATCCATGTGCCAAAAAAGAATATATTACAACGATGGGAAAATAGTCATATCTCTTCAAAACAGCATATTTATGTTTGGGAGTACTGCCTAATGGCAAAAAGCTAGTTATTCAACTTTTTAAAAAAGAAAGCACTTAATCAAAGTAATACCTAAGATTTATGACTTTGGGGATTTTAAAGCAGATTAATTTATAGGTACTCAGACTTCTCTGTCATTAAGATACCAACACAAGGCACTATACCTACTAAAGGTGAATTTTGTTTTACAGATTGCGAGATTTCTCTAACAATAAATGCTATGCTTTGTGTATAGTGCTGTATTTTGATTTACAACATACTCAAGGCTTTGCTGATATGTAACCCTGACTTTGTAAACTTTTGAACTGATAAAGGATGTCTTGATTTCCAACGTATAAACTATGCTTAGCATCTCTTGCTAAAAATAGAAAATAGCCAGTTAATGTATAAACCCATTCTTCACTAAAAGAAATCAGTGAGCTCTGGAGCCAGGCTATTTCTCTTTGGCTTCACTCTTAGAAATATTGTAAGAGCATCTAAAACTACAAATAAAAAATGCTCAAACTTTTAACAAATATACATCAAGTACAGAAAAAAACATACTCATCTTTTAATGAGAACTATAAATTTTCTTTATGGTACTTGCACAATAAGCACAAATCTCCAAAAGTTACCAAGTCTAGGACACTATAAAAATCAATTTTTCATTGAATGACTGCTCATATCTATTCAGCATAAATTATTGCCTTATTAAGTACCAGGGACTTTTTCTCCCTAACTGCACACCCCATTGTACCAAATCTAGTTAGATGAAGCAGAAACAAATTCATATTTCCTAACACTTATTCAAATTCTTTGGACTAGAAACTGCATTGCAGATAGACTTTGCATTTCATCAAATTATTCTCCTAGTCAGATTCATACTAACAAGGCTCTCATGTATCATTGCTTTTTGCTTTTTATGAAAAAGAAAAGGATCCCCACTAATTTCACAGTACAATGATTCATTCATTACTTAATCTTGTTTCTTAGTCTATTAAAATTAAAGATGCATATGCCCTGTTGTGCCACACTATTATAGTCAATAGTTGCCTAAAAAATGTTAAAAATGAAATTAAAACTGTTCAAAATACTTTTAATGGATATTTCTAAAACCCTACTGACTGGCTGACTACTTACTTCTCACTTAGAATTTTTAAATTCTGTTAGAAATATGTATCGCAGTAAATTGGTTTTAGCATATTATCCACCATGTATACATTGTTTAGTTTTCCCAGTAAGAATTATCAGCATCACACCAGCAAAGAGAATTAATTTTATTTTTAAAGAACAAGAAAAGTAACACCAAGAAAGCTCATATTTCAACATGAAAAATAAAATCCCTTTTTATCACTGAAGTTGTTAGATCTGATTTTCAAATTAATCTTAAAAGGAAAAAATGGTGATGGTTCACCAATATAGGCCATAATATCTACAAAAAGGAATTTTAATTGGATAGAGAGCCTCAGTGTTCTGAATCTTAATTGAGGTGAACTAAGGATAATCAAAAAAGTCCTTAGTAGCAATTTCAGTTTGCATTTCACACAGGAGACTGTTGTGATATAAAAATCACTGTAAATTAGTTATTATTAGCTTGGGGGTGAGATATATTCAGAGATGTATAGGCAATAATTCTGTCTTCTCCCACATGGTCAGGATGAATATGGTATTTCTGCTTCGGTGTTTTTGTTAACAAATAGAAGAGGCCAAAGTTTGTCATATTTCCTTATGCAGAAGAACAGATATCAGTGTGTGTCCTTCCTTTGGGGATGATGACAAGCCCTGATGATAACAGAGCAGTTGCAAAGCTGGATCATAACATTCAACTCTGGCTGGCAATTAATTCCTGGGGGGAAAAATATCACTGGCAACTGCTTGTCCACTAGGAAATCAAGAGACTAAGGAATGTCCACGCTAAGAGAAACAGTATTTAGACCTGTTGTAGGTAGGCATTATCCTTTTGTGAAGTTCTGTAACTTTGGGAAGTAAATTGGCTCTTCATAGTGTGTAAACTACCACCTATTCTGACAAATCCCTGATCCATCTGAAGTGGCAAAGTGGTCAGTCAGAACTGTTTCACTAGAAAAGTTTGTGCTTATATCTTGTCTCTCTGTCTATACATATAGAATTGTATATAATTTTCTGTCCCAATGAATATTTTCTACTAAAATAATACATACTATTTAAAACATTAAATTTCATCTAACATAAACACTGTAAACTGCACACATTTTAAATATAGCTTGGATGTATTTTCCTCACTTGAACACACTTGCATATACCATCCCAGGAAACCTCCATGCATTCCCCATCCCAGTCCCTAACCCTCTGCTAAAGTAACAAGAATTTCTACTTCTAACACCCCAGAGTAATGTCTCCTACCTTTGAACTTATGCAAATGTAAATACATAAGTACTCTTTTGTGTCTGATGTCTTTTGCTCCAGAACTGTGAATTTTATATATGCTGTTTGTGTTATAATAGTTCATTGATCTATAAAACTTAATTTATATCCCCAATTAACCAGCTTTATTCTTGACAGATATTTCAACTGTTTCCAGTTTGGGGCTACTTAAAATAATGTTGTTTATAGAACACTCTTGCACAGACATTTTTTTGGTTGGGTGTATATCTAAGAGGGAATACCTTGATTACAGAGTATGTTGAATTTCAGCTTTAGAACACACCGACAACAGTTTTCCAGTGATTACACAAATATACATGGCCACCAGCAGCTTTAAAGTTCTAGTTGCTCCTTATCTTTCCTTTCTAACCCTCCATATTTTCAATTACTTTATTTCTTAAGCTTGAGCAATTCCAGTGGGGATTAGGTATCTCTTGTGTTTTAACTTGCATTTCCCTGAGAACTAAAGCTGTTGATTATCTTTTCACATGTTATCATTCTATTGCATGTGTTTCCATTATTTTTTCCCACAATGCATTGAAGCAATGTTTTGTTGATGAATCAGGAGATCACAAATGAATGGGTCTATTTCTTGACCCTATTCTGCTCCATTCATCTCTTTTTTCAAACTTAAACCACTATTACACTCTATTATTGCAACATTATAACAAATTTTGGTATCTGGTAGTGTTAATCCTCCAACTTTGCTATTCTTCAAGACTGACCTGGTTATTCTTGACACTGCATTTCCAGATGCATTTCAGAATCAGGTTGTCATTTTCCCCCAAGAGATCCTACTGGATTTTTAACTTGGAATACATTGAATATATAATCAGTTTGTAACATTGGCATTGACACCATCCATAAACACAGAGTATATCATTATTCCATTTACGGAAGTTTCCTTTAGTTTTCAAATGTTCGCACACGTTTTCCAAGCCTTTTCTTAAGATTTTTCCCCCAGGTATTTGATGACTTTGATGTTATTGTTAATGTCATCTTTAAAAAATTTCATTTTCTAATTGTTTCACCAGTAACAAATACAACTCATTTTGTGTGCTGCCTTTGTATCTAGCATTTCTTTCGTACATAATGGAAGAATATACTGGTGAGTTTTCTGTGCCTGAGGTTTTTTCTCTGAGATTTTTGTTATGGGTTTTATCTCATGACTATCAGATTTTCTATTTCTCCTTGTATCAGTTGTTGTACTTGTAGTTTTTCAATAAATTTGTCCATTTCATTTGATTTTTAAGTCCACTTATTTTCCATTGCCATCTGTAGGATCTTTAGTGTTGTCCTTTTAAAAAATTCCTTCTATTAGCAATGTGTGCCTTTCTTTATATGTCCTATAAAGGTTTCATCAATTTTAGTAATCTTTCCAAAGAACCATTTTTTTGGCTTTATTGATACTTGTTATAATGGATATTAGTTTCCCTTTCATTGTTTTTTAATTCTTTATAATCTTCTTCCATGTAAATACTTTGCATTTAATGTGCTGTCTTTTTTTTAGCTTCCTTAAAAAGAATGCTATGTCATTGATTTTCAACCTTTCTTCTACTACGTTCTTTCAAGGCTATAAATTTTAAGTAGTGCTTTCCCTGTATACCACGAATTCTAATATGTTTTATCTTTATTCTCATTCAATTCAGAATATTTCATAATTTCTATGATAGCTTATTCTTTAACCAAGGGATTATTTAGATGTGCATCATTCAACTCCAAAATGCAGGACATATTTTACTTATCTTTTTGCACAAGAATTCTAGCATGATTCCTCTGTGGTCAGTGTATAGTGTATGTACTCGGTATGATTTCAATTCTTTTATGTATGTTGATATTTTATTTCTGACCCAGCACAGGGTCTATTATTCTAAAAGTCCTGTGTGAACTTCACCTGAATATATATTCTACAGTTACCAGTTGCTGAGTTGAATGTGCATGTGGATTCAGTCAGTCGTGTTAGTTGTATTGTTCAAATCTTTTTTTTTTTTGGTAACTTTATTACTGTGAAAACTGTGTTAAGAGATTACTATAATTATAGATTAATATCATTTTTTATTTCTTTCCACTCTGTAGAATTATGCTTTATATCATTTGAGATTTTGTTATTAGATGCATGCAAATTGAGAACTGTTATACTTTTTTGCTAAATTGATCCCTATATAGAAAATGCTCCTTAATACTTGCCTCAAAGTCTACATTTTTTATATTATGATAGCTACATCTAATATCTCTATCCTTTTACTTTCAAACTTTTCTGCTTTATTATTTAAGTAGTATCTCTGAGTTAACAGCATATAATTCTTTTATTTTTAATCTAATCTGTCTCCATTAGATCATTTACAACAAACTGAATTATGAATTAAATCAACCATTGTACTATTTAGATTTATCACTCTTTCCTTTCTCTTTTCTTGCAATTTTTTTAGATTATGTATTTTTAATTACACTACTTCCTACCTCCATTGGCTTGTTAGCAAAACACTATTTTATCTTTTTAATAGTTACTCTAGAGATTACAATATACATTCATGAAAATATCAGAGTTTACTTCAAATCAGTAATTTCACCATTTTTCAAAAACCTCAGAACATTTCAATACCACTTACTTCCTCTTATCTTTGACTATTACAACATACTTTAAGTCCCAGGACATATATTATTACATAAATATTAACTTGGTTTTACTTACATATTTATTTTTCCAGGTGTCCTTTTTCATATTCCTGTGTTTCTTTCAGGAATGATGCCCCTTCTGCTCATAAAACTACCTTTAATATTTATTTTGGTGCTGAACTACTAGTAAAAATTTCTCACATGTTTTATCTCAAACTATCTTTATTTTGCCTTCCCCTTTCACCACTATTTTCACTGGGTATAAAATTTTGCATTGGCAAATATTTATCAGCACATTAAAGATGGCATTCCACTGTCATAGCCTCTCTTTTCCTGTTGAAGTGTCAGCTAACCATCTTATTGTTGCTCTACTGAGAGTAACATACTGCTTTTTCACTACGGTTCCCTTTAAGATGTCTTGTTCTGCTTCTTTGGTCTTTGGATTTTAGTGGTTATACAGGATGTGTCTAGGAGTTAATTACGTTTGCTGTTCATTGATCTTTTCTACTCTCTAGCTTGATATCTTTCATTAGTTTAGGAAAATGTACAGTCAGTATCTCTTCAAGTATTTCTGTGTCACATTCTCTCTTTGCTCCTTGTTTGGAACTCCAATTGCTATTATATCTTTTTATTATGCCCATTTTATCTCAGTTCTTGCCTATGTTTTCCATAATTGTTTCCCTTTGTGCTCAAGGTGGATATTTCTTACTTCGGTTCTTGGTACTAGCATTTCCATCTGATGATTTTTATAGATTACACTTTTCTGATGATAAAGTCAATAGTTCCATTTATTTTCTTGATCACATTAATGATAACTATTTTAAAGTCTGTTTGACATTTCTAATATCTGGATCATCCTTTGTTATCACTTTATTATTATTTGGCCATTTGTCCTGGGCATTACTGGCAATTTTTTAATGAAAGCTAGGTAATAAACATAAAAAACTATAAAGACATTTTATAGTATGATATTATCTTCTACAGAGAAGATTTATTTTTCTGGCAGGTAGATAGAAGATAGATGCTTACCTTGGAAAAATTTGAGGTTAGTATATTTTTGGTTTGCCTTTATTTCCAAAGCAAAGCCCTTTCAGAGGACTCCATAAAAAGCCTGGGGTATTAAACAGGATTGCTCACCTTGCGAGTCCTGAAACCTAATTTTTTATGTCCTACAAAGCAAAATGAGCTCACTTGGTTTCTGGAAGCCTCAACCTCCAACTATGGCACTAGGAAGTGAGTAAATACTTTAAAAAGAAATTGTAAACTAACCATTGGGTTGACTTCCCTGTCATTATTTTTTCTCTAGAACCATTGGGTTCTGGCTGTCTCAGAACCCTATGCTTCAATATTTGCTCCCCCAAGCCAGAGACTTTGTGGCTTCAGGACACTAATTTCTATTCTCCCACCCTGCTCTATGATGAGAAACCCCAAGGGTCCTGGGGAAAAAGCTGCTGAGCAGGCAGTGCTCACACCTCCACTTTGCTCTTCCCTCAACAGTCTTGGATGTCTTGGTTTTTCTCCAATACCTTCAAACATCTTCTTATTTACCCTATTATATTTTGATTCTTCTAGACACGAAAGAGAAACTAGTACTAGCTACTCCATCATAGCTGATAATGTAAGTTCCCTATTAAATGTATTTAATGAGAAGGAAATCTAAATCAGCTGGACTCTTATCAACTTAAGTCTGTAAGAGCAATTGTAGTAAATATAGGGAAAAGTAAGATGATTCTTCACGCAAATCCCAGAGTAACCACTATTTACTGTGTGATTTTAGGCCAGACACTTAACACCTTTGGAGCTGCATTCACTTATGGTCAAGTAAGGAATCCTCATATTTCTTCAGGTATTTCATGGAATTAAGTGAAAAAGTGATTTGTCTGAGTCCTGAACTGTATTAGAAGTACATAGCCATTTCATATCAAAAACTTTTATCTACACATGTCACTAGTTTCTTTTGTGTTATCTACAAAGAAAAAAGAAGATGGTGATTCTCTGTAGAATAGCTATGATTAATTTATCTGGAAAACAAACACATATAGGCTGGCTAGTCACTGTTAAATTCTTTTTTATAAAAAAAGAGAGAAAGAAAAGTCTGTGGCCAGAGTGTTCTATCTTACTAATCTTTGCATCCTCCTAAGATATGCCATATAGTAGGGAAATAAGTAATAACTCCTATAAAGAGTAGGGTATAAATGTCTTTTATGAAAAATAAAGACAAAACCAATTTACAATTCAATATTCCAATGTTTAAGAATTACACAGTAATATGAACTGGAATATTGTTTTCACCACCCAAGGCCACCCAAATGCCTGCTGACTGAAACTGAAATTCAGAGGCAGCATACCCTTCTAGGACTTTTGGTTTTTGAAATAACACTCATGGTGTTTTATTTTCTCTGATTATAAAGGTGAATCACACTCATTCTAAACAAAATATGGAAGACATGAGTCCAAATAAGAAAAATATTAAGTATACTCCTATTGCCTAAATGTAACATATCCAATATTAAGATTGAATAATTAATATATGCTTGGTGCAATTTTTTTCTCATATAAAATTGAAATCATACAGGATATATTTATGGTTGTCATTTGATTTTACTTAGCATGATTTTGTACCTTTTTAAAAAATATCAATCTTCAAAAAGACAATATTAAATAATTACATAGAAATCTATTATATTAGATGTCCTATAATTTTTTTAGTCAATCATCTTTTTTTCTGAAGGTTATCCCATTTAGATATAAATGTCATATAAACGTTTATATGCTAATCTTTGTATATATCTTTGATTATTTCCATAAAATAAATTTCTGGAAGTCAGTATTACTCTTAATGATATTGCTAAATTCCTGTCTGGCAAAATTGTACCAATTTAGTCTCCACAGCTGGAGAACATTCACGTTAAAAAGAGAAGCATATTTGCAATCAAATATTATTTAAGTTTAGAAGACAAAATTATGATATCAAAATATTTTATATATATAGGATATGCTAATCACAAAAATGTTTTCTTGCCCTAGAAACCATTTGACCTCATGGGTCCCAGATATATTATGGAACAAAATACCAAACAGAATTGCATTATAGTAATTCAGCTCCAGAGCTCTAAATATAAAAAAACCCACATGTACAAGTACTTTAATATTTTATGTTTACATAACATCATAGGAGAATGTAAAACTGTTTGTTTTTCATTATAAATAATGAAACAGATATTTCCTTCCCTTTACATCAGTAAATAGCATGCATATGATGAGACTTTTATCCTCTGACAGATTTACCCTTCTTTATTCAAAATGATCCTGCAGTATACTGTAATGTCTACATGATTTTAAATGCCAAACCATAATACTGATAAAAACTATGAAATTGATATCCTTAGAAATAATGAGGAATGATTGGAATATAATCTGCCTTACATGTGAATTCTCTGCTCTGGCTGGAGGAATGGGCTTGGTAGACTGCTTTGTATTATTCTGAACAATTACTTAAAAGCAACTCTGTTACTGCATTCTGTCCACTTAATCTATAATTTTACGGAACTACCTTCTGGAAAAAATTGTTTTAAATTTCTATTTTATCAATAATACCTTAATAAAAAAATAATAAAATAAAACTATCTCTTTAGGCTAGAAAAAAATTTTCTATTTTGAATAATCTTAAACACTCATTAATAAAAAGTGTCTTTTCCTGCATGTCAGAACACATTTCACAGATGGGGAAGAAAGGTGTAAGTTTATAAAGTGAAAGAACTCTATCATCCATTTTTTAAATATTATAGAATTGTAAGGTCTAATTAAAAACAAACATAATTTAATAGTAAACACATCATCTGGAGATTATTGGCTATTAAACAATTATATTAACTTGTTCTGACATATGGTAGCACAAACAGAAAAATCTAGCCTTGATGAGAACATTAAAGGCATTATTGTCAGCATTGCTTGTCAGACTGTTTATTATAGTTTTCTAGCATGTGAGTGCTCTCTGGTCCCACATTCTATTTACAAAATGAACATTTTATTTTAGTTTTCTACTATTCAAGATGCAAATATATGTCTTGGCACAGAATTAGAGAATTGTGAAATAAGATTATTACATTTTTATTCACACCAAAGAAAACATTTCTAAACAGTATTTCTAACTCTTCAAAGTGATCTGATTATAGATATACGTATATAGGTAAACACACATACACTGACACATACAAAACATGCACAGGGAAAATCTCCAAACACTGTCACAAACAAAATAAACCCAACGCCAACAACAGACAGTCAACACACAATTCATAAGGGTGAGATTTTTTAATTGTATAATATAATCCATTATAGCATTTACGACTAAACACTGTTCACTTCATATGGAAAGTAGTGGCAATTAAGCTTGGAGGTAATTATGTGCTTTTACAATTGCTAAGTGTAATTTTAGAATGAAAAACTGTTATGAAATGCAACCTTTTCTCTCCAAAATGCTAATTTTTCAAATTACACTGCTTTCAGTTATTTTAGGACACTGCCATATTCACAGATACTAAACAACACTCCCTGATTTTGTTTCTAAACAGGTAAGAAGCTATCCTGTGTACATATTTTCTCAAAGATACACAAAAGTGTATTCTGTTGGACACTGTAGAAATAGTACTGTTTATTCCAGTATTCTTGAATTTTCTCAATGAAGATCAAAGGATTTGCTTTATAGAGTAGAACCTACAACTCCACCTGAAACTATGCAGCCCATGGATAACACAAAATTTAATTTGAAATCAGAGGCTGGTCCAACCTTTTTCCAACAGATGCTTTGTGGATCTATCAAAATTTATACTATCAATGAAATAAGCATGACCAAAATTAAATTGAGATTCTTCTTTTATAAGCATATGTTTAATATCTAGATGCTAGTCCAGCAAGTGCCATAATGTACCTTCAGAAATTCTAAACTTGGTCACTTAAAATTATATAAGGTCAAAAGGCACGTGAAAAGATGCTTCACATCACTAATCATCAGGGAAAAGCAAATCAAAACTGCAACAAGGTATCACCTCACACCAGTCAGAACGGCCACTATCCAAAAGACAAGAAAAAGCAAGTGTTGACAAGGAAGTGGCAAAAAGGGAACCCTCATACACTGTTGGGTTGGAGTGCAAATTGGTGTGGCCACTGTGGAAAGCAGGATGGAGGTCCCTCAAAGAACTAAAAATACCATATGACTCAGTAATTACACTTCTAAGAATTTACTTGAAGAAAACAAAATTCCTGATGTAAAAAGACATATGCACCCCTATGTTTACTGTCACATTATTTACAATAACCAAGATATAGAACCAATCAAAATGTCCATCAGTAGATGAATGGATAAAGAAGATGTGGTACATATACCCAATGGAATATTATTCAGCCAAAGAAAGAGTTCTGCCATTTGCAACAACATAGATGGACCTAGAGGGTATTATGCTAAGTGAAATGAGCCAGAGAGAGAAAGACAAATGCTACCTGATTTCACTTATTTGTGGAATCTAAAAACAAAACAAAACAAAACAAAAGGAATAAAACAGATACACTGAGAAGAAACACAGATATACTGAGAAGTGATTGTTTGTTACCATGAAGGAGGGGTTCGATGGGTGGGTGGGGAGGACGAAGGAATTAAAGGGGCACAGAAATCTCAATCATAACATAAGTTGGTCACAGGGATGGAAGTCGAGCATGGAGAATACAGCCAATCATTCTGTAACATCTTTCTATGTTGACAGATAATAACTGCACTAGTTGAGGTGAGGATTTAATGTCTATAACTGTTTTATCATTGTGTTGTATACTTGAAACCAATGTAATATTGTATACAGACTACACTTCAATTAAAAATAAATAAAATCATAACTGTTTTGAAATTTTAAATGTTTCTGGAAGCATTCTACTAAAAAAAGAGTATTTTTGTTCAGATTGTTGCTTATGATGCTCATAATTTAAAACTTTTATCTGGTTCATATGTTGTACTTGAGGAAACAATAGCCTTTCCTGTGATGTTTTGTTACTTCCCCAAATTAAGAGAACACTTGGCCATCAAAAATAAACTTATTAAACAAAAGAAAACCAAAGAAAATAAATTACATATTGAAACAGGCAAAATGTTTAGATAGTGGGTCAGAGGCCTATATTTTGTTTCTAAGTTTCTCATCATGAAGTTTCATATGAAGAAATAAACTCTAAGACGAGCACTGTCCAAAAGAAATAAAAAGTTAGCCATATATGGAACTTTAAGTTTTCTAATATCCACTTTAAAAAAATAAAAACAAATAGCTTGATTTTGATAATATCTTTTATTTAAATCAATATAACTAAAATATGATCACTTCAATAAGTAATCGGTAAAAAACTTACAAATGAGGTGTTTTATGTTTTTTGTTCCCAAGATTAATTTCCTAAATCCATCATGTGTCTGAAACTCAGGCCGCATCTCCAGCCAGATTACCCGCGGAGCAGGGTGCCCCATATCAAGCAGCACAGTATCGCACAAGATGGCTGTAAAGCTTTCGGTTCTTTGCTTACTGAAGGATACGATTTGTAAAGGGTATTTTAGTTTGTAAAATTATATTCTGGTTAAAACTGACCATAATGTGAAGTTCTTTCATCCATAAATATACTCAAACAGAATAAATTATTATTAAAAATCTCCAAACAAATAACATGGCAAATTAACTAAAGGCAAACTTTACTTGCATTCATGAAATTATGTCTTAATTATGTAATATTATAATCAAGTTATTTGAAAATTTTTTAAAGTTTTAAACAAAATGATCAATAGGATTACCATACATTGGAAAGATGATAAATCCCATTAACAAATTTTTTGTTTGGGTTTATACATATCAAAGTTAGCACTAAAATTTCAATATTTTACAGTTGGAGTTTATAAGAAGCTTTTACTAACATTCAAATCTAAATCATACATACTTTAAGGCTTATACGGTAAGTCACTTTGCTTATAAAGAAACCAAGTTAACTAATGAACATTTATTTATAAACCAACTGGCTCTTTACTCATTATCACATATTCTAAGAAAACCCTCTGTTGAAAGTATAAAGACTTTTAATTTTTTAATAGTATGGAAGAAGGTCTATAAATTCATGAGCTAAGTATGGCACTTAAGAAGTTAGACAATGAAAAAAATTAAATACAGTTGAAGAAGTAATAATGAAGGTAAGAAAAAAAATTAAATAGAAAATAAAGACTAAACAGAATATCACTAAGGCCAAAGTTAATTCTTTGAAAAAACTAGTAACTCAGATAAACCTATAATGAGTTTAAGAAATTAAAAAGAGAGACCAGGGCATTGGGGCAAATAAATAAATACTAGGAATGGAAAAGAGAACATAATCATGAATATAACAGAATTAAAAGATATTAAAAGAAGCTTATAAATAATTTTATTCCAATAAATTGGAAAACTTTCATGAAATAGAAATGTCTTTATAAAAATATAATCAGTCTCAGGAAGGAATGAAAGTAAAAATCCAAATATACCTATAAATATTAAAGAAATGGAATTATTAGTTTAAAAAAAAACTTTCCACAATAAGCATACCAGAATCAGAGGTTTTTAGATTCAAGTTTTGTCAGACAGTTAATAAACAAAGTATTTCAATCCTATACTTTTTCAGACAATGGGAAAAAAAGGGAGCATAAGAAAGATGGAGTGATTTATTTCCCAACTCTATGAAGCCAATATAATATTGACAGCAAAACTCAAAAATGACAAAAGAACAGAAAATAATATGCCCATCTCACTCATGTATGTCGCTATAGATATACTAAATAAAATGTTAAAAAAAAAAAGATTCAGTAACATAAAAACACTTCTATTAAGATCAACTTTTAGAAATGCAAAGGGTTACCATGAAAAGATCTATCAATGTCACTCATCACATCAACTGGTTATAAGAGAAAACCATTACCATTTCAACAGATGCAGAAAGAGCATTTAATATAAAGTCCAAAACCCATCATGGTAAAAAAACTTAGCAAACCAGAAAAATACAAAAGCACCTATCAAAAAACCATCAGAAATAACTGTTAATGATCAATCATTAGATATCCTTTATGGTACACTCCAATTTTACAAACACTTCAGGACATACTTCTCAAAAATTGAAGAATCGGGCTAATCAGTATTCAAAAGAAGTGGACAGTATGGATGAATATTAATAAATTACAAAACTGCTTAACATAGAATCAGGATATTCATTAGCTACAAAGTCTATCAAATAAAATATTCACTGTATTTTGGAAGCAAAGAAGAAATTCATATATTTTAGTTGTAAATACTTTCATTGATAGGTTGTATTTAAGACAGTTTGAAAAAATAAAATATTTCTACTTCAAGTAAAAAATACATGTTCTTTTTTTAGGTTTTATATTAGGATATTGCTGAAAATTGAATACTGAAGCTGAATCTCCACAATATCTGAGTATGTGCTCCACAATTATCAGCACACTGACTGTTTATACCAAAATCATAAAATCAATGATTACAAACCAAAAGTAAAGACACACCATTATTTTATGCTTATTAATAAACAAACTGTTGATGACTAATTTTCTGTGAAATATTTTTTTAATCTTCCTTAATGCACATACGCACATGATTCCAATGGGTTTTACAAATGTCCAAGACCTGAATAATATTTGAAATTTAATACACATTGATTTAATTAGATTTGCATTGGAATTTGCTCCTAAAATCATCTCAAGAAGCAATGACCTCAAGTAACCACATAGCCTTTGTCGTATCATATGGGGTAAATTAGTTTGGCATGACTCAAAAGGTAAAATGCGGCATTTAAAAATGTTAGCGAGTACAACACAAATATACTAAACTTTGTAAAAATATGTATTACAGTCACCCAATGTTATACTTAGCTAAGGGAGGGCACAATCCCCATGGGGAATCATCTATTATCTGTTTTTAAATTGATTTTTTCTTTGGTGAAGCACTGAAGATTCTGGATCTTGAGTTATCAGTTCTCTTTCTTAGCCATTGTGGGGGCTCACCAAAGCCCAATTTTAGACAAGTTCTTGACAAAGGCTTTCTCCTTAACCAAACCCTGGTCAGGACTCTCTGAGCTCTCTTCTCAACTCAGCTTCAATCTTGACCAGTACAAGCTGCACTTACAGCACAAATGATTTTGTCCACTGTGCCCCGTGCGCACCCACACAAAAATACACACTGGGAGACTTTTGAAGTAACACTAGCATGGTTTCTAACAGCTTATGGTCACATTCCTAGGATAATCCCAGCCCTCCTTAAAGTGCCTGCCTGCCAGGAGAACTTATTATTTGTAAACTTTAAAAATTACTGTTTGCAAAAGTAGTTTTCTTCTTGGTAAATTCATTTAGATATTCCTAAAGACTACGGATGCTTAAACCTTTCTGGTGAAATCTGAATACAGATTGTTGGATATATTTTCTGCAAAAAAGGATTTAATTTTAACTATTAAGATTATTTGTGAATATAAATTTACAAAAACTTGAAAAACTATTTGCTCTATGATCTAATTATCTGATTGGCTTTTACTTGTGGGCTTTCCAAGTTCTTTTTTAAAAAATCTGAACCTTTGCTTTTATTAGAGCATTCTAAACTCATTTAGCTGGAAATGCAAAATCCCCGTGGACCCATTAAGTATGTTGCTAAGCAAACCACCTAGCAGCATCTATACACAGGAGGTTTGGAAATGAGCCAATCTTATAAGTTGAGAGCAGGTCAATGCATTTTAAAACCAGTACATCATTAAAGAAGAAAGGAGTCTTGTTAGCTTACATTTCTTTTTGGGCATATGTACACATTTATTGACCTATGCTAAATTTATTTTGCTTTTTTACCTCTGCCTTTAAAGCATCTTCCATATTGCTATATAGATTTGACTTCACAAGGACTTCCTTAACTTGAAAAACAGATCTAAAGATAATCTTAACTTGTATACCTTTCAAGCAAGGTTGAAAATGGTAGCCTAGCCTTTCCCTGCATTCTTTCTGTACAAAATAATTTGTCATGAGGAAATAATCTAGCTACAACTGACACTAAAAGTACAGTTGCTATGGCTTTTAAAATGAATATTAGAACATGTGTTCTGAATTAAATCTGTATTATTAATCTGCTAGGGCTACCAGAACAAACTACAACAAACTGGGTGGTTTACACAATAGAAAGGTTTTGTCTCCCAATCTGGAGGCTATAAATCCAAGATCAAGGTGTCTTCAGGGTTGCTTTCTTCTGAGGGCTGAGAGAGCGAGCAGCTATTCCATCCTCTTTCCTAGTTTATGGTGGTTTGACAGAAAGCAACCTTTAGTGTTCTTTGGCTTGTGACAGCAAAACTCCAATCTTCACGTGGCATACTCTGTTTATTTTTGTGTTCAAATTTCCTCCTTTATAAGGACACAGTTACTTTGGATTAGGGTCAACCCTAATGACCTCATCTTACCTTGATCTTCCCTAAAGAGTTCTTTTCCAAATAAAGTCACAGTCACAAGCACCAGGGGTTAGAATTTCAACATCTTTTTTAGGGACACAATTCAACCCATAACAAGATGAATTCAGGAAAGTGTCACAGACTACCCTAGCACACTAGTATTTCCATATTTCGATGGATCCAGTGGTTCCACTCCTTGTTCATGTCTTTACTGTTTATTTAAAGCTTTCTACATTAGATTTTGAAAGCACTTACATTAATTCAGGTTCATAAAAGAGATGATAGACTTAAAAACTCACTTGTAATAACACACACACATATACATATATACTCCTGACAAAACACATTCATAAGCTGTTTTGTTCCTGTCCACATTCAGGTGTTGTTTCAAAAAGCAACCCAGGTGAAACTGCTGAAACTGAGTCAGTGTATTTTGACCCCCTGCCACCAAGAATACCTGCATACCAAGCTAAGAAATCAAGGCAACTTCCAAACCAGGGAATTTCGATGTGTAGCAAACAGACTGATTGACATGGAGATAAAAGACAATTTAAGAGCAGGGTTTTTTGCTTCCTCAGTTACTCCAGGTGATCATGGCAGGGGCAAAAGTCCAGAACAACTGGCAAGCCATAAAGGCCAGAAGCATAGTTCTTTGAAAGAAGGCTGAAGCCAGAAAAGGAGCCCAGATACAAGAGTTTAGACAAATATCTTTAACTAAAGCCTGTGTCAGTCATTTCTAGAAGAAATTGATAGCACTAGAAGTAGACACAGAGTGGCAGACAATATAATCTAATAGACAGGATAGTTCTAGTAATGAACATCTTACAAACCTACCCATTGATTGCCATGACTAAATAACAAGGTCTGAGGTTTCCTATCTTCCTAGCTCCTGGCTCACCATTGGTATCATGTTGCCTACATTTATTTTCATGTACTCAGAAAAATTCTTAAAACAGAAACGTGAAGCTTGAGATAAATGATTATAGTATAAAAAAGACTGATTTTATCTTATAATCACACTTTCTAAATAGTTCTGGTTGTTGAGAAAGCAAGAAAAATATTCTGAGTCTGTGTCTGATTGTATTTCATTGGTCCATTTTTGCCTTTAAGAAACAGTATACAAGTCCGACATTTTTCTAAGTGTAAAACAATGAATGCAATCAACTTTTTTTCATGAATACTTCAATAATCCTTTTCTGAAAAGAAAAAACTGCATACAAGACATACACACAGACAGAAACTGACAGAGAACCATATGGCATACATTTATATTTAAAATTACCACATACTAAATTTTCCCACGAGGCATTTTCAATATTGTACCATCTTGAAGTTATTAGAAACTCACTAAGGTAGCATAAAACCAATGTTGGGAATAATTGATCTAAAGGGAAATAATATTTGAATCTTCTAATTTTATAAATTCCACACAAAAAATTTAAATATTTGCCTTTAAAGCTGAGAGAGGCAGATAGAACCATTAAGGGACAACCTGCAGAGCATAAATCACTTAAGGCTTTCTTATCTCCACTCCCAAAGCTCAAGATTCTTCTGCCTCAAAAGAACATGGTCAATTGAGCATTTATGAAAAATATAATGCATAACCCTGGATGTTTAAAGAGTATTTCCATGATTTTATAACAAAAGAATTGGGCGTGTGAAAGCCTAAAATCTGAAGGAAACTCACTATCTTGATCAGGCTGGGGTTTGCTTAGGATATGTCTGAAGATGCTTCTTAGACAAGAAGCAACATGAACAAGTTTTCTTTATAATTACAATCCTGCAGCTTCAAGAAAAAAAAACATTCAGGTAGCTTGCACTGAAAACAGATAGCAATATAACTAAAAAATATTAAGTCAGAATTAAAAAGATAAGGACCAAGTAATAAAGTAAGGTTAGGGATGGGAAATAGAACAAAGAATCAGAAGCTTGAAGGCAAGAATGAGTGTTGGGATGTTGTGGGTTTAGTGAAAAAGGGGCCACAGGCATTTGGTAATTTCTTTGGCTTAACAGAAAACAGTGATCTCAACCAAGAAAAGCAATATGCCCAGAAGAATTTCTTTGATATTGTCAATACAAGTATTGCTTAGATTATATTTTGAAGATAAAGAAATCTCATATGTCACTTGCTAAATCTATTTGCTAAATGGTATGAAATAGAAGGGACTTTTGTGATACAAGTATGCATCATGGTGCTGTTTTCTAAGCAGAATCCACTGAATGTCAAGATCATTGGAGAAATAAAAGAGGAAACAGCAGTTTTATTTATTGCCAATGTTGGATTCAGTATTGAATTTGTATAAAAATTGGAACAATCTATGATGTAATTTCCTATCTCTGTCAATATTTCTTCAATATGGAGTTGTACATGTTACAGGGCAAAGTCATTTTTAAAAGGCAATGTACCATTAAATTAATTAAAATCAGATTGAAATTGACAAAAATGGCAGAGAATGTTTGGTAACACATTGGAAAAATCACTGTGCTGATTATCTATTAAACTACAGAATTGCTACGTGCTATACGGCAAAGAGGGAAATTTAACCTGCTGAGGGGTGATTGTGGCACCACATGCTATAGACAAATGAACAGTATATGAAGTCAGTAAGAATTCCAGCAAAGAAAAACTGAGAACTTAGGTCATAAAAGCCCCAGGAAATTCTAATCGCCTCGAAGTAGAGCTTTCCCTCAAAGCATTAACACCATTACTAAAGAGCTCTAGTGAGAGAAAGAATTTTAAAACCTTGAATTTTGTTTTCCAGAATTCAACATAATTAGATATCGTGTCTACAAACTTAGTCTCTTTTTAAATAAAATACAAGCATATTTTTGAAATATTATGTTTTCCAGATAAATTTTTTACAAAATGATTTTTGAAAGACATTTTCAAAACAACTTTTTACATGAATAAAAATTTCAGTATTAAGCAACACACAAAATTAGTAACTGATGTAAAAAGGAAAAAAAAATCCAGTATCTAATTGAGAAGGATTAGGGTTACATCAGTTAGGTGTATGCTCACTTAATTTTATTGTATTATATTTAATCAAGTTATATTTAACTCATAATTAAGATGCATTATACATTATAAAATGTATTACGAACAAAATATTCCTTTTATTTTATAGGTCATACACCCATATACAAATTAACTTTCCAAAGGCCACGCTGTTTACCACCAAGCTATGATCTGCTTGGCAACACTGACATTGTATTAATTTCCAGTAATGTGTTCTATGTTCAGAACAGCGCACAGCATCTAGTAGAATCAATGCACAACTCAGCCAAAAGCTCTCATTCTTCAAGCTACTTAATCACACAAAGAATAGTATGATTACCATTTCTGTCCACCACAAGCAATACTTCAAATAAAATTTAAACTGAAAAACTGCAAAGGTGTGATTATTTCCCTCTCCCACATTATCACTCTACTGACTGCAAAAACACATAAGCATTAACTAGCATGTCCCATGGTATAATTTCCATATTGGTGACATGAATGATAATGCATATATTTTCCAAGAGAAACATAATTTACCTTAGTCAACACTTTGATTAAATGACTATAGAGCATCATAGCATAGTAGGTAGCAGCTTATACTCTAGAGAATTTGATATCTGGCCCTGTTAACACCTACATGCAAAGTTATATAATTTCTCTTTGACTTAGTTTCCTCATTTGTAAGACTGTAAACATATCACATGGTTTTTATGAGATTAAATGATCTAATATTTGTATAGTGCATGGAACATGCCTGCCATGTATACACAATGGACATATTCATTAGTCAAGTGCTACAACATACATGCTACCAGGTGCTGACTAGCACAGCAATTATTGATAATTTCTATGGGAAAGTTTGAATAATCTCCTATAATAATTCGCAAAGGACTGAGTACAAGTGTTGACAAGGGAAAAAACGCTGCTGTTATAAGAAGCAAAGTGAGGAAACCTAAGTCATTGAATTATGTGTCTACACCTTGGCCTTTCACACCCATTCTGTTCTGCATCGCTTATGAGGTACTTAGCAGTTTTCTCAAGATGCATAGAATTTTAAGTCTGTGTCTGCAAAATAAAAGAAAAACATTTCAGAGCAAGAATGTGATGTTTTATATATAGTTTGAGCCACTCAGGAAACATGATGGTTTGCTAACCTATGCATTCTTTTTTTTTTTCTCATGGTTGGTAAATAGTGAACTATAATCTGTATGTCCCCTATCAGAGACCAAGAATAAATGCATTTCTGGAGTAACAGTGTAACTTCAACTGCCTAGAAGAACAGCAGATAGAGTATGCCTACTGGGATGTTTATCATATTGTCAGAAGAACAAACTGGAGTGAAATAATCCATGTATTATATGGGAATAAGAAGAGTCAAAGGTTTTCTCATTTATATAGCATATCTATCAAGAAAATGTACAGCAAACATGAAAAAGGAGCTTATAAGATAGTTATAACATTTAAGAGAACCACAGGCAATAATCAGCATTTCTTCATTATATCATTTCATGATCTTCTTGTCTTCAAAAATGGAACATATCTAACATTTTGAACTATTCTAAAAATATGTACCATATAGTTAGGTTAAATATATTAATGTAATAATGCCTGTTTTATCACTTTAAACATCCCTTAGGATGAATTCTAAATATCAGCACTTCAGATAAATGTCAACTTTTCATGGACATCCATCTGTATGGAGTAACATCCTTCAATTTTCAGTATCTAATATCATAAAGGAATATTGCATACACACATATTCACACTCATGTAAGAACATTTTTAAAAATCCTAGGTCCCTGGCCTCAGTCTCAAAAAAATGATACTACAATCAACAGTGAATTGGCTATAGACACACAGACTTACATTACTATTTCACAATTTTACAACTATATAATTTTCAGCGCTTTCACACTGTTAATCTCATTGCATACTTACAAATGAAACAGGCCAGGCAGGTATTACAAATTAAAAAACAGAGGCAGACATGGATTTAATGTCTTCCTACAGCTTGTGAGTGACAAAACCTAGTCTTCTGACTTCTCATTCAATGCATATTACCATGCACACAAACAAGCACATTGACGCACATGGTGCCTAGAGCCATAATCTATACTTTCATTTTATGTTTTATTGTTGAAGCTACTACCTCATCCAATGCAAAAACATATTGCTGGTTTCAAAGTTCACAGTACTTACAGTAAATATATAGCCTAAATTTTTGGCCCTTGTTTGCTTATTTTTAAATTTCACGATTACATTCTCCCTGCTTCAGAAAATTCTATTACCATATGAAAAACTATTAACCAGCCTACCATTGACTCCAGTAAAACAATTATTGAAAAAAAGAACATAGCCCCATAAAGCATCTGCATGGTAACAAATATAATCCCTCCTTAGCACAGATGCACAAATTAAAATTTCTGAGAAAGAATCTGAAAGATATTTTGTAATCAATACATGTGCAGTAAATGGTCACAGAGAAATATGAAAGGCAGGGGAGGTATACATTTATAAAGCTTAACATTAAAAGAATTCCTCTAAGTGGATTGGACTTTCCAATAAAGAATACAAAGCCAACAAATCACAAATAAGACCACTGTTGGAATACTAGGCAAGCAGTAGGCACTTCAAAGTTTCTTATTGCCTTAAAGAGCCTTTTATTTTGTGAAAGCAAATATTAAGTTTTATTAAATTGAAAATGACTTAGAGGAGGGCTTAAAGATGGCAGTGTGAGAAGTGAGATAGAAACTACCTCCCAAAACCACATATAATATGAAAATATAGCAAATACAACTAATCCTGAAAGAGCAACAGGAAAGAAGGCTGTGACAGATTGCCTACTAGGGAAAAGAGCAGACCTCATGGAAAAGGCTTAAGTACCAAAGCTGTGATCAAGCAGGACCCAAGCCCTTCCCCAACCCCAGCTCACTGGTGGGAGGAAGAGAAACGGAGCAGGGAGAGGGTGGAGGCCTAGGACTACTGAATACTCATCCCTGGAGATCTGCTCTGAGAGCATGAACCAACATTACATGGTACTCTGGAGATTAGGGGGATTGGAAAGCTAAGACAGGCAGAATACTCAGAGAAAGTGAGATTCCAGCCACTGGTGAAGAATGGGTACCCACAACCAGCTGCTATGGGACAAAAGAAAGGTGGGCACACTGAGAGAGTTCCAAACAGCGAGACGGCAGCAAAAACGACAAGGAGTGCACAGAGATTGCTGCCCAGGACAAAGGAGAGGTTGACAAAATTGTCCCAGCGCACTCATCCCAGAAGGTTGAGAATTTTCAGGGGCTTCAGGTGCTCCATTCCCCTGGCTGGCATTGCAGCTCTGAGAACCCCCAACAGTGATACAGAGCCTGCAGCTCTCTCCTCCCAGCTGGCACCAGCTCACAAACCTGCTACCCACGATATTGCACATGGCCATCCAGAGGGCAGCCTCGCCTATGGGAGCTACGAGGGCATAGCATAAAGGCTCCTCCCTGCATGCTAGACCCACTGGCCCTGGGAGTGGAGGCAAGCACTACAGCCGGGAGCCAGAAAAGAGCTCTTTCCTCCCTGAAGGCACTGGTGCAGCTTGCCTGTGACCCACACCATAGCTCAAGGCCAGACAGAGGATAGAGAGCCCTATGGTAGCTACAGGGGCATATACAAGAGGTTGTTCTGTGTGCTCAAAGCTCACTAGCCCTGAAAATGGAGGCACACACTATGACTGGGAAGCCGGAAAGAGCTCCCTCCACCCAGCAGGCACCAAAACCGCTTGCCTGTGACCCCTCCCATCGCTCTAGGGGATGGGCAACTCTAGAGAGAAGAGCTTCTGGGCACTAGAAGATGATGCTACACCAAGTTATTACTACAAACATGAACATCAAAAAACCTTGGGACAAATAAAATTCCCACAAGCACCAGAAAGAGGGCCAAGTGAAACTGAACTCATCATTCTTCCTGAAAGATATTTCAAAATAAAAATCATAAACATGCTCATGGAGATACATAAAAATATTCAAGACCTCAAGGAGGAATTCAAGAAAGAGACAGAAACATTGAAAAATACAGTTTCTGAAATGAAACATACAACAGAGGGATTTAAGAGCAGATTAGAAGAAGTGAAGGAAATGGTAAGTGAAATAGAAATTAGAGAACAGGAATACAAAGAAGCTGAGGCAGAGAGAGAAAAAAGGATCTCTAGGAATGAAAGAATACTAAGAAAATTGTGTAACTAATCCAAGGAGAACAACTTTCACATTACAAGGATACCAGAAGAGGAAGAGAGAGAGAAAGAGATAGAAATAAACATTGAGAAGATAATTGGTGAAAACTTCCCCAATCTGGGAAGGAGATAGTCTCTCTGGCCATGGAGGTACACGGATCTCCCAACACAAGGGACCCAAGGAAGACAACACCAAGACACATAAAAATTAAAATGGCAAAATCAAGGATAAGGACAGCATATTAAAAGCAGTCAGAGAGAGAAAAAAAGATCACATACAAAGGAAAACACATCAGGCTATCATCAAACTCAACAGAAATATTATAGGTCGGAAGGGAGTGCCATGATATATTTAATACAATGAAGCAGAAGGGCCTCAAACCAAGAATACTCTATCTGGAAAGATTATCATTTAAATTTGAAGAAGGGATTAAACAATTTCTAAATGAGCAAAAGTTGAGAGAATTTACCTCCCACAAACCAAACCATCTCTAGAGTGTATTTTGGAGAGACTGCTATAGATAGAAGTGATCCTATGGCTAAATAGCTATCACCAGAGAAAATAAAAGCACAGTAAAGGAAGGAGGACAATTAATTACTAAGCAAATGCAAAATTATATCAACTATCCCAAAAGTCAGTCAAGGGATACACAAACAGTATAGAATATGAAACTGAAAATATAAGGAATGGAGAAGGAAGAAAAAGAAGGGAGGAAAAAAAAGAACCTTTAGATTGTGTTTGAAATAGCTTTCTAAGTGAGTTACGTTAGACTGTTAGATAGTAAAGAAGTTACCCTTGAACCTTTGGTGACCATGAATCAAAAGCCTGCAATGGCAATAAGCATGTATCTATCAATAATCACCCTAAATGTAATTGGTCTGAATGTACCAATCAAAAGACACAGAGTCACTGAATAAATAAAAAAACAAGACCTATCTATATACTGCCAACAACACACTCACTTCAAACCCAAACGCATACACGGACTAAAAGTAAAGGCATGGAAAAAGATATTTCATGCAACTAATAGGGAGAAAAAAGCAGGCCTTGCAGTACTTTTATCAGATGAAACAGACTCCAAAACAATGAAAGTAACAAGAGACAAAGACGGACATTATGTAATGATAAAGGGGTCAGTCCATCAAGAGGATATAACCATTATAAAAATCTATGCCCTCAAAATAGGAGCACCCAAATATGTGAAACAAACACTAACAGAATTAAAGGGGGAAATAGAATACAATTCATTCATTTTAGGAGACTTCAAAAAACCACTCACTCCAAAGGACAGATCAACCAGAAAGAAAATAAGTAAGAAGAGAGAGGCAACATATTGGATCAGATGGACCTAGCAGACATCTACAGAACACTCTACCCCAAATCAGCAAGATATACATTTTTCTCAAGTGCACATGGAATATTTTCAAGGCCACAAAAAGAGCCTCAGTAAATTCAGATGGACTGAAATTGTATCAACCAGCTTCTCAGAGCACAAAGGTATGAAAATAGAAATGAATTATGCAAAGAAAAAAAAAGTCCACAAAGACATGAAGGTTTAACAACATGGTCCTAAATAATCAATGCCTCAATGACCAAAGAAAAACAGAGATCAAGCAATATATGGAGAAAAATGAAAACAGTAACTCAACACTGCAAAATCTGTGGGAGGAGGCAAAGGCCATGCTAAGAGGGAAGTATACTACAATGCAGGCTCACCAGGGAAGAAGAACAATGTCATATGTACAGTCTAAACTCACAATTAATAAAACTAGAAAAAGAGGAACAAATGAGGCCCAAAGTCAGTAGAAGGAGGAACATAATAAAGATCAGAGCTGAAATAAATAAAATTGAGAAGAATAAAACAATAGAAAGCATCAATGAAAGCAGGAGCTGGCTCTTTGAGAAAATTACAAATACAGATAAATCCCTAGCCAGATTTATCAAGAAAAAAAGAGATTCTACACACATAAACAGAATCAGAAATGAAAAAGGAAAAATCACTATGGACACCACAGAAATACAAGTAATTATTCAAAAATACTATGAAAAATTATATGCTAACAATTGGATAACCTAGAAGAAATGGACAACTTTCTAGAAAAATACAACATTCCAAGGCTGATCCAGGAAGAACAAAAAATCTGAACAGACCAATTACCAGCAAAGAAATTGAATTGGTAATCAAAAAACTACCTAAGAACAAAACTCCTGCACCAGATGGCTTCACCACTGAATTTTACCAAACATTTAGTGAAGAGATAATATGCATTCTCCTTAAAGTTTTCCAAAAAGTAGAAGAGGGAGTACTTCCAAACTCATTCTATGAGGCCAGCTCTAATACCAAAAACAGGCAAAGACACCACAAAAAAAGAAAATTACAGACCAATATCTCTGATGAACATAGATAACAAAATATTAGCAAACCAAATTAAAAAATACATCAAAATGATCATCCATCATGATCAAGTAGGATTTATTACAGGGATGCAAAGATGGTATAATATTCAAAAACCCATCAACATCACATACTACATCAACAAAAAGGACAAAAAAAATCACATGATCATCACTATAGATGATAACAAAGCATTTGACAAAATTCAACATCCATTCATGATAAAAACTCTCAACAAAATAGGTGTAGAGGGCAAGTACCTCAACATAATAAAGGCCATATATGACAAACCCAAAGCCAACATCATACTTACAAGTGAAAAGCTGAAAGCTCTTCTGTTAAGATTAGGAAAAAGAAAAGGATGCCCACTCTCACCAATTTTAATCAACATAGTACTGGGGGTCCTAGCCATAGCAATCAGACAACACAAAGAAATAAAAAGCATATATTTTTGTAAGGAACAAGTTAAACTATCACTGTTTGCAGATGACATGATATTGTATACAAAAAACCCTAAAGAATCCACTCCTACTAGAACTAATAACTGAATTTAGCAAAGTTTCAGGATACAAAACCAATACACAGAAATCTTTTGCATTCCTATATACTAATGATGAACTAGCAGAAAGAGAAATTGGGAAAACAGCTCTATTCACAATTGCATCAAAAAGAATAAAATACCTAGGCATAAACCTAACCAAGGAGGTAAAAGATCTATACCTGAAACTACAAAACACTCACGAGAGAAATTTCAAAAGACACCAATAAATGGCAATACATCCCATGATCATGGATAAGAAGAATTAATCTTGTCAAAATGGCCATCCTGCCTAAAGCAATCTACAGATTCAATGCAATCGCTACAAAAATATCAATGGCATTCTTCAAGGAACTAGAGAAAATAGTTCTAAAATTCATATGGAACCACAAAAGACCCCAAATAGCCAAAGCAATCCTGAGAAGGAAGAACAAAGCTGCTGGGATTATGCTCCCTGACTTCAAGCTCTACTACAAAGCCACAGTAATCAAGACAATTTGGTACTGGCACAAGAACATACACATAGATCAATGGAACAGACTAGCGAGCCCAGATATAAGCCCAAGCATATATGGTGAATAAAACATGATAAAGGAGCCATGGATATACAATGGGGAAATGACAGCCTCTCCAACAGCTGGTGTTGGCAAAACTGGACAGCTACATGTAAAAGAATGAAACTGGATTATTGTCTAACTCCATACACAAAAGTAAACTTGAAATGTACCAAAGGCCTGAATGTAAGTCATGAAACCATAAAATTCTTAGAAAAATCATAGGCAAAAATCTCTTGAATATAAACATGAGCAACTTTTCCCTGAACACATCTCCTTGGGAATGGGAGACAAAAGCAAAAATTAACAAATGGGACTACATTAAACTAAAAAGCTTCTGTACAGCAAAGGACACCATCAGTATAACAAAGAGGCATCCTATACTATGGGAGAAAGTATTTGTAAACAACATATCAGTCAAGGGGTTAACATCCAAAATATATAAAGAACACACATGCCTTATCACCCAAAAAAGCAAATAACCTGATTAAAAAATGGGTGGGGGATATGAACAGACAATTCTCCAAACAAGAAATTCAGATGGCCAACAGACACATGAAAAGATGCTCCATATCACTAATCACCAGGGAAATGCAAATTAAAAGCATAATGAGATGTCACCTCACACCAGTTAGGATGGCCAACATCAAAAAGACAAGGAAAAACATATCCTGGAGAGGATGCAGAGAAAGGGGAACCCTCCTACACTACTAGTGGGAATGTAAACTGTTAAGTAATATGGAGGTTCATCAAAAAAATAAAAGTAAAAATACCATTTGACCCTGGAATTCCACTCCTATGAATTTACCCAAAGAAAACAAGATCTCCAGTTCAAAAAATACATATGCATCCCTATGTTTATTGCCGCACTATTTACAATAACCACAATATGGAATCAGCCTAAGTGTCCATTAGTAGATGATTGGATAAAGATGATGTGGTACATACACACAATGGAATATTGTTCAGCCATAAGAAGAAAACAAATCCGACCATTTGCAACAACATGGATGGAGCTAGAGGGTATTATGCTCAGTGAAATAAGCCAGGCAGAGAAAGACAAGTACCAAATGATTTCCCTCATTTGTGGAGTATAACAAAGCAAAAGTGAAGAAACAAAACAGCAGCAGACTCAGAGACTCCAAGAAGGGACTAGAGGTTACCAAAGGGGAGGGGTGGGGGAGAATGGGTGGCAAGGGAGGGAGAAGCAGATTGAAGGGCATTATGATTGACACACATGGTGTTGGGGGGTCATGGTGAAGACTGTAGCACAGAGAAGACAAGTAGTGATTCTGTAATATCTTACTACACTGATGGACAGTGACTGCAATGGGGTAGTTGAGGGGGCTTGATAATAGGGGTGACTGTAGTAACCACAATGCTTTTCATGTGAAACCATTATAAGAGTGTATATCAATGATATCTTAAAAAAAAAGAAAGAAAAGGACTTAAAATAATAGATCAGAAGTCAAATGAACTTCAGAAGAAACTACTGTCTTCACTTCAGAGTCCTCATGATACTATATATTCCAGCTATTTGTACCCAGATTAGGATTAACTACAGAGCACTTCCATGTCTGACTCATTGAGTTTGAGGGCCAAAAGATGATCAAGGAGAAAGTTTTAGTAGAGGAGCCAAAATATCTCCCACCTGGGCTTAGCCACCTTCAAGAAAAGTCCTATCTAACTATGAAGTTCTCACATATCCTAACTTGAACTTTCTTTACCTACTCAAAGAAAGGAGGCAGAATAGCCCAGGCAACTGCGTTGTACTCCCATGAGAGCTAACACTGATATGTTTGGCTTCTGGCACAAAAACTGTTTGAAAGCACCACCCATATTTAAGAGACTGAAAATTTACCTTAACAAGAAATATGAATAAAAACTTTCCTACTTTTAAATTTAATAAGTTAAACTGGAAATCCATTGCATCCAGAAGAGAAAGAGAGTTAACTAAACCCAGTGTGAATGAAAAAGATCCTGCCTTTTCCCCTGGAAATCATGGTGAACCCTTAAATTTTTCCATGTTTTTATTTCTTCCTCTCTAAAATGAAGAAAATAAGGTTATTTATTCTATAGGAGTTGATACGACAATTGTAATATAATAAGAAATACCTATTTTGGTCTTTGTCCCCAGCTCCTGGCCAGTGCTCCTAAAGCCTTTGACATTTTCCACTTGACAGAAGTTTTAAGAGCATCTTTTGTTCTAATATTTTCTCTCTGATACAAGTTTCTGACAAAGTGGTACTAAATCCCTTGGAATTTTCTTTGTGATAGGAGGGTCTTGCTCTAATGAGGTGACTCAGCTCTAGGATAGCTTCTGGTTATGGACTGGTCACCAGAAAAACCAACGCATGGTTAGAAGCTTGCAGCTTTCAGCCCCCCATCCCATCCTCTGGGAAACGGAGGGAGCTGGAGGCAGAGTTAATAATCAAACATGTTTATGCGATGAGGTCTCCATAAAAATCCCTGAACTCCAGGGTTCAAAGATCCCCTGGGTTGGTGAACACATCCAAATGCCAGAAAGGTGGCACACCCCAACCCCACAGGGACAAAGGCTCCTATATTCAGGACCTTCCTGGACTTCTCCCTGTATCTCTTCCACCTGGCTGTTCATCTGTACCCTTTATTGTATAAAAAACTGATAAACATAAGAATGTGTTTCCCTGAGTTCTGTGAGCCATTCCTGCAATTATCATACCTAAGGAGAGAGTATTGGGAACCCCAATTTATAACTGATAGCTTAGAAATACAGGAGACAACCAAGGACTTGAAACTGGCATCTGAAGTGGGAGAAGCCTTGTGGGGCTGAGCTCTCAACTTGTGTGATCTAACTCTACTTCCAAGTAGATAGTATCAGAATAGAACTGAATCACAGGATACCCAGCTGGTATCAGAGAACTGGTCAGTATAGGGCAAAACCCACACACCCAGTGTCAGAAGTGTAGTGAATGCAGTAGTAGTAGAGAGTAAAGAAGGAAACAGAGCTTTTTTTCTTTACAAAATTAAATGTTTTTGTTTTCACTTTTTTATTAAGACATAATTTACAGAGAGTAAAATTTATCCTTTCAACAAAAAATAGAGAAGACCCAAGTTACTGGAATCAGAAATGAAAGAGAGGACATTACTACTGACCCTACAAAAATAAGGAAGATTATAAAAGAAAACTATGAACCAGAATATTAGATAACTTAGAAAATGGAAAGATACAAATTACTGACATTGTCTCAGAAAGAAATGGACAAAATGAAAAAACCTATAATAAAGAAAGAGGTTAAATTTTAAAAAAATTAAACTACCCACAGAGAAAAACCCAGGTCCAGATGGTTTCTCCATTAATTTTACCAAACATATAAAGAATTAATACCATGTCTTCACTAAGTCTTTCAAAGTAGAAGAGGAACGACCACACCCTAACTCATTCTAAGAGGCCAGTATTTTCCTGATACCATAAACAAGACACAAACACCACAAGAAAAACATAAATACCTCTTATAAATACAGATGCAAAAACATCAACAAAATACTAACAAACTAAATGCAGCAACATATAAAAAAGATTTATATACCATGATCAAATGGAATTTATCCCAGGGATACAAGTTGGTTCAACATCTGAAAAATCAATTAATGTAATATCTCATACCAAAATAATAAGAAATAAAAATTCAATGATCACCTCAATAGATACTGAAAAAGTATTTGAAAAACTTATCACCTTTTCATGGTAAAAGAACAAAAACAACTATACCCAAATAACACTCAATAAACTAGGAATAGAAGTGAACTTCCTCACTTCTGATAATAGGCATCAATGAAAAATCCACAGCTGACATCATACTTAATAGTGAAAAACTGGGTGCTTTCTCACTAAGATCAGGAACAAGATAAGGACATCTGCTCTTGCCCTTTGATTCAGTATTGTACTATAGGTTCTTTACAAAACAATAAAGCAAGAAAAAGAATAGGCATCCAGATTAGGAAAGAAGTAAACTAACTCTATTCATAGTTAATATGATCTTGTATATAGAAAGTTTCGAAGAATCCACTAAAAAACTATTAGAAAAAAATAAATAAATTCTTAAGGTTGCAGGATATAAGATTGATATGCAAAAATCAATTGTATTCAAACATATCAGATGAACTATCTGAAAAACAAATTATCAAAGCAATTCCACTTACAATTGTATCAAAATGAACAAATAATTAGGAATAAATTTAAAATAAATGTAAAATGCATACTTTGAAAACTATAAAACATTGTTGAAAGAAACTAAAGATCAAAATAAGTGGAGATATACCTATACATTGTTTTAAAGACTTAAGTTGTTAAGATAGACATCCTATCCAAACTGATCTACAATTCAACGCAATTGCCATCAGAAACCAAGCTGATTCTTTTGTAGAAATTGACAGGCTGATAGTAAAATTCATATGGAACTGAAAGGGACCCAAAATAACCAAAATGTTATTGAAAATAAAAAATTAGGACTCATACTTCTTGATTTCAAACTTACTACAAAGCCATGGTAATCAAGATAGGGTGATGCTAGCACAAGAAGAGACACAGATAAAAGGAAAAGACTTTTGAATCCAGAAATAAATCCACAAATCTTTGGCCAAATGATTTTTAACAAAGGTGACAAAGCCATCCAATGGTACCAGGGTAGTCACATGAAAAAAACTGAAGTTGGCCCAGAATATATAAAAAACTTTTATAAGTCTTCATGCAGAATATATAAAGAATTCCTACAGCTCAGTAAGAAAACAACCCTATTAAAAAATGTGTAAAGGATCTGAGTAGGCATTTCTCCAAGGAAAGTACACAAATTATCAATAAGCACATGAAAAAAAAAAGGTCAACACCATTAGCCATCAGGGAAATGTAAATCAAAACTACAATGACATACTACTTCATACCCACTAGGATTGCTTTAATTAAAAATATAGATAATAACAAGACAAGTGTTGACCAGGATATGGAGAGTATTAGTTAGTTTGGGTTGCCATAGCAAAATACTATAGACTAGGTGGTGTACTCAACAGAAATGCATTTCTCACAGTTCTGGAAGGTGTACAGTCCAAGATCAAGATGAGGGCCACTTAGGTTCCCGGTGAAAGCTCTCTTCTTGTTCTGTGTTCATATGGCCTTTCCTGGGTGCATGCACGCAGATGGAAAGGGAAACAAACTCTCTGGTGTCCCTTCTTATAAGGGCCACTAATCATTTCTTACCTGGTGTTTCTTCTTAAAAGGTTACTAATCATATCTTACAAGGGCCCTTTTGAAGGTTCTATCCTCATCATGTCATCTAACCCAAATTACTTCCCAAACGCCCCATTTCTAATATCATTGCATGGGGAGTTAAATCATCAACTAATGAATTTTGGGGGGATTCAGTCCATAACATGGAGAAATTGGAGGACTCACACACTGCTGGTGGGAATGTAAAATGGCAAAGCTGCTTTTGAAAACAGTTCCTTAAGTGATACAATGTTATTATATGACCCATCAATTTCATTGCTAGGTATATACAAAAGAGTTGAAAACACAGGTTCACCCAAAAGCCTGTACACCAATGTTCATAGCAGCATTATTCAAAATAGTCGAAATGTGTATCAATGGATAAGTAGATAAATAAAATGTGGAATATCTATAATGGAATATTATTAAGTCATATAAAGGATGGAAATTCTGATGTATACTACAACACAGATGAATGCAAAGGATATTATGCTAGTGAAATAAGCCATTCACAAAGACCACATATTACATATTACCTGATTCATTCATATGAAGTGTCAAAAACAGGAGAATCTATACAGACAAAAATATTGTGTAAGGCTGGCATGAGAAGTTTGAGGAAAGTGGGTGTGAAAGCTAATGCGTGTTTTTCTTCAGGTGATGAAAATGTAGTAAAATAGACTGTAGTAATGGTTGCACATATCTGTGAATATACTAAAAAATACTGAATTATATACATTAAATGGGTGAATTATATGATATGTGTATTATATCTCAATAAATGTGTTTAAAATCTTTAACAGAAATGGAAATATTTGCCTTAAGAATTATTGGCTGTAAAATGTCTTATTGAAGTCAGAAAAAAACTGTGAAATTATATACTGAAGCAAAATTTAAATGAGAAACAAGTCAGAAAAAATAAAAGGGAAGGAAAGAAACAGAAAGAAAGAAAAAAAAGGAAGGAAGGAAGGAAGAAAGGAAGGAGAGAAGGAGGGAAGGAAGAAAGTGTTGATTAATACAAAGTATGGGACAAATGGCAAAAGAGAGCACTTACTTTCTAGTAACTCTTCCCTTACATAATGATAATCATTGCATTATTCCCCAAATTTATGTACTTGAAATTTGTTTTTGAGGTATCTGAACTATCTTACCTAGTAGTTATTTCAAAATCATTTCATAGGGGTTTCTTTCTCTGATGTATAGATGCAAACTCACTGAGGTTTAGCTAGACTGTCTATTCTTTAAATTACAAAGTTATACAAAATACACGCTTTTAAGTAATAACATAACATGGTGGGGGTAGGTAGGAGAGAAATATATAGGCTGTGCTAGATTTGCTATCAAGAGGAATGTTTAATTTGTTTATGCAAATATACATATGCCATCAGAAACTACATGGTTCACTCAGAAATTATCTGAAGAAATGCAAAATGGATCTGCAACATGGAGTTTAAAAACGAAGTAACTAGAATAATCTAAATAAGGGAAGGGATTTTTTTCTAATTTTAGGAAATGTATTTTTCTTTTATTAAAAGCATAATATATGACTTCATATTGGGAAATATGTTTCTAAGCAAGTCAACAGGAGAAATGTGTTTGCTTCATTACAATCTAAAAGTGTCCTCCATTTTTCAAGTATCATGTATGTGATAGATAGGAAAAACTGTTTTAGCATATGGATATCATTTGTTAAGTCTACAGCATATTGTAAATCTATTCATAAATGTAGACGGACAAAAAGACATCAAACTTCCACCTTTTTCTAACTCATAAATATTCAAATGATGCTTAAAAACAATGTAAAATCATTTAAAGTCATTTAAACTAATAAAGAAAAATGAACAGTTGTAGACTATTTCTGCCTATGGTTTTTGTATGCTTCTCTTGTAGTTATGGAACACTGTTTTCTTAATCTAGTTTATTTTCTAATGCAATGAATATTTGAAAGAAAAGGAAAATCTGTGTCCTCTTAATACATTTTCCTTTATTCATACAATTCTTTTCTTTCTGAACATGCACTTCATTTGATGACTGGTAATCCTCAAGTTCACTGGTGAATGAGGATAAAAAAAATAATAGGAAAAATGATCAGACTTGAAAATAATCGGAGGAAAAATTAATAAGTATATGGCCTGGGAAAGTCTGTCACTACAACAAAAATCTGACTTAATTACTGAGTTGTAAACATCTTACTTTTTGAAAATTTGTCCTCTTTTCTTTGCCCTTCTCTCTACTAATTATTATTTTCTGTTTTTTATGTATTAATCACAGATCCTTTAGTCTATAAGTAACTAAAATCATTGTTCTCATGGGCCTTTGAAGATGACCCACAAATTTACCTACTTAATTTTACCCTAAACTGTTCCCTAAAAGTTAGGTACCTGTGAGATTACTTTTATTTGCATGTAAGCACATTAAATATGACAGGAAAATGGGGTAGGAGGTTTCATGTTACAAAGAGTGGGAAAGGCCTGCAAGGTACTTGGAGTCACAGGGCAGGAAGCTGAACCCCAGCTTCCACTTTTCTGTGTGCATTTGTCTGGATCTTGACTGCAAAACTGCAGTCATGCTGACTATAAAATGAAATAACAAAGTACCTAACACCATGAGTGGGATATAGCATGTGCTTGAATATGCTAATTCCTTTTCACATACTATTTCCAACTAGCTGGGCAAATCTACATATGCTCATGAACCAGCAAGCATCTTTCCCATGAATCGAACCCAAATAATAAAATTGTGCTGAAAAGAAAGTACTAATTATCTTATTCAATTATATACACATATTGACAAATCTTTTTATTTTGTCTGCTCTATATGGGATATGTGCTTCATTTAATAAAGAAACATTTTGATGTACTGTTTATTAGGTTTCCTATGATGATGTTTCCAGAATAGAAAATGTTATTCCTCAAAGTTAAATCCAACATACTAAAATAACATGTATTATGGTACTTAGTTGATGTTACAGAAAAAAGAAAAGGATATTTAGTTTTTACAACCACCAAATATTATGCCATTATTTCTATACTATCTTACTATTATACCATTATGACTATATTGTCTTACCATTATTATCACTATATATATACATAGACCTATTTAAATATAATTTAGAGTATACATTACCTGGCATCCTTATTACCATACTATTTTTGTTGCTAGTAGACAATTTGCACATACATTTAAGATCGATTTCCCCTGTGTGGTTAGATGGAGAATCAATAAAGCAGTATTTTCATGTGTTTTTTTTCAAAGTAGGAATGGATATTTTTCCTAACTACATGCTATGAAACATACTTCTAATGAATAATTCTATGCCTTTGTCACCCTTACCACTATTCTTATATTTTTCTCATTTTTAGTTAATAGAATATAAGTTCTGTGAACAGATCTTGTCTGTCTTTGCTCATCACCATACATACATTCCCCTAAGTGCTGCCTGACACAGCATAAGTGTTCAATAAGTAGGTGTGATATGTGAGTGAATCCTCTGTTTGAGCACCCTAAATGCTGAAATAGGTAATGGTTTGGAAAGGAGATATGGGAGAGCTAATACATACATTCTTATGGGTGCCCCCAGCTTGATTCATAGGCTATGGCCCCACATACACATTTGCTGTTTGGCAGCACAACAGGGAGTCCAAACCCAGATGATCAGTAAGAAGCATAAAGGAAAGCTCTGCTGTCTTAAAACACATTGCAGAACTTTCCGATTTTGGAAGTGGATCCTGGGATAAATGCAAGGGTTTTATATAATCCTAAACAAATGACCAGCACGATTTAATCTAGTTGTAGAACAGAAACAGTAACAAAAACTTGCCATTTCTTATTGAATATAATAACTCTTTTCAATAGCATGATAAAAGTGGACACAAGAATAAAGCACACTAAGGACTTCTTATCATTGCTTGCACATGTATGATTACTTTTCATAGCTAAAACCAATCGCTATAAATTTTGTAGCTAGCTAGTTTGTCACTTTAGATATGCTTGAAACTTGCTTACAAACAGAACAAGTATTGAATAAAATTCTTTAGATTCAAAGGCTTTAAGAATAAACATTTCAATACATATAGCCATTTCTTATTTCAATAAAAGAAATAAGCATAAAAATACATAAAAAGCATTTTAAAAGAGATTTTTAAATGTCTCTCCCCTAAGTGGCAGAAGAGGGAATGATGTGGAGCTCATATATATAATGCAGAATCTTCCTTTTTTCCTTCCTAGTCCCATCTTCAGTATGGTCAATTCTGTTTAAGAGCCCATCACTTTTATATTTTCAGGACTCAATTACTCAGTGTGCTCAGTAGAACTCTAGGACAGAATTCCCATCTACCAACTTAATACCACTAATGGAATGAAAGCCATTGTTTTCTAGTTCCTACCACTAGGTATTTGCCACTTCTTTGGTCCTATTAGATCTAAGCAAGTTAAAGGCTGCCCCAAGGTCTCTCAAGATGATTCCATTTCAGAGGAGGCAGGCTGCTTCTGAGCCCAGACTATTCCAAGGAATCCTCAGACTTCAAAATCTCAAAAAAGCAATCAGCTTGGATTTAAAAGAGTGTCAGTTTATCAACAGAAAAGGAAAAAAGAAAGATACTAAATTTGAAAAAAGAGAATTAGAAAATAGAGCATGAGGTACCCTCAAGGATGAAAAAGTTAAGAAATTAATTTAAGGGGTGAGGAAAATAAAGAAAATCAATACTGTTCTTCAGAGAAAATAGCTCTGGGGTGGTGGGAGTTGTGGGGGGGATGAGAGTGGTATGGATCTAGGGCAGTCATGATTTTGAGAATGGACTTAGCTACAGATAAGAAAGAAGAAAACACCTGATCCTACAGATATATATCCAACGGTCCTGGAAGCAGAAATATGCACAAGAAATTAAGAAAATTCAGGCTAGTTTCTAAATAGTTGGGATTCTCTCTCCAGTGCTTATGTAAATTGAAATCTGGAAGTCAGCATTTCCCTAATCAAATCAACCTTAATTTATACTATGACTAGAATGCTAAATCTTATAGACTGTCAGTTTTCTCCCAAATTCGTGCCTTGCTGGATTACATGAACATTTATATTAACAGTTATTCTCCACCAAAAATCTAAAGTCATTTATATTAAATGCTAAGACATAGTAAGTATTTATAAATGCATCTTAAATGTTTATTTTGTGGCTATATCTAAGCCATTATGTTCTGCTTGACCCCATGCTGCCCTCAGATGGATGATGTGATATTTCAAATAAGTAATAATGTATAAACACGGTGTTTTTATGAAATGCATGTTAAAATTATCCCAGTAAAATCCCTTGTGGGGTAAAATTGCAATTTTCCAGAACCTCTCACCTGGCCTTACTCCATTTACATATCAATAGGTGTTTCTTCCTGCAGCCTCTGGGACAAGGGTGGAAAGAGGCTGTTCTCTCCTCTCCTCTGTTGTGTAATTGGTCTGGCACCTGTCAGTGGCTGGGGATCTGCAAGTGGAGTTTCCTTTAGAAAGGGTGGGTGGAGAGGCAAGTGCTTGCTGGGGAGGGAGACAGAGTATGAGACCAATGGCCAGAGGGGAAGAACAGAGCCAGGCCTCATCATGAGCAATAAACAGGTTTCTCCTAATCTAGCCTTTCCTTAGACTGATTTCGGTCACACTGGTTTATTTGCCCCGTTCCAGGACCACGCTTCCCCCAGAGCTACATCCCTCCATTCTGGAAGGGAAGTAAACTATTCTGATGCATGTTAATGTAAGCCTTTATAAGGGATATTAGTCATATACTCACATTTAGTTCTGATTACAAAACAAAAATATGCTGGAAATTCCATAAAGATCAAACTAATTAAAATACTTAATTGCATCTGACTAATTATGGAAATTGGCAAGCTCAGTAAGGAAACAAGTTTTTAAAAAGAGTTTATATTTTAAGCCATAGCTCCCTCAGCTTCATTTTACTGGGAGTCACTTCTATCATCTCACATCTGATACTGCAAACTCTTTCCACAGAGAGTTATAAAGAGAAATGACTGCATATGCATTCAAAGCTTAACTGGGACAAGCAGAAGTTATATTCTCAGACTCACAGCCAGAAGATGTGTTGGCACTTTCCTAGACAGTTATATTGTACATTGTTTCTCATTAGCATGACCTCTCATTTATAAGATTTTTTTTGGTTAAAAATAGTAATTCCTTCCATATTTGCAGATTATCCTGGCCATTGTAACTTAAAAGGGCAAAAGTGCCTTTATCAAGAAATGACATATCCTTGTGAAATACCTGCCATGAAACAAAAAGCGAATTTTAGTCATAAAGGAAAGAACCTGGACTCTAGAGTCTAACTGATAATGTTTTTTTAAAGCCCAGTTTTGCCACTTACTAGGTGTCCGTGAGAACTGAGGATGTCCCTTTATTTCTCTTGGTCTCATTTTCTGCATTTATAGAGTGGAAATAATAGCACCTAGTTAGCACTGTTGTCACAATAATAGGAAAAATACAATGTGTGTAGCTCATTTATGAAAATAAAGTACCCATAGATGGTAGTTATACTTTATATTCAAAGAAAGTCAATTTTTGTTAATATTATGGTTCACTACTTATTATAGGTGTATGAGCAGCCATGAAGAATCGAAGTGTACTCTGGGGTCTTCCTGAGACAAATTCTTATTCTGCTTAGGAATCAAAAAGAAAGAGGGGGGGAAGTAGTGAAAATTAAGTCAGTAAGTAAATGCTCTTTTGTGTCATTTAATCTTAATCTTATTTGCAGTACCAATTTGCATATAAAATGACAACATCAAGGGTGCCATTATTTACAAAACTATTTTTGTAAATAATGAATTATGTAGAGTATTCCAAAGTACATACATCTGATTACTTGAAGTAAGTGACGTATTTACAAATATTGTATTTTTCTGTATTCTATTAAACAAATACAGAATCCATATACTCTCTCAAGCATTGAAAAAACTCCCCTTGCCTTCTTCTATAGAGCCTCTGATCTCACTGTTGCTGTAGAGACCATTAGAAGCACCTTGAGCAGTACCTGAAGAGGCAGTTCTGCCCACCCTGACTCAAGGTTGGCATAAAAACACCACAGTGAGTAAGGCTGCTGTGCTAATGGCAGAACTCAAACGTCAGAGACTTCTGGTGTTACCTCCAGTGGGCCCCAAATAATGCCACCTAATGGCTGTATCACCTTGTAGAACTACCCACAGATGTGAAAATGTGTGTCTGTGTCCTTGTGTGTGAAAGATAGAAAATTTGAATTTAGTAGTATTAAGTTAGTATAGAGAAAAACATTATATCTATATCCCCCAATCCAACCCAAAATTACCCCACATAAGTATTTGCATGAATTTGTACATTAAGTTGATAAATGTAAAAAAGAAAGGTTTGAATCCAATAAAGATGTTCTCTTTCAGGCCTTATCAATAAGTACATGTTAAAATGAGAAGTTTCTTCCTAAACAGTTGCTGTTTTGAATGGTTTTAAGTAGCTTTAGTGCCGATCTGCACATGAATGTCATCACTGAATGGAGACAGTCCAAGGACTCATATCACTCCCACTAGAAGGAAAAGCTTTGATAAATCTCTGAAGCTATGGCGGCAGTCCAGTCCCTGTGCCATATGGCATTCCACCTGCCCCAAGAAGTTTTGTTAATGCCCTCTAACGCTCTGAATGGAAATACTGAGACACAAACAATCAAGTCTGCTTTGCAGTGTGGTTTTTGAGCTCTGTGTGGTACCTGCAAAAATTCCACATGCTGTGCATGCTAATGAGACCCTCCACAGGCACCATTAATACATAAAAGCAATCACCCATAACTCACAGGCCTTTTTCTTCTATGACTGTGTTCACGGTATTGGTATTTAGCAACTAGAAATAAAATACACCAGGAAACGTAAGTCTCAATGTCAGAAGGCATGAAGACAGAAGATTTAAAAATAACAAGTAAGAAATCTATAGGTGCTAGGCATATTATCTCCAGGATATATTTCTAAAGGAACTCAGCGATTAAACACAAAAATATGTCAAGATTTACAAACACACACACAGAAATCACCAAAACTGAAAACTCACTTAAGTGCATTCTTGTAGGTTAGAATAATAGAACATTATAATTTCTATAACCTAATAAAAAGAAATACAAAGAGATTAGAGCATACTGAATGCCATATCCCTTTGTACTGTTGTCCAACCATTTTTCTCATTCAAATATTTAATTCAATGGTTCTAAGCATTTTAGATTAAATAATAGGAAAAATACAATCAGAAAAAAATGATTAAATTGGTTAGCTTTTTGAAAGGTAGGGAAATGTACTTTATTCTAAATCTTATAATGAAGACTAATATATATACATATATATTAATAATATAATAATAAATTAATAAAACATATAAAAATCAGAAAAATATAAACCTAAATTATCTATTATGATATCAAGTCTTCAGTGATTAAATCAAAAAGGATCATACAGTTCCATAAATTTTATAGGGAAGTCAAGGCACTAATATGGAAAATGAAAAAGCTCTAGTAGCTTAAATTAAGTCTTATTGAGACAGGGACCATAAATATAGTCAGAGTAGGGTGAGGGCCTCCAGAGGGGGCAGGGCAGGATATTTGCAGTTAGAGCAATGTAACTACATGCAAGGAAACCCCCCCTACTAAAACTCTATGTTAAACATTGAGCTCTAGAATCATTCTTTAGTGAAATCAGTTAATGTTCCCCAGATAAAGAAGAGTAGCACATGTTTTATTATGCTAATCATTTGTAACCATGTGTAAGATTCACTTTAGCACACTAAAAGGCCCAGGCCTATGTGCTGTCTTTCCTCCTTCAAATCTGAGGAGGTGATTCTGCAAACTGAGCAACTAACTTAGCATGCAGACCCAGCTGTAAATGGCATAGTAAAGGGCAGGAAGAATTCCATCTTGAAGATAAGATTACATTTTAACACCCAGGAAGTTCAAGAGGCAGGATTCTTTAGCAAGTAGACAACACCTCAGCCCACCTTGGGGGCTGGGCAGGGAGCCTTTCGATGTGCTCCCAGACCAAGGTGCCAGTGACCCAGAGAGAAATCAAGGCAGGAAATTCCTTACAGTTAAGTTAATTTTTAATATTCAGGAACCACTTAACAAGTCCCCACCCTAAGTTTTTTCATGTTCTCGAAAAATCCTCAACTGCCTATAAAACCCCCTAGACAACGCACCACTATGGACTCTCTTGTCCCCTCCTGGTGTGAGCCGGGAGCTCTGTCCTTTCACTGTATCTCTAAATAAAAGCCTGTACCTTGCTCTCCTACCTTGACTGTTTGTGAAGCTCATTCTTCGGCTCCGCAAACAAGAACCCCGGCATCATTATTATGAAATCATATACCCTTGAATAGGGAAAAAAAAAAGCCCAAAATGGAGGTAAAGGCGCAATCATGTGCATATTAACATACAGAATTGTCCACTGTCTTCATGTAATTCATGAAGATATCAGATATCCACACAGAATTCAGGGATATCAGAAAACCTAGGAGGAAAAGAAGTACATCTTTATTTTTGCTAGCCTCTACCTGAAAGTTAGTATTTCTTTCTATTATGAATGCAAGCAGGCAAACAAACAAAACCCAGTCATATTAGCAGTTCCTATGACTTTATCACCCATATATTTAAAAATATTCTTTACTTTTAGCACTGTTTGGAAATTATAGCTGCTTTCAGACCCACAGTTAGATCACATCATTAATACATGTAAATGCACTGTGAGAAGCACATACATAGTACATCCAAAATTTTTAATATTTTGATAAATGTATTCAATATAACTGGTTTCCCTTGTATCCTTTGTATTTTACTATATGCATGTAAAAGTTCATTCTGAGAAGGGGTCTATAGGCCATATGAGATTCCCATCAAAGGAGTCCATGACACAAAGAAAGGGTACAGTTATCTATTTTTAAGGGAAACCCCATACTGAAGCACAGGACTCCCATATCTGGAGTTACAGCCATTGGACTACTCATTCCCTCCTGCCTACTCGGGACTACTTTGTTCCTCTTTTCTGCCCAGTATATATCTGAATATCATTCCACTCAATCATTTTTAAGTACACAGGACCATATCTCAACTTTTATCCGAGGGGTTGATGAGGAAATAAATTTTAATATGTAAACTAAGAATGATTCTTACTGCCCATTTCTTCAGGAACCTCTAGGACTCAGGTATCAAGGGCAGGGTCAGATGGAGGCAACCCAGGGAAGAGGCTGCTTTTGTCTTTTGAAAATCTCCCTGAACAATTTGCTCTAACTTTTCCCTCTTTTTTAGTTTTAATTCCTTCCTATCTCCTTAAGACAGTATAAATTGGCTCACTTACTTCTGGGAGTAGAATTAGTGGTAGTAGGCTCTTTTTTCCCCCCTAAATGAATATACCTTTACAGAGACAAAAAAGACTCAAAAAATTTGGGTAAAATACCAATAAATATTGATGTTGACCGCGACCACTGCACACGTGTGGTGCATGGCTCAAAAGGATGTCAGAGAGGGGAAGTTGTTCAAACAGACCCAAAGAAACCGGGTCCTTCCTTTTCTGGTTAAAGGGGGTCTTAACCCTTCCATGAGTGAGCCTGAGGAAGCAGAGTCACTGCACGGACAACACTCAAGTTCTGTTGCCTGGTGGTTATCTGGCCACCACATGTGCTCCCTATTACCATGAGCTGAATATAATCCTGCCACTCAGCAGGAGTGCCCAGATATGCAGGGCAATACTATGCAAATATGCACATAACCTTTTTATAATAGTGTAAATAAAAGCCCTTTACACTCTTAACATTTCAAACCTAGTATTGGAGCAGGAGTTCAGACTGCTACATTATAATTAGGTTTTGGTTTTACTCATATTATGGAGCCTACTGGAGATGAGAAAGAAGACCATGTCTTAGTATACAGTACGCCCTTAACACATGTTAAATGACTGTATGAATAATGTATTCAATAGGGCAAGATAGAACAGAGTGCTTTAGACTTCAGTCAGGATTATGTTTTAAATCATCATCATCATCGAAAAACTTAAAAAGCACTTATCAAATGGCAGCTATTGTTTTAAGTGCTTTACAGATACTAACTCACCTGTCTTCACACAGGGATATTTGCAGAGAAGGCAACAGAAGCACAAAGTTCTAAAATCATGTGCTCTAAATCACTTCAGCAGTAATCACAGATCTCGGAATCAAATCAGGCAAGTCTGGCTCCAGAGTTTTAAAGTCTTAAGCACTTCACAGTATCACCAATTCTGATAGGTTTACATATATGCTGATGATATTGCTTTGAAAAGGAAAAATTAAAGTATATTTTAAGGGACTGGGAGACGATGAGACCATGTTGATTTAGAAGTGTGGAAGGAGAAGCTTCAGGAGCAGGGGCCCATGGGAGAGTGCCCCTGCAGGTCAGCATTTGTCCTCCCTGGACATCCTCTCCTGTTCTCTCCCCTCCACTGATCTTGTCAGCCTCAACTGCAGCGTGACTTAAATCCTCAGCTGTGGTTTCAGTGAGGGTTCCATAACGGCCTTTGCCTGTTGTAGCCAGATTCTGCAGTTCAAGAAAAGACCTAGTTTTTCTTGGGAGGAGCTTGGGATGAGCCTCCCGACAGAACAGGTCGTCAGGCAGGCGCACACGACGAGGAGGGTCGGAGTTACTGATGAAGTGGGAGACTTAGGCCATTACTTACACTCACTTTTTATCTAGTTATCAATCCTGCAGAGCAACCCCTCCTTGTTCAATAGAAAAATTTCCTCTTCAGTAACATATTTTTAAGCCAACAAACTTATTCCAACTAACTTCACATAAGACCAGACCTATACAAATGGCTTAAGAAAGTTCCTCCTGTTCAAGCACCATTCCAAGTTTATATTTATATAAACATATGTATTTATATTTACCATGCTATTGATAAAACACTTTGAAATGCTGCTTGGTGGAGGTGTGGGCAAGTATGCACAAGATAGAAAAGAGAAACAGTTCCAATGAAGAGAAACCAGTAGAAACCAGTTAGAAGTAAGTACTTCACCAGTAAACTCAAGAGATAAGTACTTCCTACCAACATCAGACAGCTATGCTAATCACACTGACTAGGAGTACTGTGGTGAAAAAAACTGCCCTCCAGGAGTAAATGGGAGAGCTCTCTAAAGAATGATCAATGTAGCACCATGAGCTAAAGTGTATTACTCAGAAAAACATGAGAAAATTCACATTTTATTTAGGCTATTCTCTAATCAAGGCTCTATAGGATTCCATTCTTTGAAATCAGAGGTTTCAATCAAAATAACAAAAACAAGGGGAGATAAAAGAGCAAAGAAACTTGTCTCAAATTCATAAACTTTGCCTCTATGGTCCCAGAGACCTGAGAGGACTCTGTATCAATTTTAACTATTGAAAGACATCAATGCTTACATGGAACCCACCTTTTTAATGAAAAAGAACAAAATATTACAAGAGCCTAACAAAAGGGAAATTAACTCAACTTTAAAGACCAGAAGATCTGCACTAATACTTAATAAATATGGCAGAGTTATTTTCTTAGAGCTTTCCTTTAATGTTTTTACACTGTACTTATGGATTCTACTTTAACATTCCTATCACTGACAACCCAAGTACAGAAAGTAATGAAAAGACGATGATGTATTGGTCCACATTCTCCTAAACACTGCAAACATTGAAGAAACTATGGCATTCTTCAGCAAAGAACTAGGGCAAAGATATAGGTAAGAGAAGAAGGACGATATTTTCAATATGATGAAGTTTCGGAGAATTGCCATTCTTCACAGTTTTTATGATACTGAACTGACTTGGCTTAAGGTGATTTCTCCACCTCCAACCCACCCCCATGACAGAGAAGACAAGAGCTTGGGGGTAGGTAAAGAAGACTTACCACAAATTTTAAGAGGAAAGGATACCTTTCCTGGTCTAAATGCTTGTTCAAGCAAACTGCTATCATAGATTAGCCTTAATATATCTGTTGCAGTATAATATGGTTTTGTTTACAGGACAATTGTATGGGTGCATGGTGGCAGGGAGGTGGTGTGCTGATGTGTATGTTCATGAGATTTCAGTTGTATTACCAGGGCAAATTAAAGTGGCCACTTGTCAGTATATCAAAATAAACAATGATGCAAAAGGTGTCTGTAGATATGTTTTAAAGCATTATCTCACAACATTTTTTACACTAAATTAAATGTCTGGCCAATAGCTGAAATCACCAATTACTGAGATGGTAGGTGTATGCTTTATCATCTGTTTTTATTTCCAGGCAGCATGATTGTTATTATTTTTTATTCCTCTAAGCTTTCTAACTACTTGCTCTATTTTTCATGTTTAAGGTAAACAATGACATCTAGGCAAAAACAAAGTTTTCTCTGATTCTACTATCCTCCAGGCTTCAGTTTAAAATTAAATATAGCATTCCTAAATCACCAAATTTGGATTGTAAAACATCTTCATTTATCACCAAACATACTTTTAGACTCACCAAAAGTGAAAATTATTTTTGTCCTGTCTAAAATATAAACTAGGTGGTGGAGCCAAGATGGCAGCATGAATAGAGCAGTGGGAATCTCCTCCCAAAACCACATATATCTATGACAATATGACAAAGACAACTCTTCCTACAATAAAGACCAGAGGACACAGGACAACATCCAGACCACATCCACACCTGTGAGAACCCAGTGCCTCGTAAAGGGGGTAAAATACAAGCCCCTGCCAGGCGGGACCCAAGCGCCCCTCCCCCCAGCTCACGGTGGGACCCGAGCACCCCTCTCCACAGCTCCCAGTGGGAGAAGAATAGGCAGAGCGGGAGGGAGACGGGGCCCAGCACTGTTGAACATCCAGCCCCTGCCATCTGGACCAGAGCACAGACACAGCGCATGCGCGGGGCCCTGGATACTAGGGAACTGGGGCAGCAAGAACAGTGAGCAGGTACCGGAGGCCTGGTGCCGGTGGACATAAGAAAAGCGAGCGGACATTTTTTTTTTTTTTCTGTTTTGTTTTGGCGAGCGCTTTTTGGAAGTCTTAAAGGGATAGGGACCCCAATACTAGGGAAACAGTGTAGCAAGACCGGTGAGCAGATGCCTGAGACTGCCGCCAGAGAATAAAGAAAAAGGAGCAGCCAATTTGTATTTATTATTTATTTTTTAATTAGAAAAAAAAAATTTTTTTTTTTGTGGTCATTGTTCTGTTTTGGCGGGTGCTTTTTGGAAGTCTTAAAGGGGAAGGGCAGGACACTTAATCCAGAGGAAGGGAATCCGGGGATCAATGGACACCCAAGTCCCCTGGGCTGCAGGGAGCATGGAGGCCCCTTATGGAGATAAATAGCCTCCCAGCCGCTCCTGCTCCAAAGCCACTCGACAACGATGGAGCAGCAGCCCCAGCCAGGCCACACCCCCAGCAACAGCGGAGATAAACTCCATAGCAGCCGGGCAGGAAGCAGAAACCCTGTCTGCGCACAGCTGCGCAGCACAAGCCACTAGAGGCCGCTGTTCTCCCAGGAGAGGAGGGCCACAGACCAACAAGAAGGGAAGTTCTTCCAGCCGTCACTCGTCCCAGCTCTGCAAACTATTCCTATCACCATGAAAAGGCAAAACTACAGGCAGACAAAGATCACAGAGACAACAACAGAGAAGGAGACAGACCTAACCAGTCTTCCTGACAAAGAATTCAAAATAAAAATCATAAACATGCTGACAGAGATGCAGAGAAATACGCAAGAGATATGGGATGAAGTCCGGAGGGAGACCACAGATGTCAGAAAGGAGATTACAGAAATGAAACAAACTCTGGAAGGGTTTATAAGCAGAATGGATAGGATGCAAGGGGCCATTGATGCAACTGAAACCAGAGAACAGGAACGCACAGAAGCTGACATAGAGAGAGATAAAAGGATCTACAGGAATGAAACAATATTAAGAGAACTGTGTGACCAATCCAAAAGGAACAATATCCGTATTATAGGGGTACCAGAAGAAGAAGAGAGAGGAAAAGGGATGGAACGTATCTAGGAAGAAATAATTGCTGAAAACATCCCCGAACTAGGGGAGGAAATAATTGAACAGACCACGGAAATACACAGAATCCCCAACAGAAAGGATCCAAGGAGGACAACACCAAGACACATAATAATTGAAATGGAAAAGATCAAGGACAAGGAAAGAGTTTTAAAGGCAGCTAGAGAGAAAAAGGTCACCCATAAAGGAAAACCCATCAGGCTAACGTCAGACTTCTCAACAGAAACCCTACAGGCCAAAAGAGAATGGCATGATATACTTAATGCAATGAAACAGAAGGGCCTTGAACCAAGGATACTGTATCTAGCACGACTATCATTCAAATATGACGGTGGGATTAAACAATTCCCTGACAAACAAAAGCTGAGGGAATTTGCTTCCCACAAACCACCTCTACAGGACATCTTACAGGGACTTCTCTAGATGGGAGCACTCCTAGAAAGAGCACAAAACAAAACAACCAACAGATAAAGAATGGAGGAGGAGGAACAAGAAGGGAGAGAAGAAAAGAATCTCCAGACAGTGTATATAACAGCTCAATAAGCGAGCTAAGTTAGGCAGTAAGATACTAAAGAGGCTAACCTTGAACCTTTGGTAACCACGAATTTAAAGCCAACAATGGCAATAAGTACATCTTTCAATAGTCACCCTTTATGTTAATGGACTGAATGCACCAATCAAAAGACACAGAGTAATAGAATGGATAAAAAAGCAAGACCCATCTATATGCTGCTTACAAGAAACTCACCTCAAACCCAAAGACATGTACAGACTAAAAGTCAAGGGATGGAAAAACATATTTCAGGCAAACAACAGTGAGTGAGAAGAAAGCAGGGGTTGCAGTACTAATATCAGAGAAAATAGACTTCAAAACAAAGAAAGTAACAAGAGATAAAGAAGGACACCACATAATGATAAAGGGCTCAGTCCAACAAGAGGATATAATCATTCTAAATATATATGCACCCAACACAGGAGCACCAGCATATGTGAAACAAATACTAACAGAACTAAAGGGGGAAATAGACTGCAATGCATACATTCTGGGAGACTTCAACACACCACTCACCCCAAAGGATAGATCCACTGGGCAGAAAATAAGTAAGGACACAGAAGCACTGAACAACACAGTAGAGCAGACAGACCTAATAGACATCTACAGAACTCTACATCCAAAAGCAAGAGGATACACATTTTTCTCAAGTGCACATGGAACATTCTCCAGAATAGACCACATACTAGGCCACAAAAAGAGCCTCAGTAAATAACAAAAGATTGAAATCCTACCAACCAACTTTTCAGAACACAAAGGCTTAAAACTAGAAATAAACTGTGCAATGAAAGCAAAAAGGCTCAAAAACACATGGAGCCTTAACAACACGCACCTAAATTATCAACGGATCAATGACCAAATCAAAATGGAGATCATACAATATATGGGAACATATGACAACAACAACACTAAGCCCCAACTACTGTGGGACACAGCAAAAGCAGTCTTAAGAGGAAAGTATATAGCAATCCAAGCATATTTAAAAAAGGAAGAACAATCCCAAATGAATGGTCTAATATCATAATTATCGAAATTGGAAAAAGAAGAACAAATGATGCCTAAGGTCAGCAGAAGGAGGGACATAATAAAGATCAGAGAAGAAATAAATAAAATTGAGAAGAATAAAACAATAGCAAAAATCAATGAAACCAAGAGCTGGTTCTTCGAGAAAATAAACAAAATAGATAAGCCTCTAGCCAGACTTATTAAGAGGAAAAGAGAGTCAACACAAATCAACAGTATCAGAAATGAGAACGGAAAAATCACGATGGAACCGACAGAAATACAAAGAATTATTAGAGAATACTATGAAAACCTATATGCTAACAAGCTGGGAAACCTAGGAGAAATGGACAACTTCCTAGAAATATACAACCTTCCACGATTGACCCAGAAAGAAACAGAAAATCTAAACAGACCAATTACCAGCAACGAAATTGAAGCGGTAATCAAAAAACTACCAAAGAACAAAACCCCCGGGCCAGATGGATTTACCTCGGAATTTTATCAGACATGCAGGGAAGACATACTACCCATTCTCCTTAAAGTTTTCCAAAAAATAGAGGAGGAGGGGATACTCCCAAACTCATTCTATGAAGCTAACATCACCCTAATACCAAAACCAGGCAAAGACCCCACCAAAAAAGAAAACTACAGACCAATATCCCTGATGAACGTAGATGCAAAAATACTCAACAAAATATTAGCAAACCAAATTCAAAAATACATCAAAAGGATCATACACCATGAGCAAGTGGGATTCATCCCAGGGATGCAAGGATGGTACAACATTCGAAAGTCCATCAACATCATCCACCATATCAACAAAAAGAAAGATAAAAACCACATGATCATCTCCATAGATGCTGAAAAAGCATTTGACAAAGTTCAACATCCATTCATGATAAAAACTCTCAACAAATTGGGTATAAAGGGCAAGTACCTCAACATAATAAAGGCCATCTATGATAAACCTTCAGCCAACATCATATTGAAAAGCAAGAAGCTGAAAGCATTTCCTCTGAGATCGGGAACTAGACAGGGATGCCCACTCTACCCACTGTTATTTACCATAGTACTGGAGGTCCTAGCCATGGCAATCAGACAAAACAAAAAAAAACAAGGAAAACAGATGGGTAAAGAAGAAGTTAAACTGTCACTATTTGCAGATGACATGATACTGTACATAAAAAAACCCTAAAGACTCCACGCCAAAACTACTAGAACTGATATCGGAACACAGCAAAGTTGCAGGATACAAAATCAACACACAGAAATCTGTGGCTTACGTATACACTAACAATGAACCAGCAGAAAGAGAAATCAGGAAAACAACTCCATTCACAATTGCATCAAAAAAAATAAAATACCTAGGAATAAACCTAACCAAGGAAGTGAAAGACTTATACTCTGAAAACTACAATTCACTCTGAAGAGAAATTAAAGGGGACACTAACAGATGGAAACTCATCCCATGCTCGTGGCTAGGAAGAATTAATATCGTCAAAATGCCCATCCTGACAAAAGCAATAGACAGATTTGATGGAATCCCTATCAAACTACCAGCAACATTCTTCAATGAACTGGAACAAATAATTCAAAAATTCATATGGAAACACCAAAGACCCCGAAGAGCCAAAGTAATCCTGAGAAAGAAGAATAAAGTAGGGGGGATCTCACTCCCCAACTTCAAGCTCTTCTATGAAGCCATAGTAATCAAGACAATTTGGTACTGACACAAGAACAGAGCCACAGACCAATGGAACAGACTAGAGAATCCAGACATTAACCCAGACATATATGGTCAATTAATATTTGATAAAGGAGCCATGGACATACAATGGCGAAATGACAGTCTCTTCAAAAGATGGAGCTGGCAAAACTGGACAGCTACAGGTAGGAGAATGAAACTGGACCATTGTCTAACCCCATATACAAAAGTAAACTCAAAATGGATCAAAGACCTGAATTTAAGTCATGAAACCATTAAACTCTTGGAAGAAAACATAGGCAAACACCTCTTAGACATAAACATGAGTGATCTCTTCTTGAACATATCTCCCCAGGCAAGGAAAACAACAGCAAAAATGAACAAGTGGAACTATATTAAGCTAAAAAGCTTCTGTACAGCAAAAGACACCATCAATAGAAAAAAAAGGAACCCTACAGTATGAGAGAATATATTTGAAAATGACAGATCCGATAAAGGCTTGACGTCCAGAATGTATAAAGAGCTCACACGCCTCAACAAACAAAAAACAAATAACCCAATTAAAAAATGGGCAGAGGAACTGAACAGACAGTTCTCCAAAAAAGAAATACAGATGGCCAACAGACACATGAAAAGATGCTGCACATTGCTAATTATCAGAGAAATGCAAGTGAAAATTACAATGAGGTATCATCTCATACCAGTAAGGATGGCTGCCATCCAAAAGACAAACAACAACAAATGTTGGAGAAGCTGTGGAGAAAGGGGAATCCTCCTACACTGCTGGTGGGAATGTAAATTAGTTCAACCATTGTGGAAAGCAGTATGGAGGTACATCAAAATGCTCAAAACAGACTTACCATTTGACCCAGGAATTCCACTCCTAGGAAATTACCCTAAGAATGCAGCAATCAAGTTTGAGAAAGACCAATGCACCCCTATGTTTATCGCAGCACTATTTACAATAGCCAAGAATTGGAAGCAACCTAAATGTCCATCGATAGATGAATGGATAAAGAAGATGTGGTACATGTACACAATGGAATACTACTCAGCCATAAGAAAAGGGCAAATCCTACCATTTGCAGCAACATGGATGGAGCTGGAGGGTATTATGCTCAGTGAAACAAGCCAAGCGGAGAAAGAGAAATACCAAATGATTTCACTCATCTGTGGAATATAAGTAGAAAGGAAAAATTGAAGGAACAAAACAGCAGGAGAATCACAGAACTCAAGAATGGACTAACAGGTACCAAAGGGAAAGGGACTGGGGAGGATGGGTGGGTAGGGAGGGATAAGGGGGGGGAGAAGAAGGGGGTATTAAGATTAGTATACATCGGGGGGTGGGAGAAAGGGGATGTCTGTACAACACAGAGAAGGCAAGTAGTGATTCTACAACATTTTGCTATGGTGATGGACAGTGACTGTAAAGGGGTAGATAGGGGGGACCTGGTATACGGGAGAGCTTAGTAAACATAATATTCATCATGTAAGTGTAGATTAATGATACAAAAAAAAAAAAAAAGGCAGTTCCTGTGTTGTGTCCTCCAATGAGTTCTACACAAGGGTATAAAGGACATATAAAAGTGTAGGCAAAGGGCCTGTTTGTGTTTATACAGAGGATCAAAGCCTAATTTGGCTACCCTGAAAATCAACTAAGATACGAGATGAAAAAGAACTTCCAACATCAGCACTCTTGGGAAGACTCATGCCAGAAGATGATCATCAAAAAACCCCAACAAAGATCCACGCACTGCTACAGGTGTAGATGCACTCATCCCACCAGTTCCCGGACTTGCCATGGGAATGAAGAAGGAGATATCTAAGCTGGCCTGTGCATACAGTAAAACAACAAATTTGACTGGATCTATACTGTTGGAACTCAACCAAGAATTAGGAGAAGTGCAAATTGTAGCACTCCAAAATCTTACAACTACAGACTATTTATTGTTAAAAGAACATAAGGGATGTGAACATTCCCCAGGAATGGGTTGTTTTAATTTGTCTGATTTCTCTCAGGCTGTTCAAGTTCAGTTGGACAATATCCACCATATGATAGGTAAGTTTTCACAAATGCCTAAGGTGCCTAACTGGTTTTCTTGGTTTCACTGGAGATGGCTGGTAATTACAGGTATGCTTTGGTTATGTAACTATACTCCTATTATGTTAATGTGTGTGCGCAATCTAATTAGTAGTTTAATACCTATACATGCTGAAGTTAATCTACAAGAGGATATGTCAAAGAAATAATCAATCTTCCCATGTTTTCTTCCTCCTGCTACTTCTATAGCTTTTCTTCTTCCTTCCTAATTACAACCCTTAAATAGAATTTGTGCCTCATATCAAATTTACCGAGTATCATAATTCTTCCAAGTGGTAAAGATACCTCAAGACAAATGCTGGGCATAGAAGCCACAGAGCATTAATATGCAAAGAAGTAAAAACCTAACCTTTTCAAACAACAAGGCTTCTCTCTCACTTACCAACTTTACATTTCCCTGTATGGCTCCGGAAGATGACTGGTTAGCCAGAGACGGGTAAGATTCCTCAAGGGAGGAACAACCTAAGACAGGCACAGTCGCAGGGGGGCCATCAGGTGAGAAATTGGGGATCAACAGAGGTGAGGCTTAGAACCTCACCCCCTGTTCTGAGATAAATCTTCTGCATACGTGGATGTTTTATTGCCCTTGTCTAGCTTGGATTAAACACATCGTCTACAGGCACATACCTGATCATCTATCTACATTTGCTCTCTTACAACACTAAACTATGTTTTCTACCTTTATCTTGTATCTACCTACCACTTCAGCATTTTATTAAAAATAATAATAATAAAGAGAGAAATGTGGTATCCACATATAAATCAAGTATAAAAATCAAATGAGTATTCATATTTGAACTGATTGTTTATAGTTCATAATGCATAAGCAAAACCGAAAGTTTCTGTGATGACTGCCCTTGTACTGTTCACCATGTAATTTATTCACTATGTAAGAATTTGTTCTCCATGTAAGAAGTTGTTCGTTATGCTTCAGAAGATTTGAGACTGACGAAAATTACGCTTGGGGTGGATTAATGATTGTGCATTGAGCATTGACTCCCCTATACAGAATTTTATTGTTGTTAACAACCATTTGATCAATAAATATGAGAGATTCCCTCACAAAAAAAAAAACCACACACACACACACACACCAAAAGTACACACCTCCAATTGTAAAATAAATAAGTAACCGGGATGTAATGTATAGCATAAGGAATATAGTCAAAATATTGTAACAACTTGGTATGGTGATAGCTGGTACCTAGAATTATCATGTATATAAATGTTGAATCACTGTGTTGTACACCTGAAACTAATGTAATACTGTGTGTCAACTACCCTTCAATAAAAAATAATTATCTACAGAAAAAAAAAAACAAGACATGAAAAAATAAAATATAAACTATACATAAAAATACAGGACTGCAGGAAATATTTCACTCTTTAATGCACTAATAGAACAAATAGAAAAGTAGCGTAAGTAGTAGTGCTTGAAGAATGAGTACTGGAGTCAGTTACACTCAGGTCCAAACACTTTTATAGATATGTCCCTAATAATATGTAACCTTTGGCAGGTGACACTCTTTGGGTACTCGATTTCCTCAATTGTCTGGCTTCAGAAGCCACACTCTACCAGTACGAGCATACTGCTTCTCCATATAAAACAGGACTGTTAATCTCTGTAGGTTGGTAGGTACACAGGTGTATTTGTTTATATCATTATATGATATAAATAAATTTTGTAACAATCTCATCTAGGCAGTTTGACTAACTGTAGTTTGAATATGGGGAAGGAGAGCTGGTGTCACAAGTTTGACAGTCATTTTAGTGAACTAAATGAGAATACATGTAAACATCTGACACACAGTCTGCTCCCTTTTCCTTAAAGAACAGAAATTCTATTTGGCAGGCTTTGAAGAATAGAAGTGGGTCAGCCACTGCATATCTGACATGACAGATAAGAGAATGTCACAGACATGGTCAGAGTGAGAAGCAATAAGGGCAGACTGCCTTGCTCACAACAAGGCTAGCCTAGCTTACAAGTTTTCACTTTCGTGTAGTTAAATGACTTACTATAATTTACAGTTCATTATTTTGCATTTTGAATGAAATATACTTTTTATGTTCTTTGCAATATTCCTCCCTCAAAGTGCAGGCAAGAAAACCAAGGCAAAAATTGAGGAACTATTACTTAGCCTCACAGAGCAATTTAAATTCCATTACTGTATGTAAAATGCATTCAATATATCATAGTCACATTCACTAATAGAATGCTTCCAGAAATACAGTGATAATCTGCAGCTAGGTAAAATGCTGCTGTTTAAACACACACACACACACACACACACACACACACACACACACACACACACACACACACAGAGGCCACCTTTTACATGCATGCTTTTACTTCTAAACAAACTGCCTTAACTTGAACTGACTTCTAATGCACCTTTAAAAGCAAACCGCTTGAAGGTATATAACTGTAATATCCTTTCTCCCAACTTGGAAGTATTGGAGGTTAGTAGCACAATTCAGTTTCTAACACAAGAAGATTCTAGCAAATCTTACTCTTAAACATGTCTTGGGACCAGTGAGTGTCTTGAGAAAATGAAGTCAGGCTGACCAATAACTGATCTTCTGTTAGCCAAGTGAGAAAGGACACTTAACATTTAACATTCTTTCTAACTTAGTATCCCTCTACCCTAGCATCCTACCCTAATTCTCCATTGCTGTTTAAAGAATAAAAGCATTTATTATGCAAAAGAAGACTATCTGGTTCTACTGCTACAGCCAGGAACTATGTGGCAGGAGCAGGTGATTGTTCACAGAGGTAGGGAGAGGAGATGGATGCCTAGAAATATGTTTTTATCAAGATCTGGCAGAATGTAACTGGAGCAAATACAAGTTGCATTTACACAGAGCAACCTCCTATAGGATATAACCTAGAATTTGGCCTATCAACTATGTATGTAAGTGAAGGAAGTAATTTTCTCTCAGACTTACCCACAGCCAACAAAATCAGAATACAACTATTAATTTTTATAACCCTCATCACCACAATTAGATTACCTGATGCCTTATAAATATTATGAGGTCCCATACTCCACCTTATATTACTTAAAGTCAAAGGCAAATATTTTAAAGTGAAAATACTACACTACTAATTTAAGTCTATAGAACTGAAACAAAGTTCTTTGTTGCCTATGATGACTTTTAAAAATATTTATGCAAAATTTCTTTCAAAAAATTATATGTTTTGTTCCCTGTTATACTAGTGCCCTCAATTGGTATTGAAGACTGAAACCTGAAAAATCTAAATCTGCCACCAACCATAATTTCTTTTCTCTTAATGTCTTCCAACAAAACTTAATATGTAAAATATTTAATCTTAATAGAAGTGTGTGAATTGTTTGCTTTTAAAGAGAGCAGTCTCAATTCTAATTCCTAACAGACATAAATCAGTAAAGTACTTGAAACATACCAAATTTGAAGTGCCAGTTCCATCCTGATGGATCTATGATTCTAGAGCTCAAGAGAAATGTGGACTGGAACTCTGGATTTGGGAGTACTATGAGCAGTTTAATTAAGGAAAGTGGATGACTGCCTGAGAGTTGAATGTGTATGCTAAAGAAGATCAACCACTAAACTCAAGTAAATACCAATCAACTTTTTAAAGCAAAATAAAGGCAGAAGAAACAGCTAATCCTGAGAATAAGTCACAGAGGTAAGAAGAGGAGGTTGCAACTGATGTGGCAAGGGAGAAGGGATGGTGGACCACGCAGACTGAGCAGGGATCAAGCACCTGTGCAGAGGCTGTTGGGCAATCTGAAGTCCATGTCAACCTTAGTGAGCTCTACTTCAGTGAAATGGATGGTTGGGGCAGAAACCAGACTTCAGTGAAAGCAGTATTAATAGAAAATTCATTTATAGAGATATGAAGTATAAACAACTGTTTAAAGATGAAGATGAAGAGAAGAGCAAAAGGAAGAGTGTGGAGGGAAATTGGTGAGAGGAATTTACTTTTTTTTTTAAGTATTTAGCCTACTTGAAAGCTAAGGGAAAAAAAATTTAAATATAAAAGATATTTTATTGATTAGGAAGTTGAAAACGACAGAGCCAGAAAGAAGCTCCTCTTGCAAGTGAGTTCAAATGCCTTTCTCCCACTCTAAAAATGAATGGATGGAGAAACAAATTTAAAGGCACAGTAAAAATAAAACTGAGGGAATTTATATTCAGTGATGAAAAGGTGTGGTAAAGATATGTAATGGAAAACCTAGAAACACTCTTAAAGGCAGAATAAAAGATTGAGCAACCATCACCAACCTTTTTGAAAGAAAATATAGTTCTTGGATAAAGAAGATGTGGCACATATATACAGTAGAATATTATTCAGCCATAAAAAAGAAAGAAATCCTGACATTTGTGACAACATGGATGAACTTAGAGGGTAATATTCTATGTGAAACAAGCCAGGTGGAGAGAAACAAACACCATATGATTTCACTTACAAGAAGAATCTAAAAACAAAACAAAACAAGCAAAACAGCAATAGACTTACAGACCTAAAAAGTAGCTGGTGGTTACCATGGAGGAAGAGTTGGGATGGGTGGATGAAATAGGCAAATAAGATAAAAAGGCGCAAAATCTCAATCAATATAAATTAGTCATGGAGAAGAAAGTACAGCATAGAGTATATAGTCAATAGTTCTGTAATACCTTTCTATGTTGTCAAATAGTAACTGCACTAGTTGGGGTGAGCATTCAATTATGCACATAACTATCGAATCACTATACTGCATACTTGAAACCAATATAATATTGCATATTAACTATACTTCAGTTCAAAAAATTTTTTAAAAAAGAGAAAAAGTAGTTCTTATTTCTCCCAGTTTTTATCATTTTCAAGAGTGATTATTTCAGATTAAGGAGAGGAAGGGCACTAAATATGGTCCTGTGCATGGGAAGTCCTTAATACACAGAGATCTTGACCAGTGATGGGGCCAGATTGGAAAAAGTCTCCTTGTTTGAGTGGGCAATGACTTAGACATGAATAGGGAATTTCCCCCCCAAAAAATTGGTAAACCTAGCTAAGAGATTCTAGATAGATTAGCCAGTAGTGTTTTCAGAGAGTATAATTTAGATCCCTTTTGACATAATTTGGTTGTACCTATTATTTTACACTTACTTTGGCTACATAATGGGTCAGCTTCTCATTATCTAAACTGTATCCTACCCTTTAATTGACATAAAGTCTTCAAGACTGCCACATATGTGTTTTAAAAATACTGATTTCTTAAACATTCTCTACTGTCATGTCAGTCTATTGTTAACTCAGTACTCAAGAGTCCAGATTATAAAGTTACAGCTGTCTTGGGATTTAGCAGTTATACCATGGCCTGGACAGAGGGCACAGAGTTCTCACAGCACCTTACTCAATCTCTCCATGCACACACATGTAGCACAATGAGCTCCTTTAGAGCAAGCACCAGACCTTTAAAGCTTTCTGGCCCCTCAGTGGCTAACACAGGGACTTGTCCCTTATAGCTGTTCAATAAACATTTAATGAATTCAGTTTTGCTCTCCTTCTATATTTAGGATTCTTTTAATATTGGAATAAATATTTACCAAATTATAGTCTACCTATAAAAACCATTACCATTCCACTGTGTTAACATTCCTATTTACCCTACTGCAAGCAGAGCCTCTAGGAAGGATTCCTGAGATTCTCAGGAGAACCAGTCCCTCCTTTGTACCACTACATCAGTTTACAACATTTGTTTTTATGTATCAAAATTATTTGTTTTTAATGCTCACTCCCTTTTAATACCTATAAGATCCATCAGTATAAAAGCCTCATCTTATTTATCATTATATCTACTGTCTGGCACAATGTCTGGTACATAGCAAGTCTCAATAAATGTTTGTGAATGAATAATATTTATCTGTTTATAATCCAATAAATTCATATGTGGCTGATGAAAATATTAATCAGTATTTTTCTAAATAAGAGTAACCTAAAACATATAGCATTTCTTTTATAAAATTACTTTTATAAATTATTCTCACCAACTCCATGAAGCAGGCACATTTACCATTATTGCCAGCCTTGTATCACAAATCACAAAAATCACTTCCACAGAACACATCTGCCTAGCTCCACTCAATACCAGCTTCCATAATTACATTTAGCAAGCAGACACTAAATAGTTTTGCTATAGGCTTAAATTATCCAAGAAATTGCAATAGAACATTTTTTTTACTTAGTTTCAGAGGTGCTATTTCATATGCAGAAATATATTACTTCTATTTTTGTAGTTATAGCAAGCTTCAAATAATGCATTTTAGTGAATTGTTGAAAAATAAAGTTATTTTAAAACAACATAAAGTGGTCAATGTTTGATATATTATTTAATATGTTAGTTTTTAAAGATGTAATAGGCACTACTTAAAACTTACATTGTAAAGTGTATGAAAGCTATACCAAATAATAGATTTTTGGCTTCCATTTATACTTACATAGAATTACAAAGGTTTTATTAAATCTGCTGGACTAACACCATTTACTCTAAAGTAATAAAGACAGTAGAAACCTAAATCCCATTAATATCTTTGGAAGATGGAATAAGAGGCTAGAAACAATTTTTTCTCCCCAAACTTATCAGCTCTGCTTCAAGTGATGCCAGTTTATATGATCTCATTACAAACCAGACTGACATTATCACTTGCTTCTGAAGACTAATTTCATAGAAGTATGAAGTTGCAAGGAATAAAAATGAGATAGGTTGGAAGAATGTAACAGGCAACACATGTAGGAGAAGTCAGTATATTCAAAGAGTCAAAATTATTGTGTAAAATCCCAATTGCATAATTTCACCAATTACCACACACTACCTTTTCTACTGTATAAGAATTTTATTGTGAAGAAATTTTAGTTTTAAATAATATATACATACATACATGTTTACTAAAGGTCTGTTAAGTGGCCAAGTCATTCTTTAAATGCTTTACATATATTATCACATATATTTTAATTTTATCTACCTTATGAGTACCTTTTCACAAGTATGTATGATTCCAAAATCCATCTTCCTTCCTGAACACTATGGATTTAAGGTTTAGAAATTACTAGAAGAATATTAAATACACTAAAAACAACATACTCAAAAAAGTTTATCTGAGGTTTCTCCAAATCTATAAATTAACATGGGCAATATGAATAAAATGCTGTAGTGTGTAATAAAGTTTATTTTTTTAAACCAAGTTAATTCTGGCCTTAAAAGAACTTAACAAGATAATTAATCTTTTTAACTAAAGTAAAAGATTACATTGTTCATTCAAAAGAACAAAATACTTTACAGTACTAGCCTTTCACATGGTACCACATAAGCAGAGGCACATAGTCTGGCTTTTCATTTTCAGAATCAAACCATAAAATCAAACTAAGGAAGAAACAGATTCAATAAAATGACTCATTCAGCACTAGAAGTTTTAAACTAAAATAATGTGATTTTTTTATAAATTAAATGATTATGAATTTTTCACTCAAAAAAGGTTAGAGAGGACACCAAAAGAATAATCTCCTATTCCTGCTTTCTAAATAAATGGATACTTACTTAAAAAGCTTTTCACTTTTAAAAGCAATATATGTCCATTGTATAAAATAAAAAAGAGAGAGAAAGGAAAAATAATCAGGGCAGTGCAGAGAAATAGGACATGAAAATATGAAAATGCAAGTCCTTCTCATTTTTCCTAGTTAATTTTCTTTGAAGTAACCATTATTGATGGTTTCTTTAAAAGGTTTTTAAATTTTTCTCTCTCTACATGTTTATTCATGTGTCTATGTAACTTCAACTTTACATAAACTCACTCATACTATCTTCATTCTACATTTTACATTTCCTGACTTAAAAATATATCTTAGACATTTTTAACTGTACATACAAAACTACTCATTGGCTTTCATAGCTGTGTGGTGTTTCATTGGATAGGTATTTCACAATTTCTTTTTTATCCCTACTGAAATTTACTTGAGCTACTTCTAGTTTTTCATTATTATGAACAAAGCTGCCCTAAACGTCCTTGAATTCTCTAGGATTCATGACAACTTCTTGAAATGATATATTGTTTCATATGACCTAAGGCTTAGGAAATACTGAAAAATTGAGGAAATAATGCAACTGTCATGATGACCAATAAACCAATCAACTACTTCACAAACGAACAAAATATTTGTAAGAAAACAGTTCTCAGAGCAATATAGCTAATTAGATGAACAAATCTCCATCTGTCTTCAAAATGGAAAGCAGAGATAAAAATAATTATGGAATGGACTTCAATAAACCAAAACAGAATATGTCTTCAGTTAGAAATGAAGAAGATACTTTGTAAATATGAACACCAATTCCCACAAATCTTATAGGATGTATCAGCTGGAAGGATGGGAAAAATAATCATACTACAAATCCTACCAGAACTAGTATGCCATATGACAGTCTTCAATGTGTTTACTCACTACTATAACATTCTATCAAATGACAAATTGGCCTAATTCTAATGTTGAAATTGCAGTTTCAAGAGTCAAATAATTTTGCTATACTGAAAATTTATCTTAATGCCAATCCATTACTTTCAAATTAAAAGGCTCTTTGTACTTTGGAATTTCACCCTAGTAGGAGGGATTCAGAGGCAAGTATCAGCCTTACAGTAACACCAATAACCAACAGGAAGGATCACTGATTGAATGTAATTTAGAAATCAATAGACAGATGGCATTGCACAGAGTAATGGAGATTAACTAGATATGCTAAATTGAAGGATATTTCGGTTGTAATTATAATTTTTCTCCAAGAATCCCAAAGCATTTTGAGGCAAGTATTCTTTTCTTGTTCTCCAGGACACAAGAATGCAATTACTAATAAATAAGACCTTCCTTCTACTCATTTTGAAAAAAAAAAAAAAGAAAATGTTCTCCCTACTCTGCATAAACTGGCTTAAGATTTGGCCTGACAAGATGATTCCTTTAAATATGGCTCCAGACCTGCCCTTAGAATCATGTAATACAGTAACAACAACACCGGTCAGAAAGGTCTGGGTTCATATCCCTGTCTCTACCACTCAACGGCAGAGTAATTTAGGCAAGGTCTCTCTGAGTCTTGTTTTCCTAACCTGTACAAGTAATTATTTGCTCACAGGGTCGCTGTTGGTTTAACTGAGCTAAATTCTAAGTGCCTAGTATTGTGACAGTATTGGGTCCCTCTGGTTAACCACAGCTTGTTATGAAGCAATGGGTCTCCTCAGCACGTATCCCATGAGGCTACCAAACTGGAATCCCTAGGTATTCCCAAAACATGCCCTTAGATTTCTACCTTTATTCTTGCTACTTTCTCTACAATTGATGTCTCCTTCCTCCATCATTAGCTACTGAAATTTTGCCTTTCTTTCTTCTTATACTTTTACAAGTGCTACTTCATAAAAGCTTTTTTTCCCGAGTCCTCCTCTGTTACTGGAACCCCTTATGCTGAGGGGCTTTGTTCCCAAAATACTTAAATATTTGGCCAGGTAATTATATATCCTTGCCATATTTTTTCTCTTAAGACTGGAAACTCCTAGAAAGTACTCTAACTTATCTTTGTAACCTCCTCAGTATTTGCCACTATGGGCATAAAGCCCTCTACTGAGCTGAATGTTTGAGCAGGCAACTGCATTGTCAGAGGTATGTACAAACTGGTAGAGATCTGGGAAAGTATGTTTCAGCTTTCAGTGACCTCCCACCTGTGGTTCAAATTCCACTGAGTTTGACAAATATGTAAATCACTATCTCTTAGAATTATAAATGTTTCCTACTTTTGCTGTTGATATAATTTTTGCCCAAATTTTTCATTATTTTGCATTTATTTACATATGCCGTGTTTTTTAAGAAACAAAATGGAATAAATACACTTTTTACTCTGGCACCATTTACCAGAAACCTTGCCTTGTTTTCTGAATAAATCAATACAACCTATGTATATTAGCTCAAATACTTCAGTTTTCTCATTTAAACATGCAAGAATCTATCTATTTAAAGCTAATTGATTCTAAAACTACAAGTAACAACCCAACTGTTACTTCACCATATTTCTTTCTGTACTTTGAAAACACTATCACCAATATAGCAATAATCAATTAAAATAATATGTGTATGGAATATGTAAAATAGAATCAAATATTGAATGCAGAGAAGTTAAAAACACTTGAAAAGCAGCCAAAGACTAAAAGGGAAGGGTTCTCTTTAACACATTAAAAATATTACTATACCTGAAAGGGGAAAAAATGGCCAATAGTAATCACTAGAAAGTTATACTCTAACAATGTTAATCTATATAATTTGACTGAGTAGGAATTTTACAGAATGATAGCATGATGTAACATATGAATTAATAGAAGCATAAGCTTTATCTTTCACTATTGTTCTGTTTCTTGAAGGAACTAGAGTAGTAAATAATTTACTATTGTCATTAACCTAATCTGGGTGCCTTATTATCAGAAGCTGCAAATTTTGCTAAAGTAAAAATTCTAATCTTATAACATGAATGGATACCCATTAGGGATCATGTTAAAACCACCAACCTCATTTCAGTAGATACCTTGTCTCACATAAAGTATGCTGCTAGACATAAAGTGTCACTGGTTTACCTCTAAATGATCCAGCGAAACTGGGTGTAGTTTTAATAAAATGGGACTCATAAGTTTTTATTACATTTATAATGAATGCTTTTCAGTTTTATAAGCTTTTTGAAGGAACAATTTAGTTTCTCTATTAAAACATGACTTTATATTCTCCACAACTCTCAGATTTCAATTTTATGTTGCTACTACTCTAAATATAAATGAAGATATTGAAGTTTTAATAAAGGTATAGAGTTATTTTTACTGACATATATGGGATGCAAGTTTACAAAATTACAGGAAAAAATACAGAAGATTAAAATCTTTCTACTCTGATTCCTTCTATATGCTTTCCATCATACAAAACCTCTCAAAACCAATCAGTGGTTACATCAAGATATACAACATATTTAGGTATTAATAAAGCCCAATTCATTATATTGCCTCTTCAGGACAAAATATAATAAAATCCTTTTAAACTCACTTATTGGTATAGAGGGGAGTTTAATACTGTTTAATTTAACTTGGTGGACCTTTAATCAGTCTTTTTATTATATCTAGCACATCTATATAAAAGTTTCAGACATACTGGCTTTATTTACACCACCAAAATCTAATTCAAACCCACCAGTAGGGATTATTACAAATAAACTAAAGGCAGATACAGGCAATTTTGTTTGTTTACTCTTACAACTAAAGAACCAATATAAACTGGAGCCTATTTAAGGAGTTGATATTTTAAAAATGATAAAAAACTTATCTTTGCTCATGAAAAATTCACTGTCTGCTGGAGAAAAGGGAGCAACAGACATTTAAACAATCATAACCCACTGTGATATGGCTACAATGGACATCTATAATAGATTCAGAGCAGTAATGTGGCTAGTGAGGAAGAGCAACAAACGGTCTACAGTGAAAAGACATTAGGGAGGTGCTGTTTCATCTGGAACTTGAAAGGTAACTAGCAGTTCACCAAACAGAGATGAGACGTAAAGGCACTGCAAACAAGAGGAAGAACCCATATATATGACTGCTAATCAAATTTAGTACCCTTGCACCAATTAGTATTTTAATTCTCATTTACTTTATTCAACAAAAATACAGTATTACAGTGAAAAACAAAATAATTTTTTCCAATATATTTTTAGATCAAGTTTTCCACAAAGGCAAAATCAGATACTATTCATATAATCTTTATTCCCATCTTACCTCGTTCAGATATTTGGGAACAACTCTTATCTATTCTTCTAAGAAATTCATATGACAAATCTGGCATCAGACACATATATGCTTGGCAGGCCCAAAGCTATCTTCTAAACACAAACAATTCATTAAATGGATATGCAGAGCGTGCCTATGTCCTACAGCTAAAGATTGAAAGTTAATGTGTTGTCCCCAGCCAACATTTATCATATCAAATCCACAGGCAACTGTCTCAATTTCAGGAATGCACTCTTTACACAACTTTTGGAGACTTATTCTCTACCCAATCCACATGAAAAACTGGACATAATCTCAAAGCACATCTTTTGAAAAGAAGTTTCTTTACTTTGACTGAAGATATTTCAATTGTCATGATAAATACATCACTCCTAGGATAAAGCAGAATTGAGAAACAATCAGAAGCCAAATGAAGGATCTCTGTTTCCTTTAGTATCAGGTTATTAACTTTCATGATCCTCACTCTTGGCAGAAAAAGTCAATGCAATTAAAATCCTTTAATGGAACTTAAATTTGTCTGGAAAAGGGAACTATTACTAAAGTGCTGGCCCTTAAGTCTACCTTGTGAACAATTCTCTGATGACAAGTTTCAAGAATAAAAGATTACTGCACTTGTCATGCACTCAGCTTCCCATCATGTAAAATTCATTGTTAAAGAAGTACCTTCCTTTCTCCCATGGAAGCCTATCATTTAAACCTATCTACTCCAAATATACCCAAAGGGGCAAAGATGAGTCTCCTCACAGTTAGTTTCACTCATGAACCCAGCCAGTGATTCAAGTACCTCCACTTTGTTCTAGGTTGCTGCACTCTAATGACCGACAGTAAAGAAGATATAGAGAATTGACTCTTCACAGAGACTGGTTGAAACAGTGCTAAAAAATAGCATCAAAGGAAAACATTATCCGAACAAGAAGGGAGTTTGGGGAAATGGACTACTTCTCTTTAGGAATGGGATGAAGAGATAATAAATGATTTTACTCTAGGTACTCAAAGTTGATCTAATACTGACTGATTAATAGATTAGAAACGGAGATGAGTGTGCATGGGACATTGCAGTTTCATAGACAGCTGGCCTCCTGAAGTCCATCTTGGAAAACAGTGGATAAAAATAAACAAGCAAGAAAATAAATTTAAAAAGCCATAAGTGCCCACCACCATATTGGGAAACCAAGCTTACTACAGATGACGTGAGATGTAGTCTCCTGTCCCAAGTGCACATACTGATAGTCATGGGGAAATAATGACCAAAGAGTAATTTGCTATACAGAAAATCAGAAGTAAAAATTAAAACTTCCTAAACTAGGACTGTATATTCAGATACAGATACCACAAAAAGGAAATGGCCAATGTTCAAAGGGATACTTCATTTAAGATTGACTTTTGAAACAAATGCTTCCATAAAGAACACAATCATATTAAAAAGCAAGGTATAAGTTTTGTTTTCTTTTTGTTTTGACCACATTCTTTCAATAAATATTTACTGAAGGTGTCCTATGTATGTCAGGCACTGTTCCTGGAACTGGGATACAGCAGTAAACAAGACAGATACATGTTACTGCTCTTTCAGAGTCTTTGTTCTAATAAAGAGGGCAGATAACAAGTAAACCAGAAATTTACATAGTATGTCAGATGATAATGGTGCTATGAGAAAAATAATAAAGACCAGAGGGATAGGGAATATTGGGGTGGGCATTATTTTAAATAAGGCAGTCAGGGAAGGCAAGGCAAATGTTTTTAAAGAAAAGGAAAGAAGTAATAATGTTTGGGAAAGAATAGGCTAGGATTACATTACCTTTGTACAAATCAGTGGCAGTGTTTTGTTTTGTTTTTTAATTAAAACTGAAGGACCAAAGAAACACAAGAAATTAGATTCATAGTGCTACCTGTTCTGCTGCTGTCACTTCAAACGTGAGGTAAAATAGTTTATCTCTGGCTTCTTCTTTTACATTTTCTGGAGGGAGGGACATGGGTTTAATACAAAGGACCATAAAAACTAAAAGGATTCTCAGGATATCATGCAGCACGATTAGCAGGGGTGCAATGTAATCCCTAAAACATAGTTCCCAATTACATGAAAAGTCACTTAAATCTAAAACTTCTCTTGGAAAAGATTTCCTTGTCTTGGGACCATATTACACTGGTTACCCCTGTAAGAAGTTTGTTTAAAAAGGGGTTTAAAATAGTTGCTTTAACGGATCTATACACTACAGAACTGCTGAATGGACCGACTCACTGATCAGTCATGCTCCTGGAGTCCAACCATCCCAAATCTGCACTCAGAAAAGAAATAAATCGCACTTTAAAGTAGTCATCTATCACCCTGTATGAGATCTGCATTTTAAAATATTATCCTAAAATAATATCATTTCTCTAGTGAATGAGAAATTATTATGTCCTGCCCAAGAATTTTGCAATGACTGAGACAAATCCTGATAGGAGTAGTTTTGAAAATACTTCGGAAAGTCCACAGTGCTTACTGATGCAAACATCTCAGGAGAGGCATCTACCCTTAAAATGCAATTTACGATCCCTGTCTGTTTAAACAAATTATAATACGAACTGCAAGTCATAAAACAAAAATCTCATTTTAGTTTATAATAAACCCTAGAACATATAGTCACCTCTGCATACAACACACATGAAAAAAAAAAATCTCCGATTAAAAATATAATATTCTGCACAATTTCCCAAGCATACTAAGTAGCCAATAATGCTGATATATATTATGTGCATTATCACATAAAGTGGCGATATTTGATAATATTACAATGACTGATAAGCTCTCTTTTTCCATTAAAGTTCTGTAATATGATGCTTTGCTATTTAGGTTACAAGTAATAGTTATTAAAAAAAAAAAGCCAACTTCTTGACCACCACCTCCATGCAGGTTTCATGCTGAATATTTTCACATACTGTCATGTAGCCTTTACAACACCCTACAAGGTGTTTTGCTCTATTTTAAAGATAAAGAAACTGAAGCTCAGAGAAGTCAACTTAAACTAAGCTCCCCAATATCATGGAGTAAAAGCCTAGAATTCAAATTCAAGTCTTTCACAGTCAACTGCTAGAATCGCTCTAAGAAAAAAAAAAATCATTAGATCAAAATCATACAAACTGCTGCTTTATTCTTGAAGAAGTAAAATTATGAGATTATAATCTTTACCAAAGGTCTGACGTTACAGGAATCTGGAGAAATAAAACAGCATGTTTAACTATTTTAAGACTATAAAGCATATAGTTCTGGGACATTTATAACTCATATAGTTCTGGAACATCTAAAAATAATAATGATCTCTTTGTTGCATGTATTTTACTACAATAAAACAAATTTAAAAATACATAAAATAATAATAATCTAGATTTTGGTTTCCATTCACAGTCCCTGCCTCACTACTGCTGCCTTCCAAAAGTATACCTGACATAATTTTATAGAAATTAACAGAAGGAAAAGGCAAAACAAACAAACAGAAAAAAAACCTTGAGGATACAGAATTTAGAAGAGTTCTTACAGGGAGATTTTGAGAGTTAAACATTTATTAAACAGAAGTATTCTACACACCACTGTGTACCAGGCACAGAGCAATGCAGGACAAGCAAAAAAAAATGATAGCAAGGTTCTTTTTAAAGAAGTCCTGTTAACAGGAAGAAGAGCAATGAAAGCAAATAATCATAATATAAAATATTACTTGCTATCTATATGAGTATGTAGGAGCAGAAGGCTTTAGAGGAAGTTATGGATAAAACAGTAGTCTCTGATGGTTTTTTTGAGAAAATTTAATTTTAAAAAAAGTTTGTTGTAGTATAGCACTCTCTTTTCTCAGCAAATTTCCCTGGGTGAATACATAGGTTCCCCAGGGCTGAGCTGCCTCACAAGCAGCACTCATGCTTGTTGCTTCTCCTTTGCTGACATGCAAAAGTTTCATCAATGAACCAACCCTCAGTGGCACCAAACATTCCTTGCTTTGATCTCTCTCATTATATGATTTCTTCCCAAAGTGGAAACAAAACAAAACAAAACAAAAAAACACTTTAAAGCTTTGGCCTGAATAGTAACAAATACCAGGTACAAAATTGATACAATCAAGTCTCTACCCTAGCTAGAAATGCTGTTAGCATTATTTGAACTGGGAAGTCAGTTTATATTTTATTTGGAGAGTAACTTGGGATGTAAGATATGACTACATAGCACCAAGAGTGAATTCTTTTTCTTAAATACATCAAGTATAACACATGCATATAATACATCAAGACCTCATACATCAAATGAGTACAGCCCTTCAAACTATTTTTACTGGACAAACTGTATATTGATTTCAAGGGCACTGTCATCGCCAAACAGAACGTTGGGAACTTCTCTGTGGGGACTGTCACAGAGCCAGTCTACTAGCTACTCAGGGAAATCAGTCCCATCGAATGTCACAGGACATTATCAGTCAAAGAGGTCTCTTCTTCTGGACAAGAACATATTTTTCCTCCTCCTTCCACCTTTACCTCTTTTTTTTTCCATGGAAAAAAAGTTTACAAACTAACCATTTCAATACAAAACAAAAATAACATTAAGTTACAGTAAATAACAAGAAAAAAAAACCAAAAAACACCAGGACCTTTATACACATTAAAAAAGGTCAAATCAGGAGCAGTGGGCCCTGCTACTTTGCTCCTGCTCTTGGCTGCCGCTGTTCGGGAGCTGGATCTAATCCTACGCAGAGCTGCACAGAGCGGCCCGTGGGAACAAGCTAAGGCTGCTGATGAGGGGGGCCTTATTTGATTCACATCAGGAATCAGACTAACTGGGGTGAGTTCATTTGTGCCCTGCTTGCATTAAGTGCCATTACACATAATAACATGGGTAAAGCGGCTGGAAGCCTTTCTGCATTATCTAGAAATGCAGTCGCTCTAAGTAAAGAATTGCCTTACAGCCCAAACCCAAGTGCATACAACAATTAAAACATGCTGCAATACACAGTGTTAAGTCCCCAAAGACAGCCCAATGATACCAAATCTGTTTTCCTAATGATTCACCAGACTGCTTTAAAACTCTCATATACTGTCTTATTCTTACACAATCGTGATTTTTTTAATTGAAGTATTGCTGATATACAATATTACATTGGTTTCAAGTATACAACACAATGATTCAATAGTTACCCACATTACTAAATCCTCACCCCAACTAGTGTATTTACTATCTGCCCACAATTGTGATTTTTTTTTTAATCTTTAAACTTCTTCCGCTCTCACTACTAGTAAAGTCCAGAGGTTTTTCATTACATCTATCTTAGAACACTCGATCCTGCTTGCTTTAATTAAGCCTGCTTCTTCTCTGTTCATCCACAATAAACAAACAAAAACATATTCCTTTTAATATCCCTTCATGCAAGTAAGCCCCCTTAGCTTTCCAGCTTTAAGCTACGTAAGTACAAACTTTGCTAGGCAATTTTCCAGTATTTCTATTAGTTCCTTAAAATCAGCATCTCAAACCACATTTAAGGTAGCATCTATGTTTATGTTGTATTTGGAGTACAGTAACCCAATCATTGATTCAGATCTCCAAATTTTCAAAGTAAGAGCATAGGCTTAGAAGCTTATGCTCATCTCTCAAGCAAGAGAACAATAAAACAACAAATAAGCAGACAATACGCCTCATTAGGAGAGACTTATTTTTCCTGAGGTGTTACTTGTAAGCCACAGATGGGTACATCAAGTAAATATTTCAAGTCAGCAACCCTACTCTTCAACTGTTTCTGAATAAAAGCAAATTTCATAAAAATTTTTTTTAAGATTTTCAAGAAAATCTATTCTATAATTTAACCTTGGGGTATAGCTCCCTGCTCTGGATTACATAATGTGAAACTTTCAATGGAGTCCCCATCTCTCCCTTGGTAATGGCCATTTAAAAACAATCATTATGATACATCTCTGGGTTGAAATGTTCTTAAAACTTCACTACCAATAAAATTTACCATGAAGGGGTAATAGAATGTTAGTCAGGCACTTGGGCTTTGGAATTGTATTGCCTGGGTTAAACACCCGACCTCAGCCCCTAATAAAGTAATCGCTATGCCTCAGTTTTCTCAAGGGAAAATGACTGATTTCACAAGCTTGTAAGAATTAAAATGATAGACATAAAACACTGCAGACCCTAGAACAAAGAGCTCAATTAATGTTAGTCATTATTATGCTGAGTTCTAAGTCACTGATTATCCTTATCATCCAGACTTCAAATATATCTTTAAAAATACTACAACCAACCACTTAATTCCCAGCAAAAGATAGAGCCTTTCTGCTTTAAAAAATTAATTTTACTCTATCAGCCTCTCAAAATTAACTTTTCATTCTTTGGTATTTGAAGAGTTACTATTACTAATTGATCCATCCTTACCATAACTCATCATTATAGTACCCATCACTCTACACATTCATCTTCCTCCTGTACTCTTAGTTAAAGAACCCCCTACCAAGCAAACTATCATTAATCTCCGACATTCAATTCTTGCTCTTTCAGTCCTCAATCCGGAAGCAATAGCCTCAAACAGAGTCCATTACAAAATTTTATATATCACTCAGCTTTGGTTTTAAAGGCTCACAGCAAAACATACATTTTGATCATATCCAGTTTGTTGAAATCTTAACAATTTTTTGGGGTGATTTTCATTGAGGAAACAAACAGCAAAGTAAAATTTTCATTGACATGGTTTTATTTAATATTTTTAATAGTCTATTCTATTTAATAGTTTAATAGTTTAATATTTAAATAGTCTATTTTATTTAATAGTTTAACAGAAATGGAAATGGTAAAAGCAAAAAGATTTGTCCATAACATACCTATTATTGATTAGAATTCCAAAACCAAAGCAAGCCCTTAATTAATAACCTCTTTAAATATTTTTTTTTGTGGCTGAATTACCACATTGATACTTAATCATTTAATTGCACTCTGACCCAAAGAACTGACATTTTTATTGGCAAGATATGAAATGTTTGTTAAAGCTATGAAGTCTAATTACAAAAGACTTCTCTAAGAGGCTCACAAAGGGGAGAGAAGAGAAAGAAAATTATCTCTCCGGTGTCGAAGGAAGAATTATAAAACAAATGAAAACAAATAGAGTGAAATCAGATGAATGATACATGTAAAGGTAGGTTAGAGTACATATATACGGAAGGCTGGGAGCACAGAATACATACATATGGAAGGCTGGGAATACAGAGTAGACAATGGAAAAACTGGTCTGGTGCCATCCTTTGTGTCTTTGCAGAAAATGTTAACATACTCACTTTTTTTTCTTCAATGGAGTTGGCTGTAACTGAAGTTTCATGGTTGCTAATATATTATAATTACTCAAATAATTAGACTTAGGAGCAATAGATTTTTTAAATTAGCTATCTCAAAGGAAGTACCATTACAATCATCTAATTATTCTTTGAGGCAGCATATGCACAAATGCTTTAAACATTCACTACCTTACTACAATGGGTGCTAAACCAATACTGTTTATGAAAATCCAGAGATGAGAACCTAAAAAGCACAATTTACTTATTTCTTCATAAACTGAAAAAAGTTTTTCAGAAAGAAATCACTATTACACTTAAACTCAAAAATTAAGACATAGTTTCATCTAATAAAATTGGTAAAACTAATATTCATTTTCAGTTTATTCACATATCAGTAAAGTCTAAAAGTATTTCTCTTAGCCTAAATGCCAAACATTTAGCTACATCCAATCAACAAGATCGCTTAGCTAGATACATAATTACCATCTTTATCAGGATAAGATGTCCTCTTACAATAACACAAAGTACGGTTTCATAAGTCTTTAAGAGCAAATGACTTTTTAGAAGACTTAATTACATTAAGTGAGACTCTAAAGGATATATCTACCTGATTACTCTAGAAATAATAGAGAATGGCATTTGAACTATAAAATAACTTTTCTTTTTTTATCTTTATTGTATGCCCAAGTATAAACAACATCAAGAACCTGCTCAGAAATATGCAAGTAGGACACTTCTAGGTCTACCTGAGGGTTTGAGTCAGGTAGACAAGAAATGACCCAGGTGTTCTTAATCTCTAGGCCCCATTTTACCTGCCTCTAGGCCCGACGCTTCTGCTTATCAACTGTGTTCCAGTCTGTGCAGGGAAGCCTTGCATTCTCCCCCTGTCCTTTCAGATTCCAAGCAAGGTATTCCTTGCCCAGAGTGAATAATCAATCCCTTCTCATTTTCCTCTCCTCCAAGTAACTCCTTTTGGCTGAGACTTCATTTTTTCTGTTCTTGACTCCCGGCCTCGTCTGAATGAAAATTACCTCAGCCTTTGCACCCCCTTAAGAGACCCCTGGGTGTAAAGATTACTAGAGATTTACTCGGCATATTTGTTTTAAAAATTGGAAAGCTCTTCTTTAAAACCAGAACACATTCCCAACATAATATGTGGCTACGTCTCCTTTATTCATCAGTTTGCAGTTTTCAAGCTGGGTTTGTTTCACTTGTAAACTAAAGGCTGGGAAAACAAAGAGCAATCTTTTTCTGAGAGTGAGAAATGGAACATTAGTCAAAAATTGGAAATAATATTAGAATTTGAGAATCCTGTGATACATCCCCCTACAATACAGACATGGATGGAGCCTCCAGCCTTACCAGGACCATCCTTGGAAGAAAAGGGAAAGGGAAGTAGAATAAGAAATTTAAGTTAGGCAAAAACCATCTGCTTCTCCCTAACACTATATATTTAGTTCAGCTGTTCTGTTAGGTAGAAAGATAGACATGAGCAGATGGGGAAGGGGAAGATAAGGTTCAAGGATAAAACTGCCCAAATTCTGCCCAGGTAGGGGGTCCCATGTGAAGACAACAAAGGCTTTTCAGGGAGATAACTTCCTTGCCTATCTGAAAGGCACAACTGAACAAAACTAAGAACCACCAAACCACACCTCATCATAATCTCATTAAAATAAAACTGCAGTTTTCTGTGTGCATTTTGGGAAAAGACTTGTGCACCAAGAGGAATGGATGTATAAGTAGAGCTGTCAATCAAATGACCTCACCCTGTCAATCAAAGAAGTGCCTCCTTGCTAGGTCTTGATAAATAGACCCTCCCCTAAAATTTTGGGGCCTTTGTCTAGCTTGACTCTGGCCTACATCTCCCCTGCAGTATATTTAAATAAAACTTGCACTCTGCTTCGCTATTGTGTCACTACCTTTCAATTCTTTGTTGCAGTGGGCACAAGGACCAAGGAGAACAAACTCAATCCCTAATGGTTTGTCTTGCCAGTGGGTTTCAGCCCCGGACAAGTTCACTATGGATTCAGTGAGACCAGAGAATGACAATGGAACATTCTGGGGTGGAAGAGTTCATACCCAACTTTATTCCCATGGTGGCAGGTCAGTAACTAAAATCTTGTCCACTCAGAGAAAGTCTGCATGCAGCAAGCTGGTCTCTGCTTCTGGGCCTCTCCGCCCTCAGTGCTGCCACCACGCCAGTCTCCGCTCTCCTGCAGCCTTGCAGCCCTGTAGCCTTGCAGTTGTCCAGAGCAATGTATTGCCCACACCTGTGTAGTAAGTCAGCCGACCAGGGCTGGGTGAGAATCCTGGCCGTAAGAACCTTCACTTTCTCCATACAGTCCTATCCACAAACTCATTTAGCAAATATTTATTAAGTTCATTCTATATATAAGACTTTGTATAATTGAGGAAGGATATGAAGAAATACAAGAAAACTATAAATACTTCAAGGCAATACCAGAGAAGATTCTACAGGAGTTCAGAAGAAAGAAACTTTTTCTGCATGGGTATGAAAGCATTTCAAATAGGCCCTAAAGCATGAATTGGATTTTAACCAAAGGACTTAATGTAGGAAAATCCCCAGGGAATTCTGAAGTGTGGAACTACAGGAGCAAGAGTATAGAAAAAATAAAGCAATGATTTGTTCAGGATAAGAAATAAATGAAATAAGGAAGGAAGACACTTTGAGTTTGAAGCATGGAGCAATTCAATGGGAATAGTAGGAAATATGGCTGGAATCATAGGTTGGGCCAGATCAAAAGATGTTGAATATTAGGCTCAGTCTATTTTATTCTGAAAGTAGTAGGGAACCTGAGTAGAATTTTGATCAAGGGCATATGATGAGAATCTTGGCAGAGAAATGCAGTGTAATTTTAAAGCATGATATGAAAAAAAGGAGAAAAGCAGGGGGTGGGTGTACTGAAACAGAAATCCTAAACTGATCAGAGAAGGAAGAAATAAATTTTGAACACACAATGGTCTGGTGCTTGGACTGGATAATGGGTTCATGGATTTTCATTTTATTATACCTCACATACACATACCCACACACAGAAAAATTTATATGGTATGTTGCAGGTATTTTGTGTTTTTAAATTTAGTTTAAATTAATTTGGCACACATTTCAGAACTGATGTAACTGGGGAAATAAATCAATATAAGAAAGAAAGAAAAGGTTGATGACTCCAAGATATTATCCCTGTGTCTAGGAGGTCACACACATTGAAATGAAATTCAAGAGGTTTGGTGAGACATCGATGACATGGAGTATGTGTAATTTAAGAAACTGACAGACTGCAAAAAATAAGGAAGATATATTAGTAAGGGCAGCTAAGAAAAAAGAAGAATAAAGATGGAAAAACATAGATTCAACTATGTTCAGCATATTATTTTATAGAATCAATTTTTTAAAAGGATGAGATCAAAAAGGGGAAAACAGAGAGGAATAAAAGCTTGGAAGGGAACCTAGGAAACAAATATAAGGAATCCAAAACAGAGCCCAAGCAGAGAGATGAGCAAATAGAGCAGTGAAGGAGAGGAAGGAAGTGAAAGGGAGTTTCAGAAGGAAAGGTTGCTCAATAATGTAAATATCACAGACAGTTCATAGGAGAAAACAAGAAAAAGCCAATTTTCTTGACAATGTGACAATCTGTGACCTTCAAAAGCAGCCACTTCAGTGGTGTGGCAAGTGTGGAAGTCAGATAACACTGAAGCAAGAGGTAAATGGGCATGTCCCACAGTTGCCTCTCTCCCCTTTGAGAAATCTGATAGCAAACAGCAAGGTTGAGATATGCGAGTCTGAAGAGTTCCAAGTTCACTGAAAAACTGGATATATTTAGAGAGTGCCTGTCTTACCTCACCACAGGCACACCTTACTTACCTACACAAACTAAGACTGGCCAGTGCTTCTGTCTATGCAAACATTCTACACAGCACATTTCTCAAGAGTCAAATGAAGTCACATTTTGTAATGGAAGTGAATTCTTCAAGCTGATCTCATCTTCATGTTTAATCTAGTCATTCAGGCAATTATTATAAAACAGTCTGTTATTCCTGAGAAACCCAATTAAGTAAACAGGCTAATCCATGATTTGGAAGACATTCTCATTAATGGAAGTGATATAAGAGAGAAAAGACATCAAATGTTTGGGGAAAAACAAGTACAGATCTTACCTTTATTCTGAGGAGCTTAAAAATTCAGTGTTGAGAAAGAATAGCCCTCCTTACATTAAGATTTCTTTAATGAAACTCTCAAAATCCCAGAGGAAACTACTAAAACTTAGATTAAAATGTTCTATGCTTACTGTCTTAATACCAAGCCCAAAATATAGTAGAGATGACTTGATATACGAATTCACTAAATCTTCACTCAGTTAAATAGTTTATGTTGTTGGTGACAAGTCTTTCTTTCCTTCCTTTCCTTCTTTCCTTCCTTCCTCCTTTCCTTCCTTCCTCCTTTCCTCCTCCTTCCCTCCCTTCCTCCCTCCCTCCCTCCCTCCCTTCCTTTCTACTTGTTGATTTGTGGGGGAAAAAAACCCACTCCATTACAATAAAATGTTCATCACTTTAATAATCTATAATAATAACAATGTTTATAGCACACTTACTATGTGCCAGATACTGTCCTATGTACCTTACATGCATTCTTTCATTCAATGTGGTCAACAACCCTATAAGGTGGTACTAATTACTCAGTTTTTACAGATGAGAACACTAAGGCAAAGAGAGGTTACAGAACATCTCTAAGGTCACAGAGTAGGAAGTAAAGACAGAACTGTTGGAGCTCAGCAGTTTGATTCCAGGAGCAAAAGATGGGTGCTGAGAAGGAAAGGAATGGAAGCAGCAAGTGGTTTAATTTGGGGACCTCACAGAAGGTGAGTAGTAGTCACAGGTGAGCAGTGGTCAAAAGAGTTGGATAGGAGACTGAAACCTCATTTTGGAAAGTTTACAATATTAGGCTTAATTAAATATGAATTAGAGCTTTAGTGATAATTTTTGAGCAGAGTGAATGTGATTTTGTTCTTTGCTTTATGAGAAAAGTATCTGAAATTCTGGATAGGGAGATCATAGTTAGAAAGTCACTTAGGGGCTAACCCCATGATCCAAGTGAAATAATGAGGATGCAACACTGTGTCAGCTGGGATAGGAAAAGGGAAGGCTTGGAGAATGTCAACAAGTCTGATAGGATGGAGGGAGGAAGAAACTGAGAGCTCATAAGAAGGGCAGGGACAGAAAATGGACACCATTCTAGGAAGGGATCCATGGTTTAACAAAAAAAAAAAAAAAAGGAAAAAAAAGAAGAGGGAGTCAGAAAGACTTCTTGAGGAAAAGAAATCCTGAGTGAGACTTGCTGAATGAAGAGCTGGCCACAGTGGAAGCAGGAGACAGAGAGAGAGGTGAGGGAGAATGGGAAAACTGGAGTAATTCTGGGAAGAAGGACTTGTGTGTGCAAAGATCTAGTGACAACAGGACACCCTGTGACAGAAGAACCAAGAAAGAGCCATGACAGAAGCTGAAGTATGGATCAGGAACTGAAAGGATGTAGGGGTTCTTAGAGGCCTTAGCCTTGGGTGTTCATGGACAGTCCTCCAGGTACTCGGCCACCAATATCCTTCAGCTGCTCTTCCTGTGCCTGTTCTTTGCACTGCAGGTTCCATTGTGCCTTGGCTTCTTCCAGAACACTCCCACCCCTCACTCCCTGCTCGTTTTCAGCTCTGTTTCATAATGTCTTCTTCCTCATCTTAACCATCGTTTCTGTTTCATCATAATTTGGGGCTTGCCATGACCCCTCCTGGCCATCTGCTACTTCAATGCATCCTTTCAGCCTCATTTAATGTTAACTAACTCCTTCTCTTGATCTGTCTGACCCACTCCTATTGTTCAGTCAGCCTGTGTCACAAGTGACAGCTTGACTCACTTTGGAACAAACCAATCATCTGTAATGGTTTTAATTTGATTCAAGCCATGGCTGCTTCCTCCATTTCTAGAGTCTTCCCTAAAATCAAATAGTTATCAAATAGCCAGAAATAAATTTTTATTCTTAATTTGAAATTCTATGGCCAAAGGATAGCAGGAAAAACAGAGCCACACAAATAATGAAGAGTTATAAATATCCATATTTCTCCATCATAAAATATATCATCAATGGTGACCCTGAGGACAGAGACATTTAAAAAAAAAAATACGTGTCAATTAAATATGGAGATAATGATTTCATTTTGCAGAGATATTTTAAAAATAAAAGTTCACCATCTTTCACCTTCGAGTATACACAATACTTTCCAAAAATACCTTTTCATTTCTTATAAAATTTTGTAAGAAACAAAAAACTTTTAAAGAAGAAGGTTATGGTAATAACTCAATAAAATTGAACAAATTAAATCAATCATTCTTTCCTTTATACTCCTCTTAGGAACTTTATTTTCTGCCCAATAAAGTAAAATATTTTCCAAATTTAAATATTTAAACCTCACCTAAATAAAGGATATTAAGAATTTCCTGGATCATTGTTCAATATTTAAAAAGAGTCTAATACAATGCTATGTAGCTTATTGGAATCTCAAATAAACATCTAAGAAAAAGAAATTGAACTAGAAGGCCCAAACTGTACCCAAAGGTCAAATCTGACTCAGAGACTTGTTTTGTTTGGCCCACACCAATGGGCCAAATTGTTTTTTTGAGGAATGGCATATATATAAATGGGAAAGTTCTATTAAAATATCCAAATTTCAGTCTTCACTGAAAAACAAAACAAAAACAGGAAGTTCTGGCAAAACTAGGCCTGCATTTCCACATGCCAAAAACCATCATGAGCTGAGAAAAAACTACTCTTTAATCTGGGCATTCAGGCATCAGTTTGTCACAGTCCCCACCACTCTTCATTATTTGCCTTTGGTTAAATGCATCTATTTTGCCTCCACACAGAGACATTATAAGTGTAACAGAAAGAAAACAAAACACAGGAGTACTACCTCCTCAGCACAGTAGGGACTTTCTGGATCACCTATGTGAGCCACACTACTCGTTGGAGAGCCTCCCGTACATATTTCTGACCATATCATCTTTCTGCCTAAAGTAATTAAATGCCTAGAGTCAAAAAGCTGCTAAATAACAGACCTAGACTCAAATCCAAATCTTCAGTCTCAAAGTACAGAGCTTGTCCAGCTTTGGCATATTTAACATGGCTGGCAAATGAGTAACAGTCATTTATCCCAGACAGGAATAATCAAGTTATTCTAGTTTGAGTATTTTTTTACATCACAAGTTCAAATTTACTACACACAACAGGCAAAATAAGGAAGGCATTCATTTACTCTAATTTCAAAAAATGATATATATTTTCTCCTTTCTGAATCCCTGTGTTATTTCCCTCAACACTAAAAGAAAAGTTAAGATACAGAAAGCATCAGACCACCCACAGTAGGCACCCATGAAAGACAAGTATGTCAACCTTCAGTGAAACCTCAAAAGGAAACTTTAGCAAAGCACTACTTTTCTCCTTTCAGAAACTTCTCTGCTGAAACTCAACTTTCATTCATTTTAATGCAAACCTAACGCTGGTTCTTACACTGAACTGTTGAAGTCATCCTTTTGTTCTGTCTACATTTCTCATCTGTAAATGTGCTCATCAACTTGTCAAGTGGACTGTTAGAATTTATATTTAAACTTCACATTCCCTCTCAGCTCAAATTTTCTCCCATCCCTTAATAATTTCCTATCTGATTACTATAATTTCTTTTTATTGTCCTCTTGCAATTCATACTTTCTAAGTCATGTTCAGCTGAATATGTGGCTAAAATAACATTTACCCCCAACTGTTTCTCTGTTTCACAAAATGCATCTTCACTCTCTCTTCAAAGATTCCAATCCACCACTAAATCACTCTGGATATCTCACTGCAATTATCTTCTCTGTCACTAGAGTGTGGAGTCACACATCACCAATTTTGTCATCTCATATTCTTTCCATGAGGTCCCAAGCAGATATTCTTTGAAGCATTGTCTTTTCAAGATCACTGTTTTAAAATGTTGCCTATCAGAAGGAAGAACAGGAAAACAAGTGAAGGACTAACAAAACCTGTAGTTTCTTTCTTCCTAGAAAAGAGGGAATTGTTCAAAATGTATCCCACATTTTAGATTTGCTTTGAAATTTAATTTGGTGACTATAATTTCTAATAAATTGGAATCTGCAAGTAAATGGTTTCTCAGATTTTAACACCTTTTGGGCAAAAGATGAGAAGTCCAATTCTATCATATGAGGCACTAAAAAATGTAAATATTAGAAAACTAACTCCATCATCAAAAGAACATCATTTTAGGCAATAAGCTTTTCAACTTCAGAAGTCTTGGCTTTATGACTTCATATATAGTCAACTACTTGAGCATTTTGAAATTTTTCTGTGAGAAAAACAAGTGTCTGATGGGGGAAGGGAACAGAAGAAAAGACATTTTATCAAATGCATGCAGATGATTTGGTTCATACACACATTTGAAGTAAAACCACAAATGGCACATTCAATTTTCCTTATGTAAACTTCTGGGGTTAAAAAACACAGATGTATATCCTTATCCAGGATGTTCCCCATCTACTGATATCTGCGTGTCTCTCTCATTCTCTTACTTTCTCTTTCATACACACACACACACACACACACACACACACACACACGGATTAGAGTTATAATGTTTCTGGTTAGGAATGCCTTTCTCTGCACTGTGATCCACAGTGAATCTTCATCCTAAAGCTAGTTCCCCTTTTGGGTACTAGGATGCAGCCAGCAGCCCAGCAGGAGAGAGAGAATCAGCTCTGGAAGCTCTCCCAGTGAGAGAAAGGAGGACCTTCCCAAGAAGTCGCCAGCAGCACTACTCCTAACATCAGTTGGCTTATATGGTCACCTGACTCCTTTCAGATGAACGATGGTGTCACTTAGACAAATCAAACCCACTCCTGGAGCTGCGACTGAGCTCGGCTTCTCTGGAAGCTTAGCCTACAGGAGAACCGAGTAGCTGCAGGAGGGAAATAGGGGCACTCTAAGGAAAGAAACACAGGGAAATGGATACTGAATGGAAAACTGACCAATGTCCATCAAAATGAAAGCTGTAACTAAAATATACTATTTCCTTTACTTTTTCCGTATATAAACAACAATAAAGCTAGTTATATTCTGATTAGGAGCAAATTACAGTAAATTCAGGAAACCCTTCAAAAGCATGAAGCTGAAAAATAATACTAATACAAGTAATTCTAATACAAGCAGAAATACTATTAGAAATTAAATAACTATCAAGCTTCCCTACATAGTCTAGAAATCAAATATTTAATATAAAATTAAATTTGGTGTTTTGGGAATGTTTAGATCTCTACCAGAAATCTGAAGTCTTCAATTCTCTATTGGAGTTGAGGTAGGAGCTTAGACTGTTCAGAAGCAACAGTATTTTTCATTTCCATCACTTTTCAAAATAATGAGCTACAAAAAAATGCTATCATCTTTTTATACTTTAATAAGCAGTAAATCAAAGAACTCTATGGAGGACAGAAAATTTGAATCCTAAACACAACAATAAGATTTTCTCTCTTTGGTCATCCTTTCCCTATGTGAAACTGGTTTGGCCTAAGCATCTATAGTTTTATAAATAAATACCAAAATATAAACAAATGTTCCAAGTTGGGAATTAAATCTCTGCTCCTGTTCTAAAGTTATTTTGTACAAGGCATCAACCCAGCCTGGTAAACCAATATTTTACAAGTCCAATTTATAACCAAATTGTTTCAGCAATTTCTGTGCATACCCTTTTAAGATATTCAATCTTTACAAATGTCACATTTCTTATGAAAATATATGTCTTCCTTCTGAAAGAGCTGCAAATCAAGAATGCATTTACCTATGCTATTATATGCTATATTTGCTACATTTCATGAAAGAAACAAAAGGGTAAACTTTCAGCATATTTTAGAAGTTTTATCAGTTGTGTCCACTACAATGTTGAAGAGAACTGCAGCAATAAATCCCAGGCAACATAAATAAAATGTCCTACATAAAATCTTAGAAGAAATCACAGAAATGTCCAAGCCTTATACATTCAGCTAGACCTAAAATATTTTCATTAACCCAACAGGAATTATGAAACTCTGTACTGTTGGAAGATCTCCAATTAACCTAGTTTATAAACTGTAAGGAAGGAGAATTCAATCAGTTACTAAAATAGTTGTTGTTTCTGATTATTTCAGGCCAACCAGTTGTAGGCCAGAGCTATGTATGTCAAAGTCACTCACTTAGCAATGACACTAGTGGACATTACTTTCCTATGAAGAGTTCTGAAATCTGGGCCTCTGGCTAAAGCCAGTTATTGCAAAAGAGTAATCTATCTTGGAAATCTGTAGCCTGTCCCTTCTAATACAAAATAATGAATATGAAAAAATAAAATCCAGGGTTCTGCTTAAAAGTTAAAATAGCAAATACTTCCACAACTTAGAATATCTATACAAGCTGAAAAGTCATCTATGTTGAGCCAATAAAACTAATGAAGGGGTTAAGGTGGTTATGAAAATACTAAGGAAATAAGGGCATTAGTTTAGAGCAGAAAAGATGAGCTGCTGAATTACAAAATCAACTACTGATTGAGCATGTCATAATGATTCAGTTTAGCTGTTTAGCTGTTTATGATCCCAGATTATTTTTATATAGGAGTTGCTAAATTACTATACTTTAAAATACAGACTACTGAAAGAATTTTAAAAGCCTCCTTATCAAGTCTGGAATACTGCACCAATTGCAGTACAATCACAACTGGTTTTTATTTGTTTGTTTGTTTGTTTGAAGTACTGTTGCTCAAAGTGAGATCCTAGGATCACCCACAAGGCACAATATGCTGATTCCTAGGCCCTTCCCAAGACCCAGTGAACCAGAATCTCTGAAATTCAACTTGGGACCCCAAATTTTAAACAGAAGTTCTAAGCAATTCTGCACTGATTTGAGGTGTTGCTTTTGCCACTGCATAAGTTTTAAACAGAGCTAAACACAAAAATTAGCCCTACTGATGACATGAAATTAAGTTACGTATTATTTAAATTAAGCAAGTCTCTACTCTTGCATATATATATATATATATATATATATATATAAACACACACACATATATATGTTTTTTAATCTTTTACAGGGTGCCTTATCTTATGAAACAGTGAAATCACAGCTATTAAATATTGTTGTCTTTTTGCCTTAGCTATCAATTTTCTATAATCTAAATTCAATGTTCAACTGCAATAATTAAACAGTATCACTAGATTTTCTGTTCTGTATAACAGGAACTTAATCATGTTTTGCTTTGTTTTTACTTTTTGTCCCATTTTTATTGTGTTTAATTTGAAAAGCTTTCTCAAACCCTTAAGGGATTCTTAGAGTAGGTCTAGATTGATTTAAACCCTGGGAATATCATTTTAACTTCTTTTTCATAGAAGCCAGTAAATGGCTAATAGGCAATGAAATTTCACAAAATAAATTTTGAATTAAATTTTTGGACTAGTAATTCATGCTCAGTATTTTTTCAAGTTCTGCTTAAAAACTATGTCGCTTAACATAGAAAGAACAAAGAAATGATAAAGTTACAAAATCCCAATTGCAACTATAGCAACTAAAAGTGATTCAGGCAACCAACATCAGTAGATGTTAAATCTAAGGATATTTACAACATCTCAAAGTATTTCCCTACAAATTACTTACTAATTTCCAAAAGAAAAAAAAGTAATTATGTAGATAAACGGAATGAATCTTTATAATAATCATATAATCAAAATGTCAGCAATAAGGAACAATTCCTTAAGTTAGATACATCATCACTGCTGGTGTATTTCAGCCAAAAACACACAGTTTGAATCTAATCATGGGAAAGACTGGATAAACAAAAATTGAGAAACAGTTAATAAAGTAATTTCCTATATTCTTTAGTAATATCAATGTTATAAAAGACAAAGAAAAGATGAAGTATCTTCCATATTAAAAAAAAGTCTAAAGAGACTTGACAGCTAAACACAACATGTCATCCTAGACTAGGGAGAAAAATCTGCTATAGGATATTATCGCAACAATTTGCAATGGCACAATATGGACTAAATTAGATAAAATTATTGTGTCAGTGTTAAACTCCCTGAGTTTGGTAATTTTACTGTGGTCACATAAGAGAATATTCCTGGTCCTAGGAAAGACTCACTGAAGTACTGGAGTAAAGAGGCATGTTTAATGGAAATTACACTCAAATACTGAAGAAAATAGATTTTACATGCACACACACAGAATAATAAAGACAAAATGTGAAAATTTGGACAAAATGTAAACATTTTTATGGGTAAGTGGTTTATGAGCATTTTTGTCCTATTGTTACAACTTTAAGTTAAAAATTGTTTCACAATAAAAAGTACAATCAAATTTAAAAAAGAAAGTTTGGCAATAAAAGTTGAAGAAGCTTATACCCCAGAACTGGCAGTTCTACTTTTAGGTATATACCTTAAAAAAACGCTGTCCATTTGCACAAGAAAGTAAATGTAAGAATGTTTGTTGTGACATTGTTTGTTACAGCAAGAATTGGAAGGAATCCAAATCGCCATCAGTAGCAGAACACACACATGAATGACGGCATAGTCAGTAGCGGAGATTATACACTGGATACCCACATCAGAGCTACACATGTTAATACAGATAGTCTCCAAAGCAATGTTGGGGGGAAAACTGTTCCCAAACAATAAAAAATGATACCAAAATGTATACAGTATTATAAAAAGTACTATATATTATTCAATATAAATATATGTATCAAAATATGAAAACAAGCATTATGAAAACAGAACAGTAAAGTCAGAATAATAATGAACTCTAGGGAGGGGCTAGCATTGCCTCACTGGTAGTACACAAGGAGCTTCAACTGCCTCATAATATCTTATTTTTTTAAGAAAAGAAGAAAATACTGCAAACTGATGAAATATGATAAAACTGGATGGTGGCTACATAAATATTAATTATATTTTCTGTAATTTGCTCTGTTTCAAAATCTTTCAAAAAGATTTTGAAAATTCCAATTAAATAAAGTAATTCAGTTCAACCCTGTTGGCCAAAAGGAGTACCACAAAGGAATATAATCAACTAATGTTTAATTAATTTTTATAAAATTCAAACACTCTTTGCTATTGTAAACTCTTCAAAATATTTTTTCATTAATTCACACCATGTACTTTGCCTTTTGTATTATTAATCTCAGCATATGATTATAGATTTGTCAGTCAACTTTATTTTGTACCATGCTTAATTACCCGTAAATCTCCATTCTGTATTATTTGCCTCATATTGGCTGAAGAGTTTATTTAAATTGTTTCCTGTAGTTCTCCTTGCAGCTGAAAATTTCATACCTGGCTTGGCTGATATTTATTAAGGTTAAAAAGGTATTAACCTTCACAGTCACAACAGAATTCTGAGTAGTATCAGGCTTTCATTGAGACTGCAGTTCCTATGGATAGTTGCATTATTCAGTTGCAAACTATTTTTATGTAAGTCAACAGCCTGTGCAAGCCTTGTATGATACGAAATGATAACAGAAATGTGCTGCATAGACTAGGGAGAAAAGTATGTAATGCCTTTTAAATTATTACAAGAAAAGAAATGGTGTTCTACAGTGGCAGAAATTGGAGATAGAACATTTCAGTTCTGTTCTGCCACTCATTCCTTGCAGCCTTAGCAACCCACATTCCCTTCTCTCAACCTGAGATTACTCATGTGGAGATAATGACAATGTCCTGTCAACCTTACAGGATTGGTGTGAGACTTAAAAGAGATGATGCACATGGAAGTGCTTTCTGAACAACAAAGCATTCAAAAACCACGAAGTATGATTGCCATTTTTCTGATCCTTTCAGAACTAAAAAATATACTTGTAGTACAATGTATTGTAGTACAATGACTACAATAAAATTCTCAGAAACAAATAGATAAGGAAAATTAATATGGTAACCTCAAAAGGCTATAGTTTGTACATGAGTGAGTATATCTGTTACAAGAAATTTCCATGAGAAAATAAACAACTGCTAATGGTATTTTAGGAAGGAACTCTGTACAAAGTAGGAGTACACAAGGAAGTTGAAAGGGAAGTTGAAGGAAAGTGTCTGGAGTACTTTCTTCCAAAATTACTCAAGGACAAAATTAAGCAATGATTGCAATTTGTATACTCAGATTAAAGTGGACACTACCTGAAAGGGGGTGACAAGGTAGAGAATGCCAAGAGTTGCTTTCCTTAAACCATCAGTTTTTAAAGTGTGCTCACTGAACTACTACAGTCCCTGAGAACCAATCAGGAATCTGTGAGGGCAAAATTATAATCATAATGACACTAAAATGTTATTCACCTTTTTTTGCTGTGTGGATATTTGCACAGATGGTACAAAAGCACTGATGGTGGAACTGCTGGTGCCTTAGCATAAATCAAGGCCATGACACCAACCTGCATTAAGTCATCATTGTACTCTTCACTGCCATGCACTTGCATTAATACAAACCCTGATTCAATCAGGAATGTCCTTGATGAAGCAGTAAAAGAAAATTCTTAATTGTGCTCTAACTCATCTCGAGTTCAATTCATCATTTCATTCTATGTGATGAAATGGCAAATGCATGGAAAGCACTTGCTACATACTAAACAATAAGGGTTATTTCAAGGAACAGCACCTGTGTGGTTGTTTTAGTTGCAAGCTCAACTAGCCACTTTTTTTCATGAAACACCATTTTTACATAAAGGAACAACAAAGTACAATTTTTCAGAATTGAGTTTTTGGCAGACATGTTTACAAAAAGGGAATCCAATGCTTCAAGGAAAACAACTGACAGTATTCATTTTCAATGATAATATTAAAACTTTCAGCAAAAATTAGAAGTTTGAAAACTTATAATGGTCTATGTGAGAGTAACAGCTTCCCAGGACAATTTTTTCTGATGAGATCAGCAGTTATATTAACAAATGTGACTTACTTATACTATATAATGAAGTATATCAACCTTTGGAAGATCTATAAAACTCAGTGAATCATTATTTTATAAATGAACCAGTACATTATTATAATATTATGCATGGGTAAAATATTTGTGCTAAGTGCAAAACAGATGGATGGATTTTAAAACAGTAAAATACAAGAAAGGTACATTACTATGGCTTCAGATTCCACATTATAACTTACCTTTAAGAAAGCACCACCTGAATTTTGGTGTGGTACAAAAAAGAATACCCAGTGTTACCCACTAACATTATTAAAATATTCCTCCTTTCTCCTATTAATGAAGTGGACTATAAAAAAATGAATACGTGAAAAAGGGAGAAATAGAGAGGAAAGGATATTATCCAGTTCCACACAGGTCTTCTTCAGCAATAACTGTTTACATTATAAGACATACTGTGGCTTTCATGCTTCAGTGTGATTTTGGTTCCAAAAAATAGTACCTGTAAATGTTCCCCTGCCCTCAGGCTACTGGAACCATTTTGTCCAATTGTGGCACGCATTCTACCTCCTTCACCCCCCAATCCTGTGATCCTTAGTCAATGGTTGACAGGTACAGAAGTATGAATGGCCAGCTCTTTTAACTTGGGTTGAAACAGAGGCATAATTCACACTACAGAGTTCCCATGAAAGTTTAAACTGAAGCAACCTTGAAGAGACTTTGTCTAATATCTCTTCTTCCCCTTTTTCTCCTTGTCCGTTCCAATTCATAACTAACTGGTGTCTCACTTTCTTAATAAATTATTTGCAAATAAATCCTCATCTTAGTGTCTGCTTCTAGGGAACCCAACGTCAGCTAGTAAGGGGTCAGTCAATTATTTGATCAATGCTGCTGTTTTGAATATCTGGTCAGTGATAATCTATCACAGTAATAAGAATGTTAGTGTATAATTCCATTTTACAACAACATAATTATATCTAAATACAATGTGAATGAAATGTGAAGCAAGAAATTTTAACTCTGCCAATAAAGAATAAACAAATTTTGTTTATGATCTTCATTTTATATTTCTGGAAGGGCATCATCAGATACAATATTTTTGAGTCCACAACATTGTAATGTCCTTCTAGAAAACTGGCTACAAAGAAATGAAAATAATATAGCAAGAAAGTGATAGAATAGGAAGGACAGAACTACATAGAAACACACGTGGAAGTTTATTGGTCAAGACTGTAATCAGTGGAGAGGAAAAGACTGGAAATTCCATTAAAAAGGGAAGATGACTGGTAGATTGATATCCCTGATGAAATGAGAAGAAACAGAATGAAGAAAGAAGGTAATGTATGAGAGGGAGAATGAACATACAGAAAATGAAGAGGTAGAATAAAAGGGGAGGAGAGATGAGCTAAGTAAGCAACTTGACGGCTGTAGATGTCTTTCTGTGACATTGCTAGCCCAGAGAGCAGCACCGGTCACACACTACCACCTGGTTTCACCTTGTAAACACCCTTACCACCGTTTCTCACCAGTACTCCATTTAGACTAATACACAGTGCTCACACATTCTGCATTATTCCATTACCATTACTTCTTTAGCCTCTCCCTTTATTCTATATTTCACTTGCTCCCCAAATCATTACTTTGAAACCACAAACTTCTGCCTTCAGTCAACACACATTCCTAAAAATCAATAAGCAAAGAAGGAAGTAGGATATATTACATAATTTTTACCTGTTTTCTTTAAGGCTCAGACTGTAAGAGCCAGTTATTTTTATAGCACCCAAGAGGACACACTAGTCATAGGATCTGTTCTGTACAAAACTGTATCTACCCAAAACTTCCTTTGCCAGTCTCAAAGGACAATGGTAAAAAGGAATCCCAAGGCATATGTGTCTACAAAAAATCTGTGCATATAATGACAAAAGCTGAGTAGGAACATTCAATATATTTCCCCTCCTAATTTTGTATAAGCCAGGAATAAACCACTTCAAATACTGCAAGCATGCAATACACATATGATGCCCAAAATGTATGTTACTAGATATTTTCTTACATTTAAAAAGTTATCAACAAAGCATTCTTATTAACAGTATTCTAGCATCTATAAGAAAAATATACCACATGGTACCCCATTTTAAATTTAATCCAGATTAATATTTATTATATTGTAAGTGAATCAATACATTGGAATGATATCTGAAAATGTCTTTCTACTATTAATCTGTTTTCTCTACAGCATGTAGACACTACTGAACTGCTTCCACTGGAACCTAGCCCCAGGTCACAGAATTGTTTCAGAAATCATATCAGCATCAGTTATAGATGGGCTAACCAAGAATCCTCTCTTTAAGATTATCTGCTGTTGAAGTATTTCTATCTTTGCATTGTATTAAAAAAAAAGTTTCTGGAATACAAAATAACTCTCTTCTCCTAAATTTAAGAAAAAGTACCAGTTGTATGATACAGCATATAAATAAAGCCACAGACCTGACCAAAGCTGTCAAAATGGGGACAGGAGCCCTTGAGATATGTGGCAGATGCAACATCTGTCTAGCATCAGAGTACCTGTACGGCCTAGTCTTTTTCAATCAATTTGTATCTAGAGAACAGGAAGTTATCATTAAAAAAATCAGATTTTAAAAGAAAAATGCTCCTTTTATGGAAAAAAAAGCGAAAAGGTCTTAAATTTGGAAATATATCACAAACAAAAGAAGCACTGGGCTCCATCCATGAGAACCCAGGTAGCTCCTTGATGCTCAGGACTGGGTGGCCAGGATGAGCCCACTCCACAGGTCAGCTCCCTCCAGGGCACACTGGAGGTGGAAGAGGGCTGAGGAGCAAGTCGAAGTTCCTAGCTGTATCTGTTCTCAGAAACTGACCATACATGGGGTGAGGTTGGTGAATTTTCTATGAGATTTCCTAACTTGGGCAAGGGCAGCATTTCTGCCCATGAAACTCTGTCCAAAATGTGTAAATATTCAATAGTTACTTGCAGAAGGAAGATTATGATTAAATAGAGCCTAGAGCCTCTACACATATAGATATACATTTTTAAAAAAGAGATTTAACAAAGGGCCTTAGTCATTTCAGGTAAAAGCCATTTTATTATATTGTAAAAATGCTAATGGATATATGTAAAAATAAAATAATTTATACATTTCAAAAATGACCAAGACATTTCACTCATATGTGGAGTATAAGAACAAAGAAAAACTGAAGGAAAAAAACAGCAGCAGAAATACAGAACGCAAGAATGGACTAACAGTTACCAAAGGAAAAGGGACTGGGGAGGATGGGTGGGAAGGGAGGGATAAGAGGGTGGAAAAAGAAAGGGCATTATGATTACTATGTATAATGTGGAGGTGGGGGGACATGGGGAGGGCTGTACAACACAGAGAAGACAAGTAGTACTTCTACAGCATCTTACTATGTTGATGGACAGTGACTGTAATGGGGTTTGTTGGGGGGACTTGGTGATGGGGGGAGTCTAGTAAACATAATGTTCCTCATGTAATTGTAGATTAATGATACCAAAATAAAAAAAAAAAAAAACGACAACAAAAAAGTATGCACCATCAAAAAAAAAAAAAAAAAAAGACCAAGACATAAAAGTGTTATAATACAACAAAGGTAAATAAACTAGCACTAGCAATGCTAGTTTTTCTTTTAACCACCCTTATTAATGTCATGCCAAGCCCTAATTTGTCATATATCTGAAATACTAACAACTTACCAACACACTACTAACTTACAAAACTTCAGTTCTTCTACTCAGTCACCTTTATTACAAGGTAACTTCTCTCCATACTAACAGATATTGTCCAACAGAAACACTGATTCTTATAATTATATTTTATAATAATTTTGTTAAACTATTGATTTAAATAATCCTTAATTTCTGTTTGAAAGGAAATACTGAAATTATCAAAAGTATCAAAACTATGGGTTAGGATAGTGATATATATGTACTGTTATGATTTTATCAGCTCTGGGTATAAAAATTCAAATTAGGTGATTAAGGAAACAGCTTTTTCCGAGGGTCAAAATCCTCCCTGGTTTCTGATAGGAAGGACACTGCTAAATGTGTTACAGCTGCTCCAAATGTTTTCCCACCACCTCAGCCTGTTCCCCACCCCAACCACCTTCTTCTCTTTCTAGATTGATAGGTGTCAGTTAAGCGCTTAACTTATCTTTAGCAGTGACCTCAACAGTGGGTAAAATTGGATTTAGTAAAGAATTTCCAGGGTCATTAACAAAAAGAGAAAAGGAATTATTGTATATATTGAAATACTCCACACCATTAGTATATAGTGGCTTTTCCATTTCAAAGGCAAATGTTTGATAAGGTTCAATCAGAAGCATTTTTTCATTCACTGTATCAAAATATGTGGGAAATGTTACAATGAATAAATAACTCAGAAAAAGCCTAAGTGTAAAGAACTGAAGATTATGTAAACCTTAGTAAAAATCTCTGGGCTACATTTTCTCAGCCCTTAGCTGTAATTCCAAAAAGGACGCTGGACAGTGGGAGATGGGCTAGCATATGGTTTATTTTGAGTTTATAGAATAACCTGTATTTCCAAGTTTTAATAAGTTCCTAACCACAGCCACAGAAGATTTCTTAGATTTCACCAAATAGAAAACAAACAATGATGAGTTGATGGGTGACAGGGCCCTTTTTGTTATGGTGGCACAGAAAAAGAAATGTGTGCCCAGGGCATTTGTTTTAATCATGAAAATAGGGTAGCTAGTGCTCACTATTCTTTATGGCTGGATCACTTTTACAGCCAATTTAATAAATATGAAGGACAGCTTCTAGTCTTGTAAATAATTCATTAAGTCACAAACACCTACTGAGGTCTGGTATCAGTTCAAAGATGAGCAGCATCCTCCATACTCTAGATCATATAGGGAGCTGAGGAAAAAAAGATTAAAAGGGAAGAAATGCAGAAAGAAGACCAAGATGAAATATCTTTTTACCTTTATTTTTAAGATGGTTTTAATAGTATTAATATACTCATAAAACTTATATAACTTTAAGAAACCTTAAATAACTAAACTTCATAGTTTATCCTGAAAAAAAAAAATGTGGGACAATGCTAGCTCTGTTTTACAGGAAACATTAGGCTGAGGTAGTATTACATTTACCCATCCATTCACTCTTTCATTTTTTTTCCACCAAATATTTATTTTCTACCACTCTGGTGCCAGGCTATGTGCCAAGCCCTAAAGAGTTTTTGATACCTCAAACTCAGTTTAGTGACTGGGTGTGAAAGAGAAAGAAAGTAATCAAACACATACACTACCAAGTGTACAATTATGAAACGAGATACAATCTAAAGATACAATTCCTATATACAGACCTAGGAACATTTGTAACAGAGATAACTGTCTTAGGTTTGTGGTTACTGAGGAAGGAGGATAAAGAAAGCTTTCTTTGAAAAAGAAATGCTTGAGTTGAGAGCTAAAGAATAGGGAGGGAGGGAGATCTTACAACAGCCACAAAATATGCAGAATCACGATGATAGGGAGAGGGTTGGGAGAAGGGAAAAAACAAGAGGTCATCAAAGAGCAAAAAAGAAATAGTAAAGCTGAATTGTAGACAGTGAAGTAAACAGATGAATCTGAAAAATCTTGCTCCTCAGGTTACAAGCAGAGAAAGACACCTGGGGAGACCTTGAATGTCATTCAAGTAGATACAGTATTAACAGTTTTACTTGCACTGTTGGTAAGGTAAATCTCTGTGTAAGAGAAATCAATTCCTCTGTCTTGTCCCTGTCTGTGTGTGTCTTTCTCTCATGCTATTTTTTAAAAAAGTAAACAACTTTCAGGATAGTGATGACATCTCAGCAAGGAGACAGGGGAATAAGATCAAGAAGAGGCACATGGGGGGATGCAGTGTTTCTTAAGTTGGGTGGCAGATTCACAGCAGTTCTTTTTATTGTTCTTTACAACTTACAGGCTTTTGTATGTACTATTTTATTTCAAATGTTGTAAGAAAATGGGAAGATGGAGTGAGGCTGAAAAAGTAGGCAGGGTACAGACTTTGTAAGGGCTCCTAGACCACATTATTACTAATTTTGTTCTTCATCTTAAGATCAATGAAAATAATGAAGAGTAATCACATGATGGTAAATTTGAATTTTCAAAAGATCACTTTGCCTGCAGTGGGGCAAAAGGTTATGTGGCATTGAGTAGACAAGGAGAGACTGGTTAATCAATGATTGTAGTAGTCCTGTGCACAGATGCTATCACTGGAGATGTACAGTGGTAGACGAAAATAAGATCAATAGGACATTGCAGTAGAACAAATATGAGGAATGAAGTAGCAAGAAGCTTGAAGGATAAATGTGATGCATGGTACTTATACAACTGGATGCGTTGTAATGTTATTCACTGAGAAAACACTGGAAGAGAATCTGGTTCATTCTTGAGTTTGTTGAGTTTAAGGGGCCTTTTGAGATATCCAAGTGCAGACGTCAGACATATAATTAGAGATATAAGTCTGGAGCTCAGATGAGAAATGTGGCAGAGTGATAAGATAGTATGAGAAAATAGCAAAAATACCATTTTTCAAAGAAAATATCTTTAACCTAAAATGGTACTTAAGAAATATAAATTAAGAAAAAGTTATGAAATATTTATATATTTTAGATCTCAAGTTTAACTTATAATTACATTTTATTGAATTCCTTATTCCCTTGGTATAAACATGAAGGAATTAACATATAAACATTAGTGTTATATAACCTATAATAACATCCTTTTTAAAAAAGCTTTTCAGATTAGTCAACTAATAATACATCAAGTCAACCAGTAGTGCAGTTGGAAGGAATGAAAAAGAATACATTTAAATTATGTCTTAGGGAAAGAGAAAAATGGGGCACCAAGAATCTCGATGTGCAAGACAATGAAGAGGCCCAGCTAGGCTGAGGACAAATGTGAAACTACCGTCATCTGCAGGGTTTTCTGGCAAGAAAAAGGCACAGCTCTGTGGCTGAAATGTGTGCTTGCATGATGCCAATTTCCTGCTCAGTGCAACTCTGTGGCAAAAGTTAGCTGAGGCCAGGGGGTCAATGCAACTGATCTTTTATACTGCCAGTAAAATTTGATTTCTTTCATTCAAGTCAGCAGTACTTATGAAACAAGTGGAGAAAACTAGCTAAAAGAATAAAGTACCCTAGCAACAAAGAATTTCAAGTTGTCTTGAGAGACAAAAACATTGTCAAGACAACATTTAGGACCACAAGGCAGAATTAGAGAGGAATTAGTTTAATTACATGAATATAACTGAAATCTGCTGTAATAATAAATATAATAATAAAATAAGTATTATATTTAGACAACAAAATAAAAAAAGACTCATATAAGTCACAAATGAAAAATATGCTTGCTTTCAGCAGCTCATTGAGGCTAAAATATTTTTGTCACATTATTAATACAAGAATTACACTCCCCACTGCTTCCTGAAAGAATCAGACTTGTGCACACACAAAAACCCATAGGTAAATGTGTCTTTTCCTTCATGTTAGTAGATTAATACAGTAATTGTGAAAAAGACCATAATCTTTCATTTTGGAAGGCAATAAGTCAATAAATGAAAAGTGGAAATTGACTCTGCCCTGCTGTTTCTAAAGAGTACATGGCATACAAATGCAAATTTTCAAAGAAACTATTAATTTTTTATTGTGTTTCTCAAAACACTTTATTAAACAATATGGGTAAGATTTCCTTAAAGAACAACAGCCAAGTAAATTGGGTCTATGTGTGTACATACACACAAAAAGAAAAATTATTTATAATACTGAAACCAAGAATTGTTCAGATATCCTATCATCATTCACATTACTTGACCTGTCTATATTTACAATATTTTAAAACTGGCAAATGTAATACTGCTCTGTCTCCATTTTTCAGGGGGTTAAATTATTCTGATATTTATACTATTATATATTTGCTATTACTATAATCAAATGTGTGAATGCTTAGGGAACTTCATTTAGTACTTGGAAATGGAAATCATCCAACAGCAACCCTGTGGAGTAAATGGAAGTTTTCACTCAGAATATTCAGAATCTCCTGCATGGCCTTAGTCATTTAAATTTCAATGGATATTTCAGAGTCTCGGGTCAATCTGGGGCAAGGGGTGGAGAGAAAATGGCCATTCTGTCCTCCCCTCCATTCCTGGTACATAATTGGTCTACCATTTGCCAGGCACCAAGAACCCACCCATGGAGTGCCTCCCAGAAGGGGCAGGTGGGGTTCTTGGCCAGAGGGGACAGATGGTCGGGAGCCTGGCTAGCAAATTCCAGCAAGCTCTGAGCAATAAAAATGGTTTCTCCCAACCTGCCCTTTCCCTTGACTTACTACTGCTTCAACAGATTCGTAGAAGACTCATCCCAGGCCGGGAACACCCTTCCCCCAAGAAATACACACCCCCATTAGGCACAGCTTCAGCCTTTTCTGCCACTTCCAGAAAGCCCAACTCTTTTTATCCTCAGAACACTTACACAGGCTTACTCCTAAATATTTACCAAATTACATAACCCTTAAGGATCCATCAAATTTCTGCTGAAGGATACTTCCCAGTGAGGCCCCTCTGCTTACTCATTCTGGAGCTGATTTCTGCCTCCCTCAGAATACCCGCTCTTTTCCTCACACCATTTGTCAACTCAGTATGTTTATTTGTTTAATCTGCCTTCCCCAACACAGTATAAACCCCCTAAGGGAAAACACTCATGTCTATTTTATCTACAAAGAGCAACACACTCTTTAGGGGCTTAGTAAACATTTATTAACTGTAAATGAGTGAATGGATGACAATAAATGAACAAAATAAAGCCAGAGAATCCATGAATAAATATGTATTATAATGATCATAAAATGGTTCTATAAGTGTAGACACTTTGAAAATAACTGAAACACTCCTCTGAGAACTTCTCAAGAATGCCATATCAAAAAAAATTATTATATTTGACAGTTGTATCATGAGGGGTACTGCCCAGCTTCAGAGTAATATCTAGGAAGTTGATTTGAATCTTCAGATAATTCAAAATGGAAAACGGAGAAAAAAACCTTCTCAAAAATAAAAACACCTACCAAACAAAATCACTTTCACAAAACCAAAGATCCAGTATCACAATAAATGTTCAAAAAGTGTGTAATGAATTAATAAGTGTCTAGTATTTTTACAACTGCTTTATTCACAACTGTAAGTGTAGACAAGTAACATGAAGCTACATGTGTCACTCCAACATAATTATTATTCTTGCCAACTTGAGAGAAAAATTAGGATATAGAATTGTTGCCAGGATATTGGTATCTATGATCCTAGAAACAGTTTAGAATGTGAGGAATAAAGAATCTTGAATTGAAAGAATTCACAAATACCAATAAAAAAATAACCAATCTCACAGATACGCATACACTTCTTTTCACCATAATGACTCATGGCAGGTGTAGGTGTGCAAAGGAAAGTCCACTCAGTTTGATACCAACTCAGAAGCCACCACCTGAGGAGAACTCGGCTCACTGTGACAGCAACACAGACACCAGAGACAGACTGGAAAGATCAGTCCTAAGTCAACTAAATCTGTCTCAGAAATGTTTAGTTTCCCAAACCAATACATTTCTTTCGTCCTTTTTCCTTTCTCTTCTTCCTTCTGTGATTTATTGACTTATTACTATATATCAGAGCCTTTCATATAGCAAACACTCAACAACTGTTCATATTATAAAAGCCAGTAAGATAGGAGAAGTGGAAAAGCATCAAACAGAAGTCTATAGAGACAGAAAAAAAGAGGAGAGGGGTAATTCCAAGATCAATCTAGGAAAACAATTCCAGCAATTGCCTCTTTTTTGAGCACCACTGCTCCCCGCCCCTCCCCTGGATAACCAGTGATCTAAAAGAAGGGTTTTAGAGTGATAAAGACCTCTTAAAAAGTAAAATAGCCATGTGCTAGAGCAGTTCTTATGGCATAAGCTAACTCAATGTAGACATGTTACATAGAAAAATTGTTCTAATATTCATTTTGGTAATTTGTAATAGTATATTGTGTATGGAAAAGTCAAAGTTTTGCAATCAGACAGACCTAGCTTGAGTCCAAATTTTGCCACATATTAGCTGAGTGACCTTAAGTTTCTTAAATTCTCTGAACCTTAATATTCACACCTATAAAAATATACACAATAACAATTACCTTTCAGAATCATTCTGAAAATTAAATGGGAATGCATGTAATGTACTTGCCATAATTACAGTAATTATAACTTTCATTACTGGAGTGGCAGAGGTGTAGTGATCAAGATGCCCTCCATTTACTTGAAGAAGGTAAATCAGGCCTGTTATCACTATGCCCGAAGTTACAGCAGCGCTGCCAATGCCTCCACCTCAGAACATTTTCCTCATACGCAAATGTAGTCTCATTCCAGGTCTCTGCCTATTGGAACTTGAATGACTGGTTCAAATCCACATTAAATTCAACATATTTTATAGCTGATTTGCCATCGAGATGTGAGTAAATATTACCTTCCCTAAAATCACCCCCCCTTATTTATTTTCCTTACACAAATGGACTTTACTATATATAGCTTTCAGTATGATCAGACCTCAAAGCCAGCATTCAGTCTCCTAGGCACTAAGTCCAATAAGACCTAATTTATGCTAAATTACACTATCAATTTCCACTCTTAATTTTCATAGACTTTTAAATGCGATTCAAATCTAGTGTTCTAATGTTCTCCCACTTAATGACAAGACAAAACAAATTGTGCAAGAATTTATAAACACCCTCTTGATTGAATCCACTACATTTATCAAAACCTGGAAAACAAAAATAACTCTCTCTTAAGGCGAGGGTTCTTAAATTAGGTCTAGTTGATTATGACTGAAAACTGACAAACTTATGATGCAGCTTATCAACATGAAAAAACCAACACTTTGTAATCTCTTTATCTCTGATGATCATCTGTGAAGTCCAGAAAACTTAATCTCTCACATTTTCAACTGCTTATTTTTTACTGCCAAGTCCCATCAATTTGGCAAGTAATGAGAACAGGAATCACTGGAGAAAATGTAGGAGGAAAAAATGAGCCAAATAAACTGATTTTGTTTCAATAGCCTATTTAATCTTTACAATGAGTAAGTGTTCCTACTAAATGTAATTAAGTGGTATTCTGTACTTTTTGTTTAAAAAAAAACCTCTTGTCTACAATAAAACACCTTGTGTCCTTAAAAAAGAATGATAGCAATAGTTTCTAAGGTTATAGTTTGGGATTAGCATCTTCTCAATAATGAATGCTTTGACTTCGCCAATGAATAGTACATTCCTCATTAGTACAATCAAAATTCAATTTGAATAAAGTTTTGGTAGTGGCTTTTATGGAAACAAGTAAATCAATGCTATAGAATGTTTGCTTAAGGATACACAGTTACTGCTATGTTTCCATTTCTTCTAGTCAAAAATCAATGTCACACTAGGTCATAATGAATGGCCACTTGCCAACTGCATTTAACTGACTGAAACTCATCATTCCTTTAAAAATCTATTCTTCTAGCAAGAGTAATTAAATAACTTGACCTATTTAAGTTTGTGATGAGATTCAGGCATGTAATTTAACTTTGTATTGGAAAGCATTTTACACATAAGAAAAAAAGGCTATTAGTATTACAGATGTTTACAACATAGCCAATTTTTAAAGGAAAGACAGAAACTGCAGTCAATTATTAGATACAGTTTCGCACCTGTTGTCTGTCACATCTCACACCCCGAGGTGTGAGATTTAGTCAAGGCAAATGAAAATGAAGGACCAGCTGCAAAAATGATTTTGTTTTCATATGGTAATTAAAGGGAAAAACTGTACCATGTGTTGTATCTATGACAATCTCATTATGCCATTTGGGGGACCGTACCACTTTCTTTTAACAGATTTGTGTTGCTGTCAAGTCTATTATAAAGGCTAGTACTCATAGGTCTATGTTATTGACCTAATTTATATTGGTAGTCAGTCCAATTTACCTTTGCTAAATTTCTCTCTGAAGCATACTAGTTTGATGTCAGAAAAATTAAACATTCTCATTCCCATCCCCACTCTTAAGTCTGCCACAGGGAAATGTTTATCAATATCACATTAGACAGCAGACCTACTCAGTCCGTATGTCTTAGAAAGACTGAGGTTCTGTAAACTCTTAATGCTTTTAGAAGGCAAATCATAGAGCACTTAAAACACATGCGCTACAATAATAACCAAGTACATGCAGCACAGGTAAGGATGACGGTGTGATGAGCACACTCTTTCTTGAAACACCTTAAAGCCACACTTCTTCCTGTTTTATGTCTAACTTCAGTAATGTTTAACTTATATTTACATCTTATTTTTGAAAAAACTATTAATTTAAAATGCTTATTAATATTACCAACAAATGTGTATCCTTCTAAAACATCTGTAGTACTCTCCAAGTTACTATGGGTGAGCCTCATTTGAGGAAAATAAACAAGAATTCAAAGTTCTACATAGATCTTTTCAAAAAAGACAGTCACTTTAAATACACATTCACCACTGTTTTCTAACATGTATTGAACTGAAAATATGATCTACTTTGTAAAAATATTATCCCTACACAATACAGTAAATAGTAGGCAAAGATGAAGAACATAAGCTTTAGAGCTAGACAGACACAGATGCAAATTCTGGCTAGACAACTTGTGTAATGAAAAGTCATTCAACAGGTCTAAGCGTTAGATTTCTCATCTGGAAAAGGGAGATAATATTTACCTTGAGTTAAGTACATGTGTAAAGGGCCCAGCAAAAGAGAAAAAAAAATTTTTTTTTAATTAACGCTAACATAGCCTACTTGCAGGAAATCATTCTTACTGATAGAATATAACTGCCCATCAGCATTTAGGAACCAAGGAAGCACTATGTGTCATGGCATTTATATGGGTAAGTATCAAAAGTCTAGCCAAATGTATGCTATGCTTTAACTTTCATCTTTACACACAAATCTGAAGTATATACTTTATATATATGTATTTTTCACCAGGGGGAAAACTACCAGATTTTCCATGTCTCCAGATGATTTATGGAACCAAATAACTTGAAACAAAATGAAGTAAATTATACTTTAATGGTGAGAAAAAACATTTTTACAGTCAGTGAAAAGAGGCATTTGTAGGTATTGGTAACGCATTTAAAGCCTCTAGCAAAACATGTTGTTAAATTTTTAGATGTTCTAACATTATATCTGAAAAATATGATTCATCTGACCTGACCATGGAAAATGCCCTTAACCAATCTATGAAATAGGTTTTCTTTCCAGATCATGAAGAATTATTCAGAGAGAGTTGTGGATCACAGAACTGATTTTTTTTAATGGAGGCTAAAATGGAAAGAATAATTCTGAAAATAGAATACCTGTTTCCCTCACCATAAACTTTTGCTGAATACACTTTAGGGAAATAGAAATAGCAACAGTAGAGCAGGATGAGGACAGGTGTATGATGTTCAGTCATCATTCGGTTCAGCAATAAATCAGTCCTTTTGAGACACTGTTAACATACACCTGAGGTATATCAGCTAGAAGAGCTCAGTCTCTTCCAAGATTATTTATGACAAATCACTCGTAACTGAAGTCCATTTTGTTTGTGGGACTGCAGTCATTCTGACTCAACTAAACAATAAATGAATCTGCCTTTCATAGCTTCAACTCCAGAGCATAAAAGAAAACAAAATGGAACTATGTCACAACAATACCTCATAATCCAGGGGCTCAGTTAGAGGAATAGTTGGAAAAGCAGTTCCTGGGGTGGTGAAAAATCTAACAGGCTACAAAGAACAATTCACTCTCCGGAACCACCCATGTGCTTCTCATATGAGCTGTATTTTCCTAGTGAGCCATTCATAGCACACAAATGAACTTGCTAGGGGCTTTTTTTTTTTTAACCATCCCTTTTCATTCTGAAGACTTTTCCACCAAATTGCCAGATCTTTAAAGACCATTTTAAATGTTCCTGCAAGTCAACCAAAGCCTACAGCACAACTAGATCATGACTGCTTATTGGAGGAAAGCAAATTTGGAGGCTAAAAACAGGAACATACTAGAATTTTTCCAAAAAGGAAAGAGGAATAAATTTATAAATATTTCTCATATTTATATTTCTGTGATTATTTAAACTCTGACATACTATTGTCTTTCATAATCACTCAATTATTTAGAAACAATCTATTATTTGTTCTTCTGTATTTCTTAATTTGTTATATTTACTAAACTGTATTTTACTAGAGAAGATAAAGGAGACTTTTTCTTGGGACTCAAACATGTGAAGGTGAAAAATATTGTTACTATAAGAACTACCTTATTCTTTTTACCTCAAGTAAATAGCAGTTGTCTTCAGAAGAAACAACAGCAATTTTTTTTTCTGCTAAACAAGGCATGCTGCTGCCTTGTTCACTGTTCAGTCATTCCAGAAATATTTATTATTCTGAATTGGAAATATTTATTAATATGATGAATTATTAAAGTTAACTATGGTTAAAGTATTCACAATCACCTAACTCTTAGGGAATTAAAATTTGCGATGTAACTGAAGCATGTTGACAGGAATGTACACTGCACTAGTAAATTCCCAAGTTGCTACAGTTGATATTCTTGCATAGATTAGTAATTTCCACAACAATAGTAGATATTATATTCCTTCATATACTGAACTGCAATCTTATATGGCAGGAAAGTTAAGCACTTTAGAGAAGTTTTCTTTCAGCTTTAGAGAAATGAGAGTCAACTGCATGCATCCTACTGCTGCTTAGTAAATATTTATAAAATGCTCCTAAGGATATAAAATTATCCATTTGGAGGGACAGTGCTATTGCTATTGAACTTCCATTGTACATCTAAAAAGGTAATGTCACTCTGTCACTCTTTTTTCAACAGTTTTATTCTCTAATATAAGAACTTATCTAAAGGCCTATGTAGTACTCTGGCTCCTCACAAAGCATCCTCACATCTGTGAAAACTGACATGAACAGGAAAGAGAAAAAAGAGAAACAGGATTTGTTTTAACCAAGTACGAGGAAAGCATTTCTCAGAATTTTACCAGCCATCAATTCTCAAAGTAGATCATACAAGAGTATGAAGAACGTCTCTATTCCAAACCCATACAGGGGATTCCTTCTTAGGAATGAGTTCAAATGAAGCAACAGTTTATTCAGCTAGTGGTACATATCAAAAGTAGGTATCACCATCCAATATAGGAAACAAAATCAATGAGTGTGTGTGTGTGTGTGTGAATGTTTATGAATGTTTGTGTATGGGGCTATTAGAAATACACCAGTGGAAAAATTTCTGAATTGGGCAGTATAAACTCAGACCAGGCACATAGATTCCAAAAATACAGATTATTATGGCAGATGAATAAGCACCCCAAATATTTTAATATCAACTATATTTTAAATAACTGTCACATGATTTGAGAAAGAAAAAGTTAGTGGACATTGCCATTAGAAAGGGAAAAGGGAGAAGGAATAATTTGGGATGGAAGTCAGGAAAGGAAAAGAGTATCAGCCTCTGATGAATAATATGGGGCTCCAACATTGCATCAGGCATGAAGCCAACATTAAATTTGGCTTTTTGAGCATTTAAACAAAAATTCTATTTTTCACAACCTGTGAAAAGTTTATTTAATATCAGTAACATTGGCACAATATGCAGATAATTATTCAGAGATGTCTTTTGATACTGTTTCAGATGCATGAACTTTTAAGTACCGAACATTGAAAAATGGTATTTTCCATTGGACATTATTCTAAAACATTAGAGTCCTACTAGAAACTACATTTAAAGTCACTATGTTCTAGATTGACAATGTCATTATTTATAAGAACAAAGATTTAGTTTGTGTCTATATAAAATGCTCTCTATAAAACCAAAAGTGGTAAGGTACAAAAGTTTCACAGATTTTACTAATATTCTCTTTGCTTCCTCTGATTTCTGCAAATGTTCAAATGTTTCCAATTTAATCACAGGTAGAAAATACGGTGAGAAAGAGGGTATGGAAGATAAAAGGCTCATTGTAATCCAGTATAAAATGTGTGATAAAGGTCTCACCTAGAATACTGGGGATGGCAGTGGGGCAGAAGGGGTGGAATCTCATTCCTCCACAAAAATTAAACATTTCCCAAAACATAATCTACCTAAAGTTCAATGCTCTGAGAGAATTATGGTACACAAATAACACCAAAACAACCACAACTTAAACACGTTTTCTAAATGAATATGAATATTCACAGGTGCCGTGAGTAGGTGTAGAGTTCAGCAGAAGAGGTGCCTGCTCACAGCTGGCCTGACAGGCCACCCAAAAAAGTGAGCATGAGGGAGGGCTGTCCAAGGAGGAGAACACGGGTGTAACCCGGATGAACAAGAGTGGGACAGCTCTCTAGGCAACAGCATGTGCAAGGCTTAGACTAAGAGCAAGTTTGATGTGGTTTTGCCTGGTTGTGGGGACTGCCAGAAAGTAAAGGCCCTGAGCGAAAGGCAGGGCCAAGGTCGTGGAAAACATCAAAGATGGGAAGAGGGAGTTCCTGGAAGAGCTTTAATCAGCAGAATCTAAAGTCAATGCTTCAGAAAGATCATACAAACTAATTGGGGTCAAAGTTTGTTACCAAAGAATCACAAATTATGTATCAATGTGTACTATGGCTCTCAAAACCCACTATACACAATTTTAAAGACAAAGAAGTAATTTAGGTCAAGGTTCACAAAGTTAAATGCTTACAAAGCCAGGCAAGTAAAGTAATTAACTGAACAGGCCCAGAGGGACCCTTAGTGAACCAAAGAGGACAATAATAAGTCAGCTCCAGAAATCCATTGCCAGGCACAGGGGTGGGTGCAATGTGACTTGATCCAACATTTGAAAAAAAAAAAAAAACAGATATCAAGATTCTTAGGTGAAATACATTGATTTTTAAATACCAGACACTATATCAGTGTTTCTCAAAACACTAAAGTACCAAACAAAACATCTGTGGAAATCATCTAACTGCACAGATTATAAGGCCCTTGGAACCATCAGTAAGACACGGAATGTGTGCAGGTTGCCTTTGTTGGGAGCTAAGCATTTTTTCCCCAAAACCCTCATTGTAAGAGATTTTTGAGTAATAAAGGCTTTTAAAACTTTTTAAACTTTGCTTTGGTGATTATGAATGATAGAGGAAAACAAATTCAATAGTTCTCATTTGTGCAGAAATCTGCCTTTTTTTTGCTTCTGTTTTACTCATCTCAAAGTGGATATTCCTAGGCACGCTGGACTGATCCTAAAAGTCTTTGAATATATGCACATCTACAAATGGAAAAGCTTATGAATATGGACCATAACAAATACAAAAAGTTTTGTTTTCACTTTTCAATCTCTGGTAAACAGAAATGAACACAAGAATGCTATTTCATGGAAGAAAAACTCCTCTGAAATAGGGCATTTCATTACCTAATATTGTAGTCAAAGTGCTATTTTAATCCTCAGGGTGAACTGTCAGCATACTTAATACTAGTTTACTGGATTATTGATGAACCCAACATTTTAACATTTTATAGGCAAAAAGAAAAAATCAAGCTACATACAAACACTTATCTAGTTTGCATATTTTGTTATTGGAAAAAATTCAGCTCTTTATTAATGCTAACTTTTACATAGCAAACATATATGCAACTCTCAAATATAATTCAATTAATATGATACAGAGTTTACCCATGATTCCATACCCAGATATACCCAAGTAACATTTGTAAGGTAAATTCTAGCCGGAATAAGCAGGCAAAGAGAGGCAACAAAGGGCCAGGTAATTTATTTAAATATCCCCGGGTGATGTTCTCGTGGCCTGGGTACTACAAGCCAAAGAAGTCACACAGGGTTAGGGAGGTGGGGCGCTTATAAGGGATTAGGAGGGGGAGGAGTGGGCAAGCTATCCTAGGGGGTGTGGAGAGGTATGATTGGCTAAAGGTGACATAATAGTCAACTAGAAACATTTTTCCTTCCAAGAGGGAGGAGGCTGACATCCGGGTCTTAGGTGGCACATCAGGATGGAATTCAGGGAGAGCTGTCCCCTTTCCATATACGGCACGGACTTTGGGGTCTGGTCTGTTCTCCCCCTATGGCATCTCTCTGTTCTGTTTGCATGTCCTTGTTTTTCCTTTCTCCAGCCTAACAACATTTATATTCTATATTTCAAACATACATCAGTAGTTCTGAACTGATCAAACTGCCAGTTCTATTACCAATTCCACCTCTACTCCAGCAACCCCTACTATTTAATCACCACCACAATGCATTTTTCTTCCATTTCCACAGATTTTTATTGACAAAAACCGAAGTATAGTAACAACTGGAAAAACTTCCTTTGTAATGTAGGCCTCCTAATAAGAACAATGGGATTCCTTATTGGGGAATAGTATTTTGCTTCATTAGCAATCAGTTTGTTTTACCTATCATTCGTTGATTGCAAATACAATAAACCTCTTCAGTATTTACCCGAAGAGTCAAAATTTATGTCCACACATGAACCTGCACATGGATGTTTATACCAGCTTTATTTATAATTGCCAAAACTTAGAACTGACCAGCTGTCCTTCAGTAAGTGAATGGATAAATAGATGGTGCATCTAGGCAATGGAATATTACTTATTGCTAAAATGAAATCAGATATCAAATCATGAAAAGACATGGAAGAAATGTAAATGCACATTACCTGTACATTTTGAAAACATTTCTTTCCATAGTGATCAAAATGTGTTCCAACAATGAGACTAATTTCTTTTCCAAAAAGTACTGCAAATATCATAAAGAAAACAAATAAATCTCAAACACAATGGAATACCATCTTTTGCATGAGCCTAGAATTCTGTAATTCTAAATATGTCACAAGTACAATATTGACAGATACATTTTAAGCATAGTGTTTGAAAATTTCAGAGTATGAAACTAGTGGAATAAAATAATGGTGGGAGAAATAGGAATGGTAGTGATCTTTTATTTCACAAGGAAATTCTCCACTTAAAATGTTTCATTATAGGACTTCTTTACAGAGAAACTAATAATAATATATGATAATATATATTAATATAGTATATGATTAACAAAAATGTTTCCATATATGTCATTTTACCCTAATAAAACTCTATGAATTATGGATTAGGAACACAAATTTACATGCAAGGAAAATGAGTCTCAGGGAAGGTGAGTGGTATGTTCAGAATCTAAAAAATAAATGAACCAGTGATAGATGAGCCAGGACTTGAACCGACATATATGAATTCCAAACCTCATGCTCTGGTTAAAATGAGCATTTCTAGAGTATTGAAAGTCCATAGAGTGTCCTGTAATAATTACTGGACAAATCAAAAGCTTTCACTAAACATAAATTCTTTTCATGGAAAGATTACCTATCTGTACACTGTTTCTAATCAGAAAATAACTCCCCCATATAAGCTTTTTCTGCATTCTATTATTCAAAGCCATAATTATAAAGGGATGTTTCTGGAAACAAATGCTTTTGATTTTTTTTTTAGACATATTCAACAGCTATAACATTCTAAAAGAATTTAGAAGAATAAACCATGAAAAATTTTCTCTCTAAAATAAAACTAAAACATAGAGATTTATGCAATACATTGCAAATTGTTTCTTTGGAAATGTGAGATTGTTTTTATTTAAAACAAAAGAATGAGTAACTTGAGTTAAAATAATATTCTAGCAAGCTCATAAAAAATAAAACTTCTGCTCTTTTTCCTTGTTTTAAAGTATTACGCTAAGTTTTTTAATAGAAAAACATTTATCTACCAAAGTTAGAGTTATAAGGAGGCATATGTAAATGTAAGACTTTTTTTTGCCTTCAAACCAAACAAATTTAAGGTTCCACATCTGCAACTGATGCATATATGAACTATAATAATTTCTGAACTTGAAAATTGTTTGAATCTAATATTCAATGTTTTCTAAAAATACCAGTTTTATAACTGTGCAGAATTCAGGTGTGGACAAGAAATACAATAACATTCCTAACACTAAAGTGGTTACAAGTGTGACTCTGGGGACACATTTTGGTTCACTGTGTAAGATGATACATGTTATTTTCTTCTAATTCAGTTTGGAAAGCTGCTTCAAATGAATAAGATATATCAAAGAAACATCCCATTGAAGGATAATTAAGACAGTAACACAGTAAACTGTACTCCACATTTACAAATAAGCAGTTTCATTTTTTAACAATACTTTCAGTTTCTAATTGTCACCACAGATTATTCATAGAGGACCATCTACCTAGATGAAAAGCTTTTTAAACTGAGTAAAAGTGTAAAGTGTTTTTCCATAGCACAGAATAACCGTAAGGTTGAATGTCCCGGAAGTGACTCAAGGTGGCTCTTCAATGACTCAACTCTCTGTCCTGAGTTGCTACATTGAATTACCATATATTGGGAATCTACAGCCTCTGAGCAAGAAGTTTTCAAAATATCTGATGTGTGATGATAGTGGACTGCCTATAAAAGATGAAAAATGCAATGGCCAGAGGTAGTTTCAGGTACTTAACTAAAAAATATGTGGGTAGATCATCAGCTCCAGAGAGCTTTCTAAACAAGAGTTTGTCATTGTTTAATTTAATCATCTTAAAATACCTATAATTTATAAAAGTAGACCATAGTTACACAATTATATTCCAGACAAATATTAAAACAAGGTTTTCCTTCAAGGTGCTTATTACATTATATTCTTAATATAATCCAACCAGGAAAAAAAAACAAAAACACAAAGCATTCTCAGATTCTTGAAAGGAAAAAAAACCAACAAAGTCTTAATTTGGTTGGCAGTGTTTCACATGCAAATCATAATGATTCCCACTGAAAGCTGTCAGTGCTTTTACTAAAACAGAATAATATGAAATAGACCATATTATGTATTAAGAGGGGTGGTTACTCAGTAATTTTGTTGTAACTGAAAATTAATCCAAAAGCCTCTCATTCTGTAGGACAGATTGATTCAGGTCATCCGTTACTAAATTAAACATTTTCTGCTCTCACTGCATCTCATTAAACGTGCTACTGCAAGTTTAAATATCTCAGTGCTTTCATTTGCACAGTCACCCATTTTGTTATTGTTTACAGCAACCTAATATGGCACATAATAACTCAGCCAGCATTGGTTTCATATTAAACTGAAGTATTAATTTTTTAATGTAATTGTATTCTTTCGTCCAACAAAAGCTAGTTCAGTGGAGATTTGACTCAATTGATTCTTCAATTATTATACAAGGCAAATTCTTCAAAGACTTTGTACCTCTCTTTGCCCTACTGATTCATTTCTCTATAAGTTAAAAACTCATTATGAACTTACTTAAACTAGCTTATTTGCTTAAACAATATAATGAATGATTACTTTGGTATGAAATATATGGCTTGTACATCTTTAAAACAACTTTCTCCAAAGGACATTTGATTCAATAATTAAGCAAGGCATGTTTTCCTAGCACAATAATGTATTATATTACTAAACCCTTTTGCATGAAAGCTAGTGAAGAAATCCTTGAAACATCAAAAAATAATGATAACTAGGACTTGCTCCTATATGCTTCTTTCTATCACAAGTTTGAATAAAATAGATATTTGGAGAAACAAATTAAGATCAGTTAACATGTCATTCCTCAAATGTGGGGTGATCACAAAAAAGTACAATGTATATATTTAAGAATAAAAAGGTGAATTGATTGAAAACAAGGTCAAGAGTAAAAAATATGTTCACAAAACAGCAGGAAGGGCTTCAATTAATCACTAAGTACCTTCTATTTTGTTCACTCATATTTGTATATCTTCTACATAATGGCTTTTATGATAGCCCGCCCCCCTTTAAAACACTGGCATTATGAAGATTAGTATATTTTTAAAATTACGATGCTAAAATTCCATTTTTTATGTTCACTAGGAGACAACTGAGGAACAAAAAATAATTACTTAAACTGTAATCTCAATTCTACAAATACTGAGATTATGCTAGTCTGGCCCTTAGCCAGTTCACTACAGGCAGAATCTAGTATAGAGTAGGTCATTTTTAGCCTTGATCTGAAGAGACCATGCTAACTAAAGAAGCTAAGAAGACTTGATATTTTGGTCTAACACCTATAAGGTAATGTGAAGGTCTGTATCTATAAAGGTTTTTTTATATCAATACTTCTCTACACCTTGTAAGTCTATTTCCCAAACATTTTAATCATAATGGATTGTATTACTTTAAAATAAGTGTAATAATTCATTGATCTTATGTGAAATACATGAGGAAAGGATTGTTTTCTGTGAAGGACAAAGAAATAAAACAGATACTACAAATTACAAGATATAAATTATATAAAAAATACATGAAAATATAAAATTCGCATTTACCCTATCAGATGTCCCATGTGGATGAGTTTAATGAAAACATATCAACCAACCTGAGAAATCCATAGATAAATTATAATTGTAAATGAGTATTTTCATTAATCATGATTTCAGTGTAAACACACATGGGGATAAAAAATTGTGGTGTGAGAATTATAAATTTAGATATTAGAAACAATAATAAAAATTCTAGGAAGCTGACAGTTGTGCCTCTCAATGGATGTGTCCTTCTCTAGTTAATACTTGACATGCAGTAAAATACAAGACCAGAAATCAAAATATTTCCACTAACTTCTTTAAGTGGACTGATTTAATAGCATGATAAAAATTTAATTATGATCAGTTTCTCTAGAGCCTTTACGTATGGGATAAAGATGAGCAAGTTTCCTCCTCAAAGCTCCCTTCTCAAAACTTAGTGCTTTGCTGCTGGTGGGAATGTAAACTAGTTCAACCATTGTGGAAAGCAGTATGGAGGTTCCTCAGAATGCTCAAAATAGAAATACCATTTGACCCAGGAATTCCACTTCTAGGAATTTACCCTAAGAATGCAGCACTCCAGTTTGAAAAAGACAGATGCACCCCTATGTTTATCGCTGCACTATTTACAATAGCCAAGATATGGAAGTAACCTAAATGTCCATCAGTAGATGAATGGATAAAGAAGATGTGGTACATATACACAATGGAATATTACTCAGCCATAAGAAAAAAACATATCCTACCATTCACAACAACATGAATGGAGCTAGAGGGTATTATGCTCAGTGAGATAAGCCAGGTGGAGAAGGACAAGTACCAAATGATTTTACTCATATGTGGAGTATAAGACCAAAGGAAAACAAGGAACAAAACAGCAGCAGAATCACAGAACCCAAGAATGGACTGATAGTTACCAAAGGGAAAGGGACTGGGGACGATGGGAGGGAAGGGAGGGATAAGGGTGGGGAAAAAGAAAGAGGGCATTACGATTAGCATTTATAGTGCATGGGGGGCACGGGGAGGACTGTGCAACACAGAGAAGATTTTACAGCATCTTACTATGCAGATGGACAGTGACTGTGAAGGGGTATGTGGGGGGGACTTGGTGAAGGGGGGAACCTAGTAAACATAACATTCTTTCTATAATTGTAGATTAATGATATAAAAATAAAAATAAAAAAGAATACATAGAAAAAAAAAAACTTAGTGCTTTGAAGGAAATGTACTACATAACATTGCCTGTGCATTCAGCAACTCCGCCTAAACCATTTCTCTACCAGCTTTGATTCTATCAGGAGTATCTACTTAGGTGCTACTTTTTATGTATACTACTATGAGACCAGATTAAAAGATATTCTTCTGTGTCTAGTGTAACCAAGTCATAACTATTTTTTTCAAGTGGCTACCCATGTAAATGTCCTTTACTCTTTTCTTTAAGGCTTCATCCATTCAATACAATGAACCAAATTACCAAGTGTCTTGAAGATACAAAATGAATAGAACTCAAGAAGCTTGAAGTCCCGTGAATAAAACATACATTCAAGGAAAATTATTACATAGCATGTAAATGCTCTAGCAGAGCAAGCAGTGTTTGTTATGAAGAACACTTAATCCAGACTAAGGGGAATAGGGTAAAACATTATAAGAAAAGCCTTAGGTTAAATCATCAAGGAACTAGGTATTCAGATGATGCAGATAGGTCGTTTCAAGCACAAAAAATCAGGAATAAAATGAGGGGAAAGGCACAAAAGTATGAGTAAGAAAAGGACTGCAATGAGATTGGCAAGGCAAGCAGAGCCTTGAGCATCATGCTAATAAACACAGAGTTTACCTGAAGGCTATGGGGAGCCACTGAAGAATGTTAAGCAGGAGTGAGAATGAACACAGAACAGATTTTGGTTTTAGAAAGATCATGTTGGAAACAATACAGCAGAAGTTTAGGGTATATCTAATAGTCTCATCATCTGACAGTAATCTACATGAGAAATGATGAGGTCTTCAACTATGGTAGTTGCAGTAGGGATGGAGTAACAGTAATCCATTCGGCAAAGAGAGTGAGAACCCACCGTGGCCAGGCACTGTCCTAGGCACTAGGGAGACAGCAGTGAACAAACATCTCTACCTCCAGGGAAATCATATGCTAATGGCATAAGCAATCTATAAAGAAGATGAAGAAATGAGGTAATAGTATTCCAGATAGAGAGAAGCACAAAAGGGAAAAGGAAGAGATGGTATTTAAAACCAGGAGTCCAGATGAAATCCCTAAAAGACTTCGTGTTGTTAGAGCAGAGGCTCAAAAGCTAAGCACTGGGAAACTCCAGTAATTGGAGATCAGAAAGAGGAAGCAGGGCAAGCAAAGAAGACTGAGGATCGACGAGGGAAACAGGAGGAGCACAAAAAGATCGCGCTCCACTGGAGGCCAAGTGAAGAAAGCTATTTCAAGGAAGAGGGCATGATCATCTTTGTTACCTTAACTGAAAATCTGGAAAAATTAGGATTAAGATTTGTTCATTGGAGTTAGTAAAATGGAGATCACCAGGACCTTAAGAAGAGATATTTAAAAGGTAGAACACATAGGTTTTAGATATTTAAAAGTGATTCCTAAGGTTCTGACTAGGGTGACTGGGTGTTAGTACATTCACAGACAGACTTGGCAAAGTACATCATGATTCTTCATACTTAGCTTCAGAGTGCAAGAAAAAAGTTACATTTCTAACTAATAAAGTGTTAGTGAAATACCAACATATTAACACAGACAATTGGAAAAGAAAAGTTTCAAAGCATATAAATTCAAGGGTTTTTACATGTTTCTTCTTAAAACAAGATCATGACTATCACCTGAATAAGAGCAATGGGCTCATCCACCATCAAAATTATGTAGGAGTAAAAGGCCTCATCCTCTAAGAAAAGAGATCTGTATTTGGGTCTATGAGCTTGTCCAACAGTCTAATCCTTTGGGTAGGAATGATGCTTCCAAATCATTTCTGCTGGAAACAGCAAATGGAGATATTGTTTGTTTTGTTTTATAGATACCCTCTGGCAAATATACTTCTAGAAAACTTGCTCAGAAGGAACAAATCCATTGAACAGGAATTTTTCTAGGTTTCTAACCAACAGGAATCCAACCTATGGATGGGAAATTCAGGGCTGGGTACTAGCACTAGCTATGAATTGATAACAAACCAGAAAACAAGAGAGACCAAAAGTTGCCTGAGTACACTAGAGGGTAATGTTGGCATCCAGAGAAAATTCATGCAGCCAACTAGGAGGCTGTCTCTCTGTCCTGTTGTAGAGACACCAGATATGGAAGCAACCAGCTATTCACAGACTCCATTCACTATTCAAGAAGTAACTCCTAGGTCATGGTAAATATGGATCCAAGTGGAGAAAAGGCTAAATCTCTCAGAGGCAAGTGTTTGTTATCCACTCAGGACTCGAACCAATGGGCGAGGATGCTGATCTGCTGAATTGACCCTTTCAACTTCCAGTCCTTTGTTACCTGAGTCTTTTATACAAATATGCCAAAGTATTCATTGTTTAAAGCAAGCTTGTTTACAGATCATTAGAAACAATTATTAACTTGATTTGTTTCAGAGAGCTGTGGGATAATTTAGTACTAACCTAAAGAGACAGACAATAAAAAATGTTGTTTATTTTAGCAGAAAACAGTTTAAGGCAGACTCATTTCCACATGGCTCAGCTGACAGCCAGCTTCCCACATAAATTCACGAGTACATTCTCTCCAACTGTCCCTGAACATAGAATGGGCTGTATTACTGAAAATCTCTCCCTGTTTGAACTTTATTCTACTAAATACTTTTCCCTCCTATGCTTTGGCTACATTTTCACAAGCAATATATTGAACACAAACTGAAATCTCAATTTGTTGAGATTTCTGATTTTCAGTGGGATCTGGTAGGAATCATTCAACTGGATTCACCAAACCCTTATGGAGACATTACGAGGTGCCAAGAGCTGTGCTAATGAAAAGATGAGTAAGAGACCAAGTCTTACCCTCAAGGAGCTTACTGGATTTTGTGGGGGGTGGGGAATGGAAGAAGGGATCAGAAAAAACTTCATGGAAAGGGATTGAGATGGACTGTGATGATGGCCAGAGCTTTAACTAATAGGGGAGCATTCCTAAAAGAGAAACAATGGGCCAAGACAAAGAAGGGGACCACGGAGTGGCATACCCAAGCAGGAGAGGATGCAGAAAGGGAGAGGAGATATGGCCGCCTCATGAAGGCTTGAGTGTCCTGGTGGATAGGCTTTGCTGAATGAGAACTCACTGAGGATTTCAGAATTGGGAAGAGGTATGACTCAGGTTTGATTTCTTGAAAATTAAGCTAGAGGCAGAAAAATGGATGCCTTACAATATGAGACAGAGACAGAGATCTTTTGTGTCATGAAACAATACAGCAGGAGCTTTCTGTTTCTATTGAGGAATGGAAAGAGAAATACATATTTTTTAGGCATTACAGGAGTAGACACCCATGATGGGAAAAGACTTGACCACTGTCAGTGAGGTCTTCCCTGACCACTCTATTTAACATCACGTCAGCCCACTCACACACACAACCCCATGCCTCATTTCCACTTTATCTTTTTTCATAGCACTTACTACCTACTAACCTATTCTAATCGTACTTTAAACCACATTTTACATATTTGGTTTATTGTCTGTCTTCCTCCACTCTAATATCAGGCTCATGAGGGCAGGGGCTTAGATCTGTTTTTTTCACCGGTGTATCTCTACCACAGCAGGTACTTATTAAATATTCATTAAGTGAATGAAGGCAAAAATGAACCCTGATGGTGTCAGCAACAGAAACCATAGAATCAGGGTTTTCTTTTCTGACTCTTAAGGCTACAGACGATCATAAAAGAGCATTAGGGTGAAGTGAAGTGGCTGAGGCTCTATCTCTAGCTCCAGAACTAATGAGCTCCAGAACTAATTGTCAGTTTAGACAAGTCATTTTTCTTCCATAAACTGCATTTCCATCATCTGTAAAATTAGAGCTTAACTGAACTTACATATGCCCACTGTAGGATTAGACTAAGTCCCAGTTTAATTAGCCAAAGATGGAATCTCCAGATCTGTGAATTGGCCAAATCTTCGTAATGCAACTGCCCTTTTATACCTGTGATTAAATCATCCAGGAAGAACTTCTGCTGCTATACACATGCTTCTATTTAAAGGAGTATTTACAAACGGCAGTTCTTCTAGGTCTTGAATTCAACTCAGAATGAGCAAGGTCACAGCATTGTTCAGAGGGAGAAAGCAGAGTCAGGGCTTGGGTCTGTGTCTGCCCCAGCTTTCCAATTTTCCAGAAACCTTGCTTCTTGAAAAGCTACCCTTATCTGGTTTAATACCCTATCATCTTGGTGGTTTTTGTAATGAGTTTGGTCTGAGGTTCCCAATTACAAATTAATTCCCTCCCAAATGCCAAGAATCCTTTTAGAGCTAATATGCTCAGTTTCTATAAACTTTCATAGGACCTCACCCAGTTGTGGAGCTGATAACTTTTCTTCCTTCTAAATACAAATTTACCATCAGAATATGTATGGTCCGACCAAATAGCTATTTCCTTAAGCACTGAAAAGCACAGTGGTTTTGAATTAGAGGAATTTTAAGTACTTTGAGTAAGTTATAACTATAAAGTCCCTTGGAAACAGAAAATTATTGAGATATATTCAATGCCATTATTTAAAAATAGCCAGTTTGTTACTATTTAACATTCACATCCCACTTGATTAGCATTATGGCTCATGAGCTGTAGGGTGATGGGGAAAGCCTGCCATCTGCTTCATTGCTAGAGGCGGTGGTCTCCTGAGGTCACTAACTGTGATTATAAACATAGCCTCAAAGGAAACAATGACTCCACACCCGCAAAAGGCCAGAAGCTCAGATCTTTTTCCAAATCTCTAGCTGATTTACTGGGCATCTTCTTAGCAGGAAACTCTTAACCTTGAGCTATCTCTTTAACCCAATCTTTAACAGACTTGATAAGGGCAATATTTGTTTCCCTCTCAAACTTTCAGATTAGATAACAGTTTTTTCTATAACTATACTCCAGAGATAATATTACTTATCACCCACAAAGGTGCTGGCTGGGTTAATTAAAATGATTCCAAGATAGACCACAAATTGAAATGCTAAACAATGATCATTCCCTCATGTCTCTGAGTTCATGAGCCATTATATAAAAACAGTCTAAATTCATTCTTTATATCATTAGAGAATATCTTCTTCAAAGAAGAATAAGGAAATGTTAGCCCATTCATGTCTGTATACTATCATATTTAAGTACGAAAATTCAAGGGATTTTTAATTAGTGCTAATTACTAATAATAACCTCAGCTTTATAAAAAGAGCAGAGGAAGGAATCACTCATACATTTGCTTTAGAATTAGAAGGTCTCTGCCCCCAGTTTTTTCACTCATCAACCCCTTCCCCAAAATGATGTTTTAAATTCTGCCATTAGAAATTTCTTTCTGTGTGTTATATATTACATTCCCCTAGACATTCTCTTAAAAAGCTGATATCCCTGGAAGGCATAGCATATTAGGATGCTATCAATCACTAACACTGTAAAGCCCCACAGGCAGGAGGATCTCAAGAGTATTAGGTGTTTGGGAGCCCACCAAGTTAGAAAATGGAGGTAACAGATGTCTTAAGACAAACTTCAACTATTTCATCGTTTTGCCCAGGGCAGCCTTCCAGTAATAGGTTTTAGCTTCATGGTCATAGCAATGGGAAAACACAATGGCAAAAAGGTAAACTTGCTGGTTTCAAAAATTCAACCTCAACAAAAAACAAAAAGTGAAAATTGTATCCCTAGGGCATAGAGATGAATAAAACTTCACATTTCTACACAAACTACTATCTTTGCTGGACTTTGGTAACTTGGAGGCATCCTCGAATCTTGACCATTCTTTGTTGCTTCTAAACTAAGTAGAACAAGGCCCAGTGACCATGTAAGGCACAAAAGCCAGGTCCACACAGGGAGAGAGGACCCCAGGCTCAAAACACTAGCATCAGGGCTGTGCTGTGCCTTTCTGCAAATCTGCCAGTGTCGGAGATCATACACCCAGGCATGACTTAATTACATGCAGGGCAGAGTTTGTGGAGACAGGAAAGCTTCTGTGAAAGTTTGTATCAAAAGCAGCATCTTCCTATTTAAAAGACACCTTTATCGGATTCATTTTCTGGTCACAACAAATATCAATCCTTTCCAAGTTTTTGTATCACATTGTCTTATGATTCTCAAAAATATATATAAAAAAGGCATTAAGAAATGTGGGGAAAAATAATCATTCAGAGGGGAATACTGAACAAATGACAAGAGTTTTAAGGCAAATAAATACATGTCATCTTGAAAAAACATGCAAGTGTGCAAATAATTGCAAAATTAAGTAGCAAATATAAACTGTGCTTCTAAACTAAGTGTGTTTGATATATACTATGGCATATCTCTTCAGAGACAGTGTCACTTATTTCGTCTTAGAGTTTAAGAATAAAAAGACATATTTACTTAAAATAATTTTAAATAATTATTGCAGGTATTATACAAATGAATACAGTATTTTCTTCTCTATGCATATCATGTTTAAAAGAAATTTTCATTTCTGTTAGTATGTAAAATCACCATTGTTCACATCATGAAAGAAAAAGTAACAAACTGTGGAATTATATTACCAAAATACGGAACTATATGATTAAGTCCAGCAAAGTCCCACTACCTCATCTAAAAGAAGATTTATAGAATACAAAGACAACTCATAGAAATGCTTTTCTAAAGTGTACAAAGTCCACTTAGAAACTTACCTGGAGCTACACAGTCCTTGGCTGCTTGTACCTTCTTTCTGAGGTTAAACATCCTTTGTTTTCTATCACTAATCACACCACCTTGGTGCTGGCTCCCAACCACTCTACTTCCCTCAGGGACCATCACCCATCATTGTCCCATCTTTCTTCTACACTTTTAATCTCTTTCTCTATTGCACTTTCACCTAAGCACATAAATATACTCAAGCCTCCTACAGTTTAAAACTACTCCTCACATTTCACCACTTGCTACCAACCTATGTCCCTTTTGCCTTTATTGCTCCGCTTACTAAAGAAATGATATACCCCAACTCTGCCTCCCCCCAAAAACCCTCTCAGAACCGCTCTCTTCAAAATGACCAGTGACAATCCCTTTGGTGAAACCCAATGGAGACTTTTTAGTGTTTTTTCAGTTTCTTTCTAACATTGGACACTGTTGGCCACTAGCTCATTTTCAAAACTCTCCCTCCCTTCACTCTCAGTCACACACACACATCCAGGAACAATGTTCTCCTTATCCTCCTACCTGTCTGGATCAATGCTTCTATGTGACTTTTCCTGGATCTTTTCCCAATTCTCTAATCTTTACAAGCATCATACCTTGTTTGATAAATAAAGAAATGAGCAGAGACAGACGTACTGATAGCTTGAAGCCCAATTTAAGAGCCATCCATGTCTACCTCAGGCTTGTCCTTTCTAATATACTAACAAAATATTGTGCAGGGATCTTTCTAAAATGAAAATCTGAGTATATGACTTCCCTATTTACACTCCTTATATAGCAACCCAACCTCTTCAAGATAAAGGTCAGGCTTCTTAGCTTTGCACAAGAAGGTGTTTACAACCAGTATCTATCCATTTCTCTAGTGTCAGGGCTTCAGCTCCTTCTTCAACACCGAATATGCTGATATACTCTTTTGGATAACCTGCATTTCACTGCCTGTGCTGTGGTCTTTAACACCACTATCAACCTGCCTTTTCCTCTTGCTGTGATCTGATTCTGGGATGCTTCTGTCCATATTGGTTATCTTCTTGACCTTCAAGATTCAGCTTAGATATTTATTGGCATTTGCATGTTATTAACCTGGGCAATTCCTATTCCTGTTGCACCATCTGTATGTATATGTGTATGTGTATATCTTCCCCACTGATCTGAAAGCCACCAATTTTCTTTTCTTAGTGCCTACCATATAGCTGCCCATTAAATGGCACAGGAAGAAGCTCTGCCATACATTTTATTTTAAAAAATACTATATTCAAAGAAAATGTGTCAAGTGAATGTACTATCGCATAGATTCCATTATTTGGAAGTTATCATTACCTGCCTCCCATTATGATAAATAAACTTCAGTGATGCCTTACAGAAACCTCTTCTACTGATCTGCTGCTCATTTTTTCATAATGTTCAGTATTATTCTTTAACAGTGCAGAATGCAATCCCAGGACCAAAGAGTATAAGCATGTTCCATTTGTCATGAGCATTGTATTTAGCAACTTGAATTCTTTTTATGCAGGCATAGTCCATCAATTATCTCATATTTATCAGAGTTCATTATAAGGGAAAAAAATTCTCTTTTAAAAAATATGAAGCACAAGAGAAGAAACCTATGCTATTATGTGAGCAAATTAGCTGTCAAAAGCAACCTTAAGAGACTTACCAAATAGCATCCTACTCTTTGGAAAGAAGTTTCCAAGTCAGAGTTTAATCAAAGTAACTTCTATATGGTAACTATATTTCAATGATCTTCAGACTATACATTTGACCTGAAAAGACCTCCATCTAATGAAAACACAAGTATTTGCTTATTTTCTTACTCATAGCATTTTTCTTCAGTCCTCCGTAAAGATACAACAATTAGATTTCGCTTATGTTATGCATACAAAAAAGTCATCTTTAAAAAGAGCCTTACTTTACATGGACAGATTTAAAATTCTTAATGTAAAGTATAGTTTCAGGACCAAGTAATTCCTGTTAAGGCTGTCACATTCTCCACTGACTTGCCCAGCTGATGGAATGGCCAAAGGCAGAATAACATAAAGTTCATCACAAATTAAGACTGCTTTGGGAGTAAAATAACATAAATATGCTTATGCCATAGGCCTTCCTTTTTTCCCCTCAATCTACGTCTCTACCTTGGCCAGTGGTCTTTAACTTCAATGTACATCAGAATCACATGGAAAGGTTATTAATACAGATTGGTGAGCCCCATACTCAAGAGTTTCCAATATAGTAGGTCTGTGTTGGGACTTAAGAACTTGTATGTCTATGTTTCCAGATGATTCTGATGTTGCTGGTCTGGGGACCACACTTTGTGCACCACTGGCTAAGGTAATTGCATCCACACAGATGCTTGCCATGACTCCAGATCTCCATCTCTGTATCAGATTCATCTACCCAATTGCCTGTTTGGATGTTTACATTCAGAATTACTTGTTCATTGTATGTTTATCTACTACTTAACATGCACAAGGAATTATGTCTTATTCACCATTTTAATCCCAGGCCTTATACATTGCTTGACATGCAGTAGGAGTTCCAAAGTACATAATGATTGGCTGATAAATATGTAATTGCAAAAAAAGTTGACAAGCTAATAGTGATGGGTATGAACAAAAGCAGAAGGGGGTTATCCGAGCTCCCTGCAATGGCTGGCCTGGACCTGCCTCCACAACATAGCTCCAACGTTTTCAGCAGGGCTCATTTAGCCCTCCTCTTTGGGCCTGCACACCCCAGAATCCAGATCCGATCCTGGCCATTGGCAGAAAGAAGATAAAATCCTGCATGTCAGCCTCTCATTTGATCAGTAATACTCTTGCACTGCCTAAACATTACAGCACAGCTTTGCAATAGCAGAGCTTCTATACAGTTGCCTTGTGACCATTCCCCTTATTCTTCAGCTCTCTAGAAATCCTCCAAGACTGTGTTTCAGCCTGATTCCCCAGTAAGTTGATTTCCTGCCTCAAAATCCAGTGTATCTTTGAGTCCCAACCAAATAAAGATGAAATCCAGGCTATCCCTTTAAGATAATTCCCTATAATAGCCACCTGATTCATGAAAGGTAGCTTTCTCTCCACTAAGCATCTACATGCCCCAGATGGACACTTATGCAGAATCAATATAGGCCTTCCACAAGAGTTACACTGCTAACCCTTATCCCCATAGACTCATCTCTTAAATTGGAAGCTATCAAGTGAATCTTTGCCAAAAACTCATGTTTTGATTTTGCTGGTCTTCATGTGGCCTGTGGGATATTCTTAACCTCTGCTCTTCCAATAGATTCATTTAAACATTTATTGGGAACCTACCATGTGCCAAATATAATGCTAGACATTGAGGACACAACAAACAAGAGAATGTACTCTGCACATAGATAACTAAAATAATACTACAGAAGTACACACTGAGATGTTATAAGATGCCAGAGATCAGCTAACGGATCTAGATGTCTTCCTGGAGGAAGCAAAAATGGAGTCTTGATGGATAATCAGAAATTAACTATGTTTTGAAAAAGACCATTACATGCAAAAGCAACAGCCTGAGCAAAGTCCAGAACCTGTGCATTAACAGAGGCCTATAGTGAAATAAAATAGCTCAACACTGCTGTGACATAAGGTATGAAACCCCAGGTCATGGGGATTAGGGCTGTAAGAGGACAAAGATCAGAGCACTGGCAGATTTACTTGACTTGATTTGACATATTAAGTAGCTTAGACATTGTTGTCATGGCAAATGACACCATTGTAAACTCTTATGCAGAAGACTGGAATGGTCAGATTTGCACTTTGAAAGATATTTCTAGAGGATAGTGTGGAGATGGGATTCAAGAGCCAAAGATTGGGGAAGGGACAAAGAGGATCACTGCAGCTATCTAATAGAGACAATGAGGACCTCAACCAGTGAAGAGGCAGTAGGAATGGAGAAGAAATGCATGTGATAAGTTAGAATTCATAGCCTAACAGAGAAGATAATGTAACACAGAGTGGTAAGCTCTAAATTAAAGGAAGTTCTAGGAAACAGAACAGTTATGTTACTGTGGTGTGCGGTTCTGATGAAGAGGGCAGATAAGCTTCTGTTTTGAGGCTACAGGCAGCTGCATGTACATTGTTATAGAACTTCAGAGATAGGGGTCCTTCATTCCACCTGATTAGGGAGAACTTCCTGAGTAAGATGGATCTGAAGGAGTCCTAAGCTTTGGATATATGGAGGCTGAGGTTAGGAGCATTCAAGGCTGAGGGAAAATCGCAGCCCAAACCTTGAAGGTACAGTGAATAATCGTGCTTGGCTGGTCGGCATAAAGGGAAGGAATTAAAAGAGCAGAACTAAAAGTTGGTTTAAACCTAATGCTAAGAGGCTGCACATACCACAGTCCTCAGCTTGATGCATAACAAACTCTATTTTGCTTTGAGTACTACAAACTTCTTGAAACTTTTGAAAATTAATATCATGTCTAGAGACTTCATAACCAACACACAATTTTGAAAGTCTTTCCATAGGAAGAAACTGAGCTTTCTAACATTTCCTTTATTTACTCTATTATCACCCAAAATTATTACCTGCACCTGTCTTTAACCTACACCTATTCATCCCAGAAAAGAAAAAAAATTAGTTTAATCAAAATCCAATGTAGTAACTACCTGCATTATAGTGGGTAGCTCTAAGATGTAAATTAATAAGACTCACCAAGTAATTCCTAAAAGAATAATTTACAAATCTCTGATACGGTAAGATAGCCTTTTAAAATGCAAAGAGTCAACATTACATAATATGAAACATTAAAACTTCCATTAAAAGGAAAGTTAAAATGAGTTCTTCAATAAGATGCACTCATACTAAGAATTTTTTTACAGTAACTGAAAAGAATCTTAATTATTTCACTTACTTTACTTGAAGCTCTCTAAAAACCTTATTGCCAGTAATTTGAGCTGATGAATGTAGTCAATAAAGAAGACCCTTGATTTTAACACTCCTCCCTCAAAGCCTGTCCCTCTTGTGGTTTTCCAATGGGCAACTGTTAGATTCATTTACAGTAAAATAATTACCAGCTCCGTTAGCAAGACATATAGCAGGTTATCTATTGTCCCTTAGAGGACTGTTGGACTGTTCTTAACAAGCATTCTAAATTACAATAGCAGCTTTATTGCAATTAACAAACAGACACGAATCACCAGTCTGGTTATATCTCAAAAAAGAGAAGTGTTTCCAGAAGTAGACTGCTGTGGTTGTTTTCTGAACTGTTTTGTAACCCTAAATTCAAAGACTAGTCTTTAAGCAAACAGGCACATATCCTAGGAGCAGGGAATACAGAGAGAATAGCTTTTCTTGCTATTCCCAACAGAAAGAGTAGAACTATAATGGTTTAGAGAATTAAGAGAGTGCAGACATGAAAAGACACCAGCATTCCCCATCCATATGTGAAGCCCCTGTGCACCTGCATTTATGGTTCTGTCTGCTGGATGTCCCTCAGTCTCAAGTTCCAAAGCACTAGCCCCAAGGCACAACGCTGCTTCTCCATTTACACAGACATTCTAATCTTGAGATGTGTCAAAATTAAACTTGGCAAGTTTCCAGCCTATTTGAATCCCTTCATGTTTAGAAAAATGCAATTGCACTGTGCATACTCATATAAATCCATGGAGGCTCCAAGGATCTGCTCAGAGGGCCTTCGGGACATGGGTCGGTGCCTGAAGTTCAGAAGGCCTGCACTTCCTGCCAAGGTGGGGAGCCCTCCACTGAGACAGAGTTGTGGTCCACATACCTCTTTCTCTGCACATAACAGTGAAACACTAACAAAAACAGTTCAACCAACAAACTTGGGTATTTCCGAGCAGAATCAGCTTGATAAAAGGAAGTTTATATTCTAGATTTAATTCCTGATGGTTGTGGACCAGAATTATTGTTCCCTAATATTGTTTCTCTACCTGAGCTACTTCCTATAACTACCCCACATTTCAAAAACAGTTGTGGGGGACTGGCAAAGAAAGCAAGTAATAATATTCAACATTTAATAATATAAATTCCACTTTTAGCAAATGAGATAGACCTTATTTAGACAGGGTGTGTGTGTGTGTGTGTTGTGCCCATGAAGTACTCACAAACCAACAGAATTAAGTTTAACATACACATTTTGTGGTGCTTCCCAACCTTTTCTACCCTGGGGCCAATATAGAAAATCCCTTGTATGGAACATAAGTAAACACAGAAATTTTTCCTGCGTATGCAACTGGACGTAACTGACCTGGAGGCTCCAGCCCCTCTCTTCTCCTTCATCTCCCCACCACAATTGTTTTTGTAAAATGACACTTTCATATTGTAAAAAATTCAATCAGGAATGTTGATTGTAAAAATAAAAAATCACCTGAAATCCCACCTCTCAGAGATAACCACCACCATGAATGCTTCCATAAACATTACTGCACTTAGGTTTTTAGGCATATACATAGACAGATGACTTATGCACAGTCAGGTGTGAAGCTCTATAATAATGCATGATTTATACATATTTGTATTAAATCTTCAACTGAATACTTTTCAATCTTTAAGAAACAAGTTTGAAGATAAGAAAGGAAAGCCTAATGAAGTATATATGGTCTTTTATTCATAACAGATTTTTTATCATTTCTGGCTCATATGCATTATACTCACTCAACCCAGTTTTTTGTCACCAAAACTACTTCCTTGGAATGTATGCCTAAGTTATATCCAACAATCAAACTTACACTCTACCTCCAGTTCAACTTTCAAGATCTCTTATTCTTCTTAATAGAATTAAAATATTCATTTTTAAGTTTCTGGGTCAGTAAAACAAATTTTGATGAGAAGAAAATATTTTTCCTGGTCATTAAGAAATGAAACATGGATAAAGGAACTTGAGCTACCTGAATAATCAGGAAAAGGCAAGACACATAAGGAGTCTATTGGGAACAAGACTCCAGTACTGGTATCATAATCATAGACATTCAAAAATAGTTTTGTATTTGATTTTACTTTGGAAGAGAACAAATCATAGAGAGTAGGAACTGTTTTATGGAACTGGTAAGACTCAAACCAGACTCTTAAAATTGGCTAGGATTTACAAAACATCAAAAGAGGGGCAAAGCTGGTCTTAAGAGTGGTCTCAGGCCACTGCAGTGAGTTGAATGGTGCCCCATCCCCCTCCAAGATGATATGTCTATGTCCCAAACTCAGGAAACTTTTAAATGTGACCTAATTTGGAAAAGAGGGTCCTTGTAATTAAGAATCTTGAGATGAGAGCATCTTGAATTAAAATGGACCCTAAATCCAAAGACAAGTCCTTAGAAGAAAGGAATACAAAGAAGGAAAACAAAGGAATACAAAGGAACAGGACATGTGACAGTGGAAGCAGACATTGCAGTGCTCCTTGTACAAACCAGAGAAAATGCAGAATTGCCAACAACCACCAGAAATCAAGAGAGGGGCATGGAACAAAGCTCCTGCATGGCCTCTGGAAAGAACCAACCCTGCTGGCACCTTGATTTTAGACTTCTGGCCTCTAGCATTGCAAGAGAATATAATTTCTATTTTTTAAGTCACTCTGTAGTAATCTGTTAAAAAGCCCTAGAAAATGAATACACAAATCACCTATTAGATACTTACACTGACAAGTCTTTTCCAAATGCTTTACATGAATTTATTTCATCCTAATAACAGCCCTAGGAATTAGAAATATTATTGTTTCCATTTTACAGATAAGAAAACTAAGCTACAAAGAGTGTCTGACCAGAGATCACACAGGAAAAAACAAGGACAAGATATGAACCCAGAAAGTCCAGTGCCACAGCACATACTCTCAGCTACTGTATTATACTCCTTTCTGCTTGAAGAATAAAGTGTACGCTGGGGTATAAAGGAATACAGACATGTAAAGAGGCAAGGTTACATAGACCTTGAGAAACACAAAGGATTTTGTCCATGATACAGCATATGAACCACTAACAGGTCAGGCTCTTAATGTACTGCCAAGTCCACTGACCCACCTCCAGCATATATCTTAAAGCTACCTGCTTTTATCCACTTTTAAATGATATTGGTCAAGAATAAGTTACAGGCATCACTAACCTAGAATATCAACCTCCTTAGTTTCCTAGCCCTACTCTTGTCTATTTAAACTGTTCTCCACACAGAAGTTGTATGTATCTTTTAAAAACAAGTCACCCCACTTATACCTTAAAATTATCAATGACTCCCAGTACCTTTAGAATAAATTCAAAATTCCTAGCCATAGCCTAGTGAGGCCCCGTATCAGCATTCTCATCCTTCATTACACTCCAGCTATAAGGCCTCCTTTCTGTTCCACAAACATGTCAAGCCCTTCTCTGTCTCTAGGCCTTTGCTTGGAAGCAATGTTCTAGGGAACTTGGTGTTTCCTCTGCAAGAAGTCCTTTTCTTCCAGTTCCTGCCTGGCTAGCTCATTATCATCCTTCAGGTCACAGCTCACATGCCATCTCCTCAGAGAGGCCTCCCCTCACAACCCACTCTTGTACTCTCAAGTTACCCCACCACTGTCTTCATTACTACCATAGCATTGATCACAATGAGAATCTCATCTATTTACTTGTTTACTATCTACTGCAACACAGAACAGAATGCCCAGTGTCACATTAGGAGGGACCTTGTCTAGCTTGTGTACCACTAACATGAACACGTAACAAAATCAGAAAACATCTCTGATGAGCACTAAGGAAGTGTCATGGCAGACTGGTATTCTAAGGAACATGGCCTGGGGAGGAGAGAACAGGATAGCTTCCAAAAAGGCACAGACTAAAGAGACAAATTAGGAGGTTATTCTGACAAGCCAGTGACAAGGACTGGAAGACCTGGGTAAGAACCGAATAGGTAAGAGCAGCAAAGAAATAGTGAAATTAGAGACCTCCAGAAGATACAGGCAATCAAATTTGCTGACCCATTAAATTCAGAGGAGGATACAAGGAAGAGTAATGTTCAAAGTTAAGAAATTGTCCCAACCTTACTGCTTAGGTTCCAAGGAAAACTGCCATAACATTGAGTCTACACTTGATAATTTAGCATTTTTTTTATCCAGTGGTAACTAAACATGGAATAGGAACCCAGCATCTCAGGAGGCTTACTAAATTTCAAAGAGGTTTCGCCCAATATGACTGATATGGGAAATGTTATTTTGCCAAAACTAAGAAAAAAAACAAAGAGCCAAAACTTATAATTACATTTATGTTTATTAGAAAGAATGCTGGACCGAGCAGGTATAAAAATATGCTGTGTATCAGTATTAAATAGACAGGGGTACCATGCTGCAAGTCAGGCCTAGCAGGTGGTGTCAAGTGGCACTAGAAACAAACAAAAAAACCAAACAAACTTAACTTCACAAGATTCTAAGACAGTTAAGTCAAGGTGGTCAGCAACGCTCCTCGGGAAGTGACAGGGACCTGTGGGAGAGCACGGGAAGGGAAGGACTACTGTGGGTGCTTTAATAGGAACTATGATGCTGTTGAACTGTAATAGTAAATGGTTATAGTTGTCACTAAGTTATTAAATGTTATTTTGATCATTTTAATATCTTCAAGTGGACCACAAAACTTTCAGTGTTCAAAACTGTGTCCAAAATAGAAAATGTTTGAGAATCACTGAAGAAAATGTTTGAGAATCACTGACCTGCAATATTTCAAGCATCAAACAAATATGAATAAACCACAGCCTCATGAGGCTCATAAAACTCATCAACTATTAAGGAAAAGGAAGACACACAAGTTATAGAAGATGTATACAGATCAACTTCTGGCTTGAGAGCAAGAGGAGCTATGCTGATCTGGGCTTCAGTAGAACTGGTGAAAATTATTTTTTTAAATTATTTTAAGACTCTGGGAATGGCCCTAAGGGCAAACAGCAAATAAAAAAGCATTTATTCAAGAAAATCCATGGAAATTCTGTAAGAAAGGCAAGAGTCTTTGGTATTTGGACCAAGACTGCTCCCTCTCTCCCTGCTCCTAGTTAAAGGATAAAGAGGGACATTTTATAATCCGTCAGGGAGATATGACAATTATAAACATATACATAGCCAATAACAGTGCACTGAAAAATGTGAAGCAAAAACTAACAGAAATGAAGGTGGAAATAGGCATTTCAATAATAATAATTGGAAACTTCAATACTATACTTTCAATAATGGACCAAACAATTAAACAGATGACCAACAAAGAAACAGAAGACTTGAACAACACTCTAAGCCAAACTAGATCTAACATTATCTATAGAACACTCAACAACTGAATATATATTATTTTCAAGTGCACATGACATTCCCCAGGACAGACAATACAGCAGGTCATGTAATACACTTCAGTTTAAAAGGATAGAAATAACACAACATATTTTCTGCAACAATGGGACGAAATTAAAAATCAAAACAGGTTCATTTTGGGAAACTCACAAATGTGTTGAAATTAAACAACACACTCCTTGATATAGAACGAATGTTTGCCCCTTCCCCTACAAAATTTGTATGTTGAACTCCTAACCCCCCATTGTGATGGTATTAGGAGGTAGGGCCTTTGAGATATAATTAGGTCATAAGAATGGAACCCCCATAAATGGGATTAGTGCCCTTATAAGAAGAGACACGGGGAGTTTGCTTCCCTCTCTGTTTTCTCTACCATGTGAAAATACACAGAAAAGATGCTCACCTACAAACCAGGAAGAGAGCTCTCACCAGGACCTGACAATAGCTGGCACCCTGATCTTGCACTTCCAGACTCCAGAATCATGAAAACTTAATTTCTGTAGATGATAAACTACCCAGTTTATAGTATTTTGTTAAAGCAACCTAAAGAAGACACTCATAACTACCCAATGAGTCAAAGAAGAAATCAAAAGGAAAATCAGAAAAAACAACTGTGGTAAATGATAGAATGGAAGCTAGCAAGGAGCTAAAAGAGCATATAGAGAATAGACACTAATCCCACCTAGGAAAAATGCACAAAAGCTCCACAGAGCAGAGGAAGATACATTTGAGGTAGGTTTTGAAAGATGATTATGAACTTATGTGGCAAAGACAGAAAGAAAGGGAATTTTAAAAATATAAACCAGCAGCTTACCAAAGCAGAGAGGTTTAACAGTGGATGACATATTCTGGAATAATAAATAGATGAGAATGACTGGAGTGTAGGGCACATGGTAGGAAGATGCAGTGGAGGAAGAAGAGGTGGCCAGGTAGTTAATGATGACCAAATACATGATTCTATGGAATATGGACTCTATTTTAGAGAATACGTCAACTTTAAGCATTGTAAGAAGGGAAGTGACATGATTAGCTGAGTGTTTTGTATCGCATTCTGTCTCACAGCATTCACGTATATTACCATTTTCTCTTTGGTATGCAACACAAGTTTTTCAAGTCAGATAAAATACGCATACTTCCTGTGGCTCCACCACTGTTACTGATGCAATGCAGGGGACACTGCAGCAATTTAATAAGACACTTATTTTTTACTGCACAAACAGTGTACAATTCCTACAGATATTTTGTCCATAAACTGAAGAACATTTATTTTTTATTTTTTATTTTTTAATTTAGTTAGCATTGTTGGCTATCCAATATAATTGAACAAAGTATAACTGAATTGCGTTTCCTTACCTCTTAATGCCACTAGGAAATAAGTCTTAATATCCTCTTTTCTTTCTAATAGGTAGCACTTTTTAAAGAACAATGCTTAACAGGGAATGAGACCAATTAAGGCACCAGATCTTGGTTACTGTTGTTTGTATCCACAAGAAGGTAAAAGCCATCTGCATTTAAAGACCATAATAAAATCTGCAACTCAGCAATGTGCCAAATATATTAAGTTTATTGTAACTGTTCTAGAAAAAAATTGTAATGAAATAAGAGCACAGTGACTCAGAAGCTTACCAGCAAATTTAATCTGAAAGCACAGAACCTTACCATCATTCCTTACTGAAAGACTATCTCCCATTTCTCCTAAGAATCTAAAAAGACGCACATGGAATTAGGTACTACAGGCATAGAAGCACAGTGGAGCAGAAGCAGACCACTAAGAGTAATAAGAACCTAGATGTCAGTACCTTCAAAATATGTTCTCTGTGCATATGCCTTAGAGGAATGTTTTTCAAATTCTACAGTGCATATAAATCACTTTGGAATTATAAAATCAAAAATTTTATTTGACTCAATAATATCTTTTCATAATTTTCTCAAGCAAAGCTTGCTATCTTGAGAACAAAAGCAGATAAAGCAGGTGGCAGAGGCAGTCCAGGGTTAAGGATGAGCACGGGAAGAGTCAAAAGGAAAAAACCTCCAAAAATGCTAGTAAAGGCATTGTTACCACCACTCACTGTGGTGAGCAGGCGAATGAAACCAAGATTTAGACAGAAGAGGAGAAAGAAATTGTCAAGAAAGGTTGTAGTTCACAGAAAGGACACTTGAAGGGAAATTCAAGATTCTTGGACATAGAAAGTTTAGGGAGGTACAAGTGGGAAAGTTGGAGTAATGAAGGTGACTTTATTTAAGGATTGCAAGAGTTTATTTAAGAAATAAAGGCAGTGCTATTGGGAATGATTATGATGTGAGGCATTAAACAATGCATAGATGAGAAAGGCAGCAGGAAGGAAACTGACTGGGAGCGGCCACTGAGGAGAGAGGGATAATGCCCCAAAGGAGAGCGAACAGCCGTGGGGGAGGCTGGGGGAGTGGGAATGGAGAAATAAACACAAACAGAGAAGGGCTTTCATAAGAGAAATCATTAAATAATTTTGCAGAACTGTGCTCTGGGAGTCATAATGGGTAGGAAAAAATATGACATACTCCTCTATTTTCATGAAAAGAAATGGGAGTAGGAAAATTACCCACTGAAGAATTTTGAGAGATATAGTCAAGGGAAAATGTCAGATGGTATATGTCAATTATTAAGGGAGTGTAGGCTGTTCCATTATTTATGTATTTACAGAATGTAGCCATATTTAGCAGACTGGCATGTTTTAGCTGAGACTACTACAGAGGCATTTTGTAAAAAAGAATCATACCGTGTATTTATCCTGAAACTAGAATTCAAGTTAAGCTAGCTTCAGGAAGATGATGTAATCTAGATCAATGCTTTTCAGATTTCAATGTTCATAGAAACCACTTTGGGATCTTGTTAAATGTAAATTCTGATTCAGTCGGTCAGGGATTGGACCTGAGGTTCTGGATTTGTAACAAGCTCCCAGAAGACACCTGATGTAATGGTATGCAGACCACTAAGAGTAATAAGAACCTAGATGTCAGTACCTTCAAAATATGTTCTCTGTGCATATGCCTTAGAGGAATGTTTTTCAAATTCTACGGTGCATATAAATCACTTTGGAATTTGTTAAAATGCAAATTATGGTTCAGTAGGTCTTAAGTGGGACCAAATACTCCACATTTCTGAATATCCCAGGTGTGCAGACACTGCTGTTCCATAGACTACACTCTGAGCATCAAGGAACAGAGAACATACAATTCAACCCGTTTTGCCAACATAATTCATGCTGGCAGGATATATTTCCTATCATCCAACATCAATTGTATAAAGCAAAACAGACTCAGTTTTTCCTGACATTTTTCAAAAAATCAAAATGCTTGCAAGAAAATAATAGTGTAATCAGAAAAACAAAATGATTTGCCTAATTATATATTCTATGGGAAAAACATCACCATGAAATAATCTCAACATTGGGCTCCCACACATTGCCTACCTTTGTAAAAATATCAGGAGAGTACTAGGTGTCTAACTAGCAGTGAGAATTAAAGCCAAGAAAAAGTTGTGGAAATCAAATGTAAGAATTATTTTAAGATTTTGCAAACAGTCCCTGTTTTTTAACTTGCTGTAAATTCCCACAGCTATACTAGGAATTTCTTCTGATTTGCAAAATAATTGGCAGAACCAGATATTGAATAAATTTTCACTTACTTTTATGGTGAACAAATATATAAGCAAAATTCAAAAATAATTAGAAATACATATTTCCTATTAGTAAATGTGATGTACAACTATAGCCACTTAAATACACATTACCTGTGGAGAAAAAGACCAGATTTCTATAAGGAAACATGACATCCAACCAACCTGTTTGAATTTTCCAAGTGGATGTTCACAGATCGAAAAACATCTGATCAAGTTTAACACTAAAAAGGTTTTTAAAATCAAGTTAATATGGGATTAGAAATCTTTGGAAGCACAGAACTAGGTAAGGACTTTGCCTAACATAATTCAGCATAGCCAGCATATAGTTCCTGTCACCTAAAATCAATACAATAAAACAAAATAGGTTCAGAGTTTTAAATTCAAAAACTAAATTTTCTGCAAAAAAACACACCCCACAATAATTCATTTAACAACATTTGCCTATTTTATATTGCTGACAAATAATTTAGGGAGAAGAAAAGAAGGCAGTACTGTCAGGTACTTCTCTGATAAAAGTAGTTTAAACAAGTGCTCCTTGGAGACTCCTTCTAGTACAGTGCTTCTTTAACATGTGTATAAAGAAGTGCAGAGTGAAATCTCAAGCCCAACCATGACAATAAGATCTGTGAAGCAATAAAAGTTTAACAGGTCTTTGAAATACTGCAAGATTGTGCATCTTTATGATTGGATAGAAAATTGCAAATACCGAGAAACACTCACTCTACTAGGCATTGGATAAAGTGGAACAAAATGCAGCACTGGCCTCCTAGAAGCTCAAGTCTTATAGAGAGGGGAAAATGTAAATTACTACTTGCAGTCAATGAAATGAGGACTGATGGAGCCATGTGCCTAGAATCACGAGTTGCAGGGATAGGTGGCAGTATCAAGGGGTCAGCAAAGACTTCATTAGTGATCAAGAGCATCATGAAGGGTGCAGTGGGATTTGTGTAGATAGCATCATGCAACAAGGGCCTTCCAGGCAGAGGCAACCGCTGATCCTATGACATGAAACAGTGGCTTAAGAGAAGGAAGTGAACATAAGGCTGGAAAGGTCATCCGGATGGAGGCCACAAATGGCCTTAAATACAGTGCCTCAGCCTAATAAACAACCACAAAGTCATGATCTTCCAAATAAGGGTGTACTGTGAAGAAAATAAAAATAAAAACGAAAATTATAAAAGAATCAAATTGTCATTTAAAAACCATGGCTTAAACAGTGTTTCTTTGGGAAAGATCTAATTAAACTTGAGAAGGTCCCAAGAAAAACTTTTAAAATGAACAGAAAATGAAAGGAAGAGGTTAATACATCAAGACAAACTGCAAAGATTAATGTTCTAAAGTTTTGACTGGAGAGGATTGAAGTCTATAAAATCATGACATCAATGAGGGCTTGTTCTCTAAATTTCAGAAAACTAGCTTAAAGAAGAAGCCTTGAAGCCTGAGAGAAAAAGAAAGTGATTTGGGATTATACAAGAATGATATAAATGTAATGCAATTCAATTTTCAATGCTAAGAATGGACTTCCCCAAGGTCAACTTCCCCTGGTAAAACCCTACTCAGACTTTCACCTAATGTCATCTTCAGATCCTCACCAAGCAGAATTCATTTTTCCTTCCCCAAGACTTCCACAGCATATAATAGTTCTTAACACAGTCTTCCTCGGGTCTCTCCTAACTGTAAATTTCCTAAGACTAGGGACCATACTTAATTCCTATTTGTATACCCAATAGTATCTAGATTCGATAAAATGCATATTTATTAATGGAAAAATATTCATGGAGAGCTTATTAAATGCAAAGCATTTTGTTTAATACTTCTACACAATAAAGAAATGAGACACACAGTCTCAGTCTCTACCCTGAAACACCTTGCATCTGGTAAGGTCGTTAGGTAAGAAAATAGTCACTATAATATAAAATCAAGGAAGACGTTACAATGAAAGTGTATATTTGTATAATTTTTTTTCATTCATTCCCACTTCATTCTACCTCATTTTGACTACTTACAGAATACACAGTATAACACTAAAGAGATTAGTTATTGAAGTAAAGGAAAAGTTAATTTAAAAAAACAGATGGGAATCAAGGTAGTTCACAAAAAGTTTAACAGAAGCTTAGTTAATGGGAAGCAAAAATAGTCCTCTGCAACAGTTGCTCAGTTCAGCTCTTCCTGACACTGAGACCTTCAAGAATTATACAGATGCGCATAAAGCAAGCACTGTGTGTTGTGTGGACTGTCTCTTTACCCACTTCAGTGTGATAAATAAAATAATGACTTTCCTGAGGCTACTTATTAATGATGACCCTCAATCTGGCCTATGACATAATGCCACAGTACAATTCAGTAAAAGGAATTCTTAGGGAGGCAAAACACAGTTCTATGATGGTCTGGCTTGAATTAGGTAAAAAGATCTAATCTCTAGCAGAATGGATGGATTATATATTCCTCAGGAATATTCCACAAATATTATTTATCAGGACTGAGTGTTGATAAGGACAAAGCAGCAGAGTTTGAAACTGGTTTCCTGAGAAGAAACAGGCCTCAATTAAGGGCATATTAAATTTTGCTAATCAGCTGACAGTCTGGACTGCACCATCTCATGAAAACTAGTATCTACATATGGATATCATCCCACTCGATCAAAGGAAGGCTATGATATCTCAGAGAACTGTCATGGGTCCCTCTTTAACACACCCATTGATGGGTGTTTGAAGTCCTAGAGACGTGAGCCTGGTTACAATGATGTTAGGCTACACAATTTTTTAGGTAGCCATTCCCAATCACTATACCATTAAAGATAAGATCTGATAAGACACATTTGATAAATTCACATTAGGCAGTATTTTAAGATATCTCTCACGATAAAATAGCTGCAAAATGTACTTGCCCAAGAGAGTGAGATAACTTGCCCTAGAGGATTGTTAGCTACAATCTAATAAAATGTTAAAGGATGTCTGCAACTGATTTTAGAGGAAGTTCAAAGAAACCATTCTTAATGACAATTATTAGCTATCAGGAACAGTTTTCTTTAAAGACTATTCCCACTTTGTGGTAATAAATTCACAATTCCTGCATAAGAAAGAACCTTATTTTTATCTTCTGGGAATACAAGTGGAAGGGGCATATATACTGCTCATTCAGAAGTATGTTAAGTTATTAAGAATGTAAAATAGATTTCTAGATACATACCTGCTTTACCTGCTCAAAGGTATTTACTAAGCTGTCAGGAGAACATTAACAGACCCTGATTTTGACTGCGGTGCTAAGGACCACAACTGTTATGCAAAGGCACCATAACCGGGTGAAGGAAAGAAAGGAGGGCAGCTATATTATGAATATGATGTAACTTAGAGTCTTCTGTTCCACAATCAAGCCTGCCCCACCAAAAATAAATAAATAAACAAAGTTTCCATTGTTAAGACGATATTTCCCTCAAGAAATAGAGTATGAAAGTGGCAAAAGCTGCTTGCTATTTTGTTCAAAGTTAGCAGGAACTTAAAAACTACCATACATTCTGATTTGGGTCTAGAGGTAGAGGGAAAGATGATGGTTCTTTTAAAAATGTATAGATACTGTGTCCATTCCCAGAGAACCAGAAATGTAGAGCCAATGAAGGTGAGAAACACAAGCCAGCAGCTCTTTGAAATGGTCCTTCAGCAGCTTTGTAGATATGGGAAATTCACTGGGCCCCCTCCTATGTGAGAGAAAGTTACAAGAAAACAAGAGAAAGAAGTATTGGGGTCTATAAAATCTGCAGCATTTGATGTTGGTCCATGAAGCTGAGAAATGTAAACTATCCAAATTTCAACCAAACAGGATTTAAGTTTCTGTAAATACAATAATCAAATAATTACTCCATAGATAAACATATCAAAAATTTCCCACCTTACATTGCTAAGAGTCATATGAAGATTCTCCCACAATTTATTTTGGATTTTTTTGCTTGTTGGCACTGAGACATGACGTTACAGTGCTATGGGGTTATAAAAAAAGGAGACATCACGTTCAGTTGTAGGTAAGCAGCCATAAGCAGGAATAAAGATGTGTCCCCATAGGCTAGAACAAATTTGTCAAAAGGAAGAAAATATTCTAAAAGATGCAATTCCTGTGCTTCTGTTAAGAAGTGGGAAAAGCATGGAAAAAAAAATCTGGTGGCAAATTCTGAATGGCCTTGAATATTGAGGTAAGGTTTAGGCAGTGTTGATAGTGTTGCCCTGATCCTGGACATGAAAATTACAACACTGGGCAAGTATTCCAGATTATTCTTAGAGCGATTTTAAAGGGCTATACAATTCAGAAAACCAATACTGGAAGTTTTAGGGAAGATCCAAACAATTTTGGGGTTCCAGACAGAAACTTTAAGTACCCTCCAATGGCTTTATTCAAAAATCAATATACGTCCCTCCCATGCCCTTGGTTGTTGTCTTTGCATTTAAGTGTTCTGTACCCACAGGAGAATTTTGGTATTGACACAGCTCCAGGTTTAACATAATTTTAAAGGCTATTTGAGTTGGAATTTCATTAATAAGCACAATAACTATTAGAACAGTTAACTCCCTCTTAATGTCCACCACTTCAAAAGCAAAGCCTTAAATTGGGTCACACCCTATTCAAACATACCCACTACAAGTTACCAATTTGTACATTTAAAGATTAAAGCAAATCTCTAACCTATACTCTGTCTTTTAATGTCTTCTCCTCCCCAACTCAACCACTACACAGAGAAAACAAGGACATACTTCAATCACTTCCCATGCTTACAGCAGTAATTCCATATCATTGTTAATTTTATTTTAAAAGGGCTTTTCTGAAAATATAAAGGTTATGCTATTGACCCACCACAGTAGATCATGTGCATTAAGTCAGCTTTCTGGGAATGGGGTTGTTGAATCCTTTCACACTCCATTGCCAAATGCCCTTTGCAAAATCACTCTATAGGCAATGCTCAACATGAGATGAAATACAAAGTGAGGAGAAACATTTCTCTAAATATATTAAAGGATGTAGGTAGACTACTTGTGGATAAAGTGAAGGTTCCTGTGGCCAGGATTCTCACCTGGCCCTGGTTGGCTAGCTCATTACACAGGTGTGGGCAATACGTTGTTATTGACTCTATATAAAGAGCCCTGCCCTGTGCTCTGGGTGACACGGTGGCATGGATGCAAGGCTATAGGAGAGCAGAGCAGAGGCTGGAGTGGTGACAGCACTGAGGACAGCTGTGCAGGCAGAGAGGCCCAGAGGCAGAGACCGGCTTGCTTCTCTCTCTGAGTGGATGAGATTTTAGTGATTGACCTGACACTGTGGAAATAAATTTGGGTATAACCCTTTCACCCAAAGAACGTTCTACTGTCATTTCCTTGGTCACATTGAATCCACAGTGAACTTGCCTGAGGCTGAAATCCATTGGCAAGACACTGCTTTATATAACTGTTAAATTATGGCCATATTTATATAGTCATTGGGATGTTTGAAATGCCTTTGAAGGTAATTTTTAAAAAGTATTGGTGTTTGTTAAAACATATAGACATCTATTTTTTTTTTTAATGAGGTAAATGATTTAAATCTTGCAGGCCCTACTTATATCAGAAGTCAGCAGACCTATAGAGGTGATGTATCAGGTTGCTGATTTCTGTTTCTTGAAGCAAGAGAAAAAAGAGGCAGGAATCCAGAACAGGCAGCTCAAATATCTGTGATGCCTAGATATGTGAGGCCTTCCTGACAAACCTATTTCAAACTGAACTTTTGATCCTGTGTCCTCCCTTTTTTATGCTTCTTTTTCTTTATGGCACTTATTATTGAACCCATTATATATGTCTTCGTTTATCCAACCTCTCCAGGGCAGAAATTTTTGTCTGTTTCACATCCCAGTGCCTAGACCAGTGCCTGGCATGTTGCAGGACTTCAGCAGCTATTTGTGGGAGGAAGGAAGAAAGGAAATCCATATAAAGATCCTATGGGAGATACTCACCTGCATTCTGTACCTTAATATGTCACTGTAATTAGAAACCAACACTCCCTTAAAACCTAGATGAGACTAGCCACTAAGAAAATTAATGTTTTTCTAGATTTAAAGAGGAAATGAAAAGGCACAGATAGTATTTTGCAATCTGGAGATTCAAGTAGAAGCTTTTAAGAAAGAACAACAACAACTGAAGGCAGAGAAAGAAAACGGGGAGGACTCTGAAGGTGACCAGTGGACACAGCAACTCACATCACCTGAATGCTCTCTCTCGAAAATCAGGACTTTCTTGGGCCTTGGCCAACAAGCATCTCAAGGAATGTCTAAGTGGTTCCACCACACTGAACTAGGCTTAAATTATAACAAGAAAATGCCTATCACCCAGCCTGATTTTTGACAGGTGCTCTCAACACTTTCATGAGTTTAGAGAGAAGAATCTCCACCAACTGAAAAGTTCTCCCCAAATCATTCCTGTGGTGACTTAAGCTCCTCCTTGTCCCACTACAGGGTAGAAAGAACAGCTGTTCATCATCACTGATATAATATCCTTTCAAATGCAGTGAAAACCAAGAAAACAACCATATTCAATAATACCTGTCAAAAGACAATTCCCCTAGGAACCACTCATGGCCTTTGTGTCTATGATTTCACTGAACTTGAAGACTATAATTAAGTCTATATTCAGACTTTGCTTCTCTAGGCTAAATAAACCCAGTCCTTTAGATTTTCATCACAGAGCAGATTTCTCAAACCTTTTCATAATTTCTGTTGGATTCCTCTGGATTCTCTCCAAATGCTACATAATAAAGTCATGAACAGCACTGCAGGAGAAAAATAAAATTGTCTGGCAGCCTTATAATGTTACACTCTTGCATTTGTATGCTTTGTTTATATCCCTATGTGAATTATCCTGCCTTTATCTGCATCGAGCTATATCCTGTTTACAAGTACTAGTTCTTCCAATATGGTATCAATATTTTTGAATTGTAATGGTTTTTTTTGCTGTTGTTTTTCATAGTACTTCCTATATAGTATTGATATATCATATGTCACTAATGAAAATGATCAATAAATAAGGACTGTAATCTGGACAGTACTATTCAGAACCCACTTAAACAAACTTCCCAGGATGTACCTAAAATAATGTGAGTCAGACACTCTTGGGTTTAAATTTCATCTCTGCAATCTACTAGTTTCAGGACTGTTTGACAAATACTGAACTATTCTTAGGGTAGCACAGGGCTATCATGAGAAATGACTTGAGTTCATAATGGAAAGAATACAACTGAATGTTATGTATTCTGCCATTAAAACTGATATGTATTTATTACTGTACCTTCTGCCTGGAATAACCATCCTAGCCATACTGTATGACCTTCACAGAGCAGTGCCAATGGTCAAGAAGGTTCATTCCTCTTCAGAATGAAACTCAATGTGGTGGATGCAAGGTTGGTCAAAACAATAACAGTAAGTCAAGGGACTTAACTGTCAACATCTACTTCACCACCCCTGTTTTCAAGGGAGGACAGCAGCAATGACATGCCAGATGGGATAGAAGCAATGGGGCCTAGGTAAGAAGTGTAGGGAGACTCAGAAAACAGTAATAAACACAGAAGCCAAACACCTGAATTTGACTACTTACCCCAGTTACTATTGTGTATTAGGCCAAAAGACCATTCAGGTATAAATTAAACACATTTTAGAATAGGAATAATAGCTTATTGTTTCAATGGAAAACAAAGCATTAGTGCTTTTTATTTTCCATGAAAACAATTTTGATTCTAATCTTTCAAAAAGGCATATGTCTTGTCTGAGGTTTTCGGCCCCAGGCAAGTTCACTATAGATTCAGTAAGACCAAGAAATAACAATGCAATGTTCTTGGGGTGAAAGGGTTTATACCCAGCTTTATTCTCAGTGCAGAAGGTTGAGTTCTAGAATGACACCTGCATCCAGCTGTCTGCAGGTGCGTTATCCTCCTCCATGTCTGCCTCCACCCAGACCACAGGGCAGGGCTCTTTATATAGTGACTCAGTCAGTAATAGCTTATTGTCTACGAGTATGTAAGCAGTAGCATAGCAGTAGGCCAGTTACATCATCAAGTACTTTAGAGTCAGGTGAGGATCCTGGCCATAGAAACTTCCATTTTCCCCACAGCATATCAGTTTCAATGTTAAGAGGTTTATATTATTTTAAATAAGATGAGATTTTTCTTTCTATTTTGCAAAAGATTTAAATGAATTCTAACTAGAAAGGGGCAGAGCAATACCAAAATAATGTATTTTCTCTAATGTCTTCTCTGACATTTGACTCAGCTGGAAAAGTAGAGTTACCACCTTCGAATCAACACTACAGATCCTAAATGTAACTATGGATATGCTTCAAAACTGCTGGTTGACAAGAATATAATTTTATCTGTGATTTTTAAAAGATTTCTCAGTAACAGGGTAAAAATTTTTAATTATCATGTTCTATGTAACATAATCTTACGAGAGGAAAATCATGTTTATGGTGTGAATAAATGATGAGAATACTATCACGCACTGAGTTCTTCCATACACCAGGGCCCTGTGAAGTGCTTATACAGCTTCTCATTTAATCCTCACAACATCCTTACCACAGAGGGATGAGGAAACTGAACTTAAAGAAGCTAAGTCACTGTTTCAGGGGACAAATCTAAGACTGATACTCAGGAATATCTGAATCAAGATATGAATCTCAATTCTGGTTATGAAATCAAGTTACCAGCATTTCTTTTAATAGGATGTAATGAGGATAGAACAGAATAGGACCATAAATAGTAAAAGAGAAAATAATAAGCTTTATTGAAGGCCACTTCTCTAAAACACTGTTATTCTAGAAGTAGCTAAGCATCTGAAAACAGAACTTTGTAGCTTTCCAGAATATTCAGAGATTATTTAATCCTATATCTTGTTTCACTTTAGAGATGAAGTCTATGTGACTTTTTTCACCCATACTCATATGGCTAGTTGGTGGCAGAGTCAGAACAAGAGCCAAGCACTGTTGAAAGTAAATTGATTTGAGAAATATAAGACATATTTCACTGTGGGAGTGAAAGGGAATGCTATCAATAACTATACTAGGAATGTATACATGAACCTGCACTGTCCTGGGCAAACCAGAATGCATAGTACATGGCTTTAGAAACAAACCAAACTCTGTCTATCAAACAAACATGGTCAGAAAAAAAAAACTGTTTTTAATGGAACTCTTTTTATTTTTCCTGAACAAGGCATAGCAGTCTATGCTTATACCTAAAGTTGTCCCTTCTATCTATGCTTGAATGTTTTCCCTTTTTTTCATATTTATATAATTGAAGCACTAAGTTAAAACAGAGAAACAGGTAGAAATAAATATACACTTCATGCAAGCATGGCAAAGAAACTATCAAGACCTTGTCAAAAAGTACACAAAGATTTCTCAGTATTCTCCAGTGTAGGTACCCAAACTGGCAAGGACAGATTCAAACTTAATTGCTGCCACTGTGAAATAATGCTTACCAGATGCAAGCAACATTTAATGCAAATAACAGTTTCTATAAATATAATTCCTAACTAATATTAATATTAAAAGAACGTGGCAAAGAAAACTAAAAAAGGAATGTTTTATTTTCACATGTAATTTTATCAATCAGTATTTCAGAGTGAAGATTAGTGAGTGTATATCTTACCCCAGCTAAGTGTTATGTAGCAATGAATGGACTTTCATTCAGTGAGAAGATAACTGGCATTTTAGCCTATAAAATCACTATGTAAATTTAACTGGTTTATCCTACAGCCCTTATGACTGGAAACATCTGTTCAATACAAGTTTTTCTTATAATACTTGAAGTTTCAAACTGCATATTACAGCATTTTGTAGCATTATTATAACATGATGGTTTTGTCCTTTCCTAGATAGGAGACTTTTAAGGTGTAACCCGTATTGAGGTACTGAAGTTACTGCTCACATCACCATCTGCTCATATATATTTTCACCTAAAATTATATAGCATTCATAACTATATTAGAAAATTATCTGCACATGATTTGGCACTTAATTATATGTACTAATATCTCATTTACCTGAGGTTACCAATTCAACATCATGAAAAACAGGGACCAAAAAGGAGAAAACATAAAGGAAATAAAAGAGTGGTCAAGTTGGCAAAAAAACATACCATAATGCCCATGCACTTAACTAACGGTGCAGCCTAAGTCTTTCATTCTTAGCCTATGTACTCATAATTTGGACAGAATTCAAACTGGGTAAGAGTTCTTATTTCCCATTCCAAAAAGATTAGAACAAGTAAATTGAAAAGAGTCACAGTACTACAGAGTAGCATGCTGAGAACAATGTAATATGAAATCTGAGTTTGTAAGAAAGGAAAAATTGTATTATATAATTATTCACAAGGAGTCAAAATAAAGGGAACAGGACATGCTAGTGGGAATATAAACATGTATAAACATTGTGAATAGCAATTTGCATACACTTAACGAAATTAATATACGTGCCTTACCACCCAGAGATACTTTTCTATACAGTCATGGAGCCATGTGTGATGATGTGTCATCAGTATTATTTATGCTAGTAAACCTAAGTAGCAATCACTAGGGATAATAAAAATGTGACAATGAACATAAATTAACTCCAAATGGATCTTAGCCCTAAATGTAAAACCTACACCTATAAAATTTCTAGGAGAAAATGTTCATGACTGCCAAGCACACAAAGATATGTTAGAAATGATACAAAAGGCATTAACAATAAAATTTAAAAATGGATAAATTGAAGTTCGGCAAAATTTAAAACCTCCATTCCTCAAAAGAAATCATCTAAAAAAATGAGAAACACTAGCCACACAATGAGAGAAAACATTTGTTTGACAGAGGACTGGTATGCAAAAGAAAAACTCTTATAACTCTACAAGATAAATAAACCAACTAAAAAATGTGCAAAAAAATTCTGAACAAACGCTTCATAAAGATGTTAGAATGACCAGTACACACTTGAAAATATGTTCAACATCCTAATTTGTCAATAATTAAAGCCACAGTGAGATACCAATGTGTCTCATTAAAATGGTTAAAAGTAAAAACTGACAATACTACAAAAGGACAAACAGTTCACCAGAGAGGATATACCAACGGCAAACAAAAACCTGCAAAGATGTTCATACCATGAGCCATTACGGAACTGCAAGTTAAAATCAAATGAGATATTATAACACAACTATTAGAGTACCTAAAATAAAAAATAATGGGAATGCTGAATGCTGGCAATGATGCAAAAAAACGAGATAAATCATCCATTGCTGATGGCAATGTAATTTGATACAGCCACTCTGGAAAACAGTTTAGTGGTTGCTCTAAAAAAAATCTTAACACACACTATTGGGCACTTACCCTAACAAAACAAAACACGTCTGCAAAAAGGCTGCACACAGTAATTCATAGTAGCTTTTTTTCTAATACCTGAAAATGGAAACAATCCAAATGACTTTCTGTGGGTGAATACTTGAACAAACTGTGCTGTATCCATATTACTCGGCAATGAAAAGGAAAGAACTATTGATATATATATATATATATATATATATATATATAAGAAAACACTTTGGATTGATATTAAGGGTATTATGCTGATTAAAAAAAGCAAATCTCAAGAGATTGTAACTGTGTATGTACGATTCCATTTATATACAACATACTTGAAATGACAAAGTTATAGAGATGGAGAACAGATTAGTTGTTTCCTAGGTTTCACAAAAAGAGCAGGAAGAGGTGAAGAAAGGGAACAAAAAAGTGTTCCCTTTTTTGCGAGTAACAAGACTGTGACTATAATGTGTGTGGGTAAAATTGCAATATTTCCAGAATATCTCACCTGGCCTTAGTTCATCTCCATATCAATAGGTCATTACAAGGGTGAGCAAGGGCATATCTGGACAGGAGAGGTTGAGTGGGGTCCCTTTTTCCTGCAGCCAGGTCAAGAGAGACACAGGAGAGCAGAAGTGGATGACTGCTTGTAAGCAATAAATGGGTTTCTCCCACTTTATTTCTCCCTTTGACTGACTTCGGTTTCAAAGGTATTTTGCACCAGGATTTTCCCCCCGAGTTACAATGCACTAGCCCAAGGAATCTTTGTAGTGATGAAACAGTTGTATATCTTGACTGTTGTGGTGGTTAAATGAATATAACATTTTATACTCCACAGCACTATATATATATACATGTACATAGAAATTAGTGTGCATAATACTAATGATATCTGAATAAGCTCTCTGGATTGTACCAATGTCAATTTCCCAGTTTTGACCTTGTTTTAAAGTTACACAAGATATTACCATTATGGGAAAAGAGTACACAGAGCACCCTCTCCTCACATTATTTTTGCAACTATGACTCTGTAATTATTCCAAAAGATAAAGCTAAAAAAGAAAGGAGTGACAACACCAAGAGTTGCCAAGAATGTGGAAGAACTCAAACTCATTCATTACTGCTGAGAATATAAAATGACAAAATCACTTTGTAGAACATTTTACCAGGTTTTTATAATATTAAACATACTTATCATAAGACCCAGAAAGTCTATTCCTAGGTATTTGCCCAAGAGAAAAGAAAATATATGTCAATACAAAGACTTGTACACAAATATTCATTCCAGCTTTATTCATAGTAGCCATAAACTGGAACAACCCAAATGTCCACTGACAGATGAATGGTTAAACAAATTGTGGTGCATACATTCAATGGAAAATTATATCATATTAAAAAGCAGTGAACTACTGATTCAAGCAACAGCTTGAACAAATATCAAAAACATGCTAAACAAAAGTAGCCAGCTCAAAGAACACATACCGTATGATTCCATTTATACAAAATCTAGTACAGGAAAATCCACTGTGAAAGATCAGTGGTTTTGTGCGCCAGGGGTAGGACTCAGGTGGGAAGAGTGAAAAGGGTATATCTTGGGGTGAAGGAAACATTCTATCTACTGACTGTAATGCTAGTTACAGGGATATATACATTTGTCAAAACTTAGTAAATTATATACTTGAGTTTATTTTACTGCATGTGTGTGTGTGTGTGTGTATTATATTTCAGTAAAGTTTATGTTTATAAAATGTGGTAAACATTCACAACAAAATGTCAGCTAGTAATTAGAAGTCATGAGTTTCCTATATACATGGCAACATGGATAAAAGGGAAAGAATTAAGTAGGATTTATAGCACAGTACCTTAGCATTAATGGAGAGGCAGCTGATTACAGTGGTTAAAGGTATGGACTCTTGAGCCAGACATCTCAAATGGAAATTCTGGTTCTACACCTATGAACTATGTACCCATAGGAAAGGTACTCAACCTTTTTGTGCCAAAAGGGATGAAAGTGGTTATCTTTTTTGAGGGTTGTCCTGAGGATTAAATAAAATAATGTTGTATGGTTAAAACAGTTTATGGGATGTGAAAAATGCTTTACAAGTGTTTATTAAACAAAATATAGTAAAATAAAGCAGCATAACCCTTTCTAAGGATGCACATATATCCAAATAAGCTGATAGAGAACAATTGTAGGGACATACATTAAATACTTCACACTGATACTTAATGGAGGGAAAGGAATGCAATCAGGAAGAAAAAAAGTAATGAACTAAACTAAACTAAATGAGGGGCCAAACACTGATCAATGATGAGAATCTACCATGAGCAAACAAGTTCTGTGCACTAGAGGTCATAAAGGAGGAAAGATACAGTCAAAAGTTAAAACTATCTGGACAACCCTTGATTCACACAACAACCTAGAGACTGCACTATTTGTCCTGAATTACCAGAACCATAAATGACAGGAGTATAATGATGACAGTGAAACCTAAGACAGGAAGAAGCAAAGACAGAAAAAAAACAGGGTAGCATAGTCTTACATACACACACACAAAATAGAAAATAAATTTTAGGAAGAATCACCATAATGTCCAATAAATGGGATATTATGATACATCTCAAATTGTTTTCATTATTAATGTATCTCTCCACAAAATTGAAAGGTACATGAGGATGAGATTGTCCACAGTGCTGGTACACAGCAGTGATCCCTAAAGAGCTATTGATCTTATCCAGTAATAATAACTGAATGTCTACTATGTGCTAGATGTTCTGCTAGAGCTCTACATTAAATTAACAATCTTAATTGTAATTGTAATAGAATTAAGGGATCATAAGAAACTCAAAGAAGAGTTTGGCATTTTCAGAAACAAATACAAACCTGTCATCATAAGGGTTGTGCCAGTATATTGTTTAAAAGTGTAGCTAAAGGAGAGGACAAAGAAGTAGTTGTTTCTCTACTTTAAAAAGATAAAAATAAGCCATGGCTTGAGAAGGATTTAAGATGGTAGAACAGGAAGGCAAGACAGAAGCCTCCTCCCAAAAACACATAAAGGAGGAAAATACAGCATATGCAACTATACCTGAAAATGACCTGAAGACTACAGAACAGACCCCCAAAACCTGAGGAAGAGGGAAGCACACAGAAAAGGGTGAGGTGGCAAAGCTGAGACTGAGTGGGACCCAAGCCCTCTCCACACCCCAGCCTAGAGGTGGGAGGGCGAGGAATGGAGTGGGGAGTGGGTAGGAGCCCAGCAGCATTGCACACCTGGCCTTGGAGATCTGCTCTGGTATCATAAACCTACATAACAGAGGGTTCTGGTGATTATTGGGGCTGGACAGCAGGGGCAAGTGGAACACTCTGGGAAGCTGAGACTCCAGCTAGTGTGAAGAGCAGGCATGGCTCCAGCACTCCTGAGACCCAAACCAGAGGTAGCAGTTTGAAAGACTTACCAGCAGTGGAAGAGGTAATAGAGGTGATAAGGATTGAGCGTTAACTGTCTCCTTAGGAGAAAGGGCAGGTGGCAGATACCTCCCCAGCCCTTCCTTGGCCCAACAGATTCAAAACTCCTGGGAGCCCCAGCCACTCCATCCCCTTTCTGGCAATATAGCCCTGAGGCTCCTCCCTGCATGTGCAGCTGACAAACAACCCACCTAGCCTAGTGGCAACATCAGACTTTGCTGCCTGGCAGGCAGAGGAAGACTCTCCCAGTTTTTATGGCTCCATTTCATCCCAACTGGAGAGGTGCCTGGAGGAGCCAGCCCCAAGAGCTCATTCCTCACTGTGGATGTCCAAACCCAGTGCTGTGTGTCTGGCTGGGGCACATCAGTCGACCCACCCCATTAATTCTGCAGCCCTGCCATTGCCACATGCCAGGATGAGGGTGGCCCCACACACAGACAACTCAACAGAAATTCCTGAGCTGATCACAAAGGCAGTATCTAAAGCAAACTTCCCACACAGACTTAAACCACTAGGAAGCCACATAGAAAGACTGTACCACCCACAGCATGACAACAGCTGGGGCCCCCACAAAATAGAACCAGGCACTAGAGAGTAAATAATTCTGAGCTTCTGGGCACCACAGCACACCTTCTTCATAAATCTATTACTCCTTAAATCAGAAACCATAGCAGAGAGATCTAATACAAAGGAAGAAACACAGAATCCCTGATAAAATGAGCAGACAGAGGAATTTGATCCAAACAAAACTCAAAGACTGAAACCCAGAAAGAGGGCTATATGAAACAGATCACCAATTTTTTTTATAAAGATTTCAAAATAAAATTCATTAACATGCACACAGATTTACAGAAAAGCATTTATGATCTCAGGGAAGACTTTAATAAAGATATAGAAAACATGAAAAAGAGCCACTCAGAGCAGAAGAATACAGTATCTGAAATGAAACATACAATGGAGGGGTTTAAAAGTAGATTAGATGAGGTAGAGGAGACAGTAAATGAAATAGAAATTAGAGAACAGGAAAACAAAGAAGCTGAGGAACAGAGAAAAAAGGATCTCTAGGAATGAAAGAATGATAAGAGAGCTATGTGACTAATCCAAATTAAACAATATTTGCTTAATAGGGGTACCAGAAGGAGAAGTGAAAGAAGAAAGGATAGAAAGTCTCTTATTTTAGAGCTATGTGACTAATCCAAATTAAACAATATTTGCTTAATAGGGGTACCAGAAGGAGAAGTGAAAGAAGAAAGGATAGAAAGTCTCTTTAAGGAAATAATTATTGAAACGTCCCCACCTGGGGAAGGAAGTAGACACTCAGGTCATGGAAGCACAGAGATCCCCTAACAAAAGGAACCCCAGGAAGACAAAAACAAGACGTATAATAATCAAAATGGCACAGATCATTGATAAGGAGAGGGTGGTAAAGCAGTCAGAAAGAGAAAAAAGATCACTTAAAAAAGAAATCCCATCAGGCTATCAGCAGACTTCTTAATAGAAGCTCTTCAGGCAAGAGCAGAGTGGCATGATATAGTTAATGTACTGAAACTGAAGGACATGCAGCTGAGAATCCTCTACCTGGCAAAATTATCACTTAAATTTGAAGCAGGTATTAAACAATTTCCAGATAAACAAAAGTTGAAGGACTCTACCACCACTAAACTAGTCTTACAGGATATATTAAAGGGATTGCTGTAGATGGAAATGACCCTAAGGCTAAACAGCTTTCACCAGTGAAAATAAATTCACAGTAAAGGTATTAGACTGACTAATTACGAAGCAACTTGGAAATTAAAACAAAACAAAAGAAGCAAAATCAACTACACATAAAATAAGTCAAGGGATACACAAAAACTGCAGATTATGACATCTAATATGAAAAATGAGGAGAGGGAAGAAGAGAAGGAAAAAAACTTCAGATTGTGTTTGAAATACAGTTATCAGCAAATTAAGAGAGACTATTAAATAGTAAACAAGCTATCCTTTAATCTTTGGTAAACACAAAACTAAACTCTCCAATAAATACACACAAAAAAAGTTAATAAATTAGAAAATGAGAGAGAAATCCAATAAGAACACTAAAGAATACCATCAATAACAAGAGACAAGTGTAAGAAAGGAAGAAAAGAACAGAAAGGAGATATAAAAAAACAGCCAGAAAAAATTAATAAAAGAGCAATAAGTTCATATTGCTCAATTATCACCTTAAATGTAAATAGACTGAATGCATCAAGTGAAAGATGGAGAGTGGCAGAATGGATAAGAAAACAAGACTCATTTATATCATGCCTACAAGAGACTCATTTCAGACCCAAAGACATACACAGACTAACAGTTAAGTGAAGGAAAAAGGTATTACATGCAAATAATGAGAAAAAGGCAGGAGTAGCAGTACTTATATCAGACAAAGCAGATTTCAAAACAAAGTAACAAGAGACAAAGAAGGACATTACACAATGATAAAGGGGTCAGTCCACCAAGAAGATATAATGATTAAAAATATCTATGCACCCAACAAAGGAGCACCTATATATATGTAAAACAAATACTAACAGAATTAAAGAAGAAAAAAGATTGTAACTTACTCATTTTAGGAGACTTTAACACACCACTCATACCAATAGAGAGAGAAACCAGACAGAAAATACATAAGGAAACAGAGGCACTGAACAGTACATTGGATCCAATGGACTTAACAGATATCTACAAACACTCCACTCAAAAGCAGTAAGATACACATTTTTCTGAAGTGTACATGGAATATTCTCCAGAATATATCACATGATGGACCACAAGAAGAGCCTCAATAAATTCAAAAAGACTGAAATTATATCAAGCAGTTTCTCAGACCAAGACCACAATGGTAATTAACTAGAAATAAATTATACAAAGAAAACAAAAAGACAAAAACACAGAGGCTACAACAAGCTTCTAAATAATCAATGGATAAATTAACAAATTAAAACAGGTATCAAGCAACACATGGAGACAAATGAAAACAAAAACTCAACAGCCCAAACCTGTGTGATGCATTGAAGGCAGTTCTAAGAGGAAACTACATAGCAATATACGCTTACCTCAAAAAACAAGAATGATCCTAAATATACAGTCTAAACTCAGAATTAAAGAAACTAGAAAAAGGAAAACAAATGATGCCTAAAGTCAATAGAAAGAGGGACATAATAAAGATAAGAACAGAAATAAATAAAATTGAGAACAATAAAATAACAGAAAAAAATCGAAGAAACCAGGAGCTGATTCTTTGAGAAAATAAAATTAGATAAACCCCCAGTCAGACTTATCAATAAAAAAAGAAAGTGTACACTTATAAACAGAATCAGAAATGAAGAAGGAATAATCACAATGGATACCAAAGAAATACAATTATTAGAGATTTTAAAAATTATGTGTCAATAAATGAGACAACTTACAAGAAATGAATGAGTTTCTAGAAAAATACAACCTTCCAACACTGACCCAGAAAGAAACAGAAAATCTGAACAGACCAATTACCAGCAATAGAATTGGTAATCAAAAAATTGCCTACCGATAAAACTCCGGGTACAGACATCTTCACAGCCAAATTCTACCAAACATTTAAAGAAGATCTAATACCCATCCTTCTTAAAGCATTCCAAAAAGTAGATAGAGGGAATATTCCCAAACTCATTCTATGAAGCCAGCAGCACTCTTATACCAGACAAAGACAACACAAAAAAGAAGAAAATTACAGAGCAATATCCCTGATAAATATAGATGCAAAAGTCCTCAACAGAATATTACTAAACTGAATTCAAAACTACATCAAGATAATCTACCATGACAAATGGGATTTATTTCAGGGATGCAAGGATGGTATAATATTTGAATATCCATCGATATCATACACCACATCAACAAAAAGGACAAAAATCACATGATCATCTCAATAGAGGCAGATAAGCATTTGACAAAATTCAACATCCATTCATGATAAAAACTCTCAACAAAATGGGTACAGAGAATTTGTACATCAACATAATAAAGGCCATATATAAGGAACCCACAGCCAACATCATACTTAACAGCAACAAGTTGAAAGCTTTTCCTCTAAGATATGGAACAAGACAAGGATGGCCACTCTCCCCACGTTTATTCAACACAGCCACAGCAATCAGACAACACAAAGAAATAAAAGGCATCTAGATTGGTAAGGAAGAAGTTATACCTTCACTATTTGCAGATGACATGTTATTATATGTAGAAAACCCTAAAGAATTCACCAAAAGTACTAGAATAAAACAATTCAGCAAAGTTGAGGATACAAAATTAATACACATAAATCTGTTGTGTTTCTATATACTAACAATGAACTAGCAGAAAGAGAAATCAGGAAAAAAATTCTATTTATAATTGCATCAAAAAGAATAAAACACCTAGGAATAAACTTAGCCAAGGAAGTGAAAGACCTACACTCGGAAAACTACAAGACACTCATGAGAAAAATTGATGAAGGCACCAATAAATGGAAATATATTCCATGCTCATGGATAGGAAGACTTAATATTGTCAAAATGGCCATCCTGCCTAAAGCAATCTGCAGATTCAATGTAATCCCTAATAAAATACTGATAGCATTATTCAACAAACTAGAACAAATAGTTCTAAAATTCAGATGGAACTACAGAATATCCAAATAGACAAAGCAATCCTGAGAAAGAACAATGCTGGGGGTATTATGCCCCTCAACATCAAGCTCTACTACAAAGCCACAGTAATGAAGACAATTTGGTACTAGCACAAGAACAGACCCATAGATCAATGGAACAGAATAGAGAGCCCAGATATAAACCCACATATATATTGTCAACTAATGTATGAAAAAGGAGCCATGACTATATAATGGGGAAAAGACATCCTCTTCAACATCTGGTATTGGCAAAACTGGACAGCTACATGTAAGAGAATTAAATTGGATTATTATCTAACTCCATACATAAAAGTAAACTCAAAATTGCTCAAAAACCTGAATGTAAGTCATGAAACCATAAAACTCTTAGAAGAAAACATAGGCAAAAGTCTCCTGAATATAAGCATGAACAAATTTTTCCTGAGCACATCTCCTCAGGCAAGGAAAACAAAATAAAAAATGAACAAGTGGGACTACATCAAAACTAAAAAGGTTCCATACAGCAAGGGACATCATCAGAACAAAATAGCATCCTATAGTATGGGAGAATATATTTGTAAATGGCTCATCTGATAAGGGATTAGCACACAAAATGCATAAAGAACTTACATGCCTCAACACCCAGAAAACAAATATATCAAAAAATGGGTGGAGGACCTGAATGGACACTTCTCCAAAACAGAAATATGAATGGCCAATAGGTACATGAAAAGATGGTCCACATCACTACTCATCAGGGAAATGCAAATTAAGCCACAATGAGACCTCACACCAGTTAGAATGGCCACTAACCAAAAGACAAGAAATAACAAATCCTGGTGAGGATGCAGAGAAATAGGGACCCTCCTACACTGTTGGTGGACTGCAAATTAGTTCAACCACTGTGAAAAGCAGTTTGGAAATTTCTCAAAAAAATAAAAATAGAAATACCATTTGACTCACGAATTCTACTCCTAGGAATTTACCCAAAGAAAACAAAATCCTTGATTCGAAAAGATATACGCACCCCTAAGTTTATCACCACACTGTTTGCAATAGCCAAGATATGGAAGCAACCTCAGTGCCCATCAATAGATGAATGGATAAAGAAGACGTGGTACATATACACAATAGAATATTATTCAGCAATTAAAAGAAAAGAAATCCTGCCATTTGCAACAACATGGATGGATCTAGAGGGTATTATGCTCATTGAAATAAGTCAGGCAGAGAAAGACAAATACCGTATTATTTCACTTTTTTGTAGACTATAAAAACCAAGTAAAACAGAAGGAACAAAACAGCATTAGATTCATAGACACTGAGAATTGACTAGTGGTCACCAAGGAACAGAGGATGGGGTAGGGGCAGGGGACAGGTGGAGAGGGATTGTTGAATCACTGTGATGAACATTTGTTGAAAAAAAAAAAATGACCCAGAGATTAAAAAGAAAAAAGAAAGCAAGTCTCATGGAAAATAAAGTATTAAACTTATTCATAACATAACAGTTTATGTAGTTTCCAAACATAAGCAGCAGGTACTCAAATGAGGAAGTTCCTATGTGAAATAAATATTTTATTTTAAAAAGTAGACTCCTGCAGCTGCTATACAAAAAGAGTTGTATGTGTGCTGTTTACACAGAGGATTTTATTGCCCAGCCAGGGCCCATATTAAAGAGAAGGGGAAACAAAAGGATGAAAAGCAATCTGTAAGCACAAATAAGCAGTGGCTGCATCTTTGCCAACAAACTTACAATGTTGAAATTTTGAAATTTCAACTGAAATTACAGGTAACTGAAAGCAATGAAAGTAACTGTTTCAACAGGCATCTAAAATAAAATCTGAATGGACCTTGGAAAAAATTACTGGAAGAAAACTTATTTTGAAGAGGAAAATATTAAGATATTTAGATATATGGATGCCTCTAACATTCTCAGTTGAGGAAGTGACAATGGTCCTCTGGGATCAGGGCACAGACATGCTGTTGAATGCTTGTAACAAGCATCACAAACTAAAGAACAGGTGGGTAACAGCCTGCACTTGAAGCCCAGAGGGATTTGTTTGCAGCTTTGCAGAGCTTCTCAATCTTGATTGCACAGTAGAATCACCTGGAGGTCTTTCTCAGACTATAAGACACAGAGCCCACTACTAACCAGTTAAATCAGAATAACTGGGGTTGGAGGCCATACATAATACTGGCCGGCCAAAATCATGTATTTTTCCTTTAATTGAACTTATTTTGAGACAAATGTACATTCATATGAAGCTGTAAGAAATAATGGCATATACTATCTACCCAGTTTCTCACAGTGGTTAACACATTCTAAAACTACAGTACAAAATCATACCAGGATGTTGACATTGATACAGTCAAAATGCAGAGTAAGTCCATCATCACAAAGATCCTTCCATAGACACAATCACCTCCTTCTTCCCCACACCCACAATCCTTGGTCCTGACCTCTGGCAACCACTAACGTTCTCCATTTCATAATTTGCCCATTTCAAGAACATTATATAAATGAAATAAATCATTCACTATGTGACCATTGGAAATTGGCTTCTTTCACTCAGAATAATTCCTCAGAAATTCAGCCAATTTTTTTATGTATCATTCCTTCTTACTACTGAGTAGGATTCCATGGTATGTATGTGCCATAGTTTATTTAGCCATTCACCTCTGAAGAACGTCTGGGATAAGTAAAGCTACTATTAACATTCATGTACAGGTTTTTGTGTAAACGTAAGTTTGTTATTTCCCTGGGATAAATGCCTACGAGTGCACTTGCTAGATCACATGGAAATCACAAGTTTAGAGACAAGAAACCTGCACTGTTTCCCAGAACGGTTGTACCACTTTAGATTCCAACCAGTCATGAATGAGTGATCCAGTTTCTTCATCCTCATCACCATTTGGTGTTGTTCCTTTCTTACTTAGTCTTTCTGATAGGTACATAATAACTCATTGCAGTTTTAATTTAGTGGCTAAAGATCATAGACATCTTTTTATGTGCTTATTTGCCATCTCTTTATTCTCTTTGGTATAATGTTTCTTCATGTCTTTTGCCCATTTTCTAATTGGATTATTTGTTTTTTTGAAGTTAAGTTTTGAGACTTGTTTATTTAGATACTAGTTTTTTGTCAGATATTCAGTTTGCAAATATTTCACTATGTAGTTTATCTTTTTATTCTCTTAACAAGGGTCTTTCACAGAACAAATTAGGTCAAATTTATCAAACTTTCCTTCCCAGAGAGAAGCAAACTTTCCTTCTCATCTTTTTGGTGCCAAGTCTAAGAACTCTGCCCACCCCTAGATCCTGATGATCTTGTTTTTCTGTTCCTAAAAGTTTTATCTTTTATATTTCACATTTAAGTCAATGATCCATTTTGAGTTCATTTTTGTGTAAGGTGTGAGATTTCAGTCAGTGATTCAGGATTTTACCTGAGAATGTTCAATTGCAGCAGCACCATTTGCTGAAATGACTATCCTTCCTCCACCGAATTGTTTTTGAGCCTTTTTCAAAATTCAGGTGGGCATGTCTGTGTAGGTCTATTTCTGAGCTTCATATACAGTGCCATTGATCTATGTGTCTACCCCTCTAACACTACACAGTCTTGACTACAGCAGCCCTTAATCAAACTGGTTTGAAAAATGTGGATTAGGTCATGTCAATCTTGTCCTTAAAAACCTTTCAAGAGCCTCATGCTCCACTTAAAATGATATCCTAACTTCTCATCCAGGCTTACAGATCCCAACCAGCTTCTCAGATTGTATCACACACTGCTACTACCAACTGGCATCAACAGTCTTCTTTTTGTTTTCTGAGCACATCTTAGGAATCTTCACTGAAATGCTCTTGCCCTAGTCCTTTACAAGATTGGTTGTTTGTCATCAGCTCACAACTTAAATGCCATCTCCCTTAAAAACCCTTCCTTGACTACCTAGTCTATCCCATCACTCCTCTTTCAGACCCCATGTAGCATCAGGCAGAGAAAGACAAGTACCAAATGATTTCCCTCATTTGTGGAGTATAACAATGAAGCAAAACTGAAGGAACAAAACAGCAACAGACTCAACAAACTCCAAGAAGGGACTAGCGGTTACCAAAGAGGAGAGGTGGGCGAGGGTGTGTGGTGAAGAAGGGAGAAGGGGATTCAGGGGTATCATGATTGGTATACATGATGTGGAGGGATCATAGGGAGATAGTGTGGCACAGAGAAGACAAGTAATGACTGGCATCTTACTACACAGATGGACAGTGACTGCAATGGGTTATGGAGGGGGACTCGATAATAGGGGTGGATGCAATTAACCGCATTGCTTTTCTTGTGAAACCTTCATAAGAGTGTACATCAATGATACCTTAATAAAAAAAAAGGCCCTATAGAGCAGTTGGCCCTACCTGATACTTTTATCATTCATTTACTTGTTGTATTTGCTCCCTTGACTTCCCAAACCAAAAATAAGTTCCATGCAAATAGGGTCCTTGTCTACCTTGTTCATTATTGTAGGCCCAGAACCTAGAGTAGTACATGGCACATAGCAGAGCCTACTTTATATATGCCAAGTGAATTTAAAGTCCATACTTTTGAAGTCTAGCATGCATAAGAATAGTTATAGTAATAACAAAAATAACTAATACCTATATATTGCACTTTTAAGATAGCCCTCTCTGTAAATCTATATAACTATATCTAAAATCACACATACACACACACACACAGTTTTACATATGCATATATGTTCATTCAGTCCTGACAATAACCCTGAAAAATATTATTACTGTCCTCATTTGATAAATGAGGAAATGGAGGTGCGGACAGGTTAAAACCTAACAAAGGTTATTCATCTTACTAAGTGGCACAGCAAGAACCCAGGCCCAAGCTGTTTGTGCTTGGTCATTCTGCTTAAAAAAGCAGTGAAATAAAGCCTGTTTTCTCTTTTTCTCTTTGGCTTTTCTGATGGAGATTATGACAACTGCCAAAATCTTTATGACTTAGCATCTTCTATTGATATAATTCTAGTTCTAATCCCAAAGAAAAATATTGCTCTACCAAGAAAGGGATGACACACAATAGATTATAAAGAGAGTTTTCTCAATATGACTCATTTGTGGGATAATTACTGGGGCTACATCTGTAGCTTTACACTCAACTCCAGTGACCTAAGGCCCAAATATAGCATTCAGTAAATTTCTTCTCTAACTTAATTGTACCCTACTAGCCTTAAGATAACTCAATATACTGCCTTCTTTGTCCCCATCCTAGATGTTTTAGAAGCAAAAGATGGATTTATATAAATATCATCTGCAATTTTAAAATTGCATAAATATCTAAGACACAAACTTCTAAAAATCCAAAGAATTTCTAAGTATAAAATTTCTTTGGTAACACCTTGTTCTGTTCTAAGTATCCTCAAAGTACTTATTTTTACCCTCTTCTAAGGGAACTAAAAAATCTGCAAAATTAAGAAATTTATTATTTACAAATCATTTCATCATTATAACTAGTAGATGTTAGCAAATCTTGAAGTACGAATATCTTCTCAGGCCTTCCTTCATGAAAAATCACATAAAACTCAGAGCAATGAATCTTTGACCAAATAAATTAAAAAGCTTAGCCTCATAAAGCAAATTTTTATATACTTACATATAGTCACTGCTTGGAAGCAACCAATCTTGTTAATTTATTTCTTGAATGCTTTTCCTTATCTCTAGAAAGTACTTTGGGATTTCAATTCTATGACCATGACTAGGCACAGTTAGGATAGCCTGTATTTTATTTTGTGAGACTCCCTTTTAATTTGGGGAAGAAATAACTTACGGTTGATTCTATTGTTCTTTGGAACTATACCTGATCCATTTGTCAGAAATAACAATGGCATAATGAAGCAACTTTTCAGAACAGAGTAGACAGTTTTGAACATTGTTTCCCAAAGATATGGACTTCTCAAATTTCTCTATTTTTCTTAAAGAAACATAAAAATCTTAGCACCTTTACTAGGGTTCTTCAGAGATTTCATAAATGCTTTTTGGAAAGTCCTCATCATTTCTCATGCAATAAAAGGAAAAGGTGTGATGGAGGGAACAGAGTTTAGGGAACAACTGTTAAAGCTACAGACACTCCCCTCCAACCCACCCCAAAAAGAGCCTTAGCTGAACAGAACAAAATACCTATTGGATAATCTAATAGTCATCTCTGTAGGAAAAGAAAATATAAATAAAAGTTACACTCATAATTAATGAAAAGTTTATTCCATGAGAAAGAAAATGAATTCCCATATACTAAGAGCTTCATACACTCAAATGAACCGAAAAAGCTAATTATTCAACAATGAAGATGGCCTTTGGGAAACTCTCCTGCCTAAAAGGATTTAATGGTCAAAGCTTGTCTGGATTATTATCATGAATTAAACTAATGAGAGAATGAAGATAGTGTTAACAGAAGAGAAGCTCTTCTGAAATGCTAACCTCGCCATTTCTGTCACATGATAAGAAATCAATACTCAAGTAAAATGTGCAACTAAAGCTTTTACAGAAAATAAATGCCACAGGATTTATGGAGATAGCATTTCCCAAAGCAAAAATATACTAGTGGTGGTAGGGTGGAGACAAACAATAAATACTGTGCCCCAAATGGAAATGAAGTTAATGTCCTGACAATGGATTGTGAAGAGTCAAAATATAATATTCAGCCATTTGGAGAAATATCATGAGCCAAAATATATATACAAAAAATATATACACACATATATATGTATATATAAAACATAAGTAATAAATATGTACTGAGAAAAAGCCTGGAAACAAGATTAAATTATCTGGATAGGTATATTCCAAATCAAGATGACCTGTGTGTTACTTTAAAAAGCATGACAGAAGGAAAATACACTAAGAAAACTTGAACATGACTCTTCCTATTCTCCTAAAATAAAAAAGTACTCAAAGATGAATGACATACATGACATCTATAAAAGGAAAGCCCCAGAAATAGAAGAATTTGAAATTAGGACTAAGAAAGAGAGGGTCTTCTGTTGGGGAAAGTGGATCCAAGATTTCAGATTTTAGTCAAGACAGAAATTAGAATAAGAGAACTCCTTGACAAATATAGGAATATTAGGGGGAAAATTATTTTGTTTTGCTTTGGTAAGTTAATTTCCATGGTTTTGTACTGAAATGGGATATCCAGATGGTTACAAAGGTTAGAAAGAGTGGGAAAATGGGTAGGGAAAAAGCATCTGAAAGAGTAGGAGGTGAGCAAGAAAGAGAGGGCCAGATTATTGGAAAAGGACTGGTATTTTGGCAGCCACTTAGAATGACAGCAGAGTGAATCTCACTGGGATCAGCTGACTTAGGGCTTCAAAAAGAAATCCATTTCTTTAGGGCTAAGCTGGAATGCAAAATACATAAATTAGCACACTGATTTACATATCAGTAATATCATGCTTAAGAATTGGTTTGGTGGGTCTATCCCCGAACAACTGACAATCTTTTAAAAACTGAAAAATCAGCTTTTAGGACCTGCAAAGCTGAGAACAAAATCCTAGAACATGGTCCTTGAAATAGGTCCTTAGGGGACTGTCACTACCCTGGATGAGGTCTCGTCCTATCAATCTCTATCTGCAGTGTTTTACACAAAAAGTAGCTGAGAATTAGGTGAAGCAGCATTGGAGGAAAAGTCATAAAAGGAAGGGCACGGCACGGAAGATGACGGTACATACTTTCTAGAAAGTTGTGATTGCAGGCATATCATATAGAATAGATCTCTAAATATCATGAAATGTAAAATAAAATATCCCAAATTTTCAGGGATTATTTTTTTATCTTTATTTAAATAAAAATGACTGATCAAAATGTGTGTGATGACTTTTCATTTTCTTCTTCATTCTATTTTATATTCCTAGGCTTTCCAAAAGTGCACATGTATAATTTTAATAACAAGAAAAAATAAAAAATATTATGAAAAAATTCTAGCACAGATCTGACTTTATTTATCTGATATTAACATAAACAAATTTTCAAAATATTTAAAGGATTTTCATTTTTGTATAGGGGATTACATTAATGATCAGTGAGATGGATACACACACACACACATGTGTGTATATACATGTTTTTAATTCAAAAAACAGGTTACTGACTCAAATGCTGTGGTGATGGGCTATGAGATAATGTTGCATAACTAATCTTCAGGGTATAATTCAATGATTGGGATCTCATACATAAAGAGGCATACAATGGATAAATAATACCTATAATCTTTAGCCTAACTGATTGGAAAGCCTAAAAGACTTTCTCATTATTGATTCCCTTGATATTCTTAGAACTAATATGCCTTTTCAGGACTGGTATCTTTAAATTAGCACACTGATTTATGTATCAGTAATATCATGCTTAAAAATTGGTTTGATGGGTCTATCCCAGAACAACTGACAAACTTTTAAAAACTGAGAAATCAACTTTTAGGACCTGCAAAGCTGAGAACAAAATAATAGAACATGGTCCTTGAAATAGCACCCTTATGACATTGTCACTACCCTGGATGAGGTCTCATCTATCAGAACTGGAACACAGGTTAAAAACTTACCTAGATTTTTCAGAGGCAATTTCAGTTTCAAATACATGTCTCCATGTTTATAGAATGTATCAGTTCACAAATTGGTATGCTCTTCTACTTAAAATTCTTTAATGTTTCTTCCCACTGTTCATATGATAGCAACATAAGGCCCTTTTCCCTCTCTTGCACATGCTTACTCCTACATATCCTTTAAAACCCAGACTATTCCTTGTACACAGCATGCGTGTATGCATGTGTGTGTGCATGCAGGCATGTGTGTTTTTCCCACTGTCAAGTTACTTCTTGAGAGCAAACTCCAAGAGTTATTCATCTCCCTATTTCTACCAGAATGTCTAGCACATACTAGGCTACCAACAAATGTTTATTGAGTGACAGCTGATGTCTAGCACTTCTGTTTTTTGTTGAGCTTGATAAAAACAGCAGCAATTATTCTCAGTTGTGTAGAGGGATTTGATGTGAACTTTTGAGAACTATACTAAGCACAGTAAACTGCCTAATTTTATTACTAGTTTCAAGCTGGCTCAGTAAGATCAGGATCTATAATGTCATGACAGCATCTAGAAGGAAAAGGGCAAAGCGGATAAAGCCTGTTTTCCTGTTGCTATGTGTCTTCACCACTAAGTGTAACTTAAAAACAGCTGGTTATTTCTTTCAACTATGTTCTAAACAATAGGCATGTTTGGTTGTTGAGTGCTACCTGTCTTATTTCAAGGCACAGTGATCAAGCTCTTGACCAAATTATTCTATCAGTTCGATGATGTCTCCTAACTTTTATCCCTTGGACTTAAATCAGTGAAAATCCAAATTAACAGGATTAAGGGTCTACTAACCTCAGCAAATTGGAGGGGGAAACTATATTATCAGTATATATTAGCATATTTTTAAAAGTTATGTTTATGGAATTGGTTGCTTATTATTAAAAGAGCTTCTCTGATGTTTAAAGAGCTGGTTAATTGTAAGAGGTATTTTTAAATACATTTTTTCCATTTTATTCTTAGTTTATCATTTCAGTCCATTTTTCACATATAGATAAGGTACAAAACTCAAAAAAATAAGAGGAATAAGCATATTCCCATGATCTTAAATTATGTTACAAAACTTCAATACCTCATTTTAACTTTTTAACCCAAAGAAGTCTTTTACTGTTATATCTCATAACTTAAAGACTTTAACTTTTTCTAAACATTTACTATTTTGACTGAGAACTACACAATTGTTACTATGTTTTTTATTCTTATTTTAATAGCATTTACCATTAATTTCAAGTCACTGAGTTTTTACTTTTGGTTTCATTCTTATTTCACTTAGATATTTTAGTTCTGAACTTTGTGCAAAAACATGTCCATATATGCTATGTTCTGTTATACAATAAAACTAGGATTGTATGATTATATACCTCACAGCAGGTCAAAGTAAAGATAGTCTCAGAGTAATACTTCCCAAAATTATACATGCTATATAAAATATAAAAAGTTTAACTTGTAAGAAAACAATGTATCACTATAAATTATAGTTACATATATAATAGCATTTAATTCAAGCAAATAACTTTTAAGTGATTAAGTTTCCCACAAGTTTTATGCATTCTCATAATTTATATAGCTTATCTTTATTCTTTGACAGAATGTTTTTCCCCTTACTGATAGCTGTTTCCCATATGTCCTTATTGCATTTATAACTTCCTTAGAAAACCAATAGCAGTACATTCTTATTGGTATGTAACAGTTCCTGGGATAGTGCTTCTAGTTGTTGGATTTAAGCCTAGTACTAAGACAAAAAACAGAATAATTCTACCAAATAAAGAAACAGTACAATCAACCAAAATCAGGCCTGATACTCAGAGAAACTGGAATAAATATATAGAATTGAACATTTTAAGCAACATCACACATTTTAGGAAATAGAGATACAGGTTGAGTTGTTTTACAAAGCAGAACAATTACAAAGTAGAACAGTTGGTGTACTTCAACTCAGACTGTTAAGCTACAACTATGTTCTTGCATTTCTGTTCATCTTGCCAATCTCAGTTGTGCTCATTGTCTACAAGATCATATGCTTAACTCAGCAAATATACAGGAAATGGTTCCACGCTAAAAAGCAAATGTAAGATCTAGACATGGCGCAGTATCCTATTTCACAAAGGTATTGTGACAAAATCATACTATCTGAAAATATTAAAGTACATTTCCTGAAAACATAGAAGTTACATAAATGTATGTGGGCAAATAAAGTAATGAAATCTTAAGAGAAAGTTTTATTGTGCATGTGGTACAAATGTAAAAGGTAAGGAAACTGAATCTTATTGGTGGGTCGAGAACACAGGTAGTGACGTTGAGGCAAGAGTGAAAAAAATGGTTATGGAAAATTATTTAAACTTTCCATTCCAATGTTATGTTTTGAGTCAGCATTTACATCTGTATATGAAGAGCCATAATCCTCTAGGCAGAAGAATATTACAAAATTGGTATCACAGACAGTAAACTACTACAATTTTAAAACATCTGACTTTTCCTGGCCAGTCTTTCTTTAATGGTATCATCACACAAAAGAAAGAAAATTACATGGAACGAATGGCAAAGCACCTCTGTCATAAACTTTGAAATGCAACAATATAATGGGGAAAAAAAATCTCAGGAGAAATTTGGGGGAGAAAAAGAGGTATTCTTCAATAATAATTTAACTTGGCCTGAATTCATAAGAATATCCTTTAGTCTTGCAAATTGCCTCCAATTCGCTGAAAGCCTTTCTTTTATACAGGCTTAAAATAAGCAAAGATTACACAAGTCCCATGTGCCATCCTAAATAAGGAAAGAGGGGGAAAAAAAACAAGTACAATATGGTATTTAACCAGCTGTGTGAAGATACTGGTTAAAACAAGAATCATTTTTTTCAGCTGAGCTTGTTATGCTTCATTTTGCTAAATATAAACTAGTCCATCATTAAATTAACCACTGATTTTTAGGCTAAAGCACAGAGCCCCACCTGCAAATAATGCAATAAACACAATAATTTTTCAAATGCCAGTGAAATTGTCATAATTCAGGGTTGAAATTGTGAAGAAGGAAGAAAATGCAGAAATCATTTCATGGCTATAATGGGCAAATGCAATTGTTTTCATTATTTACAGTTTTATTTGAGTGAGCTGACAAATGTGCAACAATGTATTTGTAAATACTTTAGTAAGAATTTTATACCAGGCAATTAGTTGAGGATACTGCAGAAACTCAATCTTTTGGAAATAAACAAAAATTTTAAATGTTATGTAGCCAGTCTAGTTGAGCATTACAAGTAAATGAGTTTGACCCACTTGACGAAATGGAAGAAAACAAAGTATATGTTCAAAATAGCTTTACTTCAAAAGGTCCATGAAACACCATTTAGTATATTAGAAAAGTTAATTTACTATGTGGTATCTCATTGACCAAACAACTAATACTTATTCACAAAGACTCACATAGTCTCCTCTTTCAATTAAGTTACAGGATTTTATTTCCCCATAAAGTGAATAACCCATTGTGGTAAAACATGTAATTAAGCAAATACATTCAAAAGACAATAAACATTCATTTTTCAGGGCCACTGTATATATACATCTTATTCAGAGCAAAGGTTCTTTAAGTGGGATTCAAGCACCCCCTTATCCACCAGAGTTCAACAGAAAGAATTTGAGGGGAGTGTCATGTATTTGGATGGAAAGAGATTATATGTTTACATTTACTAACATCTCTAACTCCAAAGTTTCAGTAATTATTAGAAGTAATGCTAATTTTTACTGATTACTACATGTTATTATACTAAAAATATTTACATATTTTGATGACTATTTCAATTTAATTGGTTTCCTTTATAGTCCTCTACAATCTCTTTTGTACATTTAAAAACATTCTGTGATATCCATAGACTTCACCAGATTGCAAAGAAGTCCATGGCACAAAAATATATTGTGCAGCTCTGATTTTTAATATAACAAGTCAGGTGAGGAAAAGGGTAAGGAGACAATAAATTCTGGAGCTTAAATTTACTTTTCATATTAAAATTTTGTTTTTGTTTAATTTTGCTTTATTTTTTAATTCTGGAAGAATAATTGTTTTAGCTAAAGAAAATCAAATAAATACTGTGTTACGCACTAATTAACACCTTCCTCTTCAACACTTTATTGCTTCTAATAAATGTTCTGTGGCTTAAAATTTTATTCTGTCATGGGAAAAGTATGAAATTGTTTATCCTTACTTAGCCATTTAAAAAATAATGTAAAGATGTACTAGATGATGATAGAGAGCAGATTTTACATAGCCCTGACAGTAAAGTATACTGCTTTCTCTGCCAGGTGAATGTAAACAGCTTCTTGTAATCATAGCTACTGACATAGGGGAAAAGGATTTTCAAGCTCAATAGCTGTACACTGAGTGTCAGAGATCAAGATAACTGGCTCTAGCAACAAGATCACCTCTGGAATGACAGTTGCAACTCAAATCACAACTTGATTACATTTACAACAAAATATCATAGTTTCCAAAGCCTATTTACCTTTTGCACAAGCCAAGAAGGTGAATAAAATGACTATGTGATAAAAATCCCTATTTTTGAATTTCTAAGTATTTCATGGTAACACTAATCTCTTCAATTCCTGTGATGCAGTTATGACCTTTTGATTACTCTCTTGGATGGGAGAATAGTTCCAGGACCGATTCTCCACTTGGCCCCCTACCATAATATCCCTCATTCTACAACCCAGAAAGCCAATGGAGCAGTTCTGCAAGGTAAACACTCAAGAACTTAGACAATGGTCGCAAGGCAGATGTACAGACTCCCTGCAACTACAGGGAGATGAACTCAAGTTAGAAAGGGAGGAATGGAGGGAGGGAGCAAGGAATCAAAGAAAAGAAAAGGAGGAAAGAAAAGAAAATAGAGAAAGGGAGGGAGGGAGAAAGATAAATAAATTCACCAGAAACAATGGTAGTGTTTTGGGTCCCCTAAAGGATTAGTATCAACTGAAGGGCATGTCGAATAACTCTTAAAAGAGCTGAGAATTTCCCTTTCCACAGAGTAAAATCACCCTGGAAAGTGACTAAGATCTCACTGGGCAGAACACGAAGATTTTATGCATTTGTAGCAATAGCAATGGTTTATCCTCAAAGGGATCCAGCTCTCCCACTTTATTTAATGTCTCTGGGCCTGTGAGCCAGCTCAGGTCTAGAAACAGTGCACGGTCATGGTGTTCCATAATGGTGAACAAAAATAGGTTTCTGCTCACACCATCCAAAATGGTTCTATAGGCTAAAGGGTATACCTCAATGATTATTTAGCCACCATCAATGAAGACAACACTGGCATCACAAATTTCTGATTGTCACTCTGGCCCTTCTGCCCATAATAGAAAATGTGCCCACCTTTCCTCTGGCAGTTATACCTAGACTCTCAGCCTCTGTTACTCCAGAATTCCATGATTCCACTAAGATCAGAGAGTCCATTTCAATAGCGGGACCTAACACCACATTCCAAGGCAATCAAAGCATAGCCATCCCAGAATTTTTCCATGATATCAGCAATCTCTTCACCCGTGTGTTTCCTCATGTCTCACTGAGGTACACATTTACAGGTAACACATGATACATCCACTCAACACTTCTATCTCCCTAGGTTTTTTCCCTGCAAGGTTGAGGCCATTATAGGGTCTTCAAGCTGAAGAAAATTAATCTCCTCAGAGAAAAGAGGGGGGTGCTGATTCCACAGTAAACCACAGGGGAAATTACAAATGATGCACAGAGAAAATTGAGGTTCAAAGTTCTCAGATTCATCTGAGTTCACATAAGTATGTTTACTTAAATTCTCATAATCCCCTGTCTATCCAATCAATTCTTATCTCCCACATAAGAAAGCTTGGAAAGCTGTGCATTTTAACTTAAACTGTGACTACAACTTTGAGAGTCAACTTTTGGGTCTTATTTTCAACTGGATCAGTACTGCAGCAATGAAAGGAAAGACAATCACGGGGGACCATCATGAAGCTCTCTGTTTCTCTGTTCATACCTGAACTGAGAGTTGAAAGCGTTTCCTTTCTAAAATTTCTCTAGGTTGTCAAATGCAGCCAACCTACCCAAGAATTCTTACCATACTAGCCAATTACAACTTCCATCTGATTTCCCAAAATTTGACTTTAGTAAACACTACATTTCCAGGAAAACAGCTTAACAGTTTTAGTAACTGAACTTCCCCTGCATGCCAAGGCAATTTTTCAGGGGTAATGAGACCCTACTGTGTTCAATGCTAATCAGTTCAGATAACCAATCCTAAATTCTCATCTTTGAAATCTGTTTTCTGGGACCACTCCTGGTCCTTGTCCATCCAGGAAAGCAAAAGCCTACTCTAGGTATTTCAGGCACAGGGAAGTGAATGCAGAAAATCAATTACACAAATGTTGAGAGGGTTAGAAGAACAAACAGAGAAGGGCACATAACTGGAGGAACAAAAACATAAACAGGGCTGGAAATCACAGCCAGGGAGCCACCACACAGGGCTGTGACCCACAAGCCTGCAATCATTGCTGAGCTTCTGGAAACAGTGCCATAGAGGCCACTGGGACTGCTGTTATTGCCTAGGAGAGCCCACACCACACAGCAGTACAGGGAGGGATGTTTACCAAACCAACCCCAATGCTTCCAAACACCCAGCCACCCATAGTTACCATCAGTGCTCCTCTGCACCAGCTGCATACTGCAGTATACTGTCCAATGAAAGCAAGTAAATAGCTTCTCTTGCCTCCCATCTTCAGTCTTTCACCATTGCCTTTCTTTTCAATGCACCCAAAAGAAAACTTGCCAGCAAAGGCATCTAGAATGCATGCTTTGCAGATTTTGTATCTCTGCCCTGCAGTGGAAAAGGGCAGTATGGTGCTGAGAGACAAAGCACTAACTGGCACAAAATTAAATACTAATAGTAAAATAAACTACCACTTTTAGACTTCCTTAACCATTTAGAAAGTATAATAGGAACCATTTAGAGAAATGTACAGAGGGTTAATGTCTAAAATGTAAAGAAAACCAAGTATTACAGAAGCACTCAAAATGCCATTTCAATCTAATCTTAGCTTTCTTAATAATCAACAACTATTTACTGTGTCTATTGTACCTGGTGTTGTGTCAAATGCTGGAGTTAAATATGTAAAGGCAAAATGTAAAAAATGAGTTTTTAACACTAGTTGGAAAACAACTTCAGACAAAAGAAATAAAATAAAATACAGTAGGCTATGTGTGTCAGGTAGAGAGGAGAGAGAACCCCAACTAACAGAAAGTCATGGAAGGCTCAAGAAATGACTCTTGGGAGAAACTTAAAGTCTGGTTAGAATACTGGGGAAAAAAAGGGTATTTATTCCAGATCAGAGAACAGGACGGGCAAGGGCATACAGACATGACAAAGCATGGATGTCTTGGAAAGTGGCAGAATTTTAATGGTTGGAACAGCAGATGGGGAGATGTGTGGGGACGGGGAGGGTCTTAGCTGCAGGAAAGACTGGGCAAGCTAAAGTGAGCAAGTATGACTCTATGTCTCTCCCCCAACTGGTTGGAAGGACTTTATACTGCAGCATTTTAAGATCAGATTTGCATTCTAGAAAGGTAACTGCCAGAGGGGTGGAGATTAATAAAAGTGGATAAGACTTGGGGGAAATGGAAGATCAGTTAGTAAGCTACTATAGTGAAAGAAAATAGAACTAAAAGTGCAATAAACTGAAATAATCCCCACTTGCCCTATATCCATTATCTAAGAAAAGGGTGGCTCTCCCCCTGCTTCCTTATGTAAGTTACCCAGCTTCTAATCTAATCATTAAGCCCAGTTTGAAAACTATTAATATGTTTTCAATGTCCATTTTAATAACCATATTTCTCTAATAAAATTAAGTAAATAAAATTATCCTATAGATTTCTCTAAACAAAAGATGGAGACATATGGGCTGTAACTGAAAACTTAGCTATTAAGAAGTAATGTAAATTAACCTGTGGAGCATAATCTATTTTTTTTTTTGCCTATTTTATTTCTGCTTTACAGCAAATCTACCTCTTAATAATATTGTGTTTAGGTTATTATTTAAACTCTCTCACACTCCCTTATATATATTAATTGTAAGAAACAGAAGTCACCCAAAGCAAACCAAGAGGAAAATATTTTAAAAGCATAGTCACAAATGCCACCCATAGAAAAACTAAGAATTGATCTTACTGCTTTTAAGATCACTCTGCACCAGAACAACACTGATGTTTTTTATATCATAAAAAGGCCATCTTTTATGATGCCATCACACTCTATTTTATATAGTCAACGAGAAAGGGGCCTACTACAATTGCAACCATTTGTTTGCACAAAAGTACTTTTATTAAATTCTTTCATGGAAAATTTGGGCAGGTGGGCAGAGTGAGGTCCAAAGAACAGGGCAAGATCAGGGAACTGGCCTTGACAGGTGAGACAACAATAGGAGAATATTGGCGTTTCCTTAGTATCTTGCTTATCCTTGTATTACAGTACATACTTACAATACTTGGGTAAACAATGTAACTGATTTCTCCAGTAGCATATGAGACCAATGATGGCAAAAACAATTACTACTCATTTTTGTCTTCATTGCACACAGCACAAGACTGACACATGATAAACACATAATAATGCTTAGAGAAGAGAAGGAGAAAGAAGTGGTGAAAAGAAGGGACAGATACTGAAAGATGAAGTAGGAAAAGGTAAGAGACAAAATATGCTTACTCATCCATTTGGCCCAAAGCAACCCAATCTCTAACAGTTCTTTTCATAAAAAACAGCCATATCATAATTATCCTCACTCATAAATAAATATTGTTTTCATTTCAAATATAAAGATTAATTTTGAAATATTTTCAGTGGGATTCTGGAAATACTGCATTATTAGAAAGAAATGACAGGACTCGGGAAAAAGATGGACGCATGGGAAGTGAGGCAGAAACCTCCTCCCAAAACCATATATAACATGAAAATACAGTAAATACAACTAATCCTGGAAGAGAGACCCAAAGACTGCAGAACAGACTGCATACATCTGGGGAAAAGAGAAGACCTCGCAGAAAAGAGTAAAGTAGCTAAGAGGTGATCCCATGGGACTGAAGAACTCCTGCTACCCCAGCCCACAGACAGGAGGAAGGGAAAGGGAGCAGGGAGGGAGTAGAAGACCAGGACTGCTAAACACCCAGGCCTTGAGATCTGCTCTGGGAGCACAAACCCACATTATATGGTGCTGTGAAGTTTAGTGGGGTTGGAAAGCAAAGACAGGAAGAATATTCAGAGAGACTGGGATTCCAGCTGCTGGTGGAGAACAGGTATACACAGCCAGCACCCCTGGGACAAAAGAAAGGCGGGGACTTTGAAAGAACTCCCAACAATGAGAGGGGTGCTAAAGGGGCAAAGATAACACAGAGCTTGCTGCTCAGGAGTAAAGGTAGGTGGATAAAATCATCCTGGCACACTAAGCCGTGAACCAGATATTTTCACAGCTGATTTTATTAAAAGCAGAGTTAATACCCATCCCCCTTAAAGTTTTCCAAAAAGTAGAAGAGGAGGGAATACTTCCAAACTCATTTTCTGAGGCCAGCAGCATCACTCTACTACCAAAACCAGACAAAGACAACACAAAAAAAGAAAATGAAAGACCAATATCCCTGAAGAACATAGATGCAAAAATATTCAACAAAGTATTAGCAAACCAAGTTCAAAAATATATCAAAAAGATCCACCATGTCCAAGTGGGATTTATTCCAGGGATGCAAGGATGCTATAATATTTGAAAATCCATCACCATCATACACCACATCAACATAAAGAAGAAAAATTACATGATCATCTCAGTAAATGCTGAAAAAGCATTTGACAAAATTCAACATCCATTCATGATAAAAACTCTCAATAAAATGGATATACAGGGTAAGCACCTGAAAATACTAAAGGCCATATATGACAAACCCACAGCCAACATCATACGTAACAGCAAAAAGCTGAAAGCACTTCATGAAAGATCGGGAACAAGACAAGGATGCCCACTCTCCCCACTTCTATTCAACATAGTTCTGGAGGTTCTATCCATGGCAATCAGACTACGCAAAGAAATAAAAGGCATCCAGATTGGTAAAGAAGAATTTAAATTGTAACTGTTTACAGACAACATGGTATTTTACATAAAAAACCCTAAAGAACCCAACAAAAAACTACTAGAATAACTGAATTCAGCAAAGTTGCAGGATACAAAATTAATACACACAAATCTGTTGTGTTCCTATATAGTAACTAACAATGAACTAGCAGAAAGAGAAATCAGGAAAACAATTCCATTCATAATTGCATCAAAAAGAATAAAATGCCTAGGAATAAACCTAACCAAGGAGGTGAAAGACCTATTCCCTGAAAACTATAAGACTCATGAGAGAAATTAAAGAAGACACCTATAAATGGAAATATATCCTGTACTCATGGATAAGAACAATTAATATTGTCAAAACGGCGATCCTACCTAAAGCAGTCTACAGATTCAATGCAATCCCTAGCAATATACCAATAGCATTCTTCAACGAACTAAAACAAATAGCTCTAAAATTCATATTGAACCACAAAAGACCCCGAATAGCCAAAGCAATCCTGAGAAGGAAGAAGAAAGCTGGGGACATTATGCTCCTTAATTTCAAGCTGTACTACAAAGCCACAGTAATCAAAGTAATTTGGCACTGGCACAAGAACAGACCTATAGATCAATGGAACAGAATAGAGAATCTGGATATAAACCCACACATATGTGGCCCATTTATGTGCAATAAAGGAGTCATGGATATACAATGGGAAAATGACAGCCTCTTCAACAACTGGTGTTGGCAAAACTGGACAGCTACATGTAAGAAAATGAAGCTGGATTATCATCTAACTCAAAATGGATCAAATACCTGAATGTAAGTCATGAAACCACAAAACTCTTAGAAGAAAATATAGGAAAAAATCTCTTGAATATAAAGATGAGCAACTTTTTCCTGAACATATCTCCTCAGGCAAGGGAAACAAAAGCAAAAATAAACAAATGGGAGTACATCAAACTTAAAAGCTTCTGCACAGCAAAGGACACCAACAGCAGAACAAAAAGGTATACTACACTGTGGGAGAATATATTCGTAAACAACTTATTGATAAGGGGTTAACACCAAAAATATATAAAAAGTTCACACACCTCAAAAACCAAAACACAAATATCCCTATTAAAAAATGGGCAGAGGGTCTGAACACACACATCTCCAAAGAAGAAATTCAGATGGCCAACAGGCACATGAAAAGATGCTCCACATTGCTAATCATCAGGGAAATGCAAATTAAAACCACAATGAGATATCACCTCATTCCAGTTAGGATGGCCAACATCCAAAAGACAAAAAAGAACAAATGTTGGCAAGGATGCAGAGAAGGGGGAACCCTCCCACACTGCTGGTGGGAATGTAAATTAGTTCAACCACTGTGGAAAGCAATATAGAGGTTCCCAAAAAACTAAAAATAGAAATACCGTTTGACTCAGTAATTCCACTCCTAGGAATCTACCCAAAGAAAACAAGATCTCTGATTCAAAAATACATATGCTCCCCTATTTTTATAGAAGCACTATTTACAATAGCCAAGATACAGAAACAATCTAAGTGTACATCAGTAGATGAATGGATAGCCAAAGTAATCCTGAGATGTAAGAACTAAACTTGAGGAATTGCCACATCAAAATATATACACAATGGAATATTATTCAACCATAAAAAGAAAATAGAATCCTACCATTTACAACAACATGGATGGAGCTAGAGGGTATTATGCTCAGTGAAATAAGCCAGGCAGAGAAAGACAAGTACCAAATGGTTTCACTCATTTGTGGATTATAACAACAAAGCAAAACTGAAGGAACAAAACAGCAGCAGACTCACAGACTCCAGGAAGGGACTAGCAGTTACTAAGGGAAGAAGTTGGGGAGGTGTGTTGGGAGGAATGGAGAAGGGGGTTAAGGGGCATTGTAATTAGCACTCACAATAAAGGTAGGTTATAGGAAAGGCAGAACAGCATGGAGAAGACAAGTAATGGCTCTATAGAATCTTACTATGCTGATAGACAGTGACTGCAATGGAGTAGGGGGGACTTCATAATATGCATGAATGCTGAAACCATAATATTGCTCATGTGAAACCTTCATAGGATTATACATCAATGACATCTTAACTTAAAAAAAAAGAAAAAAAAGAAAAATTTTTTACAACTATTTCTGAGGTTTGAGGGTTTCTTAAAAATTTACATGGATATTTTCTTGGGTGAGATGTCAGGTTATCTGTGAATACAATGCAGTTCACTCATCCAAATTCATTGAAAAATGGCTTCAGAGTTAAGCTTTTTTAATGTCAACCAATACAATGATACCTTCTTTAGTACCAACTAGTGCTCCAGTAATGAATGACACTAAGTTAATTTAGGCGAATGACACAGAAGAGGTTTCTTAGAATCTTTTAGGAAAAGAAGACTTCCTTACTACTCAACTAATCAAAAAGACAAATGTTAGAACTATTACATAGGAATGTGAAAAACACAATAATCACTTTGGCTACAGTAATGTAGAAAGGCTTCATGAAGGAGATAAGTCTTACAACATGCCTTACCAACATTTAAGTATCTCAAAAGTGGTAAGGAATTAGAAGCAGGTAGATGGTATGAGCAAAGACATAAAAGAAATAAAGAAAGGAAGATGTTGGACATTTTAAAAGCACAAGCCATCCAACCTAAGTGAAAAAAAAGTAGCAGCAAAAGTCTGAAAACCAGTTTATATTTTATTGTGTTAAGAGAAAACAAAGGAAAAACTTTGTTCTATCCAAACGTATCATTCTGGGATGAATAAATACATAGATAGGGAGAAAAAACATCTTCAAATTCTTTAGTAATGAATAAGATTATACCACTACAGTGCTACTTGTTAGTCCTTAGGACTCCATTCTGAAAGCTACAGCTTAGAAGACTCAAGGTACCAGAGGCTTCAATTTAACAACACAAATTCATTTATAAAGGAGTAAAGAGAATAAGAAAAATTTTTCAACAGTAGATGGAAGAAAGGGAAAATACAGAAATGAATGAGTATATCTATAGTCATATCTATTGTCTCAGATGTTTATATGTTTGAGTAAGAAAAATTATAGTGGAGCATTTGTAAAAGACCTCACATACATTGTATCCTATATTTCTCACAACAAATCAAAGAGATAGGTATCGTTAGCCCTGTATACATGTGTGAAAAGTGGCTCCAAGAGGTTAGGTGGACATGGGAGAGCCAAATTCTCATCCAGGCATCTGACCCTAAATTGTATACCCACTCGAGCCTTCCTCATTTCAACTAAGAGATATATATAATAAAAAGTTCAACATCTAAAGCTATTCTGATGTAGAGATAAATGAAGACTAATTGCCAACACATCATTACTCAGACATGATGTAGAAACAAAGACTTAGCCAAGCTGAACATGATTTGACTGAATGTAAGATTAATATATTAAGCTCCAATATTAAATTGGCAAAGAATATTAGATGACTCCCTGGAAATTGAGGGGTTTCTTTTTCCACTCAAAGGTTTCTAGATAATGAGTATTTTGAAGATATAAGAGTAATGAGACAGAGACAGAAATAAACTAGTTTGAAACACTCAAAGGCCTAAAAATTAAAGGCAGCCATTCTCAGCCAAAGAGTATAAGGGATTGTATTTAACGGTTAAATTTGGAAATTTAAAAAATTATAAACATCAACAATTCAGGAAGGCGGAGCCAACATGGCAGCGTGAGTAGGACAGTGTGAATCTCCTCCCAAAAACATATATATTTTTGAAAATACAACAAATACAACTGATCCTAAAAGAGAAAAGAGAAGACACAGGACAACAGCCAGACTACATCCACACCTGCGAGAGCACAGCACCTGGTGAAAGGGGTAAGATACAAGACCCGGCCCAGCGGGACACGAGCACACCTCCCCTCAGCTCCCGGTGAGAGGGAGAGGGAGCCAAGGACTGCTAAACACCCAGGCCCACCCAGCCGCACCAGAGCGCAGACACAGTGCATGCGTGGAGGGCTGGAAACTAGGGAAACAAGGCAGCAAGACCTCTGAGTGGGTTCAAAAGCTGATGCCCCTGTGACAAAGAAAAGCAAGTGCTTTGTGAAAGTCTTAAAGGGACAGGATGCAACAGCTGGATGGAAAAAACACAGGTCACAGACCAGCAGCTGGAAATTACAGGGAAAATCGGGCACACTAACACCCTGGGCAACAGCTCTGAGACCCCTCACAGAGGTAAACAGCCAAGCAGCCCCACCATCCATTACCCCTCTAGGCACAGTGAAAGCAGAGAGGCAGCCTGAGGCTGGCCACGCCCTCAGAAAGGGAGATTCCTCTATACCGGCCGGGCAAGACACAAAGAACCAGTCTACAGGCAATTACACAACACAAGCAACTAGGGGGTCACAGTTGTCCCAGTAAAGAAAGGCCAGTCGCAAGTGAAAAGTATGGCCATCCCAGCTGACAGTCAATAGCACCTGTCAACATGAAAAGGCAAAAAAATATGATCCAGACAAGACTAACCCAGACAGCGTCAGCATCTGCTACATCTTCCCCTGAGAAGGAATCTGGGGAGATAGATTTAACCAGTCTTCTTGAAAAAGAATTCAAAACAAAAGTCATAACCATCCTGATGGACTTGCAGAGAAATATGCAAGAACTAAGGAAGGAGAATACAGAAATAAAACAAGCTCTGGAAGGACTTCAAAACAGAATGGACGAGATGCAAGAGACCATTAATGGACTAGAAAACAGAGAACAGGAACGTAGAAAAGCTGATGCAGAGAGAGATAAAAGGATCTCCACGAATGAAAGAATTCTAAGAGAGCTGAGTGACCAATCGAAACGGAACAATATCCACATTATAGGGGTACCAGAAGTAGAAGAGAAAGAAAAAGGGATAGAAAGTGACTTTGAAGAAATAATTGCTGAAAACTTCCCCAAACTAGGGGAGGAAAAGGCCTTTCACACCACAGAGGTACACAGAACTCCCATAACAAGGGATCCAAGGAGGGCAACACCAAGACTCATAATAATTAAAATGGCAAAGATCAAAGACAAGGACAAAGTATCAAAGGTACCCAGGGAGAAAAAAAGGTTACCTACAAAGGAAAAACCCATCAGGCTATCATCAGACTTCTCAACAGAAACCCTACAGGACAGAAGAGAATGGCATGATATACTTAATGCAATGAAACAGAAGGGCCTCGAACCAAGACTACTGTATCCAGCACAATTATCATTTAAATATGAAGGAGGGATTAAACAATTCCCAGACAAGCAAAACCTGAGGGAATTTGCTTCCCACAAACCACCTCTACAGGGCATCTTACACGGACTGCTCTAGATGGGAGCACTCCTAAAAAGAGCACAGAACAAAACACCCAACATATGAAGTTGGGAGGAGGAGTAATAAGAAGGGAGAAAAATAAAGAATCATCAGACCATGTTTATAATAGCTCAACAAGTGAGTTAAGTTAGACAGTAAGATAGTAAAGAAGCTAACCCTGAACCTTTGGTAACCACAAACTTAAAGCCTGCAATGGCAATAAGTTCATACCTTTCAATAATCACCCTAAATGTAAATGGACTGAACGCACCAATCAAAAGACACAGAGTAATAGAATGGATAAAAAAGCAAGATCCGAGTCTTGGAAGATGGCGGCGTGAGAAGAGCAGCAGAAATATCCTCCCAAAACCACATATATCTATGAAAATATAACAAAGACAACCCTTCATAGAATAAAGACCAGAGGACACAGGACAATATCCAGACCACATCCGCACCTGAGAGAACCCAGCGCCTTGTGAAGGGGGTAAGATACAAGCCCCGGCCTGGCGGGAGCCGAGCGCCCCTCCCCCCAGCTCCCAGCAGGAGAAGAGTGGGCAGAGCGGGAGGGAGACGGAGCCCAGGACAGCGGAAAACCCAGCCCCAGCCATCTAGGCGAGAGCGCAGAAACAGTACGTGCCCAGGGGGCCCTGGATGCTAGGGAAACAGGACAGCAAGAACAGTGAGCGGGCACCGGAGGCCTGGCGCCGGAGGAGAACAGAAAAGCGCGTGACCATTTTTTTTTTTTTTCTGTTTTCTTCTGGCGAGTGCTTTTTGGAAGTCTTAAAGGGATAGGGCCCCCAATACTAGGGAAACAGGGCACCAAGACCAGAGAGCAGATGCCTGAGGCAGGCGCCGGAGAATAAAGAAAAACGAGCGATCACTTTTTTTTTTTTTTTTTAATTAAAAAAAATTATTTTTTTTATTTATTTAAATTACTTTTTTTTTTTTTCTGGTCGTTGTTTTATTTTGGCGGGTGTTTCTTGGAAGTCTTAAAGAGGCAGGGTGGGACACCTAATCCAGAGGTAGGGAATCCGGGGATCTCAGGGCACCCTAACCCCTGGGCTGCAGGGAGCTCGGAAGCCCCTTACTGAGATAAATAGCCTCCAGGCCGCTCCCCCTCCATTGCAACTCCACCACTTTGGAGTAGAGGCCCGAGCCAGGCCACACCCACAGCAACAGCGGAGATAAACTCCAGAGCAGACGGGCAGGAAGCAGAAACACTGTCTGTGTACAGCTGACCAGCACAAGCCACTAGAGGTCGCTGTTCCCCCAGGAGAGGAGGGCCACAAAACAACAGGAAGGGAAGTTCGTCCAGCCGTCACTCGTCCCAGCTCTGCAAACTATTCCTATCACCATGAAACGGCAAAACTACAGGCAGACAAAGATCACAGGGACAACACCAGAGAAGGAGACAGACCTAACCAGTCTTCCTGAAAAAGAATTCAAAATAAGAATCATAAACATGCTGACAGAGATGCAGAGAAATACGCAAGAGAAATGGGATGAAGTCCGGAGGGAGATCACAGCTGCCAGAAAGGAGACTGCAGAAATGAAACAAACTCTGGAAGGGTTTATAAGCAGAATGGATAGGACGCAAGAGGCCATTGACGGAATTGAAACCAGAGAACAGGAACGCATAGAAGATGACATACAGAGAGATAAAAGGATCTCCATGAATGAAACAATGTTAAGAGAACTGTGTGACCAATCCAAAAGGAACAATATCTGTATTATAGGGGTACCAGAAGAAGAAAAGAGAGGAAAAGAGATGGAAAGTATCTTAGAAGAAATAATTCCTGAAATCTTCCCCAAACTGGGGGAGGAAGTAATCGAACAGACCACGGAAATACACAGAACCCCCAACAGAAAGGATCCAAGGAGGACAACACCAAAACACATAATAATTAAAATGGCAAAGATCAAAGACAAAGAAAGAGTTTTAAAGGCAGCTAGAGAGAAAAAGGTCACCTATAAAGGAAAACCCATCAGGCTAACATCAGACTTCTCGACAGAAACCCTACAGGCCAGAAGAGAATGGCATGATATATTTAATACAATGAAACAGAAGGCCTTGAACCAAGGATACTGTATCCAGCACGACTAGCATTCAAATACGACAGTGGCATTAAACAATTCCCAGACAAACAAAAGCTGAGGGAATTTGCTTCCCACAAACCACCTCTACAGAACATCTTACAGGGAATGCTCTAGATGGGACACTCCTAGAAAGAGCTGAGAAAAAAACACACAACATATGAAGAATCAAGGAGGAGGAATAAGAAGGGAGAGAAGAAAAGAATCTCCAGACAGTGTATATAACAGCTAAATGAGCGAGCTAAGTTAGGCAGCAAGATACTAAAGAGGCTAAACTTGAACCTTTGGTAACCACAAATTTAAAGCCTACAATGGCAATAAGTGTATATCTTTCAATAGTCACCCTAAATGTTAATGGGCTGAACACACCAATCAAAAGACATAGAGTAATAGAATGGATAAAAAAGCAAGATCCATCTATATGCTACTTACAAGAAACTCACCTCAAACCCAAAGACATGTACAGACTAAAAGTCAAGGGATGGAAAAACATATTTCAAGCAAACAACAGCGAGAAGAAAGCAGTGGTTGCAGTACTAATATCACACAAAAAAGACTTCAAAACAAAGAAAGCAACAAGAGATAAAGAAGGACAATACATAATGATAAAGGGCTCCATCCAACAAGAGGATATAACCATTTTAAATATATATGCATCCAACAATGGAGCACCGGGATATGTGAAACAAATACTAACAGAACTAAAGGGGGAAATAGACTGCAATGCATTCATTCTAGGAGACTTCAACACACCACACACCACAAAGGATAGATCCACTGGGCAGAAAATAAGTAAGTACACGAAAGCACTGAACAACACAGAAGAGCAGATAGACCTAATAGACATCTATAGAACTCTACATCCAAAAGCAACAGGATACACATTCTTCTCAAGTGCACATGGAACATTCTCCAGAAGAGACCACATACTAGGCCACAAAAAGAGGCTCAGAAAATCACAAAAGATTGAAATCCTACCAACCAACTTTTCAGACCAAAAAGGCATAAAACTAAAAATAAACTGTACAAAGAAAGCAAAGAGGCTAACAAACACATGGAGGACTAACAAAACGCTTCTAAATAATCAATGGATCAATGACCAAATCAAAATGGAGATCCAGCAATATATGGAAACAAATGACAACAACAACACTAAGCCCCAACTTCCTAGCCACGACAATCAGACAAAACAAAGAAATACAAGGAATCCAGACTGGTAAAGAAGAAGTTAAACTGTCACTATTTGCAGATGACATGATACTATACATAAAAAACCCTAAAGACTCCACCTCAAGAATACTAGAACTGACATCGGAATACAGCAAAGTTGCAGGATACAAAATCAACACACAGAAATCTGTGGCTTTCCATGAAACTATCAGCAACATTCTTCAATGAACTGGAACAAATAATTCAAAAATTCATGTGGAAACACAAAAGACCCCGAATAGCCAAAGCAATCCTGAGAAAGAAGAATAAAGTAGGGGGGATCTCACTCCCCAACTTCAAGCTCTACTATAAAGCCATAGTAATCAAGACAATTTGGTACGGGCACAACAGCAGAGCCACAGAGTAATGGAACAGACTAGAGAATCCAGACATTAACCCAGACATATATGGTCAATTAATATTTGATAAAGGAGCCATGGACATACAATGGCGAAATGACAGTCTCTTCAACAGATGGTGCTGGCAAAACTGGACAGCTACGTGTAGGAGAATGAAACTGGACCATTGTCTAACCCCATTTACAAAAGTAAACTCAAAATGGATCAAAGACCTGAATGTAAGTCATGAAACCATTAAACTCTTGGAAGAAAACATAGGCAAAAACCTCTTAGATATAAACATGAGTGACCTCTTCTTGAACATATCTCCCCGGGTAAGGAAAACAACAGCAAAAATGAGTAAGTGGAACTATATTAAGCTGAAAAGCTTCTGTACAGCAAAAGACACCATCAATAGAACAAAAAGGATCCCTACAGTATGGGAGAATATATTTGAAAATGACACATCTGATAAAGGCTTGACGTCCAGAATATATAAAGAGCTCACACGCCTCAACAAACAAAAAACAAATAACCCAATTAAAAAATGGGCAGAGGAACTGAACAGACAGTTCTCCAAAAAAGAAATACAGATGGCCAACAGACACATGAAAAGATGCCCAACATCGCTAATTATCAGAGAAAGGCAAATTAAAACTACAATGAGGTAAGAACTCACACCAGTAAGGATGGCTGCCATCAAAAAGACAGAGAACAACAAATGTTGGCGAGGCTGTGGAGAAAGAGGAACCCTCCTACACTGCTGGTGGGAATGTAAGTTAGTTCAACCATTGTGGAAAGCAGTATGGAGGTACATCAAAATGCTCAAAATAGACCTACCATTTGAACCAGGAATTGCACTCCTAGGAATTTACCCTAAGAATGTAGCAATCAAGTATGAGAAAGATCAGTGCACCCCTATGTTTATCGCAGCACTATTTACAATAGCCAAGAATTGGAAGCAACCTAAATGCCCATCGATAGATGAATGGATAAAGAAGATGTGGTACATATACACAATGGAATACTACTCAGCCATAAGAAAAGGGCAAATCCTACCATTTGCAGCAACATGGATGGAGCTGGAGGGTATTATGCTCAGTGAAACAAGCCAAGCGGAGAAAGAGAAATAGCAAATGATTTCACTCATCTGTGGAGTATAAGAACAAAGGAAAAACTGAAGGAACAAAACAGCAGCAGAATCACAGAACCCAAGAATGGACTAACAGTTACCAAAGGGAAAGGGACTGGGAAGGATGGGTGGGTAGGGAGGGGTAAGGGGGGGGAAGAGGAAGGGGGAATTAGGATTAGCATGCATAATTGGGGTGGTGGGAGAAAGGGGAGGGCTGTGCAACACAGAGAAGGCAAGTAGTGATTCTACAACATTTTGCTATGCTGATGGACAGTGACTGTAAAGGGGTTTATAGCGGGGACCTGGTATAGGGGAGAGCCTCGTAAACATAATATTCTTCATGTAAGTGTAGATTAATGATAACAAAAAAAGAAAGAAAGAAAAGGGGGATTACTCCCTGATAGAATAAAACTATCTGTAAATCAATGATTAATGCACGCTTTAAATATCCTTAGTTTTGATCACTTAAAGGGTGTCAGATGATCGGCTATGAAGGTACATTTTTCTGATAATATTCCTTTCTCTTAAAAAAAAAATCAACAATTCACCTCATTCTCTTAAGGTTAATTATCATGTATCCAAAATGACCATTATAAAGATGTTGGGGACAGGTAATTGTTGATTTTACTAGGTTAGTAAAGAGTATTTATTTTGTCAAATTACTTAAAGAAAATTTAAGACTCCTAAAGCAAGCTCTTTATTCCTATTCATGATAAGATGTTTAAAGTTTGTGAATTTAATATTTCCTTACTTCCTTAAATCTGTCAGAGTCCAGTCAAACCTTCAAAATATCAGTAAAGGTTTAGGATAATGTGTTATAGGTTCTATATGTTCTCATTTTCTATCACTTTTAAGAAAACGATTAAGTAGGAAGTTATATTTTTAAAATCTATATTTTTCTAAGATGACTTTTGATGAGCACCAAGTATGTTAAATAAATATCAGTAGAACGAAACATTTACTTATGATGTAATCCCTATAATGCTATACTTACCCAAGCTATAGAGGACTGGAGAAGTAGAAACTATGTTTCAGCTTATGACTTTGCAGTTATGTTTTCAAACAGAGGCCAGAGTCATAACAACTGAAAATGTGAAGTTGGGCCACAGGTGCCAAGAGGGCTTTTAAGAGGACCAAATATCAGTGTAACAGAAAGGCAGACTGCTTCTGTCCACAAAGAAGATGGCAGCCTTTCCCTATGACGTCTGTTCAATACAGATGTGAAAGCTGACTTGGGCTTTTCCAAGACTAGCACAGGGTTTGAGTACATAGACAATTCAGGGTTGAGACCAAGGATAGGGGGTGAAGTCTTGTGGTAACAGAGAGCATTTACATACAAGTGTCTGAAGGAAGCAGAAAAGGGAGATGTAGAAACCTACTCCCCACAAAAAGATTTTGCCACTGAAGGTATCACAATCATTAATAAGCCTCAGATTGGATGCAACCTACAGCGGACCTCAACATGACTAAATCTAGACCATAGTAATTCATTGTAAAACGCTGGTATGGCTCAAATCAAACCAGAAGTGAGTTTTCTAGTTCTGATACATGGCAAACTTCTAAGGCAGCACTTGTTAAAGACAATACCTTACCAAGCCACTTCAAGACTAACTAACTAACTATAACATAATTAGGAAAGAATGCTCTTAATTAATAGATTCTTTTAAAAATATTTTAGTTACTAAGATAGGGCCATTAAACACCTGGTTTTATTTACATTTCAAGTATGGAAATAACAGCTCTTTCAGACCAATTAGTGAGTAATTATATTGCCTATTCTTCACAGATTCAGCATTAGCTACACTTCCCTGAATAACTCAAAGATTTGCTTGCTAATTAGCCAGAGGTTAACCATCTACATCAAGTACATCTTTGTTACCAGTACCTTAAATTTTGCCCACACACTGCAGTGACAAATGAAGAAAATATCCCTGTCATACCATCATGGTAATCAGAAAATCACCAGGTGGCTTAAAAGAAGACTACCTTAGACTTCAATAGTCTGATTAGAAGCTACCATATATGTCTGTGGGGGGACAAGGCTGAGGGCATAATTACACTTTCAGGATGCTGTAAGGAATCATTTGTAATCATGTCACACTCAACAAAGTGCTGAGAGTATCCTTTTTTCACTGTCACAGGATCCAGAGAACTGGTCAGCAATATCAAGTCATGACCCTGATGTTTTACAGCTTAAAGACCATAGTTAAAGTCCTCGTAAGCACTAAAAGCTATGTCTGCACAATAAGTAAAATACACTTCTACTCAAATGTGCTACATAGTATATACATATTATAGACCTCTTCAGTATGTTCTAACGGGATACAATGTTATTTCCAGAATAGTGAAGATTCAAAGTATAGCATAACCAAGCAGGACTCATTTGCCTGGTGAGTTGGTAGGAATGGATTAAGACAGAAGGTAGAGGAAGCAGAGTCAGAAGAGAATGTTATCAGTGAACTACCAAAATTCTCATAATACATCAATCTTATATATTGGTTGTCTCAAAGACCAGTGCTCAAGAACAATTCCATAATCTGTTTCAAGAGGGAAGAATATGTTCTGTAGGGATAGTACTATTTTAGGAAAGAGATTGTTTCAGTTACAATATTGATCATTTAAAGCCCAAGGTTTCATAGAATGCTAAAATAGCATACAGTATTAAAAAAGGAAACAAACAGATTAAAGGACGGCCAGAACACTGGATGAAAATATACCTGCAGGGCACACTGTCGGGCAATGCCCAAGGCCCATTAGGGAATAATTAATGGTTAATATTGTGGGTACAACATTCTATAATAACAATGACTTTATAAGAAAATTGTTTATATTTTTCTTCTATCTATATTCTTACATTTAATACTAGTTAAATGGAATTCTTTCATCCCTTATTGGTTCATCATTACTGTATTTCTGTCCATAAAGGCCCTTTTAATGAATACTCTTGTTAGCACATCATCTCCACCTGAGAAGACAGCTACTCAAAAAAAAAGACAAGCCCTACAAGGCTTCAACAGCAGCAGATCGCACCAGTCTGCCTACTGCTGCTGGGTGGACAACACTGGGTCAGGATGTCATTCCAACATAGACGGTAATTCTACAGGACAAACCTGAACAATTTCAAGCCCCCAAACTGGCTTCTCATGTTGCTCCATTCACCTTTATCAATAGCATCACCATCCACCCACTTTCTTACCCAAATCAGAAGCTTGGGAGCCATTCCTGCCTCTTCCCTTGCATCCCACAATCAATTAGTCCAAATTCTTGTTAGATCCTGAACCCATTCCTCTCCAACTAACTGCCTCAGCATCTGTTTAAACATTTCTAACCCAGGTTATTTAATCGGTTTCCTAACTGGTTTCTCTGCCTCTGGTTCTATGACCCATAAATTCATGCTGCAAAACATGCCAAAGCAATCTTTCTAAAACCCTCAAGTGGTTCCCACAACCCTCAGATCAAGCTCAAACTCCTTAACATAGCTTACAAATCTTTATGTCTGATTCTGTTTACTCCTTGAATCTCATCTCTTTCCAATACCACTTTTCATGCCCAACAATACCAAACCACTTGGAGTAATTCAATTGACCACACTCTCTCAGCACTAAATTCCATAATTCCTCATTCCTCAGATCTTAATTCAGTTGTAATCCTCCAGGAAACATTCTTAGGCCTCTCCTATTTGGCAAGATGACCCATTTGCATGCTCCGAAAACATCCTGTGCTTACAGTTATCATAATATATTGTACTGTTTAGACTTCTCTGCCACCATCCTTCCCCGACTATAAGATCCTTAAAAGGAAAAGCAACATCATTCATATATGTATCATGGTGCCTAGCACAGTGTTTGGAATACATGAGGCTCTCAATAAATATTTAAAGAATTTAAATATCTAAAGAAAAGAATACATAAACAAAAGTGAGAATGGGATGGTTTGCAAATTTGTGCTTTCTTCAAGAAAAAATGGCCACCAAAGTATATATGAACTATGCTAAGCTACTTTCTGCCCAAAGAAAAAATAACAGCTAAGAGTTTGTCAGAAATTCCAGGACACTCCTACTGAACCCAGGAAAGTTCACTGAAGCGTTATAAAGCCATGCTAGCCTTTAGATCCAACTCGCTCTTGTCTGTCTCCCCAACATACCAAATAAACACCTGCCCATACTGTGAGAGTTCAAGTCGGCACCAGGTTGGCTCAGTGCCGGCAGATCACAGCCTCTCTTGAAAGAAAAGGGTTTTTATCAAAATCCTGCTTCCTTCCATAATTTAATCATTGACCACTGATTAAATAAATGACAGTAATTATAAAGAATGTTTTCCATCTATTCTGAGTGTTCCTTAGAAGCTCACAACTGCTCAGATTCCTGATTTGAGATGTCAATGTCCAAAATTAAATGCAAATATTCTCAACCAGGAGAAAACTATAAAACTCTCTTTTACTCCTAAATTATTTATCTTTGAGGTTGAGCTGCTCACGTGTTTGCAGTACTTCCTGGGAGTCATAAAAGAGAAGCCCTTCAAAATCTGTAGTTGAAATTTAGTCCTAAATCCAAAGCTTGGAGTGACTATGTTACTATGCCTCATATCTCTAAATTCAGAAATCCTTGAATATAAACACCTGAATATGGTTTCAATTTAAAATGCTCTTACTGGACTCACTCTTCAAAGTACAAGAATGAGGGGAACATAAAATGAATAGTGGTTTATATAATTAAAATGAATAGATATATATGCTGATCAGTACAGAAAACTTGAGCATCGCTTTTCAAAGGCTCTGTAAAATCCTTCTAAGAACTTACTTTCATCTTTGACTTTGTGACTAGGTAACTAACCTTAAAATACTTTGAGTTATGATGATACAAATCCTTAAACCTAAATGCCTTATGTTAAAACCCCAAGCATATTAAAACCCAATGTATTTTAAAACCCAAAGCATAATAAGCAATATACCTCACTCACAGTATTTAAGGTGTTTTCCTTCAGTTTTCAACCTTTATAATTTCTGCCAGAGAAAACCATGACAAGAAATATCACTGTAGGAATGTAAGATAACAGCTTCCAATTGTAGTTCTGCCTGCATAATTAGTCTTAACATGGACACTATGACTTTGGGACTTGATATCTTCTGAACAGTTACTAATAAATAAGAAGCTGTCTCAGAAATTCCTGTATGTCTGACCCACTGGAATAGTACACAACAGATAATAGAATCTCAATAAATATTTACTAAGGTCAAATTGGTCCAATGACTCGTTAGATGCAGAATTTTAGTTCACATCACAAGGATACCCAGAAATTGAAGAAAACAAGCATAACTTCAGCATAATATTATAGTGCACACAGAATCATCAGTCACTTTCTGCTCCAAATCAATGAAATGCTGAGGCAGAAGAGAATAACAAAAGAATTTGGGGTTATATAGCCAAATTAGAAACTAAGGGAGAGAAATCTCTCCAGTGCCAAAAATGAAGGAACTCAAAATCTAGCTGGTAGCAGGAACTGAACATTTAAAATTAGTAATATACTAGTAACAATATTAGTATATGAAAACTAATGCTATATTATAGTATAATAATGCTAATATATTAATACACTATTAGCGTTTTCTGATCACAATGCAACAGCCAAAAAAAAAACACCTAAATTAATGATGATAATGTAAAAGGGAAAAAGATATTTTTACCTGGAAATTAAAAAGCAAGCTATTAAACAACCACTATTTATGGATCATGGCAAAAGCACATCTCCAAAGAGAATCTATAGCATTAAATATTTGTATAAATTATTTTTTAAAAAAGAAATGATCTAAACACTCAACTCAAAAAGGCAGAAAAGCAACAAAGCAAAATAAAAGCAAAGAAAGAAAGAACAGAAAAAAACATATAATTAATAAATAAATAAGCTGGTTCTTTTTAAAAGACACATGGATCAAAGGAATAGACTAAATAGCCCAGAAATAAACCCAGACATATAAGGTCAATTATTTAAAACAAAGGAGGCTAGAATATACAGCAGGGAAAGGACAGTCTCTTCAACAAATGATGTTGGGAAAACTGGACATCCACATGCAAAAGAATGAAAGCAGACCACCATCTTACACCATTCACAAAATATAACTCAAAATGGATTCCAGACTTAAATGTAACACCTGAAATGATACAACAATAAAAAAACGTGCATGGCAAACTTCGTGATATCAGTCTTGGGAGGCAATTTATTGGATCAGACTCTAAAAGCAAAAGTAAACAAGTGGGACTACATCAAACTAAAAAGCTTCTGCACAGCAAAGGAAATCACCAACAAAATGAAAAAGCAACCTACTGAATGGGAGAAAATATTTGCAAATCACAAATCCAATATAGAGTTAATATCCAAAATATATAAAGAACCCATAAAACTCAATAATAAAAGAGCAATCTGTTTAAAAAATAGGCAGAAGACCTGAACAGACATTTTTCCAAAGAAGACATACAAATGGCCACCAGACACATGAAAATGTTCAACATCACTAGACATCAGGGATTAGCAAATCAAAACCCAATGGAGAGCACCTCACACCTGTTAGAATCTCCATTTTCAAAGGGGCAAGAAATAAGTTGGTGAGGATGTAGAGGAAAGGGAACCATCGTGCACTGTTGGTGGAAATGTAAATTGGTGCATTTATGCTAATGGAAAACAGTATGGAGGTTCCTCAAAAAAAGAAAAATAGAACTACCATAGAACTACCAACAATCCCACTTCTGGGTACTTAACCAAAGACAATGAAAACACTAATTTAAAAACAATACACATTACTGTGTTCATTGCAGCATTACTCCTATAGCCAAGTTATAGAAACAACCTAAAGATTTATCAATAGATGAAAGAATAAAGATGTAGTATGTATATATATATACAGACTACTACTCAGCCATAAAAAAGAAAAAATGAAAACTTGCCATTGCAACAAACATGCACAGACATTGAGGGTATCATGCTAAGTGCAATAAGTTGGAGAGAGAAAGACAAACACCATATGAGTTCACTTATAAGTGGAATCTAAACAAAAGTAAGGGAGAAAAAACTAAACAAGACACAGAAAACAGACTGGTGGCTGACAGAGAGGGAGGTGGGTTGAAATGAGAGAGGGGAGTCAAGAGACAAATTTCTAATTTTAAATTAAGTAAGTCATGAGAATGTAATGTAGCATGGTGACTATAATCAACAATACTGTATTACATATTTGAAAGTTGCTAAGAGAATAAATATACCTTAAAAGTCTTCACCATAAGAAAAAAAAGCAAAAAACTTTTCTAACTATGTATGGTGACAGATGTCAAATAGACTTGTGATGATCATTTTGCAATGTACACAAATACTGAATTGCTGTATTGTACAACTGAAACTAATATAATGTTATACGCTGATTATACCTCAATAAAATAAAAAAATTTTTAAAGCTGGTCTTTGAAACACCCAACAAAATGGACATACTACTGGCCAACCTAATAAAAAGGGGAAGGCAGAAAGTAGGGTGAGTAGAAAGCCCAAAAACATAATAAGAAATGACAAGGAAGAAATAATCATCAAAAGAGACAAAGCAAAGAGAGAGAAAAATGAAATGAAGAATAAGATGAAAGAAAAGTCTGTTGTGCATGCAAATAAATTTGAAACGGGACTTAAATTTCATTTGGCAAAACTGATCTTATTACAGAGAGAAAGCGATTGAGGACATGTGCAGAAAAGAGGTAAAAAAAAAAAAACCCAATTCATTGCTTACAAATCATAATCCATACGAGGTTCCATAAATTAAACTGAGGTATGTTACCTTAAAAGACAGCTACTGAGGATTTTTAACAACAGTAGTAAAATCCAAATAAGAAAATCCATTTACAGTTATGTGTAATATAAATTTTAATGTAATTTCTTTAAATGAGAAGTACCAATTCAAAATAGAATAATCTTCAATAGTTAAAAAATATTCAGCATCAACTATTTATCTATTATTTTTTTTAAAAAAGCAAGAAATGAAAGGTAATGAGCCAAAACTCAAAGTGCCAAATAATAATGTATCAGAGATTTTTTTTTAATACTGTGAATCTACTGGAACAACTGCCAAACATTTGGTTGCTTCATAATCTGTTATTTCTTTTTACCAAATATGACTAGGATAAGTCTGTCACATCCATAAGAACATTAACTGAAATTAATATGCAAATTAAGCTCCTGGGTGGGATGTCATTTCATTAATTTCAATTCACTGACATAATTGTGTTCTCTAAATTTATGAGTTTTGCAAATGCCATTTCATAGTGAGTGCAATATTTAGTGAATATAATTTTACTAGCATAAAATCTAACAATAGTCCACTGAAAAAAAGGTAATCTGGGATTTTAGTCATAAAATAATTTATGTATATTTTTACAGATGCATATTCTTTGAATTAATTGATATCTTTTTAAAACAAATATTTTTAACTTTTAAAATAACACCTGTTATTGCTGGAAAGTTTTAAAGATTTAAAGAAGTATATAATACGAAACTTTTAAAAATCTATTATCTTTAAATTATAAATAATAATTGCTAACATTTGGGGTTTTTTTAAAATTGTTGCAAATCTCCAAAAAAGTTTCCCATATATTTACTGAAAAAGATCTGCAGGTAATTGAGCCTGTGTAGTTCAAACCTAAATTGTTCAAAGGCCAACTGTATATTGTAGTTTTGCCTCTAACTGAATTATGAGCAACAGTGTTACTTATAATTTATACTTGCTTGAAGTTACATAGGGTAAAACATGCTGTGCTTAAATTATGTACAGTAATTGTTTTTAAGCTACACTTCATAAAGTCTACCAAACCAAACCAGAGTAAATTTCTTCTCTAATCACTTCCTATTTGTTTCAGATCTATAAAGATATAAAGAAAATTATACTTAATATATTATTTTATATTTTAGGTATTTTGAAAGCAATTAGTCATTCATTATACCTCAATTAAGAATATAAATTATTCATTAAAAAACTAAGAAATTTTGGCAGTTTAATTGATGAATTTAATAAAACTTTAAAAAAATTATCTCAAAACCACAGAAAAAAAATTTTTAATGTAGACTGAATATTAGAATTAAACTATCTCTTCACCTTAGACACACGTTACAGTAATTCCAAAATTGTGAACATGTAATCTCCCTCCAAAAGTGAGAGTTCCAAGATGGCTCACTTTTTCAGTTTCTCCTATATTGCCTGATTCAGAATTCCTCTTAGTTACATCTCTTCACCATTAATATTTCTGTTTCATTAAGCAGAAATCAGAGGGTAAAGTACCATGAGGAAGGAGAGTGAAAGGGTAGAAAGCGAAGAAAATGAAAGCCGGTCAGTATCACTTCTTCGATTTGTCAATCCCATTTGGATCAAGAAAGGAAGCAAAGAAAGGCTTCAGCACTATTTGTCACTAATATTTTGTGGGAGCCCCTCCCAACTTACTTTTTTTCTTGAAACAAAGAAAAAGTACTCACTGGGAGGGAGTCATTTCTCTTTATCACAGTGACAGCTAACAGAAAGCACTGTATTTTTTTCAAGAAGATGTATGAAGACATAAATACCTTGTGAACTTCAACTGGTCTTAGTACCCGGAAAAAAAGAGCTATGAAAGACATTTTGGGGGACAATTGTGAACAAGATGTTAATATTACAGAATTACTGCTAATTTTCTTAGGTGTGAAAAGAGTCATAGCTTTATTTTAGAGGATGTTTTCATTCTCTTCAATAAGTATGAACATTTTAAGTATTTGTCATCAAATGTGTGATCCCAAATTGCTCTACTGAAAACTGAAATTAGGTATAGTAATAATATTAACAGTGTTGAAAATGAGGATTACTATTATTTTGTTATGTTGGGAAAGGACTGTTAAAAAATTTAAATTAGTTAATATTAACATTAAATACAGTGATCTAAATAATATTAAATTATACATGGACAAGAAAACTATTGTCTAAAGTAAACTGATAGACATGTTTAGAAAGATGGTCCTTCACACCTGAATTGTTAAATTTGCAATTCTTTAATCCTTCTAAATTAACTAAGTAATGGTAAACACTGAGTTCACAGTAACAGGAGCTTAAACTTTACTTTTTGTAAGGTATATCTTATCCTACTTAAAAAGAATGTTCGATAGTTATTATGGACATGGGTTAACATGTTCTGTTCCAAACTCGATATTCTTTATTATTCTAGCTACAGGTTAGTTATTCTTTGTTGAATAAGCATGGTCATTATGAGATGGATCACTCTTTCATATTCTTAGGTAGGCTTAACTTAGGACTCTAAAAAGAGTCATACACTTTGTATGACTTCAGCTTTTCTTTCTATTAATTTATTTTGTGCTTTGTGGTACTTTTCTCTTTAAAAACTCTTTCTGTCAATGCATTTGCTATTTTGATAACAGTAAAAATAAATAATATCACATTAAACTGCTCATGTATCTTATTTACTTAAAAATTCTTAGATGCATTTTTTACTTTCTATAATTAGTAACTTCATTTTACTATCTCAAATTTGAAAATACGGATTTTAGATATTTACATATGAACAACAAAGACTACTAAACAGAGTTTCAGTGGGAACAGAGAAACAGAATATTCAATTCAGCTACCAAAGTCAATTTAATTAAATATTAGAAAATGAAAAATTTGAACTTTCATAAAATGTATGAAGATACATAACGTATGACTTACACAGAAAAAGAACACAGAAACATCTAGCAAAAATTATCTCACATAGTATATTAGGAATTAGAAAATCCTAACGCTGGGTTTTGAATGAGAATTACCTACAAACCTTTGCTTCTTCAATAGCCCAAAGTTATACACAGATATAGAGTGTGATTTCATTACTCAGCTAAAATTAGAGATGTCACCCAAACACTTTAATTTCAATAATAATGATATAAATGACAGCCTGTTGTAGCTATTTATAGGGCAAATGGGCATCTGTACCACAAGATACAGAATAATTTATACCTTTGGACTTGTAGATTTTGTCTTAATACTTTGTATATTTTGGTTTTAAAGAAACAGACATCTCCTAAGTTCAAGTCAGAAAACATAACTAATATACAGAAATGTGAGTTATCAATACGAAGTAACTAAGATAATAATTCTTAAAATTTATATAAAAGGGAGTATTATCTAAATGGAATGGCTCATTTAATTTGCTTTACCTAAGTTTCCATTCAACTTAGATATAATTCATGATCCGGCTTACACAGATGTGTGAGGATAAAGAAATAATTTATATGACTTCAGTAACATGTTCTCTACTCCCTTGCTGCACTTACTTATCACAACTATTCCTGCAAAGAATTGTAATCAACCATTCATTTATTCACCTACCTCATTATGCCCCAGAAGACTGAACCAAATCTTTTATGGCATCTGGTGCAAAGCAAATACATAATATATAACTTAATGAAAGCTAAATAAATATGGGAAAATTTAGCTCACCAAGGCACTGTTTCTGAATAAAAGAGAAAAATATTTTTAACTATTTTCAAAAGTAAGTTAGAAGGCAGAAAGTAATCTTATGGGATCGTAATAACTTAAATGCTATTATCGAAACCTCTGATTACCCCAAGATAAATACAGAAGTAGACAGAGCAACAAATTGTTTCAGGTCAGAAAGGAAGCAGAAAAGCATGGAGCATATAATATGGAAAATTTTGAATTCACCAGGTGTCTACATATGAAAATGCTCCTGATTTCAGTGTGGAAATGGGGAGGTCAAACTACATGCATGATCACCTGTTTGGGGAGGAGGAGGAAATTTATAGTTATATGTAATATAAGGAAATAAATATGGGAGTAAAGCATTATGAAGCACAGGAACTGCTCATATTTTTCCATCATTTCTTTGCTAAACTGCAGAATATAAAAAATCTGCAGTAGCCACTTTATGACCCCTCAGTCATAATAGAACTAATGAAATTACAATGATTTAGACTTACTCAGAGAACTTGCATGATTTTTAAAAAGAGCATCATTGAAGCAGCTCTGTCAGAGTACTCTTCTCTAAGCTCTTAAAAGTTATTTTGAAAATTGTCAGTACAGCCAGAGTTCTTTTTAACTCAGCTGCAGGTTACACAGGAATATTAAAGATGCTCCAAAAATTGATATAATTCAGGAAAAATTACTTAAACAATATTACCACAATTATGACATGTTACAGTGAAATCTATGGCAGCTAGAAATTAATAGAAGCCCACAGAATGATAACTAGAAATGCATTTATGTGATTACTCAGTTTTCCCCAGTCGGCAAGTTACTGTCTGTTCTTGCTCCTTATTGGTACAAAAATTATTACAGGGGGTCACAGGTCCTAAAAGCATTACAGAATTTGAAGAATACCAAAAAACGGTCATTAGAAAAAGTAAGGCTTTAGAATTTATAAGCCCTGGTGCAGCAAGGCTTAGATTTAGTTATGTAAATTAGCGGTGTGTTACATCGTGGAGTAAGTAACAGCTGGATACTGTGCAGAATCAATGCTTATGTCAATGGGTGGGATGTTCATAAAGCTGAAGGGCAAGAGAGAAATGTATAGCTTGGTAAGTGAGGTGGATAATTACTTGTCATTAAACAGTAGAGTAATTGCTTCAGCAAATTCCCACGCAACCATTCCACATGAAACTTCAACTTGCCCTTGGACTTTTTAAACATACATAGTTGTTTCAAATAACTTAGCAAAAAGATTCAGTAGTCAATGCATGACATTTAAAAAGAAGATCATTGTTTTATTATTCAGTCTCACAAAACATGTTAGGGACTGTAAACATTAATAAAAAAGGGACCAAAAAAAGTGATTCTTACATTAGTAAGATCTTGGTAAGACCTCAGAATCAACTTTTTTTTGTTTTGTAACCTGCTCAGACTATGTGTCTGATGAAGACTGTAATGTATAAATTTAATTATTTGAAATATATTCTCATCTTTTAGAAAGCTTTCATGTATATTCAAGATTTGAATTTCTTAGTAAGCAAAACTAGGAAACCTTTAAGTTGCTACAAGATGTTGAGTGATCTCAGTGGCTAGAGAAGATTCTGGGTAGCTAAAGCAGTGACAATAGTATAAATCTCGAAGTCCCAACATATCCTGGAAACATAAAAAACAAGAAGAACAAATAAAACTGTACAGACTCATGACCTCAGCATAACTAGAAAACGGAAACTGCTTAACTTCAAATTACTTGTAAGTACAAAAAATAAAGGTTAAATCCCAGCAAGCTCTCACTGATATTTCTGCCACCAGGCTTCACAGAGACCATGAGCAGTTCAGGAGAACTTATACCAAAAGAAAGAAGAGGGAGCAATGGCAGGCCTAAAGTCAGTCTGGTATGTAAAAATATTGAAAAACCAACAGTTAGATAAGAACACTGGAACAGCAGTGGGAAAAAGTACCAAAGACATGACAAGGCAACTTTGGGAAGGTATCATCTTTGAGGGAAAATAGAGTGAAAGCAAATGAAAGTATATTTGGAACTATACATGAGAGAGACAGAGAAGCCAGGGGAAACATTTAGAATCCCAAAGACACAAGAAAATTTAAATATCAAAGGACATGACTATCCAAAAACCATGTCTTCCAGTAAAGAAACAATACTTTGTATACAATGACAGAGGAGGGTGCTCTTGAACTATGAATGTCATAACTATCCCAACCCACTAGAAAAACACAAACAAAAAAGTTACTGTGTAAAGAAAATGTAAAATGAGAACCCAGACAACTCAGCTGATGAAAATTCAACCCTCTCCACAAACTGCAAAAACAGAAGGAAACTAGAACCTAACATTCAAAGCTTAAATGGCGACAAGCCAGCATTTATGTAGATGAAAAAGAAATAAAAAACTAAGAGGAATGTAAAACCAGAAAAGGAAAAAATAAGATTTGATTGAACTGAGAGGAAAAAACCTGAAAATACAATATCATATCATAAATGAAAACTAAATTACAAAATACTAAAGGAAAAATAGGTTTGAATGAAAATACAATGAGAGATTTGGAAAAATAATAGAAAAACAACCAAGTGAATAAAATTAAATAGAGAATAGAGAAAAAAGGTCAGAAGGAAATGGCTGAAATGGAAGACAGACCAAAAACAACAAATCTGATTTACATATAAATGGAATTCCTAAGGAAGAACTTAAAAAATGGAACAACACTAACATTTGAAAATATAATTCAATAAAATATTAAAAAATGAAAGACCTGAATCTATACACTGAAAGGGCCCACTTAACACCAGAGAAAAAGGACCTGAAATAATCAACTTAAGAGATAAACCCTAGTAAAACTAGTAGACGTTAAAGATAAAGGAAAAATTCTAATGGTCTGCAGGCAAAAAAGAAAGAAAGAATTAGACTGGCAACAAATTTATCAAAAAGAAGGTAAAAAGGAAGACCCCAGTGGAGCAGCAATTTCATAAAACACAAATAAATCAAAGAAATTTAATGATTTATATCCAGCCAAAATGACTTTGAGTATCAAAGCTATAGACAAGCAGTTTAAACATGTAATAGGTCAATGTGTTCATGAGTCCTTGAAGAATCAATTAGATGACAAATTTAATCCAACTAAACAATGATTGGAAAAGTTAAGCAAGAAACTAATAGCATGCATTTATATATTGTCGATATAAGACACAAAGGCAAAGCAGTATGGAGGTTCCTCAAAAAACTCAAAATAGAAATACCGTTTGAACCAGGAATCCCACTCCTAGGAATTTACCCTAAGAATGCAGGAGCCAAGTTTGAAAAAGACATACACACCCCTATGCTTATTGCAGCACTATTTACAATACCCAAGAAATGGAAGCAACCTAAGTGTCCATCAGTAGATGAATGGATAATGAAGATGTGGTACATATCCACAATGGAACATTGTTCAGCCATAAGAAGAAAACAAATCCTACCATTTGCAACAACATGGATGGAGCTAGAGGGTGTTATGCTCAGTGAAATAAGCCAGCTAGAGAAAGACATGTACCAAATGATTTCACTCATCTGTGGAGTATAAAAACAAAGAAAAAACTGAAGGAACAAAACAACAACAGACTCACCGAACCCAAGAATGGACTAACAGTTACCAAAGGGAAAGGGGCTGGGGAGGATGAGCGGGAATGGAGGGATAAAGGGAAAAAGGGGCATTACGATTAGCACACATAATGTAGCAGGGGGTGGGCAGGGAGAAGGCAGTATAGCACAGAGAAGACAAGTAGTGAATCTATAGCATCTTACTAGGCTGATAGACAGTGACTCTAATGGGGTATGTGGTGGGGACTTGATAATGGGGGGAGTTTAGTAACCATAATGTTGCTCATGTAATTGTATATTAATGATACCCAAAATAATAATAAATTAATAAATAACACACAAAGACAGGATAACCATGGGAAAATAATGACATACATGATATATTATGTACTGAATCTTCTCACAAAGCAGCAGTAATATTGATAAAACAATGGGATAAAAAGGGAGAAGGAAAGAATAAAGTAGAATAATCTTGTTGTAAAGGCAATAATTAGATATGCCATTACAAGTTGACAAAAAAGACATAAAAAGATTAAAACTTTAATTGGGACTAAAGTCATTAATAAAGACATAAGTACAAATGTGACCACTAAAACAAAAATAAAACCTTACTAGAAAAGAAATTCAAAGAAATACTGTAAAAAAAAAACCCACATGCATACAGAAAAATAAACCCAGCAAATATACCATAACATGCATAATAATTATAAAACAAAATAACATGACAGAATTAAGACAAACACAGCAGTCTTTTCAATAGTCTTGAAAACACTTAACCTACCTATCAAAGTAAAAGACTTGTAATCTACCCCATAAAACAGAACCTGACTATATATATGAATTAAAATCCCAGTTCATAAAGGTTTGGGATAAAAATTAATTCATATAACATGGTGTTGTATGCATCATGGATGAATAAAGAAAGACAGTGCCCATCTATGTTACAGGTTCTCACTGTTATTTTTTACTTGATCCAGAAGGCATAAGAGTTCTTCAGAACTGAGCTCCCTGGAGATACATGGCATTGATTGCCCCAGTGTCTGAGAAAACCAGACTACTAAATACATCTTTAGTTTATTTTTAACTTTTTTAAAAATTTTTTGTTAAGGTATAATTGAAATACACTCTTATGAAGGTTTCACATGAAAAAACAATGTGGTTACTACATTTACCCATATTATCAAGTCCCCACACATACCCCAATGCAGTCACTGTCCATCAGTGCAGCACGTTGCCAGAGATCCACTATGTCCCTTCTCTGTGATACACTGTTCTCCCCATGATCCCCCACACCATGTGTATTAAGCATAATACCCCTCAGTCCCATTCTCCCTCCCTCCCCATCCACCCTCCCACACCCTCTCCTTTGGTAACCACTAGTTCATTCTTGGAGTCTGTGAGTCTGCTGCCATTTTGTTCCTTCAGTTTTGCTTCACTGTTATACTCCACAAATGAGGAAAATCATTTGGCATTCGTCTTTCTCTGCATGGTTTACTTCACTGAGCATAATGTCCTCCAGCTCCATCCATATTGTTGCAAATGGTAGGATTTGTTTCTTTCTTATGGCTTAATAGTATTCCATTGTATATATGTACCACATCTTCTTTATCCATTCATCTACAGGTGGACACTTAGGTTGCTTCCATATCTTGGCTATTATAAAAAGTGCTGCGATAAACATAGGGGGGCATATGTCTTTTTGAATCTGAGAACTTGTATTCTTTGGGTATATTCAAAGGAGTGGGATTCTGGGATCAAATGGTATTTCCATTTTTAGTTTTTTGAGGAACCTCCACATTGCTTTCCACAATGGTTGAACTAGCTTACATTCCCACCAGCAGTGTAGGAGGGTTCTCTTTTTTCCACATCCTCACCAGCATTTGTTCTTCTTGGTCTTTTCGATGCTGGCCATTCTTACTGGTGTGAGGTGATATCTCATTGTGGTTTTAATTTGCATTTCCCTGATGATTTGTGATGGGGAGCATCTTCTCATGTGTCTGTTGGCCATCTGAATTTCTTTTTTGGAGAACTGTCTCTTCATATCCTCTGCCCATTTGTTAATCCAGTTATTTGCTTTTTGGGTGTTGAGGCATGTAAATTCTTTATATATTTTGGATATTAACCCCTTTTCAGATATGTCATTTACAAATATATACTCATATACTATAGGATGCCTTTTTGTTTTGTTGATGATGTCCTTTGCAAAATAAAAACTTTTCAGTTTGATGTAGTCCCATGAGTTCATTTTTGCTTTTGTTTCCCTTTCTCTAGGAGATGGGTTCAGGAAGAAGTTATTCATGCTTATATTCAGGAGATGTTTGCCTACGTTGTCTTCTAAGAGTTTTATGGTTTCATGACTTACATTCAAGTCTTTAATCCATTTCAAGTTTACTTTTGTATATGGGGTTAAACAATAATCCAGTTTCATTCTCTTGCATGTAGCTGTCCAGTTTTGCCAACACCAGCTGTTGAAGAGGATGTCATTTCCCCATTGCATGTTCATGGCTCCTTTACCATATATTAATTGACCATATATGCTTGGGTTTATATCAGGGCTCTCTAGTCTGTTCCATTGGTCTATGTGTCTGTTCTTTTGCCAGTACCAAATTGTCTTGATTACTGTGGCTTTGTAGTAGAGCTTGAAGTTGGGGAGCATAATACCCCCTGTTTTATTCTTCCTTCTCAGGATAGCTTTGGCTATTCGAGGTCTTTTTTGGTTCCATATGAATTTTAGGATGATTTTCTCTAGTTTGTTGAAGAATGCTGCTGGTATTTTGATAGGAATTGCATTGAATCTATAGATTGCTTTAGGCAGGATGGCCATTTTGACAATATTAATTCTTCCTATCCATGAGCATGGGATGTGTTTCCATTTATTGGTATCTTCTTTAATTTCTCTCATAAGTGTCTTGTAGTTTTCAGAGTATAGGTCTTTCACTTACTTGCTTAGGTTTATTCTTAGGTATTTTATTCTTTCTGATGCAATTGTGAATAGAATTGTTTTTCTGATTTCTCTCTCTGCTAGTTCATTGTTAGTGTATAGGAATACCACAGATTTCTGTGTATTAATTTTGTATCCTGCAACTTTGCTGAATTCGGATATTAGATCTAGTATATTTGGAGTGAATTCTTTAGGGTTTTTTATGTACAATATTATGGTATCTGCAAACAGGGACAGTTTAACTTCTTCCTTGCCAATCTGGATGCCTTTTATTTCTTTGTGTAGTCTGATTGCCATGGCTAGGACCTCCAGTACTATGTTCAATAGAAGTGGGGAGAGTGGGCATTCTTGTCTTGTTCCAGATCTAAAAGAAAAACTTTCAGCTTCTCTCTGTTAAGTATAATGTTGGCTATGGGTTTGTCATATATGGCCTTTATTATGTTGAGGTTCTTGCCCTCTGTACCCATCTTGTTGAGAGTTTTTATCATGAATGGATGTTGAATTGTATCAAATGCTTTTTCAGCATCTATGAAGATGATTGTGTGGTTTTTGTCCTTCTTTTTGTTGATGTGGTGGATGATGCTGATGCATTTTCAAATGTACCATCCTTGCATCCCTGGAATAAATCCTACTTGATCATGATGGATCATCTTTTTGATGTATTTTTGAATTTGGTTTGCTAATATTTTGTTAAGTATTTTTGCATCTATATTCATCAGGGATATTGGTCTGCAATTTTCTTTTTTTGTGGTGTCTTTACCTGGTTTTGGTACTAGAGTGATGCTGGCCTCATAGAATGAGTTTGGAAGTATGTCCTCCTCTTCTATTTTTTGGAAAACTTTAAGGAGAATGGGTATTAGGTCTTAACTAAATGTTTGATAAAATTCAGCTGTGAAGCCATCTGGTGAGGTGTTTTGTTCTTAGGTAGGTTTTTGATTACCAGTTCAATTTCGCTGCTGGTAATTGGTCTGTTCAAATTTTCTGTTTCTTCCTTGGTCAGCCTTGGAAGGTTGTGTTTTTCTAGAAAGTTGTCCATTTCTTCTAGGTTATCCAGTGTGTTAGCATACAATTTTTCATAGCATTCTCTAATAATTCTTTGTATTTCTGTGTTGTCCATAGTGATTTTTCCTTTATCATTTCTGATTCTGTTTATGTGAGTAGATTCTCTTTTTTTCTTGATAAGTCTGGCTGGGGGTTTATCTGTTTTGTTTATTTTCTTGAAGAACCAGCTTTTGTTTTCATTGATTCTTTCTATTGTTTTATTCTTCTCAATTTTATTTATTTTGGCTCTAATCTTTATTATGTCCCTCCATATACTGACTTTGGGCCTCATTTGTTCTTGTTCTAGTTTCATTAATTGTGAGTTTAGACTGCTTATATGGGATTGTTCTTCTTTCTTGAGGTAGGCCTGTATTGAAATATACTTTCCTCTTAGCACAGCCTTGGCTGCATCCCAGAGACTTTGCGGTGTTGAATTATTGTTGTCATTTGTCTCCATATATTGCTTGATCTCTCTTTTTATTTGGTCAGTGATCCATTGGTTATTTAGGAGCATGCTGTGAAGCCTCCATGTGTTTGTGGGATTTTTCATTTTCTTTGCATAATTTATTTCTAGTTTCATACCTTTGTGATCTGAGAAACTGGTTGGTACAATTTCAATCATTTTGAATTTACTGAGGCTCTTTTTGTGGCCTAGTATATGATCTATTCTTGAAAATGTTCCATGTGCACTTGAGAAGAATGTGTATTCTATTGCTTTGGGGTGTAGAGTTCTATAGACATCTGTTAGATCCTTCTGTTCTTTTGTGTTGTTCAGTGCTTCTGTCTCCTTACTTATCTTCTGTCTGTTTGTCCTTCAGAGTGAGTGGAGTGCTGAAGTCTCCTAGAATGAATGAATGCTTTGCATTCTATTTCCCCTTTCAATACAGTTAGTATTTGTTTCACATATGTGTGTGCTCCTGTGTTGGGAGCATAGATATTTATAATGGTTATATCTTCTTGTTGGATTGATCCATTTATCATTATGTAATGTCCTTTGTCTCTTGTTACTTTCTGTATTTTGAAGTCTATTTTGTCTGATACAAGTACTGCAACTCCTGCTTTTTCTCCCTATTAGTTGCATGAATTATCTTTTTTCATCCCTTCACTTTCAGTCTGTGTGTGTCTTTGGGTTTAATGTGAGTCTCTTGTAGGCAGCATATAGATGGGTCATCTTTTTTTATCCGTTCAGTGACTCTATATCTTTTGATTGGTGCATTCTGTCCATTTACATTTAGGGTGATTATCAATAGGTATGTACTTATTGCCATTTCAGGCTTTAGATTCGTGGTTGCCAAAGGTTCAAGGTTAAGTTCCTTACTATTTAAGAGTCTAACTTGACTCACTTAATATGCTGTTACAAACACAATCTAAAGGTTCTTTTCTTTTTCTCTTTCTTTTTCTTCCTCCATTGTTTATACATTAGGTATCATATTCTGTATTCTTTGTCTATCCTTTGATTCATTTTGGGCATGGTTAATTCAATTTTGCATTTGCTTAGTAATTAGCTGTTCTACTTTCTTTACTGTGGTTTTATTTCTGCTGGTAACAGCTATTAAACCTTAGGAACACATCCATCTATAGCAGTCCCTCCAAAACAGACTGTAGAGATGGTTTGTGGGAAGTAAAGTCTCTCAGTTTTTACTTTTCTGGAAATTATTTAATCCCTCCTTCAAATTTAAATGATAATCTTGCCAGATAAAGTAATATTGGTCCCAGGCCCTTCTGCTTCATTGCATTAAATACATCATGCCACTCTCTTCTGGCCTGTAAGGTTTCTGCTGAAAAGTCTGAGGTTAGCCTGATGGGCTTTCCTTTGTATGTGATCTTATTTCTCTCTCTGGCTGCTTTTAATAGTCTCTCCTTTTCCTTGATCTTTGCCAATTTTATTACTATGTGTCTTGGTGTTGTCTTCCTTGGGTCCCTTGTTTTGGGAGATCTGTGGATCTCCATGGCCTGAGAGACTATCTCCTAACCCAGATTGGGGAAGTTTTCAGTAACTACCTCCTCAAAAACACTTCTATCCCTTTCCCTTTCTCTTCTTCTTCTAGTATCCCTATAATGTGAATATTGTTCCGTTTGGATTGGTTACACAGTTCTCTCAATATTCTTTCATTCTTAGAGATCCTTTTTTCTCTCTGTGCCTCAGCTTCTTTGTACTCCTCCTCTCTGGTTTCTATTTCATTTATCGTCTCCTCCACCGTATCCAACCTGCTTTTAATACCCTCCATCGTGCTCTTCAATGATTGAATCTCAAACCAGAATTCATTTCTGAGTTCTTGGATATCTTTCTGTACCTCCATTAGAATGTTGATGATTTTTTTTTAACTCCCTTTCAGGAAGAGTCATAAGGTCTATGTCATTTAAATCTTTCTCTGGAGTGATATTAATTTTACTCTGGACCAGGTTCCTTTGGCGTTTCATATTTATATATGGTGCCCTCTAGTGTCCAGAAGCTCTACTCTGGAACTTCTCAGCCTCTGAAGCAATGTCAAGGGTTGCAGGGGAGTGGTATTGGTGCCTGGGGGGAGGAAAGAGCTGTTCCCTGCTTCCCGGGTGCTATGCCTGTCTCCACTGCCTGAACCAGTGGGCCAAGCACACAGGTATAAGCTTTTGTCCCAGAGCAGCCGGATATGGATCCCTGCTTTCCACAAGCAGCTGGAATCTCAGTCTCCCCAGGAATTCTGCCTGCATTAGCTTTCCAACCCCATAATCACACAGTATCATGAAAGCACCATGAAATGTAGGTTTGTGCTCCCAGAGCAGGTCTCCGGAGCTATGTATTCAGCAGTCCCAGGCCTTCCACTCCCTCCCTGTTCTGTTTCTCTTACTCCCACCGGTGATCTGGGGTTAGGGAAGGGCTTGGGTCCAGCCAGGCCACAGCTTGGGTATGTTACCCTGTTCCGTGAGGTCTGCTCTTTTCTCCAGATGTGTGCAGTCTGGCTCTGTTGTCTTTCCTGTTGCTCTTTCAGGATTAGTTGCACCAACTATATTTTCTAATTGTATACAGTTTTAGGAGGAAGCCTCTGTCTCTCCTCTCACACCGCCATCTTTAATCCTCTGTCTTTCACTTTTATTTATTTCATTCCTCACTTTTTCTATCATGTCTCAGTACACAGAAAAACAGAATCAGAATGGTATGTCGATTTCTGGTCAGATTGGTCAGGTAACAGCAGAAACCAAAATTTTGACAGACATGTATTCTTTCTCCAGTCACATCACACTTGTGTTTTTAACTATTCCATAAAGAGTTCTAACAAGCAGCTTGCAGTGGCCTTTGACCCTGTGGCAGAATAGGTTACAGGCCAAGTCCCATGAGTTTAAGAGAGATCCACACTTACTAATGCTCTTCTGAAATCTAAGTTTTAACACTGGCACAAGGAACAGGGGAGACAGTAATGACCTTCTTACAGAGAAGATACAAACTAGAGCTGTATTTTAGCCTCCCTCACCTTCTTTTTTAAAAGATAACTTCAATATTTAAAGCTAGATTTGATTAAGTGATACATCTTTATGTAAGAACAATTATGCGGATGAATATTAAGTACCTATAAGCTTGGAGATTTTTAAAAACTCATCTGGACAATACAAAGAGATAAAATGTTGAAAGAGTAGATATAAAACAAAGCTAAATGGCAAATGCACAAGTAGAAACTTCTATAGTACAGCACTGGGAGAAAACAATTACAGCACATGTAACAAATGAAAAATTAATATTTATTTCATAGAATGACTCAAAATAGAAACAGGTAGATGTTATCAACATTCAATTAACAGAAGAAATAGCATAAGAACATGAAAAGATGTCCAGTGTCACTAACAAATTAAGAAATACAAATAAAATCAAGATATTCTTCCCATGAAATTACAAATTTAACAGCTTCATAGTATCCAGTGTTAGTTAGATTATAGGGAAATTCAATCAGCTGAAGTATTTGTAGGAATGTGAATGGCACAACTTTACTAGAGGGCAACATTGCTAGTAACTATTAAAAATTAAAATTTTGCATACCACTTTATTTCCATCTCTAATCATCTATTCTAGAGACAAACATAATTACAAAGAAACATTTTAAATTATAAATTTAAAAAAAAGATATGTAATAACACGAGCAATTTTGATCTCTCATAAAAAAATTTAAAAATTATATATTTTTAAGTGTGTATATACATTCACATAAATACGCAGGAGTAAGGTCTGTAATGATACACACCAAACAGATAATAGTTACCTGTGGGGTAGGAACTGTGAATGGCTAAAAAGAGTAAAGCGGTACTTGTACTTTTTAACTCAATATATCCTTATCTTGTTTGAATTTTTATTTCAAGGATATTTTCATGTACACTTATATAATTTCATTTTAAGCTTTTACTAAAGTGAATGGGATATAAAGAAATGAAGATAGTGTTTAAAATGTTTTAGATACTTTTAGTTATTATGGCACTTCTCAACCTATCCTTTAGTGTTAACAATATTTTTATACTTTTCTTTTTTTTATCTATCTTTGATTTTGTTATGGATTACTCAATAATACCTTTCAGCTCAAAAATTCTAACAGTGAATTTTCTAGACTTTATCCTACCTATAGTGGTGTTTTACTTTTGGTGAGAACATTTTCAATGCAACAGTTCCTACTTCGTTATTTTTTTTATATCCACACATTCAGATTTGGTGCTGCCTGTTATATAATTTCTTGCTCTACTTCAAGGAAAGTTATTTCTTCACTTATATGTCACTGAAAAAATCAAGCAGACTTTGTTTTTATCAGAAACTTCCATAAAAGTGTTTATAAAGCAATGTATATAAAGTATATAACTAATGTATATAAGCAATGTATGTAGTTTATTAACTAATGTATATAAAGCATACTCATATTTGCATTATTTATTAATCAACTTGTCTTTCTCAAAAGTAGATTTCTTCATGGTTTTTATGCCATATAGTGGATAAGGTACCAAATAAATGAGAGTCGTGTCAAAAAAATATTAATAGTAAGCATGATATATATTTAAATTCAGTTGTTCCAATCTTGTTTCAATTCCATCTTTAAATTTTAGTCGGTTGTTTAAAAGCAAGCCTATGTTGTTATTATTTAAGTTTGAATATTCAGCCTTCAGAAATTCTGCAGCATCCTTGACTCAGTAAGATTTTTATATTAGGATTAAAATGGGAACTAATGCAGCAAGGATCAGCAGTTGTCAGTTAAGTGAAAACATCATTTTTTAAAGCAGCTATCAGAAAAAGTAATATATTAAGTTAGTTTTAACTTTAAAACATAAACAGACATTGATTTTCCCTTTGAAACAAAAATCTTCTGAAGTTATTTGAAGACATAATACAATTATTTAGGAATAGCCAATAACATCAGTAAGTGTAATCATCCCCTATTAATTGATTTTTTTCTATTCCCCATGGCTCCTAGCACATGCTTTGCACTGTCTAAATGGAAGTATTAAAGATACTATTGGGATGATGGACAGATGGACAAACAGATGGATGGGAATGAATCAACATGCAGACAGAACCAAGTCTGACTTCCAATAAGTCAAACCTTGAGTATCTTAGTTACCAAAGTAATCAGAGAGGTGGCAAAACCAAATACCTACCACACATCTAGGGGCAGGTTTTCATTCTTTGTTAACAACATCAACAGGAGGAGAAGCAGTAATATCAAGTATTCACTAAGGGTCTGCCATGCAAACAACTCTATAGGTTCACCAGAGACTTGAAGACATAAAGAAGATTGCCTCTGCATATGATCCAGCTGGAGAGTTAAGACACACATAAAAGGATATATTAAAATTCAAGGCAGGTGTGCTAACTGGCAAGTGGGTGAGAGATAACAAGGGAAAATAAGGAAAAGGCAAGAGCAGAAGCATAGTAAAAGCACTTTATGGAGGAAGCAACACCTCAGTTATGGCAGGAAAGAGATGGTTCTGCAATCAAATACACAGCGGCAGAAGTGATGGCCTGTGGGCAATGATGAGATCAGTTTAGAATGAGAGAGATCATACAAGAAAGATGTGTGGAAGTTATGCATGATTAAGGAATGTAAGCAGACTTGGGAGGGAAACAAATGCTATTTTGTTCTTCTTAGCACACTCTTGTTTTGCTATGACGATGAATATTTTAGATAAAAATATAAAATTAAGTTCAACCATCCACCCCATCCTTGTCATTAGCCACAGTAAACTGTTACCAGGCATAAACAGGGACTAGGTATTCTGAGTAATTAATTACTTTGGTGAAAGGAGAATGAATGTAACATGAGTCAAACAATCAGAATATAATAAATACACAACATAATTAAGACTGTCTTTGATGGCTGAGAAGTCAGTTAGGACCTTAGAGCACCCATGAAAAGAAAGAAAATTTGCTGGTATTTATTGAGCATCATTATATGCCAGGTACTGTAATAATGCTTCTGGTTATCATTTCACTATAACCTAATAAGTATTTCTTGTGAAGTATTATTACTCATATTTTGTAGATAAAGAAACCCAAGTTTGTGATATTGCTTACCCACTAATGACATTATTGTAATCCACTATTTTAATCTACTAATTATAATACACTAATTTGGATTATAAGGCAAATATAATTCCCAATGTAGTTACAATAGGTCTGATTCCACAGGCTTGTCCCTTTGTCCTAATTTTATCTGTGTTTAAAAAAGACTTACAGTTGGCAAAAAACATTCCCCAAAATGAATTCCATCAATGTGACTGTTTACCCTAAGTCTCAAGACTATCGTTTCAGTAGTCACTGAATACTGTTTTTCTTTTTCGCAGTATACTACAGGTGAGTTCCTCCAGAGTTTATTTTTACAAACGATTCTCTCTTCAAACTAAATTACTGTAAAAACACTTACCACAAAGGAAATTGCTAACAAAATCATTATCTACCTCAGTAGAAACTAATGTTATTACCTCCAGGAAACAGAAGCAACTGAATTATATAATAGAAATATTAGTTTAAAAGGTCACTGGATGTCAGAATGTATCATTTTACAGAAATCTCCTGGGACAACATTCATCAGAAATTGTAATACTTAAAACACCAAGTCGAAATGCCTGATTCAGCAGTTCCCTCTCTTCCCTGGTTCATTTAGCACCAGTTATGAAGTTCTGGAAGGGGGAGGATAGTTATTCTCTCACTTAAGTATTTCCTTCCACTTGCAAGGAAGAAGAAAGAAAACCAGAAGCCTACCTACCTAAGCAATATTCATTAAACATACATCTAAGGCCCTGCATTAATATATAGAACATATACTCAGAAATTAGAAGGGACAAGCTTAATCCCACATCCTCATTTACAGAAAGTAAAACCCAATGAAGTAAAGGGTTTACTCAAAGTTCCAGAAATACTGATTAAAAGAACCAGAAATAAAGAGCAGTAACTCAACTATACCTCAGGCAGCAAAGCTATTCAGTACAACTGAACAGTGCCCAAAAGAAACTAGCCCTGATGAGGCAGACCAAATAAATGAGAATGGTGCACCATATATACTTAATAAATATGATCTTAAAATCATATATATTGGATATATGTTTTTTTCATAGTGTGTTTTTCATTCATATGTTATATCATCTCATTGAGAAACTTCAACTCAACCTTTTCTTCTGGACCTATTCTTGCATAGTAAAGGAATTTGGTAAAAATTGAGTAAGTAGTCTCTGTAATACATAGAAATACTTTCCAAACACTATACTTTATGTAACTGAGGCTGAAATAACATTCAAAAACTAAATTAAAAAAGGATGCTTATGTTTTAAAATGCATGGTGAGACAAGCATATACACCCAAAGTAGTAACAGAAAAGAAAGAAAAACTTTGATGTCAAGTGAGCCAAAATCTGCAAGCTTTTCATTTCCTGATTGCAAGTCCAAGAGTCACTTTTTATTGCATACAAAGAGCAAGAAAAATCCCTGCTATTAGCATCAAATATATCTATAGTAATTTAATATGTTCCCTGAACATTCAATTTTTTTTAATTGTGTTACAGCTCTGTATTTTAAGATGTCTCCTACAATATATTTATCTACTCAATTTTTTTCATATCAAATGGAAGTGTCGGGACAAAAAAGAAAGTATAAGTGACATTATTCTATTTGTTTTACAAAACAAATTAATTATATACTCTTCCTGTTTCCTAACATTTAAAACTGCATGTTTTCAATAAATATGATCTCTACTTCATTAAAACACAACCCTATATTCACTATATTCTAATATATAAAATATAATACAACCACTTTAGAAAAATCCTTAGCTTTATGTCCTAGATCTGAATACACACATACCCTATATCCCAGCAATTCCATTCCTAGGTCAATATCCAAGAAATTCACACATGTATAGGAAAATGTAAACATAATATGTAGCACCCACAAAAAAAAACTGGAAACAGAATAGAAATATAAATTCTGGAGTAATCTTACAAAGGAATACTTCATGGCAATAAACTGAATTTCTATACATAGTGGGGATGAATCCATCTACATATGGAGAGTGAAGGAAGTCAGACACAAAAGAGTATATACTACATCATTCAACCTGCATACATTTTTAAAAGCAGGGAAAACTAAACTGTGGAGATACAAATCATCTAGTTGAGGTAATGTTCTTTATCTTGATCTGTGTGGTGGTTACATAGGCAACCACCTTAGAAAAGTTCATTGAACCTACTTTTATGATGTGTATACATTTCTGTTTATTATACTTCAATTTAAGATTTTACTTAAAACATTAAGTATACATTAGAATTTTTCTGATTTTACATCCTGGAGTAATGAATTCATCCTAGCAGTAGTAATCAGAATAATCAAATTCTAGTAATGGCTTTTCTACTCACAAGCCATGTGATCTTTAACATAATTTAGCCTCTCAGTGACAATAGCCAATACATTTCACAGAGAGCTTCTAAAGATTATTTTAAGACTTTAAATCAGTTTTACTCATTTAACAAATATTCACTGTGAGCCTACTATGGATAGGATACTATTCTAAGCACCTGTCACTTCCATTCTAGTGGAGAGAAATAGAAAACATGCAGCAAACATAATGAATGAGTGAATCAAAATGTGAAGTGCAATCAGTGGTTGGAAAGAAAACCAAATGAGACTTTCAATCCAGTCTGAACACATCTGAATGCATATAAACATAGAAGGAAAACCAGCTTTAAATAACTATTTCATCATGCTCTGAAGTAAATCCTTTCCTGGGTTAATGCTCTGGCGTAAATCTTCATCAGTAAGTTTTGATAACATGAAATATTGAAACCACAGAAGACAGAGCTGGAACCAAAAAGGCATGTTTTTCAAAGAAAGAGATGCGTTCAGTATTTTTAAAAGAACTTTAAATAACAAAACATTTAAGAAGACAGTGTTAAAAGAGAAACTTGGCACAGGTGTAGAGAGAAATAACATATTTAAGAGGGAGGTTAGATTTGATCTACAAGACCCTTCTAGGATTAAATTTTAAGAACAGGAATAATGAATTAGGAGGTTTGACAGTATATTAAAGTATTAGTATTTTTAAATGTTTATTTTTGCACATATACACCAATAAAAAGAACAAAGATCATATATTCATAATAAATTAAAATTTTAACTATTCTTTTACCTTCTAAATCTTAAAAATGCCACTATAATCACACATAAGTATAATTATAAGTGATACAATTTTATATTTCTTTTTTACTGAGCATTATGTCTATACAAAGACATTTTGAAATGTTAATATTTACTGTAATTCCAGCTAAGTTAATAAGGATGTATCAGAAATACACTTTTTAAATAGAAAAAGACATATCTCTAGAGACTTACACTATTTGTTTTTAAAATTATTTTAACATCCTTCTAATTTAAAAGATATGCAAAAAAGAAACACACTAAAAAAGTTTCTTAATATGAAAACATCCAAATTTCTTAATATAACCTGAGGTGGCATGCCCTGCTTACTTATGCAGCCTTACCTTCCCCTACTGTATCTAAACTTAATTTTTCAACCACATGACTCCAAATTCAGGTTCTGTCAGCTCTTTGGATTCCCAGTTCTAAACGTGAACTATTACTTCTGCCTAGAATACTACTTTCTGATATTTATTCTAACTTCTACTCAGCCCTTGATAATCACCTGAGGCAAGACATGACCTTTACCAAGAAGACTTTCCTGGCCCTTGCATGCCCAATGCTTCTCCCCTGCAACAATCACACAGAGCTATTCTGCTTAACAGCCCACCTTTCCCATCATTAGCAAGATAGGGACCATTTACCTGTGTCACTACTCTTTACCCAGTGACAACTAGAGAACTCATTATCTGTTGGATAAATGAGTGGATGATATAAATGCCAGCCCTTGATTTAAGTGATATAAGTACTGGGTCTTTGGGACACAATATAGAATAAGAATATATTTCCTAAACAAATAATTTCATAGTGTAGGTGTCTGCGTAAATTTTAAAAAGCAGAGTAGAAGAGGAGGTGACCTTACGGAAATTACTTAACCTATGTAAACTTTATCTTCCTCTCTGTAGAACAGGTGACCTTCACCATCTCATTACATACTGCAACCATTCATTCATTGATCAAACCAGAAAACCAGTCATCATCCTTATTTCCTCTCTCTCCTTCCAATCCAACCAACATGTCTGTATCTACCTCCAAAGAGGTATTTCAATCTGTCCACTTCTCTCCATTTTTTTTTCTGGCCCCATAGTAATCCAGTGTCTCTCCTAGACTTGTAAGTACATCATTTCCCTTCTTGCCCCATCCAATTTATTTATCATATAACAATCAGAAAATCTTTTTCAAACTATAAATTGAACTGTTGTTCTACTTTGACTCTCCCTCAAAGACTTCCTACTGCCCCACTAAATGATGTGGCCCTTAAAACCTCTCCAAACTCATCTCATCCAACTTTGCCCTAACCAAGTTCCAACCATGCTGGCCTCCTTCCAGATCTTGCAACATGCCAAGCTTTTTACTGCCTCAGAGCTTTTGCATGTACTGTTCACTCTACCTAGCATACTCTTCTCTTCATTTCTTGTAGGGCTAGTTCTGTTACTTCCTTCAGTTTCACTGTTACATTTCTTGAAAGAGACTTTTCTTGAGCACCATATCCAAATTGTTTCCTCATTCCACATTCCTGTTATTCTCAACACAACACACTGATGTTTCCTTTTTTGCATCTCAGCATATTCCCAGTATGCACAGCCATGCCTGGATACACAGCAAACAGACTAAAAATATTTCAGGAAGGAAGAAGAAAAAGAGGGGAAGCTATACATGGGAAGAACATGTGTAGTCTATTTTAATGTGAACACAGGTCTCCTGTCTTCTCTAAATTTCACCTTTAACAGTCTGACCCCCATCAGTAGGGCTGGATAAATGTTTCTGTTCCAAAGACCACTGTTAATGCATAAGTCACCAGAGATAGGCATAGATGGATATAACTGAGTTAATAAAAAGTAGATAGCTGTTACCTTAGGAAAGATGAAGATGATCATGGAGAAATAGAATATAAGGAAGAAGCCACAAGATAAGGCTTTGGAGGAGAAGATGAGGCAAAACAATACTTAGAAGTCTCAGAAACCCAGGACTGTAAAAAGGAGTAAAACTGATGGGGACAGAAGTAGTAGCAAAGATAAACCTTGATTATTTCACATTTCAGATGTTTTTTTCTAGAATAACTATTAAGCATGAAAGGTCACATAGAATATAATCTAGATTTTATGAGTAAATCAATTCTGTATAACTCCAAGGCAAGTCTAATATTGCCAAATGTGTATTATTACTAATTTGAGGTCTGGTGAAAGTGCCCAGTAGATGTACTCTCATAGCAAACTGTTTTAGTCGTGTTTCCTGAGAGCTTAGTACACTCGGGTTCATTTGATGCTGGTCACCAGAGGCACAGTTTGCTACCCCCCATTCTTCAATAGGCAGCTTTTTGCAATAAACCCCATGCTGCAGACAACATTAGATTGTTTCATCGGGTTTACGGGATGTTGATTCCTAAAGGTCAGATTTAACAATCTGGGGAAATATGAAAGATGGCAAGCAACTTAAGAAGAAATAATACATAGTATTTTATTATTTTAGGACTATAACTTATTACACAAGTTGGTTACCACAGAAACTATGATCTATAAATGGCCTAGCTGGAATATACTGGAAAATAATATGTTCTAAAAAACTGAGTTGACTCACAGAACATTAGAGATTCTTGGCACCATGGAGATTAACTGGTGGCAGTTCTTGCTAATGGTTAAGAGGTCTGAATCTCTAGTCAAATCACTAATGTACCATTTGAGCACCCTGGCCTCCATTGGAATGCCTACCATATTGGGCAGACCATTTTAAGCCAGCTCTGTTACAGAATTCTTTATATTGACTGAAAATATACCTCAACTCTTTAATCTATGCCTATTTGACGATGCTCCCTAGAATCAACAGACTAAATCAGATTCATCTTCCACACCTCTGCAAATATTTGGAAACAGCTATTACATACCATCATGCTTCATTTTCCTTGTTTTCAAATTAAACTTCTGTAGCTTATTCATTGTAACATTTATTGTAAGACATAGTGTTGTCACTTCAATTACCTAGACACTCTTTTCTAAATATGTTGCAGTTGCTGTTTCAATAATCAAAGCCAAATATATTAACCCAACAATAAGAACCAACATATATACAAGTGCTTCACATGTCTTATTTCATTAAATCCATATAAGAATGGAATTATAATCACCATCTTAAAATAGAGGATTACAGAAATAGACATACTTGCTAGAGGCTATACAGTGAGAAGTAGACTGAATCCCTGTCTACTTCAGGGGAGACCTGACCAGAGCAAAAGCAGAATGGGGCCAGAGAAGCTCCTGAACATCTATTAAATCCTGATTCTATTATTTAATATACAAACCGACTTTTTTATTCAAGCCATCTATGTGATCTACATACCAACTATATTTTTCTCCATGTAATTGAAAAACATGTCTAAATAAGACAAGATTGAGGATGGAGCTTCCCAAATGATACAGGGAAAAGTCTGAACTTAAGAGTTAGGAGGCCACTGACTACTTTAATGATAAAAATTATATATTTACTAAAGTAGTTTTAAAAGATTCTTTTGAAAGTAGATATGAATCAATAAAAAGAAAGCCCCAGTAAAGGCTAAGAGCAGTAAGACTGTTCTCATAATAGTCCAAGGGAACTCTGGACAGAAGTTTGAACTAGATTAGTGGTGTGGGATGGAACTAAGTATATGGATTCAAGAAATAGTTAAACAGAATTGACAGTACTTGGTGATGACTTAAATTATAAACGATAGTACACTGCTGTTTTAGAATGTGGGCTCTGGGCTGACTCTGGAATTTGAATTACAACTTCACCACTTTATTTTGTTTGTTTTATACAGTAAAGTATACCAATCTGAGTGCACAGCTCAATGAATTCTGATGTGTATACACTCACGTAATCCCTACCACTTTAATTTGTGTTATTGAAGCTGTGCATCAGTGCCTGCAACTGTAAAACAGGCACAAAAGTATCCAGCTCATGGAAATGCTGTAACATTAACTGCAATAATGCAGAGAGTTTAGAAAAGTCCTTGTCATATAAGAAATACTCACTAAATGTTAGTGATGGCAATGAAGAAGGAAGAGGTGGAAGAAGAGAGGGAGAGAAGGTAGTCTAGGATCACTCCTGGTCTCTGCTTAGGTAACCAGATGAACTCAGAGGGAGCACACAGAAAGGCAGGCTCAAGGCGGAAGATCATGAGTTCATTTGTGAAGATGATGAGCCTAAGATGTCAAGGATTATCCAGGTAGCAATGGATTGAAGAGTATGCAACTAAATGCTGGGGGTGAGCCTAGCCTTTTAAGGAAACTTGACTATGTACGGAAGTATGAAGGATGTAAGAGCCATGGGAGGAAAGTGGCTTATTTTGGTGGAGGACACAAGCATTTAGAGTTTTAAAAGAGAAGAGCCTGGGGACAGGAAGGGATTGAAGGTATAAATGATTAAGGGGGTAATTGGGTGAAACTCTTTTCAGAGCAGATGGAGAGAAATACACTCAGAACACAAGGATAAGCCTTAAGCAGAAACAAAAGATCATCTTCCTCCTAAAGAAGCAGGAGGAGAAAGCATGGATGCAGAGGTGGGTATGCTTACAGCAGGAAATTGAGGGAGTTTCTCTCCAATGTTCACGTTTCCTAATAATCTGAGATCCACTCCAAGGGCTAAGAGGGAGTTGGAGAGTATGGAGTTGACTTGAACATGAAGGCAAAGCTTTAGAAGAGTATTTAAAAGAAATGGGGGTAAGAATGCCAAAGGAAAGACATTCTTACCATGAGCTTCCAATGATCTCTCAGGGCCAATGCAGTTGCTAACTGTGATGGTTCCCCCAAATTTCCTCTCATAAATGAAACTTTTATTTCTCATACATTTGACTAAAAAGTTCTATTAAAATATTATTATTCAAAAATATTTATTATGCTTATCTTTCTCACCAGATCATACTTAATTAGTTCAGTGCTAAATTCCCAAGTCATTCTCTGAAACAGAGTGGGTGTCTATAGTCCTTGGGAGAAGTGAACCAGTTATTGATACATCTAATTGCTCTCTAGTTCCATAGGCTTCTCCATTTTACTATGTTAGAAATCTAACAATGCCGTTTTCAACATGATAAGTAAATTAGAGAAAATGCACAATTATTTTTCCTAATAGAAAACATTTAGTATGAATCTGCCATATGAATAAGGTCATTGTGTCCACAGTGTTTTTCTCCCAATATGCCCCATGGCATTAATAGTAGTATTTATAGAACTAGAACTATGAGATAGTCTTTAGAAACTATTAAAATAGCATTAAACTATGTCTCATAGGCCCTAATGTGCTCCTTCCAGAAACTGAACCTCTACCTTTTACTTACTAGCTGACTCTGCCATCCAAGGGTTCTGGTATCTGAAAGCAAGGACTATTTCTTCTTCTGTTCTTAATGTTTCCATATCTTCAACTCCTAAGGACCTTCCTAGAATGAGTTTATACTAGCCAAGAGATATATTCTTCATCAAAAATCCTTTCAAGTATTCACTTCCTTCCTAAGTAGACTGAGTTTTGTATGTACTAGTTAATACTTTAAAGTGTGGGTTTGAATGCCAAACACATCAGAGATTGTTTTATTTCTAGACAAGGTTTTCCTGGAATTTTAGCAGTGTGCCATAAGAAAAAGAATGACTTTTGAGCAATAACTGTATTAACAAAACAGAGGAGCCTCCTAGAGCCTTAATTACCAAAATCAGAACACAGAATTACTATTTCAATTATATTTTCCTCTAAACTTTGGAGGCAGAGGGAGGAATAAAGATTGATTGATAATATTAATAACAAATTATTTTAGAAGTATAAACAAGCACCTCTGATGGGCAGCTGCTATGTTAGTTACTAGAATTGTAACCAAACTGCAGCAACATCATTCCTACACTCCAAGGATTGTACAGTCAAGTGGGATATAACATACATGAAAGATAAACATAATTGTTTAAAGAGGTTTGAACAAGAGTTCAGCAAATGCAGTCAGTTAACTTACAATAGGTTTCTTTGTTTTTATATTTCAAATGTTGAAGCCAGCTCTTTCATTCAAACTGTAGTGAAGACAATAAACTTGTCTTGGCTTTCACTGAGCCCAAAGAGTCTTAATTATTTAGATGTTAAAACATGAACAGATTCGTCCTCTGCAACAGGCTTAACTGAGATAAGAATATCATAGGAGAAGGATAGTCGTGCGGTGTGAGTGAGGGGAGTTACATGGGATACCTGACTTACGGAGAGACAAGAGCCAGAATAGCACTGTGGGCAACAAAGGGAGAGGCAGGCCAGGCAGATACACACTCTCTTCCAGGCAGTCAGACTCCATCCTCCCCAGCCCAGCCTTCTGCCTCTCTCCCGCCTCCTCATGTCTCATGGCAGCTTTCTCCCTGTCCAAATTAAAGCGCATGTCCCGTCTGCACACCCTCGCCAGTATCATGGCTCTCACCCACTCCATGAGAACCCATTATGTTGTTTATTCAAAGACGCTCCCTTCGGGTGAGGAATCCTGATGCCAATTATTAAAATATAATAAATATATCCCACGTAGCTCAATTTGCATATATAGTTATATTGCTGGACTTACTGCTATTTGGTCATTATTAATGCATTATGTTCTTATAGATTGTTAGCCAATTAACTCCTTAAGAGTAGGGCTATCTAGCCTAGAGTAGTACATAGTAGGTGTTCAGGCCATTACAATAGGACAATATTCCTTCCACAAAGAGAAGGGTCTTGATGTTTACTATTTATCTGAATCTTAGATGATTATTCTCTGTAAGTATTCATACTCACAACAGTAGATTTTATCTGAAGTTGATAGTTAATTAGGAGGGGATTTCAGACTAACCTCACCATGGAACATTTACTCTTTCACTTCCTTTCTACAGAATATCATACAGTAAATGAGAACATAATTTGACATTTTTCCAAAAATAATCCAAGACAGGTAATAGTTTATTTATAGTCACCATGAGGATTTTTCACCTCTTACAGCATTGATCTATTTTCAATTTTATCAAGTCCACACTACACTAATTTCTTCACAGAGTTTCCACTTACAGCAGAACGATCAGCACTTTAATTGTTGGGGATGATGAGTTAGGTGAAAAACTGACTATGCATTTTCAATCACAACATTTAATACTATTAGATTAGATGGTCAACTTCTACATTGTAACAGATTAAAGCACAACACAAATTGATGAGGAAATAATACTCTTGAAGTTTTTAATAACAGTCTGGTATTGATTTTGATATAAAACTAAAGAGCTTACTTACTACATTTTTTTTTCATTTCACTATTGAATGTACACTGGGGAAAATGGCATCTTGTATTCTATTGGTATTAAATCAAAATGAATGAGGGTGGCATCTTTTTTTCTTATATTTCACTGAGATAAACCCCAATTCAAGATAACCAGCAACAGGAACAATTCATCACCAAGATCATTTTGTCTTCAGGTGCTACTTCCATTTCTGAACAAAAAAATTAATAAAATCCTATTCATTTTGACATATGTGAATTTCAAATGGGTGCTACAGCTAAAAATTGCTAAATGGGTGACTATAGTAACATAAGAAAGCAAAAACGAAAGGCATCCACCCTGCTCTTTATCATTATCTAATTACTTCATTTCATTATTATGTTAAATTTTAAGCTATGCTTTTGAAATGAGTAAATGCAGACATGTAGGTCCATCTCAGTTTCATCCTTGTCACATGATGTAGCCAATGAACATAATTTTAGAAATGTTAACCTGTGTATTTCAAGACAGCTGCTACACAGTTACCTCAACATATTTCATTTGATTTATTAACACAAAACTGAATCTGAGTATACTGCAATTTCTCAGGGAAACGATGTTCAACTAAATAAACAAGGCATTTGACTGGGATTCTTTCCTTTTTCTGTGCCATTTTTTAAAGTACCATTTTGTATCAGTAGGCTTCTCATTAACACAACAAATATATCCATAGCACTAAGACTTTTGAGCAAGAGGTAAAAGCAGTCCATCAGCTAGATGTTGGAATCAAGAACACAAATATCTGAGGAATGAAAAGCCTAGGTGAATGGAAATACTTGGGAGGATATTTGAGAAGTGTTAAACACACACACACACACACACACACACACAAACAAAACACCTTATCTATACAGTATAGCAGTGACAAAAATCTGGACATGCAAGTTAGCAGAGAAAATGCAGAATAAGGAATTAAGAATATATGGCAAAGGGAAACAATACTCATTGAATGGCTGGCTCAAAAATGCTAAGGAAAGACAGACTCATATATCTATACTAAATATTGTCTATATCTACACCATAAATTTATTAATTTTATCTTAGGAAAGAAAATCTTCTCAACCTTTCTCTAACTCTTGAATAGGTTTCAAAAAAAAAGTAATTAGAAAAGAAAACTGTAGGCTATTTTCACACAGATGTTACCAATTAAATCTAGAACATATCTATCCATCTAACATCCATATATATCCAACAAATGTCAAGTACTTTGTATGGACCACATGTTAGGGTAGATAATGTAATATATTACCTAGAATATTCACAGGTTCTTGAAAATTAAACATCATTATCTCAATTTTATAAATGAGGAGAGTGAGACTCAGAAAATTTGAGAAACACCCAATTTTATTCAGGTATCAGTCAGATTCAATCTCTATAACTTTTACTTTCCAACTTCCAATCCAGGCACAGGACCTAATTAGTCTAAGCTAATGGTTCTAAAAAATCATTGAATATCCCAAAGACCTTTTTATGTGGATTGTACCTATCAATTCATATCACATTAGACACTAAAATAAAAAACTTAAATCATTTGTTAATTCACTTTAAAACAACAAACCTATTACATGTTAACGAAAATAACACATTTGTTTAAAATAACTGTATTTCCTCCAAAAGAGTTAAACGAGTGGCACTGTTTTACATTTTTCCAAATCTCTTTAATGTCTGGCTTAATAGAGATAACTGGATTCTCATATCTGCTTCTGAATTAATCTGCTGTGATGTCACTTGTCCTAGAGTCTCTGCAAAATGTCACCATATATTCATTAGAAAATGAGAGTGAGAAAGGCAAGTAAATTCTTACTATTATTGTGAAAATAGTATTGCCCTCATAGACCCCTAAAAAGGATTACATTCTCTCAACCACACTTTGAAAACCCATCAATCCAAATTACTGAAATTGCAAATGTATTATTTCATAAAATACAAATTCAGATATGCACATATAAAACTTTTGTTTTCACAATGTAATTTATCATCTCTCTCTCAATAACCTGTTCTACTTAATGTCAAAAAACATAATCTAGTCATTTCTAAATAAATGCAGCCACTTCTGGGTTTCCTCAGTCACTTCTGGGTTTCCTTAGTCATTTCTATTTATGTTCAATTCAAGATTTCATGATGACTCATCTTTCTTTCTTCTCCCTGAAGTGAGGCTTATATGGGTAGGGGCAGTTCACAGTGGCCATATGGCATCAGTAGGAAGAGTGAGATCTTCTCTGTGCCCTGCTCTGGCACCTGCCAAGTCTCTGGTCAACAGCATGTGTGCAGTTTGGCTTTCAGTGAATTATCTATAGTCCTGTTGGCCTCCAGTCATACACTCCATGCTGCCATTCTGACCCTAGGTGGCTTTAGTGAGGGACACATTCATGAGACTGCTGTTTCACAAAGTTCTAGAAGGACCACGGATTCAGCACTCAAACACTACTGCTACCAAGCTATGGTCATACAGACCCATGTATGCTTCTACAGAGTCTTACCAGCTCTCCAGCTTTCACCTACACAGTGAAGCACAAATCTTCCCTGCTCAAATCTTCACCTACAGGGAATTTCTATCATCATCCCTCCCAGGTTTCAGTCTACAGAGGAAAGGAAGGTAGGATACAGGACCACTGTGTCTACTGAATCTTGTTTCTAACACAACTCCACTTCTAGACAAGCAACAGTTAATTAAATGCTGTGTAGTTGAGATCATCATACTTTTTCAGCTAATTTCATTCCAATCTATTGTTTAAATTTAAAAGTTAATTTTTATACTAGTATCTGTAGAGCTTTACTTTAAAAACTCATAAAGTTCAACTACGTCAACTTAAACATCTAGATTTCAATACTATTGCATATCAACTCTAAATTTGAGCAGCCTACCTAGAACTGAAAAAAAAATTTTTGGCTCTTCCTTAAAGGGTTAAGTCCGTTCTCAGACATGACTGTAATGGTAATAAACTTCAATCTGACCTCATGGGAAAAAGGCTATTGATATTAAACACTATACTCATACATATACACACATATATATAAACAAGAAAGGATTTACTAAGAAATCATACAAGTTAATATATCAAAAGACAATCTTTTCATATTTTAATAATGACAGATACCATATATACATAGTTATGTATGTTTGTGGGTAAAATTGCAATATTTCCAGAATCTCTCAAATGGTCTTAGTGCATCTCTAATTAATAGGCCATTAATAGGTGTTTCCAAGGGGTGGAAAAAAGTAGGCCATCTCCATACCAATAGATGATTACAAGGGGGGGATGGAGAGGGAGCAGGCACCTGAACCAAAGGGGTATTTTAGGCTTCTTGGTAGCAAGGATGGCAAGACATGGGCGAGAAGGCATAGACAACTGCTTCTAAGAGATAAACGGGTTTCTCCCACTTTATTTATCCCTTTGATTGATTTTGGCTGCAAAGGTTTATTTGCCCGAGGCTGGGAACATATTTTCTCCCTGGAGTTACAATGTTACATTAATTATGAAAAGGAAACTGGTTTTACCCACAAATTTTGATACATATTCCTTCTTCTCCCCTTCTCCTCCCCATTCCCCACTACCTTCCAATGAAGACATTTGAAATATAAAATACTGCTGCCTACAGAGGGCCCTCAGGCAGGATCCTAGGTGATAAGATGGCACAAGCAGACATGTAATTAGAGTGGTGAGAACAGGTACTCTTTGGGGGGGGATGTAAAATTAATTAAGGATAGAGCTTTATATTTGTGATAGAGATATGAGGCAAGAATATATATGATACCAAAAATTAATAAATACATCCAAAAAAAAAAAACCTAAAGATTCAAGAGAAGAGGAGCCGAGATGGCGGCATGAGTAGGGCAACAGAAATCTCCTTCCAAAGCCATATATATATATGAAAATACAACAAATACAACTATTCCTAAAAGAGAGACCAGAAGATACAGAACAATAGCCAGGCTACATCTACATCTGCAAGAACCCAGCACCTGACAAAGAGGGTAAGATACAAGCCACTACCCGGCAGGAGCCGAGCACCCCAACCACCCCAGCTCCCCGCAGGAAGAAAGAAGTCAGAGCAGGAAGGGAGAGGGAGCCCAGAATTGCTAAGTACCCAGCCTTACTCATCCGCACCGGGAGCATAGACACACAGTGCGTGGTATGCTGGATATTAGGGAAATGGAACAGTAAAACCTGAGAGCAGGCCCTGCAGCCGGCGCCCCTGGGAAAAAAGAAAAGAGAGTGCTTTTTGAAAGTCTTAAAGGGACAGGGGCCTCACAGCTGGATTGAAGCATCCCGGAGCACTCAGCCCAGCAGCTGGGAATCCCAGGGAACTCCAGCACCCTAACCCTCTGGGAGGCAGTGTAGTTCTGAGGCCCCTCATGGCAATAAACAGCCTCCCATCCATTCAGCATCTGGCATGGCCCCAACATACCAGGGGAGCAGCCTGAGAGCAGCCACGCACACAGCAACCGCACAGAGCCTCCTCTGCAGCTGCCCGAGCCAGATTCGGAGGTCCCATCAGCATGCAGCTGCCCAGCACAAGCTGCTAGGGGTCACCAGTCTCACAGGAGAGGAAGGCAATAAGCAAGCAAGAAGGGACTTTGTTCTCCCAGCTGAAACACGCGCTAACTGCCCACAACTACCTCTATCACCATGAAAAGGCAGAAGAATTTGATCCAGACAAGAATAACAGAGACAACCCCCAAGAAGGAGCCTGGGGAGATCGATTTAACCAATTTTCCTGAAAAACAGTTCAAAATAAAGGTCAAAACCATGCTGATAGAGCTGCAGACAAATATGCAAGAGCTAACGGATAAAGTTGGGAGGGAGACTTACAGAAATAAAACAATCTCTGGAAGGATTTAAGATCAGACTGGATGAGGTGCAAGAAGAAATTAATGGAATAGAAATCAGAGAACAGGAACACAGAGAAGCTGAGGCAGAGAGTGATAAAAGGATCTCCAGGAATGAAAGAATATTAAGAGAACTGTGTGAACAATTCAAAAGGAACAAAACCTGCATTACAGGGGAACCAGAAGAAGAAGAGAGAGAAAAAGGGATAGAAAGTGTCTTTGAAGAAATAATTGCTGAAAACTTCCCCAAATTGGGGGAGGAAAGAGTCTCTCAGATGACGGAAGCCCACAGAACTCCCAACAGAAGGCACACAAGGAGTACAACACAAAGACCATAATAATTAAAATGGCAAAGATCAAGAACAAGGACAGAGAATTAAAGGCAGCCAGAGAGAGAAAGAAGGTTGCCTACAAAGGAAAACCCATCAGGCAATCATCAGACTTCTCAACAGAAACCTTACAGGACAGAAGAGAATGGCATGATATATTTAATGCAATGAAACAGAAGGGTCTTGAAGCAAGGATACTGTATCCAGCATGATTATCATTTAAATATGAAGGAGGGATTAAACAATTCCCAGACAAGCAGAAGTTCAGAGAACTTGCCTCCCACAAACTACCCCTACAGGGTATTTTAGAGGGACTGCTCTCAATGGAAGCACTCCTAAGGTTAAATAGATGTCACCAGAGAAAATAAAATCACACTAAAGAAAGCAGACCAACCAAATACTAACTAAAGGCAAAAAATAAAATCAACTACTCACAAAAGCAGTCAAAGGAAACACAAAAGAGCACAGAATAAAACACCTAACATACAAGGAATGGACAAAGAGGAATAAGAAGGAAGAGAAATAAAGAATCATCAGACTGTGTTTATAATCACTCAATAAGCGAGTTAAGTAAGACAGTTAGATAGTAAAGAAGCTAACCTTGAACCTTTGGTAACCACGAATCTAAAGCATGCAATGGCAATAAGTACATATCTTTCAATAATCACCTTAAATGTAAATGGACTGAATGCACCAATCAAATGACTTAGAGTAATAGAGTGGATAAAAAAAGCAAGACCCTTCTATATGCTGCCTACAAGAGATGCATCTCAAACCCAAAGACAAACACAGAATAAAACTCAAGGGATGGAAAAAGATATTTGATGCAAACAACAGGGAAAAAAAAGCAGGTGTTGCAGTAATAGTATAAGACAAAATAGACTTCAAAACAAAGAAAGTAACAAGAGATAAAGAAGGACAATACATAATGATAAAGGTGTCAGTCCAACAAGAGGATATAACCATTATAAACATATATGCACCCAATACAGGAGCACCAACATATGTGAAACAAATACTAACAGAACTAAAGGAGGAAATAGAGTGCAATGCATTCATTTTAGGAGACTTCAACACACCATTCACTCCAAAAGACAGATCCACCAGACAGAAAATAAATAAGGACACAGAGGCACTGAACAACAAACTAGAACAGATGGACCTAATAGACATCTACAGAACTCTACACTCAAAAGCAGCAGGATACCCATTCTTCTCAAGTGCACATGGAACATTTTCCAGAATAGATGACATACTAGGCCATAAAAGAGACTCAGTACATTCAAAAAGATTGAAATTCTATGAACTAACTTTTCAGACCACAAAGGGATAAAACTAGAAATAAATTGTACAAAGAAAGCAAAAAGGCTTACAAACACATGAAGGCTTAATAACATGCTACTAAATAATCAATGGATCAATGACCAAATTAAAATAGAGATCAAGCAATATATCGAGACAAATGACAACAACAACACAAAGCCCCAACTTCTGTGGGACACAGCAAAAGCAGTTCTAAGAAGAAAGTATATAGCAATCAAGGCATACTTAAAGAAGGAAGAACAATCCCAAATGAATAGTCTAAACTCATAGTTATAGAAATTGGAAAAAGAACAACAAATGAGGCCTAAAGTCAGCAGAAGGAGGACATAATAAAGATCAGAGAAGAAATAAACAAAATTGAGAACAATAAAACAATAGAAAAAATCAATGAAACCAAGGGATGGCACTTTGAGAAAATAAACAAAATAAATAAGCCCCTATCCAGACTTAATAAGAGAAAAACAGAATCAACACACAATAACAGAATCAGAAATGGGAAAAGAAAAGTCATGACAGACCCCACAAAAAATAAAAAGATTTATTAGAGAATACTATGAAAACCTATATGCTAACAGGGTGGAAAACCTAGAACAAATGGACAGCTTCCTAGAAAAATACAACCTTCCAAGACTGACCAAGGAAGAAACACAAAATCTAAACAGACCAATTACCAGCAATGAAATTGAAGTGGTAATCAAAAAACTACCCAAGAACAAAACTCCGGAGCCAGATGGTTTTACCGTGGAATTTTATCAGACATACAGAGAAGACATAATACCCATTCTCCTTAAAGTTTTCCAAAAAATAGAAGAGGAGGGAGTGCTCCCAAACTCATTCTGTGAAGCCAACATCACCCTAATACCAAAACCAGGCAAAGACAAAACCAAAAAAGAAAATTACAGACCAATAACCCTGATGAATGTAGATGCAAAAATACTCAACAAAATATTAGTAAACTGAATTCAAAAATACATCAAAAGGATCATACACCATGACCAAGTGGGACTCATCTCAGGGATGCAAGGATGGTACAATATTTGAAAATCCATTAACATCATCCACCACATCAACAAAAAAGGAAGACAAAAACCACAAGACCATCTCCACAGATGCTGAAAAAGCATTCGACAAAATTCAACATCTATTCATGATATAAACTCTCAACAAAAAGAGTATAGAGGGCAAGTACCTCAACATAATAAAGGCCATATATGATAAACCCACAGCCAACATCATACTGAACAGTGAGAAGCTGAAAGCTTTTCCTCTAAGATCAGGAACAAGACAGGGATGCCCACACTCCCCACTGTTATTCAACATAGTACTGGAGGTGTTAGCCATGACAATTAGACAAAACAAGGAAATACAGGAATCCAGATTGGTAAAGAAGTTAAACTGTCAGTATTTGCAGATGACATGATATTGTACATAAAAAACCCTATAGACTCCACTTCAAAACCACTAGAACTGATATTGGAATTCAGCAAAGTTGCAGGATAGAAAATTAATACACAGTAATCTGTGGCTTTCCTATACACTAACAATGAACTAATGAAAGAGAAAGCAGGAAAACAATTCCATTCACAATTGCATCAAAAAGAATAAAATGCTTATGAATAAATCTAACCAAGGAAGTGAAAGACCTATACCCTGAAAACTACAAGACACTCTTAAGAGAAATTAAAGAGGACACTAACAAACGGAAACTCATCCCATGCTCTTGGCTAGGAGGAATTAATATTTTCAAAATGGGCATCCTGCCTAAAGCAATCTACAGATTCAATGAAATCCCTATCAAATAACCAACACCATTCTTCAGCGAACTGGAACAAATAGTTCAAAAATTCATATGGAACCACTGAAGACCCTGAATAGCCAAAGCAATCCTGAGAAGGAAGAATAAAGTGGGGGGGGATCTCGCTCCCCAACTTCAGGCTCTACTACAAAGCCATGTAATCAAGACAATTTGGTACTGGCACAAGAACAGACCCACAGACCAGTGGAACAGAATAGAGACACCAGACATTAACCCAAACATATATGGTCAATTAATATATGATAAAGGAAACATGGACATACAATGGGGAAATGACAGCCTCTTAAACAGTTGGTGTTGGCAAAACTGGACAGCTGGACAGCTACATGTAAGAGAATGAAACTGGATCACTGTCTAACCCCATACACAAAAGTAAATTTGAAATGGATCAGAGAATTTCATATGTAAGTCATGAAACCATAAAACTCTTAGGAAAAAACATATGCAAAAATCTCTTGGACATAAACATGAGTGACTTCTTCATGAACATATCTCCCTGGGCAAGGGAAACAAAAGCAAAAATGAACAGGTGGGACTATATCAAGCTGAAAAGCTTCTGTACAGCAATGGACACCACCAAGAGAACAAAAAGGCATCCTATAGTATGGGAGAATATATTCATAAATGACAGATCCGATAAAGGGTTGACATCCAAAATATATAGAGCTCACGCACCTCAACAAACAAAAAGCAAACAATCCAATTAAAAAGTGGGCAGAGGAGCTGAACAGACAGTTCTCCAAAGACGAAATTCAGATGACCTACAGACACATGAAAAGATGTTCCACATTGCTAATTATCAGAGAAATGCAAATTAAAACTACAATGAGATATCACCTCACACCAGTAAGGATGGCTACCATCCAAAAGACAAACAACAACAAATGTAGGCGAGGTTGTGGAGAAAGGGGAACCCTCCTACATTGCTGGTGGGAATATAAACTAGTTCAACCACCATGGAAAGCAGTATGGAGGTTCCTCAAAAAGCTCAAAATAGAAATACCATTTGACCTAGGAATTCCACATCTAGGAATTTACCCTAAGAATGCAGCAGCCCAGTTTGAAAAAGACAGATGCACCCTTATGTTTATCACAGCACTATTTACAATAGCCAAGAAATGGAAGAAACCTAAGTGTCCATCAGTAGATGAATGGATAAAGAAGATGTGGTACATATACACAATGGAATATTATTCAGCCATAAGAAGAAAACAGATCCTACCATTTGAAACAACATGGATGGAGCTAGAGGGTATTATGCTCAGTGAAATAATCCAGGCAGAGAAAGACAAGTACCAAATGGTTTCACTCATCTGTGGAGCATAAGAACAAAGAAAAAACTGAAGGAACAAAACAGCAGCAGAATCACAGAACCCAAGAATGGACTAAGGGTTACCAAAGGGAAAGGGACTGGGGAGGATGGGTGGGAAGGGAGGGATAAGGGCAGGGGAAAAAGAAAGGGGGGCCTTACGATTAGCATGTATTGTGGGGGGGGGAGCATAGGGAGGGATGTGTAACACAAAGAAGACAAGTAGTGATTCCTCAGCATCTTACTACGCTGATGGACAGTGACTGTAATGGCGTTTATGGGGGGGACTTGGTGAAGGGGGGAGTCTAGTAAACATAATGTTCCTCTTGTAATTGTAGTTTAATGATAACAAAATAAAAAAATTTTTAAAAACCTACAGATTCTCATTTATAAATACGGATGCAAAATTCCAAATTAAATCTTGACAAGTACAGTTGCACAGTTAAAAATATCCCATCGTCACTAAGTAGTATTTATCACAAGCAAGACAAGTAAATTTAAAATTAATGTATTTTTGTAATATATTCACCATATTAACATATAGGTATGTAATATAGCTATTGGTATTTCAACTGATACCTAGTACAAAGGCTGAAGTACTTAAAAATCTAACATCCACTTTAACAGAAACATTTAATAACCAAAAAAAAAAAACCACCAAAAAAGCCTCTTAACCAACTGAGAAGAGAGGAAATAAAACCTCCTTAATTCCATATGAGGTGCCTAAGGCAAACATTACTTTCAATGGTAAATAAAAGTATTCCCAAGAAAATCAAGAAGAAAAGGAGTGAAAGTTTTAGTCAAAGAAGGTGAGAAAAAAATGGGAAGTGTAAGGTTTTGCTTATGCCTACCTGGAAAGTCAGACACCATGGACTAAAAAAGTATTACAATGAGTAAGAACATTCAGAAATATGGCCAGACTCAGGCTTAACATTAATGATTTTCCTATACACAAAAATAATTTAATTATAAATTTCTGGGGGAAAAGAGAAGTTTTGAGAAATAGCAATAGAAATATACAGAATAAGACTAAATCAAACAAGAAATTTGCAAAGTTTATATGAAGAAAACTAAAAAAATTTTACCAAAGGACATAAAAGAAGTTCTGAAAAGCAAAGAGATGTCATTCACTTGACAAAAAATGTAAGTCCCTACCTTATATCAAACCATAAAACTAATTCAAGATGTCTTGAAAAATCTAAAAGGAGTAAACAAAACTCTATAGGCATTAGAATAAAGAGAATGAAGAAAAAGCAAGAAGCTGGGAAGAAGATCAGTTTGGGAAATGTGCTAATAAATTCAGTTTTCCTCAAGTTAATCTTTAGCACCATCACCAACAGAAACATTTTATAAATGTTCCATGGATATATTACACTAAACATGATACTTTTTATTAAATATAAATAACAATGGTTGCCTCTGAATGACAAAATTATTTTCTTTTTAACAATTCCCACATTTTCTACAAAAAACATGGTATTTTAAAAAATCAAATGATGTGAATTTTAAAAAGCTAAACATACATAATTTAAGTGATAATACTAATGCATTAAACGTTTGGTGAAATGTTTTCTTTTCATAAATTAATTATGAAAATTTGAGGTACAGTGCATGTACAAAATGCTTTACTCCTCAAAACTTTTCAATGTAAACTGTATTATTGAGCAGTATTACTTAGGTTTTATAATCCGTGACCATTCTCAATTAGTAATTCAGTATTTTCCAAACTGTCTTGCTTTTCTCCAGTGTCCTACATAAAGTTAAATGACATATTTAAAACCATTTTTTAAAACTTCTACTCAGAAAAGAAAAATAAAATAGAAAAAAACAAATCAAAACCTCCTACTAACTCATAAGATGTACAGAAATTTTGTTGGCAGTAATCTTTGAAACTTTCACCTATACAACAAATGTAATTTGTAATTTGTAATACAATCACTTTCCTTCTGAGGAATGATCCAAACAAATCCAAAGCGATTTTTTAAGTTAAGGAGAACATCTATACAATGTAATCTATTTTAATTTTTCTTCATATTTCAAAAATTCATTTTTAAGCTTTATTAATACTACTTTTGAAGTTGTTTTTCTATCAATAGGTCTAATCATATTTATCTGAAAATATTTAATTTTGTTAGAAAATCTTATGATTTTTGAAATATTTGCTTTCATGAGTACACAATGATTATCTGAAAAACAAACTTTGAAGGACAATAATTAAATCACATGGGGGTCCACAAAGGCAGAATTTATATAATTAGATACACACATTTAAAGCTATATATTAAATAAAATATAATCAGCTATAAAGTTAATAGACCTAGATTCTTTTTTAGATTAATAAGTTTGACTCATTCAACATTTTTAAATAATGCCTTATTTGCTATCAAACCAGAATGTTCCCTTTTTAACACAGAATTGAAAATTTGTAGAATTCTCATACAAGCAGTATATTTATAGGAAAATCATTTACCTTTCTAGATTAGTCGCCATATAAATCCTGGTTTGAAAACAATAAGAGTAAGATTTGGGATTTTTTACAGATACTATGTTTATAAGATTTTATATGTGTGTGTGTGTGTGTGTATATATATATATATATATATATATATACACACACAAACCAGATGATTATTATCAACTGGTATAGACCTTCATAAACTGCAAACTCATCCTTGCTGTGGGATTAATCACTGACCACTTCAAGAAAATGTGGATACAAACCGGCCCTATGTGGTATTTAAAGTTTTTTTGCTAAATACGCACATCTGTTTCTTTCTACTCAAAAACTGACAAGACATAAAACACATTTAAAATCTTTTTTTTTTAAATACCATGCAGCAATGATCCCTTAGAGGCAGCAACTTTAGATGGTGCTTAAACAATGATATTTTTCCAACAATAACAATTTTCTTTAAATTCATTTACAAAAGCTCACTACACAGCATGAGGCATAATTTCCTGGTAAGCAACTATAAAGTAGAATTAACTATCCTCAAATGACTATGAAATTAAGTCAGCCATATCAGATTAAGATGACCATAAATGCAGTTAAAAACATGCTAATTTACATAGCCCCCTAACCATGTTTAATTGCCACATTAAAAATCCTGAATGCATTCCCTTCAGATGCCGGTCTGTGCTTTTACAAGTCAGAATAATGTCAACTAAATTAACTTGTTTTGTATGAATGTTGCAGTTGGTTTTTTAGTTTATAATACAGGTAACATTCACCAGCTCTAGCTATTATGTCTAAATATTTTTATTCAGTAAATTAATATAATTAAATCCATCAAACTGATTTTTATGACGTGAACAATGTGTTTAAAAAAAACTCTTAGCCTTCAGCAACATGAGTCATCATGAAGAATTTATAGAAAAAAATAATAAATCATGTTGTCCACTTCTAACTGGTAGCTTTAACCATCTGGGACATACTCATCTTCGCACAAAAAAGGAAACAGAAGGTGAAGCAAAGGTACTAGCCAGCAATGGAATTTTTGCTGTCCTACCCCTATACCACCCTCCTCCCTACCCCTCCCCATATTCACTGATTTCTGCAAACCATGAAGATCCTAGCTTTTCACCCTGGGGCTTTCTGGACCCTGGGCACATACTTTCTCAGCTCTAGACATTCTCCACTGGGCTAACCACTCACCTTTTAGATTGAGAGTTCAAAACTGTTTGGATTGTTTTTGCTATACCCTCTGGTGCTCTAAAATGAATGATGTGACCTGTTTGGATCTGGCTTCCTTTCTGAACCACCCTTACACATTCCTTCACCTACACCACTGCTTCAGATGCATTACCTTACCACCCTATAACCTGTCACTCAAAGATTGGGATACCACCCAGAGTTGAGGATAAATTTTTCACTCCACCAGTTATTTGGGCAACCTTCATAATTAATCAAAGCATCTTTTCCCATTATGTACTACATCAAATCTTCAACAGCTAGCAGTACGTAAGAGAAAACTGATTGATTCTGACCTGCCCAGGGAAAAACCACAAAGCATAAAATCTTGGTTTCCTCCGTGACACAGTATCTTTTGGTTAGAATAATGTTCCAGCTCGTTGAGGAGTTTGCTGCAGAGCAACCCAAAAGCATCCACACCAGACAGCAAAGTAGGAATGATCTAGACTGACATATTTCAACATGTATATACTTGCACTGAAAGGCTCACTTAGCCAGTTCATGAGATGACCCCACCCCATGAGAACTATGCAAAGGTGAAATTTCTATAACTGTCACAGTAGAAGTAAAGTCTCCCTGTGGCTGCTGGAAATGACCAGTTCTATTTGTTGGTCTTATGCTTTTATAGCCACCAGAGGAGATACTTTGAATTGAGAGAAGCTCTTTTTAAATGATGAAGATTAACATGGGTGAGGACAGAAATCTAGACAATAAAGGAAGGAGAAAGTGCTATGACTTAATTACTCAGAGATAATTATTGTTAACATTTAACACATTTCAGTTATTTTTCCTATGTGTTCAGACTGGTTCCCTCAACTCCATTTCAGTTTAATTATTTAATGCACACCAAACTAGATAGCTAGAAGGCTAAGCTAGAAAGCTAAAGTTCACTTCCTGAACTCCTAGACAGCTAGACTCCAGCACATGATCTAGCCCTTGCCAGGCAGATGCACTGGCATGCTGTTGAGTCAGAATTAGCACAGTACAGCAGAAGCCAGGCCAGCTGCTGTTGCCTTTGCTGTTTTTCCTTTCAAAATTAGAGAGAAATTTAATTTTTTTTGCAGCTTTGATCCTGACATCTAATTCCTACTTTCACGAGTGCCAAGAGCCAACACCAGTCATGTACTTTACCACTGTGGATCATGGCAGAGATGACGTGGTCCTGAAGCCAACATTTCTGCAGTGGCCGCCTAACTCCCTAGATTCCTAAACAGGGCAGAAACTGCAGTTTCCTCAGCTGGTCTCCTCCACGTGAACAGCACCTCCACAAAACAGAAACATGTTCATTAGAGGTAGCAAGAAATAAATTTTACTGCATTTGAACCACTGCACATTTTAATCTTCTTTACATAAACTTACATAATGCTCACCCTGATACAGAACCCAATAAATATTTATTGAATGAATGTTGAAGAGGAGGATGAAAATGAAAGAGAAAAGAAAGGAGGAGGCTGGAAAGGGTTTAAAAAGATGGATAGATGGATGGAGATCTAGATTATCCTAAAGCATTATGAGATAAACATTTTCCTGAAGTTTAGAATTCTTTGGTATCATTACAACCATATTACTTAATATATTTGAATTTATTTTATTGACTTTTTCAGAATGAGAGAAATGTTTGCTCACAGTTCCTATCCTACTGAAACTTACATTCTAATATACCCATAATTTGATTTATATGTTCAGGTTAGAATTATAATTTTGTCATTATGGGTAAAATTGCAGTATTTCCAATAAAGGAGCCATGGACATACAATGGGGAAATGACAGCCTTTTCAACAGCTGGTGTTGGTAAAACTGGACAGCTACATGTAAGAGAATGAAACTGCATCATTGTCTAACCCCATACACAAAAGTAAATTCGAAATGGATCAAAGACCTGAATGTAAGTCACAAAACCATAAAACTCTTAGGAAAAAACATACGCAAAAATCTCTTGGACATAAACATGAGCGACTTCATCATGAACATATCTCCCAGGCAAGGGAAACAAAAGCAAAAATGAACAAGTAGGACTATATCAAGCTGAAAAAGCTTCTGTACAGCAAAGGACACCATCAATAGAACAAAAAGGTACCATACAGTATGGGAGAATATATTCATAAATGACAGATCCAATAAAGGGTTGACATCCAAAATATATAAAGAGCTCACACACCTCGACAAACAAAAAACAAACAATCCAATTAAAAAGCGGGCAGAGGAGCTGAACAGACAGTTCTCCAAAGAAGAAATTCAGATGGCCAACAGACACATGAAAAGATGCTCCACATTGCTTGTCATCAGAGAAATGCAAATTAAAACCACAATGAGATATCACCTCACACCAGTAAGGATCCCCACCATCCAAAAGACAAACAACAACAAATGTTGGCGAGGTTGTGGAGAAAGGGGAACCCTCCTACACTGCTGGTGGGAATGTAAATTAGTTCAACCATTGTGGAAAGCAGTATGGAGGTTCCTCAAAAAGCTCAAAATAGAAATACCATTTGACCAGGAATCCCACTTCTAGGAATTTACCCTAAGAATGCAGCAGCCCAATTTGAAAAGGACAGATGCACCCTTATGTTTATCATAGCACTATTTACAATAGCCAAGAAATGGAATAAACCTAAGTGTCCACCAGTAGATGAATGGATAAAGAAGATGTGGTCCATATACACAATGGAATACTATTCAGCCACAAGAAGAAAACAAATCCTACCATTTGCAGTAACATGGATGGAGCTAGAGGGTATTATGCTCAGTGAAATAAGCCAGGTGGAGAAAGACAAGTACCAAATGTTTTCACTCATATGTGGAATATAAGAACAAAGGAAAAACTGAAGGAACACAACAGCAGCAGAATCACAGAACCCAAGAAAGGACTAACAGTTACCAAAGGGAAAGGGACTGGGGAGGATGGGTGGGAAGGAAGAAGTGGGGGGAAGAAGAAAGGGGGCCTTACGATTAGCATGTATAATGTGGGATGAGGGGCACGGGGAGGGCTGTGCAACACAGAGAAGACAAGTAGTAATTCTACAGCATCTTAATTCACTCATGGACAGTGATAATGGGGGGGACTTGGTGAAGGGGGGAGTGTAGTAAACATAATGTTCTTCATGTAATTGTAGATTAATGATACCAAAATAATAAATAGATAGATAGATAAATAATAAAAAGAGAAAAAAAAATTGCAGTATTTCCAGAATCTCTTGCTTAGCCTTAGTGCATCTCCATATCAACAGGTGTTTCCAAGGGGTGGAGAGAAGTAGTCCATCTCCATATAAAAAGGTAATTACTAGAACAAATGATGGCTTATCTGGACCAGAGAGGTTGAATAGAATCTCTTCTGCTGCTGCTGGGTCACAAGAGATGTGGGATGACTGCTTGTACGAAATAAATGGGTTTCTCCAGCTTTATTTCTCCCTTTGACTGATTTTGATTTCAAAGGTACTTTACTCTGGGAATTCTCCCCTAGAGTTACAGTCATAAACACATCCAAAAGTTAAGAAAAAAGTCTTCCATAATACATGAAGCTAAAATCAAATGTAGACATCAAAACAACACATACGTAAAAACTGTACTTCCATTTTATAATGTGCACAAAAATTATGAAAGTGTAATATAACATTTGTGATAATATTTTAAAGCAGCAGTTATTATAGTGTGGCCTAAACACCTCTGATGGTCCCCAGGGACCTGTCAAGCATGCCATAAGGTCTCCCTTGTCCAAGCACATATCTGTGTGAGGGCAGATTTTCTTCATATATTTCAACCACAAAAACATATTATGACAGACTGAATGTAAAAGCAGATATGGGAATCCAGCTGCTTCTATTAAGACAGACATTAAAGAGATCTACAAAAATGTAGAACAGTACCACTCTTGTCTCTAAATATTTTTTTTTGGAAAATCATAATTTTCATAAGAATATCTCACTTACATTAACATATAATGGTTTTATTAGTCTTATTTTTAAATGAATTAATACCTTTTTTATTTTCTCAATTTTAATTTCTAATATACTAAATATTGATAAAACTAACCCATATAAATGAAAGCTCTTTGGAGCTGTCTATTTTTAGAGTTTTTAAAAACTATAAACAAATTAGCAAAATTCTGTAACACTGCCAGAATTTCTTTTAGTAAACAATAAACTGCTTTTAAATTTAACCAACTTTCTATATGTATAAAATACTAGGCAGCCTTTCTAATTGCTGTAGTAAAAAGAACATAGGATTGAATACATGGTTTTAAATACGTTTCACAACTTATTAGCTGTGTGCATCTGGTCCCTATTATTCTCACTTTTACCAATATGACAAACTCAACAGCAAGCATATCAAAACTGAAATCACTGCATTTTGCAAGCATTCTTGAACATTTAATTACCCAGGATTATCAAGAGTAATTTTTATATAATTATATACATGAGCTAATTCAATTTTCTGGGAGTGCATTTCCCAGCTCACTCACTATTTAGTGTTATATTCTATAGTAGCAGTTGTGACATAGCAGAATACAGCTGAGGCCATCACAAATTTTTCCTCACTTGAATACTATCTATCTTGTTCTACGAAGTCTCAACAAAATACTTGTTCAAGTGCCTGCACTGATCTGAAGATTTCTTCCTCAGGAAAATCTTGGGATTCTCCCTAGGGATACTCCTGCCTGTCAGTGAAGAAGCGCTCGTCTAAGAGCTGTCTCAGACACTGCGTTTGATAGCAGTTTAACTTTCTCACAACCTTTTTGTCGGGCATGCAAATCCCAGGAATCTACTCTCTATTACCAACAATATAGTGAGCTCTCAATGAGCACGATCTCAATTCTTTTTATCATCCAAATTTTACAAAAAGTCTTGAGGAAAGCTAGGTTCTAAGACAGATGCTCTACAGACAACAGCCCTCATTTTTTTTTTCCTCCCATACTCCCAAAAGAATTTTCTAAGACATTGCAATATATTTTGTCAGTTGACATCAAAATATTTAAAATTTTTCATCACAAGTTTAAAGGTTAAATAGGATGTAATTTCCAGTATGTTGTAAATATTGTCATTTTTAAACAAAACTGTTACACCATTCTTTTAGAGATACCAAAATCTAAATCCCACAGCCATTTGATGCACACTTTCATACACTTTTAAAATGCACTCTTTAAGAGAAAGAAACTTTACATGTTTTACTTCATTGCTGGAACTCATTTTCACTCATTTCCCCAAAGAACTTACTTTAATATAACACATTTTTCATTTCTGAAAGTTTTTATTGATCAGCCTATCATACTTCTCTACAATAAAAATATTTATCTTAAAACCTCACAAATTAACTTTTAAATTTTGTTTTACTTCCTAAGACTATAAAGTTCAAACTAAAAAATACACTGGAATTGAATTTCTTAATTAAATGGGTGGGGCTAGTTTTTTTCTTTTTAAAATCATTCATAGGCCTCTGAATATTACATATCAGGAGTGTGAGATAAGTTTTCACATCAATTTTCTTTGTATTCCTAATTTTCTCTTTTTATAAAAGGACAGAAAAATGTTGTTCACTTAAATAAGTAAATGAGGAGTGAGAGTTGTTATGGCAATATTACTCAATTCTTCAAAGTCACAGTTATCATACATCTATTTAATAATAGATTAAATAATCTATTAGCTGATAACTCAAATACATCTTCCTATAGTTTGCTGAAAGCAAAGAATTGAAAACAGTGAGTTGCAGATGGATTTGGATTTGTTAGCTAGTGTCATTCACTTTTTCAATAGCCAATATCAATATTTCTAACTGATCTGCTATGGATGCAAGGGATAATCTCCGCCTGGAGAACTGCACCATAATGAGATGAGGTGACAGGCTCTTCTGCCTTTCTCCTTTTAACAGGAGAGAAGACCAACTGTGAAAGGGAGGATAGAAAAGGAAAACTGCTTGAGAAATGTTTTCTCAAGTGGACCAATTTTAGGAAAGACTATGGAAATTGACACCTTAGAAATAGACTCCTTCAAAATCAACTCTGTTCTTGCAAAGTAATCACGTTCCAATTTGAAGACCTCAGGTCCAAGGGACACACTATCCTTTCTCTCCTCTAAATAACTTAAACACTCTCTCTCTCTTCCTCTCCCTCTTAATGTCTCTTATACACAAGCAACCAAAGCCCATTTACAGAAAGCTATCACATGAAGATCACCTCTGTATATATTATAAAACTTGATGGTGGCATGATCATCACAACACTAAATATGCTTTAAATACTTGCTACTTGAATGGTCCTCAGAACAACAGAATTGGTATCATCTGTGATCTTGTTAGAATGCAGAGTTTGGGGCCCTACCCCAATCCTACCAAATCAGAATATGATTTTTAACAAAATCCCCGGGTGATTCAAATACAGAAAAGAATATAAGCACTGACCAAAGAAGGAAAGAAATACTTTTGAAAAATAATACGTAGGAAACATGTCTCTCGAATAGTGATTCTTCCTTTAAATTACATAACTCTCATATTCCCATTTTTGTCCACCTTGCTACCACTGGCCAGCTTATTTTCTAAGGCCGTATGTTTCAAATGAAAAATTATATTGTTCTTCCTCATTACCCGGGACTTCTGGAATTGTTCTAGCTGTCCTATCCACCTGCAACCTTTCATCCCTTTAACACATTCTCTCCACAGCTGCAAGAATAGAATTTATATAACAAATCTGATCATGACATTCTCCTTTTTAAAACCCTTTGAGGTGTCTCCAACTACAAAATGAAAGCATAGGAGAATATGATCACCTGGTCCCTATTTGCATCTCTAGCCTCATCTCACAACCACTCTCCTTTTCCTACTATTATTCTTCTTTCAGTTCCCTGTACACACTTAAAGATTTCATGTCTCTACTAACTGTCCATCATACTGTTCCTTCCTAGAATACCCTTGCCCTATTTATTATCTGCTAAATCCTACCTGCCCTTCAAGGCCCAACTCAGGCATCTTCTCTTCCAGGAAGCTTTCATGTATGCCATGATCACCACCCTACAAACATATACAAACAATGGGTAAAGCTTATTTTTTCTGTACTTCCAAAACACTTATCATTATATAGTCAAATAATTTTTTTGCATCCCTGTCTCCCTAGATTGACAGTAACCTCCTCCAGGGACTAGCAAAGTAAACACCATAAAGCAGGTGATGAATATTGAGTCAAATTAAATAAAATTTAATTTAATTTTTAATCATAAGAACTATATTAGCTCTTACAATTAGCATTTTGCTTCTTCCCTATTCTTATGCTTTTGGTGTTTTTATGTCATCTTATAGTTTTTATGTTTGGTTTTATTTTAATAACCTACCTCAATTCTTTGTTGCAATTAGGGTATAAATACATATCTAGAGCATACTATGGGACTTTGGTGAAATTACATAATCTGTCTCAGTCAGTTTCTTTATATTAATTAAATAGTAATTACAGGAACATGTTAGGTTGGTAGTATCAAATTAGGGAGGCATGTGAAATGTTTTATATAAACTACAAACATTATACACATAGTAGTTATTTTTATTAAAATCATATCAATACAGCAAAAAATCTAGTGGTTAGAACTTTAAACCAACAGGGAATACCTTAAGAAGTAAGACAGACTTTAAATGAGAGGGTCCTAACCTTTCTGCTGTTGAACTTTTAAATTTTAATTCAGTATAATCTTAATATCCTGGAGCAGTCTTGCATAGTACTCTGTTTCCTTAGTTTCCAGTACTTTAAGAAAGATGTAGAAAAATAAGTGATTATTTGAAACTGTTCAGCTTCTGAAACACAATGTTATCATGAATATTTCATTTATTGAAAATATGGACCCTTTTCAACAATCCCACATCATGACACTTTATTTCACATGCCTGTGACAGATATTACTAATCCCATCTAGCTGTTCATTTCACACCACACTAGAGCAGTTATTGGATGTCCTACAACATGGCAGCCCATCCTGACACTCAAAAGGAATACTATCACAAATATAACCATAATAAGGCAAAGAGCATTAAAAAGTCATAGATTATGAAGGATCCACCCTAAAACAGAGATACTCAATAAGTAACCAGTTTGCCTGAGGATGAAAAAAAGAAACAATCATCAACTGGTTCAGAGTCACAATTTAATCAACTTACAGAGCCAGTAAACCTTGCACCCACATCTTGGTTTTTAATGCCATTCTCTCTCCTTGGAGAAATGGCTGGTTCCAAGGTTGGGCAGAGAAGGTACACAATGACCCAGGAACATCTTGTTATGCCAGAAAGTAAGGAAATGCTGAAAGAATTAAAAGACATGCCACAAAGACTCAGAATTACAAACAACTGCAGAGAAAAATAGGAAAATTAAAATATAGAAAGCAAAGGGAGAAAAGGGAAGGGTCATAGACTGGAATGCTGAGGACTGACTGGTAAAAATGAAGGAGCTGCTGGCACTGGAATATCATCATTTGCAACACCGCAGTAAAGCCTGGTTCAGACAAAAATAATCAACAGAGGCTAAATCAAGAGGAAAAATCTTGATTAGAAGCAGGATATTTGCATGGTCTTGAAATAACCCTAGATAATCTACATCTTATAAATACTTAGGATGCTACTCAGAAAAGGCTGATTATTGGACATGGAAAAAGGTTTCCAGTGTAGTATGATCACTGACAGATTAAGTGGACATATGTTATTTGTGGAAGCCCAGCATCCAGCCCGCTTCATGACATCACCTCCACTCCCTTTTGGGGAATTTTATACTGTCCTTTGTAGTTCTAGTGGAAGCATGAATCCAAATTCATGCTCTACAACTATGGAAACCAAAGGCATCCTTTGTAGGCTGCTTCCACAGAACTGCTCACTCCCTGGTGTAGGTTGGTGAGCACATAACCCAAGCTTAGCAAGTCATACACAATCTCTTGGGACTTCAGTATACTAAGCACAGTCACTGCACATACTAAAGATATGGTTAGGGTTGATTTATGTCAGAAATAGCCCTAGGCATTTCAAATGAGTGTATCTGCTACCAAGACCTTTGGTTCCACCTGGTTCCTCTGTGTTTCAAGCATAATTCTGCAGAGCTTCTCCCATCCTAGACACTTCTAATAAATTCCTTTTTTGAGTATGTTTCCTTAGCTGGCAATGATGACAACAAAGGTTATAAATGTACAGAATAAAATATACAAACATAAGGGGACAAAATTATCTACTTAAGTTTTGCATTTCTTCAGGTGACTTACTCTTTTCCATTGATTTGGTATAGTGGAAAAAACACTGGCTAAAGGATTTAAAGATCTAGAATCTACTCCAGGCTTTCCATCCATAAGCTGGATTTAACATCTGAAGTGTAAATTCACTCTTGTTTTTGATTTTTTTTCTCATCTATGAATGAAGGTGGTTTGAACTGCAGGTATTCTTGCATTCATAAAATAATATTTTTAATAGAAAAGAACACATTCTTAATGCCAATGTTAATAAATAAACTTTTTTTCAAGAAATTAGCCCATGGGTGATTACTGAATTTAGTAGTTTCCATTCTTTTTTAATAAAATTATTTTTTATACAAGATGATATAGTAGTTTCTAACATGACATAGAGCAATTAAGGACTTTTAGACTGTTTCCCTACAGGAATAATACCATATGCCTAAGATTTCACTGTAAGAAATAAATAAGTTTAAAATATTATTATTCAGTAAATACCATTATATTCATACAATACACAGGCAAAGCAATGCACCTTCTATAGATTTTTACATTTTCTAGTATCACAATATTCTCCTGAAATGTGCTTTCCTCCTACTTCCAAATGCTGTACATAAACCAGCCTTACATAAAAATTTCAAGTTCAAGAAAATAATTCCTTTTAAAACTCACTGATGATTTGATAGACATGTTTTGCTAAGTGTGTATAAAATCAATTGGTGCACTTGCTAAGGAATATATCCGTAACAGTACTAGGGATACAATTTTTCTAGAGATGTAAAATTCTAGTGTCAAAGTCAGCCAAAATTTTTTAAACTGGCATTAACAATAGATTGGTGAGAATCTAAATACCAATGATCAAGAGTTTTTGTACTGAAACCAATACATTCATAGAAGAGTACTACTATGAGTTCTTTAAAAATTAAGAAGTGAAGTCATTCTCAAAAAGCCATTTGAAGCAAGAAGACTAATAATCATTATGTCTCCATGAATAATGGTTATTTACTATCAACGTTTATCAAGCATTAACTGTATTTGAAAGGTTATGAGATTTTGTTCCTCTCATGAAAATTTTACCTCCCCAGACCTAAGCTTGGTTATACAATGCATTACTGACTCTCAGGACAATTCAAAACAGAGGGAACTCCATCTATCATGTGAACCACTATGCTTGATTCCACCATAGCAAAGAGGCAAAAGAATTGGTCTCTGGCCTTCTAAGGTACACACAGCCATGAAAACTGACTCAATATAATGTGATAGATGCTAGAAAAGAAATGACATCTAGTGCTTTCCAACAAGGAAGCAATTAATTCTGTTTGGGGACAAAGAAAAAGCTACAGAGAAAAAGTGACATTAAACCTTTATAAAAATATCAAAAATATGTATACTAAAACTCTTAGCTGGATAGGTGACTTTACAGGCAGTCATATCTGAGTTTACAACCCAGCTTTAGCCACTGTTGGCCATGTGAAACTGAGCAGGTTGCGTGGAAACTTAAAAGGCAGCCCTTGTTCTGCCACATTCATTAGTTGTGATCTTAAAATTCACCTCACCTCTCTAGGCCCCAATTTCCCAGTCTATGAAGGGAGTCATGGCATCATGCTCTAAAAATCTCCCATTTCCCTTCTGATTCTAACATAAATCAATATTTTATATCAAGGTATAGATATTCCTATCTCTGTTGGAGGTCTTCAGTTAGCATGTATTTATAGAATACCACTAGGTATTAGGTATTGTTCTGGACACACTGGATATATCAATGAACAAAACAGAACAAAACCTCATGGAAATTACACAGGAAATTTTGAGAAACTTTTAAATGGTTGTTGTCTCTTGTTGTTCATACATCATTTACCTGTGAGGTTTACATACATATTTTAAATAGTTAACACTGGGAAATTTGAAATAACTATAAACATAAGAATGCAAGGAGAAATTTAGATGAAGTATAGTTGATAATACTGACATAAAGATGACATGTTTCTCTAAATTCACACTAAATCAGTGAGCCTCAGCAACAGGACAAAAACAGGCAGCATGTTAAGGAGCTCTCTTGAACCGATCTAGTACACAGCCATCTTCTCTTCCTCATTTAAACTGTTACATAGTTTCTTGAGACCTATGATATAACCAGGTGAGTTTCATTTAAAGATAAATAAAATCTATACATGGTAAGAAAATATAAACACAAAAACCTATCATCTCACTTCAGATATTCCATTTCCTTATCTGGTATTTTTCAGCCTTGACTATTTTATTACACAAGGTCTTTAATTGACAGTCACATATTATCACTTTTCAAAAACTGATTTATTATTCAATAAGCAATTGTTAGACATCAGCAATTTTATGCAGTCCAGAATAGAAACTCACTCAGAGTATATCAGAATACAAGGATTGTTGAAAGGATACAAAATGAGGTAAGGAAAAACAATCCACCAGTGTTAGAACACACACTGATGAGGAATCACATGGTATTTCAGTCTTCCTTGCCTGGACTCCCCTGCTCAGTCTTCTTCTCTTCGTCACTAACTTCCTAATTTCTCTGCATGCTCTTTCCCATTATCTCATGGCAATGTCATCTTCTTAGCTGCTACAGCCTCCTGGACTCTGCTGCTTGTCTTCTCTCTGAAGTCTGCACACTTCTGCACCATTCTATGAATTGCATCCCTCTCCTTAGGGGAGAAGAAGATCTTACTGAGGTTATGGCCACTTTCCTGTATAGAACTCCTCTGTGGATCAGAGTTGTCTGTCTCTCCCCTTCAGCAAATGTGTGCATTTGCCTGCCTTCCTATAACCAAGATTGTGACAATGGACTCATATGATTTTTAAGACAAACAAACCCCAGTAGTGTACGCACAAGGCACCCTTCAAAATAGGACTATGGCATTGCAGGCACCAGAAGCCTTCTAAGGAGCGTACATCGTAACTGTCAGGCACTTTTCATGAACTATTCAGTCCCTAAAGAGACTGTCTCACCATTGAGACTAGGTACAGAAACTGAGCTCACAAACCATGCCCACAAAGTCAGAACATTTCTTTTAAGGACACAGGAAGCAAGTATATATAGCATGTACTAGAAAGTTTAAATGGTATGAAGCTGTGGGCATGTGTGTATGTGTTTTAGAATAAACAAGCTCAGCTTGGGAAACAACTCTTTCAAACAAAACAAACTTATATATAAACAAAACATTTTGTAAAATCATTTCTTTTTAAATTACTCCAGTCAGCATCAAATTTGCACTGCAAAGTGGCATGCTTTAAATTTCAGTTAGTCAACCATAATTGATAGTCTCCAAGCTGTGAAACTCAGAATACATTAACAAATGTCCATGATTCTGGGTAAGACAGCAATTACCCTGGCAAGTATTTTCCAAAGCTTCACATCCCATCTTTATCAGGAATGGGCAGCCAGCACTACACAACTGTTAGCCTGAGGCTTCATCTTGGCCTCATGAGTAAAAACTATAAGCAACTACAAAGCAAAACACAACAAAGAAAACTTGAGTTCAACTTGCTTTATGGTGAAAACTTCTATGTAACACTGGAGAATATGGTGAATACTTCTATTATAATCTTCTATATAACAGTGAAAGAAAAAGACACTCATGTCTTCTCTCTCCTTCCGGTGGTGGGCAAGAGAAAGCACGTGTGGGATGAAATGAGTCACCTCACAATAAAGTGACACCGACAAAGGCAGAGACAGGCTGTGGAAGTGGGGCTCCAACGACGTGGCTGAGGCACTGATCCAGCCCCCCTAGAGCCTGCCCTGACTCTAATCTTTTCACTTATATCTGGCAAAAAAAGTCCTAGGGGCTTGATACTTTGGATAAGACATCACCTCCCCTTACTCCTGGGCCTCCACTGTCACAAACCAAAAGGAGATCCCAAGAGCTCCAGACAGAACCCTTCCTCCTCAGCATCCACACCGCCATGAAAAGGGGTGAAAACTGAGAAGCCATCCCTCCTCTGTAGCCACACTCACCATTACCATGCTTATCATGCTACAGATTATCAGAACTATTTTATTATGACTTTTATTGCCCCTTCCTCAGCTCTCACAGAAGCCCAGGGCCCTCAGGTCATCTCTAATTCCCACACAGTTCTGTGGGAATTGAGGCAACTCCAAAGTCACCAGGAACTCCCCATCCTCCGTATCCGCTTTACTCCTTCCAGGACTGCTTGTAAATATCTGATGCACTATGAATTCTGTTACCTGTTTGCTTCTTCCATTACAATGTCAGTTCCATGAGGGCATGGACTTTTGTCTCTTTTCTTAACTGCTCTACCCCCAGCACAATGAGAACACTCAGTATTTATTTAGTGACGGAATATCCAAAAGAGCTGTTTAAAGAAAACTAGGGTGAGAGAAAAGTTTTTTTGTTCAAGACTTAACAGGTTCAGTCATTTGGGAGTGAGGGAAAGCTTAGAGTCAGAAGTAAGGAATTAATATATTCCATATGTACAAACATTATCAAAAACTATGCTATTTTCTCCTTTTTAACTTTTATAATGTTTCATATGAAATATAAACATATTCTTAAGTCAATAATTTTCAAAAACTGTTTTCCTAGTCATTTCCAGTTTCCATTGTTCACAACATGTTTTTTGGAATCAAATACACATAATCACTTTAATGAACATGTTTCCTATCTTTTTATGGAGTATTTTAAATCTTAAAATATTCACAGGCATTCTAATTTTCTGAAGTGTTAAAAAGGTATAAACACTCTGTATTTACCTAATGAGTTGAAAACATGTCCATACAAAAACCTGTACACAAATGTTTATACTAGTTTTATTCATAATTGCCAAGACTTAGAAGCAACCAGATGTTCTTTAATAACAGAGAGATAAACCATGGTACATCTATACAATGGAATATTATTTAATGATAAAAAGAAATGACTATCAAGACATGAAAGACATGGAAGAGCCTTAAATGCTTATTACTAAGTCAAAGAAGCCAGTCTGAAAAGGTTACATGATATATGATTCCAACTACATGATATTCTAGAAAAGGAAAATCTATGGGGACAGCAAAAAGATCAATGATTGCTAGGAGTTGGGAGGTGGCGGAATGGAATGGAAAGGAGGGAGGGATGAATAGATAGAGCACAGGGGATTTTTAGGGCAGTAAGGTGTGATACCGTAATGGTGGATTCAAGACATTATGCATCTGTTAAAATCTACAGACCTGTACAACACAAAGAATGAACCCTAATGTAAACGATGGACTTTGGTTGATAATCATGTATCAATACTGTTGACCAATTTTATAACACGATTCACACGAATACAAGTTGTCAGTAATAGGAAAAATTCTGTGTACTAGAAACATGGAGGTAGGTATATGGGAATTCCCTGTACTTTCTGCTCAGTTTTTCTGTAAACTTAAAACTGCCCTAGAAGGGAAAGTCTATTAATTAAAATCTTAATGAAGGTGTAAACAGACTGCTTAAGAGCTTTTCAAATGACCACTAATAATGCCATCTCTTTTGTTTTGATAAGTTCTATTCCTTTTTTTCTAATAAGCAAATTTGATCTCATAGGAAGAAAATAGCAAGAGTAGGACAGGGCAGCAGCTAAAGAAGAAAGTGTAAGCTGGCTGTCTCCTTCCCTCAGGTTGTGGGCACAATGCATGAGCAAGGACGACAGGGCTTTAGTCTTACATTACTAAAACAAAAGAGAGAAAAACTAGCACAAGCAGGTAGAATTCCTGATCAGCATCATTTTCATGTTTCAAGTCCTGTGAGATCATGGGTCCTTTTCTCACAAATGCCTGTAAGTCTAAACACTTCTGGGGAACAAATAGGGTAAAAGTGAAAATCCAAGTGTTGATTTCATCTGTTTTGTTACTTATGGGGGAAAGGACCTATAAAACTATCCAGTTTTTTCTTACAGAGAATTAAGTGATTTAGACCAAACACTTAAAAATGGCATAAATAATGCAAAAAAAACAAAAAACAAAAAACCCAGTATAGAGGAAAAGAGAGACCACATGCCTTCTACCAACTGGTTATTAAATGAATGTTTCTTAAATCTGGCTGAAAATACATATTAGGGAAAGGAAAAAAACAAATTTTCAGTGAAAGGGAAAAAATATTAGAGGTAGTCAAAAAAATTACTATAATGGTGGACAGGTGTGTGACCTGCTGGACTAAAGGCTGGTACCACCTACCCAGCAGTACTGCTTTGAGAACTAGGTGAGATAATGTTTGTAAATATACTTGGCAAAAGTCAGATTGTAAAAATATTAAAACTGAGAAAAACACTGTATAAAGAAGAGAAAACTGCCTTTCAATGCTGAGAAATTAAGGGAAGCAGAGAAAAGGCACTGCACTTAGGACCCCTTCCCTGGTTCCCTGGGCTCCAGGTGCTGCCATTTGTAATGCTGCTGTAGGGTGTTGATTTTACTTTGCCCATTTTCCTTGACAACTTTGGTCATAACCTTTGCTGATGCTTATGTTCTTACAGGAGATAAAGTGGTTAGTGAAAATTATGAACTAAAGGAAAATGCCTTCACGGATGGGGTGGTGAGGGTTATGCTAAGATTTGATTCTACATATTTTGTGCCAAATTGTTTCTCCTCTGCTAAGTTTAGTAGCTCATAAACCACCTGCCTCCTAAGCATGAATGGAGAACATGGGGAAATACATCAGGGATTTAAATAAACCCATTTTAAGTTAAGGAATTCATATATGACAAGAATGGCATATGCTTCAGAAAACACTGTGTGCAATCAAATCAAAGTACAAAATGCTTTCTTTTTCCTGTTTTTTAATCATGAAGGAAAAGATACCAAACACCTCTTTCTGATTCCAGACTTGTTCTGACCCTACTTAGTCTTCAGGAAAGACCCCATTCAGTTCCTGAAAAGAAGCCAAACCCTCCTCATAGTCACTTAATTATTTAATGGGAGCTGCTTTGAACTATTCAAGCACAAAGCAGGTCTTTAAATGCTCACATGCTAGCATTTGACAGTGTCATAAGTGCCTATAAATGAATATTGAATAATGCAAATTGGTAACCTGTTGACAATGCATTTCCATAAATCAAGTGAACACTCACGTAATAAATCACATCTGACCTATTTAACCTTTACTAGTATTGATCACTCTAGCTGATAAGGTCCTAGATTAGACTGATGACAGTAAAAAAAAATGGAAAGGACAGAACAGCCTCCTAGGAGAATGACTAAGAAAAAGCTATAGAACTTGGTGATAAGAAGCTAGTTCCAGGGGAAAAAATAAGACAACATTAAAGAAAAACTGACAGGACTTAACAATTCTACAAAATGAGCTTTTCCAAGTCCATACGCTCCACACATTATTATCGTCCTTCTATCTGACAATCACAACTCATCTGATGCACAACTACCATAAGGCTCCTTGAATTTGTCACAGTGCTAAGGAAAGAAAGCCATCCATACAGTTCTTATCAAGTTAAAACCAAAGGACAGTTAAATCCTGAGAGTCAAACAGGTAAAGATGTAAGCAAAATGGCTTTGGTGATAAATCAAAAGCTAATGGGGCCTGAACACATGAGTCTGACCCTTTAATAGTATTCTCTCCTAGCTTGGCAGCCCAAGTGAGAAAACAAAGTGTAGGGGTTACTGCCTGTACAAAGACACTGGATGCTGCATCCGGTATTACCTATAGCTATCATATTGTTCAGAAAACTTCTGACATGAAATCAAGTAAAACTGTTATCACTAAGACTAGAGCTCTATCTTCAGAGAAAATATAAAACTTTCACATCAACTGTATTCAGCGATGGTATCGTGATCTACCAAAAAGACTTGAGCATTTTGGGTTAATGCTTAAAATTCCTACTAGATTTTTCCTCTTTACATCAGAGGTGATCCTGCCTCCCATCTGCTCAGGAGATGCTGAGCAAGAGAGTCTTAACTGAATGATTAACTCAACAGAACTCCTACAAGGGAAGCTGCACTACAAGTCCTCTCTCTCTGTACCCTAGAGACGTATCTGCTGAGCATCAAGCCTGTTGAGTCTTGCTACAGAGAGTGTAGACAGATCAAATGATAAAAGCTTCCAGGAAACAGGCGGAAAAGCATCAAACAAAACAACGGTCTTGCAAGACAGTGAGATGTCTACCACTGAAGAAGTGGTTCTCAGTCCACTTGCATAAAATTTGTCTCCTGGGCCCAGTACCCATTTGTGAAATTGGGAGATATGCCTGGAAATATGCAACTTCAACAAGTAACCTAGTTGATTCAGATGCTGGTGGAAAACAACATACAATCCTAGCTAAACAACTGGGCTTTAGCAAACTTGAACACAGATTTCCTGCATTTGGTAAAAGTGGTATTTGATAAACTATGAGGTCCCTTTGAAATTTAAGTATTTATTTCTGCGAGATAATGAGGACAGATAAAACAGCAGCAGCGGCAAGGGCAGCAATAATAAACTTGAGAACATATATGACTTAAGACACATGATAGTGTCATGTTTAAGAAACCAGACTCTGGATTTAACATGGCCTGAGTCCACTTACTAGCTCTGTGACCTTGAACAAAATTACTTACCTTCTAAGTACCAGTTATTTTTATGAGCATACTACTCAGGCTCACAGAGAAATTATAAGTAGTAACTAACTTTGTGTTAAACAGTCACCCAAAATTATGAAGAAAGAAGACTAATGGTAAGAAAAAAAATGAACAAATCTGAAATCGTTTTAAAAAATACAAATAGTGGAAGTAAAAAATATATATATATCTATATATATAAACTATATATATATAAATAGCCAATAAGCATATAACATATATTTATATTATAAATAAGCATTTATATATATAAAATCTCATTTTAATTTACATATATATATATATATATATATATAAATAAATAGCCAATAAGCATATAATAAGATAATATCATTAGCTATCAGGTTAATGCAAATCAAAATTAAAATGAGATACCACTTCAGACCTATCTGGATGGCTATGATCAAAAATAAATTTAACATGTTGATGAGAATGTGGAGAAACTGAAACCTCCCTACTTCTCATGAGTATGTAAAATAGTGCAGCCACTTTTGAAAAACAGTTTGGCAGTTCCTCAAATGCTTAAACATAGATCTAGGAATTCCACTCCTAACTATATACCTAAAGGAATTGAAAACAGGTATTTAAACAAAGTTTGTTCCTGAATGTTTAAAGCAGCATTATTCATAAGAGCCAAAAGGTGGAAACTATCCAAATTTCCACCAACTGATGAGTAAATAAAATGTATATACATAAACACAATGGAATATTATTCAGCCAGAAAAAAGAATAAAAGTACTAATACATACTATAACATGATGAACCTTGAAAATACTGTGCTAAGTGAAAGAAGCCAGTCAGAAAGGACCATGTATCATATAATTCCACTAAGTGAGATGTTCAGAATAGGAAATCTATAGGGACAGACAGCAGATGAGTCTTTGCTAGGGGATGAAGGTATGGGGATGGCTGGGGTAATCAAAAGTGCAAAGTTTGACCCCATACTGCCTCGATGGGCTTGGAACATAAGCTCTGTACCCATCACCTAGCAGAGTCAATACTTATTCAGGGAAAGAAGGATATTTAGGAAGTGTTATGGACTGAATTATGTTCCCTCAAAATTCATACATTAAAGCCTTAACTCTCAGTACTTCAGAATGTGACCATATTTTGAGAGGGCACTTAAGGAAGTGTTAAATTAAAATGGGGCTGTTCATAAAAATAAAAGAAATCCTACCATTTGCAACAACATGGATGGAGCTAGAGGGTATTATGCTCAGTGAAATAAGCCAGGTGGAGAAAGACAAATACCAAATGACTTCACTCATTTGTGGAGTATAAAAACAAAGCAAAACTGAAGGAACAAAATAGCAGCCGACTCACAGACTCCAAGAAGGGATTAGGTTACCAAAGGGGAGGGGTTGGGGAGTGTGGGTGGGGAGAGAGAAGGGGATTAAAGGGCACTATAATTCACAATCATCGTATAGGTAGGTCACTGGGAAGGCAGTACAGCATGGAGAAGACAAGTAATGACTCTATAGAATCTTACTACACTGATAAACAGTGATGTAAGGTGGGGGTTGAGGACTTGATAACATGGGTGAATATTCAAACCACTGTGCCATTTATGTGAAACCATCATAAGATTGTATATCAATGATAGTTTAATAAAAATAAATAAATTTAAAAAATTAAAATGGGGCTGTTAGGGTGGGCCCTAATCCAATCTGTCTGGTATCCTTAAAAGAAGAGAAAATTTGGATGCACAGAAAAACCAGAGGTGTGTACCCACAAAGGAAAGACTATTTGAGGACCCAGCAAGAGGGCAGCTATTTACAAGCCAGTGACTAAGGGATATGGGGTTTCTTTTTGGGGTAATGTTTATGATATCGACTGTGCTAATAAGCACACAATTCAAATTCTATTCTTCAAATGGGTGAATCACTCAGTGTATGGATTAAATTCCAGTAAAGTTGGGGTTTTTCCTATATAACAACTGAAATCCACAATCAATATTGGTTGTCATCAAAGATGGCAGAAGGACTGAACTTTGGTGTTTTGTGGTGTTTATCTTCCAAAATGCTAGTTTCTTGTCATTTTTTCTTCTTTATTGAAATATCATTGATATTCAATCTTACATTGGTTTCAAATATACAACATAGTGGTTTAACCCATAATATTAAACCCATATTATTAAATCCTCACCCCCCACTAGTGTGGTTACTATCTGTCAACATAAAAGATGTTACAGGCTGCTATTTTTATATATATCTTGAAAAAAAAAATGAAGAAGAAAACATCCCTCTATAGTATAAATTCTGTGATGCTCTTCATGCCGCCCTTCCCTTTGGTGCACTGCCATTCCCCCCGTTCTGTATCATGCTGGTAGGGTTCTTGGTTACAAGGCCTCAACAACTGCCACAGAAACTGCCTACAAATTTTTGCCACTTAAACTGAGTGTTTCTACTATGCTTCCTAAGGCCTACGTCTCCTACTCTTTTCAATACTGTGCTACACCTAAACTTTATTCAATAAATCCCTCCTCTTTTTTGTTAAATTAACTCTCAATTTAGGTTGCCTACATCACAAAACTCTTTGATATACACTCTAAACCATTCCAATACCTTTTCTAGAAGTAATTCTATAAGCAATTTGCTATGAATACTAACACAATGTTTTCTAGGCATATAGATACATATCATATATATAAATGTGTCTTAATAGCATAATACAACTGCCCCATAATTGATGTTATTGTTCTATAAATATTTCATTGTTTTATTTATCCATTTTTTCTTCTAAAATCAAGGGCTGTAGGGAATATCCAACAAAAGTATATCATGTTAAAATCCAACAAACTGAATAGACTTAGCGGTTTAAAACATTTTTTAAAATACTTTTAGGTATGAAAGGAACCTGAAAAATAATTTCTAATCAACTTTTTATTTACAATTTAGTTTCACAGATAATACAGAACAATTACAAAACAATTATATGTCAGGAAATAAGCAAAATTGCATGACAATCATCTTATATGAGTTGAAGCCATGCAAATTCAATTCAATTTTATTAAATTTCAACTATGTAATGTTTTCGAACATGCTGATTACAATGGCTTTCAAGGTGTCCAAAAACAAGTTTACAGCTTGATGTTCATATACATTTAATCAACATTTTTAATTGTCACAAATGCAAAACTGATCAACATAATTTACAGCAAAATTAAATATATTTAAAACAAAAAAGTCATGACATATTATTATGATAAACTAATGTACCTTTTTTAGTGCATACTAAATCTCATTATCTCAATTTTTTCTCAAAACAGTCCTTTGAGGCAAGTGTTATTATAATCTCCCAAGGGCCTTATGATAGTAACTAGAAAATCTGAGATACATCTGAGGTCAAGTTTTTCTAACTCTAAAGTTCCTTTCTCTAGCAATGCCTCTGTCATATCATAACAATATTAATGACTAGCTGAAGAACTGAACTGAACAGTTTTTATAATATTCAACTGCATTAAAACATCTATCTTTACAAAAATTCTGCAACAAATGAGTTTTCTGAATCAGCACAAAAAGTTATTAAACCTGAGTTCATTATTAAAGAATAAAGTTATTCTTTACTTCTTGGCATAAAAGAAGTTACAATATCAATTCCATTAGCACTATGATAAAGGTGAAATCAAATTAATTCAAGCCACCTACTTGATAGACTTGTGATCTTCATAAACACAAAATAACAGGTTAGTATAGACTCCCAACGGTGTAATTATTCTGCATCAAAAATAGGTACACAATTCTGTAAGTATGCAAAATAATACAAAGTACACTGTAATTACTATAGACATTGTTAGACTGGTAGATCTTTCCATATTTATGCATATTTAATTAAAATGATATTTATCAAAAGGCTAATGAGACCATTTTGAAACCCACTTACTGAAAGGCTAATGAGACAGTAAAATATGAACTATTTATTAACTGAAAAATGAAATGTGATATCTGTACACAGAGAACCACCAGACTTGAAAAAATATATCACTGAAAGCCTCTCATAAACCTTACAGTAAAAAGTCCTACTAGAGACAACAAAGACCATGTACAATGTCAGTTTCCCACTTAAACTGATCAGAAAGTGAAAGTTTATATGCTAGTCAAAGAAATTATCTAATGAGAGTATATAAATTATATATCCATTTGCCAGAATTACAGTTGTTATAGGTATTTAAACACAAGTCATTTTTAAAATTGCAAAACAGACCATGATGAAATATGGTGAAATAAGATTTCATAACACTACACCTTAAAACAATCACACATTAGATGGCTGCAGCTCAGAAAAACAATGTGGATATTTCACTGAGCCAAAAAGAGTTCCCTTCTCATGTGAATATGACTATGGTGGAAAGGAACCATGCTGAAATGCAAGTGGAAATGCTATTTTCTCAAATAATGATGATAATAGTAACAACAGTATATACCTGAAGGCTTTTAACCTCAAGAACAGAAAATTCCAGAGGTATTAAAAATGGTACATCTTATCAAACAGCACATAAACAAAACTGTTTAATATGTAATTGCAAAGTATTTGCTCATCAAATAAATGGAAACTCATTTTAAGATTAAATAAGAAAAGTGCAATCTGGATTTGTAAGTCTAAGTCTGGATTTACAGATGAAATAGCAACTTTCATGAACAACTTTCTAAGCCAGGATGATCTTGGTTAAGGTTTTCCTAACATTAATAACAGGTCTCATACATATACAGTAAGCTAGGTAAAAAGTAAAATCCATACATATGTACATTGCAAGTGGCAACTGTTCTCTACAGATAATTTAGTATTATGAATTATCTGAATAAAAATCAAAAGTGAATTACTAGAAGACAGTAAAAATAGCTCCATCAAAAAAATTTTCAGTGTGTATTCTTCATCATAAGTAACATGAGTTAATTAAATAATTGCTAATTTATTTGTCATTTTTCAGGGAAAAAATGATAATTTGTTATTGCACCTAAATAATTTGAAGGTACTTCACAGTAATATGTCTCTTTGTTAACAATTATCCAATTATGTATTTATTAGTTGTCATATTAAGGTTCTGTCAAGAGAATTTTTACACATTTATTATGAAACATCTTCTACATTCAAAATGAGATTATACTTAATATCTTCAAAGATTCTGAAATAGCACATTATACATTTATTAACTCCAGAACATGCTCCAGCCAGATAATGATCTTTTGTCAAAGTAAGAGCAATCTAGTCATGGGTTCTCTTCAAACAGACCGACAGCAACATTCAAAATGTAATAAAAACAAAACTATTCACCTAAGAGGGAGTGAAAGGACTAGTTCAGTTTAGATATTTTTCTTCAAAATTTTAGTTCCTTGAAATTGAACTTCTTCAGTTAATACACAGCTATTAAAAAGCAGCAGACTTACAATCAATACCTTTACTAACAGCTATTCCCCAGTCTCTCTTAAATATAAGCACCAGAATTATGCAAGATGGAAAATGCCCAATTAGGTTTCCCTGGACCTATTTAGCTTGTCCAACTATTGAATATTTTGACAATAAATATATTCACACTCTTGAGTTTGTGAGAGAAAAATCAGCCCTTTAATTAGCAGTAAAACTAGTCTAAAAAGGAGCCATCTGGGTTATCTCTGATATACTCTGAGACTGTATCATATCATCAGACATTTCAAAAATACCAGGCATAGTTTGCTAACCACAGAACATAAACTTAACTTCAGATCCCTTCACATGAAGTAATAAAACCTGTTTCTCCTTAAGTATTTGAGTTGATTCTAACTAAAAAATATTAAATTGTTCTTACTACTATCCATTTTCCATATTGCCGGAATGAGAACACAAATCTGAGCTCCTTATTCAGATATAAGTAGATGTGAGAACAAAGAAAACCATGTCATCGCCAATGTGCTTGTATTTCAGTCAGCCAGTGCTGCCACAACACTGAACAAAGTGTGTAATTGATTAATAGGGATAGGTAAAATGTTGCCTTTGAATCCATGTGAACAGCTCTTCGGACTTGGGTCCTTCAGTAAATATATACTCAGCATACACATGGCACCAGGCACTGGACCTGTCCGTAGAAACACAAACGTTTAAGAAAAAAAAAGGTTTAGAGTATGATAAAGAGATAGATATGGAAAAAAAGTTTAATGCCACCTGGTAAATGCAATAAAATTATGGACAAGATTGCTGCTAATGTAGATCTGTTTTTCAAACTATGGATTCTAACTTATTTGTGAGTCATGGAACCAATATAGTCAGTCACAACCAATTTCTTTTTTATTAAGGTATTATTGATACACCATCTTATGCTCAGGTTTCACCTGGGCAGCATTGTGGTTACTATATTTCTCCTATTATCAAGTTCCAAAATCGGCCCCCATTACAGTCACTGTCCATCTGCATAGTAACATGCTAGAGAGTCACTACCTGTCTTCTCTGTGCTATACTGCCTTCCCCAAGCCACCCCTACATTATGTGTGCTAATCGTAATGCCCCTTATTTCTCCCATCCCACCCACCCTCCCCAATCCCTTTCCCTTTGGTAACTGTTAATCCATTCTTGGGTTCTGTGAGTCTGTTGCTGTTTTATTCCTTCAGTTCTTCCTTTGTTCTTATACTCCACAGATGAGTGAAATAATTTGCTATTTGTCTTTCTCCGCCTGGCTTATTTCACTGAGCATAATACCCTTTAGCTCTAACCATGTTGTTGTTTTCTTCTTATGGCTGAAAAATATTCCGTTGTGTATATGTACCACATCTTCATCCATTCATCTACTGATGGACACTTAGGTTGCTTCCATTTCTTGGCTATTGTAAATAGTGCGGCAATAAACATAGGGGTGCATCTGTCTTTTTGAATCTGCGCTGCTGTATTCTAGGGTAAATTCCTAGAGGTGGAATTCCTGGGTCAAATGGTATTTTTATTTTTAGTTTTTTTGAGGAACCACCATACTGCTTTCCACAATGGTTGAACTAATTTACATTCCCACAGTATAGGAGGGCTCCCTTTTCTCTGCATCCTTGCCAGCATTGTTGTTTGTCTTTAGGATGTTTGCCATCCTAACTGGTGTGAGGTGATATCTCATTGTGGTTTTAATGTGCATCTCTGATGATTAGCGATGTGGAGCATCTTTTCATGTGCCTGTTGGTCATCTGAATTTCTTCTTTGGAGAACTGCTCAGATACTCTGCCCATTTTTTAATCAGGTTATTTGCTATTCAGTTGTTGAGGTACATAAGCACTTTATATAGTTTGGATGTCAACCCCTTATTGGACATGTCATTTATGAATATATTCTCCCATACTGTAGGATGCCTTTTTTGTTCTACTGATGGTGTCCTTTGCTGTACAGAAGCATTTTAGTTTGATATAGTAGTAGAGCTTGAAGTAGGGGAGTGTAATCCCCTTTGCTTTATTCTTCTTTCTCAGGATTGCTTTGGCTATTCAGGTCTTTTCTGGTTCCATATGAGTTTTAGAACTATTTGTTTCAGTTCTGTGAAGAATGTTGTTGTCAGTATTTTGATAGGGATTACATTGAATCTGTAGATTACTTTAAGGCGGGATGGCCATTTGACAATATTAATTCTTCCTACCAAAGAGCATGGGATGAATTTCCACTTATTAGCGCACTCTTTAATTTCTTTCAAGTGTCTTCTAGTTTTCAGGGCATAGGTCTTTCACTTCCTGGTTAGATTTATTCCTAGGTATTTTATTCTTTTTGATGCAATTGTAAATGGAATTTTTTTAATGATTTATCTTTCTGCTAGTTCATTGTTAGTGTATAGGAATGCAATAGATTTCTGTGTATTAATTTAGTATCCTGCAATTTTGCTGAATTCAGATATTCGTTCTAGTAGTTTTAGAGTGAATTCTTTAGGGTTTTTTATGTATAATATCATGTCATCTGCAAACAGTGACAGTTTAACTTCTTCCTTACCAATCTGGATTCCTTTTATTACTTTGTGTTGTCTGATTGCCATGGCTAGGACCTCCAGAACTATGGTGAATAAAAGTGGGGAGAGTGGGCATCCTTTTCTTGTTTCCTATGTTACAGGAAAACCTTTCAGCTTTTCACTGTTAAGTATGATGTTGGCTGTGGGTTTATCATATATGGCCTTTATTATGTTGAAGTACTTGCCCTCTAAACCCATTTTGTTGAGATTTTTTATCATGAATGGGTGTTGAATTTTGTTAAATGCTTTTTCAGCATCTATGGATATGATCGTGTGATTTTTGTCCTTATTTTATTGATATAGTGGGTGATGTTGATGGCTTTTCAAATGTTGTACCACCCTTGGATCCTTGGGATGAATCCTACTTGATCAGGATTATGATCCTCTTGATGTATTTTTCAATTCGGTTTGCTATTTTGTTGAGTATTTTTGCATCTATGTTCATCAGGGATATTGGTCTGTAGTTTTCTTTTTTTGTGGTGTCCTTGCCTGGTTTCAGTAGTAGAGTGAGGCTGGCCTCATAGAATGAGTTTGGAAGTATGCCCTCCTCTTCTATTTTTTGGAAAACTTTAAGGAGAATGGGTATTAGGTCTTCTCTAAATGTCTGATAAAATTAAGCAGTGAAGACATCTGGTCTGGAAGTTTTGTTCTTGGGTAGTTTTTTGATTACTGATTCAATTTCATTGCTGGTAATTGGTCTATTGAGATTTTCCGTTTCTTCCTTGGTCAGTCTGGGAAGGTTGTATTTTTCTAGAAAGTTGTCCATTTCTTCTAGATTATCCAATTTGTTAGCATATAATTTTTCTTACTATTCTGTAATAATACTTCATATTTCTGTGGTGTCTGTAGTGATTTTTTCCTTCCTCATTTCTGATTCTGCTTATGTGTGTAGATTCTCTTTTTTTCTTGATAGTCTTGCTAGGGGTTTATCCATTTTGCTTATTTTCTCAAAGAACCAGCTCTTGGTTTCAATAATTTTTCTATTGTTTTATTCTTCTCAATTTGATTTATTTCTTCTCTAATCTTTATTATGTCCATACTTCTACTGACTCTGAGCTCTTCTTTTTTTCCAATTTCAATAATTGTGAATTTAGACTGGTTATTTGGGATTGTTCTTCCTTCTTTAAATAGACTTGGATTGCTATACACTGTCCTCTTAGAACTGCCTTTGCTGCATCCCACAGAAGTTGGGGTGTTGAGCTGTTTTTTTCATTTGTCTCCATATATTGCTTGATCTCTGTTCTAATTTGGTCATTGATCCATTGATTATTAAGGAGCATGTTGTTAAGCCTCCATGTGTTTGTGAGCCTTTTTGTTTTCTCTGTACAATTTATTTCAAGCTTCATACCTTTGTGATCTGAGAAGTTGGTGGGTACAATTTCAATCTTTTTGAGTTTGCTGAGGCTATTTTTGTGGCCTAGTATGTGATCTATTCTGAAAAATGTTCCATGTGCACTTGAGAAGGATGTGTACCCTGCTGCTATTGGGTGGAGTGTTCTGTAGATGTCTGTTACGTCCATCTGTTCTAATGTGTTGTTCAGTGTCTCTGTCTCCTTACTTATTTTCGGTCTGGTTGATCTGTCCTTGGAGTGAGTTGTGTGTTAAAAATGAATGCGTGCATTCTATTTCCCCCTTTAATTGTGTTAGTATTTGTTTCTCATATGTAGGTACTCCTGTGTTGGATGCATAGATATTTATAATGGTTATATCCTCTTGTTGGACTGACCCCTTTATCATTACATAATGTCCTTCTTTGTTTCTTGTTACTTTCATTGTCTTGGAGTCTATTTTATCTGATACAAGTACTGCAACTCCTGCTTTTTTCTCCCTATTAGTTGCATGAAATATCTTTTTTCATCCCTTCACTTTTAGTCTGTGTGTGTTTTTTGGTTTAAAGTGAGTTTCTTGTAAGCAGCATATAGATGGGTCGTGTTTTTTAATCCATTCTGTAACTCTGTGTCTTTTGATTAGTGCATTCAGTCCATTTACATTTAGGGTGATTATTGATAGGTATGTACTTATTGCCACTGCAGGCTTTGGATTCTTGGTTACCAAAGATTCAAGCGCAGCTTCTTTACTATCCAGCAGTCTATCTTAACTCACTTACTATTATATTATAAACACAATCTGAAAATTCTTTTTTCTCTTCTTTTTCTTCCTCCTCCACTCTTTACATGTTAGGGGTCATATTCTGTACTCTTTGTGTATCCCTTGACTGACTTTGTGGGTAGCTGATTTAATTTTTAATTTTTTTAGTATTTAATTGGTCTACTTCCTTTTGCTGTCATTTTCTTTTCTCTAGTGACAGCTATTTAGCCTTAGGCACACTTCCATCTAGAGCAGTCCCTTTAAAATTCTCTGTAGTGATGGTTTTTGAGAGGTAAATTCCCTCAACTTTTGCTTATCTGGGAATTGTTTAATCCCTCCTTCAAATTTAAATGATAATCTTACAGGTTAGAATAGTCTTGGTTCAAAGCCCTTCTGTTTCATTGGACTGAATATATCATGCCACTCTTCTGGCCTGTAAGGTTTCTGCTGAGAAATCTGATGGTAGCCTGATGGATTTTCATTTGTAGGTGATCTTTTTTCTCTCTCTGGCTGCTTCTACTCTGTCCATGTCCTTGATATTTGCCATTTTGATTATTATATGTCTTGGTGTTGTCCTCCTTGGGTCCCTTGTATCGGGAGATCTGTGGGCTTCCATGGCCTTAGAGACTATTTCCTTCCCCAGACTGGGTAACTTTTCAGCAATTATTTCTTCAAAGACACCTTCTATCCCTTTTTCTCTCTCTTCTTCTACTGGTACCTCTATAATGCGAATATTGTTCCATTTGGATTGGTCACACAGTTCTCTCAATATTCTCTCATTCCTAGAGATCCTTTTTTCTCTCTCTGCCTCAGCTTCTCTGTATTCCTATTCTCTGATTTCTATTCCATTAACTGTCTCCTCTACTTCTCCTAATCTGCTTTTAAATCCCTTCCTTGTTTGTTTCATTTATCTCCCTCCTGAATTCATCTCTTAGCTCTTGAATATTTTTCTGTAGCTCCATTAGCATGCTTACGACTTTTATTTTGAATTCTTTTTCAGGAAGATTGGTGATTTCAGTCTCATCAAGCCCTCTTTCTGGTGTCTGAAGGATTTTGGATTGAACAAGGTTCTTCTTCCTTTTCATAGTTCTGGAGTGATGGGAATGGTCACAGGCGAGTGGCACAGGTGTCAGCTGGGAGGACAAAGCCCTTTTGTGTTTCCCAGTTGCAGTGCCTGTCTCCACTGTATGTGCCAGTCAACTACGAGCAGGGAGTGGCCTCTGGGTTAATCCCCTAAGCTGCCATGGGTGCACCACCCTCGGCATGGTCTAGGGTAATGGTGGGGGTCACAGGTGAGTGGCACGGGTTCTGCCACCAGTACAAAGCCCTTTTGTGTTTCCTAGTAGCAGTGCCTGTCTCCACCACTGTCTGTGCCAGTCAACTGTGCACAGAGAGTGGCCTCTGGGTTAATCCCCTAAACTGCCGTGGTTGAGGCTACCCTCCTGCTGGCCTAGGTGACCATGGGGTCGCAGGCCACCAGTGCAGGTATTTGCAGGGAGAGCAATGCCCCTTCATACTTCCAAGTCAGCGTACCTGTCTCTGCTGTCTCTCTTGTTTAGCTGCACACAGTGATAAGCCTGTGCTTTAAGCTGTGCTGTTGCCGTAGGCAGGGCTGTCCTCCGGCTAGTCTAAAGCAATGGCAAGTACAGCAGGTTTGCACGCAGGTGCCTGTGGGGAGGAACAAGCAGCAGGCTGCTTATCGCAGTGAGGGACCTCAGGGCTGCACTGCCAACCAAGGTAACAAGGTGCCTGAAGCTCCTGAAAGTCCCCAACCTGCTGTGCTGAGTGTGCCAGGACGATTTTGCCCACCTGTTTCTTCTCTTAAATCCTTGCCCCTTTAGCAGCCCTCTGACTGTTGAGAAGTCTTTTAAAGCAGGGCAGCCGGTTGTGGGAACCTGTTCGCAGTCTTAGTCTCTGGCTTTGGTTTTCAGCCCCTCTAAAGTCCAGAGCACCATGAAATGTGTGTCTGTGTTCCCAGGGTAGATTCCTACCACTGGTTATTTAGCAGTCCTGTGCTTCCACTCCCTTCCACTCTGATTCTCTTCCTCCCTGCCAGTGAGCTAGGGAGTGGGGAGTGCTTGGGTCCTGCTAGGTTGTGGCTTTTTACTTTACCCTTTTCCGTGAGATGTTCACTTCTCCCAGATGCAGACTGGCTGATCACTCTTTTAGGAATAGTGTATTTGCTGTATTTTTAAAATATATGTGGTTTTCAGAAGAGATTTCCACTACACTTCTCAAGCCACCATCTTTTCTCCTCCCCTCAATTTTTTTTAACATTACAGAAACCACTAAAATGTACCCCATGAAATAAAGCTGTTTTAAACTTTTGTTCCAGTTTTACATAGTATAGATTTAGATACACATACATATATAGACATAGATTTCAGGATAGCTATAGACAAATGTATAGGAGTATATGTATCTCTATATGTGTGTGTACATACACATATCAATGAAACAATGTAAAATATACTTCATACAAGATATGGTCAAAACACTTTCAATGCCATGAGTACAGAAATTCTCCTGAACAAGTCAAGGCAGGCTTCATGAAGGACATAGCATTCAGGCTGACACTGTATGAAAAAGAGGATAGAGCATGTCATGTACAGGTTGAGCACATTGAAATGTGATTAAGGCCACATGTTGAAATAATATTTTGGATATACTGGGTCAAATAAAAAATATTATTACAATCAATATTACCTCTTTTTATTTTTTAATGTGGCTACTAGAATATGTAAAGCTATATATATATATATATATATATATATATATATATGTCTAACATAACAAATTTCAGTAATGGTATAGTTGACGGATTGGAGGGAGGAAAATTCACTGACAGTGATGAAGCCAAAGTTAGGCTATTGAGTGGCCAAGGTGAGAGATGACAGCCTGATCTAGGAGAATAAGAACAGGAAGGAATTGGAGACAAAAGTTCAAGGAAGTAAGAGACAGAAGTTGGTGCTTGACTGGACATGAGGGATGAGGGAGAAGTCATTAGTCTATTCATTCATCCATCCATCACATTATTTGCATGCCTAGGATACTGCAGTTACATGTTGGTTGTGCTGCAGTGAACTAAATAGACGTCTGAAATGTATCAACATTCTGGGCTGGGAAACTAAGTGGAGGTTGTTACCATCCCCTGAAATAGCTAACGAAGGAGACGGAATAGTTCTGTTATGATCAAATGTATCAAGAATGAGACACTTTTAGGATATTTAAGTGGAAATGTCTCAGAAGCAATTGTATGTCAGGGTCTAAGTTCAAGAGAAAGAGCTAAGCTAAAGATAGAGAGTTTGGTGTTATTAGTATATAATTGGCAGCTGGTCCTTAAGAGGGGCTGTGATTGCTCAGGGAAAGACTGTAGAGTGATAAGGGCCAGGAGCCCAAGGAAACCCACCACTAAGGACACTAAAAAGGATAGAAAAGGGAGAGAGCAAGTCCCCTAACAGTAGGTAGCTAGATATGAAGAAGAAAAATCCATAAGGGTAGAGTCACAGAAACCAACAGAGAATGGTTAAAGGAAGTAATATTCAATAGTATCAAATAAGAAGAATCATTTCAAAGTACCACTGAAACATGTACATTTGGCTAGTCAGAGATCACTGATGCCCTGCATGAAGGAGATTCCAGCAGAGTGGTGGGAACAAACAACACTGTAGAAGACTGAAGAGCACAAGGGAGACCAGGAAAAAGAGAGGCCAACCGGAGGTAACTGTTCCTAAAACCCTACTCATGAATAAAAGAATGATAAAGTAATGAGCACAGAATCAAGGGAGGGTTTGGGGTGCTTTCATCTTTGTTTTTTGACATGATTGAGACTTGAACATGCTCAAAAGCTCAGAAAAGCAACCAGGGCAAAGAGCCTGGTTAAAAAGGCAAGAAAGGGAATAAGTAATAGGGCAAGGCCTGAGGAGGTAGAAAAGGGGAAAACCTAGAACACAGGTGGACAGGAAACTTTGAACAGGAGAAAGAACATTTATTCCTCTAAAAATGGAAGAGAAAGTGTCTGAAGAGATGGCGATTCAGATGCAGGCAAAAACTGTAGTTTCTGTATTAAAATATTACTCAGTTTTTACAGTAGTCACTGGGCTTCTTTGACTAAGGGTAACTGCAAATGAGGTTGCACAGTTCCAAGTATCTGATTAACACTGAAGTATAGCAAATGTTCTAGAGCCAGGGGCACAGATTCATCACAGAAAGGGCAAGTTAACTTCAGTCTATTCCATGGCCAGTGACTTATTACACTCTAATACAAAAAACCTTTGAGAAATGATTGTCAAAGAGCAATAAAGGGAGAAAATGTGCGCTAGTGGGTCCTGGAGACAGGGGACATTTGTCCCTCTTGGATTTCCACCTGGGTACATCTGGCGTGGAGGGTATAGAAGAGAGTTCCCCTCCTCTCTGCACAAGTCCTCACAAGCTTCTCCCTATAGGAAGAGTCACAGCTATCACACTGAACCACAGTTTAAACCTTATGGGTGGAGTTATTGGGCTTTAAAGGCAAGAATCCAGATTACTCCTACCTCTGTTCTTTCTGTTTCTGGTGTTGGAGTAGTGAGCGTGCATGCCCAGGCAAGATCTGGTCCTCCAGGCAGAGTAGTTATGATCACTTTGTGTGATTAAAAAAATCAGAGACCTTGACTTCCTCATCTCCTCTTTGCTCTATTTCTTCTCCTACAACTGGGGAGAAAAGTGGGATTGAACCTCATAAGAGCAGGAAACAGTTAAGCCTCCAAACCCATGCCTTGTCATTCAAATTCCCTCACTGGAAAACACAGATATTGAGGGTTACCAAGCATTCATCCAGCTATGAAACAGCACTTTTTTTCCCTGCTGGCTTCCATACTTTTGTATAAATCATTCTTCTGTCCAGACCCCAGAAGGCATGAAGCAGAAAAGTAGAAAATTACAACATCAAAATCTTACCTTGAAACTCCCTTATTCAAAAGCCCTTAGCAACAAAGTAAAATTTCCACTGTTTTTCTGCCTCTGTCTTTATTTTTCACTTATCTTTTCCTCAGTCTGACCATCCTGAAATCTTCTCTCCTACTTTCATATATTCAAGTCCGTAAATATCTAGTTCATATGTTACCTTCTCAAGGAAGTCGTCCATGATCTGTCCAGTTAGATTTAAGTATCACTGCCTCATCTACACTCTCATAGGCCTTATTTCTATCTTTGTTAAGTACTTTGTTAAAATTAGTTAATTATATCCCTCCTAGTAAATCAGATGGAGATTGCTAAATTCACCTTTGAGCTTATTGTCAAGGTTAGTGCCTACTCTAAATCACAGGTCATCTCTCCTTCCCCAGCACCTTGTGGGGTGGCAACAGGGCCTGGCAGTGCTCCATCAGCACTCTCCTTCTTTGTTAGGAAGAACGAAAGGAAGGAAGAGACCCAGAAGGATTTTGTACCATGGGTAAACAATCTGAACCAATATGGCTGCTCAGACCAGAACTTATGGCACAATCTTTTGACTCATCAGCCCATCACTCCTCTATTTGGCCTGGAGCTATGGGAACTCAAATCATCAGGCCGGAAGGAAGATCCAGACAGTGAAAATAAGTCATGAAACCTGGACTGAGGCCAAAAGACAGCCAGCAGGTGAATCTGTCCACCTGCATTTCAGAAAGAGTAATTACAAGTGTATTTTTAAACTAGCTAAAGACAGTGAAGAAGTAGATTGTATTTAATAAATACTGAATTTCTAATCTGGCAAAACACTTTATAAAGTACATTATACACACAAAGTACTTTCCAATACTCCGATTTTATACTTGAAGAAGCGAAGTCTTAGATAAATTGGGTGAGTTATGTTAAGATCTCATTCATCAACAAATACCAAATAAATGCCTTCTACATGCAATGCAAAGGGATTGAAGCATTCCACCCTTGTGGAGCTTTTTCCTATGGGACAGGTAATAAAAACAATAAATAAATATAATGTATAGGTCAAGTGGTGCTAATGGGAAAATAAGGCATGTTGGGTAGGATATAATGAATAAGGAAATATATTGAATAACATTGTCAGAGATGGCCTCGATGACAAGATGACATTTGGGCAGAACGGGGAAGAAGAGAGACAAGTGGTTGGTTTCCCATTCTGAACTACAGCTTGGATGTCCACTGGTTATGCTGTTTCAAACACAGCAATTTAACTCAAAAAGAGGAAGGCCCTGACATTCAGGCAAGTAGCAGGGAAAGCAATGGCCTGTTCTTAGCATTTCAGGCATATTAGGAGAGTAGTTCAGAAAATCCTGAACAGGACCCTGACTGTCCAAGTGGGTCTCTGACTAACACATTTAGATACTTCAAAAAGATGCCAAGCAGTCATTTGCATTGATAGGACTAGCAGTACCATGCCAAGTAGTAAAATGTTAAAGTTCAAACTGCAGAATGTTTGATCTTATAATTGTTGTTTTTAAAGGCAAATGTCCAGGGTACTTTGTTCTGGTTTCTATCACACAAAAGTCATTTCACTGTACTCTGAGTTAGTTGGCTGTTACAAGACAGAAATGAGCTGTAATAAGAGCTTATTAAGAGAAGGGAAAACTATAAATATCTGGTCCTGCACCCAGATCACTGTCTTCATCTAAGGCATGATTTACTTTTTTCCAGTGAAGTATTTGTAGATCAATTAATTACCCCCTATCAATAAGAAGTAAAATCTGGTTCAAAAGATAGGGTAAAGAAGCAAACTCAGCCAAACAATTGTTTACATGATCATTAAATAATCTGAAGTGGCCATCTCTACAATAAATAAATCTTCAGTGACTAAATGACAACTCCATGAGACTTCCCCTTTCCTTTGCGCAGTTTGCTCCAGTCCTTAAGATCCCTTCTTTTTTTTGGACTCATACATTCATGCACATAACAAATATAAACTGAGTATCTACAATAAGCCAAGTATCTGAGTGGTCAACTATAGGAAAATAGGGTGTGTGTACACACACATATGTACAAAGCCAAAAAACAATTATATACACACTGGCCCTGTGTGGCCTCCATTTGGGACTATTTCTAAGCAGGCCAACTACTTAAATTCAAGTATGAGTGTGTGTATATTTGAGTGTGAATGAGCTCATATCAGAGAGAAAGGGAGGGAATGGGATAAGAGGTAAAGAACAGGAGAAATCATAAAAGACTCGTGAGAAACACATATGTACTTAAAGAAAAAGAATGACATGAGCCTTCACTCCCTCGCCTTCCCTGCATGATCACATTTGCAGCACTGCTTTGCCTGTGTCCTGTGTGCTCCCTGTGTTCCTTACAGTTATCATAATCAAGACCCACCTTAAAAGCTATTTGCAAAAATATCTATACCATAAAATTTTAGCTGACAAGTAATTATATTTTATCTTCCAAAGGAAAATTAGGCATGAAACAAGCCCACAACAAAAGACAAGAAGAATTGATACCCCTGCTTTACACAAGAGGCAAGGGAGATTTAACTGAGATAATACAAGTTTCTATCTCTCACCCTTTAATTTTAAATTTGATTTTGTATTTTATATCACAATGAACTTACACAAAAATAGCAGAACAACCCCTATGTCCATATGTTGTCCTACAAAAAGAGAAAATACTACTTTTTCTCAAGAAATATTTGTATTTTCTTGTTCAAACACTATAAGAATAAAAGAACTGTTTTCAGAAATGATGAGGTTCCTGCAGATAACATTTACCCACAGGATTTGAGGCTTTTTTGGGATATAAAGTGCAGAGCACTTTGAGGATGGTTACAGATGCAATGGCACAGAAAAGGCTTTTAACTTTGGCTCATTTCCTCTGACCACCATGTCTCCATTCTAAATTATAACCTCTCAAAGCTACAGATTCTTTAAAACTAGCTTTTAAACTGCCTTTCCTTGATATCACAAAATAAGAACACTTTGTTACTTGAAAATAAAAGCACAAAATTATTGGACTCAATAACTGTTCTCATTATTGCAAACCAATAAACAAAGCTCAACAAAAATTGTATTTGCTAATAACTATCGCTTATTGAACTGCCAAGAAATAAACCCAAAAGAAACCAAAGAAATGTCTGCTTTGACAATATTGATAGTTTCTTATTCAGAAACTCTTTAATATCAGAAATGGCTAGCAAACATTGCAGAATTATTATTATCACCCATAATAAAACCTTAAGTTAAGCACTAAAATCCTGTCACTCCCATCTTAGAATGTTTTTTTTAAAAAACTAAACTACTATAGAACCCCATTTTTAACTTAGGAATTTCTTTTATGTATAACCCATACAAGATGCTACCTGCTCAGCTGAATCATTTTGGAGTCCCTACTTCATAGCCACAGAAAAAAATCACAGGACCAGGAAACCTAAGAAGCATCTGGGTCCATTCCCCTTGCTGGCATGACCCACAAGGCCAAGGCTAAATATTCAACAGGTTGGTTGGGGATAGTGAGGCCAAGCCAACTGGTGACCCACAAAGCTGAGTGGTTGGTTACATACAGGGGGATTGAGCAAACAAGTACACATATTGAGGTTAATGAAGCCAGGTTTTCCAGTGTGAGAAGGAAATGGCTAGCATAAAAAGGAAGGAAGAATAAATCCCGATGTTTTGGATTAGAATTGTTGGTATCAGTGTGAACATATTTTTTAGATAGATCCATCTATAGATACATACATACATGCATATATGGATAAAGATGTATGTATGAATATGGAGTATATATTTATGCACATACAAACCTGTACTTCCTAGTTTCATTCACTGAGAAGACCTAAAAGCAAAGATAACTCCATAGCAATGAGGCCCTTTAGAATCCATATCTTGGTTTCTAAATGTTATTCTCCATTAAACAGAGCGAAGAGTCCTTAGTAACTCCAAGCCTTGAATAAAATTCTAAGAAAAGCCAGAGACACCTTTTAACATGAAGAACCGAGAACACAGAATCATTTCTGTGATAATTCTGCCAAAAATACATCATCTGAACCTGTTTATGAGGAAACATCAGATAACCCCAAATAGAGAAGCTTTATTTGGCTATACTCTTCAAAAACGTCAAGATAATGAAAGACAAGGCAAGACTAAGGAGCAGTTCCAGACTGAAGGAGACTCAAGAGCCAGATCAGCTAAGTCAACACACCATCCTGGACTTAGGACCTATAAAGGACATCAGAGACAACTGTGGTGTGCATGGGATCTGTGGATTGGATGGCAATACTATACCAATATTAATTTCCTATTTTGATGGTAATATTTGGGATTATGTGGGAGAACACTCTTATTTTTAGGAAATAGTCTCTTAAGTACTAGGGGATATTGAGGCATCATGTCTGAAACTTTTACTTCCTTCAAAATAATAATAATGTGTGAGAGTAAAGGTAGAGGGAAAAGAGAGAGAAAGAAAAAAAAGAGATATGATACAGCAACTATAATAAAATGTTAATAACAGGGGGAGGATCTGAGTGAAAAACATACATGAGTTCTTTGTCCAATTCCTAAATGTTTCTGTAACTTTGATACCACAGTAAAATTAAAAGTTTAAAAAAGAAAGAAATGTTTGATCACAAATGCTCATACACTATTAAAGAAAGCCTCAACTTAATCCCAATTTGCTATAAATTAAGAAAAAAATAGGTCTGCTGTGGCTAGAGGCAAATACTGTCTACATAATTCTAAAAGCACTTAAACCAAGTAAGAACGATAAAACAGCTTCTATCATCAGTATGTCTAATAATGTGAGTGCTTGCCTGATAAAGGTATATATATATATATATATATATATATATATATATATATATATATATTGAGAATTATAAATACTATGAGGATAAAATTGCAGAAAATTCCTCATATTCATAAAAGAGCTGTGAAGACAGAGATGTGTCTCAGATCCCCCTTCAAGGGAGGATGGACCCAGCATGGCCAGGTGGGGAGGTGGTCAGTAGACAGCCTCCAAATCAGTAGAATTCAACATCAGCTTCAGCTGCAGATAGCAGTCCCACTTTGGGGAATTCCACATCCTGCGACAGACAAGGGGTGACATGACACATACTGAGGGCAATATTCCTCCTATCCCCCCAGCCCCACCAGGCTAGCTGGGGTCTTCCTTCTCCGCCCAGTCCTTATCTTCCCCTTCCTTTCACAGCAATTGATCCCTGACACATCTCACCCCAAACTCCACCTCAGTGTTTACTTCTCTGGAACCCAACCTACAAGGCCCTCTTTTGTTACTGCATTAAACATAGCTTGATATAGACACCTTTTATAATTTTGGCCTGAGTCGACAATGTTATTTCTGACTAATGAGACAGTTGTAAATTTTCTTCAGGTGAATTCTGCCTCTGGATCTCATCCATTTACCTTCTCATGCTGTGTGACAGAAGAATTGTATTTTCCCCTTCTTGTGTTAGCCAAATATAAAAGATAATCATTATTTAAACAACAAATTTCCCTCTTATGGTCCACTAGCTCCTGCTGCTTTTTCCTGTAGTGAAATTCCTTTTTGAAATATAACAAAAAGATTTAAATGGCAATAGAAAATAATCTAGATCATGTGAATTCTGACTTGGCAACCAAACAAAACAAAAAGAGATTTGGGACAGCAGTGGGACTAAATTTCAATTGCTGTGTGTGTATTTTTAGTGTCACATTTTAAAACAAAGAAAACACAGACCAATGCACACACACAGAAATATGAAGGATAAAACTCTAATTATAGGATAAGCTTAACAAACATCTCTATAATTAATTTGTAATATCACTCACTACTGTTACTACCAAAATATATTCAACTATCATTAAAAAATTTACTCGAAAATTTTCACAACTCTTACTTGGAAGTCTATGATCGATTACATCAGTTCCAATTACTAATATGACCCATTATATGTACATTTTTACTAATAACTACAAATACGTATTATGTTGAATATATAAATGAAAAATTCTCAAAGGTCTACAGAATTTCCAGGAAGTATAGGAATAGAGAAATTGAAGAGTTTGTGAGCAGCACAAATACAGTGGTAGATCTCTTATCTGATAACCAGTTAGCCAGTGTTCCCTGTTGCCCCTGTGGAATGTGCAGGCTGATGCCCTTGGGCAGCATGCTTTGTAGACCACTTGAATACGCAAGTGATCTTCTGCCCCCACCCTGAGTTGTACATTCACCAAGAGGCATCATTTTGTTCCCACTCTCATTAGCAGTTATTCATTATGCTTTAATTGCATAATTTAATTAAATTGTTGGCAAGCTGATGAAATAAGTGCAAAAGGGAAGACTTTTTGGAAGACAAGTAAGTACACTGCAAAGATCTGATGAAGATGAATCATTAAAAATATGAACAAATTGGAGAGGGGCGGAAGATGGCGCCGTAAGTAGAGCAGCGGAAATCTCCTCCCAAAACCACATATATCTATGAAAATATAACAAAGACAACCCTTCCTAGAATAAAGACCAGAGGACACAGGACAATATCCAGACCACATCCGCACCTGAGAGAACCCAGCGCCTCGTGAAGGGGGTAAGATATAAGCCCCAGCCCAACGGGAGCCGAGCGCCCCTCCCCCCAGCTCCCGGGGGGAGAAGAATAGGCAGAGCGGGAGGGAGACGGAGCCCAGTACTGCCGAACACCCAGCCCCCGCCATCCGGGCCAGAGCGCAGACACAGTACGTGCCCAGGGGGCCCTGGATGCTAGGGCAGCAAGAACAGTGAGTGGGCACCGGAGGCCGGGTGCCGGAGTACATAAGAAAAGCATGCGACCATTTTTTTTTTTTTTTTTTTTTTTTGCTGTTTTGTTCTGGCGAGCGCTTTTTGGAACTCTTAAAGGGATAGGGCCCCCAATACTAGGGAAACAGGGCAGCAAGACCGGTGAGCAGATGCCTCAGGCTGGCGCTGGAGAATAAAGAAAAAAGAGAAGCCACTTTTTTCTTTTTAATTTAAAATTTTTTTTCTTTTTTTTGTGGTCATTGTTTTGTTTTGGCGGGTGCTTTTTGGAAGTCTTAAAGGGGCAGGGTGGGACACTTAATCCAGAGGTAGAGAATCCGGGGATCTCTGGGCATGCTAACCCCTGGGCTGCAGGGAGCAGGGAGGCCCCTTACGGAGATAAATAGCCTCCAGGCCGCTCCCCCTCCAACGCGACTCCACCACTTTGGAGCAGAGGCCCGAGCCAGCCCACGCCCACAGCAACAGCAGAGATAAACTCCATAGCAGCCCCGGAGGAAGTAGAAACCCTGACTGTGCGCAGCTGCCCAGCACAAGCCACTAGAGGTCGCTGTTCTCCCAGGAGAGGAGGGCCACAAACCAACAAGAAAGGAAGTCCTTCCAGCCGTCACTCGTCCCAGTTCTGCAGACTATTCCTACCACCATGAAAAGGCAAAGCTACAGGCAGACAAAGATCACAGAGACAACACCAGAGAAGGAGACAGACCTAACCAGTCTTCCTAAAAAAGAATTCAAAATAAGAATCATAAACATGCTGACAGAGATGCAGAGAAATACGCAAGAGAAATGGGATGAAGTCCGGAGGGAGATCACAGATGCCAGAAAGAAGATCGCAGAAATGAAACAAACTCTGGAAGGGTTTATAAGCAGAATGGATAGGATTCAAGAGGCCATTGATGGAATTGAAACCAGAGAAAAGGAACGCATAGAAGCTGACATACAGAGAGATAAAAGGATCTCCAGGAATGAAACAATGTTAATAGAACTGTGTGACCAATCCAAAAGGAACAATATCCGTATTATAGGGGTTCCAGAAGAAGAAGAGAGAGGAAAAGAGATGAAAAGTATCCTGGAAGAAACAATTCCTGAAAACTTCCCCAAACTGGGGGAGGAAATAATCGAACAGACCACGGAAAAACACAGAACCCCCAACAGAAAGGATCCAAGGAGGACAACACTAAGACACATAATAATTAAAATGGCAAAGACCAAGGACAAAGAAAGAGTTTTGAAGGCAGCTAGAGAGAAAAAGGTCACCTATAAAGGAAAACCCATCAGGCTAACATCAGACTTCTCGACAGAAACCCTACAGGCCAGGAGAGAATGGCATGATATATTTAATACAATGAAACAGAAGGGCCTTGAACCAAGGATACTGTATCCAGCACGACTATCATTCAAATATGACGGTGGGATTAAACAATTCCCAGACAAACAAAAGCTGAGGGAATTTGCTTCCCACAAATCACCTCTACAAAACATCTTACAGGGACAGCTCTAGATGGGAGCACTCCTAGAAAGAGCACAGAACAAAACACGCAACATATGAAGAATGGAGGAGGAGGAAAAAGAAGGGAGAGAAGAAAAGAATCTCCAGACAGTGTATATAACAGCTCAATAAGCGAGCTAAGTTAGGCAATAAGATACAAAAGAGGCTAACCTTGAACATTTGGTAACCACGAATTTAAAGCCTGCAATGGTAATAAGTACATATCTTTCAATAGTCACCCTAAATGTTAATGGGATGAATGCACCAATGAAAAGACACAGAGTAATAGAATGGATAAAAAAGCAAGACCCATCCATATGCTGATTACAAGAAACTCACCTCAAACCCAAAGACATGTACAGACTAAAACTCAAGGGATGGAAAAACATATTTCAAGCAAACAACAGCAAGAAGAAAGCAGGGGTTACAGTACTAATATCAGACAAAATAGAATTCAAAACAAAGAAACTAACAAGAGATAAAGAAGGATACTACATAATGATAAAGGGCTAAGTCCAACAAGAGGATATAAACATTCTAAATATATATGGACCCAACACAGGAGCACCAGCATATGTGAAACAAATACTAAGAGAACTAAAGGGGGAAATAGACTGCAACGCATTCATTCTAGGAGACTTCAACACACCACTCACCCCAAAGGATAGATACACCGGGCAGAAAATAAGTAAGGACACGGAAGCACTGAACAACACAGTAGAGCAGATGGATCTAATAGACATCTACAGAACTCTACATCCAAAAGCAGCAGGATATACATTCTTCTCAAGTGCTCATGGAACATTCTCCAGAATAGACCATACTAGCCCACAAAAAGAGCCTCAATAAATTCCAAAATATTGAAATTCTACCAACCAACTTTTCAGACCACAAAGGCATAAAACTAGAAATAAATTCTACAAAGAAAACAAAAAGGCTAACAAACACATGGAGGCTTAACAACACACTCCTAAATAATCAATGGATCAATGACCAAATCAAAATGGAGATCCAGCAATATATGGAAACAAATGACAACAACAACACTAAGCCCCAACTTCTGTGGGACGCAGCAAAAGCAGTCTTAAGAGGAAAGTATATAGCACTCCAAGCATATTTAAAAAAGGAAGAGCAATCCCAAATGAACGGTCTAATGTCACAACTATCAAAATTGGAAAAAGAAGAACAAATGAGGCCTAAGGTCAGCAGAAGGAGGGACATAATAAAGATCAGAGAAGAAATAAATAAAATTGAGAAGAATAAAACAATAGCAAAAATCAATGAAACCAAGAGCTGGTTCTTCGAGAAAATAAACAAAATAGATAAGCCTCTAGCCAGACTTATTAAGAGGAAAAGAGAGTCAACACAAATCAACAGTATCAGAAAGGAGAAAGGAAAAATCACAACAGATACCGCAGAAATACAAAGAATTATTAGAGACTACTATGAAAACCTATATGCTAACAAGCTGGGAAACCTAGGAGAAATGGACAACTTCCTAGAAAAATACAACCTTCCACGACTGACCCAGAAAGAAACAGAAAATCTAAACAGACCAATTACCAGCAATGAAATTGAAGCGGTAATCAAAAAACTACCAAAGAACAAAACCCCCGGACCAGATGTATTTACCTCGGAATTTTATCAGACATACAGGGAAGACATAATACCCATTCTCCTTAGAGTTTTCCAAAAAATAGAGGAGGAGGGGATACTCTCAAACTCATTCTATGAAGCTAACATCACCCTAATACCAAAACCAGGCAAGGACCCCACCAAAAAAGCAAACTACAGACCAATATCCCTGATAAACGTAGATGCAAAAATACTCAACAAAATATTAGCAAACCGAATTCAAAAATACATCAAAAGGATCATACACCATGACCAAGTGGGATTCATCCCAGGGATGCGAGGATGGTACAACATTCGAAAGTCCATCAACGTCATCCACCACATCAACAAAAAAGAAAGACAAAAACCACATGATCATCTCCATAGATGCTGAAAATGCATTTGACAAAGTTCAATATCCATTCATGATAAAAACTCTCAGCAAAATGGGAATAGAGGGCAAGTACCTCAACACAATAAAGGCCATCTATGATAAACCCACAGCCAACATTATATTGAACAGCGAGAAGCTGAAAGCATTTCCTCTGAGATCGGGAACTAGACAGGTATGCCCATTCTCTCCACTGTTATTTAACATAATACTGGAGGTTCTAGCCACGGCAATCAGACAGAACAAAGAAATACAAAGAATCCAGATTGGTAAAGAAGAAGTTAAACTGTCACTATTTGCAGATGGCATGATACTGTACATAATAAACCCTAAAGACTCCACCCCAAAACTACTAGAACTGATATTAGAATACAGCAAAGTTGCAGGATACAAAATCAACACACAGAAATCTGTGGCTTTCCTAGACACTAACAATGAACCAACAGAAAGAGAAATCAGGAAAACAACTCCATTCAGAATTGCATCAAAAAAAAATAAAATACCTAGGAATAAACCTAACCAAGGAAGTGAAAGACTTATACTCTGAAAACTACAAGACACTCTTAAGAGAAATTAAAGGGGACACTAACAGATGGAAACGCATCCCATGCTCGTGGCTAGGAAGAATTAATATCGTCAAAATGGCCATCCTGCCCAAAGGAATATACAGATTTGATGCAATCCCTAAGAAACTACTAGCAACATTCTTCAATGAATTGGAACAAATAATTCAAAAATTCATATGGAAGCACCAAAGACCCTGAATAGCCAAAGCAATCCTGAGAAAGAAGAATAAAGTAGGGGGGATCTCACTCCCCAACTTCAAGCTCTACTATAAAGCCATAGTAATCAAGACAATTGGGTACTGGCACAAGAACAGAGCCACAGACCAGTGGAACAGATTAGAGACTCCAGACATTAACCCAAACATATATGGTCTATTAATATTTGATAAAGGAGCCATGGACATACAATGGTGAAATGACAGTCTCTTCAACAGATGGTGCTGGCAAAACTGGACATCTAAATGTAGGAGAATGAAACTGGACCATTGTCTAACCCCATATACAAAAGTAAACTCAAAAAGGATCAAAGACCTGAATGTAAGTCATGAAACCATTAAACTCTTGGAAGAAAACATAGGCACAAACCTCTTAGACATAAACATGAGTGACCTCTTCTTGAACATATCTCCCCGGGAAGGAAAACAACAGCAAAAATGAATAAGTGGGACTATATTAAGCTGAAAAGCTTCTGTACAGCAAAAGACACCATCAATAGAACAAAAAGGAACCCTACAGTATGGGAGAATATATTTGAAAATGACACATCCGATAAAGGCTTGATGTCCAGAATATATAAAGAGCTTACATGCCTCAACAAACAAAAAACATATAACCCAATTAAAAAATGGGCAGAGGAACTGAACAGACAGTTCTCCAAAAAAGAAATACAGATGGCCAACAGACACATGAAAAGATGCTCCACATCACTAATTATCAGAGAAATGCAAATTAAAACTACAATGAGGTATCACCTCACACCAGTAAGGATGGCTGCCATCCAAAAGACAAACAACAACAAATGTTGGCCAGGCTGTGGAGAAAGGGGAACCCTCCTACACTGCTGGTGGGAATGTAAGTTAGTCCAACCATTGTGGAAAGCAGTATGGAGGTACATCAAAATGCTCAAAACAGACTTACCATTTGACCCAGGAATTCCACTCCTAGGAATTTACCCTAAGAATGCAGCAATCAAGTATGAGAAAGATCAGTGCACCCCTATGTTTATCGCAGCACTATTTACAATAGCCAAGAATTGGAAGCAACCTAAATGTCCATCGATAGATGAATGGATAAAGAAGATGTGGTACATATACACAATGGAATACTACTCAGCCATAAGAAAAGGGCAAATCCAACCATTTGCAGCAACATGGATGGAGCTGGAAGGTATTATGCTCAGTGAAACAAGCCAAGTGGAGAAAGAGAAATACCAAATGATTTCACTTATCTGTGGAATATAAGAACAAAGGAAAAACTGAAGGAAGAAAACAGCAGCAGAATCACAAAACTCAAGAATGGACTGACTGGTACCAAAGGGAAAGGGACTGGGGAGGATGGGTGGGTAGGGAGGGATAAGGGGGGGGAGAAGTAGCGGGGTATTAAGATTAGCATGCATGGGGGGGTGGGAGAAAGGGGAGGGCTGTACAACACAGAGAAGACAAGTAGGGATTCTACAACATTTTCCTACGCTGATGGACAGTGACTGTAAAGGGGTTTATAGGGGGGACCTGGTATAGGGGAGAGCCTAGTAAACACAAGATTCGTCATGTAAGTGTAGATTAGTAATACCAAGAAAAAAAAAAGGGCAGTTCCTGTGTGGTACCCTCCAGTGAGTTCTACACAAGAGTATAAAGGGCATATAAAAGTGTAGGCAAAGGGTCTGTGTTTATACAGAGGATCAAAGCCTAATTGGGCTACCCCGAAAATGAACTAAGATACGATATGAAAAAGAACTTCCAACATCAGCACTCTCTGGAAGACTCATGCCAGAAGATGATCGTCAAAAAACCCCGACAAAGATCCACGCACTGCTACAGCTGTAGATGCACTCATCCCACCAGTTCCTGGACTTGCCATGGGAATGAGGAAGGAGATATCTAAGCTGGCCTGTGCATACAGTAAAACAACAAATCTGACTGGATCTATACTGTTGGAACTCAATCAAGAATTAGGAGAAGTGCAAATTGTAGCGCTCCAAAATCTTACAACTACAGACTATTTACTGTTAAAAGAACCTAAGGGATGTGAACATTCCCCAGGAATGGGTTGTTTTAATTTGTCTGATTTCTCTCAGACTGTTCAAGTTCAGTTGGACAATATCCACCATATCATAGATAAGTTTTCACAAATGCCTAAGGTGCCTAACTGGTTTTCTTGGTTTCACTGGAGATGGCTGGTAATTACAGGTATGCTTTGGTTATGTAACTATACTCCTATTATGTTAATGTGTGTGCACAATTTAAGTAGTAGCTTAAAACCTATCCATGCTGAAGTTACTCTACAAGAAGATATGTCAAAGAAATAATCAATCTTCCCATGTTTTGTGCCGCCTGCTACTTCTATAGCTTTTCTTCTTCCTTCCTAATTACAACCCTTAAATAGAATTCGTGCCTCATATCAAATTTACCGAGTATCATAATTCTTCCAAGTGGTAAAGACACCTCAAGACAAATTCTGGGCATAGAAGCTACAGGGCATAAATCTACAAAGAAGTAAAAAGCTAACCTTTTCAAACAATAAGGCTTCTCTCTCACTTACCAACTTTACATTTCCCTATATGGCCCCGGAAGATGACTGGTTAGCCAGAGACGGGTAAGATTCCTCAAGGGAGGAACAACCTAAGACAGCCACAGTTGCAGGGGGGTCATCAGGTGAGAAATTGGGGATCAACAGAGGTGAGGCTTAGAACCTCACCCCCCCGTTCTGAGAGAAGTCTTCTGCATACGTGGATGTTTTATTGCCCTTGTCTAGCTTGGATTAACACATCGTCTACAGGCACACACCTGATCATCTAAATTTGCTCTCTTACAACACTAAATTATGTTTTCTACCTTTATCTTGTATCTACCTACCACTTCAGCATTTTATTAAAAATAATAATAATAAAGAGAGTAATGTGGTATCCACATATAAATCAAGTATAAAAATCAAATGAGTATTCATATTTGAACTGACTGTTTATAGTTCATAATGCATGAGCAAAACCGAAGGTTTCTGTGATGGCTGCCCTTGTACTGTTCACCATGTAAGAACTTATTCACTATGTAAGAATTTTCTCTCCATGTAAGAACTTGTTTGTTATGCCTCAGAAGATTGGAGACTGACGAAAATTAGGCTTGGCGTGGATTAATGATTGTGCATTGAGCATTGACTCCCCTATACAGAATTTTATTGTTGTTAACAACCATTTGATCAATAAATATGAGAGATGCCATCACAAAAAAAAAGTACACATTTCCAATGGTAAAATAATAAGTAACCGGGATGTAATGAATATAGTCAAGATATTGTAACAGCTTGGTATGGTGATAGCTGGTACCTAGAATTGTCATGTATATAAATGTTGAATCACTATGTTGTACACCTGAAACTAATGTAATGTAATACTGTGTGTCAACTACCCTTCAATAAAAAAATAATTATCTACACACACACAAAAAAAAATATGAACAAATTGGGTATGAACAAAGCTAGACTATGGACAATCAGGGAAACAGTTATGGAAGCCAAGAAGGCTTTTACACTCAGACTGCTTTGTGTCTTAAATTTTTGCTATTTTTAATAAAACTGTAAATGGTCTACAATGCATTGTAACTGTGTTTTATTTAAAAAAATGCCTATGCAAAACTTCAAACTTTTTAAAGGAAAAACTTTTAGCCTTACAACAATAAATGGCAAACAGACAAAGAGTATGAGTTCAAGGAAGCCTAGACAGGATTCTTGAATACACAGCATTACAACCACACCTCTCTTTCATTTGCCTCCACTCTCTACGTGGGATTCCTGTCCTCGGTTCTTAAGGATAGCACTGAGCATGCTCCCATATCCTAGACCTGTGATAGGTACTGCCTCAGTCTCAGGCTAATCATTCCTGGTTGGCAATGAAGGCTTAGCAAGTGTTCATCCCTGATGTTTCACTGTCCTCCCTTTGCTTTGGACGTACGTACTCCTCCTTACCAACTTGATTTCACTTGCACTCAGCATTTTACAATTATAAACTGTATGTTCTCTTTGACCATCCCAAGCCGAGCCTCAGACAACCAATGTATTTAAGATACAATTTTAAAACATTTTGTCGGAGGCGGAGCCAACATGGCGGCGTGAGTAGGACAGTGGGAATCTCCTCCCAAAAACATATATACTTTTGAAAATACAACAAACACAACTAGCCCTAAAAGAGAGACCAGAAGACGCAGGACAGTGGCCAGACTGCAGCTACACCAGCGAGAGCCCAGCGACTGGTGAAAGGGGTAAGATACAAGACCCGGCCCGGCGGGACCCGAGCGCCCCTCCCCCCAGCTCCCGGCGGGAGAAGAGCAGGCAGAGCGGGAGGGAGACGGAGCCCAGGACTGCCCAACACCCAGCCCCAGCCATCCGGGCCAGAGCGCAGACACAGTACATGCCCAGGGGGCCCTGGATACTGGGGGAACAGGGAGTAAGACCTCTGAGCGGGTGCTGAAGCTGATGCCCCTGTGACAAAGAAAAGCGGGGGCTTTTTGAAAGTCTTAAAGGGACAGGGACTTAACAGCTTGACGGAAACAACCCAGGTCACAGTACAGCAGCTGGAAATTACAGGGAAAACCGGGTGCACTAACCCCCTGGGCAACAGCTCTGAGACCCCTCACGGAGGCAAACAGTCAAGCAGCCCCCCCATCCATCACCCCACCGGGCGCTGTGAAAGCAGAGAAGCAGCCTGAGACAAATTCTGCCCACAGAAAGGGAAATTTCTCCCTCCCGGCCAGGCAAGACACAAAGACCCACTCTACACGCAATTACCCAACACAAGCCACTAGGGGTCGCAGTTGCCCCAGTAAAGAAAGGCCAGTAGTAAGTGAAAATTTTGGCCCTCCCAGCGGACAGTCAATAGCACCTGTCAACATGAAAAGGCAAAAAAATATGATCCAGACAAGACTAACCCAGACAGCTTCAGCATCTGCTACATCTTCCCCTGAGAAGGAATCTGGGGAGATAGATTTAGCCAGTCTACCTGAAAAAGAATTCAAAACAAAAGTCATAACCATGCTGATGGACTTGCAGAGAAATATGCAAGAACTAAGGAAGGAGAATTCAGAAATAAAACAAGCTCTCGAAGGACTTCAAAACAGAATGGACGAGATGCAAGAGACCATTAATGGACTAGAAAACAGAGAACAGGAACGCAGAGAAGCTGATGCAGAGAGAGATAAAAGGATCTCCAGGAATGAAAGAATTTTAAGAGAGCTGAGTGATCAATATAAAAGGAATAATATAAGAATCATAGGCATTCCAGAAGAAGTAGAGAGAGAAAAGGGGATAGAAAATGTCTTTGAAGAAATAATTGCTGAAAATTTCCCCAAACTAGGGGAAGAAATGGCCTCTCAGACCACAGAGGTACACAGAACTCCCATGACAAGGGATCCAAGGAGGGCAACACCAAGACACATAATAATTAAAATGGCAAAGATCAAAGACAAGGACAAAGTATTACAAGCAGCCAGAGAGAAAAAAAAGGTTACCTACAAAGGAAAACCCATCAGGCTATCATCAGACTTCTCAACAGAAACCCTACAGGCCAGAAGAGAATGGCATGATATACTTAATGCAATGAAACAGAAGGGCCTCGAACCAAGACTACTGTATCCAGCACGAATATCATTTAAATATGAAGGAGGGATTAAACAATTCCCAGACAAGCAAAAGTTGAGGGAATTTGCCTCCCACAAACCACCTCTACAGGGCATCCTACAGGGACTGCTCTAGATGGGAGCACTCCTAAAAAGAGCACACAACAAAACACCCAACATATGAAGAAGGGAGGAGGAGGAATAAGAAGGGAGAGAAATAAAGAATCATCAGATTGTGTTTATAATAGCTCAACAAGCGAGTTAAGTTAGACAGTAAGACAGTAAAGAAGCTAACCCTAAACCTTTGGTAACCACAGACTTAAAGCCTGCAATGGCAATAAATTCATACCTTTCAATAAACACCCTAAATGTAAATGGACTGAATGCACCAATGAAAAGACACAGAGTAATAGAATGGATAAAAAAGCAAGATCCATCCATATGCTGCTTACAAGAGACTCACCTCAAACCCAAAGACACGCACAGACTTAAAGTCAAGGGATGGAAAAAGATATTTCAAGCAAACAACAGAGAGAAGAAAGCAGGTGTTGCAATTCTGGTATCAGACAAAACAGACTTCAAAATAAAGAAAGTAACAAAAGACAAAGAAGGACATTACATAATGATAAAGGGCTCAGTCCATCAAGAGGATATAACCATTATAAATATATATGCACCCAATACAGGAGCACCAACATACCTGAAACAAATATTAACAGAACTAAAGGAGGAAATAGAATGCAATGCATCCATTCTAGGAGACTTCAACACACCACTCACTCCAAAGGACAGATCCACCAGACAGAAAATAAGTAAGGACACAGAGGCACTGAACAACACACTAGAACAGATGGACCTAATAGACATCTACAGAACTCTACATCCAAAAGCAACAGGATACACGTTCTTCTCAAGTGCACATGGAACATTCTCCAGAATAGACCACATACTAGGACACAAAAAGAGCCTCAGTAAATTCCAAAAGATTGAAATCCTACCAACCAACTTTTCAGACCACAAAGGCATTAAACTAGAAATAAACTGTTCAAAGAAAGCAAAAAGGCTCACAAACACATGGAGGCTAAACAACACGCTCCTAAATAATCAATGGATCAATGACCAAATCAAAATGGAGATCCAGCAATATATGGAAACAAATGACAACAACAACACTAAGCCCCAACTTCTGTGGGACGCAGCAAAAGCAGTCTTAAGAGGAAAGTATATAGCACTCCAAGCATATTTAAAAAAGGAAGAGCAATCCCAAATGAACGGTCTAATGTCACAACTATCAAAATTGGAAAAAGAAGAACAAATGAGGCCTAAGGTCAGCAGAAGGAGGGACATAATAAAGATCAGAGAAGAAATAAATAAAATTGAGAAGAATAAAACAATAGCAAAAATCAATGAAACCAAGAGCTGGTTCTTCGAGAAAATAAACAAAATAGATAAGCCTCTAGCCAGACTTATTAAGAGGAAAAGAGAGTCAACACAAATCAACAGTATCAGAAAGGAGAAAGGAAAAATCACAACAGATACCGCAGAAATACAAAGAATTATTAGAGACTACTATGAAAACCTATATGCTAACAAGCTGGGAAACCTAGGAGAAATGGACAACTTCCTAGAAAAATACAACCTTCCAAGACTGACCCAAAAAGAAACAGAAAATCTAAACAGACCAATTACCAGCAACGAAATTGAAGCGGTAATCAAAAAACTACCAAAGAACAAAACCCCCGGGCCAGATGGATTTACCTCGGAATTTTATCAGACATACAGGGAAGACATAATACCCATTCTCCTTAGAGTTTTCCAAAAAATAGAGGAGGAGGGGATACTCTCAAACTCATTCTATGAAGCTAACATCACCCTAATACCAAAACCAGGCAAGGACCCCACCAAAAAAGCAAACTACAGACCAATATCCCTGATAAACGTAGATGCAAAAATACTCAACAAAATATTAGCAAACCGAATTCAAAAATACATCAAAAGGATCATACACCATGACCAAGTGGGATTCATCCCAGGGATGCGAGGATGGTACAACATTCGAAAGTCCATCAACGTCATCCACCACATCAACAAAAAAGAAAGACAAAAACCACATGATCATCTCCATAGATGCTGAAAATGCATTTGACAAAGTTCAATATCCATTCATGATAAAAACTCTCAGCAAAATGGGAATAGAGGGCAAGTACCTCAACACAATAAAGGCCATCTATGATAAACCCACAGCCAACATTATATTGAACAGCGAGAAGCTGAAAGCATTTCCTCTGAGATCGGGAACTAGACAGGTATGCCCATTCTCTCCACTGTTATTTAACATAATACTGGAGGTTCTAGCCACGGCAATCAGACAGAACAAAGAAATACAAAGAATCCAGATTGGTAAAGAAGAAGTTAAACTGTCACTATTTGCAGATGGCATGATACTGTACATAATAAACCCTAAAGACTCCACCCCAAAACTACTAGAACTGATATTAGAATACAGCAAAGTTGCAGGATACAAAATCAACACACAGAAATCTGTGGCTTTCCTAGACACTAACAATGAACCAACAGAAAGAGAAATCAGGAAAACAACTCCATTCAGAATTGCATCAAAAAAAATAAAATACCTAGGAATAAACCTAACCAAGGAAGTGAAAGACTTATACTCTGAAAACTACAAGTCACTCTTAAGAGAAATTAAAGGGGACACTAACAGATGGAAACTCATCCCATGCTCGTGGCTAGGAAGAATTAATATCGTCAAAATGGCCATCCTGCCCAAAGCAATATACAGATTTGATGCAATGCCTATGAAACTACCAGCAACATTCTTCAATGAACTGGAACAAATAATTCAAAAATTCATATGGAACCACCAAAGACCCCGAATAGCCAAAGCAATCCTGAGAAAGAAGAATAAAGTAGGGGGGATCACACTCCCCAACTTCAAGCTCTATTATAAAGCCATAGTAATCAAGACAATTTGGTACTGGCACAAGAACAGAGCCACAGACCAATGGAACAGACTAGACAATCCAGACATTAACTCAGACATATATGGTCAATTAATATTTGATAAAGGAGCCATGGACATACAATGGCGAAATGACAGTCTCTTCAACAGATGGTGCTGGCAAAACTGGACAGCTACATGTAGGAGAATGAAACTGGACCATCGTCTAACCCCATATACAAAAGTAAACTCAAAATGGATCAAAGACCTGAATGTAAGTCATGAAACCATTAAACTCTTGGAAGAAAACATAGGCACAAACCTCTTAGACATAAACATGAGTGACCTCTTCTTGAACATATCTCCCCGGGCAAGGAAAACAACAGCAAAAATGAACAAGTGGGACTATATTAAGCTGAAAAGCTTCTGTACAGCAAAAGACACCATCAATAGAACAAAAAGGAACCCTACAGTATGGGAGAATATCTTTGAAAATGACACATCCGATAAAGGCTTGACGTCCAGAATATATAAAGAGCTCACACGCCTCAACAAACAAAAAACAAATAACCCAATTAAAAAATGGGCAAAGGAACTGAACAGACGGTTCTCCAAAAAAGAAATACAGATGGCCAACAGACACATGAAAAGATGCTCCACATCGCTAATTATCAGAGAAATGCAAATTAAAACTACAATGAGGTATCACCTCACACCAGTAAGGATGGCTGCCATCCAAAAGACAAACAACAACAAATGTTGGCGAGGCTGTGGAGAAAGGGGAACCCTCCTACACTGCTGGTGGGAATGTAAACTTGTTCAACCATTGTGGAAAGCAGTATGGAGGTACATCAAAATGCTCAAAACAGACTTACCATTTGACCCAGGAATTGCACTCCTAGGAATTTACCCTAAGAATGCAGCAATCAAGTATGAGAAAGATCAGTGCACCCCTATGTTTATTGCAGCACTATTTACAATAGCCAAGAATTGGAAGCAACCTAAATGTCCATCGATAGATGAATGGATAAAGAAGATGTGGTACATATACACAATGGAATACTACTCAGCCATAAGAAAAGGGCAAATCCAACCATTTGCAGCAACATGGATGGAGCTGGAGGGTATTTTGCTCAGTGAAACAAGCCAAGCAGAGAAAGAGAAATACCAAATGATTTCACTCATCTGTGGAATATAAGAACAAAGGAAAAACTGAAGGAACAAAACAGCAGCAGAATCACAGAACTCAAGAATGGACTAACAGGTACCAAAGGGAAAGGGACTGGGGAGGATGGGTGGGTAGGGAGGGATAAGGGGGGGAGAAGTAGGGGGTATTAAGATTAGCATCCATAGCGGGGTGGGAGAAAGGGGAGGGCTGTACAACACAGAGAAGACAAGTAGTGATTCTACAACAGGTTGCTACGCTGATGGACAGTGACTGTAAAGGAGTATATAGGGGGGACCTGGTATAGGGGAGAGCCTAGTAAACAAAGTATTCGTCATGTAAGTGTAGATTAATGATTTAAAAAAAAATGCAGTTCCTATGTGGTGACCTCTAATGAGTTCTACACAATGATATAAAGGACATATAAAAGTGTAGGCAAAGGGTCTGTTTGTGTTTATACAGAGGATCAAAGCCTAATTTGGCTACCCCGAAAATGAACTAAGATACGATATGAAAGAGAACTTCCAACATCAGCACTCTCGGGAAGACTCATGCCAGAAGATGATCATCAAAAAACCCCAACAAAGATCCACGCACTGCTACAGCTGTAGATGCACTCATCCCACCAGCTCCTGGACTTGCCATGGGAATGAAGGAGATATCTAAGCTGGCCTGTGCATACAGTAAAACAACAAATTTGACTGGATCTATACTGTTGGAACTCAACCAAGAATTAGAAGAAGTGCAAATTGTAGCGCTCCAAAATCTTACAACTACAGACTATTTACTGTTAAAAGAACATATGGGATGTGAACAGTGCCCAGGAATGGGTTGTTTTAATTTGTCTGATTTTTCTCAAACTATTCAAATTCAGTTAGATAATAACCATCATATCATTGATAAGTTTTCACAAATGCCTAGGGTGCCTAACTGGTTTTCTTGGTTTCACTGGAGATGGCTGGTAATTACAGGTATGCTTTGGTTATGTAACTATACTCCTATTATGTTAATGTGTGTGCGCAATTTAAGTAGTAGCTTAAAATCTATACATGCTGAAGTTACTCTACAAGAAGATATGTCAAAGAAATAATCAATCTTCCCATGTTTTCTCCCGCCTGCTACTTCTATAGCTTTTCTTCTTCCTTCCTAATTACAACGAATTCTTAAATAGAATTCGTGCCTCATATCAAATTTACCGAGTATCATAACTCCTCCAAGTGGTAAAGATACCTCAAGACAAATGCTGGGCATAGAAGCTACAGGGCATAAATATGCAAAGAAATAAAAAGCTAACCATTTCAAACAATAAGGCTTCTCTCTCACTTACCAACTTAACATTTCCCTGTATGGCCCCGGAAGATGACTGGTTAGCCAGAGACGGGTAAGATTCCTCAAGGGAGGAACAACCTAAGACAGGCACAGTCGCAGGGGGGTCATCAGGTGAGAAATTGGGGATCAATAGAGGTGAGGCTTAGAACCTCACCCTCCCTGTTCTGAGAGAAATCTTCTGCATATGTGGATGTTTTATTGCCCTTGTCTAGCTTGGATTAACACATAGTCTACAGGCACACACCTGATCATCTACATTTGCTCTCTTACAACACTAAACTATGTTTTCTACCTTTATGTTGTATCTACCTACCACTTCAGCATTTTATTAAAAATAATAAAGAGAGAAATGTGGTATCCACATATAAATCAAGTATAAAAATCAAATGTGTATTCATATTTGAACTGACTGTTTATAGTTCATAATGCATGAGCAAAACCAAAAGTTTCTGTGATGACTGCCCTTGTACTGTTCACCATGTAACTTATTCACTATGTAAGAATTTGTTCTCCATGTAAGAACTTGTTCGTTATGCTTCAGAAGATTGGAGACTGACGAAAATTAGGCTTGGGGTGGATTAATGATTGTGCATTGAGCATTGACTCCCCTATACAGAATTTTATTGTTGTTAACAACCATTTGATCAATAAATATGAGAGATGCCCTCACAAAAAAAAAAAAAAAAAAGTACACACTTCCAATGGTAAAATAATAAGTAACCGGGATGTAATGAATATAGGCAAGATATTGTAACAGCTTCATATGGTGATAGCTGGTACCTAGAATTGTCATGTATATAAATGTTGAATCACTATGTTGTACACCTGAAACTAATGTAATGTAATACTGTGTGTCAACTACCCTTCAATAAAAAATAATTATCTAAAAAAAAAAAACATTTTGTCATTTTGGGATATATCTTACAGTCAAGAATAACAATTTAAGTGACATTATTTTTTTCTTTCTTAGTGGTGAACAAAAATAAGGATGCATTTTAGATTTGATAAAATGTAATTTCCTCTCCCAAGGGATTCTGGTTGGCCACCAGAGATAATCCATGTAAAGCCCTTAGCATTGGATGAAACACACAGCAAATGCCCAATAAATATTATTTGCCACATGTTAACATCATAGCTATCATCATGTCTCTAAACAAATATCAGATGTTTCAGAAGTAAGCATAAATTAAGTTACAGTTCAGATGCATTCTCCTTACTCTATTTTTTCTCTGAGGGCCTTTTATTTTTTTCTGTTCTAATTTTCTAAACTTCATATTTGTTGCCATGTGAGAGAAGAATAAAAATATCTGATGGAATTGCTTAATATTGTGCTAAATGACTTCTGAATGTTCCAGACCAACAGATTAGGATCTTTTCATATCAAAGGACTTTAAACATAGATCCATTTACTAGCTCTCAAATCAAAAAACCAGGGACCTCATTGGAAAATAGACTGCAAGATAATTCCATAGTGAACAGTCTTTGAAAATGGCTCTAATCAATTATCTTTTTCTTAACTGTAAGTACCAAATCATATTTTCAAATGATGTAAGCCATTTTTCTTCCACATCACTCTTCAACCTTTTTCCATTTTCTTATTTCCATAAACAGTCACCTGAAATGTGTTTCTGCTTCAATTAGAAAGAAATCAACTTAGTTAAAAAACTACAGCCCAGTTTTGTTTGCCTAGCCACAGATTGTTACTTACGCTGTTTTACTTTATACTGTACCATAGTTATTTTAGCAAAAATATTTTACTTCTTGTCAGTGAATGTGCTACTATAGGAAATGTTCTCATTATAATGAAAAATATATAGCACAGCTACAATATTTCTAAAAATGAGAAAATAATGTAAACACTGTGGCTTTTTGGTATTTTTATATGTGAAATTATTTCTTTTGCTGTTGACGGTTTTTGCCTTTCCCCTATTTAAAATACCTTAATTGAAAGCATAGTATAATTTCATCTCTTGTATACTAAAAATATACAACTATAGTAACATTCAATAACACCAAGTGAAAACTATTAGATACTGATTCAATTTGAACACTTGCCTAATAAAGTGTTATTCAACAAATTTACTTAAGCTATAATCCCAATTATTGAATTTTGATGCATCATACTGCCCTAAGAATAGAGAAATATAGTTGGGAAATTTTTTGAATGAATGCAGTACAACTCCATATATATTGCTAGCCTGCAATTTTTAATTTTTTCTCACTAAAATGTGAGGCTGTAGAAAACATGAAATTGAAAAATATTTAACATAGAAAATCATATAATAATTAATATTGATATCAGTACATATAACTATATGTTATATTATAATATAGTGTTATAGTACTCCATATTACATATTATAATTATAGAAAATTATATAATTATTAATATTAATATCAGTACATATAACTATTATGTGTTATAAAATAGAGTATTACAATACTCTATTATATATTATAAATATTGAATATTAACATAGAAAATTATATAATATTAATCAGCACATATAACTATTATGTTATAATATAGAGTATTATAATGCTCTATATAATTATTAATATTAATTATAAATATAGAAAATATTTAATATAGAAACTAGAAATGTTTTTAAATTATAAGAAGAAAAATCCCACTTTTTAGGTTAAATGAATTATTAATCATCCTTTCCTTACAAAACTTATTTTTCTTTTTTTTTAATCTAGGGTATAAATATGTACCAGCACATCTTATTTTTTGCCTTCTTTCCAGAGTAGAGAATCTAGATTATCCTATATTCCTTGCTTCTCATGCTATCAGTACTATAAGGCAATCAACAGAACATCCTACATTATAAGAAAATGTAATGTTTTGGTTCAGTGCAGAACACACCAACTACATCTATAATGTATTACTTTAAAAAGGAGATTCAACTCCTCCAACTATTGAAAAAGATTCCAAAATAAAAGCAAAGGATGAAGTTACATAAGTCTCATTTTAAACTATCATTAAAATGTTTGCACTCTCTCCAGTATACTAACACAGTATAGACTGGTCTGTGATTAAATGTCAGCTTTCCCCAGAAGGCTTTCCTAGCCCTCTCACCCTGACTTCACTCTCCAGCTGAATGAGGTACCTGTCCTGTGGGATTTCAGAGCCACCTGAACATACCACCTATTACATCTTGTATTTTGCTTCCTAGTTCCCAGTGAGTCTCTCCACTAAACAAACCATCAGAGCCTCAGAAGTTAACAGCTGAATCTCAGACATCATTTCATCCCTATCACCTAGCTAATAGTAAACAGATTGCAAAATTTATTAAATGAATGAATGGGTGCAAGATTACAAGACTTCTAGTCTGTTTCAGGTCTGTCAGGTACTAATGACTGCAATAGTAACAAGTCATTTAACCTTTATAAGCTATGATGTCCAATTCATAAATGGATAATTTCTTAACAAGATTGTCTATCAAGTCTGTTCTAGTTCAAACTTCTATGATGACATGACCTCTATTTCCAGAATCCAATCTTACAGTCACTGCAGTTGTACCTCCTCTTTGGCATAGGTATTCCCTTGCCCCCAACAGTTTGGCCCTCACAAACTTTCTTGACTTTCTCCACCCTACCCTACTGTCCATATGAAAAGTACTTCCCTGTTCTCCTTAAGGCTTTTCTTTGTGATCAACTACCAGTGTCTGCAGTCTGAATGATAATACCTTTTAATGTAACTTCTGTGTGCTAAATTTACACTCGGGAGCCCTGCATGGCTTACTGGGAAAATATTAGTGATGTGGGACATTCAGGAAGGAGTCTGGAAAGGATCTCTCAGCCTATCTTACTTACAGCTTTGGAAAAGCGTTCGTCATGAGGCATGACTACATTTCTACTCTGAAATAAAATGTCACAGTAATAAAGGTTATTAATATCATTTTATAGTTTTACAAGTCTTATTACTATTAATCACCAACAGAAATAACACATGATCTTACAGTCACACACATGCAAAAAAAAGAATCAGACTGATAAAGCTTTCTCAAATATACCCTGCTAAGTAAAGTTTATTTTTTGTTTTGTTTTTGTGTTTTCTGCTTTTCTTACTCTAATTTAGATTTTTCAAATATTTCCAAAAATTTTCAGAGTAACTTCACTTTGGACTGAACAGATTTGTTTTTGCTTTTTTAAGGATTTGATGACATATGGTGAGATTGTGTATCTTTTTGGGATGCCTTAAAAATTTAGCATGTTGTTCTAAATGTAGTCCACCAAATTATAAACATGAGTTGAAGTCTGTAAAATAAAAGTCCAATTTGCTAGTGAATATTTATATATAAATATTAAAGATAGTATTTTAACTCAACAAATATTTTCTGACTTCCTACATATACTAAGTTTTACAGGGGAGCAACAGTGATTAAAACCAATTTCTTCCCTCCAAGGAACATGCGGTAAGATGGAGAGAACTATGCTCAATTAACAATAACACAAGGTAGAATAAAACAGTACTTTAGAGAAAACAAATTCTGTAGTGGCAGAAAAGAGGTTTAGTATTAAAATAATATATAGATAATGGGAATAAAACCATACTAATACCCTTCCGAATGTCAATGTACTTCTTTGAGCAATTAATAAAGGGCGATTCACCCAACCATGTCTTTTCCAAAGACCCACTGTAGATTATGCTTCCACTTCTGTAAAAATGCGCTCTAACTGGTAGTAGACTACTGTTTGCTGTTCAGATTTCGCTAGTATTCATGACGATAAAATGAGAAAAAATGTCAGCAAGGCATGGTTATAGAGAGCAATTTAGTTGGTAAACCAAAGACTAGATATTTACCTACAAGGTCAGGTAGAAGGAATAACATGAGATGCTACTAGGCAATAGAATTAGGAAGACTACAGGCTCATTATTAAACCTACATGTATTTAGAGCCTCCAATATTCCAAATATAGTGTGAAATGCTAGGTTATTGAATAAAATCCAGGAAAAATGTTCTTTGGGAGATTGTCCCTCATTTTATACATTTGTGGTTTAAAAAATAATAAAAATCAGAGACCAATCCTTCATTCATTTCCCTTGTATATGTCCTATACAAAACAAAACAAAAAGCCTTCTGTTCTGAAACTACCTTTTTATAAAACACCTCAGCTGGTATTATGCCTGAGATGAAGTTCTTATTCATATCTATAGATTAATTGCATAATGAAATAGAATCACTCTTTTCCTTAAGATGTTACTTTTATCACTTTATTTGCTCAAAAAACATAGTAGCTTCCATTTACAATAGTCCCTCTTACCCATAGGGGATACATTCCAAGACCTCTAGTGGATGCCTGAAACCACAGAGGGTGTTGAACCCTACATACACTATGTTTTCCTATACATGCATACCTATGATAAAGTTTAAATTATAAACTAGGCATAATAAGAGATTAACAATGATAACCAATAATAAAATAGAATTATAACAATGTACTGTAATAAAAGTTATGTGAATGTTTTCTCTCTCACCCTCTCTCAAAATATCTCCTTGTCATGATGTAAGATGATAAAATGCTTATGTCATGAGATGAGGATGAAGTGAGCTGAATGGCAAGACTACTGTTGACCTTCTGACAGTACATCAGAGGCATGATCACCTGCTTCCGCTTTGCAGCTGAAAGCAGGTAACTAAAACCGTGGCAAGTGAAACCACAGATAATAGGGACCACTATACTACAAAATCAAAGTGAAATTCTTCAAGGGGGCATTTATGACCTTCTGTATCTATATATTGAACCTGTTTCTTATTACTTTCCCAAAAAGAATCTTGTCCCAGCTGCCCTCATAGTTCCACAAACACATTGTTTACTTATGTCTGTTTACATGTGTTCTTTCTACAGCCATCCTCACACAACAAATCCTCTCCCTTCTAGTCAAACCTTTTCCAGCTCAAGTCAAGAAATTTTTCCTCCAAAAATTCCTCTTAGGTCATCCAAATCCACATCAGTTTCTTCCTTATTATATATGATGTTCATTCTGGAAATCAATCTTAAGCTATTTTAAATTACTATCAGCTATTTTCATAACAACTTGGTCAAAATTTTTATAGATGGCTTATCTCTTATTTTGTACTTCCTTGGATGTTTAGTATATCACTTAGTGAATGTAGCTATTGAAAATATATGTGCAGTTTAGAGATGGTCAATAAAATAATCTAGTCTAATGTCTTTCTTTTTACATATGAAGAAACATAACAAAAAGTTAAATAACTATTCCAAAATCACAGGCAGTTTGGGACAAGTCCAAAACCCAAAACTCTGTAGTCCTCAGATGGTAATGTATCCTGCAGAGGGTCCTCAAAAGGTGGGAGCCAAGGATTCTTTCCCACGTAATACTGTTGAAGTTGGGATATTCTGATTTAAAAAGTGCCTTGAATTCTGAATGTGAAGTTACCATCATAGTTAAATGTAAAGTAATATTTGGGCAAAATTAGCCATGCTATTCTGAAGCCTTATGAAGGGTTTTTTTAACTGACATATTATTCTAAGGGCCATACCTGGAACCCCAAACACATACACTACTAATTAACATCAACTGACAGTATAACATACAAGTAGTTTTTATGGTGAAGGCAAAACTTCTCCATCACATTTAACAACTGCCCTAGCTCAGAATACTTTATCTACTTGGCTAGAAAATAAAGGGCCACATAAATTCATACTAGTCTATTTTCTAAAATATTTTGGGAGAAGATAACTAATATACCAAGAAATCAGGTTCAGTGTTATACAATTAAAATTGGTTACTACAAAGAACTGACATACTAGGAGCGTTAGGGATTACTGAAAACCTTTCAGCAAAAAATCGGTTGCCCAACTGCTACTGTAATGACAGTGACAAATTTTATTTCTTAATGATCTCATCTGGAACACATTATATTTGACAGACTATAAATGCATTCAAATGTAATAGGCACATAAGGAATACCAATTATGACCACCCTCTCCTACAATAAAAAAAGTGACTTTTGAGCACAACTCTGAACTGTTTTTAATGCTTTTGGAACTCTCTTTTTCCATTCAGGAATAATCAACTACACATAACAGCTTGTGAAAATATCAAGCCATTTACTATCTTAGTGAAAAGAGGAAAGGTAGAAAGCCTATAAACTTCATTTCTGATCCATTTGAAAAAATTTTAATTTGGAGAGGACATGACTACATTTTTAAAGTCCTTACACACTAAAAATAAAATTCATTCTATACTTTCATATTTGACAAAGAAAATAATATCAAACAGCAGCCCACAGTTCCCTAAAGGAATGATATCAATTGGTACTTCTTAAAGAAATTCAGTGACCTACAATAATGCGAGTTCTTTATATATAATGTCTGTCAGTAAGGAATACAAAAATTTCAGATTCATTTCCGGGTGTGAACTCCAGAAAGCAACTGAAGAAATATATCAAAAGTAATTCCTTAGTTCTTACTTCACTTTGCATCTGTTGCTTATAACTATATCAGAAAAAGAAAATTTACACCAGGTATAGTTTGTTTGAACTACAATTATACAAATTAAATACAAGTTTAACCAAAATTTCCAGTAATGTCTAATCAGTCATCTAAGACACTAAAGGTCTCTGAAATTTCTTGCGTCAACTATGGTTTGCTGGGTTTGCATGTGCTTACACAGTTCATTTTTTAGTTACTTAATAGGAAGTGTGCAAAATCTGTCTTCAACTAAGATTGCAAAGGTCTTGAGAAATGGAAATGCTTGAATTTAAAGATTTATCCATTATTTGGGAACTCTCTTCTTCTACTTGCACTGTTTCTGAGTATGTCGATATGCCCAACACAGAGACCAGCTGAAAATTCAGGAACAGAAAACTCCAACTACATTATCTTAATAAATAACTCCACACATTAGATTATACAAAAATAAATAAATAAAAGTATATTTGGAACAATACCCTAAAAAATTTTTACTAGAACTTCACACTCAAATGTTTAAAAAATTCTGAGCATTTGATATGGCAGTATACATAAAGTCTAGAGAATGGTTGGTGAAGTATAGTATCAGAGACATAGTATGTCTAAGAACAAAGGAGGTTAGAAAATTACATATTTAGATTTTTATATGAATTACTTGTCTAATTACAAATATAAGTGAATTAAAGACAAATATAAATTGTAACCTAAACACATTCTTTGAGTTTCCTTCCTATGTTAATGACTATTCCTTTTCATGCCCCTGGCTCTACCCAGGGACCCAACTAGGGTTCAGGCCTAAGATCTCTTCTCTGTACTCATTGTCTAGATCAGAGTTTGACAAACTATTCCTGTTGACCAAGTGCAGTCTACCACCTATTTTTATAAATTGAGATTCCTCAGAACACAGCCATACATATTTGTCTAACTATTGTTACAATGTTTCATAATACAAAGGCACAATTTAATAAACTGCAACAAAGGCTACAGGATGTATCTGACCCTTTGTAGAAAAGGTTTGCCAATCCCTGACAACTCCCCAAATTTTGTCTTCAGTCTGAATCCAGACCTGCATTCCAACTCCTTAGGCCATATCCACTCTGGGTTTCTAATAGGCATGCAGATTTAACACATATGAAACTGAACATTTGATTTCCACTCACTCCCACCTTCTATACCTTTCATATCTCAGCACACACATTTCCATTCTTCATCCAACTGCATTAGCCAAAAACTTTGGAATCATCAAGTCCTTTCTATCACATTCCAGGTACCAACCATCAAAAAATTAGATCCTCAAAATATATCCAAAATCTGCCCACTTCTTACACATTCCAATGCTACCACTTTAACTCAAGTCACAACCATTTCTCACCTGGACTACTGTAGGAGTTTCCTTACTGGTTCCCTATTTCTTCTCAAAGCCCCTTAACATTCTATTTTCAAAGCACATCCAGAATGATCATGGAATTCACTGCTGAAAATACTCTAAATTAGTGACTCCTGTCAACGCTCTATCTTTGCCATAGTTGGGTTCCCTGGGAAGTGCTGAGATCTGTATGCATTTGGGAGAGTGCTCTCAGGAACAACATTTAGAAAGAAGTGGAGGAAGCAAAAGAGTGAGATGGAGAAGCTGAACTGCAATGCAGTTGTAATAGAGGCTTCAGCCAATGCCACACTAACCCTGAGTGAGAATGGACCTTCAGAATAATCCCAATTGAGGCAAAGGGCTGAGTCTCTGAGTCCATGCATTGATGCGTTATGAGACACAGAGTACCCAAACCCCGGCCACAAGAGGGGGCATAATCTTGGGTAAGACATGGGAAAATGTGCTGTAAGGGAATTAGAGAAATGCAAATTAAAACCACAATGAGACTCTACTTTACACACTGGAATAGCTAACATCAAAGGACAGAAAATAACAAACGTTAGCAAGGATGTGGAAAAACCAGAATCCTCATACATTGCTGATGTCGCTGTAAAATGGTACATACAACTGCCTTGGGAAAACAGCTTTGTAGATTCTTAAAAATTTGTAAATATAACATACAAACTAGCAATTCCTCATCTAGGAATCTACTCCTAGATGAATGAAAACATATTTACATAAACACTTGTAATAGAGTATTTGTAGCAGCATTATTCATAGTACCTAAAATTGCAAGCAACCCAAAGTTCATTAAATGGTGAATAGATTTTTTAAATAGAGTACATACATACAGAGAATACTAATCAACAATAAAAAGGAATGAAATACTGATACATACTACAACATCGATGAACCTCAAACATATTAAGCTCAGTGAAAGGGGCTGACACAAGAGGCCCTTTATTGTATGATTCCATTTAAATGAAATGTCCAGAAAGGGAAAATCTACAGAGACAGAAAATAAATTGTTGGTTGTGTGGGGCTGGGAATAGGAATGAGGAGTGACTGCAAAAATGCACCAGAAGTATTATGGAATGATGGAAATTTCTAAAATTGAATCATGGTCATGACTACTCATTTACAACCTGTAAATTCACCATGTATCATTCATTTCTACACTTGGCATAGGTGAATCTTCTGGGATGTAAATTATATATTAATAAAGATGTAAAAAGGAAAAGAATAAGAAAGATCATTGGCTGATCCTTGAATTATCTAAAGTAATAGTAATGATGATGATAGCTAATACTCAATGAGTTGCTAGGGGTCAAAAATTATTCTAAGAGCTTTACATGCATTAACTTATTTAATTTTCTCCATAATCTCATGAAACAGGACCTATTTCATCCCCATTTCAGAAATGAAATGACTGAGGCACAGGAAAATTAAATAACATGCTCAAGGGGCATAATCTTGGGTAAGACATGTGAAAATGTAATATAAGTAAATATACTAAGAACATATGAATTAGTTTATACTCATAAAAAGAAATCATTTCACTTTGAAATGTCAAGTAACAGCATTTTCCTGCACAACCAGCAAAACCAAAAGATATCATCATGTGTTGTATAAACCTGGTAAACATATTTAAGATGGTCTAATAACCATCTCTGCAACACATTATCTGTACTAGTTTGCAATACTTAAATTATCTCTACTAGCAAATGAAACTAGTCATACATATATACTCATTATAAGACAGTTTAATCAGTAACTGGTACATATTCACTGAGAGACTTGATTATTATAAACAAATACACATAATACCCATGATCTAGTCTACTGAATCAATATGTTCATGCAGCTACAAAAATATCACTATGGTATATGTAAACACAACTTTATTCTGCAAAGTCATGCATAAATACATACACATACACACACATATGCTGTATAAAAAATATTTTTCTAGTTCAACGCTGCAAAAGTGAAGGCATATCATTGCTCCTATAACTGAAAAGTACAATGGGACAAGATGAGATGACAGTGTGCTTTATCTTTTTCATATGAAAGTTTAATTACAAATTTCACATGGCAGTAAACAAATATGAATGGAAAACTTGGGGACACTAACTTTTGGTGTACCTTCCAACAAAACACTCTCAAACTTAGAGACAGCTCTAGATAGGAGAGCTGATAAATGAACTACACTGTATGTAATTAATACTTTTTTTTATATACTAAGTCACCTCATATAAATAATCAGCAAGCCTATATACTTGACAACAATGTATTTTAAGCATCTAATAAAACACAATACCCAGACTGTGGAAGGAAACAGGGTGTGTAACTAAAACCATATTTCACCTTCAATACCTTTGCAATCTAAGACTGAAAAACCCACATCAGCACTTTCTGTCTAAATGATGTATCGATAGAAAGCTAGAATAAAAATGGTGTTAAAAAATGTGCCATTTATAACTGGGAATAAATGTCTCTAAGTGCTGACAAGCTTATGTCAGTTAAATTGCTTTTATGTAGAAATATTTTTCCCTAAATGTTTCCTTAGTATTTTTATTAGGAAACTTAATAATTAATTTATGTTCCAAACTAATAATTACACAAGCTTTTAGGGTGCTTATTATACAAACTAGTAATGTGTATATTTAAGGCATTCATATAAAGTTGAAGAAACCATTCCGTAACAGAAAATTAATTCTGATCTTTAATTCTCTTAAAGCATAATATGTCTGCCTACAAAGCAATGCATCAATAGTAAATTTATAATTCAATATGGATATCAGCCCATAGCAAAAAAATTTGCAAAACTATATAACTAAGCACATTAAACAGTCCTCCTGGGTAACATATAACCATGAGTAACTGTCATAATTCAATACATACTACAGTAAGAACCATTACCACAGCATGTGTTCATTTTAAGTCCCAATTCATTTTTTTTAAAACCTGTAGATGTTAACATAATGAATGAAATCAGCTTGCACAAAAAAGAAATGACCTTAAAGGGTATATTAACCTCTGAGAAAAATGTATCATGTTTTCTTTAAGATGTTCGTATAACTTTAATTAAATCATCTTTTGGTCTCCATATAAAGCAATTCTTGAAATCCCAGATAATAAAAACATAGCATAGCATAAAGCTTGCTTCTATGAGTAACCAGATTCAATATTCAGGTTTAGAACAACTACATTTACTACAATGAACTTAAGTGGAAAAAATAACTATGCTCAACTGCTCCAGGACTGCCCTCCCTAGAAAAATTATATAAAGTATATAACTATATAAAGCCATTTCAGATATTGGACAAAGGGCAAGACAGGTCTGTGATTGTTAAGAGACAAAAAAATAAATCAGGTGCTCTTAAGACTTCCCATATTTCATTCTAGAGACAAAGTACAGATTGTGGTATGGGGATAGGGAACCCAATAGAGCCTCCTAGACTGAATAAATTGAGCTACAGGATGACTGAGGAAGCGGTGATGACCAGAAATTGTGGAACACAGTGCTACTGAAAAGTGAGCCATGCAGAGAAAAGGCTGCAGTAATCGGCACAGGAATTCCCTTAAGGCTTTAAATATCAATCTCTGCTGTATAAGTTGAAACCCCAAGAAGCCAAAAGAGGAACAACATAGGAAAGGGAAAGATCAATTTCAGAGAAATTGTAAAGTGAACAATTTCCAGAATGCAAAGACCTTGTTGAACACCCAGGGCATGCTGCAGAGACTCCAAAATGGCCATGCCTTACCATTGAGGCTAAACTAGCTACAGAGTAAATGCTACCCTAGATTATCCTGTAAAAGCACAAAAATGAGCATTGAAATGATCAGACTGATCTGCAATAATTAGACTGAATAGAAAAAAAAAAAAGGTCAAACACTATTTAAAGGAAACCATAAAATTTGGCTGATGTATGTAAAACATAATTAATGAACTAAAAACTAACCTATGAACTAGTTAATGTTCAATTATCCAGTTAAAAAAAAGAAAATGAAACAGGCAAAAATAAATAAATAAAGGCAGGAAAATGTTGCCTGTAATCAGGAAAAAAAAAATCAGTCAATAAAAAATATCTCTAACTAACAAGGTGAACAACATAAAAGAACTTTTAAAGAAGCTATTAAAATGGGCTTATTAAGAGTAAAGACTTAGTGGAAAACATGAACATAATAAGAAGACAAAGACAAGACACTGAAGAGAACCAAATTAAATTTCTAAAGGTAAAAATATATACATAATATTTTACATGAAAATTTCACTGGATTATTTGTCAAAATGGCCACACTGTCTAAAGCAATCTATAGATTCAATGCAATCTCCATCAAAATACTCACAGCGTTCTTCAACGAACTGGAACAAATAGTTCTAAAATTTATATGGAACCATAAAAGACCCCAAATAGCCAAAGCAATCCTGAGAAGGAAGAATAAAGCAGGGGGGAATATTCTCTCCAAATTCAACCTCTACTAGAAAGCCTCAGTAATCAAGACAATTTGGTACTGGCACAAGAACAGACCTGTAAGTTAATGGAACAGAATAGAGAGTCCAGCTATAAACCAACACATATATGGCCAATTAATATATGATAAAGGAGCCATGGATATACAATGGGGAAATGATAGCCTCTTCAACAACTGGTGTTGGCAAAACTGAACAGCAACATGTAAGAGAATGAAACTGGATTACTGTCTAACTCTATACACAAAAGTAAACTTGAAATGGATCAAAGACCTGAATGTAAGTCATGAAACCATAAAACTCTTAGAAGAAAACATAGGCAAAAATCTCTTGGATATAAACATGAGCAACTTTTTTATGAACATAGCTCCCTGGGCAAGCGAAGCAAAAGCAAAAATGAACAAGTAGAACTATATCAAACTAAAAAGCTTCTGTACAGCAAAGAACACCAACAGTAGAACTAAAAGGCATCCTACAGTATGAGAGAATATATTCATAAATGACATATATGATTAAGGAGTTGACATCCAAAATATATAAAGAGTTCACATACCTCAACAAACAAAAAGCAAATAATTCAATTAAAAAATGGGAAGAGGAGCTGAACAGACATTTCTCCAAAGAAGAAATTCAGATGGTAAACACGTACATGAAAAGATGCTCCACATCACTAATCATCAAGGAAATGCAAATTAAAACCACAATGAGATAACACCTCACACCAGTTAGGATGGCCAACATGCAAAAGACAAACAACAACAAATGTTGGCAAGGATGTAGGGAAAGGGGAACCCTCCTACACCGCTCGTGGGAATGGAAATTATTTCAACCATTGTGGAAAGCAGTATGGAGGTTCCTCAAAAAACTCAAAATAGAAATGCCATTTCACCCAGGAATTCCACCCTTAGGAATTTACCCTGAGAATGCAGGAGCCCAGTTTGACAAAGACATATGCACCGCTATGTTTATCACAGCACTATTTACAATAGCCAAGAAATGGAAGCAACCAAAGTGTCCATCAGTACATGAATGGATAAAAAAGATGTGGTACATATACCCAATGGAATATTATTCAGGCATAAGAAGAAAATATATCCTACATTTGCAACAACATGGATGGAGCTAGAGGGAATTATGCTCAGTGAAATAAGCCAGCCAGAGAAAGACAAGTATCAAATGAGTTCACTCATCTGTGGAGTATAAGAATAAAGCAAAAACTGAAAGAACAAAACAACAGCAGACTCACAGAACCCAAGAATAGACTAACACTTACCAAAGGGAAAGGGACTGGGGAGGATGGGTGGGAAGGGAGGGATAAGTGGAAATAGGGGCATTACGATTAGCACACATAATGTAGCAGGGGAGGGCATGGGGAAGGCAGTATAACAGAGAAGACAAGTAGTGATTCTATAGCATCTTACTATGCTGATGGACAGTGACTGTAATGGGGTATGTGCTGGGGACTTGATAATGGGGGAAGTCTAGTAACCATAATGTTGCTCATGTAACTGTATATTAATGATAACCAAAAACATTTCACTGGATTAAATTATCAGATTGTATACTGCAGAAAAAATTTATCAGTGAAACTGAAGACATAGCAATATGAACTATCTTATCCAAAGTACAAAGAGGAAAAAAAAGACAGAAAAATTAACATGTGGGACAATACTAAATAATCTAATATTTGTGTAATAAGAGTCCTAAAAGGAGAGGGAAAACTAGAGTGTCAAAAAAAAAGTGAAAAAACCATGCCCCAAATTTTTCTGAATAAAAACTATATACCTACAAATCCAAGTAGCTCAACAAGGCCCAGGAAGAATAATCATAAAGCAAAATGACAAGACATGTTATAAGAAATTTCTAAAAAAAACAATAATAAAATCTTAAAAGCAGCAGACAGGGGGAAAGGCACACGCAGGACCAAAGATAAGAATTGTACAGACACGTCATCAGGAGCTACACGAGCCAGAAGAAAATGGTATAACATTTTTAAGTGCTGAAAGGAAAGTGAAACTAAAATTCTATATCCAGTCCAAATATCTTTCAAAATAGAACACAAAATAAATGCAGGATACTTGTTGCCAGGACACCTGCATAATATGACATGATGAAGTTCTTCAAGTACAAGGAAAATAATACCAAGATGGAAACTTGCATCTATATAAATGCATAATGACTACTGGACAGAAATATATACAATAAACAGAAGGTTTTTTCTTAATTTTGAATCTCTTTTAAGATAATTGACAGCATATAGCAAAAATAATATTCTGTGTAACTTATAAATATTATAAGTAAAATGTATGACCACAATAACAAAAAAGATGGGAAGGGCAACTGGAAGTATGCAAGATGATTATATAATAAGTGAAATGAAATCAAATTATTTGAAGGCACACTGATGAGTTACTAATACATATTGTAAACTCTAGAGTAAACACTACAAAATAAAAGAGGCATAGCCAAAAGTGGAGATAGCACATAAAATATATTTCATTTTCAAAAAAGGCAGAAAAAGAAATAGAAACAAATAAACAAAAAGAATGAAGAAAAAACAGACAACAAGATAGCAGATTTAAACCCAACCATACAGACAATTACATCATTTGTAAATAACCTAACCAATCTCATTACCAGGGCTCCCAGAAAGAAATAAGCCATAATGCCCTTAAGACATTTATTGTATGCAATAAATAACTTCTCCTCTATGTACCTAGACTGGGATTTGCTTTGTCCTATCCCCAGGAAAATTGGGAAAACAATCATCCAAGCCCTTTTCTAGAGGGCTTAGTTATAGAAACCTAGCTGAGTGAGTCCAGTACATATCCAATTTAAACACATATATTGTCAGGTTGCAAATAAGGCAAGTGTATGCTACATAAATTAAATCCAAATTAAATATGAAGACACAGAGATGTTAAAAGTAAAATGATTTTAAAATATATATTAAGCAAACACATAAGAAAGATTGAGTAAGCTACACTAATATCAAAGTAGATTTCAGAATAAGAAATATTACCAAGGATAAAGGTCATTTTATTATGATAAAGGAGTCAATTCTTCAAGAATACATACCAATACTAAATATACATGTAACTAATAACAAAATTTCAGAACACATGAAGCAAAAATTAATAGAACTGAATGGAGAAATAGACAAACCTACAATAAAAGTTGAAATGTGAACACTCTTTTTTCAGTAATTAATAGAACAGAGACAAAAAAAGTCAGTAGGTATATATAATACTTCAGTAACACCATCAATATATTTGACCTAATTGAAGTTTCTGAAATGCTCCACCCAACAAGCACAGAATACACATAATTTTCTAGTACACCTGAAAAGTTAACCAAAGTAGACCAAATGCTGCGTCTTGAGAAAAAAAAAACCTCAATAAATGCAAAAGGAATGGAGTTATTCATAATACTTTCATTGACCACAAAGGAATTAAAATATAAATTGAAAAAGGGAAAAGCCCTAAAACATTTCAAACAAAATAGTTCTGAAGAACCAATGAAGAAAAGAAATCAGAAGAGAAAATTTAAAATATCTTGAAATGAATGAAAATGAAAACACAAAGTATCAAAATTTGTAGGAAAAACCTAAAGTAGTTCTCAGAGCAGTGCTTCACAAAATGTACTACACATTAGAATTCCCTAGAGTTTTCAAATATCCCATTGTGTTCTACATCAATTGAAATAATTAAATCAAAATGTCTGGGGTTGGACACACAGTTGTCAGTATTTTTTGAAGACTCCTAGATAATTTCAATTTGCAACAAAATCTGGAAGCCACTGTCAACTTAGAGGAAATCTTGAAGCTTTAAGAAGCATACATTTTTACCTCAATGAAGTAGAAAAAGCAAAGCAAATTAAAACCAAAGTACATAGAAAAGAGGAAATAATAAAAGTAAGAGTGAATAATCAAAGAAATCAAAACAAAGCAAAAACTACCTTTATGAAAATATTTTTTTTAATGATAAACTTCTAGCAAGAATGACCAAGGGAATAAAATAGAGAAGACATACATTATCAATAACAGAAATAAAAGAGAGGACATTCTGTAGACACTTCAGATCTTAAATGAGGAAATACGAAATTTTGAATACCAATACCCTTGTTAACTTCGGTTAAATGCATTAAACTGCATGAAAGATACAAATTACAAACTGGCTGGAAAAAAAAAAGCTAATCACCAATCTCGATAATTCAATTTATAACTAAAAGTCTTCTCACAAAGAAATTCCAGGGCTAGATGGCTTCACTGGTAAATTCTATCAAATATGTAATGAAGAAATGAGACAAATGGGGCCTCAGTCATACAACCCCAAAACACAGAATTATGCCAACAACCACATGAGCATGGAAGAGGACCCCATGAGATCACAGCCCAGCCAAGACTCTACTTTAGCCTATGAGATTCTGAACCAGAGTCTTGACCCACAAAAACTGAGATAATTAATTTAGGTTGTTTTAAGCCACTAATTTTGTGGTTATTTGTAATGTGGCAATAGAAAACTAAATACAGTTTATTATTACCCTCAAACTAACAAACCATCAAAGTCAAGAATTTACGCTAAAAGAAATCATTTGGGGTTATTGTTTATTCAGAAAAATGAACAATTTCATAGTCATAAAAACATAGATTATTTTACATGTAGCTGGCATTTGACTTTCTGAGAAGCCAAATTAAAACTAGCATATATGACGCAACCAAAGCCTATTAAAAAAAAAGCATGACCAATATAAAATGCGTGAACAAATCTATCAAGAGCAAGTTTTTAACATGATACTTGGGATTTTGCAAATTGTTACCAAAAGATAAATCATTTACAACAAACAAACATACAGAGAGGTTCTGACCACAAAAAAACTGCAGGGATAACAAAATTTTTTCAATCTGCAAATAAAATATGTTATGCATCCTAGATTTCTGAATAGAGATTTTATATAATTTTCAAAAACTGAGTCAATATTCATGCTTTTTTTATGTGCCAATCTCTAGAATAGAAAAGAGTGAGACTCAGACTACTGAAACAAGAGATAAAAACAGAAAGCCCTTACACCACGATGTACTACATCTTGTATCACAGAATTTAAAATTTAAACAAATTTTAAATTCTGGTTAGATGTATATTCAATGATATGGAAGAAAATATTGAAAAATTAAGATCTGAAAATTTTTATGACATTTCTCTTTATGACAGATAGGTAAAAATATATTTCATTTTCGTTTTCTTATCAAATTATAGTTAAAAAGATAATGATCTTAGTCATGGATATCCAGCTTTCTTTTCCTTCCAGCCTTATCATTCAATGATTCATCAAATTTACAGCATTTATACAGATTCTCTTACTAACATGAAAAAATACTTTAAACAGAAGTTCATATACAATGTTAGCAAAAAATGATTTAAAAATTAATGAATAGGAGTGGAATGAGAGGGAAAACGAAATACTGGTAATATTTCAGTAAGCTATATCTCAGGAGTATTGAGTAACTATTTACAGAAATGTTCATGATCAATCAAGGCTTAGAACTGGTTAAGAAAAATTACTGAAGGACACAGTTTCAACTGCATAATTTAAAAATTATTGTAATGGATGAATGTATTTAAAAAATGTGGAATATTCATTCAATGAAATATTAGTCAACCTTAAAAAGGAATGAAGTACTAATACATGCTAAAATGTAGATAAGCCTTGAAAACATGCTAAATGAAAGAAGTCAGAAACAAAAGGTCATGTGTTTTACTATTTCATTTATATGAAATATTCAGAGTAGGCAAATCCATTCTGGTATTGGGAACTGTTTTGGGGATGATACAAATGTCTTATAACTAAATGGAGGAGACATAACATTGTGTATGCTAATGAATTATATACTTTAAAATAATTTATATTGTATAAATTTTACCTCAACCTAAAAAACTTAATCTGGTCAGTCTAAATACTGATTGCAATTATTACATGTAGATGTACAGAGAACATCTCTTCCCAATTTCTGCCAACACTCAACTGTGCAAATAAAAATCACTAGCACATGAGCAGAAAATCATTATCCCATTAGCTATATATTGCAACCTTATACATGATGCTTAAAAGGTCACCAGCTCACTGAATTAACAATAATGAAAATGTTATATCTTGTGTCGGGCATATAATGAATAAAATTTGCCAAGTTTCTCAGAAAATTATATGTAACAATGTATGTCAGAGAGGTACGCACATAACTGTACAAATAATTTGCATAATTTTTTCTAATTAAATATTCATGAACTACTGTCAAAGTTTGTCATAACAGGACAAGATTTAGCCCAAACTGTGGAATTTGGTTTGGACCATGAGACTAGCAAACTAAACAGTCAAATAAAATAAGAAGAATGTCAACCAAATAATCCACTTTCCTTTGTCTTTGGAAATGCTTTAGTAAATTTCCAGAGAAAGAAAAGATAGTGCTTCATGCAAAACCTTTTAATCCCTGCTTTGAAAATACACATTTTAACCCATAATTTAAGATTTTTCCATATGACTGTTTCGCTAGAAAATAATCTTCAACCAATCAAAATATTCCTTCCAGAAGAAACACTTACGAGGTGTTTTGGCACTTTAATTTACATAATAATGACATAGATGATTTATAGCAAACATAAATCTTGTCCATGAGTATCGTCTACTTTGTTCATTAGGAAATAAATACATCATATATAATACAGAATTTAGATTACAACTGAGCATTTAAACTGAAATGACACCTGAAGCAGAATATATGATACATAATATATTCTTTTTTCTTAATGGTGTTCAGGTGTGTAAGTTCTTTATACATTTTGGATGTTAACCCCTTACTGCATAATTCATTTATGAATATATTCTTCCAAACTGTAGGATGCCTTTTTGTTCTGCTGATGGTATCTTGTGCTTTACAAAAGCTTTTTAGTTTGATGTAGTCCCACTTGTTCATTTTTCATTTTGTATCCCCTGCCCAAGATGATGCATTCAGAAAAAAGTTGTTCATGTCTATGTTCAAGACATTTTTGCCTATGTTCTTTTCTAAGAGGTTCATGGTTTCATGAATTATATTCAGATTTTTTATCCATTTTGAGTTTACTTTTGCATATGGAGTCAGACAATAATCCAATTTCATTCTCTTACACATAGCTGTCCAGTTTTGCCAACACTAGTTGTTGAAGAGGCCCATTGTGTGTTCATGGATCCATTATCGTATATTAATTGACCATGTAGGTATGGATTTATATCTGGGCTCCTATTCTATTCCATTGATCTATGGATCTGCTCTTGTGCCAGTACCAAATTGTTTTGATTGCTGTGGCTTTGTAGTACAGCTTAAAGTCAGGGAGCATAATCCCCCCAGTTTTATTCTTCCTTCTCAGGATTGCTTTAGCTATTCCAGGTCTTCTGTGGTTCCACATGAATTTTGAAACTATTTGTTTTAGTTCATTGAAGAATGCTGTTGGTATATTGCTAGGGATTGCACTGAATCTGTAGATTGCCTTAGGCAGGATGGCCACTTTGAAAATATTAATTTTTCCTATCCATGAGCATGGGATATATTTCCATTTATTGGTGTCTTCTTTCTTTCATGAGTGTCTTGCAGTTTTCAGAGCATAGATTTTTCACCTTCTGTGTTAGGGTTACTCCTAGGTATTTTATTCTTATTGAGGCAATTGTAAATGGAGTTGTTTTCCTCATTTCTATTTCTGCTAGTTCATCGTTAGTATATACGAATGCAACAGATTTCTATGTGTTAATTTTGTATCCTGAAAATTTGTTGAATTCACTTATTATTTCTAATAGTTTTTTGGTGGATTCTTCAGGGTTTTCTATGTATAATATTTCATCTGCAAACAGTGACAGTTTAACTTTTTCCTTAACAATCTGAATGCCTTTTATCTATTTGTGTTGTCTGATTGCCATGGCTAGGACCTCCAGTACTATGCTGAATAAAAGTAGTGAGAGTGGCATCCTTGTATTGTTCCCAGTCTTAAAGGAAAAGCTTTCAGCTATTCACTGTTAAATATGATTTTGGCTGTGGGTTTATCATATATGGCCTTTATTACATTCAGGTACTTGCCCTCTGTACCCACTTTGTTGAGAGTTTTTATCATGAATGCATGTTGAATTTTGTCAAATGCTTTTTCAGCATCTATGGAGATAATCATGTGATTTTTGTCCCTTTTTTTGTTGATGTGGTGTTCAATGTTGATGGATTTTCAAATATTGTACAATCCTTGCATCCCTAGAATAAATCCCATTTGGTCATGATGGATGGTCTTTTTTATGTATTTTTTAATTTGATTTGCTAATATTTTGTTGCGTATTTTTGCATCTATGTTCATCAGGGATATTGGTCTGTAATTTTCTTTTTTTGTGTTGTCTTTGTCTGGTTTTGGTATTAGAGTTATGCTGGCTTCATAGAATGGGTTTGGAAGTATTCCCTCCTCTTCTACTTTTTGGAATATGTTAAAAAGGATGTGTATTAGATCTTCTTTCAATGTTTGCTAAAATTCAGCTGTGAAGACATCTGGTCCAGGAGTTTTGATTCTTAGGTAGTGAGTGTTTTGGTTACTGATTCAATTTCATTCCTGGTAATTGGTCTGTTCAGATTTTCTGTTTCTTCCTGGGTCAGGCTTGGAAGGTTGTATTTTTGTAGAAAGTTTTCCATTTCTTCTAGGCTATCCAATTTGTTAGCATATAATTTTTCATAATATTCTCTAATAATTTTTTGTATTTCCATGGTGTTTGTTGTGATTATTCCTTTTTTGTTTCTGATTCTGTTTAAGTGTATACTCTCTCTTTTCTTCTTGGTAAATCTCACTAGGGGGTTAGCTGTTTTGTTAATTTGCTCAAAGAATAAGCTCCTGGTTTCATTGATTATTTCTATTGTTTTATTCTTCTCAATTTTATTTATTTCTGCTCTGATCTTTATTATGTGTCTCCTTTGACTGCCTTTGGGCCTCATTTGTTGTTCTTTTTCTAATTTCCTTAATTGTGAGTTTATACTGTTCATTTGGGATTGTTCATGTTTCTTGAGGTAAGCCTGTATTGCCATGTACTTTTCCTCTCAGGACTCCTTTTGCTGCCTCCCACAGGTTTTGGGAAGTTGAGTTGTTGTTTTCATTTGTCTCCATATATTGCTTATCTCAGTTTTTATTTGGTCATTGTTCCATTGCTTATTTAGGAGCATGTTGTTAAGCCTCCATGTCTAGGTGGGCTTTTCTGTTTTCTTTGCATAATTTATTTCTAGTTTCATATCTTTGAGGTCTGAGAAGCTGGTTGGTACAATTTCAGTCTTTTTTAATTTGCTGAGGCTCTTTTTGTGACCTTATATATGATATATTCTGGAAAACATTCCATGTACACTTGAAAAGAATGTGTATCCTGATGCTTTTGGGTGGAGTGTTCTGTAGATGTCTGTTAGGTCCATCTATTCTAATGTGTTGTTCAGTGCCTCTGTCTCCTTACTTATTTTCTCTCTAGTTGATCTGTCTTTTGGTGTGAGTGGTGTGTTGAAGTCTCCTGAAATGAATGTGTTGCATTTTATTTCCTCCTTTAATTCTGTTAGTATTTGTTTCACATATTCAGGTGCTTCTAGATTGGGTGCATAGATACTTACAATGGTTATATCCTCTTGTTGGACTGACCCCGTTATCATTATGTGATGTCACTCTTTGTCTCTTGTTACTTTCTTTGTTTTGAAGTCTATTTTGTCTGATATAAGTACTGCTACTCCTGCTTTTTTCTCCCTATTATTTGCATAAAATATCTTTTTCCATTTCTTCACTTTTAATCTGTGAATATCTTTATGTTTGAAATGAGCCTCTTGTAGGCAGCATACAGATGGGTCTTTTTTTATCCATTCTGTAACTCTGTGTCTTTTGATTGGTGCATTCAGTCCATTTACATTTAAAGTGATTATCAATAGATATGTATTTATTGCCATTGTAGGCTTTAGATGTGTGGTTATCAAAGGTTCAAGGGAAGCTTCTTTACTATCTAATAGTCTATCTTAAATCCCTAATTACTCTAGTTCAAACACAATCTAAAGGTAATTTTTTTTTCATCCTCTTCTTCCTTCTCCTCACTTTATATATTAGGTGTCATGTTCTACACTCTTTGTGTATCCCTTGACTAACTTTGTGAGTAGTTGATTTAATTTTTTATTTGCTTAGTAATTAATTGGTCTACTACCTTTACTGTGGTTTTATTTTCTCTGGTGACAGCTATTTAGCCTTAGGGGCATTTCCATCTCCTAAGCAGTTCCTTTAACATTTCCTATAGAGATGGTTTATTGGTGATTAATTTCCTCAACTTTTGCTTATCTCGAAACTGTTTAATCTCTGCTTCAAATTTAAATGATAATCTTGCCAAGTAGAGTATTCTTAGTTGAAGACCCTTTTGTTTCATTACATTAAATATATCATGCCACTCCCTTCTGGCCTGTAAGGTCTCTGCTAAGAAGTCTGCTGACAGCCCGATGGGGTTTCCTTTATAAGTGATCTTTTTTCTCTCTCTGACTTCTTTCAATACTCTCTCCTTGTCCTTGATTTTTGCAATTTTAATTTTTATATATATGTCTTGGTGTTGTCTTCCAAGGGTTCCTTTCTTTGGAGGACCTTTGCACTTACATATCCTGAGTGTCTATTTCCTTCCCCAGATTTGGGAAGTTTTGGGGGAAGCAATTATTTCCTCAAAGAGCCTTTCTATCCCTTTCTCTCCCTCTTCTTCTGGTATCCCTAAAATATGAATATTGTTCTTTTGGATTGGTCACACAGCTCTCTTATTATTCTTTCATTCCTAGATATTCTCTTTGTTCCTCAGTTTTTTTTTCCTATTCTCTAAATACTGTTTCATTTACCATCTCCTCTATACCATCAAATCTACTTTTAAATCCCTCCACTGTGTATTTCATTTCAGATGCTGTATTATTCAGCTCTGGGTGGCTCTTTTCCACATTTCTATCTCTTTGATTTAATCCTGCCTGAGATCTTAAATACTTTTCTGTAAATCTGTGAGTATGTTTATGCTTTTATTTTGAAATCATTATAAGAAGACTGGTGATACATTCAGCTTGGGTTTAGTGGGATATATGTATGTGGTTCTCAGTCATCTAAACGTGCAATTAATTATTGCCATCCATAGGAATTACAGCCATCCACTGTAGGAATGGCTTCTAAGAATACACCTTTTCCACTGCATGAACTCACTCTGAGTCATGCAATGAAGGTGCAGAGTCAGAGGTCTACAGAGACATGAATGTGACCCGTGGCAACTGAACTACAGCTATATGGTAAATGAAAACAAAGTCTGAAATGTACACAGCTAGAAGCTAGTGTGTGGAAATGTTTCCAATCATGAGAATAGTATAAACAGATAATTCACTTTTAATCAATGCCTAGTCAAATCAGAAGTTTCCTCTTATTAGGAACACAGTTGGTAACACATACAAAATTATAAATACAACATACATTGCTTGTTTCTTTTTTGACAGGACTCACATGAAAGAGAATTTCTAAGAAAATCTGTTTTTGTAGAGCACAAATCTGTTAACAATTCTACAAACACTGGGTATGTCTGTGAGTGAAGCTGCATGTTTTATACACTTCAACTATCAGTAATAATAATAAAATTTTATTATCCAGGCTACAGGAAAGACTAACAGCTTCCTGATCTCTTCATAGGAAATAATACTATAAAAGCATTGTCAGAGGCAAAGGCAATCAGAGATTATACATCCTATAGTTGCAGAAAAAAGTAGTTTCAAAGTATGATCAGCAGGTTTAAAATGCCTTTTTCTGAATATTGTGATGATTATGTCATTGGCCATCTTTTTGAAATCTAATCTGTTGGGATTTTTTTTTCATTCTAAGTAAATATTGACTTTTGCATGTAAACTTGTATTTGTAGTTTTGTATTTTTTTCTTAAAGAGGACTCCTCCCAAAAGGTCTACATTTCGGGTCCCTAAAAACTTTGATCTGCCCCTGATGCTAGGAAATTATGTCTTGATTAAAATATATACTTAACAATCATCAAACTCTACATCTCTGTTTTTTCATTCCCACATGTGTTACATTTAAAAACTCAATCACATCACTAACATTGAATCCCAGGATTTTAAAGGATTGATTTGAACAATATCTCTTCTACTTATTCTGGACCTTATCTGATGTATCTCTAACCTTCAATACAAAAAAAGGCTCACATCTCACTGGCACTAATATAAATGTCATTCCTGGTAATTAGGTTACATTGAGTACCTTTGAGCTTTGTACTGCTAATGCCAGTGAAGTTCTTAATACAATTACAGTTAAGTCTATTCAAACGAACAAGACTTTTATTTGAATAAACAATATATTGAACCAAATGCTGGCCTGAAAATACCAATTCATTTAAGAAATTTTTTTTAAAACTTCACTCATCTAATCACATTTAGAAAATGTTCTAAATGATACCAACATTTATAAAACCACCTTTATGTATTATGAAAATGTACTTACAATATAAATATAAAAATGCCCATTTATACAAAAACTCCATTATATTCTATTTATATTTCATTTTATACCCTTTACAATTCATTAAGCCATACTTCAAATAACCCGATTTCTCATTATTGTATTGTAAAGATATTCTCAGCCTAAAAGTATAAATAACTTGTAAATCAAATTTCTGAAAGCCATAGCCAAAGATTGAAATCAAATGAACTCCCTGATCTCACATAAATGGTCAAACCTTTTTTTTTTTAATTTCTATTGCATTGAATTTTTTTTAAACAATTAATGTATTGAAGTATTATTGATATACACCTCTTATGAAGGTTTTACATGAAAAACAATGTGGTTACTACATCCACCCATATTATCGAGCCCCCCCTTACCCCGTTGCAGTCACTGTTCATCAGTGCAGTAAGATGCCACAGAGTCACTACTTGTCTTCTCTGTGCTACGCTGTCTTCCCCATGACCCCCCCGACACCATTTGTACTAATCATAATACCCCTCAATCCCCTTCTCCCACCCTCCTCCCCCACCCTCCCCCACCTCTCCCCTTTGGTAAACACTAGTCCCTTCTTGGAGTTTGTGAGTCTGCTGCTGTTTTGTTCCTTCAGTTTTAAATGGCCCAAACGTTTAAATGGGCTGCATTTATATAATTGCCTAGACATACTTATTCAGAGATATATACAACCTCCTACAGTTGTAGAAAGTTAGTCTAATATATAAACAACATATTGAGAGAAGAAAATTGGAGGTTATATTAAAAAAATAAAGAACTAAATTTAGACTTGGGATATACATATTTTAATAGTTCTGTTTTACTAATTAACCCTGCCTGATATATTTGCTATATATAAAAAAATAACTAAAAATATTAGAAGTAAACAGATAACTTACTACCCTTACTCAAAAAAATTGTTCCCTTCATAGAGATAGTAGGTGGAATGGGTGGTTGCCAAGGGCGCAGGCAGGGAAGAATAAGGAGTTACTGGGTTATTGCTTAATGGATACAGACTTTCAGTTTGGGAAAATGAAAAAGTTCTGGGATGTATGGTGGTGATGATTGCACAATGAGGAAATACTTAATGCCACAGAACTATACACTTAAAAATGACTAAAAGGACACATTTTATGTCATATACATTTTACCACAGTATAAAAAATATTTAATTGTTCTAAAGTAATTATACTTACTTGTTTTCTCTTTTCTGGGATACAGCTTGAATCAAAAAGTACTTCATTATAAATAATGGAAACTAAGTACTTAACTTGGTCATTCAAAGTCACAGCTAATAAAATGGAGAAAAGAAATTCAGTTTCCTGACTTCAGGATCAGTGTACTTTTTTCTCTGCTTCTATACAAACTGAAAGACACATAAGAAATTCCAAACCTCTCTGATCAAAAATCATTATTAAAACAAGTAAAAAGCTACCTGTAGAACTACAGGTATAAGTGAAACTTCTTTAAAGAAAAAGATAGTTAAATATACCCATGAGTGCACTGAGCATCAATAGTTGATGAAGTGGGCAGGCATCAATAGCAAAGGCCAGTTTTTTTTAACGGTGGAAAGAAAGGAATTAAGTCAACAGTATAAATACTCAATCAACTTTGAAGAATCTAATCACATATACCAACATGTTTTGTCTTCTACAAAACCCATCATGAATTCTAGGATGTATAATTTTTTTAATGAGTTTTGATTCATTAGAAATTAATATTTACAAATCTAAGTAGCATCTATAGAACCTGATTTATAATAAGGTACTTATCACAGTATTTCTAGCATCTAGCACAGTGTTACACAGTAGGTAGACAATCAATATCTGTTTAATTAGTAGAAAAGACAAGAAAGAAGGAAAGGGAAAATGAAAGAGAAGAAAAGGAGGGAAGGTGGGAGAGTGGGTTTTGTAGACTAACAGCACGTCAGTTAGTACTGAGCATTTGATTGTATGATGCAGGGAGAGAGGGACAGACAGACAGACAGAGATACTTAAGAGCAGAAGTAGTTAACAGACTGGGAGAGCCAGTGCCCAGATTAAACCATGCTACTTTGTAAATTTTCCTGGTGACTTCTTTCTCTATCACCTAAAGTTCATAATTTAAATATATTAGCATATTAGCGATACATATAAACTACCTAAACAACACCTGGATTCATTATATCTATATACTCATACATGAAATATAACTACACTATCAAAAACTATACTTTAAATACAAAGACTCTTAATACACAGTAATTATATATATTCCAAAGTATTTTTCTTTACTGTACAATAATTAAAATTCTTCCTGTATCTTCACCAACATTTTACAGAAGATCATATTAAAGGCCAAACATTAAGCAATTCTATCACAGAAGCAAAACATTTTAAACAATCACCATATTATGACTTTATAACCTTTGTAAATTAGGTGCTTATTTGGGTCACAAAAGTGTGTTACTTTTGCTGGCCTCCAGGCAAAAATCTCTGTGAAGTGACTTTCAGGTTTTTATTGTCTGATGCCATTATAAGCAATTACAAGGCTTAATGGAATGCCAGAGGTGTGTGCTTCTGACATTCCCCTAAAACCATGTCATTAGTCATTTCATGAAGCCATTTTAGCTTTCCATCATCAACTGCCCTCTCAGGTTTTCTGGCTATCATTTCTAAGATCATTTGACACAGCAGGTCTTCACCTTTCTATGTTTTTCACTTAAACAGTTACATGCTTTGATTAGTTAAAGATGTCATGTTTTGGCAAAACTAACCGGTAGTTGAGGGGAAAAAAATAAGAAAAACGGTTGCCTCTGTGGTTTGGCAGCAGAGATTGACTGGTAATTGACATGAGGAAACTTTCTGGGGTGATAGTAGTAACTAATATTCTATCTTGCTAAAGGTTTAGATTACACAGGTATATGCATATGTCAAAAGTCAGCAAATACTCACTAACGATTTATGCATGTCCATTGTATTTAAGCTTCACCTCAAGAGAAAAACTATAAACTACAATTGAGTTCAAGTTAATGATCTGCATGCTGAAGTATTTAGGGGTAAGTGCAATTTACTTGAAAATGGATCATAAATAAATAGGATGGATTGATGAATGAACAAAGGTATGTATAGATAGATAGAAAAAATCTGTATGTTCAAGGGTCATGATCTGCAAATAAGCTTCATGAGGCAAATTTATGGTAAGTCCACCTCTGTTAAACAAGATCTCTTTCTGCAGTGAGGAAATCTGTGTGCCTCCCCCAACAATATGGTAGCTGTTAGACACAATCGGCTATATAAATATAGATGACACATGTATCCAATGTACGATCCAGAACAGAGGGATGGATAGATACAGTTGACCCTTGAAAAACACCTGTTTGAACTGCCAATGTCCTCTTAATGAAGATATTTTTTCAATAAATATTTTGGATTTTTTTTTTGAGATTCACAATATGAAAAAAAATGTTTTCTTTCCCTAGCTTAGTTTACTGTAACATGTAACATGCAAAATATGTCAATTAACTGCTTACATTATTGGTAAGGCTTCTAGTCAACAGTAGGCTATTAGAAGTTCAAGTTGGTAGGGGAGTGGGTTGGAGGAGTCAAATGCTATATGCCGATTTTTGACTACACAGGGGATTGGTGCCCTGAACCTGTACTTTGTTCAAATGTCAGCTATAATAGAAAAATGTTTGCTAAAATATGAGTAGTGGATATACTGGTGTTCCACCAGTTTAAAAATTCTACTAGATGTTCTAAAGTTTTAAAAACCATTTCTTTATAATCCTTTTCACTTTAAAATTTACCCAGTAAAAAAAACAGAATCAATATGCCTTCCCAAGGACTTTTGAACCATTATCTTACAGTTACCCCCTCACTTGATCATTTCAGGTATTTAAAAAAATGTATCAAATAGTCAAATCTGGATGAAAATCTTGTTAAATTAATTAAATGTATAACTTATTCATCCATTTCATCATTCATTCCCCAAATACTTGTCAGACATCATCTATGTACCAGATATATTTTACATACTCTAATGCTAAGGAAGAAAGATAACTTAATTGTAATACAATGTGATATATATTAAATGTTACAGGAATATGGCTAGCAGGATATGAAGGATGAGTAAAATTTTTTCAGATGGAATACAAGGAGGAAAAAGTTCATTCTAGACAGTGGAAAATTAGGTAAGTAAGTATATAATACAGAAACTTCATTTTATATCTGAAAGTAAATTTATGATGGTTGCTTCTTGAATATATCAAAACATGTGAAATAAATGTACATACATTAAATCCCTCCTTCTACTATCTTCTATACTGCTTTTGGAAGATTCTTCAGTCTTTTCATCATTGAAAAGTCAATCTTTTCAATACAATCTGGGTGTGTCTTTTTTAACCACTGATCCAAAGCTGCAGGTATTTCTTTCCTAATAATTAAGGGTATGTCCACATTTTATTTTTCTTACTAATTAGAGATTTTTTTCTAAAACAAGTTTTACCTGGAATTCACATTTGGAAACACTGCTCTGTCTTGAAATCCCAACAGTGAATAACACTCATGGATGAGAAAGGTTTCCTAGAATACTCAGGGATTAGAAAGATTTGCAAATAAAAATGCAAATCTCTCACATAGCAACTCAGCTTCACATAAAATGCACAAAGGATGAATATCAGAGTACTGTCTACATTTCTACAACCTACTTAGATATCTTAAATATTTTATATCTTCCCTTTGGAGGCATGTAGATGGTCCCATTTCCATTAATTAGTACTTTGCCTCTCTCTAAAAAAAAATTCTAGTACATGTGTGTTTACTTCAATATATCTTATCAACTAGTAACTGCACTAGAGGGGGTAAGGATTTAATAATATGGGTAACTGTTGAACCACTGTGCTGTATACTTGAAACTAATAAGGAATATATGTTAACTAAATTTCAATTAAAAATACATATATATATATATGTCTTATCGTCTGTAAAATGTGGTTATCACTGCATATTACATGTAAAAATTAAAGGAAATTTTTCTAAAATGAAAATCAGTATTTAGTGTTCAATAAGTAGTAATTCATAATAGAAAATATTCATATACATATTCATGCAATTGCACAGAAATGTTTTTTATCTGGACCACTAGCTAATGAGAGCCAAAATTCATCTTATCTTTTGAATTTAGTTACCAAGTCCTAACTCATAGTCTCAATGCATTACTGACTACTTCAATGTCATGATAGTTTTTCATTTGTTACCTTTCAAATCCAAACTCCTTGCTTCACTGCTCAGTCAAGACTGGCACTCTTTAGTGAGCTCACTAGCAAAGACCTTAGAATTCTTTTATCATTTATCTGTTAGTGGCTGAGAACAGAAATATCACTGGACCTTGATAATCCTCTAAAAAATTTTCTGGTGACTGAGTTGGGCCAGAGGTTCAGACTCAAGATGCTTTGTAATTTGTTTCAAACCATTTTCTATAGGTACCTTCAAATGATCCCTACACTCAATGAGATGTTTTGTTCCGAGGAACTTTGAGAAAGTCAGTTAGGAAAGGTAATAACAGAGGAGTTCTGAAAAACTGAACACTACATTATAAAAAAAGATGAAGAATACTCAGGTACTCCAGGGAAAAGATATGCCTACAATAAACAAAATTAAATAGAAAGTCTGATTTCATTCTCTAGCACATATAATAATGACTGTTACTTTACAATAGAAAATTACATTATCACTTTGAAACAGAAATAAGTGAGAATTTGAGGCTGCACTTTGAGATACAGTTAAGTGATCGTTAAGTGATCCAGTCAATAAATCTTAAACAGAAAGGGACATTTCTGTACAGAGTGCTAGAACCATCTTTAAATTTGGGAACAACTTTGCAAAATGATCTTAACTATTTACTAGTTATTGTTTTCCATCTTATCCTTCTACTAGGTGAAAAATAAAAGTATTCTTGGTATTTTCTATTAAACTATAGATCTAGTCCAACATATCATAGAGATTTAAAAACAGTTCAATCTTCTTTAATGCTATATGAGCAACTACAGAGCCTAATGCTCAGTTGTGTTAGGCAAGTCCATAACACTGGCATTTTCTTCTCATGAAACATGTTGACTTTAAGATAAAGGTATGAATCTTTCTTTGCTGTAATGTTAAACTTAAAAAGCTGAATGCTATTAGTCCTGATTATAACTTTTCATCTTTCCAATATGCTCTTAACACAAGTGTAGGCTTGTCAGCAACTGAATTCACATTGTTCTCCTCATTGGTTATGTCCTGTCAGCAGATTGTGTGCATCTGCATCCTCATGTTGCTTTTTTTATGTGCAATATCTAAGAAAGTGATTTCCTTTATAGTTCTCTGATATGGTATTTTAATCTTAAAGAAAATGATAGGGCAATTAAGGGTCTTTATTTAGCAAAAACTCTGCTTTCCTTGTCTACAAAAAAAAATATGTGTTTGGTTTCTTACCTTGAGAAAGACATAAGGCACTAGAAAAATGAATGCTGAAAATGTCAAAAGAAATAAAGGTCTCAATAGTAATTTTTAAAGTAATAAGGACTAAGAGAAAAATAATTTGTATTAAAAATGTGTGTCTAAAAATAGGTGAATCCATATAATCCTAAAAAGGCTTTACAAAATGATTCCTATGTGAAATAAATTGTTGATAGAGTACCTTTCTAAAGAAATGGCCAGGTGCCCAACAATTTTATTTACCCAGGTTAAAACCCTAAGCTGCTTTACTGACAATGTACTTTATTTGAAAACTAGAGTAGTAACAAATCAAGAGAATAATTTCCAAAGTACAAAAAAGAGTCTTTAGTAAACCAAGCCACAGATGAAATGATTATCTATAGCACTTCCTCATATCTCTAAATACTTAAAAGTGTATTAGTATACAACCACAAACTAATATGTATATATTCCCCACTTGAACAGTTTCACAGTTGCCACGAATTGATCTTTCATTTTCCACAAGTATTTAGAAAGCAGTATAGTTACTGATTTTAAAAGGAAAAATGGAAAAATAAAACACAAAGTGTTTTCAAAATAGGAAGAATATAAAAGATGGATGGACTGGTGGATACAAAGGTAGAGGGGTGGATACACAGGTAGATGGACGAAGAGATGCTCGGGACAGTGAATGGATAAATAACCTGCCTTCTATCAAAGAAAAAAGATGCAATCTTTTTTTTCTTTTTGTATGTACTAATACCTATAGAAGTTCTCAACCTTGGGGCTGTCGATGAGCTTCAGGAGGGGGTTTATGAATCTCCAGGAGCTATAAAAGATGGGGATGCATTCACCTGGGTATACAGGTGAATGCGTGTGTGAGAGAGAGGGGGTATGAACAATGTGTGCGTAGACATTCATTCATGCATGTACAGAGATTAAGAGTTTCTTAAAGGTATCAGGACCTAGAAGAAGGTTAAAGTCTGCTACTGTAAAGTGTTTAACATGTTTAATTACACGGTAGGGCAATACTAGGTACTTTTCTCAAAACTTGGGAGCCCTGGGAAGAACTTCAAGAAAATACAATGACAGACTCAAACTCGGGGTACTCAACCACAGAATTCTTATTTTGAATAAGAGTGAAGTTAGGACACAAGAGTTCTCAGTTCTCAGCATTCAGGACTTGGTGCAGGGAAAATTCTCCATGGCATGGCCTGAGCTCCCACAAGGTGCCTTAAGATAACATCCAGATGCAGAGAACCATATCTGTCTTTATTAGAGTACACACACAAGAAGGTGTGTTTCTGATACCCAAAAACAATTTTTTATAAGTCAACTTTGTCAGAGTCTTTCACCTATTATCATAAGAAGCAAGGCCTTATCGTAAGAAGTGAAAAGAAGCTGGCTAGACAGCTTGCACAAGCAAACTTTCCATACATAGACCAGCGAAATTTCGATACTCACAGATGGTGCTAGGCATGGTTCCTAAATTGAGAGCAGCAGGATAATATCTACCCAGCACATAACAAAAGCATAGAATGTTGGCTAAAAAAATTTTCTGGAAGTCAACATAGCTTCCCTGATTTCATATTTATCAAACATCATCCCATTCAGAATAGCCTACAAGAATTAAGTAAAGGATTTAAAGATTCACATCTAATTGAACTCCAACCCAGAGGAAACGGTCTGTGCTTATTAAATTTAGATTCCAATAGCTGAATTCTGCCTTTCAAAGGCAAAAGAACTTTAGAGAAATGACACCTTCCAGGAGATCCCTTTTATCTTCACAAACATTTATCATGGTGGCAAATAATTTTATAAGTTTCTTTATTGGACGTATCAGTCCACACTTTGAGAAATGCAGATCCAAGAATCAAATCCACAGCAGGAGAAGATAACAGTATTGCAGGGAGTGCGCCAGACCAGAATCACATTCGAGAAGGGCAGGAATTCCTGGACAAGAAGGATCATTCTGCCAAGCTGCATTTCAGTGGCTACTGCCACATGTATGCAAAGCAAACATAAGAGAACTCTATATAATCTTGAGCCACTCTATTTCTTGCCTGTCTGGCTTTATCTCATAAGTAGCAAAGCCCTTCTTGAGACCCGGATTAGAACATTATAATTGGGGAAAAAAGTGGAATTGGAGAATACATAAGGTATGGATAGTGGAAATTAATAACAAAATGGATAAAATGTGCTTGATATTTTCACAATTTCTGCAACATGCCTCCTGAACAGCTGAATGACTTGTGTCAAAAACTACTGCCATTTTAAGTAAAATTAACAGACACTAAAATAGTATCCTTCTTTTCTTTCCTGGTAGGGAAAAATATGTTTTAAAAAGCACATAAACTTATAGATTTGGGGGGAATAAAGGTGTCATCAAGTATGCCTTTTAACCTGGTCCAACATTTTTTTTTAATCTGTGTTTACAGCAGATTTGTAGTTCTGAGAGTTTCTGTTGCTGCTAGCCTATGGGAGAGAGAACTGCAGATAAAGTTCTTGTACTTTATACCAAACTTTCTTAATTTACCAGATATTCCAACCCTAAGCCAAAATCATTGCTCAAGTAAAATTAATCACTTAGAAACGTAGTGGCATAACTATTCTAAACCATTTTTTTTTTTAATATGCTCGTTTTAAGAGATCTATGTAAAGTAACCAAGTGTTTTCCTGGATGCTGGGTGCACAAAATAAGAACCTTCACCAGCTCATGAATATTTTTATTGTTTTCTTTTTTACTCCAGGAACTAAAGAGACAATAAATACTATTATATTTAAATATACTGTGCCTTTTTTTTATCTTGAATACAACAGTGTTCCATCTCGGTAATAGTTATTACACATGCAGCTCTTCCATGGTATATGACCAGGATTTACAACACTTTTGTTAGGTAACAAAATCCAGATAAACCAGAAGGAAATTCAACTCATAGGATTATAATATCCATCACTAATGCACTTTGGACTTTCACAAGATATTAATAGAAAAGAAACTGTACACTCATGAACAAGTCATTTTGCTTGCTGGGGCTCTGTCATCTCACATATATAATAAAGTATTTTACTTACTAGTGTTTTTAATCTATAAACTCTTTGTAGGAAAAGACCATGGTATCCTAAAACCCACCCATATAGGCAGCCAAAAAATAATGTGCAGAATGCAAGTTCACAGGAGTTCTTTACAGTCTATTTAATCTTCATTTCTATGATTTTTTAAGTCTGATCTTTGGGCGGGTAAATTCATTAGATGTGGCAGAACAAATAAGGATAGGAGTTATCTGTGTCATTAGACATAAGTTTTCAGGGGATCTCAAAGATGGAAATTAAGATATGGGAAGATAAAATAGATCAGTTAAATCTTAAAATTATTTTTGATAAATATAAGTAGTTCCAAACTTTGATTACCCTCTTAATTAAGAGTTGTCTCCATCAGTCTTTATCAAAACTCTACCAAAAACCTAGTTCTAAACCTTATGGAAAAGTCAAAGGAGGATAGTTTTTCTCTTCCAGAAGTATTTTTTGCTTTGTTTTTTTTCCAGTTAGAACCTTCACAGAAACATCTAATCGTAATCTAAAATAATCATAAAATCAAAACTTCCTTAATGTTTATTAAAGATGCTTATGCTCTTTGGGCAACAAAGATATTAGTAGTTAGAGCAGATTTGGACAAGCTATCTTAAGATAATATTCCAAAATATTCAAAAAAACAAAACCCATAAGCCACAGAATATCTATCACAGAATTACTTATAACAGCAAAACTCAGAAATAAACAAAAATTTTAATTGTGGCATACCAATTTAACCTTCTATTTTGAAGCCATTTAAAATGATGGCCATAAAACCAAGCAGCAACATAGATATGCTTTGTTAAAAAAAAAAAATAGACAACAGCCTGGAAAGAAATATACTATCCCTTAAAAAGGAACAGTTTTAACGAAATAATGTAAGAACACACAAAAAAAATGATTCATCACGGTATTTCATAAAGAAACTATAGAAGTTAAATAAGGATGCATTTTTAACTAAGGTAGGTCTGAGTTATCTTTCAGGTATTTTCTTCTTATGCTTAGATATACACATCACTGAATACTTTGAAAAAGAACTTTTCTCATTGTGTAAGAATCCAAATAAAGTTCACTCAAATTTTTTTAAATTCTATTTTATTACATTTGGAAGCTTGCCAGTGAGTTAAAAATCAAAGAATTTAACATTAAATTATTGCCCAAAACTACACTTACTCTTTTTTTTAAACAAAATCAGCCAGAATAGACCTTTAAAAATAAAGGCATCTCACTGCTGTAACAGTTTGAAAAAAATCCAGACTGAAAACAAAGAACTGTGTCAGACTCAGTATCCTTAGCAATAAATGTATAAAATGACAGTCTTGAAAGATATATACAAAATAATTTTAATTGTGCAACTTACCAAAGATTTTATTTTTAAATTATCACTTCATTTGTTATTTCTTCCTGACCACCTGATCTAGTTACCAGGCCACTATCATATCACACTGTTTTAATTTTTTATATAGTACTTACTTTTATCTGAAATAAATATATTTTATTTGTTTATTATCTATCTGGCCCACTAGCAAATAGACCTCTGGAGTAAAGAGGTGTTTTCTATTTACCCAAGAGTCACCACATTCAGGCATGTAGGTTTTACATATGCGAACAGTGCATCACTACAATTATGCAATGTACAAACTGTACAACTGAATATGGTGAGCCTGCCTATGAAGGATTAATTATCACACATGTCATAAAAGGTCAGAGATCTTAACAAAGCTATGTTTCTAGTGGTGACGCAACCCCACTGCTGGCATGCATGCCAAAAAAGGCTGTTCCTCAAAGTTTTCAATTTCTAAATTTTCTTTCATGCTATTTCACGTGAGCATGTATTTGTTCCTTTATATTATTCCATTAAATTTATAAAAGAGATTCCTGAGGCAGAGACCAATCTGACAGAGTTCCCTATTAAAGGCAAATCAGTCATGATAACAGGAAAATTTTTTAAGTATTTTTCAACCTAAAAATAATAAACTGTTAACTAATAGGTACGTACCATTTATTTTTAAGATAATTTTCTAATGGGTTCAAAGAATACACATATACACACACACACACCATAATCTAATCTATTGGATTTTTAAGTATATAAAGAGAATTTATACATTAAAAAGTACAGAACTACTTTTTTTTTGTAGAAACTGACATCTCTGTTTAATAAGAATAGGGGGTTCTGAGTTTAAATGATTATGAGATTAAGGAGTCCTGTACTCACTGGCTCCAGACATAGTTCTTTTTATAATAACATCTGGCAATCACTTACAAAATGAAAATTCCAGTTTTAATCAAAGTGAAAGGATAGAACTATTTCCTGGGAAATCTAATTCAAAATAAGCAGTCTCTCCTTTGCTTGTGACTTTCCCTAGTCACAGAAAACCATGTGGCTAGAAGAAAAGATAATGCATATAAAACCTTTCTCTTCTAGATTATTGTGTATAATCTGGATGAAGCTGATAGCTAAGAGGAAGCATACAAAGGTCAATGTGAAAAGAAAGTGTAGGGTTAGTCAAGTTTCTTCCTACAAGCCAGACGCGGACCAGTAAGACCATCAGCAAAGAAACAGGAACCTCATTCCTGTACCTCCCACACAGACACTCACCAGAAACTACTACCCTATTCCCCACTTGGCAAGTAGGAATTAAATAAATAAATTTTTATTTGTTTACCATGTGCTAAGCATCAAAAAAATAAAATCTGACTGGAAACCACATGTGCCCAGAGGAGCTTCACACACATATGAGGATGTTACCTGGCAACTAACAAGCACAGACACAATGCTAAATGATGGAGGGGCCCAGGAGTTAGAACGGGCCACTAAACCTAGGGCCAGAGCAGACACTTTTAAAAACATGCTGTCTGCACCTCAATACCCAGTCCTCTTCTGGAACAGCATCCCCCTGGAGCTTATCTCCTTGGCTACCTAATATGACCACATAACCCACAGCTAATCCCCTCATCAGTGCTTTTCAGGAGTGGTTCTTCCTAATCACCCCTTCCAATCTCCACTCTACAACCCAGGGTCCCCATCTCAGGTACTCTCTCTGCCTCAGGTATTCTCACACTTTCTCAAAACTGCACTCCCAGACTTGATGATCTTGGGAGGGAAAACTTGTGCCTGTACATTATGTCAGAGAAAGCAAGTACACAACTAACTAAAAGTGAAGACACGAGAGAGCCCAGAATGTGGTCTGGGCTATTTAACATGGGGACGCCTAAAGATATACATTTAAGTGTTTATTACAGAGTAAGGATTGCTTTTCGGGAAACACCTACCATGTTCCAAAAATCAGTCCCAAGGCAGATTTTGTACATTTTTCCACAAAAGGTTACAGTCAAATATTATTTCAGGTTTTTGCCTTCTCAAAACTTTCAATCATTGAAAGTAGGTTTCAATCACTGGAAGTAGCCTTAGAGACAAATTTGAAAACTTCATCATTTGCAGTTGACTGATTTTCTAGACCTTCTGAATACTGGATTTTACCCCTTTAATGACCCTCTGCCCCCAATATAAACTTTCATCAATGCCAGGATATTGAATGAAATAACCCTGAAACCAGCCATCAGTCTAAGGATGACACAAGGTACATCTCTAACCTTCAGTAACGGCCTGTGCTAATGAGAAGGTCCACGTGTTCTTGCAATACTTAGTATAGCTACGTCAAATGACTGTCAAGTACCAAGAGCAACAAAAAACGTGGTGCAAATCAACCAGGACTGAATGCAGCTAATAACACACATTACACAAGAATGCTGAATATAAATAATAATAGAATTTTCTAAAATTGTATTAAATTTCCCCATACAGTTAACTGCTGTGCCCAAGCAAGTCCTGTGAATTGAAAAGCCAAACTGAGTAGACTTAAACCTAGTTATAATTACCATTTAAATACAATAGAACAAAAGCTCCTCTGTTGACAGGATGACATCAAAATGAAACACAACCTCACACAACCATCAAGAATGTCTCAATTTTACATTTGCATTGGAAATACTTCAGATTTTCACATTATATTTTCTTTCCAGAACATCCCACAAAATCTTTAAATCAGTAAAAATATATACATAATAGCATAGACTGTTCTTTTTTTCAAACTGAGGTTTAAAGATTATTACATTCAATTCCACCCATTTTAAAGATAAGAAAATGAAACCCAGAAAGGATGAGTCACACAATATCACACAATATATTAGACAAAAATTCCTCTATTATTTATACCTATGCCCCATAAAATAGCCCATTTTTCAACTATAACAGAATGAATTGTTTGATGACTCTATCACAAGTACCATGCTACTGAGAGGTAGCAGCCAAGAAGGCAGCGTGAGTAGAGCAGCAGAAATCTCCTCCTTTATCAAAGGCTTGACATCCAAAATATATAAAGAGCACACGTACCTCAACAAACAAAAAGCAAATAATCCAATTAAAAAATGGGCAGAGGGGGCGGAGCCAAGATGGCGGCATGAGTAGAGCAGCAGAAATCTCCTCCCAAAACCACTTATATCCATGAAAATATAACAAAGACAACTCTTCAAAAAATACAGACCAGAAGACAAAGGACAACATCCAGACTACATCCACATGTGCGAGAACACAGCACCTCCCGAAGGGGGAGAGGAAGTCCACAAACCAACAAGAAGGAAAGCTCTTCCAGCCATCACTCGTACCAGCTCTACAAACTATCTCTATCACCATGAAAAGGCAAAACCACAGGCAAAGATCACAGAAACAACACCTGAGAAGGAGACAGACCTAACCAGTCTTCCTGAAAAAGAATTCAAAGTAAAAATCGTGAACATGCTGACGGAGATGCAGAGAAATATGCAAGAGCAATGGGATGAAGTCTCGAGGGAGATCAGAGATGCCAGGAAGGAGAATACAGAAGTGAAACAAACTCTGGAAGGATTTATCAGCAGAATGGATAAGATGCAAGAGGCCATTGAAGGAATAGAAACCAGAGAACAGGAACGCAGAGAAGCTGACATAGAGAGAGATAAAAGGATCTCCAGGAACGAAACAATACTAAGAGAACTGTGTGACCAGTCCAAAAGGAACAATATCCGTATTATAGGGGTACCAGAAGAAGAAGAGAGAGAAAAAGGGATTGAAAGTGTCTTTGAAGAAATCATTGCTGAAAACTTCCCCAAACTGGGGGAGGAAATAATCGAAGAGACCATGGAAATACACAGAACCCCCAACAGAAAGGTTCCAAGGAGGACAACACCAAGACACATAATAATTAAAATGGCAAAGATTAAGGACAAGGAAAGAGTTTTAAAGGCAGCTAGAGAGAAAAAGGTCACCTATAAAGGAAAACCCATCAGGCTAACATCAGACTTCTTGACAGAAACCCTACAGGCCAGAAGAGAATGGCATGATATATTTAATACAATGAAACAGAAGGGCCTTGAACCAAGGATACTGTATCCAGCACGACTATCATTTAAATATGATGGCGGGATTAAACAATTCCCAGACAAGCAAAAGTTGAGGGAATTTCCCTCCCACAAACCACCTCTACAGGGCATCTTACAGGGACTGCTCTAGATGGGAGCACTCCTAAAAAGAGCACAGAACAAAACACTCAACATATGAAGAATGGAGGAGGAGGAATAAGAAGGGAGAGAAGAAAAGAATCTCCAGACAGTGTATAGAACAGCTCAATAAGCGAGCTAACTTAGGAAGTAAGACACTAAAGAGGCTAACCTGGAACTTTTGGTAACCATGAATTTAAAGCCTGCAATGGCAATAAGTACATATCTCTCAATAGTCAGCCTAAATGCAAATGTACTCAATGCACCAATTAAAAGACACAGAGAAATAGAATGGATAAAAAAGCAAGAACCATCTATATGCTGCTTACAAGAATCTCAGCTCAAACCCAAAGACATGCAGAGACTAAAAGTCAAGGGATGGAAAAACATATTTCAGGAAAACAATAGCGAGAAGAAAGCAGGGGTTACAGTATTAATATCACACAAAATAGACTTCAAAACAAAGAAAGTAACAAGAGATAAAGAAGGACACTACATAATGATAAAGGGCTCAGTGTAACAAGAGGATACAACCATTCTAAATATATATGCACCCAACACTAGAGCACCAGCATATGTGAAACAAATACTAACAGAACTAAAGGGAGAAATAGACCACAATGCATTCATTTTAGGAGACTTCAACACACCACTCACCCCAAAGGATAGATCCACCGGGCAGAAAATAAGTCAGGACACAGAGGCACTGAACAACACACTAGAACAGATGTACCTAATAGACATCCATAGAACTCTACATCCAAAAGCAGCAGGATACACATTCTTCTCAAGTGCTCATGGAACATTCCCCAGAATAAACCACATACTAGCCCACAAAAAGAGCCTCAGTAAATTCCAAAACATTGAAATTCTACCAAACAATTTTTCAGACCACAAAGGTATGAAACTAGAAATAAATTCTACAAAGAAAAAAAAAAGGCTAACAAACACATGGAGGCTTAACAACATGCTTCTCAATAATCAATGGATCAATGAACAAATCAAAATAGAGATCAAGGAATATATAGAAACAAATGACAACAACAACACAAAGCCCCAACTTCTGTGGGACACAGCAAAAGCAGTCTTAAGAGGAAAGTATACAGTGATCCATGCACACTTGAAGAAGGAAGAACAATCCTAAATGAATAGTCTAACATCACAATTATCTAAATTGGAAAAAGAAGAACAAAAGAGGCCTAAAGTCAGCAGAAGGAGGGACATAATAAAGATCAGAGAAGAAATAAACAAAATTGAGAAGAATAAAACAATAGCAAAAATCAACAAAACCAAGAGCTGGTTCTTTGAGAACAAAAATGAAATAGATAAGCCTCTAGACAAACATATTAAGATAAAAAGAGAATCAACACAAACCAAAAGACTCAGAAATGAGAATGGAAAAATCACGATAGACTCCACAGAAACAGAAAGAATTATAAAAGACTACTATGAAAACCTATATGCTAACAAGCTGGAAAACCTAGAAGAAATGGACAACTTCCTAGAAAAATACAACCTTCCAAGACTGACCAAGGAAGAAACACAAAAGTTAAACACACCAATTAAGAGCAAAGAAATTGAAACGGTAATCAAAAAACTACCCAAAAACAAAACCCCCGGCCCAGACGGATTTACCTTGGAATTTTATCAGACACACAGAAAAGACATAATACCCATTCTCCTTAACGTTTTCCAAAAAATAGAAGAGGAGGGAATACTCCCAAACTCATTCAATGAAGCCAAAATCACCCTCATACCAAAACCAGGCAAAGACCCCACCAGAAAAGAAAATAACAGACCAATATCCCTGATGAATGTAGATGCAAAAATACTCAATAAAATATTAGCAAACCAAATTTAACAGTATATCAAAAGGATCATACACCATGACCAAGTGGGATTCATCCCAGGGATGCAAGGATGGTACAACATTCGAAAATCCATCAACACCATCCACCACATCAACAAAAAGAAAGACAAAACAAAGAAATACAAGGAATCCAGATAGGTAAAGAAGAAGTTAAACTGTCAGTATTTGCAGATGACATGATACTGTACATAAAAAACCCTAAAGACTCCACCCCAAAACTACTAGAACTGATATCGGAACACAGAAAAGTTGCACGTTACAAAATTAACACACAGAAATCTGTAGCTTTCCTATATACTAACAATGAACCAATAAAAAGAGAAATCAGGAAAACAATTCCATTCACAATTGCACCAAAAACAATAAAATACCTAGGAATAAACCTAACCAAAGAAGTGAAAGACCTATATCCTGAAAACTACAAGTCACTCTTAAGAGAAATTAAAGGGGACACTAACAGATGGAAACTCATCCCATGCTCTTGGCTAGGAAGAATTAATATCGTCAAAATGGCCATCCTGCCCAAAGCAATATACAGACTTGAAGCAATCCCTATCAAATTACCAGCAACATTCTTCAATGAACTGGAACAAATAATTCAAAAATTCATATGGAAACACCAAAGACCCTGAATAGCCAAAGCAATCCAGAGAAAGAAGAATAAAGTAGGGGGAATCTCACTCCCCAACTTCAAGCTCTACTATAAAGCCATAGTAATCAAGACAATTGGGTACTGGCACAAGAACAGAGCCACAGACCAGTGGAACAGATTAGAGACTCCAGACATTAACCCAAACATATATGGTCTATTAATATTTGATAAAGGAGCCATGGACATACAATGGCGAAATGACAGTCTCTTCAACAGATGATGGTGGCAAAACTGGACAGCGACACATAGGAGAAAGAAACTGGACCATTGTCTAACCCCATACACAAAAGTAAACTCAAAATGGATCAAAGACCTGAATGTAAGTCATGAATCCATAAAACTCTTAGAAAAAACATAGGAAAAAACCTTTTAGACATAATTATGAGTGACCTCATCTTGAACATATCGCCCCAGGCAAGGAAAACAACAGCAAAAATGAACAAGTGGGACGATATTAAGCTGAAAAGCTTCTGTACAGCAAAATACACCATCAATAGAAAAAAAAAAGGAACCCTAAAGTATGGGAGAATATATTTGAAAATGACAGATCCGATAAAGGCTTGACGTCCAAAATATATATAGACCTCACCCACCTCAACAAACAAAAAACAAACAATCCACTTAAAAAATGGGGAGAGGAACTGAACAGACAGTTCTCAAAAAAAGAAATACAGATGGCCAACAGACACATGAAAAGATGTTCCACATTGCTAATTATCAGAGAAATGCAAATTAAAACTACAATGAGATATCACCTCACACCAGTAAGGATGGCTACCATCCAAAAGACAAACAACAACAAATGTAGGCGAGGTTGTGGAGAAAGGGGAACCCTCCTACACTGCTGGTGGGAATGTAAGTTAGTTCAACCATTGTGGAAAGCAATATGGAGGTTCCTCAAAATGCTCAAAATAAACTTACCATTTGACCCAGGAATTCTACTCTTAGGAATTTACCCTAAGAAAGCAGCACTCAAGTTTGAAAAAGAGAGATGCACCCTTATGTTTATCGCAGGACTATTTACAATAGCCAAGAATTGGAAGCAACCTAAATGTCCATCAGTAGATGATGGGATAAAGAAAATCTGGTACATATACACAATGGAATATTACTAAGCCATAAGAAGAAAACAAATCCTACCATTTGCAACAACATGGATGGAGCTAGAGGGTATTATGCTCAGTGAAATAAGCCAAGCGGAGAAAGAGAAATACCTAATGATTTCACTCATCTGTGGAGTATAAGAACAAAGGAAAAACTGAAAGAAGAAAACAGCAGCAGAATCACAGAACCCAAGAATGGACTAACAGGTACCAAAGGGAAAGGGACTGGGGAGGATGGGCGGGTAGGGAGGGATAAAGTGGGAGGAGACAAAGGGGGGTATTAAGATTAGCATGCATGGGCGGGGTGGGAGAAAGGGAGGGCTGTACAACACAGAAAAGTCAAGTAGTGATGCTACAGCATTTTGCTATGCTGATGGACAGTGACTGTAAAGGGGTTTATAGCGGGGACCTGGTATAGGGGAGAGCCTAGTAAACATACTATTCTTCATGTAATTGTAGATTAATGATAAGAAAAAAAAAAAAAAGAAAGGGGGACTACTCCCTGATAGGATAAAACTGACTGTAAATCCCCCAGGAATGGGTTGTCTTAATTTGTCTGATTTCTCTCAGACTGTTCAAGTTCAGTTGGACAATATCCACCATATCATAGATAAGTTTTCACAAATGCCTAAGGTGCCTAACTGGTGTTCTTGGTTTCACTGGAGATGGCTGGTAATTACAGGTATACTTTGGTTAGGTAACTGTGCTCCTATTATGTTAATGTGTGTGCACAAATTAATTAGTAGTTTAAAACCTATACATGCTGAAGTTACTCTACAAGAAGATATGTCAAAGAAGTAATCAATCTTCCCATGTTTTCTTCCGCCTGCTACTTCTATAGCTTTTCTTCTTCCTTCCTAATTACAACCCTTAAATAGAATTCGTGCCTCATACAGAATTTACCAAGTATCATAATTCCTCCAAGTGCTAAAGATACCTCAAGACAAATGCTGGGCATAGAAGCCACAGGGCATAAATATGCAAAGAAGTAAAAAGCTAACCTTTTCAAACAATAAGGCTTCTCTCTCACTTACCAACTTTACATTTCCCTGTATGGCCCCAGAAGATGACTGGTTAGCCAGAGATGGGTAAGATTCCTCAAGGGAGGAACAACCTAAGACAGGCACAGTTGCAGGGGGGCCATCAGGTGAGAAATTGGGGATCAATAGAGGTGAGGCTTAGAACCTCACCCCCCCTGTTCTGAGAGAAATCTTCTGCATCCGTGGATGTTTTATTGCCCTTGTCTAGCTTGGATTAACACATAGTCTACAGGCACACACCTGATCATCTACATTTGCTCTCTTACAACACTAAACTATGTTTTCTACCTTTATCTTGCATCTACCTACTACTTCAGCATTTTATTAAAAATGATAAAATAAAGAGAGAAATGTGGTATCCACATATAAATCAAGTATAAAAATCAAACGAATATTCATATTTGAACTGATTGTTTATAGTTCATAATGCATGATCAAAACTGAAAGTTTCTGTGATGACTGCCCTTGTACTGTTCACCATGTAACTTATTCACTATGTCAGAATTTGTTCACCATGTAAGAACTTGTTCATTATACTTCAGAAGATTGGAGTCTGATGATAATTAGGCTTGGGGTGGATTAATGATTGTGCATTGAGCATTGACTCCGCTATACAGAATTTTATTGTTGTTAACAATCATTTGATCAATAAATATGAGAGATGCTCTGACACACACACAAAAAAGTACACACTTCCAATTGTAAAATAAGTAAGTAACCGGGATGTAATTTATAGCATAAGGAATATAGTCAAAATATTGTAAAAACTTGGTATGGTGATAGCTGGTACCTAGAATTATCATGTATATAAATGTTGAATCACTGTGTTGTACACCTGAAACTAATGTAATGCTGTGTGTCAACTACCCTTCAATAAAAATAATTATCTACAAAAAAAAAAAACTAACTGTAAATCAACGATTAACACATGCTTTAAATATCCTTAATTTTGATCATTTAAAGGGTGTCAGATGATCAGCTATGGAAGTACATTTTTCTGATAATATTCCTTTCCCTTAAAAAAAAAAGCAGTTCCTGTGTGGTGACCTCCAATAAGTTCTTCACAATGTTATAAAGGGCATACCAAAGTGTGGGCAAAGGGTCTGTTTGTGTTTATACAGAGGATCAAAGCCCAATTTGGCTACCCAGAAAACGATATAAGATACGATATGAAGAAGTTCCAACATCAACATACTCTGGAAGAGTCATTCCAGAAGATGATCATCAAAAAATGTCAACAAAGATCCTGGCGCTGTTGCAGTTGTAGATGAATTCATCCCACTGGTTCCTGGAATTGCCATTGGAATGAAGGGGGAGATATCTAAGCTGGCTTGTGCATACAGTAAAATAACAAATTTGACTGGATCTATACTGTTGGAACTCAACCAAGAATTAGGAGAAGTACAAGTTGCAGCGCTCCAAAATCTTGAGACTACAGACTATCTACTGTGAAAATAACATACGGATGTGAACAGTTCCCAGGAATGTGTTGTTTTAAATTGTCTGATTTTTCTCAAACTATTCAAATTCAGTTACACAATATCCATCATATCATAGATAAGTTTTCACAAATACTTAGGGTGCCTAACCGGTTTTCTTGGTTTCACTGGAGATGGCTGGTAATTACAGGTATGCTTTGGTTATGTAACTGTATTCCTATATGTTAATGTGTGTGCACAATTTAATTAGAAGTTTAAAACCTATACATGCTGAAGTTACTCTACAAGAAGATATGTCAAAGAAATAACCAATCTTCCCATGTTTTCTTCCGTCTGCTACTTCTATAGCTGTTCTTCTTCCTTCCTAATTGCAACCCTTAAGTACAATTCGTGCCTCATATCGAATTTACTGAGTATCATTATTCTTCCAAGTGGTAAAAATACCTCAAGACAAATGCTGGGCATAGAAGCCACAGGGCATAAATATGCAAAGAAGTAAAAAGCTAAACTTTTCAAACAATAAGGCTTCTCTCTCACTTACCAACTTTACATTTCCCTGTATGGCCCTGGAAGATGACTGGTTAGCCAGAGATGGGTAAGATTCCTCAAGGGAGGAACAACCCAAGACAGGCACAGTTGCAGGGGGGCCATCAGGTGAGAAATTGGGGATCAACAGAGGTGAGGCTTAGAACCTCACCCCCCCTGTTCTGAGAGAAATCTTCTGCATCCGTGGATGTTTTATTGCCCTTGTCTAGCTTGGATTAACACATAGTCTACAGGCACACACCTGATCATCTACATTTGCTCTCTTACAACACTAAACTATGTTTTCTACCTTTATCTTGCATCTACCTACTACTTCAGCATTTTATTAAAAATGATAATAATAAAGAGAGAAATGTGGTATCCACATATAAATCAAGTATAAAAATCAAATGAATATTCATATCTGACCTGATTGTTTGTAGTTCATAATGCATGATCAAAACTGAGAGTTTCTGTGATGACTGCTCTTGTACTGTTCACCTTTTAGGAACTTATTCACTATGTCAGAATTTGTTTACCATGTACGAACTTGTTCGTTGTGCTCCAGAAGATTGGAGACTGATGAGAATTAGGCTTGGAGTGGATTAATGATTGTGCATTGAGTCCCCTGTACAGAATTTTATTGTTGTTAACTGTTAACAACCATTTATTTGATCATTAAATATGAGAGATGCCCTCTCAAAAAAAAAATAAATAAATAAGTCATGGGTTTGAAAAGTATAGCATAGGGAATAGAGTCCTTGAATTTGTAGTGTCTTTGTACGGTAACTACACTTGTTGTGGTGATCATTTTGTGATGTACTTAATTGTCAAATGACCATGTTGTATACCTGAAACCGCTGTAATATTGTATATCAACTATACTTAAATAAAAATGAATATGTAGGTAAAAAAAAAAAAAAAAAATGGGCAGAGGAGCTTAACAGACAGTTCTCCAAAGAAGAAATTCAGATGGCCAACAGACACATGAAAAGACACTCCACATTGCTTGTCATCAGAGAAATGCAAATTAAAACCACTATGCAATATCACCTCACACCAGTAAGGATGGCTACCATCCAAAAGACAAACAACAACAAATGTTGGCGAGGTTGTGGAGAAAGGGGAACCCTCCTACACTGCTGGTGGGAATGTAAATTAGTTCAACCATTGTGGAAAGCAGTATGGAGGTTCCTCAAAAAGCCCAAAATAGACATACCATTTGACCCAGGAATTCCACTTCTAGGAATTTACCCTAAGAATGCAGCAACCTAGATTGAAAAAGACAGATGCACCCCTATGTTTATCGCAGCACTATTTACAATAGCCAAGAAATCGAAGCAACCTAAGTGTCCATCAGTAGATGAATGGATAAAAAGATGTGGTACATATACACAATGGAATATTATTCAGCCATAAGAAGAAAACAAATCCTACCATTTGCAACAACATGGATGGAGCTAGAGGGTATTATGCTCAGTGAAATAAGCCAAGCGGAGAAAGACAAGTACCAAATGATTTCACTCATATGTGGAATATAATAACAAAGGAAAAACTGAAGGAACAAAACAGCAGCAGAATCACAGAACCCAAGAAAGGACTAACAGTTACCAAAGGGAAAGGGACTGGGGAAGATGGGTGGGAAGGAAGGAAGAAGTGGGGGGAAGAAGAAAGGGGGCATTACAATTAGCATGTATAATGTGGGGTTGTGGAATGGGGAAGACAAGTAGTGATTCTACAACATCTTACTACACTGATGGACAGTGACTGTCATGGCGTTTGTGGGGGGGACTTGGTGAAGGGGGGACCCTAGTAAACGTAATGTTCTTTATGTAATTGTAGATTAATGATAACAAAATAATAAATAATAAAATAATCAAAAAGTACCGTGCTACCTTTAAGAAAATCAATGTCAGAAGAGGAGGAAACCTGACTGAGTTGGTAAAGGATTCAGAGGACACAAATGTCATCTTTGATTTCAAATGAATTTAATTCCCAGGAAACATAGTAAACTTGAAGTGGCAGTTAACCTTATAGTGCTCAAACATTCATTTATCAAGCCTCCTCCAAACAGTTCTGAATGTGGGGACACATTAGTGTGCTATTTTACATTCTCCCTCAGTCCAGGCTGCACACGACTCTCCTCAAAGATGGATTTCAGAGTCCATTTTCCAGATGTTCTGATACAACACTGAAGAGGTTGAAACTATTAAGTTCTCAGAACTCTTGCAAGTAATTCAAATATGTTCAGCTGATAACCATATTCTCCCCATTTCTAAATGTGAGGATCACTGTAAATATTCTAAAACTTAATGTATTTTTTAATTCTTCCCATATAGCCACAATGGAAAGGTGTGACAAGTTCAAAGGGGAGTGATGCGATTTTCTATCCATTACAAAAGGAAAATTTTTAATGGCATTGTAGATGTGAAAATAGAATTGTGAAGAATACAGATGTGTGTCTTGATAGCACCTAATTTCAAGAGGTATAAGAAATGCTTCAACAGACTTTTAAATTATTTCTCTGTAAATATGATACAATATTAAATGTATAGCTTTAATATCTATTTAGCCTTAGAGTCAATTTCAAATGAAGCATTTTTAAAAAAATCTGTTCCCTTACATTTGGGCAAAATTAAGTTTATTACTATTTTTCTGTATTCTATTATCAGTCTCTTGAATGAACTTACATTTTTTTTCCATTAATTACAATGTACTTTCTCTTATGTTTTAAAATAACCTGCATTTTCATATATCTATTGATACCTACATATATTTATATTCTAGCTCAGCTAATGTGCTGGTGTATATATATATGTATACACACATACATATGTATATGATATAAACACAGATGCAAGAAAGATGGTACAGTAGTTAAGGCTCTAGAGTGAGACTCTTGATTCAAATTTCTGTTCTACCTCACAAGCTTAGACAAGTTATTTAACCACTCTGTACCGTAGTTTCTTTATCTGTAAAATGGGAATAATAATAGTACCTGCTTCTTGGGGTCTAAAAATGATTAAAAATGATAACATTTGTAAAGTGGCTAGAAGAGTGTCTGGTACTATTAAGAGTTTGTAAATAGTGTTGAATTTTTGAAAATTATTTGTGACTTCCTTTCTTCCTTCTCTTTCTGCTTGCCATCATTGCTTCTACTGCAACATCTTTATCAAATGTTTAGCTATCAAATTCAGTACTGTAGTTACTATGTATATATATCTTATCCTCACAAAATAAGCAACAGAGCAAGTTAAGTCTGAAGAAAATGTGCATACTTAATACAAATAAGTAAGAATGGACAAATAATAATCAGGGGCAGAAACTACAGTGTGTAATGCAGTGGTCTTCAAACTAGAGTACTTAGACTCCTGTAACTACATGAAGATTTTCCTGAGGGGTAATCAGGCACACAGTATTTTTAAAAGAAACAATTTCCAGATCCTGAATTTCCATATACTCTTTCCTAAAACTGATCTATGTGAGAAAGTACTTCCCAAGTAGGTGCCCCCTTTCCATTTCCCTCTCACAACTATATATCCTGCTTGGTAGGAAAAGAGTTCTGCTCTCACAGATCCGTAGGCATACTCCAGGACATTGTTCTGACAGAAAAATCTTGGCGCACCAAAAAAGTACAATTACTCAAGTATTTTGCCACTATCAGCACTGTAAGCTGAAGTGAGGGATAGCTCCCCAGCTAAGAAAACATCCTGCACTCTCTCCTCCTTCCTACCAATTTATTCCATCTGTTTTCTGAAAGAACATGGAAAAAAAAATACACACACACACACACACACACACACACACACACATATATATACACACACACATATATATATATACATTAGTTTAAGCTGCTTTAGCCTTCAAAGGAGCAAACCACACAAGTCATAGTAAAGAAAGAAAGAAAAAAAGAAGCACAGTGAAGATGGAACAATAAAACTTGAAAGTAGAGAGAAAAGGAAAAGCACCTCTAAGATGCTGTGAGAATTTTCAGAGAACTTTTAGAGCTCAAATTAGATGATTCTTTTCATGGAGTGCTGAAAGGGTAGAGGATGGGAAATAATTAATTGAAGGAAAGAAAAACAAGAGAACAAAGTAGGAGAGAAAGGAGAAATCAGGAAAGGCAAACTGATTCAGTATTAAAAGGAAGCGATATCAAACAGGCCAAGTGCATAAAGGCCACAAATTAGCAAAGCATTATCAGTGACTGAAATGCCTCAGTATCAAAACAAAGGGCTTGCATGCTACTGAGTCAATAAAGAAATCCTACATTTTTTCTGGTCATTCATTAGCAGCATAAAAAGAAATCAATAAACACTCTTTTTAAAAGGAAGGCTTAAGCAGCAGATAAGAGAAAATATAAAGGTCAGAGAAAATACAAAACTAATGGTCTCTATCCATACAGAATTAAAACAGTTCTGGTCACTACCAGGCAGTGGGGCTGAGGGAAGGAGATATGTCTAGGAGATACTGTATTACTTAGTGATAGATGGAATAGTTTAGACTCATCCTTTTCTAGTAATATTTATGTATTACTCAAGATTCAGGTTTATAGTCTAATTTTGAGCCTTGCCATAAGGTTCTTATCAGCAACAATCCTGTATAATCTACCATGACTATATATATATATATATATATATATATATATATTTACACACACACACACACCTACCACATTTAGTAAGGAAATTTATGATGCATTCTGCATATTTGAAATTGAAAGCCAGTGCTAACTATTATTTTAACAAGCCATCAAGATAGGCACAGTTTTGCCAAAGAAACATTGTTTATACTGGTCTTTTGAAAGTAGATAAAATTTAGAATTCCCTAAACAAACCAGGGCTACACAAAAGTGTCATAAAATTCCTATAAAGCATATGACTTAAATGCTATCAGAATCTTTCATAAGATTTATTTCCAACAAACTATCCCTATTTTTAAACTCTGATAATTTGCTGCCCATTTTCCTATATTTTATTTTCTACTGCTGAATAGATAAAAGAAAGGACAAAAGTTCATCACAGATATTTTATTTATTATTGAATGTTACTACACCTTGAAAAATGTCCAACTGTTGACTTCCTCTTTCTCTGCCACGAATCTCCCTGGGCAAATTCATCTCAATTCTCTGGAGTCATAAGGAAAGGGAAAGAAATCTAAGCAGCAGGTTGCTACAAATCTCCAAAGCACAGCCAACTCATTACTCTAATACAGCAACTGCCACCTTCTCCTCCAACACTCCTGATCCTCTTTCCACCAATCATTTCTATAGCCTTTATTTCCTAACATACTATGTAATTTACAAATTTATTTTTTTCTTAAATCTGTCTCTTCTTATTAAAAAGAAAGTAATCTCTACCAGGGATTTATATCATTTTGTTCATTAACCAATCCTAAGTACCTAAAACAGTACCTCACACATAGTAAGTACTCAAAAATAGACTGAATGAAAGACCTCCTAATTTGCCCAGGCCTCTATCTGCACCAAACTCCCCAGCTGAGGTAGAACTAAACCACAAGTTGCTACAATTTTAATTACTTAATTTGCATGTGATTTCTCTCACCCTAATGTCATCATCATGGGTGAGAGCCAGTTAGTTACTACAACAATTAGAAGTGGTATCTGCCAAGTTCAGCTTTTGTTAACACCTAAACAATACTTCTGCTCTTAGCTGACTTCATTTTATGGCCTGGAGAACTCAAAGCATCTAATAATTTAGCTTCTTTCCCCTCCCTCTTTGGGCAGTGTCTTCAGATTCTCCTGCCCTGAATTCCTCTCCTATAAACACTGCCTTCATTCTTTTTTGTGTATATGATCCTTTTTCCTTCTCGCCACCTTTACAGATGTACTCATCTCAATTTCCCCTGATCTACACCATCTCTCAACAAACTCCTTGAAAGCCCATTGGTTAAAAAAAAGAAGTCATTAAGATCAAAAGAGGTGTCAGGGTAGGCCCAATCCAAAATGACGGGTGTCTTATAAATAGAGGAAATTTAAAAACAGCCACGTGTACATATAGAAGAGAGACCATGTGAAGACACAAGAAGTTGTCCATCGACAAAGCAAGAAGAAAGGCCTCTGAAGAAACCAACCCTTCTAGTCTACAGAACTGTGAGGAAATAGATTTGTTTTTTAAAAAGTCCATTAGTAATAGATTAATATAACATTAATGAAACTAATATATAAAAATAGATGCTATAATATTATTGTAAAAGAATTCATATTAATTGCAGTTTTATTTGACATCAACATTTTGCCTTAAAGTGATGTTTAAAGTACATGTACAATTAAATGCTATCATAGGACAGGATGAAATAAAGAGACAGTTGTTAATTTATTGTTAATATGGAACAGCTGTAGGGAGCAACTCTGCTCTTAAATCAGTGAGGGGAAATGAAAAAAATGATTGGAGGGCTATTACCTGTGCACAGGGTGCTTTTTGAGCAATATTGGTAACTGTTAAAATTGAATCCCAGGCCCTCTGACTCTGGTCCAGAATATTTCTTACAGTCACAGACTTAGTATCCCATACCTTGGAGCTTTCCTTCCCTCTCTCTTCCGTCACATCACAAATGGCACTTGTCCCAGGGATCTGGCTTGTTGAGTTATAGAAACCACATCAACAGTGAGTTAATCATTGTTATTGAGGTAATTCTCTGCCTGGTTACAGTTGCATTTCAACACTGATATATTGTAAAATTAGGTACAGTAGAGACTACTGGAAATGTACAATATTGAAAGTCAGGTGGCCAGATTCTAGTGGGACCAGAATACTTAAATTTTCCTGTGCCTCAAATTCTTCATTTGCAAAAGCAAGGTGAAATATCAGTGATCTCTAAGATCTTTTCCTAATTAAGAATCTAATATTCTAAATCCTTATCAATAATATGATTCAGATCTCCTGCTAAATTTTACTTCTTAATATTTAGTCTTTCACAATGTGCTGTAAAAAAGAGGAAACTGTAGAAACTTAGCTTTTAGAATCATAAACAGAAATTTAAACAAAACTCAACCACACTGCCCGACTAAGGACACTGACTGTACTCATTTAAAACTCGAAGGTTTGGGGCACAGAGGAGATTCACACAGATGTAACTATCACAGTAACCCTTCCAGGTATACAGGATGCTGTTACATTTTACTACTTATAACACAATGTTTTTGTACAAGGCAAATCTACACTTATCTCATCACAAATGTCCTAGTTCTTCCCACAAAGTTATTGTAAAGTCTCCAATGTCACTAATTTGTCCCTTAAAGCAAACATATAAAATACTCTGTGACATACGAAAAATGTTCACCATGTTCTTTAGTTGCTTCAAGAGAACATATAAACCATTGAGTTTCTAAATAGATACCTAGATATTTTGGTCTATAAGATTTAACGTAAAGTTCCCATTTTTTTTCTCTTTTGCAGCTTTCAGTCCACTTAACCCACTTCAATCGCCAAGATATAAATTATTTTTTCAGTGAATAAATAAAATTGATATTTTTTACTTCCATGGTCAGTATTAAAAACTTTGTATGAACAAATTTTCCATGTATGAATACATTTTCTTTGTAAAAGTAAGTTTCTATTAAAATGTAAATTATTTCCAATTAACCTATCAATTGAGCCTTTTTCACTAAAGCAGTTTTAAAATGGCCAAAAATCTTTGATCAATTTTTATAGAATGTTATTATTACTACAATCTAATATCTATGATATGATTTCTATTTTAACAAATGAGTAGCCTACCATTGCACCCAAGTTAACAAAGCAACAATACCCTAAGTTACCAATAAAATTATTCCTCCAATCTCTTTCCCCTTTGCCTCTCTGCTCTTCAAAAACTTATTTCCCCAAAAATTTCCCAAAACAACAAAATGTCCTGATTCTCCCTCTGGTTTTTTCACTTTCTTTGGGATCCTTTTCATCCTGTCTCTCATCACCAATTCACTTCGATTCTCTACCTAAATTCTCCTTTCTCTTAATTCACTCCTTAGTTCATCCTGCTTCCACAAATTCAACTAGCATTTCTATAACAAGACCATTTTTAGCCCTAATACCCAACCAATCCCTGATCCTGTATTTCCAGTTGCCTTCAGGATATGTCGACTTGAATAACTTCTTATCCTATTAGAACTCTTAAACTTCCGGTTTACTTACATCCTCTTAATCTCCCTGTACATAAATTCATACTCAGGCACACCTAATTCCCTTATGTAATTCTAACAATTTCAATTCCTCACCATCGTGCCAATCCCAAGCCCAGAATGAATTATGTTACCTGCTTTATTTCATTGCAGGATACTAAAATGTCATAGAAAAATAGTCACTAAAAGTTGTGACAACTGTTTTCAATACAAACTGATGAGCCCATAATATTCCAAGTGGAAATGTATTATAATTACTGTTTCCCTATTGGATATTTGTTTCTCATTTTTCAATATTATAAAGAAAGTTACAATGTTTATCATTATACATAATTTTTTTCATATTTAAAAATATCTCCTTAGTGTAGCAATCTGGAAATGTAATTACTGGGCCAAAAGATATAAGGATTGTTAAGATTCTTGATTAACACAACAAACTGTTTTCCGAAATGGTGCTGTCACGTTACCTCCATGAAAGCAAGGATCTTATCTGTTTTGTGCATATTGCAGGCACTGATAATACAAGGAACAGCAAACGATAAGTGTTCGATATATTTTCACTAAATAGACAATTCAATCAACCAGTTAAGACCTATGAAAGTACTCACAAATACTCAACAAGCATTCCTTTACATCCTTGCTATATTTTTCCACTCTTCTTAAAAATGATCATAACCACCTTACTTCGACCAACAAAATATGAGCAAAAATGACATGTGATTGTTTTGGGCAAAAGTTTTAAGAGCCATTTGTCATGTTCTTTTTCCCTCTGTCACAGCAACCAAAATGGCAGGGAGAAGATTATGTTATTGTAATTATTATTATTTTCACATAGTAAAATGTAGTTTTTTTCCTTAAACTCATCTATTTTATTGAGCAGAAAGACAAAAGGAGCTACCTTAAAAAGAACTCAGGGCAGGGAAGTCCCTTGATAGGAGGATTACGGGTGTACAGTACCATTCCTAAGAAAGAAACATGGATCAACAAAAAGGCAATTGTTAAAGTCTAGAAGCATCATTGGCGCACTGCTTTGAGATCAATCTTAGTTTGAAAATCAGAGAATACTTTAATTCAGAGAATTCTAATAAAGTTTTGTTAGATTTCAGTGAAACAAAAATGCTTCTTAACACATCTCTAATATAGTTTTATTGCAGCCATAGAAGCCCTGAAAAAGCAGCTAGAAACCAGGCAACATGCTTCATTTTAAAATTCAGCCATACAGCCTGTCACCTTAGCATAAGAATAGAGAGAGTAAAGGAGAGGAGGTAACTAGAGCCTCAGATAGAAAATATAATTCTAATCAACATATTGGTGTTGCAATAAATAAACCAAACAGCACAAGCATAAAGATGTGGACACATAAAACTTCTAAGGAAATTTTAACTGTTGTTATCTAAATCCTATTAGATAAGGAATATTTCTTCTATTAATACAGCTAAACATGTTGGTGTTTAAGTTTTGGTGCAAATTCCAAGACCTAAAAGAATTTAAAAGAAACCCAACCAGAAGTGAGAGGCAAATTTAATGCTAATAAATTTAGAAAGAAGAGCAGGATATTTTATTATTGTTTTGTTTGTATCTCACATTAAAGGTGTTTGTGGAATACTTTTAAATAAGTAATACTCACTTTCTCTTTTCTTTTAAGGGGTAAAAGAAAAAAGTTAGGAAGAGGATGGATGAGCGCTGTCATTTACAAATTTTATAGTCCAGAAGAATCCTATCAATATCCTTCTTTTATGTTATTTGTTCTTATAATTAGTTCCCACAATTACCATAAGTAGAGTCAGGTGGCATGATTATCCAAAGGCAACTATAGAGTTCTGTGTTTTTATCACAATTCAATTTTATTGCATTTTTCCTATCATAAAACTAATTTAACGGTCAATATGGAAGATATGGAATATATTGACCAGCAAACAGAAGGAAAAAAAAAACACCCATAACACTATAATCCAAGTAGATAATTATTTCATATTTTGGTTTATTTCCTCCTATTTTTTCCAAGCCAAGTTTTGCTTGTTCATTTTATTCTATACACTCTTTAAATTCTTTTTTTTTTATCATTAAATGCAACAACATAAGCTGTTACTCATTTTACCTTAAACTCCTCATAGGCTTCACTTTAACATATATTCCATCAAGTGAGCATTTCACGATCTATATTTTGCCTTGATGCTGGGTAGTTGTTTTCAATTTCTTTTACCATATAAATAATTCTGTAAGGAACATATTGGGCATAAAGTTGTTCCAGTATTTCAAAGTCTTCTCTTAGAATATATTCCTCAAAACTGAACTACTATATATCAAAAACAATAATTAAATGATAAACAAAACTTAAAAGGCAAAAAGATGTTTGGAATTTGTAATATAATAATATAGGGTAGGAAAGTGGATGGGAGTTACTGATGAAACAAGATCGAATATGCTTAATAATATGTTCAAACAAAAATAAAAAACAGACAATATCCTAGAAAAAAATTTATATATATATATTCATTCCAGCAAAAATAAAAGTCTTTGAAGGCTCTTGATACACAGTGCCAAATTGCTTCCCTAAAGGACTGTAATCATTTTTACTCCCAACTTAAAGCTCACAAGGTTTATTGTGAAGGCTTCTTTAAATCCTCTTCTCTTTGAAGTCTTTGTTTATACATTGATTCTGGCACATCTTCCTAACCTACTGTATATTTTTTCTATTGAGATATGCTTCTGAGTTTTCACTTATTTCAGGGCACAGCAATTGCTTTCATGATGCTCTGTTGTTCATCATGCAAACATGATTCCAGTAGAACAGCAACTGGATACACAATGACTTACCTACAGGGTTATTTATCACATTGTTGTGTACAAGGCCAAACTATGTTTATCATAATTTTTTTTTTAGTGAAAATTGGAAGCAATCATGACTATATCACTTTGAGGGGCTGAACAGTATTCTTTCAAAATGTCACTGACATGGAAAAAAGTTGAGTCGCCATTACATGCTGAATTTTTAAAAGGCTACAAAATTATATGACATAATTCCATTTTGTATATATTATATACACACATGCACACACACACAGAAAAAAAGAAGTGTATACACTAATAAAAAGAGCATCTCTTCAGGGTTTGATATTACAAGTGATTTTAAATAATTTTATATTTATTTATGTTTTAATTTTAAACAATAAACATTCTACATGTAGAATTGTTTAAAATCATCAACTAAACTAACTCTCAAAATATAACCAATCATTACTTGAGCAATTGATTTTGTATGTGTCATTTCCAGCTCAATTGTATGGATGGTCTTCCAAATTGATATACTGACCTTGTAATTCCTAAACAATGTGACACATAACATGATTATCATTTGAATAGCATTGTTTATCCTCTAAATTTTCAAAACAGAGTTCTGCACCTCAACATTTTCCAAAGCCACCTTATGTTAACAAGAACATTCTGGTTCAAGTCCAACTTAGTACTTAACAAACACAATAAAGCACAACTAATACCTGGAAATTATTAAAACCTGGAAATTTATAGCAATAAGGATTGTCTTAACTAAAAATTTAGCAAGACAATATATTTATGGGCCTAACGGTAACCCTAACAAGTCCATCTCTATCAATTCTAACACAGTTTGGCTATAGGGCCCTGACTCTGACATTGCAGTTTTGTGACCTTGGGCAAGGCACTCATTTTCAAAATCTGTGTTTTGCACTAGCTAATTTTAAATTACTTCACTGTTTTATGACTCTCTATGAACTTAAAATGAAATTGAAAGCAAAGTTTTTCAATAAGGAGTTTTATTATGACATATGGTATTAGTTTCCTAGAGCTGCAGTAACAAAGTACCAAGAACTGGTTAACTTAGAACAAGAGAAACTGGGTGCATCACTATTTCTTCTTGCTTGAATTGTTAGTACTGCTCACCCCTTTGTAAATGGTCCCTTTATTAAACTCTCTTCATCACCACGATTAATGTACCATCTGTTCCTTACCAAGATCCTCTGTGGTACATAGCGATAAACCAGTTCTTCAGATGATCTACATGATTTGTTTATCAAAACACTAAACAAGTTTAACCTCAGGCATGCATGGATGCCTCAAATTGATAATTGGAATAATGATAGTAAAGGCATCACTCTTCATCACATGCTCATTTGTTACTCTCTGGCTCGCTTGCTCGCTCTCTCACATTTTCATCTACAGAAGCAGCATGGGAGGAGTTAAGAGCATGGATTTTGGAGGCAGACTTTGACTCACCTCTACCCTTACTATTCTATGTAAACTGAACAAGTTACTTAATCTCTCTGTACATTAATAAAATTGGCATAAAAATAATAGTACACAGGTCCTAGGGCTGCTATGTGAGATACATGTCAAATTACTTACATTAACTTTATGATAACTAAATCACTTTATATAAAAGTGCTTAGAACAATACCTGGGTTATAGAAAGTGTTCCATGAACATTAGCTGCTATTATTATTATAAATTTTTCCCCTGTTGTTTTTCCCTTGATCTATGCTTTAAGTCAATCTAGCCTCAAATATTCTATATGGACTCTACCTGCCTAACCAAATGTATGCTAGGTGTATGTAATTTTATATGTACATAATATATAAAAACTGTTTAACTTTGACTATCCAAATTACCTGTCATTCAAAAGGTCAGTAAGACCTGTCACTCCTGCTACACATAGATCTCTGATCCCTATTTGGCAGTGCATCTTAAATCCTCAGAGGTGTTCAATCCTTAAATTCATTTTTGGTAACTTCACTGTCAGACAAGATTCTGACATTCATCAACCCCTAATCCAGGCTATCCTGGCTACATGTGAGACACCACACTCCCACCTACTAGCCCAAACTCTATTCAGGCTTTGGAAAGACAGTTACTAAACCTGTCCTTCAGCCAGAGAAATGGCCCTTAATAGTGATTTTCATCTCAAAATGTGTATGCTTAGTTTCATTTAATAGTGAGGAGGAAGAGACAGTGTTTCAGCCCAGATACTTCACTCAAAAAGGACATGAAAATCATCAAATTTAATACCTTTTTAGGAAAGAGTAATGAGTTAAGGAGGGAACATGAGGAGAGAAACCCTCACTGATCTTTGCAAACTATAAGCCTTCCTTTAAAGTTAAACAAGCAAAAAATTTAACAAAAATTCCCTTACTTGGAGTAACAGAACATACCTCAGCTGCAGTAACTATAATGAACAAAAAGTGATTATTGATACTGTATAAAATGGCTTTAAGAAACATTTAAGTGTACTACATTTGTGTTTATATAAGCACATATTTATCAATACATCACAAATATCTTATCTAGATCCAAAGAAAAGTTTAACTTAGAAATGAGAGTACTAGCTTTACGTTAAGAATGGTAGCTGTGGAGCTCATCATTAAAACACCAGACTGACTGACTGCCTTGCAGCCTAGATGACTAATTGACAGCAGAGCCAATCGGCTGCTCAGAGCACAACTCTGAGGTGAGAAGGCCCTGGTCTCAGTCCTCCCTCACTTTAGCATCTATTGGGTGAACTAATCTCCATGTGCTTACTTTTCTCATTGTATAACAACAGTTCTTTCCTCACATAGTTACTGGGAAGATTAAATAAGATAACACATCGAGCTTTTAGAACAATTCTGGACACATAGTAAATCGTCAAAAACTTTTAGTTCTAAAATTTCAATTGTAAATACAGTCCAGAACTATATACAGTTCTATAAAAGCTGGCATTTATTGCAAAGGAACTATTTTGTCACAATTAAGTTTTAGCTTTTTTTTTCTCTACTTCTATGAGTTGCATTGCTTATACTCTAGCACAGTACAGATGATCTTAGAGAATAACTTTTCAATGACTAATGTTTACACTGAAAACAATATGCTTAATTCTTAGTTCATGTCTGGACTTCCTCAGAATTACGAAAATGAGGTCATTCCCCATCTTCAACATGATGATTGGCTATTACCTTCTTTTCCTTTAGAGAAAAGGGAAAAACATTACCATATGTGGAAATATTCCTGTTGATGATTTATTCATTGCTGTTTATGACCTCTAGTTTTCTAGCAATTAGATTTTAAACAAACACTCAGGAAACAAAAGCAAATATCACTTTATCAGCATATTTAGTGCTTCTGAAAGGTCTTCCACAAGTGACACCCTCCAATTAATATTTATCCTCTTCCTCACAGCACTGATGTCTACACTGCTTAAGGGAAGCCCAGTGCCAGCTAAGGCAAATGAGGTTAATAATAATGGGATTTGGCTGTGTGAAAAAAATACACTGCATTATAAAGAGCTAATATCTCATCCAACTGAAATATGCTAGGAGAATAAAGCCAGGAGACAGCCAATTGTAAAAATATTAAGAAATAGGAAACAAAGCCATTCTTTCTCACCCCAACTAGATCTACTACCTACCGGTTACCTTCTACTTACATTAGTATTACCTCAGAGGAGCTACTGTATTTTTCTATAAAAGTCAGACAAGCTCAACCAAGCTTTTTCTCTATATTAGTTTCCAATTATAGAAAGCATATCTATAAACAAAGCATGTATCATTCATTGTTACCAAGGTGTTATTAACACTTGCTGTTTAGGAACTGAAACATCTATATACAGATTCTTTTACAGAGAAACAAACAAACCCAGCTATGGGTATCACTTAAGTATACCATATACTTACCCATTCATTATGAGTATATGAGTGCTGTCAGGCCATACTATCCATGCTTGATGATGAGTTTCTTCCATTGACCATCAAGAAGCCTAAATTTTCATCACTAAAATAATTTTAGGTCTTAAAGGCATTCAGAGAGGGAAATATTAAGAATATCTAGAGCCAAAGATAGAGGAGTAGTCTGGGACTTACACGTGCTATATAAGAGAATAAATGGAATCAGTAAAAGTTTTTTAACAGGAATATTATATTACCCAAATTGTTTTGAATGGTAGCAATATGGAATATGTATTAGAGGAAATGGAGTAAAAGACAGAGAGACCAAGTGGGATCTTAGCAAGGGGTAAAGAGAACCTGAACTGAAACAATGCAAAGAGAAAAAAGAAGAATAGTCAATAGATATTTCACAGATAGACCCAAAAAGACTCAGTATCTAACTGCATGTAGACAATAAGAAAATGCAAGAAGTTGAAGATGATTGTAAGTCTCCAACTTTGACTTGTGACTGAACATAGTAATGCCTAGGACCAAAATAATAACCAGAGGAGGAGAACAAGTTTGGTATAGGAAAGAAAGCTAGGTTGGGTTGGAAGAATCCATAAAATGTCTCCAAACAGATATGTCCAGTAGACAGCTAAAAATATATGCATGATGCTTGGGAAAGAAGTCAGATATGCAAGAAGTCAAGCAAAGCAGGCAAAGGGAAAAGAAAAAAGGGGCAAAAAAGGAACCAGCAAAACAGAGGCTGAAAGAACCAAGAAAGAGTAGTATAATACACAACAAGAGACAAGACAGTTTCAAGGAGGAAGTATTTGCCGTGTCTGATTCTCTGAAGATATCAAGTCGTATCTGTATTGTAGCCATTGTATTAGCAATGAGAATTTTTTCAAGGAGTTTCTATTTAGTATTGAAGACAGAAGTCTGATTTCAGTGGACTGAGGGAATAAAGGAATTGAGGGATTGAAAGGAATTCATAGACTACTCTTTCTAGAAGTTTGAAAAGAAAAAGAAACTTGTCAATTCAACTCAAATCTTGATGGATTCTAGAGAGAGTAAATATCTCTTACTAATGGATAGAGGAGGGGAGAAAACAGAAGGAATTAAAGGTGATGCTAAAGCCCCAAAATTTGACTCACAGGTAGTGAAATGAAGATCCAGTAACTTCAGCTACCTGGTCCAATACAGTAGCCATGAGCCTTAATGAAGCTACTGAGCACTTTAAATGTGACTCATCTGAATTGAGAAGGGACTTGTGAAACTCACACCAGACTTTTCAAGACAGTTTTCATCCAAGATTTAGTGTTTCAAAAAATGTGAAATATCTCATTAATATTTTTAATATTAATTACATGTAGAAATAAAATTGTGGATATATTGAGTTAAATATGGTATTAAAACTTCACCTGTTTCTTTTTACTTTGTTAATGTGCCAACTAGACAATTTAAAATTACATATATAGCTCACATTATATCTCTATTGGACAGCCTGATCTAGAGAATGAATCCTGGATAGGAAGAAGAGCAAGATTTAGAAAGGTTCTATCACAGTCAGCCCTTATGTGTCTCATTAGGGTGAAGTTTATGAAGAGGTCATCCAGGACAAGTTCATGACTGTATAGTTTAAGAAACTGAGGTGGCAAACTAATTAGGTGGCAAAATGCAGACCAGAACTCACTCATGAGTTTACCTCTATTCTTCCACCTCTTGAAATGTCAGTGAAAATTTTAAAGTTTGAGTAAAGAATGATAATAGTAGCTTGACCGTTACATACCTCTCATTCTATGCTGCAACCAATAAAATGACTTGCTTAAAGTAAAAAACAACCTCCAAACATAGCAAAATCAAGACTTCAGTAAACATAGACTATCTATGTTCACCAGGCAACCTATAAAATAACTTATGTTTCAGGGTATGTCAAACCATAATTAGTTTTGCTTTTGTTTCAGTTTGGGCACGTATACACCAAACTTATTGTAACCCAATTCCATGCTAAGTTTAAAGAGTATCATCCATTCAAGTACATATCGCTCAAACAGTTGTAAGAAAACATACTTGAAAACCTCAAAGAATTTATTTCCCAACTTTTGTGCCATTATCTGCCATTGAGAGTGGTAACTTGCTAAGACATCATGGTGCTCTTAAGTACAGTATTAATAGAAAGTTAAAAATTAAAAAGTTCAATGTACAGCTACAGTACATGATGGTATGCCATATTTCAAATTCTGGCAGAATTTAAAGTCCTACTTTGCCCAACAAAACCTTCAAAGCTCATTCAGCCATGGTGTTACAAGCCAGCCACAGTTTCAGGGTCACTAGTGAGTATAACTAACTAAAATCTTTGGCTGAAATTTCTTCAATACTCCAAGCTACTATGATGAATCTACTTATATTTCCCATGTAAGAAAGGGCACATTTAAAAGAAAAAAAAAGAAAAACATTTTCTTTTCAAGCTAATTTTCTTTAAGAAAAACATTACTTTAAACTGTACATAGTAGTTGATTTTGTGATATAGTTTAAGAAAACCATGGTATTTTCTTCACATAGTTACTGCTCTAAAATACAGTGCTGAAAAATTTAAAAGATTGATTAGACAGCACGTTTATTTCATTCTGTGTTATCTACTCTGTATTTATTTTAAAAAATAAAACTAACTATTGGTATTCCAAAATGACATTATTGAGAGTAGAAATAAAGAATATCAGCTTCCACTTGTTGAATACTAGCTGCTAGCTCAATGTTTCACAAAGATAAAAGGCTGATGTAAATGTACCTAATGGCATTAGGTATGCACAGGGTAACTGAACTTTCCAAAGAGAAGTTTTCAATTTTGATCTTCATGTTTTCATTTCTCTGCCTTGTTTTTGTGACCCTTCTTCACATAACTGGAGTTAGTATACTCATTTATTTCAAAGGTATTGCATTCTGGACTCTTAAATGGCAGCCTGTCCCTGGCTGCTGTTACTTCATAAAAATACAGAGCCAGGAGTCTTTTAAAACTGAGTTTCAGAATATCCTTAAATGAGTTTCAGTTTTCCCTGCTTGTATTTGCCTCTTTCAGCTTATACATAGTAGGTGTTAAGTGTCCCTCTGCCATCTATTCTAAGTAAAGCATAATCTAGCCTGGTGCTACAGAAGATCATAGCTCCTTCAATGCTGGCAGACTAAATCGCACAGAATTGGTGTTTATGTCCACCTACTTCATATTAAGAGTAACTTACAGTTGATGGTGAGGAAACTGCTTAAGTATCTGTGGTATACTCAGTGTCAATATTCTACAAAATATTTACCACAAGTAACATTTTACAGGCCTTCAATTTAGTGTAAAGGATTTTTTTTTTCCTTAACTCTAAAAGCATCACTGAGAAATCAGGTCACAGAATTCAAAGACAGACTTAAATTTTTCGCTACTAGCGAACATCTGGCCATGTTTAGTACTTCACTAGTACAGGCTAATACATAATTAGCCTGTCATGCTCATATGAGGTTAAGCTTTGACACCTTGTTCAAGATCAGCAAACCTATTTACCACTTCTTCCATACAAGTATTTGCTCTCACCTCAAAATTTTTACACATACCATCTCTAAAACAACTTCCTTCTTCTCTGGTCAAGTATGTGCCACCCCATCTATAAAATCTAGTTTCAAATTCACACCATTTTTCTTTCAGCCCCTCTTCCTTCAGGAACACATTAGTCTTGATATCATATCAATAGTTTTTTATATGGCTCCATAAACTCCATACACCATATGTCTTTGCCTCACCTCTATGTTGATCACATGACACACATGCATAGAAACTATGTCTGCCATTTCTGTTGTGCTACCTGACAACATTTACCACCAGTGGTATGCTGCTAAAATAGGCAACATAATTTTTTTAAAAATTTTTAAGCCCTGCTACACAGTGTTTGCCAATTTTCATGATATAAATACACCATGGCTAATTTCAAATTATCAACATGAAGTCACTGAATTTTGTGTCGTGAAGAAATGCACATGTTGACTCATGAAAGCCAGTTCAAGTCACTGTACACACTTGGCAGAATTGCTGATTTACTTAATATCAAGATTCCCTTCATATAGCCCACCTGCCACATTTTTGACAAGTTTCAAAAGTGTCTATTTTCAATTTTGTCTTATTCAAGACACATCCATCTAGTAGAATAGTAATTTCCCTGAGGAGGGGTACTTTGCTTGTCTATCTTTATTGCTATGTCACAGCAGCTAATTCTGTGCCCAGAGTAAGCACTCAGAAAAAATTTGCCAAATGAATAAATTACCAGTATTTGTAGATGTAACAGTATTATATAAGTATCCAGGAGAATGTCTCATATCATAAAATAAATTTAACCTATACATATAGAAAATAAAATAATCATAAAAAAGAACTGTCAAGTTAAAGGGTACCTTCAAAATTATCCAGTGCCATTCCTTCATTTTACTAAAAAGGAAAACTGACCCATAGAAGTTAATTGATATACAGTCCCCTAGTGCCAGAGTGAACCTATAACCCAGGTCTTCTGATATCTGGTCCAGATCTTTTCTGAACAGATTATCATGACTTGGGTTATTGCCTACTTGAGCTAATAACCTCTTGAGAAGCTGTCAGCATTTTGAAAAGCAGACTTTTTCTATTTGTTTTTCACATTAATATACAATGCAGAACTACATTTGATATATCTACTGAAAGTCAAGCTAATTATAACTATCAATGCCAAAAGAAAGACTATAATTATAAAGGATAATTCTGCATGTATCACATGACCTTTTTCTCAACATAGCATCTCAAGAGCTGAGATTAGCCCAAATTCTATAATCATACCATCTTTAAATTTGGAATCATCTATGAACTTAATTATCTTTGTTACTATCCTCTCTATCTGATCGTTAGCACAGTAATAGCATAAAACTAAACCTTACATTGACTCCAGAAATGATCACCAAGATCTTCACAGAAGTCAGAGGCATTAGATATGAATGTAAAAATGGCCAAGAACCTATCAACATCTTTATAAGATTTTAATAATTATATATATATGTAAATTATAGGGTTAATTAGAAAAAAAATCTTTCTTTCAACAATATTTGGGATTTTTACCTATTTATGTGTTCAGTAGGACCTGAATTGAGATATACTTACAGGAATCATGATCTCCTGTACTGAATTTCTCTGAATGGTTCAATTAAGTTGACAGCCTCTGAAACTGTTTCTATTAACAAACACATGAGTAAAGTAGAATCCAAATTTAAAGAACTGATCAATAAGAAAAAATTAAAGCTAAAATTATACTATTTTAGTGAATTATAGATGATAGATATCCTTCTCATGAGAAATTCTTTTTCTCCATTTCATTATTTGTTACCATTTAAAAATTCACATATAATAAATGTGCTACAGAATCATTTTGCCATGAAGATAACTAAAAACATCTCTCCCTCCATTTCTAGAGCAAAAGTGAATATTCAAAGATAATTGCAAGAAGTTAAGTTCATTAGCCAATATTCCCCTAACACCTTAGGCAGTTTTCTGAGGTTTTTTTTTTCCAGTATGATTTTATTACTGCCTAATTACCCATATTGCTTCTCTTCCTTTTAAACTGAAATTCACTGAAGCAGTTTAACCTTTCATTTAGAATCATTAAATTACCCCCCTCCTTCACTGATAATTGGCCTCTTTATTAACTGATTGTCCCCTCTTGATTTATTACAAATCTTTTTTTGCCAAATGTGGATCCATTCTGTTAATACATTCTTTACCTTCTTTAAACTCAATTAACACACTGTCATTGTTACCAAAGCTTTCCTATTATTTTTTCAAGTTCTTATTGCTCCTTAAAGATCCTGTAGTAGAATAATGAATTTTTAATAAATCTAGAATATTTTAATGATTAATTTTATAGTGAAATGTGAGACATACTACTCACACTGAAATGATTCCTAGTGTATTGTCATAATACTCTGTAGTAACTTTCCAGCAATCTGAATATACTAATCTTTGCAATGTAATTTATGACCTGTAAAAGCACAGAAAGCTATAATATTCATATCCATAGCCAGATCAAACTGGGCCAGCTTCTCCATCAGCAATTTCAACATCCATACAATTTTTAATAAAGTGAAACCTATACTGGTGCCTCCAGTCAATATTAATGTGACTTCTGAACGTGAGTAAACCTGCCACTAGATTATGCAAGGAGTAACCTTTCATAATATGGGCCACTGAGGCTTCTCATTAATGGAAATAAACAATTATAGAAAAAAAATAAAAAGCATTACTGTTTCCTTCTTGGAAAGAAAAGTTTTCTTGAGCTCCAAACCACTGATACAGTTTGGTGGCTGTCACTTTAAGCCCTTTCTTATCAGCCACAGCCACATTTCCTAGCATCTGCCACCTCCACTCACCCAAAATAGTGCCTTCTTTTTTCCTAAAAAGTTAAAGAAGAAAAATGTGAGGGTCACTACTGCCCTTGGATCAAGTAAGGTTATATTTAAGTTTAGTTTTGAGATTTCTTCCACATTTCTAGGACCTAAACTATGAAACAGAATATGGAATCAAGCATCCTTTCTTTTCATAAGAACAAGGTGGACAGAGTGTGGATTGTTAGGAAATGTATCTTAAATTGACAGAAGAGATGGAAATAACCAGAACACAATTAACCATGACAGTCTTAAAAACTCAACACCCAGAATAAATTACAAGAAGTCAAAAAATATAACATTTCTACAGCTTTCTTATTTTGAATAATATCAAAAAAATAGGAAAGGTTTTGGCTCTCATTCCACTATAAAACACCTACCTGATAACTTTTAATTTTTCAATTTTCAATAACTTCAGTTGAAGACATAATCTTAATAAGGACATATTCATTTGATGCTTTTGACCAAAAATATTAGAAGTCTCCTTATCTCATTCTAAAATATGTGTAATGTCCCAACATGGCTTCTCATCTTTAAAAAATTTGAAATCAGTTCTGACTCCAGCTCCAAAAGTATGCAATATATTTTTATGATATTCTGAGGGATTGATTCTTATGTCCAGCCCCAAACAATTCCACCTTGATCCCTGAAAGAATTCCATGCAATTTTAAAATGAAAGAGACCTTAGATATAAACTAGTCTCTACCTCTTACTCTGCAGATTCTAGAATTGACTCAAAGACTAATTAAGATAACCTGCCCAAGGTTACTCAAGTAGTTAAGTGATACACCTGAAAGGAGAAGCAAGCTCTACCGAAGCTTAGTCCAATATTCTTACAGCACAGAACTGGCAGGTAGAGGCTTCCAAATTTATTTTATGTGAAAGAAAATAATTTTTAATTAGCTTGTCAAGTAATTAAATAAAATTAGTGTTTTTCAAATGCTTAATAAGAATCTTTTGTAAAAGTTCACTTCTCTATACACTTTAAGGATAATATTAGAATTATCTGTATTTTTAAGTGCTTAACACAATTACTGTCACTATAAAATTTCAAAACAAATCTGCACGTTTAAAATAATACCCATTTATTATCTCACCATTCCGTAGGACAGAAGTCTGGCACGTTCGGCTAGGTAATCGGCTTAGTGTCTCAGGAGGCCAAAAATCACGATGTCAGCTGGTATGTGCACTTATCAAGAGAGTGGTGGAGGATTCATTTCCAGGCTCATTAGGTTGTTGGTAAAATTAAATTCTGTATGGTTGAAGGTCAGAGGTCATTCATAGCTTCTAAAGGCAGCCTGCTTTCCTCTGCTCATGGCCCCTAGATCTTGAAAGCCAGCAAAAATGCATCAAGTCCTTCTCATGCTTTGGGTTGCTCTGATTTCTGCTACATCTCCCTCACTTCCTCTACTTACTCTGTTTTTAAGGACTCCTGTGATTACACTGTGCACACCTGGATCATGCAGGACAAACTCCCTATTTTAAGGTCAACTGCAGGTCAACCTTAATTACATCTGCAAATTCCCTCTGGCTGTGCAAGTTAATATGTTCATGGGCAGAGTATCCCATCATGTTCACTGTTCTGTATATTACGGTATGGAACATTCTGGCAGACAAAAATGCTGCCTACTGCACTTAGCACCTACTGATGTTTAACTTAAGGAAATGTAACTTTTTTTAACAGTATCACATTGGTCAAACTTAACAATTATAACAAAAATATAATGTTTCACCACTAAGATTTATAAACTCATTTCTAGTAATGGCTCAGATTGGCCCTGCTTAGGTCCAGTGCCCACCCCTGTGCCAATCACTGGCCAGCTTCACAGGGATGTGGCCATCAGAGTCACACATGAGCCTGAGCTCAGGAGGGCCCCGCTCTTACTTGGGGCTTAATACTCAGCAGGGTTATCTTAAAATCCTTAATACTTTAAATTTGTTCAGTAAGTGAAATCAAATAGGACAATGGAGCATGTCTGGGGGATTGTTTGTCTAAAAAGGAGTATACTTTTCTATCATTTTTGAAGAATAGTTTCAGTAGATACAAAATTCTAGGCTGGGAATTTTTTTCTTTTCTTTAACACTTTAAACATGTCATTGAGCTGTCTCCTGTCTCCCATCCATTGAAAAGTCAGCTGTATTTTTGCTCCTTTGAAAATAGTATGTCCATTTTTTCCTTCTAAGGTTTTTCTCTTTGTCTTTGGCTTTCAGTGGTTTGACTACCATGTTCCCTAAATGTGGTGTTTCATTGTTTGTAGTGTTTCTTGAATTTATAGGTTGATGTCTTTCATGAATTCCAGAAAATTATTGGCCTTTATTCAGATATTGCTTCATTCTCTTTCTCCTCTTCTGCAACCCCAAGTAGATGGAGGTCAAACTTTTTAACTATGTCTTATATGTATTTCTTACATTATTCATCATATGTCCCATTATTTTATCCCTCCACACTCTGGTCCAGATTTATTTTTAATTTTTATTGAGGTACATACAATAAAATGCACAAATCTTAGTGTACAAGCTCAATGAATATAGGCATATATATATACCCACATATAACCATCATCCAGATCAAGATATCAAATATTCTAATTTTTTTCTCCTTCACCTATTTCACCCATGCCCCACCCACCTCCCCTCTGGCAAGCACAAGTCTATTCTCTGTGGCTATGAGTTAATTTCATTTTTGTTTGTTCATCTCTTTTGTTTTTAAGATTCCACATACAAGTAAAATCATATAGTCTTTGTCTTTCTCTACCTGGCTTATTTCACATAGCATAATACCCTGTAGGTCCATCCATGTTGTCACTATTGGCAAGATTTCATTCTTTTTGATGGCTAAGTAACATTCCATTGTATCTATATAGCACATCTCTTTATCCATTCATACATCAATGGACACTTAGGCCACCTCCATATCTTAGCTACTGTAAATAATGTTGCAATAAACACAGGAGTTTTTGTTTTCTTTGGGCATATTACAAGAAGTGGAATTACTGGGCCATATGTTATTTCTATTTTTAGCTTTGTGAGAAATCACCAGCCTGCTCTCCATAGTGGCTGCACCATTTTGCAATCCCACCGGGAGTGTACAAGGGTTCCCTTTTCTCTACATCCTTGCCAACACTTATTATTTCTTGTCTTATTGATATTAGCCATTCTGACTGGTGTGAGGTGATATCTCATTATGGTTTGATTTGCATTTCTCTGATGATTAGCAATTCAGAGCATCTTTTCATGTGTCTGTTGACCATCTGTATGTCTTCTTTGATTTGCTTTTTTGGTGTCAAGTTGTATGAGTTCTTTATATATTTTGGGCATTAACCACTTATCAGATATATTATTGCAAATATATTCTCCCATACAGTAGGTTGCCTTCTCATTTTATTAATTTTTACCTTTGCTGTACATACCTTTTTAGGTTGATATAGTTCCACTTGTTTATTTTTGCTTTTGTTTCTCTTTGCCATTTTTCAATATTACTGTCATTATGGTCATTATGCAGTATTATCATTGCTCAGAGCATTTGTTTCAAAACATGAATTTTGTTTTTTAATAGATTCCAGTTAATTTCCCTTGATGGATCAAGGGAACTTTAAAGATTTACAAGTACTCAAGACACAAAGGAACTAACACCTTTCATTTATTTTCAAAAGCTCTATTTATTTCATCTATTTCCCTGGCTCAAAATCTTCATAACTTCTTGCTTACATTTACTGCTAGAGATGTAGCCATCACAGTAGCCATCTGTCAGAAAGTAGCAATTAGTTTAGCATGTCACAAACCTGCTGTCAATATTGTATGCATACTATATGTTCATAATAAAGTATTATTGCTATTAATGAAGACACTATATTTCAAGAACCACTCTATCAGAAATTCCATTACAGAAATGAAGATAATATAATAGATGTAGAGAAAATAGGGCCTGAATGACTTCATTGCCAAGAATGAGTAAGTGTCCTCAACTGAACTATCACCACAATATATAGAGGCTTGTGGTTTGACAGTTGAGAGCACAGGATTTGATGTGAAGCCCTTCAAACCTTTGTTCAACCATTTATTAGCCATATGTCTTTAAGCAATTTATTTAACTTCTCTATACCTCAGTGTTCTCATCTATAAAAATAGGAATAACAGCAGTGCCTACTTTATTAGGATTTTTCAAAATAAAGCATTAAATAAAAATGAATATAGAACTCTAAGCCCAGTGACCAGAAAAAAAAATAGTCAATAAATATCAAAAACTATTGTGGATACCTTTTTTTTCTCTTTGCAGTTTGCATGTCTTTTTCTCTTTGTCTTTGGACCTGATCATCCCAATATTCTCTCCAAAACAAAGCATATGCCTTTCTTCAGCAGTCTGCCTTTGCTTCATAGCAACTACTTTAGTGTTTTTCCATCTCAGACTTCAGGATATCACCTTAGTTCACTGCAGACATACTTCAGGAAAGCAGCAGTGCGTAATGGAAAGAGGTTTAGACACAGCATTGTCCAACAGTAGGTTGCCTTCTGTTGTATATACAACAGAAATGTAATGTACGTTAACGTGTATTTTCAAATTTTCTACTAGCCACAATAAAAAGGGAAAAAGAAATAGGTGAAATTAATTTATTTTACTTAATATATCCAAAATACTATCATTTTTAACACTGACAGTAGTCATATCTCAAGGGCCCACTAGCCACATATGCCTACTGTATCAGACAGTATAGGTTTAGAGTCAAGTGAACCTGGATGTACATTCTGACTCTGCTGTGTACTTGTTACTTACTTGCTAAATCTGAGTTTCATCATGTTAAAAATAACTATCTCCAGATATTTAGAGCAGTTAAAGAAAAATGGCATTTACAAAGTGCTTCGCACAATACCTGACACACAGGGTGCTCACTAAGTGAGAATTTCTTCATCCTAACCTTCTACTCTAGACCTGAATACTGGCTCCATATGGTGTAATCTGTGACCTAGCCTTAGTTCCTTCCCTTCCACCTCCACTAGAAATTACAGCCCTTTCCCCACCTGCCTCTCTCCATGCTTCCTGGAAGCTATGAACTTGACTGTGTGGACTTCTAGAAACCATGGGCCCTCTTAGTCATGACACAAGTAGGGGGGTCCCAAGAAAGTAAAATGACCTGTGCATGAATGTTCCCTACCCTCTGGCCCTGCTTCATGCACCTTCCCAGCTGTTATCACTGCTGCAGGTTCCCCAGCAACTGCCATCAACAGCAATCCTTCTTCATTTGAAGATAGACTAACCCCAGAAATTTAAAACATGAGGATCATTCTGCAAAATGACTTCAAAGGTATCAAGGTCAAAAAAAAGACAAGTAACAACCAAGGAACTATCACAAACTAGCGGAGAAGAGAGAGACATAAAAAATGAAATATGGGACCCTGTGTAGGATCTCGGTCTAGAAAAAGGACATTAGTGGGAAACCTGGTGAAACTCAAATAGTTAATATTATTATAACAGTGTCAATTTCCTGGTCTCAATAATTGTACTATGGTTTGTAATAATGCTATTGGGGGGAAGGGGCATAAGATGAATAAAGTCTGAGTATCTAGTGGATAATGTGGTAACTATAGTTGATAACACTGCATGGATAATTGAAACCTGCTAACAGAGTAGAACTTAAATGTTCTCACCCAAAACGAAAAAAAAAGTAAATATAGGAGGTGGTGGATGTGTTAATTAACTCAATGGAGGGAATCTTTCACAATACACAGGTATATCAAATCATCCATTATACACTTTATATAACCTACAATTTTGTCGATTATACCTCAATAAAGCTGAAAAAATTATTAGGGAGTATTGGGATTTCTCTATACTATTTTTACAACCTTTCTTTAAGTCTCACATTATTTTTAAATAAAAAGTTAAAACACTTTTCAATGTGATTACTTGAAACTTTATTATGAAAAAACCTGTGTCCCAATGGATTTATTAATTGATATATCAATGTAAAGACAGAGCTACTTATGTTCAGCCTTTGGCACTAAGGCCATCACACAGGTTAATGAAAAGTTAATTTCAAGGTAAACAAAATTCACTCTAATCGCCACTCTTAGTTTGCAAATCCACTAAGAGAATATGGTGTTCACCTACAAATAGTCGGTAAAACTGAGGACTTGATGACAGGAAATAATGCTTTGTGTAACCAGTAATGTTATTAAATAAATATACTTTTTGATTTCACATTATGAACAACATGCCTAAACAATAGCTCCACTGAGACAAACTTTTTACAGAAAGAAAGAAAGACAGGAAAAGATAAGAAAGAGATGCAAAGAAGCATACTACAATACACACCCCCTCAGACCTTCCATGCTTTAGGAAACAGCCTTAGCCAATAAGCTCTGAACAAAACCCCTTGCAATAGAAGGGACAGTCTGTTCTGCTACCACATGTATTTCTGTAGCATCAAATTAGCTCATAGGCAATTGGTAAATGGAGAAAGGATTTCAGTATAAAGCAAAAGTTGCATTGGTTCCCAGATCATTAATGTTTTGCCTCACTAATAATAGCAACTGAAGGCTAAGTATACTAACAGCAGTAAGCCAGGAAGGAATCAGTATTATACATTTAACCCTTCTCTGAGAAGTGCTTATTGCAAGGCTAACCCTGATCTTTGTTTTTTAAATATAAGTAAATAAATAGATAAAACACAGTAACATAAAACAACAGGCAGAGCCTACATCTCTGGTATCAGTACATTTTGTACAAAGCTTGCAATCATTTCTCCACTTGAAACTTATGATGATAATGTACCTCTGCCCTTGTATACATAGATAGGCTCAACCGTTCCCTACACCACTTCACCTTTTTCATTTGAAGTAAAAGCCTACATTTCTGCAGTGTTTATTATATGTTTCATGTCTTTTAAAGTGTGCTAGCAGTTTTATTGGAATTGCTCTCATTAGTGCTCTGGTTATACAGCTGCATAAGAGCAACTAATTTAAGTATGAATTTGCAAGCTGTCAAGTTTTACAGAATTATATATATAATATTATGGAAGAAATGCTATATTTTCATATATTCTGAATAAATAAAACACTACACTAATTTTTTAAAATATAAAGTATCACATTACTTTGTTTCCAAAGATTATTTGTATATCAATGAAATGTTATTAATATGAATTTGTAAACAAATGGCAAGCTATATTTCATATTTAGGCTTAAATTCAAAATTTCCTCATGCATTTCTGTATAAGTCACATATTTGTTAAATAGAATGTTCTGATGTAGCAATGACAATTATCACCTAAGTTAAAACCAGACTGATGCATTTTTCTAAGAAAAGCAAATATTCAGTGGTGTTTTACATGGATTAAATGTATATTAATGACCATTAATCAAACATCAATCATTTCAAATGAAGCAGTCTATAAAATATATAAAAATATAAGGACATATGTCCAGAAAACATTTTTGCTCATAAAACTAAAAAGACACTTTAAATAGGGTCTTTCATACAACATTGCATCATACTTAGGTAGAATTTAGTAAAAGTCTTCTGGGTAAAATTGTAACATTTCTAGAATCTCTCGCTTGGCTTTAGTGCATTTGCATATCCTCAGGGGTGGAGAGAAGTTCATCTCCATGTCAATGGGTAATTACCTGGGCAACCTAGGGCATGTCAGAACCTGAGAGTTTGAGGGGAGGAGCTGGCTTGCTTGCTTGCTTCCTTCCAGGGCAGGGGAGAGAGATGGTGCTGGACTGCAGTTTGTAAGCAATAAATGGGTTTTAAACTTTATTTCTCCTTTTGACTGATTTCAGTTTTTAGAGGTATTTTGTCCCAGGATTTCCTCTCCCCAGACTTACATCTGGCAGAATTCGGCCGGATTCCTCTGAACCCGAAATCTGTCATAATGGGTGCAACCTTTGGGAGGGCTGCTTCTGCAGATGGTGGGGAGGCCCCAGTGGATGCAGTGGCAGAGGGTGCTACTTCACCTGTTATTATCCCCTCAGCTGTGGGGCTTCCAAGTTGGGAACCCCTAGTGGGGAACTGGTCTAGGGTAAAGTACCTCTTAGAGGGGTGGTGCCTTCCCCAGAACTGGGAAGGGTGGAAACACTGGAAGCTGCAGAATTAGCCCTCTATGAGTTGGAAGACTGCTTGGAGACCTTAGAGGATCGTATAGTGGCTGGCATTGTAGGTTCCATTTCATCAAAATAGTAGAAAATGTTATACAGGAGAAAGAGAGGATTATCAAGAGGGTTAGCGAGGAAAGAGAGGAACTTAGGTGGGAGAGAGACACACTTCAGCATCACTTGGAGGAGCTGGGTGATAACCTATAGGATGCTGTTAAAGAAGAGAGGTAGTTACTGAAAAGACAGGTCACACTCCTAGAAGATTCCTTAGCAGCGGCGAGGGGGTAGACGGCAGGAGAAGCCGCATTGCAGGAGGCTGTGGGGGAGAAAGAGGAAAGAGTAGTGCTTTCAGCCCTGGAAATGGTGGAGGAGGAGCCATTGGTGGAGAAGCCTGAGGGAGAAGAGGAGGAGGTGGGGCCATTGGCGGATCTGCTACCCAGGCCACTGCAAGAGGTACCATCTTCTCCTGTTTTAAAGGTCCACCCAGCTGTAATTAAGAAAATAAAAACAAACAACCACAGGCTTGTCAGGGGGAGGAGCAGCCCCCTCCCCAGGTTGTGGAGCACTCCCATGCTTCACCCCTATACCCAGGACGAGCTGGTAGACCTGAGCATCCCATATAGGCAGAGGGCACCAGAATCTCTGCCTACATGTCTTTTACATCTCTGGGATGTAGGGGTGGAAAAATGTGTCGGGTACTGGGATGAGTAGAATGGCTTCCCAGACGATTCACCCTTCCCTCCAGCAGTGGTTGCAAAATGACCATCATGCCTCTGGGAATCAGACACTCCTGGAATGGCTGACCACTGCCATCAGGGTAGTTTGGCTTAATCAGAGTGATTTACCATATTCTCCCAGTAGTTGGAAAACGTATGCAGAGCTTCACTTCAACAGGTACTGCAGGAATTGGGTATGAAAAATATCATCTATAATATGGACCTCCAGGGCCCTGATGAGGAGTTGTTCACTATAGGAATGAGAAATCTGGTGCTGCACACAGCTCCCACATCTCTCTTTGGGTCCCTAGTGAATACTCTTGCCCCCCACCTAGAGCAACCCATAAGTGAGGCTACTTGTACTTTAGCAGATCTGAGGGAGGTTGAAACAATAAGGGCACAGAGGGAAGTACGGGCCATGACTGAAAGGAGAAGTGCAAAAGGCCCCATGAAGGTCTCGAGGACCCAGATGTAGGTTGATTTGATAAAGGCTGGGGTAGTGAGAGAAAAACTCAGTGGGCAGCCCAATAGAATATTGTTAGAACTGTGGCACCAATTAAAGCCAGAGCAGCAGTTACAGCCACTGAGGTCCAGGACATGGAAACCAGAGTCAAGGCCTCATGCCCTGACTGTGTCTCTGCAAAACTTCATGGGGGACAGTACTCAGGATTTGCCTGAGCCCTCACCCCGACAGGAGGACAATGAGGCATTGTGGTTTGACTGAGGGGGGTTAAAGTCCACACCTTGGGAGACATGGTGGGGAATAGAAGCCACTTGTAGAATTAGCAATTCATTGGTCCCCTGTGAATGTACAATGTGTCCTGGCACTGGTGGACACAGGAGCTGAGTGTTCTTTGATTCATGGCAACCCTGAGCGTTTTCCCGAGACCCCTGCTGTGATAGATGGCTATGGAGGTAAGGCAATTAGAGTGAAGAAAGCCCAAATCTCATTGGGGATAGGGTGTTTACCCCCAAAGGAGTATACTGTGTACATTTCTCCCATCCCTGAATATGTTTTGGGAGTAGATGTTCTGCAAGGCCTGTGGTTACAGACCACTGCAGGTGAGTTCAGATTGAAGGTACCTGTGGTAAAGGCAGTTCTGAGGGGACATGCTAAGCACCCACCTGTAGCTCTGCCTGTACCTCAGTGGGTCACAAATACTAAGCAGTATAAATTGCCTGGGGGCACAAGGAAATTGAAGAAAGTCTACAGGAGTTGGAAAGGGTAGGCATCATAAAGCCCACTCATAGTCCTTTTAATTCCCCAGTGTGGCCAGTGAGAAAGCCAGATGGCTCCTGACATATGACTATAGACTACAGGGAACTGAATAAAGCCACAGCCTTTTACATGCTGCTGTCTCGCCATAGCAGACATTCTGGATGCCCTCAGCCATGAACTGGGAACCTATCATTATGTAGTAAACCTTGCTAATGCATTCTTCTCTATTGACATAGCACAGGAAAGCCAGGAAGAGTTTGCCTTCATGTGGGAAGGCCAGCAGTGGACATTCACTGTCCTTCCACAGGGATATCTCCACAGTCCCACCATCTGTCATGGAATTGCAGCCCAGGACTTGGCCACATGGAAGAAACCGCAAAGAGTGCAGTTGTATCACTACATTGATTCTCACATATGATTCTCTTTCAGATTTAGAAAGGGCAGTTACTAGACTGTTGCAACATCTGCAGGAAAAAGGATGGGCTGTGAACAGCACCAAGGTTCAGGGACCTGGTTTGTTTGTGAAATTCTTGGGGGTTGTCTGGTAAGGTGAAACTAAAGTTGTTCCTGAAGCAGTTATAGACAAGGTCCAGGCTTTCCCCACCCCAACCACTGTGGAAGCATTACAAGAGTCTTTGGGTCTTTTAGGTTACTGGAGATTGTTTATTCCACACTTGGCACAAATTCTGAAGCCCTTATACCAGTTGGTATGAAAGGGCATCAGGTGGTACCTGGGCAACCGAGGGCGTGTCTGAACCTGAGAGTTTAAGGGGAGGGGCTGGCTTCCTTGCTTGCTTGCTTGCTTCCTTCTGGAGCAGGGGAGAGAGACAGCACTGGACTGCAGATTTTAAGCAATAAATGGATTTTAAATTTTATTTCTCCTTTTGACTGATTTCAGTTTTTAGAGGTATTTTGCCCAGGATTTCCTCTCTCTGGACTTACAAGGCTTTTGTTTCTTTTTTTTAAAAAAAAATTATTACTTGATGATTTGTTGTTAAATAACACTAATCAATAAGCATTCTTTTACATAAATAGTTCCTCCTAGCAACAAGCATTATGAATTAAAATTTATGTTACTTGTATATGACAGAGATATAACACACAACTCATAAAAAATACAGTTTAGCCAAAGTAGCTATAACTTATCATATCAATATCAATTTGAATATACTGGTTTTGAAATTAATTTATATAATAAATATCAATTACTTTAATATTTACATAAAAGAACAGTGTTCACTTTTTAACATTATCCATGATATACTAGAGTACTTTTATAGACCCATGCAACCCTGAATTTCAAGGAGAATTTTTTCCCCCAAAATTACCTATTCAAATGCACTTGCTTAGAGATAGCATGTTTCTCTCAGAAAAAAAAAAAAAAAAGCATGATTGTCTCCTTATAGTGTGACCTCTTTCACTTGGTGGGTATCCTCTCCATCACTGACTAAGTTAGGATGTAACCTTGTCAAACTAAAGGCAAAAGAATAATGTGCACTTGACAGGCTAACCCAGCACGGAAAAGGTTGTTAAAAGAGGTTGCAAGAACAGTACTCTGAATGACAAAATAAAACTATACTCCAAAGAGTAGGTTAATATTAAAGAAAGCACTCATGAACATGAGAAGCATTTAATCCCCATCCTTGGATGCCTGCCATACAAAACTCCACTCAAATATATCTATTTCATTAGTTACTGACCAGATTTAGTAATTATGTTCTCAAGTGAATCCTTGTAGAACACGCTTAAGGGAGAAACATTTATAAAATACCTACTTCCACGAAGTACTAGCCAAAGTATGAACAAGTAGATCATGTTTTGCATTTAGCAAACAATTATAAATAATCATCCAACAAAAAACATTCATTCCAATTCAAGAAACAGAAATATAAATTGGAAGTCCTCTTAGTAGGAATTTACTATCATTAAAACGAATGACAGGAGGTGGAGACAAGATGGCGGCATGAGTAGAGCAGCCGAAATCTCCTCCCAAAACCACATATATTTATGAAAATATAACAAAGACAACTCTTCCTAGAATAGAGACCAGAGGACACAGGACAACATCCAGACAACATCCACACCTGCGAGAAACCAGCGCCTCGTAAAGGGGGTAAGAGACAAGCCCCAGAATGGCGGGACCACAGCGTCCCTCCCCCAGCTCCCGGCAGGAAGAAAAGAGTCGAAGCAGGGAGGGAGAGGGAGCCCAGGAATGCAAAACACCCAGCCCCAGCCATCTGGACCAGAGCACAGACACAGTGCATGCGTGGGATGCTGGAAACTAGGGAAACAGGACAGCAAGACGTGTGAGCAGGTCCCTGAGGCCGGCACGCGGGGACAAAGAAAAACGAGCAGCATTTTTTTCTTTTTTTTTATTTTTATTTTTTTTTTTTTTTTTGCGAGTGCTTTTTGGAAGTCTTAAAGGGACAGGGACCTCAAAACTGGATGGAAGCATCCCGGGACACTAAGTCTGGCAGCAGAGAATCTGGGGATCTCTAGGCAATCTAACCCCTGGGCAGCAGGGAGCACAGAGGCCCCTCATGGACATAAATAGCCTCCTGGCCGCTTCCCTACGAACGCGGCTCCACCATATCAGAGAAGGGGCCCGAGGCAAGCCACGCACACAGCAACAGTGGAGATAAACTCCATAGCAGCCGGGCAGCAATCAGAAGCCCTGTCTATGCGCAGCTGCCCAGCACAAGCCACTAGAAGTCGCTGTTCTCCCAGGAGAGGAAGGCCACAAACCAAAAAGAAGGAAAGTTCTTCCAGCCGTCACTCGTGCCAGCTCTGCAAACTATCTCTATCACCATGAAAAGGCAAAATTACAGGCAGACAAAGATCACAGAGTCAACACCTGAGAAGAAGACAGACCTAAGCAGTCTTCCTGAAAAAGAATTCAAAATAAAAATCATAAACATGCTGACAGAGATGCAGAGAAATGTGCAAGAGCTAAGGGATGAAGTTCGGAGGGAGAGCACAGATGCCAGGAAGGAGATGACAGAAGTGAAACAAACTCTGGAAGAATTTATAAGCAGAATGGATAAGATGCAAGAGGCCATTGATGGAACAGAAACCAGAGAACAGGAACGAATAGAAGCTGACACAGAGAAAGATAAAAGGATCTCCAGGAATAAAACAATGTTAAGAGAACTGTGTGACCAATCCAAAAGGAACAATATCTGTATTACAGGGGTAACAGAAGAAGAAGAGAGAGAAAAAGGGATAGAAACTGTCTTTGAAGAAATAATTGATGAAAACTTCCCCAAACTGGGGGAGAAAATAATCGAACAGACCAAGGAAATACACAGAACTCCCAACAGAAATGACCCAAGGAGGACACCACCAAGACACATAATAATTAAAATGGCAATGATCAAGAACAAGGAAAGAGTTTTAAAGGTAGCTAGAGAGAAACGGATCACCTATAAAGGAAAACCCATCAGGCTATCATCAAACTTCTCGACAGAAACCTTACAGGCCAGAAGAGAATGGCATGATATATTTAATGTAATGAAACAGAAGGGCCTTGAAACAAGGATACTTTATCCAGCACAATTATCATTTAAATATGACGGAGGGATTAAACAATTCCCAGACAAGCAAAAGTTGAGGGAATTTCCCTCCCACAAACCACCTCTACAGGACATCTTACAGGGACTGCTCTAGATGGGAGCACTCCTAAAAAGAGCACAAAACAAAACACCCAACATATGAAGAAAGGAGGAGGAGGAATAAGAAGGGAGAGAAGAAAAGAATCTCCAGACAGTGTATAGAACAGCTCAATAAGCGAGCTAACTTAGGAAGTAAGACACTAAAGAGGCTAACCTGGAACTTTTGGTAACCATGAATTTAAAGCCTGCAATGGCAATAAGTACATATCTTTCAAAAGTCACCCTAAATGTAAAAGGACTGAATGCACCAATCAAAAGACACAGAGTAATACAATGGATAAAAAAGCAAGAACCATCTATATGCTGCTTACAAGAAACTCACCTCAAACCAAAAGACATGCACAGACTAAAAGTCAAGGGATGGAAAAACATATTTCAGGAAAACAACAGCGAGAAGAAAGCAGGGGTTGCAGTACGAATACCAGACAAAATAGACTTCAAAACAAAGAAAGTAACAAGAGATAAAGAACGACACTACATAATGATAAAGGGCTCAGTCCAACAAGAGGATATAATCATTCTAAATATATATGCACCCAACACACAAGCACCAGCATATGTGAAACAAATACTAACAAAACTAAAGGGGGAAATACACTGCAATGCATTCATTTTAGGAGACTTCAACACACCACTCACCCCAAAGGATAGATCCACCGGGCAGAAAATAAGTAAGGACACGGAGGCACTGGACAACACACTAGAACAGATGGACCTACTAGACATCTATAGAACTCTACATCCAAAAGCAACAGGATATACATTCTTCTCAAGTGCACATGGAACATTCTCCAGAATAGACCACATACTAGCCCACAAAAAGAGCCTCAGTAAATTCCAAAAGACTGAAATTCTATCAACCAACTTTTCAGACCACAAAGGTATAAAACTAGAAATAAATTCTACAAAGAAAACAAAAAGGCTCACAAACACATAGATGCTTAACAACATACTCCTAAATACTCAATGGATAAATGAACAAATTAAAATAGAGATCAAGGAATATATGCAAACAAATGACAACAATAGCACAAAGCCCCAACTTTGGTGGGACGCAGCGAAAGCAGTCTTAAGAGGAAAGTATATAGCAATCTAGGCACACTTGAAGAAGGAATAACAATCCCAAATGAATAGTCTAACATCACAATTATCGAAACTGGAAAAAGAAAAACAAAAGAGGCCTAAAGTCAGCAGAAGGAGGGACAAAATAAAGATCAGAGAAGAAATAAACAAAATTGAGAAGAATAAAACAATAGCAAAAATCAATGAAACCAAGAGCTGGTTCTTTGAGAAAATAAACAAAATAGATAAGCCTCTAGCCAAACATATTAAGAGAATCAACACAAATTAATAGAATCAGAAATGAGAATGGAAAAATCATGACAGACTCCACAGAAATACAAAGAATTATTAAAGACTACTATGAAAACCTATATGCCAACAAGCTGGAAAACCTAGAAGAAATGGACAACTTCCTAGAAAAATACAACCTTCCATGATTGACCCAGAAAGAAACAGAAAATCTAAACAGACCAATTACCAACAATGAAATTGAAGCGGTAATCAAAAAATTACCCAAGAACAAAACCCCCAGGCCAGACGGATTTACCTAGGAATTTTATCAGACACACAGAGAAGACATAATTCCCATTCTCCTTAAAGTTTTCCAAAAAATAGAAGAGGAGGGAATACTCCAAAACTCATTCTATGAAGCCAACATCACCCTAATACCAAAAGAGGCAAAGACTCCAACAATAAAGAAAATTACAGGCCAATATCCCTGATGAATGTAGATGCAAAAATACTCAATAAAATATTAGCAAACCGAATTCAAAAATGTAAAAAAAGGATCATACACCATGACCAAGTGGGATTCATCCCAGGGATGCAAGGATGGTACAACATTCGAAAATCCATCAACACCATCCACCACATCAACAAAAAGAAAGACAAAAACTACATGATCATCTCCATAGATGCTGAAAAAGCATTTGACAAAATTCAACAGCCATTCACGATAAAAACTCTCAGCAAAATGGGTATAGAGGGCAACTACCTCAACATAATAAAGGCCATATATGATAAACCCACAGCCAACATTATACTGAACAGCGAGAAGCTGAAAGCTTTTCCTCTGAGATCGGGAACAAGACAGGGATGCCCACTCTCCCCACTGTTATTTAACATAGTACTGGAGGTCCTAGCCACAGCAATCAGACAAAACAAAGAAATACAAGGAATCCAGATTGGTAAAGAAGAAGTTAAACTGTCACTATTTGCAGATGACATGATAATGTACATAAAAAACCCTAAGGAGTCCACTCCAAAACTACTAGAACTGATATAGGAATATAGCAAAGTTGCAGGATACAAAATTAACACACAGAAATCTGTGGCTTTCCTATACACTAACAATAAACCAATAGAAAGAGAAATAAGGAAAATAACTCCATTCACAATTGCATCAAAAAGAACAAAATACCTAGGAATAAACCTAACCAAAGAAGTGAAAGACCTATACCCTGAAAACTACAAGTCACTCTTAAGAGAAATTAAAGCTGACACTAACAAATGGAAACTCATCCCATGCTCTTGGCTAGGAAGAATTAATATCGTCAAAATGGCCATCCTGACCAAAGCAATATACAGATTTGATGCAATCCCTATCAATTTACCAGCAACATTCTTCAATGAACTGGAACAAATAGTTCAAAAATTCATATGGAAACACCAAAGACCCCGAATAGCCAAAGCAATCCTGAGAAAGAAGAATAAAGTAGGGAGGATCTCACTCCCCAACTTCAAGCTCTACTACAAAGCCATAGTAATCAAGACAATTTGGTACTGGCACAAGAATAGAGCCACAGACCAGTGGAACAGATTAGAGACTCCAGACATTTACCATATATGGTCAATTAATATTCGATAAAGGAGCCATGGACATACAAACGGGAAATGACAGTCTCTTCAACAGATTGTGCTGGCAAAAATGGACAGCTACATGTAAGAGAATGAAACTGGACCACTGTCTAACCCCATACACAAAAGTAAATTCAATATGGATCAAAGACCTGAATGTAAGTCATGAAACCATTAAACTCGTGGAAAAAAACATAGGCAAAAACCTCCTAGACATAAACATGAGTGACCTCTTCTTGAACATATCTCCCCGGGCAAGGAAAACAAAAGCAAAAATGAACAAGTGGGACTATATTACGCTGAAAAGCTTCTGTACAGCAAAAGACACCATCAATAGAACAAAAAGGTACCCTACAGTATGGAAGAATATATTTGTAAATGACAGATCTGATAAAGGCTTGACATCCAAAATATATAAAGAGCTCACCCACCTCAACAAACAAAAAATAAATAATCCAATTAAAAAATGGGCAGAGGAACTCAACAGACAGTTCTCCAAAAAAGAAATACAGATGGCCAAAAGACACATGAAAAGATGCTCCACATCGCTAATTATCAGAGAAATGCAAATTAAAACCACAATGAGGTCTCACCTCACACCAGTAAGGATGGCTACCATCCAAAAGACAAACAACAACAAATGTTGGTGAGGTTGTGGAGAAAGGGGAACCCTCCTACACTGCTGGTGGGAATGTCAATTACTTCAACCATTGTGGAAAGCAGTATGGAGGTTCCTCAAAACACTCAAAATAGACTTACCATTCGACCCAGGAATTCCACTCCTAGGAATTTACCCTAAGAATGCAGCACTCCAGTTTGAAAAAGACAGATGCACCCCTATGTTTATCACAGCACTATTTACAATAGCCAAGAAATGGAAGCAACCTATGTGTCCATCAGTAGATGAATGGATAAAGAAGATATGGTACATATACACAATGGAATATTATTCAGCCATAAGAAGAAAACAAATCCTACCATTTGCAGCAACATGGATGGAGCTAGAGGGTATTATGCTCAGTGAAATAAGCCAAGCAGAGAAAGACAAATACCAAGTGATTTCACTCATATGCAGAGTATAAGAACAAAGGAAAAACTGAAGGAACAAAACAGCAGCAGAATCACAGAACCCAAGAATGGACTAACAGGTACCAAAGAGAAAGGGACTGGGGAGGATGGGTGGGTAGGGAGGGATAAGGGGGTGCAGAATAAAGGGGATATTATGATTAGCATGCATAATAGTGGGGGTGGGAGAAAGGGGAGGGCTGTACAACACAGAGAAGACAAGTAGTGTTATACAACATTTTGCTATGCTGTTGGACAGTGACTGTAAGGGGGTTTGTGGGGGGGACCTGGTATAGGGGAGAGCCTAGTAAACATAATGTTCTTCATGTAATTGTAGTTTAATGAAAAAAAAAAAAAAAGAAGAGGGGGATTACTCCCTGATAGGATAAAACTAACTGCAAATCACCGATTAATGCATGCTTTAAATATCCTTAATTTTGATCATTTAAAGGGTGTCAGATGATCAGCTATGGAAGTACATTTTTCTGATAACATTCCTTTTTCTTAAAAAAAAGAGAAAAAGGCAGTTCCTGTGTGGTGATCTCCAATAACTTCTGCACAATGGTATAAAGGGCATATCAAAGTGTGGGCAAAGGGTTTGTTTGTGTTTATACAGAGGATCGAAGTCTAATTTGGCTACCCAGAAAACGAATTAAGATACGATATGAAGAAGAACTTCCAACATCAACATTCTCTGGAAGAGTCATTCCAAAAGATGATCATCAAAAAACTTCAACAAAGATCTTGGCGCTGTTGCAGTTGTAGCTGCATTCATCCCACCGGTTCCTGGACTTGCCATTGGAATGAAGAAGGAGATATCTAAGCTGGCCTGTGCATACAGTAAAACAACAAATTTGACTGGATCTATACTGTCATAACTCAACCAAGAATTAGGAGAAGTGCAAGTTGCAGCGCTCCAAAATCTTGCGACTATAGACTATCTACTGTTAAAAGAACATATGGGATGTGAACAGTTCCCAGGAATGTGTTGTTTTTATTTGTCTGATTTTTCTCAAAATATTCAAATTCAGTTAGACAATATCCATCATATCATTGATAAGTTTTCACAAATGCCTAGGGTGCCTAACTGGTTTTCTTGGTTTCACTGGATATGGCTGGTAATTTTAGGTCTGCTCTGGTTATGTAGCTGTATTCCTATTATGTTAATGTGTGCACACAATTTAATTAGTAATTTAAAACCTATACATGCTTATGTTACACTACAAGAAGATATGTCAAAGAAATAATCAATCTTCCCATGTTTTCTTCTGTCTGCTACTTCTATAGCTTCTCTTCTTCCTTCATAATTACAACCCCTAAGTAGAATTCGTGCCTCATATCGAAATTACTGAGTGTCATAATTCTTCCAAGTGGTAAAGATACCTCAAGACAAATGCTGGGCATAGAAGCCACAGGGCATAAATCTGCAAAAAAGTAAAAAGCTAACCTTTTCAAACAATATGCTTCTCTCTCACTTGCCAACTTTACGTTTCCCTGTATGGCCCCAGAAGATGACTGGTTAGCCAGAGACGGGTAAGATTCCTCAAGGGAGGAACAACCTTAGACAGGCACAGTCGCAGGGGAGCCATCAGGTGAGAAATTGGGGATCAACAGAGGGGAGGCTTAGAACCTCACCTCCCGTTTTGAGAGAAATCTTCTGCGTCCGTGGATGTTTTGTTGCCCTTGTCTAGCTTGGATTAATACTTAGTCTAAAGGCACACACCTGATCATCTACATTTGCCCTCTTACAGCACTAAACTATGTTTTCTACCTTTATCTTGCATCTACCTACCACTTCAGCATTTTATTAAAAATAATAACAATAATAATAATAATAATAAGGGAGAAATGTGGGACTCACATATGAATCAAGTTTAAAAATCAGACGAATAATCATAATTGACCTGATTGTTTATAGTTCATGATGCGTGATCAAAACCGAAAGTTTCTGTGATGACTGCCCTTGCACTGTTCACCATGTAAGAACTTATTCACTATGTAAGAACTTGTTCACCATGTAAAACTTGTTCGTTATGCTTCAGAAGATTGGAGACTGTTGAGAATTAGGCATGGTGTTGATTAATGATTGTGCATTGAGTCCCCTATACAGAATTTTATTGTTGTTAACAACCATATGATCAATAAATATGAGAGATGCCCTCTCAAAAATAAATAAATAAAAATAAAACGAATGACAGCAACTGCTACATAAATTGCCACCCCAGTACACTAACTGGCATAACAGGGAACCATATCAAAGCATGTTTATAAGTAGCTGAAACCACATGAAATTAAGCAAGTTCTTGTGCAGTTTTCTCAGTGTGAACTTACTTTTTAAACAAAGGAAAAAATCTCAAATCTAAACCATTCAAGCATATACTAAGACTATGTATTATATCATTGTGTCAGTTATACACACATTGACATTCCTTTTCTAGATTAGGACAGGAATGAAATTGTTATTCCAAATTAGTCATACTAATTTAACAGAGAAACAGTGCCACCTTTTGGTCCCAAACAAAAGAGCCTCCAGTCTACTAGTCTTCCAAACCTGCTTCTTTTTCTCAGCTAAATTATTGATATATATATATATATATATAAATGTTACTGACTTTCATGTCACAATTACCATCTTCTACAAAATATTTTGTAGCCACACAAACTAATAAAACATGAGAATTACATAAAAGTTCATTCCAAAATGCAAAATTTCAAAACAATCCAAACTAATAACAAACATACATACTCTAGATCACTAATATAATAACTTATAATCAAAATTTTGTCAAATCCAAGTATGTCAACCAACTGATATGTTTCAATTATGAAATACATCATCCATTTCAATAGCTTAGTTACGTTTCAAAACTGATTTTTTTTAATGCACTGTATTTAAAATATACCTATTAATTTAATAATTTGACAATATGGTATTAACTATGGGTTACTAGTTAAATCAGACAATTATAAATAATTCCATACACAAATATCGGATGTTTCAATTTACTTACACCAATGACACAATGTCACCACGTTGTACTTCAAAATTCCTCACTTTCCAGTGGTTCAAAAGCACCACATCAGATGTTTGGCTCCCCCCAGGATTCAAAGAAGGCTAAAAAATAAGGAGAAAGAGACACATCTATCATTTGTATTTTCAATCTTCATGGTTCCTTGCACTTCATAGCTCTAGTGCAGTGCAATAAAACATTTCTAATATAGTAGCTTTCAATAAATTGCTGTTCTGAAATAACTGCAAATGATGAGTTTTCAAAAAGGCTCATTGGTATTCTTCACAGGTGAACCAGAAGGAAAAAAAAAAACATTACCAATACTTACTTGAAAAGAAAATGTGCTCTTCAAGTCTTTACCAAACTCCAATAAAGAGGTATGGAAATCTTTTAAGAACTTAAAAAACAGGAGGAAAAAGCAAATCAAACCTCCCAATAGATATTCAGATTGGATCTAATTCCTAGGTGGAACATTTAATTGTTCCATGTGGGAAAAAGTAGAAATAATCTCAAATCAACTAGGAAAACACCCATAGGAGATGCAAAGGGAACAAAAGAAACAAATGATGGGACAATCATGGACAACATGGCAATTTCCCACTTTGACCTCTTTTTTTGAGAGAGCAGGCAGCAAATGTCCTGGTCCCAGCTTATGCCTAAGAGGTGACCTTCATCCTAAGATTCAGACGCGTCTAGATGTGCCTGAGGATTGACAAAGGAGGAACTGAGCAATGTTTTGTGTAAGAATTCATCTAAAGATCAGGAACCATCTAGGCATAAAAATGTGATCCAGAGACCATGAAGCCAGAATACCGGTCACTTGGACGGGGGGGGCAGAAAAGGCCAGGGCATAGCAGGTGTGAAACCTACAGTGATAGTGGTGGGACCAAAGAATAAGGAAAGCTAGGAGGCCTTTCTCACCAGGGACTCCACAGGGTCTCTGAGAATGCCAGTGAGGGAAACAGCAATTTCTGTGGTGGTGGGAAAGGTGCCAAACCACCATGGAGGCTGTTTGCCTTCACTGATGGTGGCAGCAAGAGGAGACATGGCCACAGCAACCAGGGTGGAGTGAGGCCAGGCCCTGCAGCAGGAGGGACATATTCTTTTTTAAGATTCCTGGAATTATTTGTAGATTTTCCACAGAGCAGATATAGGCAAAGCTGCAGAAATTTTGTATGGGGGGCTATTATCATGACCTTATTTTTGACTCCCCAGGTTTTTTGGAGCCAAAAAGTATTCATTATCCTTGGAGATCTTAAATACTCCCACAGCTTCTACCAACTCCTTTATGTGATAAGGCCTAAATATTTCTTCAGTGTTAAGACGTTCCTCCTAATCATTTCACTTGACTCTCTAATGTAAAATTCAACATTATTAAAAGGAATGTCATCATTTCCTACCAAAAATTTTTTCTTCACTATTTTCTTATATCCTATTACCATTTTCCCAATTAACCAGCCTAAAATCTTACTTATCTCTATATTTCATATCCAACCGGTCACCAAGCTTTTCTCCTTCATACAAAAGCTTTGTCTTTCACTTACGCCTATCTTTTCTCTTCTACCATCATCTTATTTCAAGCACCCATCATCATATAACTCACCGTTGTCTTCACTAACCAGTCTTTCACCTCTAACTCAGAAAGGAATGATTCTATTTATTTCAGCTATATGATCTTAAGCAAGTTACTTAACATTATCATGCTTCAATTTCCTTACTAGTAAAATATTGATAATTAAGAACTGTTACTTAATAATTAAAAAATAATACTAGCCAATACTCACCACGTGCTTACCATGTGCACTCTTCTAATAACAATAGCCAGAAATACTGAGTGTTTATCATATACAAGTCCCTAAGGGCTTTACGTATATATTCACTTATTTGGTGAGATCATTCATTTAAAGTGCTTAGAACAGTACTTGACCTATAATTACGCTCTCAGTAACTTCCGTTATTGATATTACTACATCTCCATTTTAATTATGGGTAGTTTTGTACCCTTTCCCAGATTCCTCCTCTGGCTCTATCCCTAATAAGGAACAGAGCTGATATAGTAGGATAAATCCAAGGGGCTTTGTTGAGCCATGGTGCTAGAGAATGCATCTTTCACCATCATACAGTAAGGTTAGCCTGGAAGTGAGCCTTCACAGGGATTCATTCTCTCTCATTCCTATTCCGCAATCATATTCTCCCTCCAGCTCCCTCTTCCTCTCCCTCTCCATCCTTGAGTTCAGTATGTTGCAAGTCCTTTCCCCTTATGTCTTTGTGTTTTTCCTCCTATATAACTGATTTAATAAAGGTGGCCTAGGGGGAGACCATCAGAACCATAAAGAGAAATCTCCTCCTATTGCATTTTCACTGGGTTCATTTCTTTTCCTTGCCAACAGAATAGTGAAGAACAAAAGTGATTTAATTATTTTTCTGCTCTTCCTCAGTATCTTTCATTGGTGTTTTCAGAAGTTTGTGACCACCGCTCATAATAAGAAATGCATTTTACACTGCACCCAGTACACACATGCACAAACACACTTCTGAATAAAATTTCACAAAACAGTAATTACCTTTACTACATATACCTTGATATTTTATATTCTTTCCTAATCTATGTTTTTAAATTTCTGTATTTAACCAACCATACTAGTTTCACATCCACTATACTGATTTAACAACCTACTAACAAGTTGCTTCTACCATTACAATCTGTGGTTATTTCATCCACAGCATATTTAAATGTGTATTATAATTATTGCCTTATCTCTCTCTCCAAAAATCTACAGGCATTTTGAGAATAGATTGCCTATCATGCCTGTGTTCTTGACACCTCAGCACATAAGGTGATTAATAATTTTTAGTGGGAAGAAAAAAAATTTAAAGAAAAAAACAACCAATGAAATGCCCAGAAACTCCCTAATTAACATGCCCAAAACAGAGACCATATATGACCACAGCCCCCAATCATACTTCTATTGCCCCCTCCTTAGTTAGCAGTATTACCATTCACCCTATCCCCATACTAAAAGACTTGAGTCATCTTCAATTTAACTCTCACTTTGACTCTCCCATCATCAGACTTATGCTGTACCTACAGTGTCTTTTCCCTACTTGGAAAATTCTACTTATCTTTCAAAATGCAGCTCAGATGTTGGCTCCTCTGTGAAACTATAAAAACATTTCCTTACAGAAATTAGAAAAATACATCCAGATGCTCCAAGGCTGGGGACAAAAGAATCCCCATAGACTCAAATCTTGACATTTGGAATTCCCTTACAAAATCACTCATCCAACAATCTTTCTAATTCCAATTGTTAGAACCAAAAGGTAACTCATTGTAAACAAAAGACCAATGAAAAGGAAAAAAATCACAGAAGGAATTTTGTCTAATTTCAGACAGTCAAATATTAGAATCATCAGTCAACAACTGGAAGACCTTGTTTGAATTTATAAAGGTAAAAATTGAGTTTTCTTGACCTTCCCTCTCCTCCACAAGGTTAATCTTTCCCTCATCTGTGCTCCCTTAGCAAAACAGGTAAACTTCAAAGATAGTTCTTAAAACCTTATTATAAGTATATGCCTACACAAATGACTCTTTATTCAACTGTAAGCTTCTCAGTTGCAGAAATATTGTCTTATCCATTTTTGGGTACCCAGAAGAGTGGCTGGAAAATAGTATTTCTATACTTTGAAGTTTAAAAAATTAAACGTTTTTAAAAATATTTAAATAAGATGGTTCCTAAGCTACGTATATTACCTAAACAATGTGTACATCTTTTTCAATGAAAACATATTTTGGATATATATAGTAAGAAATATTTTGTTTCTCATCATGTTTGACAATTTAAGCGTTAGGAATAAAGTCGAAGAGTGCTTATTGTTATCCATAATGAACATAGAGAACACATTATTTCATTATATAAAATAGAATAAAGCAGAATAAAATTTTCATAAAAGAATAAAATTTTTTCATTACTGTTATTTATGAATATAAATACCACTTATAAAAAAAACTTCCTTGAATTGGGACACTGTTTTGTGACTCTGTGAAAGCCACAGTTCTTTGTACTTCAACTTAAAAATGTATTAAAAAGAAAAAGCACTTTACTTGTGAATTTTTTAAAACAACTTTTGGGAAGAAAAATAATGTACTAACTTCAAAATGAAAAACTTATATGAAAATGAAGAAAACCTCAGTTGGATGATGTTATTTTAGAAAAATTAGTAAACCATGTTGTTACTTAGAAATTTTACATCTTGCTTTCCCTTGTGGTGATGGCACTTTATGCTTCAGACAGAGCAAGCAATCTTTTCAAATCAAGTAAGTTAAACATATGAAATTTAAATGAAAAGCCATAAACTTTGGAAAACTCATATAGCCAGAGAGATTATGTTCTTGTCATATTGTTAGTACTTTAAATCCTAGATTCCCATCAAAATTATAACCAACTTAAAATAACAAAGTTCCTGGAAGTAAGAAATCTCAAAGAATAGTTAATCTACAAGTTGCCACCTGTATCTTAAAATGTGTGGCTGTGTCAGACATTCCTGCTAGAAGTCAAGGAGCTTCTCACTAATAAAGGGAAAAACACTCATAGTCATCAGAGTTACCAGAAAAGAACAGAACAAGCCCCACAGTTACTCGACCCAACTTTTCTTCAGTAACTTGCATCCTCACACTTAAGGTTAAAAAACAAACATTTTAGAGAAGTCTTTTGGATAGCCCTTTCTCTAAAGACAGTAAACTGTGTTCAAGTCTTGGTTCCATTTCCTTTCCTTACATTGCCAGATTACTTTAAACAAATTATTTAACCGAAGCCTTCCACATGCATAAATGGCACTTACAGCACCCCTAACCTCATCAGGTTGCTATGAGAATTAAATGAGAGGCTCCACAAAACATTCTTAACACAGTGCGTGATACAGAGAAAAGTCAACAAATACGATTATGATGATGTAGTGACAACAGAACACAAGGAAACAAAATCAAATACCTATTCTTTCCACAAGATTCAAGATAAGATTGAGCCTTTACATATTGCTCTGAATGTTTTCCCTTTTAAATACTAAACTGGAAGTCATCAGGCTGAAAATTCTAGCACTCATTTCTAAATTCTTGGTGATTGTTTTCTCATTTCCTTTAAACAAGATAAGTAAACATATTTTTATTTTGAATCTCAATTACTCTGCATTTAGGAACTAATCCTCCCAAAATTTAATGTGAACAACTAGTTAGTTATAAATATCTTCTATAAAATCTTTATGCCCACCAAGTTTTAAATTTTCATTTTTAAAACATACACGTATATACATGGACATATAAAAAGACATACATTAAAAGTCTAAGCAGATTTCAACAGATGTTAATAAATTATGCTAAAGCTAAGAACAGCAGATATGAAACCTGCTTTTGAAGCAAGTACAACAAAGAAAATGGGCTTTAATGTTATTTCTGACCAAAGAGTATGCTGAACAACTTTTATTCCTCCTACAAATAAATACCATTGTCAACATACCCTTGTGTCTCAGTTTATATCTAAATCCAAACCATGACAGTTTTGGGGGAATTTATGTCTTGGTTTAGGAAAATAAAACTCCTCTGGAAAATTAAATAGAGATATGATAGATTTCTTACCTTGTAACACTAACCATAATCATCAATCAGAAATGGCATTATTCTGGTTTTGTTTTTTTCTATAAATTTCTTATTCATTTTTAATTTTAAGAAAAGTCCACAGCCTACAATTCATTATTGTGTGTAAAACTGTAATATTTCCAGAATCTCTCACCTGGCTTTGGTTCATCCCCATATTAATAGGTGTTTCCAAGGGGTGGAGACAAGTAGTCCATCTCCATATCAACAGGCGATTACAAGGGGGAGCGAGAGCTTAACTGGACCAGAGAGGTTTGGTAGGGTCCCTTTTGCATTTGAGTCCTGAGAGACATGGGTGAGCAGAAGTGGACAACTGCTTATACGCAATAAGTGGGTTTCTCCCACTTTATTTCTCTGACTGACTTCGGCTTCAAAGGTAATTTGCCCTGGGCTGGGAACTTATTTTCCCCTCGGAGTTACAACTATCTATGTGATCTACCAACAAAGCCTGATTTTCACTTCATTCTTTGGGAGCAGTGTTTTCAACCTTTTTAGGCCTATAAGGAACACCATCGACCTGGCTATGGTCCCCAGTTGCAGCCATGAGGAACCAACAATAGACCTCAGACATCTTTTGAAGAACCATAATTTCAGAGAAGTGAACTATTTCTTAAAATTTAAGAGAAGAAACTGAAAGATTACTATTTGCTTTAAATATTTTCACACTGCAACACTGGCCAGGAAGCATGAAGTACAGTTAAAATAAATGTATATTCTGGAAGATTATTATGAAATACCATGTTTTAGAAAAATGTGGGTAAAATGGTCTAAAAATGATACCTTCCTTTCCTTGCTCTTCAGGGGTCTCTAATGTTTGCATGGCTTCTAGAGTTCTCAGATTTGTCTCACTAGGTGTGCACAAGAAAAACAGACTACAACTGTCCCAAAATTTACAGAAAGCTTTAAGTTAGAAATGGGCATTTCTTTCAGTTAAAGGGTACTTGTTATTCATTCCACTTAATAATCGACCCCTACAGTGACCATCTATCTAATTCAAAAGTTATTCAAACTTTTGACATTAGGGCCCTTAATCTGGCAAAGGTGATTAAAACCTAGCCACACATACATTACACTGGAGTGCTAAAAGGAAGAAATTAAAATCACAAAGCATCTCAGGATATGTATACATAAGTCCTAGTTACATCTGACACTTTATTAATAAGTACAGAATAATGAGCTCCTCACACTTGTTCCAGCCTCCAGAGGCTCTCCCACAGGAGTATCTGGCTATGTCTTAAAGTTCCCATTAGAAACCCCTCTTTACAGAGCCACTTTAGCACTCTGGCCTAGGCCTGTCACTCAACCTTAACCAGACAGTTCTGGCAGCCTCTCTCTGCTCACATGTGTAGACTTTGGGTAGGTCCCACAGAGCTGGAACAGAGATATACTCATCACATTTCTAGTGTAAAGGACAACAGAAAAAAAGGATGCTTTCACTAAAGATAAGAATCCATAAAAATTCATTCATGCTTTCTTTCATTTATTTATTCCTTCATCCTTGAAAAACTAAATTCCAACTCCATCAGGCATAGTGCTAGACAATGGGTTTCTTCATCCTTAAAGTTCCAGATGTGGGTCTAATCACATTTTATTCAGAGATCTAAGAGCTTTTTAAAAAAAATTACTTTTTCCTAATCCCATCCCCTTATCTACAGACTATGGTTCTTCAGCATTCCCCTCTTAAAACTGGGTGAATATTTTATACCTCATTTTAATATTTTTGCATGAAATTTTATTCACATAAAATGAACTTGTATTTCTGTAGATACTAAACTTCTTAATTTTTCTTCAAAAAGCAAGCCTTTGAAGTTATAGTAATGAAATTTTTAAATGGAAATATAAATATTAATTTACCTCAGATGTAGTGAGTGCCAATTTTTCATTCTCCCAATCTTTAATTGCATTTCCTATGGACTATTGAGTGACACATCACAGTTACAGGCACTTTCATATATTGCTTGTATCAGTAAAAATATTTACAAAAATATTGTAAAGATTTCTGTATACTCATAGACACTGAGAAGTGACTCGTGGTTACCATGGGGATGGGTTGGGGTGGGTGGGTGGGAAGGGTGAGTGGGCTAAAGGGGCACAAAAATTGTCACTCATAATGTAAGTTGGTCATGGAGATGGTAGTACAGCATGGAGAATATAGTCAATGATTCTGTAACATATTCCTATGTTGATAATAACTGCACTCACTAGTGGGGCTGAGTATAAAATATATATAATATATAATAATATGGGTAACTGTCAAAACACTGTGTTGTATACTTGAAACCAATATAAGATTGTATATCAAAAATACTTCAATTAAAAAAAAAAGAAAAATCTTTACAAATTGTCTGAAAGGTAATTTGCCAAAATGTGTCTAAAGTCTTTAGAGTGTTCTTATCCTTAGACCTGGAAATGCCATATTTAGAAAGCTATCCTAAGGAAATAATTAAAATATGTACAAAGAAGTTCAAATATTATTTATAATAGGTGAAAAGTTGAGCAAACCTAAATACCAAGAATAGGAAACTGATTAAATTAGCAATGGTAAAACCATATTATATATGGATACTAAGAGCCATTAAAAATCACACTACAGAAAAATATTTAAGGATATTTGGATATGTTTGGCAAAATAAATTAGGTAAAAATGTGATAGATTAAAAAAACAAATTGGTGTGATACAATTTAGAGAAGGAAGAGGGGAGGGAAGAAGGGAGGGAAACTATGCAGAAAGGGATAAGAAGAATTTACAGTGGTTTAGAAATACAAACATTGAAGTCAAAAGCCTGGATTTAAATCTGTGTACTCTTTAATAAATAAATCTCTCGGCTCCTGTTTCTTCATCTGTAAAATCATTAGTAATAGTACCTTCATCACAGGGTTGTAGGGGATATTAAATTACATTTAAAGTGAACACTATACTATAATGCCAGGAACACAGTGATCATTCAGTATTTTTAAACTATTGGTATTGTATAATATTTTTTAAATAACCAATTCTAAAATGTGGCATAGCTTACTTTTATTTTATGTAGTTTTCCCTATTTTCCAAGTTTCTCCAATCAATATGCAATGCTTTAGAATAAGAACAAAGCAATTAATTTTTAAGGGAGAAAAGCAACTGATTTTTATATCCTTTTATTATTAACATTTTTGAAGTTTGTTTTCTTCTCTAACAAGTTCTTTAGTGTTTAAGCACCTCCTTAATTCTGATCACTGTACCTAGACTCCAAGGTTAAAACCTGTGTACTTTCTGGTTCAATGCAATAATGCAATTAACTATAAAACACTACTATTTAATATGTGCATGGTGTTTCCTTGATAATAAAACAGATATTGAGATAGCTATTCAAATTAATAGTTCTAATTAATCAAGACAAGGAATAGCTTATGTATAATTAATGAAATATAAAATGTATATAAATAAACATTTCTACATGTTAACAAGAAGATAGATTGCCATATGTAAAGTAAGCCAGCTATATGGATACATTTTTATACTGACACTAAGATATATTTATATATTGACAAGTCTTTAACTTTCTAATAAAATTGAATAAGATTTTCTTATTCACTGGTAGGTCCTTCTCCATTGCCCAGAAGCAACCACTTTTCTCTTTGACATGTCCTCCTGACCTAAAAAATATTTCATACTAAGGTATGTAGCAACAGAAAGGAAGTGGCTCAACAAATGAAAAAAGGGTTTTTAGGAGACTGCTTGGATAATCTCCCCAGACACACATTAATACCAAAGAGGCCAATTTCCCAATGAGTACAAATGTGTAGCAATCTATTCACTTCAATTGTACAATGTCTGTGAACAAATCTGTGAAGATGAGACCATGGATTTTAGGTATTAGTTCCTCATTGTTGAACTTGATGCTGCATCATATGAAGAAAACCAGCATCAGTCTAGCAGTATGAACGTATATCAACAGAAATTTTGGTCCACGGGACAGACCCCTGGATTATATGAATTGAAGCTACTAGAATTAAAGAATTCAACTGTGTAGTTAATAGCTTATCAAAAGAACTGGAAAGCACTGTGGCAAATGAAAGGGACAAAAGCATATGGTCCTTGTATTCCTTATCTACTGCAACAAAATAACTTCAAATTTAAAACAAAAGTCATTTATTTGCTCCTGATTCTGCAAGTTAGCCTATGCTTTTTCTGGCAGTTAGTCATATAGTCTGACCTGAGACCACTCAGGCAGCTGCAATCATAGAGATAACAACGGTCCCAATGACAAGGTCCACTGTGTGGGCATCTAGCAAGCCTCTGTTTGCATGATGTTTGTTTTAATTCCATTAGCTAAAGGGAGTCATATGGCCAAGCCAAGAATCAGGGTAGGGAACTACACAAGAGCTTAGAAATCAAGAGACATGACTCATGGGAATTGGGAGTGGGGGAGGGGACATTAAAAATCTAACAAAGTCTTCTCCTCTGGACCCAATGAATCATATCCCAACCACATGCAAAATATATGCAAACCTTACCAAGAACCCCAAAGTCTCCTCCAACTTTTGCAAAAGGATCACAATCTGTTACCTCATGACATGCATCAGATCTGAGTGTGGATTAGGATCCTAGGGTGAAGCTTTTGTGCAATTCATCTTGAATCAGAGGCTTATGAAGTAAAATGGCAAAGTATCTGTTCCCAAATATCTAATACACAATGAAAAGACAGGGACAGGATCAATACAATAGATTTTTAAAAGGAAAAGGAGAACACAGAAGTAACTTGCCCATAGCAAGTCTAAAATCTAGCAACAGCTGTTGTCAGGGCCTCCTCTCCCAGGGAGAAATGTTCTTTTACTGGAACCCATTTCTGTTCTCTGGAATGGTTTCCTATCTATTGTTCTCCAAGGCTTTTTCCTCTGTCCTCTGGGCTTTTGACTCACGATGTTCTTAAAAAGAAATGCTCCTATTCATAGTAAGTTAGGGCCCAGAGGCCTGTTTTTTAACTAATCATCTCTTTTGGTATAAACCAATTCAGCTCCCTTAAAACTTTGTACACTTCCTATTCACATAATTGAGGTCATTCCATTTCCCCTAAAACTACATTTATAACTCTTTTCCAACTAGATTTTTCTCTACTTTGGAACTACCAGCCTGCTGTGGTACATAGCCCTTAAGATTCTTATAACCCTACTGGAAAATTTAATTCTATAAAGGAATGATTCATTTGAGTTTGTGAAGACATAAAATGACTAACTCAAACACACACACACAAAAAAAAAGATTCCTATAATCTTTTAATATCTTTTGTCGAGCTAAAAGGACCTACTAAGTCATACCTTAAATCTTTCTGAGATCTTAACAAAGAATCTTCCAGTAAAGATTTGATATTTATCCCAGGCCACTTTTTACTTTGAGAATCTTTTTTCTGCCAGAGACTGCTAAAGAACTTATTTTATTTTCCAACACAGAAATTCATGGATGCCCTGTATTTCCTTTAATTTGTGCTTTAAGTTGAATTCTTTCTTCCCATACTTTATCAAAACTATAAGAAGCCAATTGGCAATTTCAATATCCTGCCTGAAAATCTCCTTACACTTAAAATCCATAAATTCATTAGGTACATTTTCTATATTCCAAGTTCCACACACAGGTGACAGTTTTTTAAATTGTTTCAGTACCATAAAACATGGGTCGTCATCATTCCAGTCTCTAATAACAGACTCCTTACCACCTCTCCAGCTTCCATTAACAGTTGTTTGTCCTCTGCCCAGCCTTTGCCAACAATCCCTTCACCATTTTTGTAGTCCCCAACTGCCACCAGTCCCAAAACCAATGCCACATATCTTAGGAGTTTGTTATGACACTACCTCATGAATAACACCAATTTTTGTTTCAGTTACCTATTTATTGCTTCATAACAAACTACTCCAATACTATGTGTCAGAAAAGAACAACCATTTATTTGCTCATGATCCTGCAATTTGGTATTTACTCAGCAGGGCAGATCCTCTGCTGGTCCCTCCTGAGATCACCTGGGGCTCAGATGGGGCTAGAAAGTCCAAGATGGCTCTATGCACATATCAGGAAGTTAAGTGGGGCTTGTTGGCCAGGATGCCTCATCTGACCTCCAGTGTCCTCTGTGGCGTGATAGCCAGAGTTTCTTGCACGTTCTCAGTTCACAAATACTTACCAAGTTTCTACTAGAATAACACCTGCCAGTGCCCGATTGGCTAGTGAAAGTCACATGGCCAGAGTCAACGTGGGAACAAACAATGCAATCAATAAGGGAGGAGCCATTACATAAAAATCTACATACCTTCCATGCTAAGTGAATGTGCCATTCTCTCAGTTGACACTTTGTGCTTCCTATTTGGTCATTTTAAAAACTCCAGAAACGAAGATGTTTATATTGCAAAAAAAAGAAAGAAAATTAGCTGGCCAAAAATTTTTTTAAACCTAAACAAAGAAGAAAAATTAAAAGATAGCTAAACACAGTTAAAGCTACAAAGTGTAGAATATACAAACATAAAGATTAAAAATAAAGTAGAAAGATAATATAAAATTGAAACTAAGAAGAAGAAATAAAAATAAAGTTCAGAAACTAGTAAGAAAAGTCAAAAATGAAAAATATTATAAACATATAACCAATGGTATAAGAGACTAGAAACAATAAAATAATGCTAAAACAAGCACAAATATATGATGAATAATTAGTAGACAAAGGGAAAGGGAATAAAAAATGTATTTTTCAAAGACACTAAGAGTCAGAATTCAAAAGCTTAACAAATCAAGGCAATCAGGATTTTTTAAGCTTTCAAAGCATCCCATGTCTGGCAAACACCCCAACAACTTGCCCTACCCATGAGATGGGGCTCTCTGTAGGGAAACAGTTTACAAACTTGAGTATTTACAGAGTTTGTCACAATGCAGATTTCCAAGTTCTAGCAAGTCTAATTTCATAGACCTGGAATGGGGCTCAGGGATCTTCTTTACTAAGCACCCTAAGTGGTGTTACTTTTAAAAGCCCAAGGACCACAGTAACTGCAAAAAGGCTTTCACAGACCATGGGCCTCCTTATCCCATGCATCACACTCACTGCTTGAAGCCCTTATGACAAGCCCACATTTACACTTTCAGAATCAAAAGCGAACATGCTCTATTTCCTTAGTTACAGCTCGATTTAAGCAGCTTCGCCCTTTCAAGCCTCCCTCCAGCAATAAAGCAGCAGTTTTCAAATTACAGGTCATGACCAATGAGTGAGTCATAGAATCAATTTAATAGGTTGAGACCAGAATAGAAAATATCAGAAGGCACTGCACATAATGATGGTAATTACAGTTTAAGTATTGTTACATGAAACTTCTGTTTCAGTTGTGTGTATGTGTGTACAATGAAAAGCTGTATTACTTAATATGAGTCATGGGAAAAGGTTTGAAGATCTCTGCCATAAAGAGTATGATGGATTCATCAAGGAACTAAAAAGTTTTCAGGTGAAGAGTGCAGAAACACCCTCAAGGTCAAAGAAAAAAAATTTAATGATGATCATTTCATTTTATCATATTTCTGTAGGGTTTAATTATTCAGGCACTTCAATGTTTCAAAGAACAAATTTAATATGCATTTATTCAGCATCATTCTGTATGGGTAGGTGAGAGGAATACGGTCCCTTTCTTTTAGAAACTTATAAAGTAGAACTAGTATTAACCCATGAAATGACTGGGGGGCAATACAAAAGAAGTTATAATCATATTAAATTTCTAGTAGTGTAGGATTTTAAATAACTTAATGATGTAATTAAGGAAAGTTGTGTGAAGAAGATAGGACTTTAGCCTTGAAGAGATATGAGAAATAGCAAAAAGGAAAAGGGATAGTAGTAAGTTTTTCATAGCCAAACTGCCTGTAAACACAATCTCAAAAGCTCAGTGTCTAACAATAAGAAGCAGATTTAGATTTACTATACCCAGTTATTCAGAAACCCAGGTTCTTTCCATCTGGCAGATCCATCATCTCCTGTGGCCTCACAGTACTCAACTGGATCTTCCGCATCCAGCCAGAAGAGAGGAGAAAAGAGAGTATGGATCACAAAGAAGGCTTTCATGGGCCAGGCCTGGAAATGGTACCTCACTTATCATCCTCTTTCCACTGTCCAAAAATCAGACACATTTGACTAATTGGGAAGGAAAAAACATAGCCTAGGACCAAAATGGAGTACCTCCATTCATCACCAGTCCTAACTAATTAAAACACCTCAGACATAATACAATGAACAATATAGTTAGATTCTGAAAGGTAAAAAGAAGACAGATTGGAGGATAAGGACCTTAAGACTTGAGGAATGGTAGTAAATTCCCTGGGTTTTCTTTTTGCTTCCCACACATCTTAGATGGAACGCTGGAGAAGACTGCAACTGGAAACCACCAAACAAGTGGGGCAAAAAGCATAAAGAAAAGCCTACTATCTAGCCAAAGGGCCAGGAAAAAAACGGTAAAGCAGAACAGAAAACCTGTTTATATACCTGTCCTTATCCAGGCAAAAACCAAAGGAAAAACTGCCCCAACACCATATATCAGCAGGCTGAGCAGGGAGCTGGGTTTCCAGCTGCACACAGCTGCAGTGAGCCTGGACATGTTCCTTTCACTTCCCCCATTCCAGCAACAAAGATGCAGAATGAGCATGCAGGCAGTACTAGTCAGCACACTTTCTCACATGCCTGTGTTAGCTTGGCAATTTCTTAAAAAATTAAACATAAATATACCATACAACTTAGCAATTCCACTCTTAGGTATCTGCCCAAGAGAAATGAAAACTTGTCTACACTGAGATTTATGCACAGATGTCCACAGCAGCATTATTCACAATAGTGAAAATGTGGAAACAACCTAAATGTTCATCAACAGTAAACACAGAAACAAAAATTAGATATCCATACAGTGTAAATCTATTTAGCAATAAAAACAAAGTATTGATATACAGTACAACATGAATGAACATCAAAATACATTATGGGAGAGGCGGAGCCAACATGGCGGCGTGAGTAGGACAGTGGGAATCTCCTCCCAAAAACATATATACTTTTGAAAATACAACAAACACAACTAGCCCTAAAAGAGAGACCAGAAGACGCAGGACAGTGGCCAGACTGCAGCTACACCAGCGAGAACCCAGCGACTGGTGAAAGGGGTAAGATACAAGCCCCGGCCCGGCGGGACCCGAGCGCCCCTCCCCCCAGCTCCCGGCGGGAGAAGAGCAGGCAGAGCGGGAGGGAGACGGAGCCCAGGACTGCCCAACACCCAGCCCCAGCCATCCGGGCCAGAGCGCAGACACAGTACATGCCCAGGGGGCCCTGGATACTGGGGGAACAGGGAGTAAGACCTCTGAGCGGGTGCTGAAGCTGATGCCCCTGTGACAAAGAAAAGCGGGGGCTTTTTGAAAGTCTTAAAGGGACAGGGACTTAAAAGCTTGACGGAAACAACCCAGGTCACAGTACAGCAGCTGGAAATTACAGGGAAAACCGGGTGCACTAACCCCCTGGGCAACAGCTCTGAGACCCCTCACGGAGGCAAACAGTCAAGCAGCCCCCCCATCCATTACCCCACCGGGCGCTGCGAAAGCAGAGAAGCAGCCTGAGACAAATTCCGCCCACAGAAAGGGAAATTTCTCCCTTCCGGCCAGGCAAGACACAAAGACCCACTCTACACGCAATTACCCAACAGAAGCCACTAGAGGTCGCAGTTGTCCCAGTAAAGAAAGGCCAGTAGCAAGTGAAAATTTTGGCCCTCCCAGCTGACAGTCAATAGCACCTGTCAACATGAAAAGGCAAAAAAATATGATCCAGACAAGACTAACCCAGACAGCTTCAGCATCTGCTACATCTTCCCCTGAGAAGGAATCTGGGGAGATAGATTTAGCCAGTCTACCTGAAAAAGAATTCAAAACAAAAGTCATAACCATGCTGATGGACTTGCAGAGAAATATGCAAGAACTAAGGAAGGAGAATTCAGAAATAAAACAAGCTCTGGAAGGACTTCAAAACAGAATGGACGAGATGCAAGAGACCATTAATGGACTAGAAAACAGAGAACAGGAACGCAGAGAAGCTGATGCAGAGAGAGATAAAAGGATCTCCAGGAATGAAAGAATTTTAAGAGAGCTGAGTGATCAATATAAAAGGAATAATATAAGAATCATAGGTATTCCAGAAGAAGTAGAGAGAGAAAAGGGGATAGAAAATGTCTTTGAAGAAATAATTGCTGAAAATTTCCCCAAACTAGGGGAAGAAATGGCCTCTCAGACCACAGAGGTACACAGAACTCCCATGACAAGGGATCCAAGGAGGGCAACACCAAGACACATAATAATTAAAATGGCAAAGATCAAAGACAAGGACAAAGTATTACAAGCAGCCAGAGAGAAAAAAAAGGTTACCTACAAAGGAAAACCCATCAGGCTATCATCAGACTTCTCAACAGAAACCCTACAGGCCAGAAGAGAATGGCATGATATACTTAATGCAATGAAACAGAAGGGCCTTGAACCAAGACTACTGTATCCAGCACGAATATCATTTAAATATGAAGGAGGGATTAAACAATTCCCAGACAAGCAAAAGTTGAGGGAATTTGCCTCCCACAAACCACCTCTACAGGGAATCCTACAGGGACTGCTCTAGATGGGAGCACTCCTAAAAAGAGCACACAACAAAACACCCAACATATGAAGAAGGGAGGAGGAGGAATAAGAAGGGAGAGAAATAAAGAATCATCAGACTGTGTTTATAATAGCTCAACAAGCGAGTTAAGTTAGACAGTAAGACAGTAAAGAAGCTAACCCTAAACCTTTGGTAACCACAGACTTAAAGCCTGCAATGGCAATAAATTCATACCTTTCAATAATCACCCTAAATGTAAATGGACTGAATGCACCAATCAAAAGACACAGAGTAATAGAATGGATAAAAAAGCAAGATCCATCCATATGCTGCTTACAAGAGACTCACCTCAAACCCAAAGAGGCGCACAGACTTAAAGTCAAGGGATGGAAAAAGATATTTCAAGCAAACAACAGAGAGAAGAAAGCAGGTGTTGCGATTCTGGTATCAGACAAAACAGACTTCAAAATAAAGAAAGTAACAAAAGACAAAGAAGGACATTACATAATGATAAAGGGCTCAGTCCATCAAGAGGATATAACCATTATAAATATATATGCACCCAATACAGGAGCACCAACATACCTGAAACAAATATTAACAGAACTAAATGAGGAAATAGAATGCAATGCATTCATTCTAGGAGACTTCAACACACCACTCACTCCAAAGGACAGATCCACCAGACAGAAAATAAGTAAGGACACAGAGGCACTGAACAACACACTAGAACAGATGGACCTAATAGACATCTACAGAACTCTACATCCAAAAGCAACAGGATACACATTCTTCTCAAGTGCACATGGAACATTCTCCAGAATAGACCACATACTAGGACACAAAAAGAGCCTCAGTAAATTCCAAAAGATTGAAATCCTACCAACCAACTTTTCAGACCACAAAGGCATTAAACTAGAAATAAACTGTTCAAAGGAAGCAAAAAGGCTCACAAACACATGGAGGCTAAACAACACGCTCCTAAATAATCAATGGATCAATGACCAAATCAAAATGGAGATCCAGCAATATATGGAAACAAATGACAACAACAACACTAAGCCCCAACTTCTGTGGGACGCAGCAAAAGCAGTCTTAAGAGGAAAGTATATAGCACTCCAAGCATATTTAAAAAAGGAAGAGCAATCCCAAATCAACGGTCTAATGTCACAACTATCAAAATTGGAAAAAGAAGAACAAATGAGGCCTAAGGTCAGCAGAAGGAGGGACATAATAAAGATCAGAGAAGAAATAAATAAAATTGAGAAGAATAAAACAATAGCAAAAATCAATGAAACCAAGAGCTGGTTCTTCGAGAAAATAAACAAAATAGATAAGCCTCTAGCCAGACTTATTAAGAAGAAAAGAGAGTCAACACAAATCAACAGTATCAGAAAGGAGAAAGGAAAAATCACAACAGATTCCGCAGAAATACAAAGAATTAATAGAGACTACTATGAAAACCTATATGCTAACAAGCTGGGAAACCTAGAAGAAATGGACAACTTCCTAGAAAAATACAACCTTCCAAGACTGACCCAAAAAGAAACAGAAAATCTAAACAGACCAATTACCAGCAACGAAATTGAAGCGGTAATCAAAAAACTACCAAAGAACAAAACCCCCGGGCCAGATGGATTTACCTCGGAATTTTATCAGACATACAGGGAAGACATAATACCCATTCTCCTTAAAGTTTTCCAAGAAATAGAAGAGGAGGGGATACTCCCAAACTCATTCTATGAAGCTAACATCACCCTAATACCAAAACCAGGCAAAGACACCACCAAAAAAGAAAACTACAGACCAATATCCCTGATGAACGTAGACGCAAAAATACTCAACAAAATTTTAGCAAACCGAATTCAAAAATACATCAAAACCATCGTACACCATGACCAAGTGGGATTCATCCCAGGGATGCAAGGATGGCACAACATTCGAAAGTCCATCAATATCATCCACCACATCAACAAAAAGAAAGACAAAAACCACATGATCATCTCCATAGATGCTGAAAAAGCATTTGACAAAGTTCAACATCCATTCATGATAAAAACTCTCAGCAAAATGGGAATAGAGGGCAAGTACCTCAACATAATAAAGGCCATCTATGAAAAACCCACAGCCAACATTATATTGAATAGCGAGAAGCTGAAAGCATTTCCGCTGAGATCGGGAACTAGACAGGGATGCCCACTCTCCCCACTGTTATTTAACATTGTACTAGAGGTCCTAGCCACGGCAATCAGACAAAACAAAAAAATACAAGGAATCCAGATTGGCAAAGAAGAAGTCAAACTGTCACTATTTGCAGATGACATGATACTGTACATAAAAAACCCTAAAGACTCCACCCCAGAACTACTAGAACTGATATCGGAATACAGCAAAGTTGCAGGATACAAAATCAACACACAGAAATCTGTGGCTTTCCTATATACCAACAATGAACCAACAGAAAGAGAAATCAGGAAAACAACTCCATTCACAATTGCATCAAAAAAAATAAAATACCTAGGAATAAACCTAACCAAAGAAGTGAAAGACTTATATTCTGAAAACTACAAGTCACTCTTAAAAGAAATTAAAGGGGACACTAACAGATGGAAACGCATCCCATGCTCATGGCTAGGAAGAATTAATATCGTCAAAATGGCCATCCTGCCCAAAGCAATATACAGATTTGATGCAATCCCTATGAAACTACCAGCAACATTCTTCAATGAACTGGAACAAAATACATTATGGTAAGTAAAAGAAGCCAGACTGAAAATGCCAAGTATTGTAGGGTTCTAGCTACAAGAAATGTCCAGAAAAGGCAAATCTATAAAGCAGATCACTGGTTGTGTAGGGGAAAGATGAGAGTGAGAATTAACTTCAAACAGGCATGAGGGACCTTTGGGGTGATAGAAATATTCTAAAAGATGATTGTTTTAATTCCATAAACTTACTAAAAACCATTAAATCACTCACAATGGGTAAATTCAATGGTGTATAAATTATACCTCAATAAACCTGTTTTTGTCAAAGTAGACAGAATATTATAATGAACTACCATGTTACCCATCTAGATTCAACAATTATGAACTCATGTCCTGTCTTCTCTACTTTACAGCTTTACCCCTCTACTGAGAGCCTAGACAACTTTTCCCTAAAGATGTGTCTCTTCCATGGTCCTGAAATGATTCAGAATTTCTATTCCAACTCTCTACCTTGTATGAGTCTAGGACCTTGTCTTTTCATTCCCATATGGTCATTAAAACCAAAAACTCTGAATTACCAGGAATTGATAAGTCTCTATAGGATAGCAATTGGCTTTAATGCATACTTACTACTCTGGAAATGTATTCCCCCTTATTTGTGGTCTCTGATCATTTCTCTTACCTCCCTGTAAAGTCATTATGTATTTTTTAAGGAAGTTTAATGTTTTCTGTACACGATTTTATGAGTTTTGCATTGGGAATATTTTTGAGATGTCTATTCTACCATATTTCCAGAAACTGAAGTCTAATTCCACCTTTTAAAAAATCTTATTATGAAATCTGTAATCTTCAGTTTAGAATAGGACATCTTCCATCAATCTGAGCTCCAAAGTTTACAATCTTTCTTCTTAAACTATAATATAATCTTAATTTCTACCTTTGTGTCAATTCTAAATCTACTAGAAAATGATCCCCAAATTAAATAGGTTACTAATTAACATCATTCTATAAACCAAAACAAAATGGAAGACAGTATCTCTGCAAGCAGGAATATTATGAAGAGACATTACAACATAGTATTAAGCACAAATTTTATTTGTTCTTTTTTAATAAAATAGAAAACATTATCAGAACTAGTTTAAGCATGTCCTAAAACTTTAAGGCTGTGTGAGCTTAGCTAAGTTATCTCAAAATGTCTGACCTCAGTTTTTTCAAATGTAAAGGTTAGAACTGGAGTCAACATCTTTTAATGTATCAAAAGTTCTATGCATATAAATCTTAATAAAGTATTAAATTTAAAAATCTGTAAAATAAAAGCATTAATATACTAATCAGCAAGCATCATGACTCAGAAGAGTATATAGAAGTATTGTTAAAGAGGCATGATAGATGCAACCTACTCTCAAATGGTTCAATAACAACATTTGCATGTGTATATATACATATATATATATATACATACATACATGTATGTATATTCATATAACATAGATATGTTAATTATATATATTTCTACAGATATGTAAATATGGAGATAGAAAGGAGAGGGAGAGAAGGAAAGAGAAAGGTGAATAAAAAGAAGAGAATAAAATAAATGTGGCAAAATATTAAAAACTGATGAATCTGAGTAAAGAATACATGGGAGTTCTCTGCAATATTCTTACAACTTTTCTGTAAATCTAAAATTACTTCAATATTAAAAATAAAAGAGTGTTATGAAGTCAGCATTTAAATAACAGATATAACCCTGGCTATATAAAGTAGAAGCATACTGTTACTCTATCTTGGGAAGTGAGGAAAATCCATGAAGGGACATTATAAAGTTATCACTCACCAACTGTTTCAGTATCACATATGTCTGTTGCTATAAATATAAACCTATCTATTTGAATTCTTATTAATGACAGGCTGCAGAACTACACAAAACTGCATAACATCCTAAGAGGTAAAAACCTCAGGTGAGATTTTTGAGCCAAAGGTAATTTGGAAAGAAAGCTCATGCGTAAGCCTATAAAGCATTCCAACATTAACTCCTGGCTCCCTTCAAAGTCAGCCCCAGACGACGAAGGGGAGTAAGAACACAGAGCAGTCAACATAGGAGGAAATGTGTGCCCCATGGTTCCCAGCATCTTGGAAGCGCAAATTCAGCAGGTAACATAAAACTCCCTAACTCTACATTAAATTCTGGTGCAAAAATCACAATATATCTCTTTCCTTTAGAGTGTATTTGTATCTATCTTCTTAAAATGTCAAAATAATAGTTATAACTAATAATAGCTGTGGAATGTCAAGCCCACTATAGTTGAAAAAATTTTTAAATAAAATAAACTGAAATAAATAAATGTGACAGAGAGAGAGAAAAACAGAGCAGGAGCCTCTTAGCTTGCTTTTCTGACAAAACTTTTAATTTTAAACTCAGCAGGAAACAAGATAATGACTGCAAAAAGCCAGGTAGGAGTCTAAGAGGTTTATTACAAGCCAGTTTCTTCAGCATCATTTGTAGTAGCTGAAAGTCAAGACAATTTTGAACCAATGAATGTTATTGATGAATAAAGACCTCAATGCTGGCAAACTCTACCTTATATTCTCTAATTTTTTAATGCATTCTGTACAAATCTTTCCCTGAAGTCTGAGCTACAGAGATAGTATTGTGTAGTAATGTTTCAAGTATTTTTCCCTCTGGCAATGCATAATGGATACAGGAAAATAGTATAAAAATGTGAAGCAATTGCAACAAAAGCAGGACAATGACACTTAGAATTATTTCCTTCACTTCTTTTTAAAATCCTAATTCTTAATTTTAAATGTAGAAGGCATACACCTTTTATAAGAACCAGTGACCCTGCTGCAGGCATTCTTATTCAAATAAAATCTAAAACTTTGGTGTGAGGTCATTAAACTATTCCTAGGGCACCTTTTAACTCTAAAAGCCTCTGTAAGCAATTGAACTTCTACTTTGAATAACTGCATTCCACTGACATAAATTCTTTCTGTAGTTTCAACTGTATGCAATATCAGTCTTCATTTCCTGAGTTACATTAATGTTGAATAATGTGATGCTTCTTTAAAAAAAAAAAGTGCATCTACTTTCACAGTAACCTTTCTTTCAGCAACCAGTAGAAGTGATTCATTGCATTAGAGGGGAATAGGTCAGTATGAATAATCATTAACCAACAATTTCTGCCAGCATTCCTTGTGTGAAGAGCATTACAAAAGGTACATCTCATCCAGTAAAATATATATATCCTTACATTATTAAAAAAAAAAAAAAACAAATGTTTCACAAACTGAATCCTATTTTCCATTGAATTATATCATTTAATCATTAAAAACTGTATTTTCATTAATGACCTACTTTCAACTAGCTGTGACTACCCATGTTTGATCACTTCTACCCTTCTAGTCAGAAACCTAATGAACTGTAAATTAATAATGGAAAACCCAACCTCAAAAAAGAACCACTGAGTAGTATTTGGAAATTAAAGAATTATTTCTTACAAGAGGAATCCTGAAAACAAGCTTCTCCTGTTAAATCCCATGCCAACAGAAATGTTAAAAGAAATAGAGCTCTTAACGCAAAATTTGTTACTCATGTTGTTTTCCCAGTGTTGCTATAACAGCATATATTCAATAAACTCTCAAGAACTAGTATTATATGTCTCCTTAATAAGATTTGATCTTTCAATCCTTGGATTTTCCTAAATAACATGTCTATAAATTGCAGAGTGACCTTTAAGAAAATCTATTCTAAAGCGATGATCCAATTGGCCATGGACCAACCTAAAGACATCTAAAATGGATCAATCCATTCCAGAATTTAGTGACCACAGAATTTCCATCTATTGCAATTTTGTCAGTCGGACTACAAAGACTAGGGTCATTCAAGATAGACTCCAAGGTAAAAAACAACTTTTCAGATTACCTCTGAAGTCAACCATATGTCCTTGGAGTCATAGTGGCTATGGTACATGTACTTACCCATTCACAGTTCTTCCAGCTCTCCCCACCTTTACCATAACTTCCCGATGAGTGGAATGTAGTGCCCCATCTCACTGGTTTTACAGTGTGACTGGCTTTGACCAATGGAATGTGAACAGAAGAGTGGAAGTTCTAAACTGAGGCTTTACAAGGTTCTGCATGTTTCCATTCACCCCATTGTACCCTGCGGTTACCATGAGAAAAGCACACGCCAGGCAGCCGCAGCTCCTTCTGTCTAGGCCCCACAGTGAAAGACACAAAGCCCATGAAACCAAAGCCACAGCCAACCCACTGGCCCATGGACAAGAACTAAAGATCTGTACATAAACCACTGAAATCTCATGACTGTTTGTCGCCATAGTAAACATCAATACTGTGGCTAACAATAAAAGGGTTCAAGGCACTATTCTTAGGTACCACTCTGCTCCAGATTAAAATTTCTAGGTCCATTCTCCACAAAAGTATGCTGAATCAAACAAGTTTTCATTTCTGGATGTATCAGGCACTAGCCACACATCTATCAGACAACTTGATATCTCCTATATTAATCTCACCTGAAAATGTATCCATCATCCAGGATGAATAATTCTTGAACCTCCTCTACCAAAGTAAAAGTACCTTGAAGGCAGAATCTGTGTCTGATTTACCACTCCTCTATAGCACATGAAATAGTGTTCTGCACTTACTAGTCATTGGGTAAATGACTCTATCCCAATTCACAGTTACTACTGCTTGTCATTATTATCCATATTCCAAAATGACCTCCTGAATTGTAAAATTATTCATATATTTAAATAACAATGATTAGATACACTAGAAAGTAATATGCAACTAATGATGCTCAAGACTTATAACCTATGCCAATAGGAATTCCTTCAAAATGGTGCAGATTCCTTCAATGAGCATTGAGATGTAGAATGGATGGCTAGAAGACAAACCTCACAGTGCTACACACAACATGCCGCAGAGATGTGTCAGCACTCAAGGGTATGACTCCAAAGGAGGCACTGTGGAGGGGCCTATGGACCCCCTTCTGGAGCACTTTTCTGTCTGGGCTCTCTTATCACTGTCCCCTGTGCCACTCTGTCTCCTGCTTACTGTCCCAGGTGTCTGATTTTCTCCATCATCCTCTATCACCCAACTGATCTATTTTATTTTCTTTCTTCTTCTCTAGGCTGTCTTTCTGTCTTGCCTCTTGCTTTTTCTGCCTTGCTTTCATACTTTTAAGCCTTAATACAAGAAGATATCACCACACACCCACAGTACTCCTTCCCCTTACAACAAATCAACCAACTGCCATCACTAGATATCATTTTCAGGCTTCAGAGTCAATAAAAGCAGGTGTGTTCCTTGCAGGAGGCCCAGGGACTTCCAGATATCTCCACATACCCTGCCAGCTATTTTAGTATTTGCATCATTAGAGAAATTTGAAGACAAGAATTTTTTCAAATTTTTTGTCAAAAATTCTGCTGAATTCATGTATAAACATGTTCAATTTATCAAAGCTGTGCAACAAAGATGTCTTCAAATATGCCAAATTAATTAATCATTATATCTCATTATTGTAATTTCTGCTCCTAAATAATTTTAAATATGATTTTGTGATATTTAATGAAATTGTAAATAAGTATCTGTTATACACAGTAGTTGTCTAAAATTCCTAAAATCTGACCCAACCATGATAAACATACATTTTTCCTTTCCTCCCTGAATATCCTTTCCCCTTTCATTCTGAAAGCAGCACTCTCCTGCCTTCTTTCGGAAAATGTCATCCCCGTGTCACCCTGAAAGCCCATGGAAGAATATGATTCAGATTCCTGCTTTCCTTCTGTTACTCAGCCTAGCCACTGGGTGGGGTGCACATCTCTCCAAAGCTGGGCCAATCATGGCACCCTAACCGGCTGGCCAAGGTTATGTACATTTGTGTAGGTAAGGACATGTGACCCAAGCTAAATCAATCACAGCCCTTCCCCCAACATTTTTCGAAGTGAAACTAAGGCAAGAGGAGAGATTTCTCTCAAGCAGTGATGACACAGGGCATCTTAAGGCATGACAGCTGCCAGTAGCAATGTACCTGCATGATGAAGAAAGCTGATCTGGGAGAACGAAGCCAAGACTCAGACAGAAGCAAGACTGAGCACTCTGGCAGCATTCAGGTCCCTAGTTCCAGTCGTCCCTGACGCTTGCCATGCTCTTGCCTTCCTCCCAGATACATAAGCCTTCCAATAAATCCCCCTGTATATCTAACTCAATTCAGGCTATTTTTCTGTAATCAGTAGCCAAGGAAATTCTACATCGTATATTAAACAAACTACATGGTAAAAAATTTTGACTTCTTGGAGATAGGGTCCAGGAATACTGTAAGAAATTCAAATCTTCATAAACAGTCAATAGACTGACATTTAAGATAATACTATTTAACATTTTCTTCACTGCCTACTTCACTGTGGATAAGCCTCGTCTTTTCAGAAGACAGTCAACTTCTAGTTTTTAGTGCATTTCCTCTTAGCACAGCCCTGAACATAGATATTCAGTACGTAACTGGGCTAAAAGATTGGAATACTGTGATTGCCATATGATCCTGTGGAATATCATTAGATCCAAGCTAAGGAGGTTTTGTGATCTGGAAAAATGCATCTCACAATAGCGATAGTTATGTAGCAAGACAGTACTAATGACATTAGAAAAAAACATTAGTAACTATTATTTGTTACCAAAAGATACATGTATCCATCAATGTATTCAAAGGGTCCAAGGGACCTAAAAGGGCTTTGGGTAGCTGTGGAGGAGGCAGTTTTAATCTCAAATGAAGAACCTGACTCAAAAACTTTACAAAAAAAAAGTCTAGCTTTTCCTAAAGATTTGGTCTAAGATGAGGCTATCAGGGATTCAAAATTAAAGAGGCAGGAAATGTAAAATCCAATCTGTGTAATACATATTAAACTGCATTTAGGAATAAACCTATATACCTGTTAATCGCTCTTCCTAAGTTTATTATACCCCTGCAGTAAAATATTTTCTCATTCAAAGTAAGTAACCAGTTTGCTTGTGGCTGGTGACCCACTGTGGAGGGAACCTCAGAGACAAGGGTTGAGCTCAGAATCCCCTGCCCAACAGAAGGCCCACAGAGGTAAATATTCAGACAGTGCTGCTTTAGATCTTTAGCTTCACCCAAAAAGTACACACTCTAAGGATCTCACAGACTACCAAAACTCAGAAATAATTATATTTTAAAAAGCAATTTCATTTTAACTCCTCAAGCTGATGTATATGCTCTTAACTAGTTCTAACTAAAAAAGGAAAAAAAGTAAGCTAGTTATTTTCTGTATAATTTTAAGTTCTTAGAAGCTTATATATTCATTTACTCATTTGTTTTACCCAGCTATTTAACACAATGCATGAACTTATTACATGCTAATCACAGAAGAAAATAAATCATATTAAAAAATACAATTATTCTTAATTGCATAAAGTTAAACAGCTACATTCTAGACATCAACTTGAGAACAACAAAGTTTTCTGTAAATTATTCCAGGAGACTATTTGCATATAACTTTTGGAAATCACTACAAACTTCTTCCAATGTAAACAGCATTTAATCTTTTCAATCATCAACATGCTTAAAGAACACACTAGAATATCTGAGATCAGTGCTCTAGACTTTTCTATGAAAAGTATATATACATATATATATATACTTTTACATATATATATATATACTTATATATATATAAGTATGTGGATACTTATATATTGATAAATGTCTGTACCTAATATACATCTGATACTTATATATGTATATATATAAACACACAAACAAACATATATATCAAGAGTAACTGAATTTGATTTTAATAATATAGATAAATATACATAGATATAGATACGGACATGTATCATATATATGTATTTAACATATTGATATATATATATCAATAGAGTCATTGGATTTGACCCAAACCCACCTGCAACTGTACTGATAACTTAGTCTTAAGAGTATATTTAAGTACAGATTCAAATATGGGTAACTAAAATATCTTAAAATCCCAAGACATATCCACAGAAAATGGTGTTATTTACTAAAATGTCTTTAAATTCTGCATTTGTAATTCCTAAAAATACAAACTATAAATTCAGAGAACTACCTGACAATTATTTTTCTTCACCTTTACTCTGTTTATAATATGACTGCGTTAGATCTTACAGTCTTTTTATAAGCCCTTCAGTTCTCAGCATAGAAATAATATACAGAAATCTCCTGTCCCATGCTTCAGAAACAAGGACGCATGAGTTTTAGAGGGTGGAGTCAAACTAGTTTTCACCTGCATTGATGCTCCTTCCACTCTTGCCACGCAGGCAACCCGATCCAGGAACGTCACTGCCACGGGCACTGCCACAAAGAAGCCTTTACAAAAAGCCTTCAAGTATCTTTTCCACCAGCCTTGTGACTGTGCCATACCTAAAACACAAGGAAGGCAAGCATGAGCTGAACCTCAAAAAATGTGAAAATGAAAGATACAAAAACAGCATAAGAAAAATAAGAATTAAGAAAAAGCAACCTCATCTCTTAATACATCTCACATGCATCCCTGTACCCATTGTAATAAACTTGATTTAAAGTCCCAATGGCAAAAACATTGACTCAGGTGAACTCTTTTCAATAGCTCAAGTCCACCTGATAACTTCAGTGCACAATTTCACCTCACAAAGCAGTATGTTAGAAAACAAGTGAGTAAATCCTTTCCTGTTGCTGACTACTGTGGTGGAGATGCTCCCTGTACCCCTGATATCTGTTCTCTTCTACAGCAACAGAAGTTTTAGTGGGATGTGTGGCTCCCCAGCCTCCTTTACAGCTAAGTGTAACCATGTGACTAGGTTTGATGAATGGAAATAATATACTTCTATATTGTGCCCTTAAAAGGACTAACCCTTCCACTTTCTGTTCCCCATTTTATGATGTATCTGTGATAATGAGGTGGTAATAGGAGCAGAAGTTGCCATCTCAAGTTTAAGATGACAAAGCAACAAAATAGAAGAGTCCTAGGTCCCCAGTACCATGAAGGCATTGTAACTGCCCTGCATTGCTCACACTGGAATGCTTAAATAATAAATAAATCACCTTCCATCATGTTTAAACCACTACTACATGGGACTGTATTATAGCAGCCAAACTGATCCTAACTAATACAACAATGAAATCTATGATAGATCAGGAAAACATCACTGCATGTGAATTAGATATGATAATTATCAGCCCTTACTTAGCCCTGTAACCACTTAATTAATTTTCAGATTTCCCAGGGATAAGGCAATCCCTTAACTGTCTCATGCAATGAAAAATAAAATAGTGAGAGAGAAGATATCCTACCCTGCCAGGCCAAATGGAGCCAAACACAGTCCAACAGATGAAGAACCCTCTAGACTGGGAAACATAAATGGCCAATTTGCTCACTGTCTTCCCAGATAAGATCCATGCTAACCAAGATCGGAAGGAGGTGGTGAAGGCAGGGACAGGGATAGAGGTCTCTTGACTTCCCCTCTTTACGATGTGCAAGTATATCAGAGCAACCGAAAAATTCCCTAATACAATCAAGAGGCTTGTTTGGCCCTAAACCCATACAGGTCAGTTTGCTTACAAGATGATCTAAGATTTCTTGCCCTCTTGAAAGCAGGTCCAAAAGGGTCCAGAAATGCAATTAAGACCATTTAGATTTTTCTCATTTATGTTTCCAAAAGCCACACTACCAATGAGAGCACTGCTGTAATAATATTAATATTACAGACATGAATAAAAGTCAAATGTAGGTAACAACATAAGAAGGAAAGAAAAAAATTAAGAAATGTGTTCATGAAGAATATAAGGAGAAGGAGGGAGAAAATAAGCAAATATAAAACCATAAATATAAATGAATATATGTTTGTACTTATCTATATGAGTAAATATAAAAAAGCACAAAAACTATAGTTAAACTGTCCAGAAACTCATTTCTGAAAATTATACCTGTAAACTATATAATTTAAAGAAACAGATTATGTTGGTGATGGTAGAGACAGAGTTAAATGGCCAGACTTACAATAAGTCTTTTAGTCTTAGCTGACAGGACTGGAAATGGATGGGCAATGGGGTGGGGAAGAGGAGATAACAGAAGGAAGTGTCTAGAGGCAGTAGTGTATATCAAAGCTGTTATTTTGCCATTCCCTTGAATTATATTCCAAAGTACTAAAAATATGCTTATAATTCAGATCTTCAAACTTCAATTCAGTCCTACTAAGTATAAGGCCACAAGTTAGGTGCTGGGGATACAGGACTGAAAAAGAAGATACGGTCCTTGCACTCAAGGAGTTGCAATGTTACCAGAGAAGACTGCCCTTAAACAAATATTTCCAGTGGAAAGGAGCATTAAAAAGGGCCATGTCCCTGGAGTAAGGGATCATGGAGCAAGGAAGTCTCTCCATCAGAAAATGATCCGGGAAAGTCTCCCAAATGAAATGGCATGTGAGGTGAGACCTGGGCATTTTGAAGGACTAGGAGCAAAGTAAAATGTGGCTGTTCAAGAAGCTAAAAGAAGTTCAAAGTTGGGTGGAGTATACACAAAATTTATTATGTTAATTATTAATTTTTAATCCAATAAATATTTTTTGACTAGTAAACACCAAAGCTAAGTACAGAGGATAAAAAGATGGCTCAACATAGAGTATAATATTAATTAAAAGTTCTCACAAAACAGTACTTTATATTTTCTATAAAAATTTATATATACATATAAAAGTATTTAAAATAGAATATTAATTGTATTATTATTATAATTATTTAAAAAACACCCATATGTCACTTGTATAATTATTAAGGTACCAAGAGAGATGGAAAAAACGAAGGCTTATCAAAATGCTGACTGGTAAATTCAAGGTGTTGGGAATATAGATGATGACTATTTCCTTTCTTGAACTTTTGCTGGTTTCTAACATTTAAAAAAAAAGTATGGTCCTAAGAAGTCACTTCAATACATAAATACTTTGGGGTAATGCTAGTCTTCATTTCTTCCAATCACGATAAACAAACACCACTTTCTCAATCCAGTCTCTCTTCTGCTCTACAGAAAAAAAAACGAAGTGAGTAAAACTCTCTATTTATGCAACAGTCAATATATTTAACTGACTGCAATTCTTTTATGTAGCCAATGCAGGTGATGATGGAATACCATTTGCTTTTGAAAGTCCCTGAGACTTGAAGTACCTTAGAAATTTTTACCCTTCTACTTATTCACTCATAGTAAGCACTCTAGTTCAAAGAGCAAAAAAATGCTGACAATAGATATTACAACCAACTTGACTATTTTAAGTAATTAATAAACTGGCTTTAAAAACACAAATGTATGCTTGCTTAAATAGTAAGCAAAAATATTTTTGTAATTATCAGGTCAAAAAGGCTTAGACAAATAGAGGATTTATACTCAAAATGAATAGGACAGAGCCAAGATGGCGGCATGAGTAGAGCAGCAGAAATCTCCTCCCAAAACCACATATATTTTTGAAAATACAACAAAGAAAACTCTTCCTAAAAGAGAGACCAGAAGACACAGGACAACAGCCAGACCACATCCACACCTGCGAGTACACAGCGCCTTGCGAAGGGGGTAAGATACAAGCCCAGGCCCGGCGGGACCCAAGCACCCCACACCCCAGCTCTGGGCAGGAGAAGAGGAGTCAGAGCGGGGAGGGAGAGGGAGCCCAGGACTGCTAAATAGCCAGCCCTAGCCATCCGCACCAGAGCGCAGACACACTGCATTCGTGAGGTACTGGAAACTAGGGAAACAGGACAGTAAGACCTGTGAGCGGGTCCCTGCAGATGGCGCACCCGGGACAAAGAAAAGCGAGTTCTTTTGGGAAGTCTTAAAGTGACAGGGACCCCAAAGATGGAAGGAAGCGCCCTGGGACACTTAGTCAAGCATCAGGGAATCTGGGGAACTCTGGGCACTCTAACCCACTGGGCAGCAGGAAGCACAGAGGCCCTCACAGAGATAAATAGCCTCCCAGCCATTTCCCCTCCAACGCGGCTCCACCATATCGGAGCAGAAGCCCAAGGAAGGCCACGCCCACAGCAACAGCAGAGATAAACTCCATAACAGCCAGGCAGGAATCAGAAGCCGTGTCTGTGCGCAGCTGCACAGCACAAACCACTAGAGGTCGCTGTTCTCCCAGGAAAGGAGGGCCACAAACCAACAAGAAGGGAAATTCTTCGAGCCATCACTTGTCCCAGCTCTGCAAACTATCTCTATCACCATGAAAAGGCAAAATTACAGGCAGACCAAGATAACAGTGACAACACCAGAGAAGGAGACAGACCTAAACAGTCTTCCTGAAAAAGAATTCAAAATAAAAATCATAAACATGCTGACGGAGATGCAGGGAAATATACAAGAGCTAAAGGATGAAGTCCGGAGGGAGATTACAGATGCCAGGAAGGAGATTACAGAAGTGAAACAAACTCTGGAAGTATTTATAAGCAGAATGGATAAGATGCAAGAGGCCATGGATGGAATAGAAAGCAGAGAACAGGAACGAATAGAAGCTAACACAGAGAGAGATAAAAGGATCTCCAGGAATAAAACAATATTAAGAGAAGTGTGTGACCAATCCAAAAGGAACAATATCCGTATTATAGGGGTACCAGAAGAAGAAGAGAGAGAAAAAGGGATTGAAAGTGTCTTTGAAGAAATCATTGCTGAAAACTTCCCCAAACTGGGGGAGGAAATAATCAAACACATCATGGAAATACACAGAACTCCCAACAGAAAGGACCCAAGGAGGACAACACCAAGACATATAATAATTAAAATGGCAAAGAATAAGGACAAGGAAAGAGTTTTAAAGGCAGCTAGAGAGAAAAAGGTCACCTATAAAGGAAAACCCATCAGGCTACCATCAGACTTCTCAACAGAAACCTTACAGGCCAGGAGAGAATGGCATAATATATTTAATGCAATGAAACAGAAGGGCCTTAAAGCAAGGATACTGTACCCAACACGATTATCATTTAAATATGAAGGAGGGATTAAACAATTCGCAGACAAACTAAAGTTCAGGGAATTTGCATCCCACAAACCCCCTCTACCGGGTATTTAAGAGGGACTGTTCTAGACGGGAACACTCCTAAGACTAAACAGATGTCACCAAAGAAAAGAAAATCACAGCAAAGAAAGACCAACCAAATACTAACTAAACGCAAAAAACAAACTCAACTACCCAATAAAAGCAGTTAAAGGAAACATGAAACAGCACAGAATAAAACAACTAACATGTAAAGAACGGAGGAGGAGGAATAAGAAGGGAGAGAAGAAAAGAATCTCCAGACACTGTATATAACAGCTCAATAAGCGAGCTAAGTTAGGCAGTAAGATACTAAAGAAGCTAACCTTGAACCTTTGGTAACCACGAATCTAAAGCCTGCAATGGCAATAACTACATATCTTTCAATAGTCACCCAAATGTAAATGGACTGAATGCACCAATCAAAAGACACAGAGTAACAGAATAGACAAAAAAGCAAGACCCAACTATATGCTGCTTACAAGAAACTCACCTCAAACCCAAAGACATGCACAGACTAAAAGTCAACGGATGGAAAAACATATTTCCAGCAAACAACGAGAGAAGAAAGCAGGGGTTGCAGTACTAGTATCAGACAAAATAGACTTCAAAACAAAGAAAGTAACAAGAGATAAAGAAGGACATTACATAATGATAAAAGTCTCAGTCCAACAAGAGTATATAACCACTCTAACTATATATGCACCCAACACAGGAGCACCAGCATATGTGAAACAAATAATAACAGAACTGAAGGGGGAAATAGACTGCAATGCATTCATTTTAGGAGACTTCAACACACCACTCACCCCAAAGGATAGATCCACTAGGCAGAAAATAAGTAAGGACACGGAGGCACTGAACAACACACTAGAACAGATGAACCTAATAGACATCTATAGAACTCTAAATCTAAAAAGAAACAGGATATACATTCTACTCAAGTGCACATGGAACATTCTCCAGAATAGACCACATACTAGCTCACAAAATGATCCTCAGTAAATTCCAAAAGATTGAAATTCTACCAACCAACTTTTCAGACCACAAAGGTATAAAACTAGAAATAAATTCTACAAAGAAAACAAAAAGGCTCACAAACACATGGAGGCTTAACTACATGCTCCTAAATAATCAATGGATCAATGAACAAATTAAAATAGAGATCAAGGAATATATGGAAACAAATGACAACAACACAAAGCCCCAACTTCTGTGGGACGCAGTGAAAGCAGTCTTAAGAGGAAAGTATATAGCGATCGAGGCACACTTAAAGAAGAAAGAACAATCCCAAATGAATAGTCTAACATCACAATTATCGAAACTGGAAAAAGAACAACAAATGAGGCCTAAAGTCAGAAGAAGGAGGGACATAATAAAGATCAGAGAAGAAATAAACAAAATTGAGAAGAATAAAATAATATAAAAAAATCAATGAAACCAAGACCTGGTTCTTTGAGAAACTAAACAAAATAGATAAGCCTCCAGCCAAACTTATTAAGAGAAAAAAAAGAATCAACACACATCAACAGAATCAGAAATGAGAATGGAAAAATCACGACAGACTCCACAAAAATACAAAGAATTATTAAAGACTACTATGAAAACCTACATGCTAACAAGCTGGAAAACCTAGAAGAAATGGACAACTTCCTAGAAAAATACAACCTTCCAAGACTGACCAAGGAAGAAATACAAAAGTTAAACAAACCAATTATGAGCAAAGAAATAGAAATGGTAATCAAAAAACTACCAAACGAAAAAACCCCCGGGGCAGACGGTTTTAACTCGGAATTTTATCAGACATACAGAGAAGATATAATACCCATTCTCCTTAAAGTTTTCCAAAAAATAGAAGAGGAGGGAATACTCCCAAACTCATTCTATGAAGCCAACATCACCCTAATACCAAAACCAGGCAAAGACCCCAACAATAAAGAAAATTACAGACCAATATCCCTGATGAATGTAGATGCAAAAATACTCAATAAAATATTAGCTAACCAAATTCAAAAATATATCAAAAGGATCATACACCATGACCAAGTGGAATTCATCCAAGGGATGCAAGGATGGTACAACATTCGAAAATCCATCAACATCATCCACCACATCAACAAAAAGAAGGACAAAAACCACATGATCATCTCCATAGATGCTGAAAAAACATTTGACAAAATTCAACATCCATTCACAATAAAAACTCTCAGCAAAATGGGTACAGAGGGCAACTACCTCAACATAATAAAGGCCATATATGATAAACCCACAGCCAACATCATACTAAACAGCGAGAAGCTGAAAGCTTTTCCTCGGAGATCGGGAACTAGACAGGGATGCCCACTCTCCCCACTGTTATTTAACATAGTACTGGAGGTCCTAGCCACAGCAATCAGACAAAACAAAGAAATACAAGGAATCCAGATTGGTAAAGAAGAAGTTAAACTGTCACTATTTGCTGATGACATGACATTGGACATAAAAAACCCTGAAGACTCCACTCCAAAACTACTAGAACTGATATCGGAATACAGCAAAGTTGCAGGATATAAAATTAACACACAGAAATCTGTGGCTTTCCTATACACTAACAATGAACCAATAGAAAGAGAAATCAGGAAAACAACTCCATTCACAACTGCATCAAAAAGAATAAAATACCTAGGAATAAACCTAAATAAAGAAGTGAAAGACCTATACCCTGAAAACAACAAGACACTCTTAAGAGAAATTAAAGCTGACACTAACAAATGGAAACTCATCCCATGCTCTTGGCTAGGAAGAATTAATATCGTCAAAATGGCCATCCTGACCAAAGCAATATACAGATTTGATGCAATCCCTATCAACTTACCAGCAACATTCTTCAATGAACTGGAACAAATAGTTCAAATATTCATATGGAAACACCAAAGACCCCGAATAGCCAAAGCAATCCTGAGAAAGAAGAATAAAGTAGGGGGGATCTCACTCCCCAACTTCAAGCTCTACTACAAAGCCATAGTAATCAAGACAATTTGGTACTGGCACAAGAACAGAGCTACAGACCAGTGGAACAGATTAGAGACTCCAGACATTAACCATATATGGTCAATTAATATACGATAAAGGAGCCATGGACATACAATGGCGAAATGACAGTCTCTTCAACAGATGGTGCTGGCAAAACTGGACAGCTACGTGTAGGAGAATGAAACTGGACCATTGTCTAACCCCATATACAAAAGTAAACTCAAAATGGATCAAAGACCTGAATGTAAGTCATGAAACCATAAAACTCTTAGAAAAAAACATTGGCAAAAATCTCTTAGACATAAACATGAGTGACCTCTTCTTGAGCATATCTCCCCGGGCAAGGAAAACAAAAGCAAAAATGAACAAGTGGGACTATATTTAGCTGAAAAGCATCTGTACAGCAAAAGACACCATCAATAGAATAAAAAGGTATCCTACAGTATGGGAGAATATATTTGTAAATGACAGATCCGATAAAGGCTTGACATCCAAAATATATAAAGAGCTCACCCACCTCAACAAACAAAAAACAAATAATCCAATTAAAAAATGGGCAGAGGAACTCAACAGACAGTTCTCCAAAAAAGAAATTCAGATGGCGAACAGACACATGAAAAGATGCTCCACATTGCTAATTATCAGAGAAATGCAAATTAAAACCACAATGAGATATCACCTCAGACCAGTAAGGATGGCCACCATTCCAAAGACAAACAACAACAAATGTTAGTGAGGTTGCGGAGAAAGGGGAACCCTCCTACACTGCTGGTGGGAATGTCAATTACTTCAACCATTGTGGAAAGTAGTATGGAGGTTCCTCAAAATGCTCAAAATAGACTTACCATTCGACCCAGGAATTCCATTCCTAGGAATTTACCCTAAGAATGCAGCACTCCAGTTTGAAAAAGACAGATGCACCGCTATGTTTATCACAGCACTATTTACAATAGCCAAGAATTGGAAGCAACCTATGTGTCCATCAGTAGATGAATGGATAAAGAAGATATGGTACATATACACAATGGAATATTATTCAGCCATAAGAAGAAAACAAATCCTACCATTTGCAACAACATGGATGGAGCTAGAGGGTCTTATGCTCAGTGAAATAAGCCAAGCGGAGAAAGACAAATACCAAATGATTTCACTCTTCTGTGGAGTATAAGAACAATGGAAAAACTGAAGGAACAAAACAGCAGCAGAATCACAGAACCCAAGAATGGACTAACAGGTACCAAAGGGAAAGGGACTGGGGAGGATGGGTTGGTAGGGAGGGATAAGGTGGGGGAAGAAGAAAGGGGGTATTAAGATTAGCATGCATAATGTGGGCAGTGGGAGAAAGGGGAGGGCTGTGCAACACAGAGAAGACAAGTAGTGATTCTACAACATTTTGCTATGCTGATGAACAGTGACTGTAATCGGGTTTGTGGGGGGGACCTGGTATAGGGGAGAGCCTAGTAAACATATTCTTCATGTAATTGTAGATTAATGATAACAAAAAAAAGAGAAAGAAAAGGGGGATTACTCCCTGATAGGATAAAACTAACTGCAAATCAATGATTAATGCATGCTTTACATATCCTTAATTTTGATTTTTTAAAGGATGTCAGATGATCAGCTATGGAAGTACATTTTTCTGATAATACTCCTTTCTCTTAAAAAAAAAAAAAGCAGTTCCTGTGTGGTGATCTCCAATAGGTTCTTCACAATGATATAAAAGTCATATCAAAGTGTGGGCAAAGGGTATTTTTATGTTTATACAGAGGATCAAATCTGGCTACACAGAAAACAAATGAAGAAGAACTTCCAACATCAACATCCTCTGGAAGACTCATTCCAGAAGATGAACATCAAAAAACTTCAACAAAGATCCTGGTGCTGCTGCAGTTGTAGCTGCAGTCATCCCACCAGTTCCTGGACTTGCCATTGGAATGAAGAAGGAGATATCTAAGCTGGCCTGTGCATACAGTATAACAACAAATTTGACTGGATCTATACTGTGGGAACTCAACCAAGACTTAGGAGAAGTGCAAGTTGCAGTGCTCCAAAATCGTGCAACTATAGACTATCTACTGTTAAAAGAACATATGGGATGTGAACAGTTCCCAGGAATGTGTTGTTTTAATTTGTCTCATTTTTCTCAAACTATTCAAATTTAGTTAGACAATATCCATCATATCATTGATAAGTTTTCACAAATGCCTAGGGTACATAACTGGTTTTCTTGATTTCACTGGATATGGCTGGTAATTGTAGCTCTGCTTTTGTTATGTAGCTGTATTCCTATTATGTTAATGTATGTGCACAATTTAATTAGTAGTTTAAAACCAATACATGCTTATGTTACACTACAAGAAGATATGTCAAAGAAATAATCAATCTTCCCATGTTTTCTTCCATCTGCTACTTCTATAGCTTTTCTTCTTCCTTCCTAATTACAACTCTTTAGTAGAATTAGTGCCTCATATCGAAAATTAGCAATTATCATAATTCTTCCAAGTGGTAAAGATACCTCAAGACAAATGCTGGGCATAGAAGCCACAGGGCATAAATCTGCAAAGAAGTAAAAAGCTAACCTTTTCTAAGAATATTGCTTTTCTCTCACTTACCAACTTTATATTTCCCTGTATGGCCCCGGAAGATGACTGGTTAGCCAGAGACGGGTAAGATTCCTCAAGGGAGGAACAACCTAAGACAGGCACAGTCACAGGGGGCCATCAGGAGAGAAATTGGGGATCAACAGAGGTGAGGCTTAGAACCTCAACCCCCTGTTTTGAGAGAAATCTTCTGCGTCCGTGGATGTTTTGTTGCCCTTGTCTAGCTTGGATTAATACTTAGTCTATAGGCACACACCTGATCATCTACATTTGCCCTCTTACAGCACTAAATTATGTTTTCTACCTTTATCTTTCATCTACCTACCACTTCAGCATTTTATTAAAAAAATAACAATAATAATAATAAGGGAGAAATGTGGGATTCACATATAAATCAAGTATAAAAATCAAACAAATAATCATATCTGACTTGATTGTTTATAGTTCATGATGCATGATCAAAACTGAAAGTTTCTGTGATATGACTGCCCTTGCACTGTTCACCATGTAAGATCTTACTCCCTATGTAAGAACTTGTTCACCATGTAAGAACTTGTTCGTTATGCTTCAGAAGATTGGAGACTGTTGAGAAATAGGCTTGGGGTTGATTAATGACTGTGCATTGAGTTCCCTATACAGAATTTTATTGTTGTTAACAACCACTTGATCAATAAACATGAGAGATGACCTCTCAAAAAAAAAAATGAATAGGACAAATGCAAATAGGAAAACAAGCTTCTATACACCTGTGGTTCTTAGAATAAAAGTACCAAACATATGACAGAATGAAAATAGTACAAATGTTCTCTTTGCTTTTCATTGTTTCCTACATGCTTGGACCTTCAGTAAACAACTAGAGTTACCTGCAAGTTAGAAACTGGGAAAGCTTTCAAATATGATGATGCCGCAGCTATCCCAGCTGTAAGTTAGCATGCATGATTATAATGTAAATTAAGAAAAAAAAAAAGGGCATCAACATAAACTATACTAAATTTAGATTCTTGGAATTTTGAATCCTACATACTTCTTCTCCATTCAGTCACTCTGACACCCAGGGAGGGGCATGATGATGACAGACAGGGGCCCTGAGGTGACCTGTATCTAGCTGTATATCTGATCAACTCACTTCTGGACCTCAATTTCCTCATCTGTATAAAGAAAGGGGTTATAGAGTCTATTTATAATGTTCTTTTTATGCCTGACATTCTCTATTTCTATAAAGTTTTCAATTGTTTCTGCAGGATGTTAGCACATACTGAAATAAAGGAAAGCACAAGGTCATTAGTAAGAAGAAACAGGAGGTTGCTTTTAGGTTTGAGACTTTAAGCACTGTTAGAGAAAAGGCTTCAGTTTTACTATACAACTAGTTAAAAAGGAAAACAAAGAGGAAGCTGTAGCCAGCACAAACCATGTAAAAGAACATTTTAAAAACAGGTTAAGACCTGACAGCCACTGTTCTTTCACTTCTCTTTTTCAGTGTCACTGCTGACCAGGGCACTGCAAACATCTCCTGCCTGACAAGTCAGGGCATATATTTTCTATGGAGAGACACTCAAAGAGTATGTGGTGGGTGTGCCAACACAGATTCTGTCCCAAGCCAAGGGAAAAAAAAATAAAAGCTACCTTGCAAACAAACAGTCACTATTTTCAGAAGCTGAGAAGAAAAGACTCAGTATGATACTATCAACGGCACCCATACCTCATGATAATAAAAACACTTTAAAAAGCTCCCAACTATCACTAAAATACTATAGAAACCATACAAAAATGAAGAACACTACACTTCCATACAAGTCATACAAATACTATGCTTAAAGTTCTATGGCATTCACATGTTGTTAAAGTTAATGCACTTCCTTTCCTACATAATTGCCAAAGAACCATTGGAATGATCTGGTCTTTCGTTCACACCTTAAATGTTTAAAACTACCATACTAATAAGCACATAACATCTGCTTCCTCTGAGAAAATTTACTTTAAATATTACAAGGTGGTACTAAAGTCATCCCTCGAATAAAGGGAATAATTTTTATCAGTAACCTCATTCTTCTAGTAACCAGGAGAGTCATTGAGGTTCAAAACATTGCTCCTGAGAAAATTATTGCTTAAGTCGTAGGCACAACTGGTTCATTGCTGAACTGAGAATATTTTAAAATAAGCTTTCAGATTCAGTTGAAATCATACTTGCCACCTGATATGTGGCATCTGCAAGTGAGAGTTTCTTGGTGATGTGGACCTAAACCACTTAGTGACCTGTACTGTGAGTGCCTTTTCCTCTCATAACTTGGTATGGTTTGTTCATGCCTAAATTTATCTATAATCACTCTTCAATGTGCTTATATTCTTGCCTATACACAGTCACTAACCACTCATCCATAGCAACCAGGTGGATAAGTATACCTCAAGTCATCCTAATTATAAAAAACTATTTAAAAAATCATGTGGGAGGTTTGAAGGTAAGAGGAAAATAATAAATTACAAGGCAGTATCTTATGTAAAATGCAACCTTTCAATCATAATAATAAGATTGCACATTTGGATGACCAAACTAAGAATTTATTTATAAACTCAAATATATATCCAACTATGAATATCAGAGAAGAGCAGGTTCCAAGAAAATCCAAAACCCCAACTTCTGACTCACTCAATATGTATTTATTGATCATCTACTAAGTACATGGGAACTGAGCTAAGGGGTGAGTATACAATGCAGAACAAGGCAGTTGTGGTCTTTGGTCACATGGAACTTGCATTTTCATTCTTTCTACGTTAAGTATCTCCTTTGTGCTAGACACTATAGTTTAGATACTACGTTAAGACACCAATGGTAAAAAGACAGAAAGTCATAGTTCCTTCCCACAGGAATTTGTGATAAGATCACAAGAATGAGCAGATGACCACACATGATAAGACTACCCTCCTCCGTGGCCCTCTCCAGGAGCTCCTGGTACCAATGACCTTATTCTGCAAAAGAGCCCAGATGTGCAAAACCAGAAACATTTGGATACATTCAGACTAATGAAGGAGAAAAATAGTAACTGATAATCTGGAATTATTTTGATTCTGTTGGAAGCAGATCTGGAAAAGTAATCTATTAAAACCAATTCAAAAAAAGAGGTTTCAGTGCTACCTTTTCCCTTTATATTATAAAAAAAATTATAAAAATAGTTGGTAATCTTTAGAATGTGAGCTCCAGCATCAAATTCTTTATATTTTGAATTGTGTGACTTTGAAGTTCTCACTCAAAAATTCTCAGAAAGGACAAAATGGCAATAAAAAATAATGAAGAAAAACTAGCCAAAAATAATAGCAGGGAGAAATGTAATGGGATTAGACATAAAATGAGTCATGTTCTGTCAACGATACCCAATAAAAACGCCAGCACTGGTAGGCTGATGAAGATAACAAGGGTCCTTTATCTTGACCTAAAACTGCTTCTTTAACAGAGAAAACTATAACTCTCTGTTGATAAACTAATAAGCATCTGGAGAAGTTAAATCTGACATATGTGGTTTTAAGTTGGGAATATTTAAAAGCAAATGAATTCCAAGAGTATGTTCCACTACAACAGATGCAGAAAAAAAATACCAAAAAACAACCAGGATGTGCAAATTCCAAAGACTCCCTGAGTTTTTGGTAAGGACCCCAACATGCAAAAATCATGTGTTTATGCCCACCTTTCCCTCTACTTCAGCAGAGAAGCCCTCTCTCTGTGCAATGTGATTAGCAGTGCTCTGCAAGGCAGCATCGGCGGAGAGGCCAAGTCAGAGGAAACTTGGTGGGCTCTGAATCTAACATATCTCAGTTCAAATCACGATTCAATCATGTGACAACAAATTATTTCATCTCACTAAGCCATAGTTCTTTCTTTTTTCACCTTGCAGGGTATTTTGCAAATAGAACAGAAAATGTTCTTATGTGCTATTTTGTTTACACATTTGTATGAAGGAAAAAAAATAACCTACTCATAACACTAGCATCTGAATACTATACACACACACACACACAAATACATATATATATATATATATATATATATATATATATACACACACATATACAAGAGGATAATATATATATTAGAGAACAATGGATAGATCATCAAATAAATGGTATGTCTTCAGGTAAGAAAACTATAAATAGACTGTAAATAAAAGGTATAAAAGCATTTGCAAAGACTAGAGAAGAGGGCAAACAATAATAAATCGGAAAAGGACAATAGACCAAAGGATGTCCATTACATACAATAAAATGAGAAAAGCCTATCTTCTAGTAAAGGGCTATCTAATAAACAGAGTGAAAGTTTTGTTCTGCTTTGAACCTAATCTTGTTCTAAGATTTGACTGGTTAGAAACTATCATATTTACTGATATTGGCCAGTTAACAAGAATTGTGAAGTGCCAACACTTTAGCACTTAGATGTTTTGAGAATTTTTTCTTAAGCAGAATAAAAGAAAAATATGACTTACTGCCAGAATCGGACCACAGGAATAAATTATATAATAGTCATTATGTGTAGCAGGAGAGAAAGAGCTGGAATTTCAAGAAAAAAAATTCATGAGAAAAGCTGAAAAGAAAAAACTGGTTAGAATGTAGGTTGTGGGTTTAAGAATGTTCACTACAAAATTTTAATTTTTCTGTACATTGAAAAAAGTTCATTAAAATTTTGGAAATAAAAAAGGATAAACTACATTTGGTAATTTCCTCAGACAAGAGGAAAATATGATTATGAGAGTAAAAAAATATGACCTATTTGAGATAGTGAGAATTCTGGCCAGACCAGGGAACAGGATATTTATACGCATAGGACTGAATTTAATATTTATGTCTTATTTTGCCTTGTTTTGTTCCCTAACAATATGGAAATCCTCATGACTCCAGTATTTTTGGGAACCATATTAAAAATCCATAACACTAGGCCTCTCTAAGAGCTGTCTCAGGCCACCCTAATTCTATAAATTATCCTTATCCTTTAACTCCATATAGACACCATTTGACTGCATTTACAACTAAGGCCCAATCTCAAATTTCAGTTATTAAAATGTCATAAACTCTGCAAAAATAGTTTGCCATGAAAATTAACAAGACATTATAGAATGAGAAAAATCCTATTAAATGATAACCATTAGCAAGGAGAAGCTTGGTAAGCTTTAAACTCTGATAATCACAAAATTTGGATTTCAGCATTGCACTCTATATTTTTTTCTGGTTTACTAGAAAAGCATAACTTCTGTCTTGAAGTAGAAACTAGAGGAAATGAGGACTTTAAGCTAACTTAAATATATGTGTAAGTGAAACAGACCAGGTACTCATTCACAACCTAAACAAGGTAATTAGAGGACTTTAGACTATGTACCATAAGCCTATTTATTCTTGAAGCAATAATATTTTGAATTAGCAAAATGACATATTTCCAGTATTAGAAGACTTACTGAATAGCTAAAAAGGGAATAATGTGTTACATAGCATTTTGGTTGTGTGCAAAATTGGCTTTTAAAACATTAAGAGATCATGTAAATGGAAAAGGCATCCTTCTTAAACTCAAAATCAAAGCTAAGAAATAGGAGTGACATGGGAAATATAGAAAAGATGATAACAGTGAGAACCTAAAAAAAGAAGGGCACAAAATAAACAAGAATACCGGTAAGTGAGCATCAGACAATAACATGAGTAATGGGAAAATATCCCTGAAAACTCCATGTGACACACAGTTCCTGTAGCACAGTCATCCGAGGTATCAGCTCCTCACCTACCTCACATTTTCATATTCTGGCCCACTGTCTAATATTGCTCCAGATGCATTTCTCTTAGTTTCTTTTCACAGCAACCCTATTTCTGCCCTAGTTCTAAATGGTACAAGGGCCTCTAAAGGGCTCAACAGTAAGTGGGGTAGACATTTTTTTTAAAAAGAGTATGAAGTCAGGATCTCATGAAAATCCTGTCCTGACCCTTCAAATACGCTGCTTTTTTTTTTTACCAGACTACAAATGCTTGTAAGTAAATATAAGATATTGACTCAAATTCACATCAACAGATGTGCAAAAACATGATTTTTCCTTTTTCAGGGTTGGGAATAGAAAGTAGGAAGATTTCTCAAAATAACCAAGGCAAACAGATCCTAAGAAGGCAAAGCAAGGTCACAAAGAAGTGATTCTGGGAAATGTAACCAGCAAACTTAAGGACAGCCCAGGGATTATTACTCTTTTACAGGACCATAAATGTAAAAATTAGGGACAGAGGCTCCCCCCGCAGGGAAGCACATTAAAGCTCTGATTAGTCTGTCAAAAATAAAACCTGTCCAAACTATAATTGGAAGTTTTGGAAGGCTGCCCACAGGCCATCTATAGCAGCTGAAAGTCCATGAGGAGCTCAAAAAGCAGCAGTACAGGTTCAGCACTGGATAAAAATGCCAACTGGATGAGAAGATTTACACAATTTAAGGTGAAAGCGACAATAACCAGTGCCTCTGGAATGAGTAGCTATGGTCCTTTAAACTTACAAGTGCACACACACATGAGCACACACACTTGTTGAAATGGCAACAAAGACCAGGCTGACAGTATAACTTTCCTTATTTAAAAAGAAAAGCAGCCAAGAGGTTAGGGTACACAGAGAAGCTCATCCTCTGCAACCTGGAGACTATGGCAGATGGAGCATAGCACTTTTTGGACCCAAGTGTCTGCTGCACAGGAAGTCCAAGAATCATAGTTAAATCCCTAGTGAGCAATACAGCATACGGAGCTGAGATGTTATGTAGATTGCTCCCCATACATAAATGCCTTATTTTTATTTTGAATACTTGCTGGTATATTAGAAGATTCTGTTTAAGATTACCTGTGAAATTGCATCAACCTGTAATGCCCTGAAGTTACAATGTATCTACCAATTAAAGCATTTAAGATTACTCACACAAATATAAGATATTATAAGACAATTTTTTAAATGCTGTAAGCAGGCACCTGAAATTAGTTATAATGATTGCTAATATATAATTCCAAAGATGCATGAGAAGTTGGGAGAAATAAAGCAACTTAAAATGGCACCAGGTTATTATTAATATTATTTTGTATATCTATGTTTAGATATTTGACCAAAAAGAGCCAATAGCTGTCAAATACAGTAGGGCCTATAGCATTATATGACATCCCATCAGTTTAATATAAGACTCTTTAAATGAATCAATGTATTAGAAGGTATGATGTTAGTGCAGAAGTAGTCAAATAAAGGAGTGGAACAAAAGGAACCCTGGTTGTTTAAAAATATTCCTGCAAATTCCTTCTTTGCCCCCTACAAAATGATGAGTCTAATTGCCATCTTCTTAAGGGTGGGCTGGACTCATAATTTGTTTCTAACAAACCGAATGTGGTATAATGTGATGCTACATGACTTCTGAGACTAGTCTAAAAAGGAGAGCTTCCTCCTGGCTCTTTCTCATAGATCATTACATCTGAGTGAACCAGCACCATGTCATGGGGACAACCAGCCCTGGTAGAGGCCCAGTTAGAGAGCAACCAACGGAGGCCTCCCTCCCACCCATAGCCAGCACCACCTTGAACATCCATGTGAATGAGCCACCTGCAAGGCAGAGCCTCCTGCCTCAGGTAAGCCTTTACATGACTGGCTGGCTTGGGTTGAAATCTTAACTTCAACCTTAAAAGAGATCCTGAGACAGAACTGCTGAGCTGAACTGCTCCTAAATTACTGACCCATGGAAACTATGAGACATAACACATGTTTTAAGCTGCTGAATTTTGGGGTAATCTGTTTTGCAGAAATAACTAACCCAGAAATCCAAAGATACAAAGAAATTCCATACATGATAACAATATAAATACTGAGGAGGAGGGGCTTGAGTTAACAAATGATGTTGAAATAACCCATTTGGAGGGGAAAAAAATCAAAAGTAATATTTATTTAACTCATTATAAAAAGATAAATTCAGAGAATAAAAATGAAAACATGAAAGAAAATAAAGGCAAGCAGTCTTTTAGGGGTAGAAAAGGACATTTCTGAACATTTTACAAAACCCAGAAAACATAAAAGAAAAATACTAATGGATTTGGCTACATAAAAACCAAAACATAACATATCACAAATAAGGTTAAAATATAATCAGCATGATATAAAAAATTACAATATATATTAATTCCAAAAGTTTAATATCTCTAAAAGTATTTAATTTTCTGAGAGAAAAGTGCATAAAATACATGAAAGTCATTTCACTGGAAGCAAAATATGCATAATACATAAAGATATAGAAAAATGTTCAACCACACTAATAATAAAACAAATAGAAATAAAAACAAAGTATCATCTTTTTAACCTACTAGACCGGCAAAGATACAGAAAACTAATAAAAGTACCCAGTTGGGAAAACAGAACCTCTCCTACACACCTGAAGTTTCCAAAATATAATTGTTGAGCTGGGTAAATAAAGTTTTCCACTATTCTCTGATTATTATATCTACATATCTGTTAAGTGAATTTGAGATCCAATGGGAAGTTTGTTAGTTTGAACTGTTTAAAATGTACAACATTTTATTACATTAGTTCTAGTATACAATGGTTTGGCCCATACGGGTTTCTTAAGAAACAACTGAAATGGAATGTGGAAATTATCATGGCCTAAAGGATAATGAAGGAGCAGAAAAATAACTACCAGAAAAAAAAAAGATAGATAATTGAGTTGATAATTCTTCCTTTGGTATTTATTCCTTTCACATCAATAAACAAGTATTGAGTACCTGCTATTTGCCCAGCATCATACTAGTTTCTATACTGAAAGGATGAAGACATACCTGTATATCTATACAGATACTGAACATTAAATATTGTTCTTTTGAATTACTCTATAGACTTGTGATGAAGTTATGAGGGCCATAAAAATAAAATGAAGGTAGATTTTATAAAAGGGGACATTGGAGGTATTATGGATAAACTACACAGCATTCTTTTTTTAATGAAATATAGTTAGTATATTATCTCATTTTAGTTTCAAGTATACAACACAGTAGTTCAACAGTTACCCATATTATTAAATACTCACCCACAACTAGTGCAGTTACTATCTGTCAATATAGGGATGTGTTACAGAATCATTGGCTATATTCTCCATGCTATATGACCATCCCCTTGACAAACTTACATTAGTATTGAGAATTTTTGTGTCTCTTTATATCCCTCAACCAAACCACTCACCCACCCCAACCCCTCCCACATGGTAAACACCAGACAGTTCTGTGTCTCTGAGTCTACTGCTCCTTTGTTCATTTTGTTTTTAGATTGCACAAATAAGTGAAATCATATGAAATTTGTCTCTCTCCACCTGGCTTGTATCACTTAGTAAATACCCTCTAGGTCCATCCATGTTGCTGCAAGTAGTGGAATTCCTTCCTTTTTTATGACTGAATAATATTCCATTGTGTATATGTATGACATCATTATCCATTCATCTATTGCTGGGCACTTTGGTTGCCTCCATATCTTGGCTATTTTAGGTAATGTGGCATTAAAGGAGTGCACAATATTTTCCAATCAGGGACTTTTTTTGTCATTGGGTAAATTCCTAGAAGCAAGATTACTAGGTCATATAGTATTTCTATTTTTAGTTTTTTGAGGAACTTCCATATTGCTCTCCACAGCAGCTGCATCAATTTACATTCCCACCAACAATGTAGGAGAGTTACCTTTTCTCCACATCCTCACCAACACTTGTTATTGCTCGTATTTTGGATAGTGGCCATTATTAGTATGAGGTGATATCTCACTGTGGTTTTGATTTGCATTTCCCTGATGATTAGTGATGAGAAGCATCTTTTCGTGTGTCTGTTGGCCATCTGTACTTCTTTGGAGAAATGTCTGTTCAGGTCCTCTGCCCATTTTTTAATCAGGTTATTTGTGTTTTTGGTGTTGAAGTAAATGAGCTCTTTATATATTTTGGATGTTAACCCCTTATCAGATAACTTGTTTATGAATATATTCTCTCATACTGAGGGATGCCTTTTTGTTCTGCTGATGGTGTCTTTGTTGTTTTGTTTGTTTTGATTACTGAAATTTGCAGTAGAGCTTGAAGTCAGGGACCGTAATCCCCCCAGCTTTGTTGTTTCTCAGGCTGGTTTTGCCCTTTTGGGGTTTTTTGTGGTTCCATATGAATGTTAGGATTATTTGTTCTAGTTTGTTGAAAAATGTTGTTGGTATTTTGATAGGGATTGCACTGAATCTGTAAATTGCTTTTGGCAGGATGGCCACTTTGACAATATTAGTTCTTCCTATCCATGACCATGGGGTAGGCATGTTGTTTAGCCTCCATGTGTTTGTGTTTTTTCTTGTTTTCTTCATGTTACTTATTTCTAGTTTGATACCATTGTGGTCTGAGAAGTTGCATGATGCAATTTCAATATTTTTAACTTACTGAAGCTCTTTTTATATATACTGAGGCTCTTTTTGTGGCCTAATATTTGATCTATTCCAGAGAATATTCCATGTACACTTGAGAAAAATGTGTATCCTGCTGCTTTTGGGTGGAATGTTCTGTAGACATCTGTTAAGTCCATCTGATCTGTGCTGTTCATTGCCTCTGTTTCCTTATTTATTTTCCATTTGGTTGATCTGTCCACTGAAGTAAGTGGTATGTTAACATTTCCCACTTTAGTTTTACTAGTATTTGTTTTACACATTTAGGTGCTCCTATGTTGGGTGCATAGATGTTTATAATTGTTATATCCTCATTGGACTGATCCTTTTATCATTATGTAATAATGATTTATCTCGTTACTTTGTTTTGAAGTCTATTTTGTCTAAGTATTGCTATTCCTGCTTTTTTCTCCCTATTATTTGCAAGAAATGTCTTTTTCCATCCCTTCATTTTCAGTCTATGTATGTCTTTAGGTCTAAAATGAGTCTCTTATAAGCAGCATATAGATGGGTCTTATTTCTTTATCCATTCTGCTACCCTATGCTTTTTCATGTATTCAGTCCATTTACATTTAAGGTAATTACTGATAGGTAATTAGCTGGTCATTTTGCCGTTTTGTTGTTTTCTTGTTGTTTTTGTAGTTCTTCTCTGTTCCTTTCTTCCTCTCTTATACTCTTCTTTTGTTATTTGATGGTTTTGTTTAGTGCTGGATTTCTTTTTCTTAATTTTTTTGTATATCTTTAGGTTCGTGGTTACATCAAGGTTCATGGAAATTTCCTAAATATATAACAGTCCATAATAAGTTGATGATTGCTTGATTTCAAACACGTCTAAAAGTACTTCTTTTATTATTCCTCCTCCTTCATACTTTGTGTAAGATGTACCTTCTATGTATCCATTGATTTTGTGTAGAGTTGGTTTTACTACTTTTGTTTTGTTTTACTTTCATACTTGCTTGGTAATTAATTGGTCTACTACCTTTACTGTGGGTTTATTTTCACTGGTGAAAACTATTAAGCCTTAGGAACATTTCCATCTACAGCAGTCTCTTTAAAATATCTTGTAATGCAGGCTTAGTCATTATCAATTCTTTGAGCCTTTTTTTATCTGGAAATTGTTTAATACCTACTTCAAAGTTGAATGATATAACCTTGCTGGGTAGAGGATCTTGGCTGAAGGTCCTTCTGTTTCAATACATTAAATATTCCATGCCACTCCCTTCTGGCCTGTAAAGTTTCTGCTGAGAAGTCTACTCATGGTCTGATTGGGTTTCCCTTACAAGTAATCTTTTTTTCTCTCTGGCTGCTTTCAATACCCTCTCCTTATCCTTAATCTTTGTCATTTTAACTACTATATATCTCAGTGTTGTCTTTTCAGGGTTCCTTTTGCGAGGGGCTTTCGGTGCTTCCATGAACTGGGTATCCATTTCCTTCCCCAAACTGAGGAATTTTTCAACAATTATTTCCTCAAAGAGACTTTCTATTCCTTTGTCTCTTCTCCTTCTGGTATCTCTATTATGTGAACATTGTTTCATTTGAAGTTGTCAAGGAGTTCTCTTGGCATTCTTTTGTTCTTAGAGATTCTTTTTTTCTGTTCCTTGGCTTCATTGTTTTCCTGTTCCCTAATTTCCATCTCATTGTGTCCTCTTCTTGAAGCAATCTATTAGTCCCTCCATTGTATATTTCATTTCAGTTGCTGTATTTTCCAGTTGAGTGCCTCTTTTTCAACTCTTCTATCTCCTTGTTGAAGTCCTCCCTGAGATCTGCAATGCTTTTCCATAGATAGCACATTTATGACTGTTACTTTGAAATGTTTATCATGAAGACTCGTGATCTATATTTCATTTGGTCCTCTTTCTCATGTCTTAGCCTATAGTTTTGTTTGAAACATGTTCCTCTGCCTCCTCATTTCATCAGAGTTTTTGTGTTTCTTCTTTTGTATTAGATGGATCTACTGTTTCCTGATCTAGAGAGTAATGGCTTTATGAAGGTATCCTGTGGTACCCAGAACCTCAGGACTCTTTACCCTCCAGCCCTGGTTCTCCTTTACACTGGAGCCCCAGATCCTATTGGTGGGCTATGGGAAGGACTACCTTGCTGTCTGCTGGCAATGGTCTATCTCAGTCTGCCACACAAAGCAATTTGCCTCACCTGGCCATTGGTGAGCAGAGCAGCACCACTTCTGCAGGGAAACTTGTGAATGGAACCACCCTCTACCTGCCCTGCAGTGATGGTGGCACTGCTGGGCAAATGGAATTGATGGAACCAGGGAGCATCGCACCAGGCTGGGCCACCAGTGAGAAAGAAGGAGCACTCGAAGGTGGTTCCCAGAGGCACCTTCCCACTTGGACAGAGAGGGCCAAGAAAGCTGGGAAAGAGCAGAGGAGCCAAGATGGCGGCGTGAGTAGAGCAGTGGAAATCTCCTCCCAAAACCAAATATATTTTTGAAAATACAACAAATACAACTATTCCTAAAAGAGAGACCAGAAGATACAGTACAACAGCCAGACTACATCTACACTTGCAAGAACCCAGCACCTCAAGAAGGGGGTAAGATACAAGCCACAGCCCGACGGAACCCAAGCATCCCCGACTGCAGATCCCTGGTGGGAGGAGAGGAGTTGGAGCGGGGAGGGAGAGGGTGCCTGGGACTGCTGAATACCCAGCCCTAGTCATCTGCACCAGGAGCACAGACACACAGTGCATGATGTGCTGGATAGTAGGGAAACGGACAGTAAAATCTGTGAGCCGGTCCCCACAGCCGGCACCCCTGGGACAAAAGAAAAATGAGTACTTTTTGAAAGTCTTAAAGGGACAGAAGCCTCAGAGCTGGATGGAAGCATCCTGGCACACTCAGCCTAGCAGCTGGGAATCCCAGGAAACTCTGGGCGCCCTAACCCCCAGGGCGGCAGGGCAGCTTGGAGGCCCCTCACAGCGATAAACAGCCTCCCGCCCGTTCCCCCTCCAGCATGGCCCCGCCATAGCAGAGCAGCAGCCTGAGGTTGGCCATGCCCACAGCAACCACACAGTGCTTCCTCCCAGCAGCCAGGGCAAGAATCAGAGATGTCTGTGCACAACTGCACAGCACAAGCTGCTAGGGGTTGCCGTTCTCACAGGAGAGGAAGGCCACAAACTAGCAGAAGGAACGTTCTCCCAGCTGACAAACGTGCCAACTCCACACAACTACCTCTATCACCATGAAAACGCACCATGAAAAAGAATTTGATCCAGACAAGACTAACAGAGACAACCCCTGAGAAGGAGCTTGGGGAGATAGACCTAACCAATCTTTCTGAAAATGAATTCAAAATAAAGGTCATAACCATAATGATGGAGCTGCAGAGAAAATGCAAGAGCTAATGGACAAAGTAGGGAGGGAGACTACAGAAATAAAACAATCTCTGGAAGGACTTAAAAGCAGAATGGACAAAATGTAAGCAGCCATTAATGGAATAGAAACCAGAGAACAGGAACGCAGAAAAACTGACAGAGAGAGATAAAAGGATATTCAGAAATGAAACAATATTAAGAGAACTGTGCGACCAATCCAAAAGGAACAATATCCGCATTATAGGGGTACCAGAAGAGGAAGAGAGAAAAAAAGGGAAAGAAAGTGTACTTGAAGAAATAATTGCTGAAAACGTCCCCAAACTGGGGGAGTAAATAGTCGCTCAGACCACAGAAGCACACAGAACTCCTAACAGAAGGGACCCAAGGAAGAAAACACCAAGACACATAATAATTAAGGACAAGGGCAGAGTTTTAAAGACAGCTAGAGAGAGGAAAAAGGTCACCTACAAAGGAAAACCCATCAGGCTATCATCAGACTTCTCAACAGAAACCTGACAGGCCGGAAGAGAATGGCATGATATATTTAATGCAATGAAACAGAAGGGCCTTGAAACAAGAATACTGTATCCAGCACGATTATCATTTAAGTATGAAGGGGGGATTAAACAAATCTTAGACAAGCAAAAGTTGAGGGAATTTGCCTCCCACAAACCACCTCTACCAGGTATTTTAGAGGGACTGCTCTAAATGGGAGTACTCCTAAGGCTAAAGAGATGTCACCAGAGAAAATAAAATCACAGCAAAGAAAGCAGACAACCAAATACTAACTAAAGGCAAAAAATAAAATCAACTACCTACAAAAGCAGTCAAAGGAAACACAAAAGAGCACAGAATAAAAAACCCAACATATAAAAAGAATGGAGGAGGAGTAATAAGAAGGGAGAGAAATAAAGAAATGTCAAACAATGTTTATAAAAGCTCAATAAGCGAGTTAAGTTAGACACTTAGATAGTAAAGAAGCTAACCTTGAACCTTTGGTAACCACGAATCTAAAGCCTGTAATGGCAATAAGTACATATCTTTCAATAATTACCCTAAATGTAAATGGACTGAATGCACCAATCAAAAGACACAGAGTAACAGAATGGATATAAAAGCAAGACCAATCTATATGCTGCTTACGAGAGACTCACCTCAAACCCAAAGACATGCACAGACTAAAAGTCAAGGGATGGAAAAAGATATTTCATGCAAACAACAGGGAGAAAAAAGCAGACAAAATAGACTTCAAAACAAAGAAAGTAACAAGAGATAAAGAAGGACATTACATAATGATAAAGGGCTCAGTCCAACAAGAGGATATAACCATTATAAATATATATGCACCCAATACAGGAGCACCAACATATGTGAAACAAATACTAACAGAATTAAAGGAGGAAATAGAATGCAATGCATTCATTTTGGGAGACTTTAACACACCACTTACTCCAAAGGACAGATCCACCAGACAGAAAATAAGTAAGGACACAGAGGCACTGAACAACACACTAGAACAGATGGACCTAATAGACATCTAGAGAACTCTACATCAAAAGAAACAGGATACACATTCTTCGCAAGTGCACATGGAACATTCTCCAGAATAGAGCACATACTAAGCCACAAAAAGAGCCTCAGTAAATTCCAAAAGATTGAAATCCTACCAACCAACTTTTCAGACCACAAAGGTATAAAACTAGAAATAAATTGTACAAAGAAAGCAAAAAGGTTCACAACCACATGGAGGCTTAACAACATGCTCTAAATAATCAATGGATCAATGACCAAATTAAAATAGAGATCAAGCAATATATGGGAACAAATGACAACAACACAAAACCCCAACTTCCGTGGAACGCAGCAAAAGCAGTCTTAAGAGGAAAGTATATAGCAATCCAGGCATATTTAAATAAGGAAGAACAATCCCAAATGAATAGTCTAAAGTCAAAATTATCCAAATTGGGAAAAGAAGAACAAATGAGGCCTAAAGTCAGCAGAAGGAAGGACATAATAAAGATCAGAGAAGAAATAGGGTAAAAGTGAGAAGAATAAAGCAATAAAAAAAAAATCAATGAAACCAAGAGCTGGTTCTTCAAGAAAATAAACAAAATAGATAAGCCTCTACCCAGACTTATTAAGAGAAAAAGAGAATAAACACACATCAACAGAATCAGAAACGAGAAAGGAAAAATCATGATGGACCCCACAGAAATACAAAGAATTATTAGAGAATACTATGAAAACCTATATGCTAACAAGCTGGGAAACCTAGGAGAAATGGACAACTTCCTAGAAATATACAACCTTCCAAGACTGACCCAGAAAGAAACAGAAAATCTAAACAGACCAATTATCAGCAAAAAAATTGAAGCAGTAATCAAAAAACTACCCAAGAACAGAACCCCCAGGCCAGATGGATTTACCTCGGAATTTTACCAGACATACAGAGAAGACATAATACCCATTCTCCTTAAAGTTTTCCAAAAAATAGAAGAGGAGGGAATACTCCCAAACTCATTCTATGAAGCCAACATCACCCTAATACCAAAACCAGGCAAAGACCCCACCAAAAAAAGAAAATTACAGACCAATATCCCTGATGAACATAGATGCAAAAATACTCAACAAAATATTAGCAAAACGAATTCAAAAATACATCAAAAGGATCATACACCATGACCAAGTGGGATTCATCCAAGGGATGCAAGGATGGTACAACATTCGAAAATCCATCAACATCATCCACCACATAAACAAAAAGAAGGACAAAAACCACATGATCATCTCCATAGATGCTCAAAAAGCATCTGACAAAATTCAACATCCATTCATGATAAAAACTCTCAACAAAATGGGTATAGAGGGCAGGTACCTCAACATAATAAAGGCCACATATGACAAACTCATAGCAACATTATACTTAACAGCAAGAACCTGAAAGGTTTTCCTGTAAGTTCAGTAACAAGACAAGGATGTAAAAGGGGAACCCTCCTACACTGCTGGTGGGAATGTAAATTAGTTCAACCATTGTGGAAAGCAATATGGAGGTTCCTCAAAAAGCTCAAAATAGAAATACCATTTGACCCAGGAATTCCACTTCTAGGAATTTACCCTAAGAATACAGCAGCCCAGTTTGAAAAAGACAGATGCACCCCTATGTTTATTGCAGCACTATTTACAATAGCCAAGAAATGGAAGCAAACTAAGTGTCCATCAGTAGATGAATGGATAAAGAAGAGGTGGTACATATACACAATGGAATATTATTCAGCCATAAGAAAACAAACCCTACCATTTGTAACAACATGGATGGAGCTAGAGGGTATTATTCTCAGTGTAATAAGCCAGGCGGAGAAAGACAAGTACCAAATGATTTCATTCATATGTGGAGTATAAGAACAAAGAAAAACTGAAGGAACAAAACAGCAGCAGAAACACAGAACACAAGAATGGACTAACAGTTACCAAAAGGAAAGGGACTAGGGAGGATGGGTGGGAAGGGAGCGATAAGGGCGGGGGGGGGAAAAAAGGGGGCATCACAATTAGCATGTATAATGTGGTGGGGGGCATGGGGAGGGCTGTGCAACACAGAGAAGACAAGTAGTGATTCTACAGCATCTTACTATGCTGATGGACAGTGACTGTAATGGGGTTTGTGGGGGTGACTTGGTGAAGGGGGGAGTCTAGTAAACATAATGTTCTTCATGTAATTGTAGATTAATGATACCAAAATAAAAATAAATTAATTTAAAAAAGAAGCTGGGAAAGCCTCCCACTGCCTACCAGGCAGTAAGTCTGACCACTGCTGGACCTAGTGGGTCTGGCAGGCAGGCAGGCAAGTGTGCAGAGAAGCTCCTCAGGGATGAGATGATGGAGTATTTGGGGCTCCCAAAAGCACCTAACCATTTGGGCTGAGGAAGGGCTGGGGAAGCATCATCCATCTACCCTTCCTCCTGTGGAGAGAGCTCCATCCTGCCCTCACCCTTCTGGTACCCTGCCGACTGCTGGTAAATCTTTCAAACTGCCACGTCTATGTTGCATCTCCACGGGACCAATGGTGCATGCCCGTTCTCCACAAGCAGGAGCACCATATTTTTTTCTCAGTCTTTTCTCCAAGTCTCAGCCTCGCAGAATGCTCCAACTTTCTCCAGTGCCCAGGCCCATTGATCATCAAAGCGCAATGCAATGTGAACTAATGTTCCCAGAGCAGATATCCAGGGCCAGGTGTGCAGACTTCCTGAGTGCTTATCCCCTCCCAGCTCCATTCCTCTCCCTCCTGCTTGTGGGCTGGAATGGAAGAAGGGCTTAGGTCCCAATCAATCACAGTTCTGCCACCTTACCCTTCTCTGTGGGGTCTTCTCTTCTTCACCAGGTATAGGTGGTCTGTTCTGCAGTCTTCAGGTCATTTTCCAGGTTAGTTGTATTTGCTATAGTTGCTTCCTTGGTGTATGTGTGTGTGTAGGAGGTTTCTGCTTTACGTTCCTACTCCACCATATTTTTTTCCCAGTTTTCCAAACTACACACTCTATAGTTCTATAGAACTATACTCTCCAGTCCTTATACTCTCAGAGAATAACTCAGTCATCTAAACAGCTGCCTCAAGGTCAATTTGGTAGTTAGCCAGAGTGCCCTCTCCTGAAATAATGCAAATCATAATTTCTTTCTGCTTGAAATCCTTCAATAACTCTCCCTTTCCTACAGCATATCAAGCATCTTAGATATAGCTCACACAGCTAATTGTGATGAGGTTCCTAATTTCATCACTGCTCCTTTCTCATTAGCACCTCATGCTCCAGCCAAACCCAGCTACATGCAATTTCATACCCATGCTTTCACTTGTTCTCCTTCTGTCTTCATCACTGTCCCCACCTTTCTTTGCCTTGGCCAACTCTTATTCATCCTTCAGGTTTGCTTAGATATCACTCCACCAGGAAGTCCACCCTGATTATCCAAGTTTGAATTAGATGCCCCTCCTATGTGTTCTCATAATATCCTGTGCTTTCATTGCATTTATCACACCTGATTTTCTCATCCTTGCCTCCAATCAGCTGTGAGTTATGTGAGGGCAGGGACTCCTTTCCACTGTCATACGTCAGCACCTTGCACTCAAGAGTTCAATATTCAATACAGTTTCATTAAAAAATTAAATTACTTCCAACAATTTACTAAAAATAATTTTTAATTATTTTGGTAAGCTAACCTCATAATTTCCTATCCATGTAGATTTGATTTTTTATGCTTTTTTCTTCAATAAATCATAGCACAGCACTCATGCCTTAAAAAATGGTAACAAGTCACAAAGCAGTAAACATGAATAACAAGAATCAAGTGATTTTTTATAACCCATTCAACTGTAAGACATTAATATTTTTTTTTCAATTAAAAGCTCACTTTTAGAAAATGTTTAGCATGTTTTTCCTTAAAATAGTGTTTTAGACAAATAGCTCCATGGTGTCCTAACGAATTCTCTAGAAGCTCCAGGGCTAAAGCAGGCACCAAGTAAGCAGAGCTACAAGCCCCAACTCCCTGCTTCAATCAGATCCACTGTGCTTTCATCTGTTGTTGTTTTTTTAAATATAGAGTTTAAAAAAACATTTTCTTTGAAGAAGACTTCACTACATTAAAATAGGCAGAAAAGAAAAGATTAAAAACCACCTGAAAAATCACCAGTGGACTGAGGCTCACACTATGTAACTCAAGCCCTAATATCTTTCACATTTCTAGTTTAGAGTAAATTCATCTCTGTCAGGTTTATTGGCCTTATTTGTGCTGAAATGAGAAATACCATTTGAATGCAGAAATATCCAGGTAGAGAGAAAACATGGGTTTTGACAAGTATATTTATTCTCTGATGCAGCTGTTTCTAAATTTATTTATCTTATAATGTTTAATGGCATTACTTATGTATCAATCTTCAAGTTAATAATTCACAACACAGAATACCCAAATAATCTAAATGAACAGAAAAACCCACTTAAATGCCAGCTCCTGTTATGTTTTATGTACTGTAGACAAATAACCCATCTAATTTCAGTAATTTATTTGTAAAAAGATCACCTGAAATGGAAAAATTCACCAAATTCACATTTACTAGCAATTTTAGCTATTTTGCCAATAAACAAAAAAGGAACAGGGAAAGTGAACCAGGGGGTGCTCCATCAGGCAACCTTCAGAAGACCAGTGGGGAGAATCCATCTGCTGGTGAACACACTCAGGAATTATAAGCAGAAGTGAGATTGCTCAAACAGAAACCTTCATCTGTCCTCTATGCACAGCAGCGTTAGAACTGTGGAAACAACTCCCAGCTCTGTAACTTACTGAATTAGTTGAATCCCAAATCTTTAGATATGAACACATATAATTATTCATAAGATCTACTGAGCTGAGAATTTTCATCTCTTCCAGAAAAGCTTATGTGAGCACTCCACCCCACAATGCTATCTTCTACCTCCAAACTCCTCTAGCAGTTACTAGTCACACCCTCATTTGGTACCCAGTATTGTTAGTCATCTCTTTACAGATATGTTCATTCTCCCAACTAGACTGTAAGCCCCCAAAGGGTAAGTACCATGTCTCATTCCTCTCTATACATTCTAAAAGTCTCAGAATGTTGCTAAGCATTTGCAGGTGCTAAATACTGTTTCTTGGCTGCTTGTTTCATTTTAGATTTGGTTTATATTACCACCCACTTACAATGTTGATGGAAAGGCAATTTGGGATTGTGTGTCAAACACTCAATTCCTTCAAATGCCCATCAGGATCACAGGGGAGAAATTGAGCGCCAGAACATGCTGTCTTGAAAGCCATCCAACCATCTGATACAACCTCCACATATGTGTTACCCCCAAAAACCAAGTGCCCATTCTGTCATCCTGTTGTAGAGCTAAACCTTTTCTCCTCTTCCCATGCCCAGTACCAAATTAGAAATCAGAAAACTTGGATTCAAGCCCTAGCTATGCCAACAACTAGGCAATTCATCTATTTGAGTAGACTACCTCTAAGGTTCTTTGCTCCAACTATTCATGATGTTATGATCTAACTCCAGGCCTTTACTTTCCATGTCAGCAATCCATGGAATAGCCCCTGTTTCCCAGTACCAAAATTACCTGTCTTCCATGATACATCCATCAACATTATCATTGCATCTGTGCTTCAAGACCATTTCTGACTTCTGCTACACAGTTAACATACTCATGAAATTATGTTCACTTTTTAATGATGACACTGTTAAATTTCTTAGCTGATCTTTACTTCATACCTGTGGTCATTTACTAAGCACATGGCAAGTGGCTGGTTGGACAGTATAGGATAACACACACACTTGAGGAAACTTCTAATATACTCCTGCTTTTAGCAGCAATGATAAATAAAACCCCATTTGAAATAATCACCAGTAATAATAAATTAAATAAAATTATTTTTGTATAGGTCACCACATAGGTTGTTTTTAATTTAATCAATGACTCATTTGCCCTGAGAATAATTCCCTAATCTTTCCTGCTTCATTAAGAACCTTATTTTTATTGTCTCATCACATAAATGATACTAGGAAATATCACAATGGTTGTCACAGTAAATGGCTTAGAAAGAAAATCCAGTAATAATTTTGATAGATCTTAGGGAATACATGAGCTAGATAAAAATTTATGAGCCATATAGAAATTCAAAGCAATTTTAATTAATATCTATCAGTTTTGAATAATGAAGAAGTGTTTTGGAACCTAGTATAGCTTCACTCTGCAAAAAGATTATACATATCACCCAAAGACCTTTCCCTTTCCCTAGCCAAGTATTTTGTTATTCAGTTAATTAAAAAGAAAGGTGGCAATCTTACCTCTTCATATGTGTCTCTCAAAAAGAGCCATAATAAAATCCCAGATTAAAGGTCAGTTTTAGAAGTGAAATATATGTAACAGAATCCTCCAGGAAATAATTAAAACATTATTTTCCCTTGGCCAAAATTGTATCAACATTTTTGGACATTTGAGGTGTTAACTTCAGTACAAATATTAAACAGCCATATAAATAATTTTGACTAACAGTACAGTGAGGTTTGGTTCATCTTTAATAAAGATAGAGTGATTAGGCTCCACAAAATCAGTCAAAACTACTCTTTCACAAATTATTATCACTATAAACTCTGAAAGAAACATTAACTGGAAAAAGAAAAACTGTAAAAAAAAAAAACAATTTTATTGTGAAGTCAATGAATAAAAATTTCAGTCTAGTAAAGAATATTTGTCATCTAAATTATATCACTATATCAATATTACAAAAAAAGTTTGTTATTCTAATTACCTCAGTTAATCTCTATATTAACCTTACTTTTACCCCATTTTAAAAGATAACTGATGCTCAGAGTATTTGAATAATATTCCTAAAGCCACACAGGCAGTAAGTAGCTGAATCCAGATTATCTGACACTGTGGTCTGTGTATGTAAACACTGCTCCACTGCCTCCCCTTATTGGCCACTCCCACTAAATATTCACCATTCCCAGTAAACACAGAGTAGGATGTTATTGATTTCAAAACTGCTAGTACAGCATTCAGATGCAAGTTATATAGACAGTGCTCTGAATACATAATTAGTTCAATCCACTAAATAAAAGGTAAACACTCAAGTCTCATTAATTTCTAGTAAGTTTTCAAATGGGGAAGGGATACAAAAGGAAGAAAAGTACAAATCTATATATAACATCAATTAATAGAAAAATATAATTAGAGCTGTCTTTGGACTTAACAAGCACTGAAAACCCCTATTACGCTGCTGTCCTTTCAGTGTTCTGAATTGCCTCTCAGAATTTGAAATTTCACCACTGAAACAAAAGAAAGCTGAAAGATAAGTGCATTCCAAATTATTGTGCCCTTTTGCAATTTGCCGTCTACATTTATTACCCAGATCTTTAAACACTCAACTAGGAGCTAAACACCAATTCCACTGGACATATAAAATGTAAAATTGGAAATGCCACAAAATCAACATGACCTTTAAAGTATAACATTTTCCACAGTCGTTTAGTTAATACTAGAGAAACATTTAACAGTGTTTAAAGTATAATCTTCATGTGTAATATTTTCAGCAAATATAAAAGCAAACACAGAGTAAAGTACTTAAAAATCAACCACCTTTTTTAAACAAAAACTACAATTAACTTTAAACTACCATTTTTTCTGTGGTAATTACATTATCTACTGAACATTCAAAACCATATTAGTGTCCTCTATTTTTCAAATACAAAGCTGTTATAAACACTGCCACCCAACCCTAGTCACCTCCTACAAATGGTAAGGCCTAGTAGAATGACTAATTCTCCCCCAGTTTACCCATATTAGTTCCCTTGGGAACAAAAATATGTGTCAGGCAAAGATCCACAATGAGCCCTCTCTGTGAGCCCACAAGGCTACCCTTGATTAATCCCCAAGGCACTGGTCTTTACAGCATGTTTTCTAACCAACCATATTCCAAAGATACTTTAAGCAAAGACTATAATTAGATAGTTGATATTACCATAAAATTAATTTTGTATGAGGGTAAATGTAGTCTTCTATCTTCAGATCCAATCATATATATGTTAAAAGTAAAAAATATGCAAATCAATGCTAATAGGATGGTAAGCTTTCCTCAAGAGAGCATCACATTTCAGAAAAATCACCACTCCTATAATTTTTTAAGTTCTATAATCAAGTAGCAATCCTTGAGGATGTATCTTTCCTCTTGACTGCAGTTGACTCTTTAACAACATGGGGTTGAGCTGCAGGGTCCACTTAAATGCAAATTTTTTAATACATACTTTGATTCAGTATTTTCAAATAGAAGCTGATCAGAAAATATTTTTTCTCAGGTTTTTTTTTTGTCTGCACTGTTCCTAGCAGGAGATAAAAATTAGCAAGACAAATTAAGTCAGAATCCACCCCACCCCCATTTGTTAAACAGTGTGGGTTTGAACAGCCTATTGTCTTTAACATCTGAGAATTACGAAGAAAAAGAGATTGAGGAAACAGCAATCTAACACCTCACTGAAGGACAAATTCTATCTTTAACATTGAGTATGGTTCCTACCAACTCTGTGAATTTAGTTCATATTTCTTTAATGCAAATAATGAAAGAGCATAGTTATAGCATACATAGACAAAAAAGAGAAACATCACCCAAGCAACTAAATCAGATACCTCACCTGTCACAGAGAAAATCAATAAGGCCCAATGAATTTATAGCATACACTGATTTATTTAGGGAAATGTTTTGGAATACAATGTCTTTAACTTTTTGGGTATTAAACATATCTTGCTCCATTGGCTGAAAGAAATATAATTTGCCCTGTGACAGAGGGCAAATAGGATGCAAGAGAAGCAAAACAAGATGAGAGAAAGCAGATGGGGAGGGGAGGTTTACATTCAACATACATAAAAATAATGTATGCTGGCTTTCCACAGGGAAAGGAATGTAACTGGCTATCCTAGGAATGAAATAGGCAGAATCAGCTTATCAAGAAAGAGAACAGCAGGAGGCTTAAAAAAGCCCTGAGAGTGGTTTACAACCCAAAAAAGACAAGAGTAAGACAAACTTAAGTAGGAAAATGATAAAATTAAATTAAATTAAAAAACACAAGAAGTCCAACCCTCTCTCTTATCCTGAGAGGAAGAATAACATACCAGAACACAGGTATCTGTACCCAGAAGTCAGGCGCATTCATGCACACATCCACATATTCCCTCTCTCTCATACCCTCTGAGTAAAAAGACAACATATTATACAATATTAAAAGAAAACAGCTATACCTAGTTGGTCAGCTTTCTCCATAGAAGCTTCCAACAAACTCCATGAAACCTCTTTTGATCACATCTTAATTTACCAGGCTTGTCCCTGGGCAAAAACATCATATTCAGACAGACTTCATCCCATCTCATTTGAAAAGAGAGGAATTCGTGGCCACTAGCATAAAGCAAAGGCACAGATCTGCAAAATGACAAGATTTAGGGGTCCCAAAGAATCTCAACAGGCTTCTAAATAATCTCCAAGTCCCACACTGCCCTGTATCCTTCCTAAAAATAAAACTTTCTAAAATATAGACCATGATACTATTCAATTCAAAAACCTTTGATGACTAGACATGGACTAAGACTAAATTCTGTGGCCTAACATTCAAAGACATCGAGAATCCAACCAGGTTCTTTTCCAGCATCATCTTGTCGTGTTCTGTGATGGTTCACTTCACCTTCTCTCATGCCTTTACCTGTGCTACTCCTTTAGCCTAGAATTTCTTTCCACCTTCTCCATCCCCTAAATGTTGCAGTCTCCTAATACCAACTGAAAATATCACTTCTTATTTTGTGAATATGCAATCTTCCTTATCTATATCCCATCCTATCTATCTACATAAAGCCACCCCAAAGCTTTGTTTATTCCTCAGCTTGAACACTTAGACAATATTCTGAATCATAATCATTTATTTGTATGTTCACCTCCCCTACCCTCTATGTTCACAGGGTTCTTTATGGGCAGGGGGCGCTGTAAGGATGATAATGTTATCGATTAATTGTGGTAAAATACACATGACCTAAAGTGTACCACATTAACCACTTTCAAGTATATAGTTCAGTAGTGATAAGTATATTCACATTGGTGTGCAACTAATCTCCAGAACTCTTCATCTTGCAAAACTAAAATGCTTTACTCATTAAACAATTCTTTGTTCCTCCCTCCCCACCCAAGTCCCTTAATCATTCTAGTTTCTGTCTCTGTGAATTTGGCTACTCCAGGTACCTCATATAAATGGAATCATATAGTATTTATCTTCTGTGATTAATATTTGTATTCGCTTATTTCACTTAGCAAATTTCCTCAAGGATCATCCATGCTGTAACATGTCAGAATTCCCTTCCTTTTCGGGGTTGAATAATATTCCATTGTATGTACATACTACATTTTGTTTATCCATTCATCTGTTCATAGACACTTGGGTTGCTTCCATCTTTTGGCTGTTATGAATAATGCTGCTATGAATATGAATATACAAATACCTCTTTGCGTCCCTGCTCTCAATTCTTTGGGTATATACCCAAAAGTGGAATTGCTGAATCATACAGTAAGTGTATTTTCAATTTTTTGAGGAACTGCCAAACTGATTTTCATAGTGGCTGAACCATTTACATCCTAAGAGTGCACAAGAGTTCCAATTTTACCACATCCTCACCAATACTTGTCACTTTTTTTACAATAGCAGCCATCCTAGTGAGTGTGAAGTAATAATATCTCATTGTGGCTTTGATTTGCATTTCCCTAAAGATTAGTGATGCTGAGCATCTTTTCATGTTATCAGCCATTTATATTTCTTTTTTGAAGAAGTGTCCATTCAAGTCCTTTGTTCACTTTTTAATTGGGTTGTTTATGTTGCTGAATTGTATTTTTTTTAATACTGGATTTTGTTATATACTCTTGAATTTTTATATATACTGGATATTAATCCCTTCTCAGATATATGAACCACAGAGTTCCTCAAAATTCATTTTTCTATTCCCTAACTTTTTAGAGTTGGTTATATGTAATATAGAAATATATTTTGAACTGTTTCTTCCTTCTAAAAACTTTTTTGGTATAATATAAAATTCAAAATGTCTAAAAATTGGTGTATAACGGGATGTAAGACACCCTCTCATCCTCATCCTCCAGCCACCAAGTTCCAATCCCTAAAGACATTTTCCATTTTCTTACAATTCCTTGCAGATATTCTGTGCATATACAAGAAAATATGGCTCTTAATTTAATCACTTCCCCAACAATAACCTACTAAAACCTACTACTCTGCACCTTACCTTTTTGACTTACTTATTCTACTTCAGTATATATAAACTGCCTTATTCTTTTCAACAACTACTAAATATTCCACTATATGTATCATACTTTATTTATATAATCTCCTAAGGATGGGCCTTTGTTTCCAACGGCTTCTAAGAATACCCTTAAATACATATTGTTTCACAGAAGCGTAAGATCTGTAGGATAAAGTCTAATAGAGGAATTAAATGATATGTACATTTTAACTTTTGATGACTATTTCCACATTGGTCTCAATGAAAATTTCAAAAAATCATATTCCCCTTATCAATTATTATATTGCCTATTCCCCTATACCCTTAATAACACATTATGTTTTCAAAATTTATTTCTTTGCCAATTTGATAGATTACTAAATCTAATATTTAGGTCATTCACAATCTAATCTCAATCTGTATGTCCCACAGCCCCTTACCATAGCCAAATAGTTTCTCATTGGTTCTAAATTTAGGAATAAGGTTACTTCCACTATGTCTTTGTTCAAACCATATCTATTATTTTTAATATTCTTCCCTTTCTTCAAAGGTCAGTTCCAGTTGATCTCTCTACTCTCTCCTCAACCACTCAAGATAATGTTGATTCAACAACTATTTAGTGTCCGCTACATTACACAAAGGTAAACAAATAAGTATATTTAATGAATTTCATGCTATGTGAGATCATAGCATGGAGAGTCAATGGCCAGTGAATGGACAGTGGCCTCTAAACCTCTAAGCCATATCTGGAAAATAGAAGATATCACTCAGATTTTTAAAAATGAAAGAAAGGCCAAGGTAAACAAGAACTTACTGTCTATAAGTCACTCTCTCTAGAATACAGAATGCTAAGACTGAAGACCACAAGAGAAAAGGCTGGAGAGGTAAGGAGGGCAGGGTGGTACCAGGGTCTTTTAGGCCAATTTAAGCAAGTTTTAACCTTAACCTAAGGGAAACTGCAAACAACAAGGGATATCATAATTGAAACTAGAATTGTATTTAATGTATCACCTGTCTCAGGATTTCAACTTCACGAGACTTTTTATTCTCTTCCTCCAGAATTACTTCTACCTAACTCTACCTTGCCATAGTGGCTTCAGCCACACAGACACTGGTCATAAGAGCTTTGAAAGCTAGCTTTTTCTTACCACAAACAGGAAATCGTGTTTCTCTGACTCCATACAGAGTGTGGCAGTATAATTCATGCTTCCGGAAGGAAGACTAACATCTCAAGCTGACAACTAGGTAATAAATATGATCAGGAACCAAGCACACAGCAGGATATCCCAAAGTGTATACCTTTCATAACATGACAGAGGCAGGCTTAACCACTGAGACAGATTAGAAATGCAGTCATGTTTTTCTCAACACAGCTAAATAGCCATCCTTTCAGCAATATTGTCTCAACCCCAAATCATTATTTCCCTTTATTACTTCTCTACAAAATACATCACAATAATAATGAAAAAAACCTGAAAAAAATCCAAGTATGATTCACTAACCAAATAATTCATCACCTCTGAGTTAAAATTTTCATAGGATTATTACAAACTGCACATATAGTCTTCAAAAATAACCCATGAAGTACATGTTATCTCCATTTTCCTCCCCCATCCAAAATAAATGATATTCAAAAACAAAAAAAGTTTATGTTCACAAAGCAAATAGTAGAGCTAGTACTTGAATAAGTCTTAAATACCCTATTCCATATTCTTTTCACTATACATACTACTTTAAGGTCTAGAATTTTATACTTAATGCCTATTTCTTTTAAGTTTTAAAATAAATATGTTAATGAAATGTTAGGAATATTAACATCATGTAGTCATATACACTAGACATGTCTCAAACTATTAATCTTCTAATGTGTAATCATAACCCATGTGTTCAGTACTTCACTACAGTACTTCTCCTACACATGAGAAATAGTGAGACTCATAAAAAACCACAAGCTAATTAGTTTATAAAGTGCTTCAAACTACCCTTACATAATAACAATGCTAAATAGTTATTATTTAACAAAAACAAATCATTATTTAGTATGTGATTCTGACACTAATAAAACTCTTATTAAACTATTAAACTAATTAAGCTGTTGGAAAAATACCAAAATGCTCTGTAAATAATATGCTACACCAGGCTAACTAAAATTAAGGGGAAAAGGCTACATACTGTATGATTCCACATTCTGGAAAAGACAAAATTATGGAGACAGTAAAAAGATCAGTGGTTGTCAGGGGTAACATGAAGGGAGGGATGAATGGTGAAAGACAGTGGATTTTTAGAACAGTGAAACATCTCTGTATGCTACTATAATGATGGACACACATTATACATTTGATCAAACCCTTAGAACGTACACCACCAAGAATGAACCTTAATGTAAACTATGAACTTTGGGTGATTATGATGTGTCAGTGTAATTTCATCAGCTGTCACAAAGGTACCATTCTAGTGCTACTGATAATGGGCAGAAGCCATGTATGCGTAAGGGTGAGCGTACACAGAAAATCTCTGTACCTTCCACTCAGTTTTGCTGTGAACCTAAAACTGCTCTAAAAAATAAAGTCAGTTTTTAAAAATTATGATAAATTATCTGTGGCAACTCTAATTTTTTCCTCCTGTTGCTTTAAAGGTCCACTATTACCTACTTAGTAAAGAACACCTTTGACCATCAACCCTAGCTTCAGTGAAGCTCATCTTTACATACCCATTGCTACTAACAACACCCACCCTGCTCCTTGTAGCCACTCATCCTCTACATGACATTGGTAGATTAAGTCCAAAGACAGGGAGAAAATTAGATAGATGGACAATAGATGGAGATGGTAGGCAGTGGCTAAGAAAGTAAAGAATTCCTCAAGAGGAAATTGGCAGGAAAATCCACAAGTGAGAGGAAAAAGGAGAAAAGAATCCTGAGATGATATGAATTCATTGGTCCACATAATCAGAAAACCACATGAAATTAAATTACCCTAACACACGAACGGTGATATTACGAACATATCCCTACTTAAGAAAATGCCTTTGCTGTACATGATTCTAAAATTAGAACTTCACAATGTGTTTACAATGTGCCCTCCAGTTACAAGCAAGATGATTTTTCAAAAGTTGGTTGCACATGCTACAAACACTTTTCAAAGTAAAGATATGTATGTATGTATGTGTGTGTGTGTGTGTGTGTCAAAGTGCCATTACAAAGATCTAGCTTTCAGAATAAATTTTTGGACAAAATTGCAAAGATTAAATTTTTACAATTTATTACATGGAAGAAAGATGTACACTGTTATCTTCTGGGTATACTGAATCTAAGAAGTCAAAAACATGCTATGAATTATCAAACTGAGCAGGAGTTCTGTGAGATTTCGAAACAGTCCCAGAGGAATGACTGCAAGGTGTATGTGCTGGCTCACTTTGGTCAACTGAGAACAGGCTAAACACCTGCCAGATGCAAACACTAGAATCATTCACATGAGGCTGAGGTTGAGGGCTCTAATGGCAAATCAGGGACCCAAAAGATGGTTCCAGCAGGGCAACCACTGCCATCACCACCACATCAGCAATAAACAACCCTCTGCATGATTTTTATTGTTTTCAGCCACTGAGTTCTTGATATGTTGTATACAAAGCAAGAGCAAATGCATACCAATTTTACTTATGAGGGTCAGAGAAGCTGACTTACTGTCACATAGGAGTGAGTAGAGAAACCAAGTCTGGAACCCAATCTCGAAGCTTTAGGTTCAGTTTCCTTGTCATTAATACCACTTCTCAAGTAAAATAAGTTAAAATATCATAAGGATGGTCATTCTTATGTGACTATATGATTGGCACTAAAATACCAGGCTTCCCATAGTAAGGAGACACAGCACATGTCCCTGCATATATGACAGACACGGTGGGTTCTAAAATGTGACTGGATTTGCAGTGCTCCATGGTACTTTGTGAGGTTTTTACTATCTTCTGGAAGATTTTTATTTTTTTAATTTACACATCTTAAATAAAAACCTAACATTTATAGCATTTGGATACTAAACAATTACTTTAGTAACACTGAGAATATTCATACACTTTAGAATGTTAATCATTATAAGCATTTATATAATTGTAAACAGAATTAATTTGTCCAACAGGAAATGCTCAACTCTGATTGTTTCTTGAAGGTTATGCATTTTTACTTTAAATCTACATGTTTTAGCATTACACAAATGTAGTAAAATATACCATCAAAATGCTCATGGTGGTGAAATCTTAAATTACAATCCATAAAATGGTTACTACCTTGCAGGACAAGGCAGCTGGATCTTAACCTATGTACTCCTAGATAACGTCAAAAGAATATTTCATTGCTAGAACCAAACCTCATGTAATGTTCCTTCCCACAGTCACCTCTTTGACCTGCACAATCCTACAAGATAGGTAGGACAGGTATGCTACCATCCCCACTTTCCATAGGATGGCAGGGATTAGAGAAGTCTAAGTAACTTAACTAAAAACACATAGCTATTTTTAAAAGTCACAAGGAAACAACCTACAATTTAGCTCCAGTTCCCAGACTTCTCTTCTGCATGATGTTTTAGCCCACCGGTTTATCTCCCCTGACTATCAGTAGAACACCTGGGACACAATATCAGTAAAAAATATCAGTACCTGGGCATCATCTCCAGGGATCCTAATTTAATTGCTCTGATCTGATTTATCGATCTAATACATAATCAACAAATGGAAGTAAATTCACAGAAAGCTTATACTGCAAAAAGAGACACTGGATGTCTCTATAAGTAAGCTGAAACATCCTATTCCCTAAGCACTCCCTCAAAGGAAAAGGTATCTTGCAATAAATCAGAAGGAAACTCCGACTCATTCTGCTTCTATCACAGGGCCACCAAAGAGTATTTTATTCCCTTGATCCCACTCCCTGAACCTCACCACTCCATACTTCAGCTACACTGCATACCTCACCTCCTCTGTGAAGCCTTCAGGATCACACAAAATAAAGAAGTCCATTGTGTCCATTGGACCCTGAACTCTACCTCTAATAGTAATACATATTACATAAGGCATTTATTTACACATCCATTTTTCTCGCTCCCTAATGATTTCTTATATTTGGTATGATTATCTCCGCCTTAGCCTCCAAGTAGACACTCCTTTGAAATTTTTCAACTTTTAATAAAAGAAAGGGGATATTTTTCCCCACAACTGGATTAGGTTAGAGAGCAATCTACACAAAAATAGCCAGATGTGGTGAGAGCCAGGCAACTGTGAACTCCAGGCTAGGAAAGGAAAAGGTGAACAGTATATTCAAGGGTGTTGTCAGATATGTTTTTTTTTAAAGGGAGAATTAGGCAAAGAGACAACATGATTTTCATTCAGAAGAAATGCGACAATCAAAAAACAGTGATTACAGGCAGCTACATTTTCAACACCTCCCTTTCTATGGGGCTCCTTCCTTTCAGCATATAAACATGTCATCTCTCCCCAGAAAAAAAGGATTGTAGCAGTGGTTCTCATTCTTGGGTGCATGTTAGGATTTCTGGAGAGCTTTTAACATTCTGGAGACCAGTGAAGTCAGAATCACTAAAGAGGGGTCCAGTCATACCTACGCTATGCTCATTCCTCACCTCTTATTCACTCCTTTACAGGGCAGATGAGTTTCTGGCCCCACCATTCCAATGCACCTCATGACTTCTAACAGGCACTTGACAATCTTCACCAACTGTAATGATCCTAAGCATTAAATTTTTAGCTGGGTTCTACTTCTTGAAATTCTGCCATTGACCTGAAAAGTTTTGCTTTCTCTTTTCTCCTAGCCTCTCTGGCCACTCCCCTTCAGCATCCTTGTATCTTTCTTCTTTTCAGTTTGTCTCTAAAATTTCAATATCCTCTAAGACTTACTTGTCCACTTTTCTCTTCTCTTTCTATGCAGTTCCTCTAAGCACTTTTGTCCATGCCTTCAACTACTCTCCATGTGGCAAACACTCAGATATCTCCATCTCCGGCCTCCACATCTCTTATCATGCCCCCGGATCCTATATCCAGCTGCCCTCTAGACATCTCCAACTATCCAATGATACACCCCACCATTCTGCTCATCACATGTCCCAACCCGAACTTACCATCTGCCCCTTACATCTGCTTCCTCTTCTCTTTCCCCTCTCAGTAACCAGAAACCTGGCAGTCATTCTAGTTTCCAATTTCTTTTCAATTCAAATAGTTACAAAGACCACCCAATTTTCCTTCCTCCTAAGTATCTTCCCTAAATGGTCTTACTTCTTAGTATCCTCACTACTTCCATTCTTGCCTGAGCTCTCAACCTCCTATCATACCAATGCACTGTCTGCTCTGGCCTCCAATCTTGCCTCATCCTCACCTTCCAGCCCACTGCACCCCCAATCTACCCAGCACACTTCTTTCAGTGACCTTTCATGTCACTCAACAATTCTCAGTGGCTCATTGCTACACATGGGATGGGAAAGGCACCCTGAATTAGCTATCCAGCTTCATCTCCTTTCACTCCTGACTTTGCAGACTGACCTACATACAGCTCCTGGAATACACTGTGCTCTCATAATACCATGCAATTCCTCATGCTATTGAAATGCTCTGCTCCTTGTCAACCTGCCCACTCCTACTCAGCTTTCAAGACTCAGCTCAAACACAACCACTGCTAAAACACTTCTCTTGAATGTGCACCAGGGATCAAGAGCTCCTGCTAGCCTTCCTTTCTCTTCTATCTCCATTATGACAAGTAGCATACAATACTTGAATTGTTGGTTAAGACATCTGTTGTCCTACTAGACTATAAGTTCCTTGGTCAAGGACAGTGAATTTTCACATGTATGTCCTCAGCTACTTCTATGCACATACTGTAGTTTTTTTTAAAAAAAGGAATTAATGAACTGTAGGCCAATACAAGGGCAAGAAGATCAACTAGACTTTGTGCATAGAAAAAATCTAGATCTTAAAGAAGTACAGACATCTGTTATTAAGTCCCACATAAAAAAATAGAAATCCAAGGTTATTCAGGCAGTGTCAATGTGACAAAGAAAAAACTCATCATTAGATTAAGCAGGCAATCAGGGAGTAAGAGTCTCCAATGTAGCAACTAACAAAAAATCAACAGAAACGAAGAGATGAAGGTGGTCCTTTCTATGAGTCAAGTAATTCATGAGCCTAAGTCCCTGGATGAGCAGAAGACTGGCACCTTCCTCTCTCAGCTCACCACTCCTCCCTTTTGTCATCATTCTCCATACCCCCTTTACCAGTCCCCACTACCAAACCCCAGATTCCATGGCTAATTTCCCTCTGTTTTGGAGCCACAGGTCCTGGCCAGTGGATTAGTTGGGGATGTAAAAGAAAGGGAGTCTGTTCTTGTGGACAGAACCTACAGGAAAGAAAATGAAACTACTATTTACTTAGGACATACTTCATACTAGATTTAGGAAAGACTCACTAAATCTCACAATAATCCTGAGTAATTACCCCATTTTACAAATAAAGAATGTAGGTCCAAGATCACACAGCTAAGCAATGACAGAGCCTGCCTGAGAACTTAGGAATTACAGCCTCCAAAGTATTTCTATCTCTGACTACCCCAAAATGGAGAAAGATGTGACCCAGCCATTCTAGTTTGGAACTCAGAATACATTATTCTCCAAAACACTATTATAAATGTTGGTTAGAGTCTATAGTACCACTAACACTTAATTGGTATACAATAATTTTTTAAAAGCTTTCAGATCCTGACCTGGAAATCTAAGTGTTATTTGTTATTTTATTTCTATAAGTACTCTGTTCAACATTATAAACAAAAATGGACTTGAAAATGACTTTTTGGAATAGAGTGGACTCTTAGGGGAGGCTTTTCTATAAAAATATTTTTTTCCACAAAAGTCACCAAGGATAGAGACTATTTTGCCTTTTTAACTTGAAAGAACAGTGACACTGGAAGATACCTGTGGGAAGTATGCTTATCTGACCAAGTGCTCATATCGTGTGCTGTCATTTAAATAAAACATCATAGTAAACCCCACAGACCAGAGCTTATGATAGAAATGCCATAAACTCCAGCAGTTCAGCTGATATGCCTCTAATCTACTGACAAAATGTACTCCTTAGCAAAGTAAAACCAGATGTCTGGTGTGAATCAGATATCTGTGGACTTGTCTTTCTTGGCTTCCAGAGCAGGATTAGATGCACTAAATACAGAGCTTAGCTGTATATTAAACCCACAACTTGGCAAAATGATGACGGTTTGGACATGAAATATCAGCATTTTTATTATAATTCTTATAAACAAAAGACATTTCTGAAATAGAAATCCTAAGTTTAAGCACCCTGCTAAATGCAGTAGTATGTCCTTCTCACTTTGGGAACAGGGTCAGAGCTTTTAAAACACATTTATAGAAACTCTTTCCCTTCATTTTTCAAGATGACACTCTTTAGGAAGGACTATGGAATGATTTAATAGGAGGAATTCAAGCCACATCAGGTGTCAGTCCTTGTCCCGTAAATTCTAGGATCAGATATAAAAGGTGATCATTGTGAAAATACAAATACTCAGGAGGCTGGCCACCTTCAGGAAAGCTAAGTGCCATACTGCTTTCCACAATAAGAAGGAAGATCATAAGAAAGTAATGGATGACCAGATACAGAAACAGGGAGGGAAATAGTACCTGTGTGCCAGACAGTTTTTTACAAATTCTTTTTAATATACTCATTGTTCTGTTTTGACAAATGAGAAGTTAGGAAGCAAAGAAGTTTTAACTGCCATAGTGGAAGAGCTAATAAAATAAGAGCCAGGAATCAAGCTCATGTCTAAAGACTATAAAAGGTGTGCTACTTCTACATGAGGATCTGGGATGGAACTAACCGAGAATATGGAGGTAAAGACAGAAATGTAAAACACTGCCCAATAGTAAGATATAAATAAGAAAAAAATCTTGAACAAATAAACACAAATTGTTGACAGTGGTCATCTGAGAGTGAGTTCATAGGAGATTCACTTTCTACATTTTATATCCCTGCAAGATTGAGTATCAAATAACTTTTGTTAATCTTATATACCCTTGGTAACCAGAAGAAAACACCTTATTTCACTTCAATATAAAATGAAGTTAAAAGTTCAGAAATCCACGCAAATTAAGTCAGCTTTAGTATTTATTTTGCTAAGTGCATGATCCTTAATTCACTCTGTGCCTTCTAATCTTAGGTCCTTCTTATGGCACAGTTCATAAAATTATCCTCATCTAATAATTATACTGTACATTTATTATACTGGAAGATGACTATAGCTCTGTTAATTACAGGACACAAATCACCATGGTCAATAATCCTTGAAAGTACTAGAAAGACAGAAAAGTAACAGTTCTCCCGCAACACTATAGACCTGCACACCATTAAGATCGGTAGTACAAAGAAGGTCTTGTACATTATCACTTAACTATTCAGAAAATCCACAGAAAACTGGTGAAAGGCCTGCCCCAAAATGGCCATCTCCAACTGTCTCATCCTTCTCACCATCCTACTTGTATCAAAGGGCTCAGCACTTTGGTAGGAAAAGATAATAAATACCAAATCCATAAATGAACACATCACCAATAAACAACTATTTTCTGGTTTTTCATAAAGTAAATTATATGATCATCTACCACTTGCACACAAACAAGAAGGCAAGTTCAGGCACAGACAGATAATTTCAAGATGTCAGAAGACAATTCTAGGTTTCCTGTGTAAGTATCCAAGACTGGTTTACTACATTCTTGCTTGTTTGTGACTAACCTGAACTTTAACTAAAACATTTGTTTATATGTGACATGCATAATGTATTCCCAACCTTCTGAGAGGAACTGTATTTCATTTCACCCATAAGTGGTGGGTGGGGGAGTGTACTGAAGAAGTAATGTTAAATTTCTAATGAAATTACCTATGAAGGAGATCACATTGAAAATTACAGCAAATCTCCAAAGGCTTTTATGTGCTGTTTTGGCAACTTTTCAGAAGTGAAATAATGCTTGTGAGGGGTTATCAAAGTGGAAGTCAAGAGAAAAAGGCACATCCTGGTAAGCTCTCCCCTACCCCCAAATACCTTCCTCTACAAGCATGAAAGATCCTAAGAGCACTTCAAGGCTTGTGATATTGCTATTTATGCTCCCAGGTTCTGAAGCATTTTTACAGGAGTCTCCTTTAAAAAGGTTAACATCCTTGGGAGACATTCCTGTTAATTATCAAGCTGGACCTGAACCTTTGATACTTTGGTCTCAGGGATTAGTCAAAGGTAGCCAGGAGATGTGCGCCCTAGGCAGGTAACTGCCGGGTCAGTGTTGCAAAGGTAAAGGGTAAGGACAGTTTTCCGCCAGGACAAGTGGCTAAAGGGGATTCGTGCAGTGCTGTCAAACTGCCAGCCAACTCTACAGGCTCTAAGGGTGAAAAAAGTCTTGGGTTTGGAGCCTGTGCCACTTGAGGGCAGGCCTCAGATTCCTAATGAAAAGGGGGAATTTGGTCCCAAGACGCCTCAGGTCAGTCTGGCTCTCGCCTGTCTCTCCCTGGCTCTCGCAGGACTGCCCTGGCTCCTCCCGCCCCTGATCCTTCCTTACTTACCCTTTCTCCCGTTCTTCCTCGGTGAGAAGGGGTAAGTGGTTACTTTGTGCCCTCGCCCAATTTGGCCAAAACCCTAAAAGTAAAAATGACAGAGACAGACACGTGCTTTAAAATCCTGAAGTTCAAGCCTCAGGTACTCCCACCACCTGGTCAAGGCTCCCAGGCAGGTAGAGCGCGTCCCTACAGGGCTGCCCCAGGGCCCGGGCTCGGGGCCGGAGCGGTCCCCCTGGGACGGGACGCCCACCGGAGGGGAGAAGCCGGCGGGCTCCCGGCCACGTGCGGCCGGCGCTCGGAGCCGACTTCCGACCCGTGTTAGCCCCGAGCTGGCCGGAAGGGGCGGCCGGGCGGAGCCGCGCGGGGCCTCCGGTAAACGCGCGCCGGCACACCGCTCGCGATCACCACAGGACGGGCGGCCAGAGGCCCTCCGCCTCCCAACGACGCCCGCCCGCCTGCGCCGAGCCCCCGGGAAGGCCCGCAAACCCGAGGGCCCTCGGGGCCGGCGGCGCCGCGCCCGCCCACCCGCGTCCGCTCTCCGCACCCGCCGTCCCGGGTGCCCGCCCTCCGCACCAGCCGCACCGCTCAGCCAGGGGCCGTCCCGCGGGCCCGCCTTCCGCCGGCGGCAGGCTCCGCCCCCGACCTCGGGCGCGGGAGCCGCGCGGAACTCCGCCCCCCACGGAAACCGGCCCCGGAACCGGTCGGCCCAAAACCCGGCCCGGACCCACAGGGAATCAAAAAAAAACGCTCTTTAGGCAAGCAGTTATGGAGCATTAACATCAGCTCCGGAATGATGACTGAGAAGGCAAAAGGGAGCTGAAAATCCGTGAAACTGACTTCAGCCCTTCCCTTGTTTTGAAGGTCAAAAAAGCGAGACGCCAGCAGCTGTTTCAAGAGCACGGCTATGGTGGCAAAGTACATTACTAGCACTCTCCCCTCTGAATTCCTCCTTACCGCGTTTTTTTCCTACTAAAGTATACACAGGAAAACTGTCCAATTTTCCTGCTTCTAAGCAACCTAAAAAGAATAATTCAAACCAGGTGGTTTACTAGAATTTCATATGTAAGTTTTTGCCTTCACATGGTGCAAACTTTAAACAGGGTTATCACAACCTATACAGAAAGTGGATCCTAGAACTACCAGACATAAAGTACTTTTTTCTCTTTTTTTTTTTTTTCTCTTTTTCTACCCCTTCCCCAATTTATATATCCCTTATTATATCTGTCTTTATTCTTCTGGATCCTGACAAACTACTTCGTGCATTTTCAAATCATTTAATAGAAATGTAAATACCAGACACTGGTAATTTCAGTTAGAAATTAATTCTAATGGTTTAAGAACCTACTCAGAGACTTAAATGATGTGATAACTACAGCTCTTAGAGTTTCCTGAGAACAAAATCGCTCTCTTGTGAAGGGGATATGTGTCTGTTTTGTAATTTTTCTCTTCTGTCACTAAAGTAATGACTGTAGTATAAACTTTTTGCTGCCAATGCTTAAGAATTTAATTCCGAGAGCACTTAGTGGAAAGGATCATTTTCATCAAATAAGAGTGGGGACCAATTTATAAACTTGGCTGAGTTCTATTGGCACTACTAATAATTAATTGGTTGACCCCAAATGAAATAGTTGAAGTTCCTGGCCACTAGGAACTGATGGTCTAGAATGGAATGTACACAGATGAAAAACAAGGACTGGTATGTGTGATTTTTATTACAATGGAAAGTAAATAAACATACGAAAAGAGTTGCGAAGTGTGACCTGATTTTGTCACCAGGATTCAGTAAATGTACTTAAGAAGCTGAGGTCTTCTGAAAATGCAACAACATAATGTACGATTCTGAAAGTGAACCAGCATAGGGAAGAGCAAGAGGGACTCCACCTTGGGACTTAAAGGTTAAAAGGTAAAAGCTCCCAATGTCTTTTAAGAAGAATTTGTGGTAAGCCATAAGCCAGCTATATCATCAGCAGTCAACCCAACATATCTTAATCCAAGCCAGAACAAACACTTCCAAGCATCAATGAACAGTCCCTGTTTTCCCAAGGAGAATCGTTGCCTTGGAGGGGAAAGAGAATTACAAAAATTCTTTTTTTTTTTTGTAGATAATTATTTTTTATTGAAGGGTAGTTGACACACAGTATTACATTACATTAGTTTCAGGTGTACAACATAGTGATTCAACATTTATATACATGACAATTCTAGGTACCAGCTATCACCATATGAAGCTGTTACAATATCTTGCCTATATTCATTACATCCCGGTTACTTATTATTTTACCATTGGAAGTGTGTCCTTTTTTTTTTTTTTTTGTGAGGGCATCTCTCATATTTATTGATCAAATGGTTGTTAACAAAAATAAAATTCTGTATAGGGGAGTCAATGCTCAATACACAATCATTAATCCACCCCAAGCCTAATTTTCGTCAGTCTCCAATCTTCTGAAGCATAACAAACAAGTTCTTACATAGTGAATAAGTTCTTACATGCTGAACAGTACAAGGGCAGCCATCACAGAAACCTTCGGTTTTGCTCCTGCATTATGACCTATAAACAGTCAGTTCAAATATGAATACTCATTTGATTTTTATACTTGATTTATATGTGGATACCACATTTCTCTCTTTATTATTATTATTATTAATAAAATGCTGAAGTGGTAGGTAGATACAAGATACAGGTAGAAAACGTAGTTTAGTGTTGTAAGGGAGCAAATGTAGATGATCAGGTGTGTGCCTGTAGACTATGTGTTAATTCAAGCTAGACAAGGGCAATAAAACATCCACGTATACAGAAGATTTCTCTCAGAACAGGGGGGGTGAGGTTCTAAGCCTCACCTCTGTTGATCCCCAATTTCTCACCTGATGACCCTCCTGCGACTGTGGCTGTCTTAGGTTGTTCCTCCCTTGAGGAATCTTACCCGTCTCTGGCTAACCAGTCATCTTCCGGGGCCATACAGGGAAATGTAAAGTTGGGAAGTGAGAGAGAAGCCTTATTGTTTGAAATGGTTAGCTTTTTATTTCTTTGCATATTTATGCCCTGTAGATTCTATACCCAGCATTTGTCTTGAGGTATCTTTATCACTTGGAAGAATTATGATACTCGGTAAATTTGATATGAGGCACGAATTCTATTTAAGGGTTGTAATTAGGAAGGAAGAAGAAAAGCTATAGAAGTAGCAGGCGGCAGAAAACGTGGGAAGATTGATTATTTCTTTGACATATCTTCTTGTAGAGTAACTTCAGCATGTATAGGTTTTAAGCTACTACTTAAATTGCGCACACACATTAACATAATAGGAGTATAGTTACATAACCAAAGCATACCTGTAATTACCAGCCATCTCCAGTGAAACCAAGAAAACCAGTTAGGCACCTTAGGCATTTGTGAAAACTTATCTATGATATGATGGATATTGTCCAACTGAACTTGAACAGTCTGAGAGAAATCAGACAAATTAAAACAACCCATTCCTGGGGACTGTTCACACCCCATATGTTCTTTTAACAGTAAGTAGTCTGTAGTTGTAAGATTTTGGAGCGCTACAATTTGCACTTCTCCTAATTCTTGGTTGAGTTCCAACAGTATAGATCCAGTCAAATTTGTTGTTTTACTGTATGCACAGGCCAGCTTAGATATCTCCTTCCTCATTCCCATGGCAAGTCCAGGAACTGGTGGGATGAGTGCATCTACAGCTGTAGCAGTGCGTGGATCTTTGTTGGGGTTTTTTGATGATCATCTTCTGGCATGAGTCTTCCAGAGAGTGCTGATGTTGGAAGTTCTTTTTCATATCGTATCTTAGTTCATTTTCGGGGTAGCCCAGTTAGGCTTTGATCCTCTGTATAAACACAAACAGACCCTTTGCCTACACTTTTATATGCCCTTTATACCCTTGTGTAGAACTCATTGGAGGTCACCACACAGCAACTGCCTTTTTTTTTTTTTTTGGTATCACTAATCTACACTTACATGACGAATATTATGTTTACTAGGCTCCCCCCCATACCAGGTCCCCCCTATAAACCCCTTTACAGTCACTGTCCATCAGCATAGCAAAATGTTGTAGAATCACTACTTGCCTTCTCTGTGTTGTACAGACATCCCCTTTCTCCCACCCCCCCATGTATGCTAATCTTAATACCCCCTTCTTCTCCCCCCCCTTATCCCTCCCTACCCACCCATCCTCCCCAGTCCCTTTCCCTTTGGTACCTGTTAGTCCATTCTTGAGTTCTGTGATTCTGCTGCTGTTTTGTTCCTTCAGTTTTTCCTTTGTTCTTATATTCCACAGATGAGTGAAATTATTTGGTATTTCTCTTTCTCTACTTGGCTTGTTTCACTGAGCATAATACCCTCCAGCTCCATCCATGTTGCTGCAAATGGTTGGATTTGCTCTTTTCTTATGGCTGAGTAGTATTCCATTGTGTATATGTACCACATCTTCTTTATCCATTCATCTATCGATGGACATTTAGGTTGCTTCCAATTCTTGGCTATTGTAAATAGTGCTGTGATAAACATAGGGGTGCACTGATCTTTCTCATACTTGATTGCTGCATTCTTAGGGTAAATTCCTAGGAGTGCAATTCCTGGGTCAAATGGTAGGTCTGTTTTGAGCATTTTGATGTACCTCCATACTGCTTTCCACAATGGTTGAACTAACTTACATTCCCACCAGCAGTGTAGGAGGGTTCCCCTTTCTCCACAGCCTCGCCAACATTTGTTGTTGTTTGTCTTTTGGATGGCAGCCATCCTTACTGGTGTGAGGTGATACCTCATTGTAGTTTTAATTTGCATTTCTCTGATAATTAGCGATGTGGAGCATCTTTTCATGTGTCTGTTGGCCATCTGTATTTCTTTTTTGGAGAACTGTTCAGTTCCTCTGCCCATTTTTTAATTGGGTTATTTGTTTTTTGTTTGTTGAGGTGTGTGAGCTCTATATATCTTCTGGACGTCAAGCCTTTATCGGATGAGTCATTTTCAAATATATTCTCCCATACTGTAGGGTTCCTTTTTGTTCTATTGATGGTGTCTTTTGCTGTACAGAAGCTTTTCAGCTTAATATAGTCCCACTTGTTCATTTTTGCTGTTGTTTTCCTTGCCCGGGGAGATATGTTCAAGAAGAGGTCATTCATGTTTATGTCTAAGAGGTTTTTGCCTATGTTTTCTTCCAAGAGTTTAATGCTCTCATGGACATTCAGGTCTTTGATCCATTTTGAGTTTACTTTTGTATATGGGGTTAGACAATGGTCCAGTTTCATTCTCCTACATGTAGCTGTCCAGTTTTGCCAGCACCATCTGTTGAAGAGACTGTCATTTCGCCATTGTATGTCCATGGCTCCTTTATCAAATATTAATTGACCATATATGTCTGGGTTAATGTCTGGATTCTCTAGTCTGTTCCATTGGTCTGTGGCTCTGTTCTTGTGCCAGTACCAAATTGTCTTGATTACTATGGCTTTATAGTAGAGCTTGAAGTTGGGGAGTGAGATCCCCCCTACTTTATTCTTCTTTCTCAGGATTGCTTTGGCTATTCGGGGTCTTTTGTGTTTCCATATGAATTTTTGAATTATTTGTTCCAGTTCATTGAAGAATGTTGCTGGTAGTTTCATAGGGATTGCATCAAATCTGTTTATTGCTTTGGGCAGGATGGCCATTTTGACAATATTAATTCTTCCTAGCCACGAGCATGGGATGAGTTTCCATCTGTTAGTGTCCCCTTTAATTTCTCTTCAGAGTGACTTGTAGTTTTCAGAGTATAAGTCTTTCACTTCCTTGGTTAGGTTTATTCCTAGGTATTTTATTGTTTTTGATGCAATTGTGAATGGAGTTGTTTTCCTGATTTCTCTTTCTGTTGGTTCATTGTTAGTGTATAGGAATGCCACAGATTTCTGTGTGTTGATTTTGTATCCTGCAACTTTGCTGTATTCCGATATCAGTTCTAGTAGTTTTGGGGTGTAGTCTTTAGGGTTTTTTATGTACAGTATCATGTCATCTGCAAATAGTGACAGTTTAACTTCTTCTTTACCAATCTGGATTCCTTGTATTTCTTTGTTTTGTGTGATTGCCATGGCTAGGAACTCCAGTACTATGTTAAATAACAGTGGGGAGAGTGGGCATCCCTGTCTAGTTCCCGATCTCAGAGGAAATGCTTTCAGCTTCTCGCTGTTCAATATAATGTTGGCTGTGGGTTTATCATAGATGGCCTTTATTATGTTGAGGTACTTGCCCTCTATTCCCATTTTGCTGAGAGTTTTTATCATGAATGGATGTTGAACTTTGTCAAATGCTTTTTCAGCATCTATGGAGATGATCATGTGGTTTTTGTCTTTCTTTTTGTTGATGTGGTGGATGATGTTGATGGACTTTCAATTGTTGTACCATCCTTACATCCCTAGTATGAATCCCACTTGGTCATGGTGTATGATCCTTTTGATGTATTTTTGAATTCGGTTTGCTAATATTTTGTTGAGTATTTTTGCATCTACGTTCATCAGGGATATTGATCTGTAGTTTTCTTTTTTGGTGGGGTCTTTGCCTGGTTTTGGTATTAGGGTGATGTTAGCTTCATGGAATGAGTTTGGGAGTATCCCCTCCTCCTCTATTTTTTGGAAAACTCTAAGGAGAATGGGTATTATGTCTTCCCTGTATGTCTGATAAAATTCCGAGGTAAATCCATCTGGCCCGGGGGTTTTGTTCTTTGGTAGTTTTTTGATTACCGCTTCAATTTCGTTGCTGGTAATTGGTCTGTTTAGATTTTCTGTTTCTTTCTGGGTCAATCGTGGAAGGTTGTATTTTTCTAGGAAGTTGTCCATTTCTCCTAGGTTTCCCAGCTTGTTAGCATATAGGTTTTCATAGTATTCTCTAATAATTCTTTGTATTTCTGTGCGGTCCGTCGTGATTTTTCCTTTCTCGTTTCTGATACTGTTGATTTGTGTTGACTCTCTTTTCTTCTTAATAAGTCTGGCTAGAGGCTTATCTATTTTGTTTATTTTCTCGAAGAACCAGCTCTTGGTTTCATTGATTTTTTCTATTGTTTTATTCTTCTCAATTTTATTTATTTCTTCTCTGATCTTTATTATGTCCCTCCTTCTGCTGACCTTAGGCCTCATTTGTTCTTCTTTTTCCAATTTCGATAATTGTGACATTAGACCATTCATTTGCGATTGTTCTTCCTTTTTTAAATATGCTTGGATTGCTATATACTTTCCTCTTAAAACTGCTTTTGCTGTGTCCCACAGAAGTTGGGACTTAGTGTTGTTGTTGTCATTTGTTTCCATATATTGCTGGATCTCCGTTTTGATTTGGTCATTGATCCATTGATTATTTAGGAGCGTGTTGTTAAGCCTCCATGTGTTTGTGAGCCTCTTTGCTTTCTTTGTACAGTTTATTTCTAGTTTTATGCCTTTGTGGTCTGAAAAGTTGGTTGGTAGAATTTCAATCTTTTGGAATTTACTGAGGCTCTTTTTGTGGCCTAGTATGTGGTCTATTCTGGAGAATGGTCCATGTGCACTTGAGAAGAATGTGTATCCTGTTGCTTTTGGATGTAGAGTTCTGTAGATGTCTATTAGGTCCATGTGCTCTACTGTGTTGTTCAGTGCTTCCGTGTCCTTACTTATTTTCTGCCCAGTGGATCTATCCTTTGGGGTGAGTGGTGTGTTGAAGTCTCCTAGAATGAATGCATTGCAGTCTATATCCCCCTTTAGTTCTGTTAGTATTTGTTTCACATATGCTGGTGCTCCTGTGTTGGGTGCATATATATTTAGAATGGTTATGTCCTCTTGTTGGACTGAGCCCTTTATCATTATGTAGTGTCCTTCTTTATCTCTTGTTACTTTCTTTGTTTTGAAGTCTATTTTGTCTGATATTAGTACTGCAACCCCTGCTTTCTTCTCGCTGTTGTTTGCTTGAAATATGTTTTTCCATCCCTTGACTTTTAGTCTGTACATGTCTTTGGGTTTGAGTTGAGTTTCTTGTAAGCAGCATATAGATGGGTCTTGCTTTTTTATCTATTCTGTTACTCTATGTCTTTTGATTGGTGCATTCAGCCCATTAACATTTAGGGTGACTATTGAAAGATATGTACTTATTGCCATTGCAGGCTTTAAATTCGTGGTTACCAAATGTTCAAGGTTAGCCTCTTTAGTATCTTACTGCCTAACTTAGCTCGCTTATTGAGCTGTTATATACACTGTCTGGAGATTCTTTTCTTCTCTCCCTTCTTGTTCCTCCTCCTTGATTCTTCATATGTTGGGTGTTTTGTGCTGTGCTCTTTCTAGGAGTGCTCCCATCTAGAGCAGTCCCTGTAAGATGTTCTGTAGAGGTGGTTTGTGGGAAGCAATTTCTCTCAGCTTTTGTTTGTCTGGGAATTGTTTAATGCCACCATCATATTTGAATGCTATTCGTGCTGGATACAGTATCCTTGGTTCAAGGCCCTTCTGTTTCATCGTATTAAATATATCATGCCATTGTCTTCTGGCCTGTAAGGTTTCTGTTGAGAAGTGTGATGATAGCCTGATTGGTTTTCCTTTGTATGTGACCTTTTTCCTCTCTCTAGCTGCCTTTAAAATTCTGTCCTTGTCCTTGAGCTTTGCCATTTTAATTATTATGTGTCTTGGTGTTGTCTTCTTTGGGTCCCTTCTGTTGGTAGTAAGCGACTACTTCCTCCCCCAGTTTGGGGAAGTTTTCAGCAATTATTTCTTCAAAGACACTTTCTATCCCTTTTTCTCTCTCTTCTTCTGGTACCCCTATAATGCGGATTTTGTTCCTTTTGCATTGGTCACACAGTTCTCTTAATATTGTTTCATTCCTGTAGATCCTTTTCTCTCTCTCTGTGTCAGCTTCTATATGTTCCTGTTCTCTGGTTTCTAATCTATCAACGGCCTCTTGCATCTCATCCATTTTTTTTTAATCCTTCCAGAGTTTGTTTTATTTCTGTATTCTTTCTCCTTAGCTCTTGCATATTTCTCCTGCAAGTCCATCAGCATGGTTATGACCTTAATTTTAAATTCTTTTTCAGGAAGATTGGTTAGGGCTATCTCCCCAGATTCCTTTTCAGGGGAGACTGTCTGGGTTAATCTGGTCTGTATCACATCCTTCTGCCTTTTCATAGCGATAGAGGTAGTTGCAGGGAGTTGATGCACATGTTGGCTGGGAGAATGTCCCTTCTTGCTAGTTTGTGGCCTTCCTCTCCTGGGAGAACTGCAACCTCTAGTGGCTTGTGCTGGGCAGTTGTGCACAGATGGGGTTTCTGATTCTTTCCCAGCCACTGTGAGGGAAACTCCATGCTGAGTTGCTATGGTGGGGCAGCACCAGAGCGGGAATGGGTGGGAAGCTGTTTATCGCCGTGAGGGGCCTTGGAGCCATGCTGCCACCTAGGGGGTTAGGGCACCCAGCATTCCCCAGGATTGCCAGCTGCTGGGCTGAGTGTGCCGGGATGCTTCTGTCCAACTGTTAAGCCCCTGTTCCTTTAAGATTTTCAAAAAGCACTCGCTTTTCTTTGTCCCAGGGACGCCTGCTGCTGGGACCCGCTCACAGGTTTTACTGTCCTGTTTCCCTAGTATCCAGCACCCCATGCACTGTGTGTCTGCACTCCAGTGGGGTTGGCCAGGGCTGGGTATTTAGCAGTCCTGGGCTGCATCTCCCTCCCCACTACAACTCCTCTCCTCCCACTGGGAGCTAGGATGTGGGGCGCCTGGGTCCCACCGGGCCGCGGCTTGTATCTTTCCCCCTTCACGAGGCGCTGGACTCTCACAAGTGTGGATGTAGCCTGGCTGTTGTCCTGTATCTTGTGGTCTCTCTTGTTGGAATTGTTGTATTTTCCGAGAATATGTTTTTGGGAGGAGATTTCTGGGGCTCTACTCAGGCCGCCATCTTGGCTCCTCCCTCAATCTTGATGATTTTTTGGTACATATCTGTTGGGTGCTTCCAGATTGTAAGCTTCTTCAGAACCCTGCCCAGGTACACATGGGCAGCCCCAAGGAAATCCAGAACCGGCTACCCTCTCAGTCCTCATACCGAAAGTACCTAACTAGTCCACCTCCTTTTGAATCTTCAGAGTCTTCCTGTGTTTGTCTGTTGGGTTATACCCAGTTCAAAAAAGAAGACCTGGGAGGAATGATGTTCCTGCAATTTGGCCAGAATCAGAAGTCCACTTTGTAAATATTTTAACAAAAGAAATGCAAAAAAGATACAAACTGTTGTGGCATATTCCAACACAAAATTAGAAACTAATCTAAAATCTAAATTGTCAAAAGCAATATCAATTTCCAAAATCAAGGCAAGCAGACACAATAAAATAAAATAAATAAAGTTATGTGTGCTACAAGGCTCAACTTCAAAATACTTTTGAACATACTCAAAAATTCAACAAATGTCAAACACCAAATGAAAGTATATTTTCTTCATCTAGAATATTTGTTACAAAGCAAAGGTCAAGACTATCAGGGCAATTTAGGCTTGGCATATCTTAAATTTTTTATTTTAAGAATAATTTTTAAATATTTTGTTACTACCTTTTAATTTTTTAATCAGTTCTATTTTCTTTTTATTTAGCATTAATTTTCTCTTTTAATTTCTTAATATTAGGTCAAGATCATTATCACATGTTATTGAAAAATATATTCTTGCAACATGTATTTATTATTTTGTCTTTATTTTTACAGAAAAGCTCTGAAGTTTTTAGTATAACTCTATCATCAAAAAATGGTGCACTGCTATTTATTATGGTGACCCATCATTATTTAAAAGCACATAAGTATAATAAAAAGTACATAGTAACTTATGATTTGAGAATTCTTGTGAATTCCTTTTTTTCCTCTGAATCATAAAGATATTTGCTGGGAAATTGGAAACACTATAAAATGTGAATACTCTGACTGATTGCCTAAGAACGATCTTTTCTTTTTTCTTTTTCAATGATGAAGCCTTGATTAAAACTTTTTCTTTCTTCAACTCATATTTCCAAAGTTAGTTGGTCATGCTAGGCATGCTAATACAGGGAAATCATGACATATGCTTAAACAACTTGAGAACATTCACTCTCTACAAGAAAAGGCTTGGGTGAGAATTTGATAGCTATATTAATAAACTTCAAGGGCTGTCCTGAACAAGAGAGATGGCATTTATTCTGTGTGACCCAAGAGGACAAAATTAGGATAAATGAGAAGGAGTTACAGGGGAGAAATTTTTTATTTTTTATATGTCCATTTCTAGTAATGAGAGAAATGAGAATAGATTGCCTCAAGAAATATGATTTCCTGTCAAGGAAAAGGGCTGGACAACACTTATTGGGGATATTATCAAAGGGACTCTTAAAATTCTTTCTGTCTTTATTATCTCATATTATTCTCCTAGTGAGATACATAAGACAAATATTAAAATTGCCAGTTATAGATGAGAATAATGAAATTCAGAGAGTGTATTGGTTAGTAATTCTTGGCAAATTATAAAAGTAATTTGAGCTAGCCTAAGCAAAATGAAAAGACAGTTTAAGGTAGAGCGCTATTTCACAGAACCCAAGGCCAGTCTCATGCAGCAGGGCTACAGGATAAAACAGAAGTTATAAGAATTCTCTCTGTAACTTGACCTTGCTTTGCTCCATAAATTGTTTTGTTCTCTACTTCAACGGATATATTTTCTGTGCTTTCCCACCCACATCATGGGTGGAAGGTATTTACTCCACAGCTCCCTAGTTTACATCTCTGTCATTCAAGGAACCAGTCCAGAATAAATGGTTGCCTCAATCATTTTGAACTTTATGGTGACAATTCATCACACCTGTCTCCCTTATAATTCCTAAGCCAATTGATAAATAACCACAGTAAAACTTGATTAGATAATGTGACTTGCCTTGGGGCAGAAATGGAGTTTTCTTCAACTTTCCCTTGAATTGAATTTACTCAGCCACAGGCAGATTGTCAAGCAACTACATGTCTTCCATCTCAGGAGCAGGCCTAACCTGGCAAGTTTATTGCATGGGTAAGGTGTCCAGGAGGCAAACACACTCCACTTGCACACATGTAAGAAATACACACATTCCCATCTCCATATCACAAAGATATTCCTGATACTAAGGTCCAACTACCCCATGTTCAAGTGCAAATACACATACACGTGCACACGCACACACACTCACACATAAGGTCTGCAGTAGAGTACCCAAGGTTATGAATGGATAATCCATTATACCCCAAAGTGATTGATGTTGTACTGAGGCTATTGTTCTTCAAGTATATGATTTCCAGGTGATGTGCATTTCCTTCTCTAATCCAATTTTAATTTAGTTCTCATCTTCTAACAATTTATAGATTAAACTACAAATTTAACCATTCCAAAATATCTACTGTATAGTGGTAAAAGCCCATGGAAAGAATAGCAAAAGGAGAAACCACACAGTGGCCACTGGTTCAGAACATGTGATTTATTCTGCTAGCTAATGGCAGTTTGAAAAGCAAAAGAACCAGTGACTTGCATGGGCATAATTTTGACTTAAATCCTTCACCAAATTTCTCAGTGATCCAATAATAAACTACTCGTAGGTGTTACTAGAAGTTACTCAATCCTTTGGATTGGGCCTGAAGATTTCCTAGGAGTTGAAACTCCATTCCCTTCTGGTTTGTGTCAACTATGGGCCCCTTTCACCAGGTCTTTTTTTTCTACTGGCACTTAAATTGCTAAAAACCTTGTTGACTAGCTGTCACATTCATTTTGGACTCCGTTTGTAATTATGCAGCACCAGAAATCTTATTAAGTCATGCACTGAAAATTTTCCACCTTCTGAACTGAATAACCATAACTTGACCACTCCACTCAGAAATCTGTTTTTGTTGGTTCATTTGTTTGTTTTTGAAGCAACGGTTGAGGTTCTACCATCCCCACTGCACTCCAGGACAGTAGTTGCAAAGTCTGGCCTGAGGTGAGGCAGCCAGAATAGCAGTATCCCTTTATTCTAAGCACCGATGGTATATTGTTCCAGTTCTCCTATTTTATTTAATGAAAGGTACTTTGGAAGTAAGGGTTGAGGAGGTGGGGACATGGCATTTCCCAGCTTTTCTGATTACTCCAGGATATCTGCATTCATCTTTCTAGGATCCCAGTCAGGACATTTGTCATAGCCACAAAAAGGGAAGTCAAATCAGCACATGACTTTGCAGTTCACACTTCCTTGATTTATTTCTTCATCTGAACCTCAGCAATCTATTTGGAAGCTCATATTTTCTTTATGTATTTCTAGTCATGCATATCCAACTTGATTGTTTTTCATCTGCTGCACCTTTTACTGATAGCTTTAAAAATAAATAGGGGTATACTAATGTTTTCTACCAAGAACCCTGATAATTTGATGGATAATGGTCTGAGTTGTATAACACAATAAACAAATTTAACTAGATTGGTAAATTGCCAACATTGGGGGAATGAGGATCCTCCCTGACTCGCTGCTTCTCCTACCCCACAACCTGCCTGGATGTCACCAGTTCCACTTTTGCTGATTAAGAATCTCTTATTCAAAACCCTGACCTTGGTGCCAATTTTGTATTAAATATTAGCCACATGTAACAAAAACTATCTTGAGACTATCTAAGCAAGAAAATAATTTAAGAATATAGAAAAGCAGTCAAGATTAAGGGAGGAGGTGAATAGTTACCTGGTCTTTCTTTATCTCTCATATCTTCTTCTGCATGTTTGTTTCATTTTTCTCTCTGAAGATAGGCTTCATCTATTTCTCAGTTCACATGCCAGGTAGAGCATGGCCACTCAGCAGCTCCTAACTTTATCTTTTATTTGAAAGACCAATGGTTGGAATGCTAAAGTCAAGTTCCCACTCTCCTATGCCCAAGAAGAAAATCTGTGGCCCAGCTGATCCTTCTTGTGTACCTTGATCAGTGATATCTGTCCAACATCCAAACGTCTTTTTAATTAGAGAATCTCAAGTTAGATGGGCAAATACTTCAATTCCCATCTCTTTGGTTCTCAGAACAAAAATGTATGACCTAAGCTCAGCTCAGCCAGCTGGATGCTCTTGCCTGGATCTTTGAATCTGGAGTAAGTGATACAAACAATATGGATTTTTTTCTATAGCTGTGGCACCAATGGCCTTGGCATCTATCCTCCTGGCAATAGTGCTGGTAGCAGCTTCCAGTTTATGGTGCTGCAGTGAAGCCCGCTTGGCAATGACAGCTGTCCTGTCCTAACCAGGGTCTTTCTGCAGCATGACTTTGTCCTGTATTGTAGCCTCCTTCATTTATTGCTCATTTTTTTCCAAGCCCAGTTCTTCAGAAGACTTCTCGTGGATTCTGTCAGTATCCCTAAATTCTTGCAATATTTTTATTTTAATATGCCAGAGTCATTTTGTGTGGTTTATAACTAACAACTAGCCTATCTTGCAATCAGCTCTACTAGCTGGTCAAGCCCTTGTAGAGGAATCCTGATTGTCAGAGATCCACCCCTGTGAAGAGGAAGAGTAATTCCCAAGGAAGAGAGGATGGGCAAAAACCCGAACTATGTGTGTTTTTGCATAGATATTCAATGGGTTGCCCAAGACCATAGAGGCAATTCATATCAGAACTTTAAGAAGAACCTTTATGTCTTAGCAATTAACATAGGTTAATTTTTTTGTCCTTAGGATTATTTTTAACTTGGTAATAATTATGAATGGGAAAACTTTCTAAGGATATGAATAGAAAGGCCAACATAAGCATTTCAGAGTTTCAGTAATTTGCTATCCCACCAAACTTAGAAAACAATTTAGAAGAAGAAAAGGCTGAATTCAACAACTGGGTTCTTCCCAAATAACTAGATACTTAATTAAAATTTACTAATTCTTTATAATGTATAAGCATATACTAGACACCACTATACTAAAATGGGACAGAGAAATGAGTTACTGATAAAACTCATAGTTAATTGAAAATTATGTTTTAAATATCTTAATACTTTCCACCATGTAAAATAAAATAAAGCAGTGTGATCTGAGTTTATCTCCTTTTATTGACCTGTTTGATTTCAGTAGAGGAAATAATTTTTTAAATTAAGCAAAATAAAAAGAATGGGAAATAATGATTTAGATAACCAGTTCCAAGTAAATAACAGTTGTTATTTGTATTTCACTTTCACACAGCTAAGATTAGATTTTAAAATTCAAAGTAAACTGAATATGAATTCACAGAGATTGTCCTTGAGCATGAGTAACTAAATTAACTAGACTTTTAACTGAGGACTCCTAGATTCCTGAAGACTTGAATGAGACTATTAGAGGCCCATAAAGTTTTCTTCTACTCTTCCATTAGCAATGGCAGGAAGAGATCATAAGGGATTAATGTTTAAATGTTTAAGAACACATGTTTCAATGCTTTTGGAAACACTAAGCAATTCTTTTAAAATTAATTGACAAGTCATTGTGTACTTGCAATTCAGACCATGGCTTTTTATAGCAATAAGCCAGACAATATCTTTCCTCTGAGAAATAGGCCATTAGAGACTGGTAAAAGAAATGGAAAATATGATTAGCAATCAAGTGTGGATTATTGAGACAGCAATTATACAGCAAATGGAAATGTACTCAAATATTAGTGATGAGGACAGATGTGCTTTACTCTTCACTTCATGGTTGGGAAGTATCTGTAATTCAGCTTCCAGATAAGAGAGGAAAGCAGGTACAATATACTCCCATGGAATTATATAATGTTAGAATTGAAAGGGATCTTGGTATATTGATCAGCTATTGCTATATAACAAACCATCCCAAACCTCAGTGGCTTAAAACATTTATATTTGCTCATGTCTGCAGATTAGCTGGGCTAACCTAGTGTAGACTCAGATGAGCCGATTCTGTACTCATTTTCCTTGGACCACAAACAAATTATGATATTTGCATTTTTAAAAGTTGCCACCTGTTGAAGTTTTACTCTGTGCCAGATGCTATGTTAAAAACACTTAAAAATATTATCTCCTTTACTCCTCATAAAACCCTATAAAGTAGGTGCTATAATTATCTTAATTTTACAGATTAAGAAACTGAGATGCATTCCCAAAGTCAGGAAGTTAGATATAATGAACCGGGAACACAGAAACACAGGTCTGGCTGATACCAAACTTTATGTTCTTAACAGCTCTGCTATATCTTGCCTCATGAAAAATACTGATCCATTTTCAGAGTGCTCTAACTACTAAAAAGTTGTTCTTTTGTATTCAGTGTAATAATTTTCCCTGTAACTTTCATTCACTGAATTTTTTTTAAGTATCATTGATATACAATCTTATGATGGTTTCACATAAACAACACAGTGGTTCAACATTCACCCATGTTATCAAGTCCTCATTCCCTCCATTGCGGTGATTATCAACATAGGAAGACGTTATAGAGTGATTAATTGTATTCTCCATGCTGTACTACTGTCCCTGGGACCTACCTATAGTGTGATAGAAAATTAAGTGCCCCTTAATCTCCTTCTCCCTCCCCACCCACCATCCCCAGCCCCTCCCCTTTGGTAACCACTAGTTGCTTCTCAATCTCTATGAGTCTGTTATTTTGTTCCTTTTGTTTTGCTTTGTTTTTATACTCCACAAATGAGTTAAATCATTTGGTATTTCTCTTTCTCCACTTGGCTTATTTCACTGAGAATAATACCCTCTAGATCTATCCATGTTGTAGCAAATCACAGGATTTCTTTTCTTTTTATGGCTGAATAATATCCCACTGTGTATATGTACCACTATCCATTCATCTATTGATGGACACTTAGGTTGCTTCCATATCTTGGCTATTGTAAATAGTGCTGCAATAAACATAGGGGTGCATATGTATTATTGAATCAGGGATCTTGTTTTCTTCAGGTAAATTCCTAGGAATGACTGGGTCACATGGTATTTTTATTTTTAGTGTTTTGAGGAATCTCCATATTGCTTTCCACAAAGGTTGAACTAATTTGCATTCCCACAAACAGTGTAGGAGGGTTCCCCTATCTCTGCATCCTCTCCAGCATTTGTTGTTTCTTTTGCATAGTGGCCATCCTAACTGATGTGAGGTGATACCTTATCAGTTTAACTTCTTCCTTACCAGGTTTTAATTTGCATTTCCCTGATGATTAGTGATGTGGAGCATCTTTTCATGTGCCAGCTGGCCATTTGTATTTGTTTTTGGAGAAGTGTCTGTTCAGGTCTTCTGCCCACTTTTTAATCAGGTTATTTGCCCTTTCGTTGTTGAGGCATATGAGTTCTTTATATATTTTAGATATTAACCCCTTATCAGATAAGTTGTTTATGAATATATTCTCACATACAGGATGACTTTTTGTTCTGCTGATGGTGTCCTTTGCTGTACAGACATGGGGTAGTTTGATGTAATCCCATTTGATAATTTTTTATTTTGTTTCTCTTGCCTGAGGAGATGTGTCCAGGAAAAAGTTGCTCATGTTTATATTCAAGAGATTTTTGCCTAAGTTTTCTTCTAAGAGTTTTATGGTTTTATGACTTACATTCAGGTTTCTGATCCATTTCTAGTTTTCTTTGGTGTATGGAGTTAGGCAGTAATCCAGTTTAATTCTATTACATGAAGCTGTCCAGTTTTGCCAACACCAGTTGTTGAAGAGGCTGTCTTTTCCCCACTGTATATTCATGGCTCCTTTATCATGCATTAATTGACCATGTATGTGTGGGTTTATATCTGGGCTCTCTATTCTGTTCCATTGATCTATGGGTCTGTTCTTGTGCCTGTATCAAGTTGTTTTGATTACAGTGGCTTTGTAGTACAGCTTGAAGTAAGGAAACATAAGGCCCCAAGCTCTATTTTTCTTTCTCAGGATTGCTTTGGCTATTTGGGGTCTTTTGTGTTCCATATGAATTTTAGAACTATTTGCCCTAGTTCATTGAAGAATGCTGTTGATATTTTGATAGGGATTGCATTGGATCTGTAGATTGCTTTAGACAGAATGACCATTTTGACTATATTAATTCTTCTTATCCATGAGCATGGGATAGATTTCCATTTATTGGTGTCTACTTTGATTTCTCTCATGAGTGTCTTGTAGTTTTCAGTGTATAGGTCTTTCACCTCCTTGGTTAGGTTTATTCCTAGGTATTTTATTCTTTTTGATGCAATTGTAAATGGAGTTCTTTTCTAGATTCCTCTTTCTGCTAATTTGTTGTTAGTTTATAGAAATGCAACAGATTTATTTGTATTAATTTTGTATCCTCCAACTTTTCTGAATTCAGTTACCAGTTCTTGTTGTTTTTAGGTGGAGTCTTTAGGGTTTTCTATGTATAATATCATGTTATCTACAAACAGTGACAGTTTAACTTCTTCCTTACCAATCTGGATGCCTTTTATCTCTTTATCTTGTCTGATTGCCATAGCTAAAACCTCCAGAACTATGTTGAATAAAAGTGGTGAGAGTGGGCTTCCTTGTCTTGTTCCCTATCTTAAAGGAAAAGCTTTCAACTTTTTGATATTAAGTATGTTGTTGGCTGTGGGTTTGTCATATATGGCCTTTATTATGTCGAGGTACCTATCCTCTATACCCATCTTGTTGAGAGTTTTTATCATACATGGATGTTGAATTTTGTCAAATGCTTTCTAAACATCTATTGAGATGATCATGTGATTTTTGTCCTTCTTTTTGTTGATGTGATGTACGATATTGATGGATTTACTAATATTGTACCATCCTTGCATCCCTGGAATAAATCCCACTTGGTCATGATGGGTGATCCGTTTGATGAGTTTTTGAATTTGGGTTGCTAATATTTTGTTGAGGATTTTTGCATCTACATACATTAGGGATATTGGTCTGTAATTTTCTTTTTTTGTGGTGTCTTTGCCTGGTTTTGGTATTAGAGTGATGTTGGCCTGATAGAATGAGTTTGGAGTATTTCTCCTCTTCTATGTTTTGGGATATTTTAAAGAGGATGGGTATTAGGTCTTCTTTAAAAGTTTGATAAAAGTCAGCAGTGAAGCTATCTGGGCCACAGATTTTGTTCTTACGAAGTTTTTGATTACCAATTCAATTTTGTTGCTGGTAATTGGTCTGTTTAAATTTTGCTTCTTCTTGGGTCAATCTTGGCAGTCACTGATCTTACTGTGGCCCTTCAGCATACATAAGAAAAATATAACATATCATAAATTAGATAATATGATTAAAAATGTCTGTTGAAAAGCATGTGTTCAACAAAGATCAATATGAATCATCCACAATAACCATCATCTGGCAAAATATTCAATAGGGCAGAGCCAGCACTAATTACAGTCTCCATTTGCATTTATCCCTTTTACTCAGAAAACTATAAGAAAATGATAAATACAATGTTTTACTCCAGAAATACAGATAAACTATTTCTATAACATTTCTTTAATCTACTAGCTCAGTGACCTTGTCGAAAAAGAAATGACTCCTAAATTAGATAAACAACATACTATTAGAATTTGGGGCAGGAGCTGGGGAGAGATGAGAGAACATTAAGTAATGCTCTTTAAAATTCATTAGCATGTATTTTATTAATAGGTAAACAACAAAGACCTAGAATATGTTGACTTTGTTTATAGGTGGAAAAAACTGAATTTGATCAAAGGCAAAGTATTGCTTATACTACATACTTACTCAAGGAGACAAGAAAACAATGTAATCACTAGAGAGAATATGATTGTTGAAGGATAATTTTCAAAATGGTAAAATACGAATATGAAATGAACATATGCTGAGGGTTTTATTTAACTCGTGAATTAATGAGGGACCTGGTAAGATATTACAACCTGTTCAAAAAAGAATTGGTAGTACAGACATATGTAAGGCAATCAGGAATTCTTAAGTAAATTTGCTAATAGGTGCAAAAACATAGATCCTATAGGCACTAAATTATAATGCTTGGAGGCATCTTTTCTATAGAGAGGAAATCAATTGTATCTCTATGACAAAGTTCATTTACATGTTTATGGACAAGAATAATTTGCATTTCATCAGTCAGTTTTCTACAACTTCCTGAGTTATAAAATATCTCAGGCAAGGACAACTCAAAGCACGGTTCCCAAGAGAATCAGATGACCCGAAAAGTAAGCGAGATAATATCTGACATCCCATTGAAAGGACAACCAAAAATCAGCCCATTTTGAAAATTTCGCAAGTCTTCCTGACAGGGTTTTGAGACAGGACATCAAGGAGAAAAACTAGGAGAACGCTGTTGGTTAAATGAAAATTTACAATGTTTGAAATAGTTTGTAATTTTTAAAAAGATATTATGTGAGAATCTATATGAAATACAGTAATCCAGAAAAATCATGAAATTATTTTCTTAGATTCTTATCATGTTCTTCAAATAAACCTAGCTACTCACTATATGCAAGGTCAGATGAGAACTGGAAAAAAGAGAAAGATGGAAAATTTAGAAATTCTGTTCATGTGTCTTTTCATTCATTTGCCAAAAATTGTATTTAGAAGTATTGTTGTATAACTTATGACACTTTATATGTCCAGATGATGACTAACCAGCTGAAGATTTCCCTGATCTTGTATTAAAAGATCATCGGTTGGAATTCAAAAGCAGGTAAATAAAATATTAAAACGGCCAAAAAGCACATGAAAACATTTCAACATCCCTGGTTATTAGGGAAATGCAAATGAAAAGCAATGAGATACCATTTCACACCCATTAGGATAGCTGTTATCAAAAAACATTAAACAGCAGGTGTTGGTGAGTTTGTGGAGAAATTGGACCCCTTGCGCTTTGCTGTTGGAAATGGTGAGCAGCTATGGAAAACAGTGTAGCAATTTCTCAAAAAGTTAAACAGGTAATTTAGCCATTCCACTTCTATGTCATACCCCAAATAATTAAAAGCAAAAGCTCCAACACATACAATGTTCATAGCAGCAATTTTTCACAATAGTCGCAAGGCAGAAACAACCCAAACAGGTGAGTGGATAAACAAAGTGTAGTGTTATAGGGGAGGGAAAACTTCCTTCTATCTTCTTAGGTTCTCTGGCTGAGCCTAAGAGTTAAACTGACATAAGACAGATCAATGGGAGAAAAACATACAAATTTTATTTAATATTTTCCCATGTACACAGGAATCTTCAAAAGGAAAACAAAGACCTGAAGAAACCAGTAGACCCAAAAGCTTATGTACCTTTTTAAACCAAGAACGATTATTTGTTGAGATGTGACAAGACAAAGGGGTTCAGATTAGGGGCAATAAATTGTGGGACAGTGACTAGGTAATATGTGGGGGAAATTAATGGAAATTATCTCAGTAGGCTTGTTTTATTTTTAGTAGATTTTTCTGTATGATCCATGTTAGTGGAGGCTCCCAGTCTCCAGGGATAAGAACGTTTTTCTCTTTCTGGTATAGAGAGGCCATCTCTCTTATGGGAAATTTTATGATCTGCTTTTAAGTAGAAAAAGAGATTGGAGATTCCATCCTACACCTATAGTTTCTCAAGTGACTTCAATTCAAAATAACCTGTATACCAAAGTGGTATATGTTGGGATGGTAAGTTCTGAACCCCTTCAATATATAGATACAAGGAATATTATTCAGCCTTTAAGAGGAATGAAACTCTGATAAATGCTACAGCATGAATGGACTCTGAAAACATTATACTAAGTGAATTAGTCAGACACAAAAGGACAAATAGTATATGATTCCACTTATATGAGGTACCTAGAATAGTCAAATACATAGAGACAGAAAGAGTAAAGGTTTCCAGGGGCTGAGGGGAGTGAGGAATGGGGTTTTGTTGAGTAGTGATGGGATTCAGGACAAAATACCCCAAAATATGGTACCTTAACTTATTGAATATTTCAGGCTGAAGGAATTTGAGGAATGGCATGTGCAGGAAGGACTTTCTGACCTTGCCCTGAGGCAGGTCATCAAACCTCCATGTGAGAGTGCCTTCTCTCTACCGGGAGAAAGGGAAGGTCCGCATCTCTAGGAAGTAGGACACAGAGGAATCCAAATAAATAGGCCTTGCTATGTTTTCCCAAGTTTGCTACACTTAGCTCCCCTTTGTCCTACCACATCTTTCCAGGACTTTCCTGTCTTCATCCAACTAGCATAAAAACACTCAGGCTTAACTATTTCTTTGGATCTTCATTTCATTTTGAAGGTTCCTGTGCCATGTAAAATTTCCATTAAATACATCTGTATGTTCTTCTGTTAATCTGTCTTTGTCAGTTAAATTTGCACACCTAGCCAGGAACCCTAAAAGCCCTGAGGAAAACTTTTCCTTCCCTGCAGTAGTTACAGGATTTCTGTTTGGCATGATGAAAAAGTTCTGGAGATGAATAGTTGTGATGGTTGCACAACTATGTGAATGCACTTAATGCCACTAAATTGTACACACAAAAAAATGTGTGTGAATTTTATGTTATGTACATTTCAACACAATACAAAAAAAAAAAAAGATCATTGGTTGGAACTTAAGTTGGTTTTAAAGCTCAGAGTTCCAAACACTCCAAACTGTCTTCCATTTTTTTTCTCTCATTAAGTCAATGAATTAATAAGCAATTATTGAGAGCTCTTATATTAACCAGTGTACTGGGGACAGCATAAAATTCAAAATAAGGCATGTTTCTTTCCTTGAAATCCATCATTCAGTTCTTCCTAAATTAAAGGAAAGCAGTTTAATTTTTTATATGGTTTTGTTTTCTTTTGTTGAGAAAGGGTTGTTAACAGGTGTGCTAAGGGGAAAAAAATTCTTCTTCTTTATAAATAAACCACTAAATAAAGTTAAATGGATTTTTTTCTTAACTGTGGGACTTCTTTAATATGCTAATGTATTTTGAAACTTCAAGGCAGGACTTAGTGAATGGCATTCCTAAGCTTATTTGATCAGGAATTCTTTGTTCTCTTGGAGCCCAATTAATTATCAGCTCCCTATTCACAGTGCTCACAGAGGTTGAGCTCCAGGCGTACCAGCCTTGTGAGGGATTCTCTTTATGCAGGGCTAACTGTACCGTCCAATCTGTAATTATGGTACGAATGTGTACTTTATTTTATCTCTCAGTGTTCTAGAATATGCCCATGATATATTTAACATTTTTAAAAAGAAAAAAGTAGATTAAACACTAAATAGCGACAAGAAAAGTAATTTTCTTAACTAATTTCTTACCTCAACTTATGGTTCCCCATCTCCTTTAGATGGCATTTTTAAAAAGTTATCTCCATTTTGAGGGGAAGGACTTGCTAATGGAGATTTTGCAGAAAACTGTGATGCTGACTGTGGTATGCAGCTTCTAAACATTTTTAATTTAAAAAAATGTAGAACGTTATCTTCATTCTTTTCTGGCATAAAAGAATTCCTACTAAATTGTATGCCAAACAACAGCTTTAGGGACCTGCAATTTTCTCTCTGCCTTTGGGTAATTGCAATGTATTTTTGCAGCTGATTATTAATTTATAATTTTAAATAGGTCTTCATTTCTCCCAGTAATAGACCTGGACATCAAGCCACAACCTTCAACTACATACCCCCACATTTTCTACATATTCTCTAAAGTAAATCCCATTTCTTCACAATTAAACCTGGTGGACCAGTTTAAGTGCAGTATTTGATTAAAGCTAAAGACACAGCAAGTTTGTGCCTACTTCATGATTTTAATATGTGCCTCACTTATATTTTCATTAGTAGCATCACTTTCATGTTTATAAAATATTGAGTAAAATGCATTAGGGTATTTAAATAATTGCATGAGCATTACAAAGGAATGGAGATGCTGAGGCTGCCAAGATCAAACATTGGGCTGTCAGGCAGAAGCACCTTGTACTGGTGTGAAATGTTTATCAGTGAAGGATGAAGGTCTACATTCAGCACAGGGAAGAGGATTTGGAAGTGTAGATGTATACTGGATGGAGATGCAAGTTATCTGAAAGTCAGCTATCTAAAGCATAGGACAGTCTCAAATACAGGAACAAAGGACATACTATGTAAGTTCAAGGATTAACTGCTACTGGATGACTATGGAGGCCTTCATGGAGGAAGATACATTTGAGCTGGATTCTGAGGGATAGACAGTATTCTCACAAGTTATTTCAGACTGAGGAGAGAAGCTGAAATGTATGTCTAGGAAAGTAATTGAGTAGTGCACAGTATAGAGGGCATGATGGATATGGAAGTAAATGAGACTAGAAAACGATAGATTGAGGGCCAGATCATTAGTGCTAACAAGTGTAGACTTTATTCTCTAAGTAACTGGGAGCTTAGGAAAGTTTTTGAGCAGAGGGCATGATCTGTATTCAGAACAATTACTCTAGTGAGCCCATAGGGAATAGATGAGTCTGGAATGAGGCAGGGAGGCTGGGAGGCTAATTAAGATGTTCTAATTGTCTAGTAAGAAATTATGAAAACTTGACTGAATGGAAAGAAGTGTCAGGGAGGGGTAAAGTTTCCTCTGCCCCTCTTGGTTCTTTTGGCTAGTCTGATAATTAAATTGACACAGGCAGATTAATAGGACAAAAAAAAAACAAATTTAATTTCGTACATATGGAGGTCTCATAGATATGGGACCTAAGAGGTGACTAAAACAGGTTGTTTATATACCTTTTAGACAAAGAAACAATAAATTTGGAAAGAACTGACAAGACAAAGAAACTTGGGCTTAGTTACTAATTAGTGAAGAAACTAAGCTGATTGTGTTTACATAGCTTTCTCTATCTCTGAATTCCCTGAATTCTCTATCCCTGGCAAAAAGGATGTCTTCCTACCTCCTGGTGCAAGGAGGGCACAAGCACATTGGAAATTTATTTCCTACTTCCAGGAGGACAGAGAGGAAGGTCAGAGTGCCCTTCTAGCACCAGATATTTCTCAAGTAAATTTAATTAAAAATAAATGTTACTTTAGCATATTTTGGGGCAGCCTGCCCTGAGCTTCAACAGAAGCAATAAATAGGAGAGACATTTCAAAAAGAAAATTAACTGAGCTTGCTGAGTAAATCAATTAAAATGCATTTAGATGCAAGAAACAGAATATGTGCTAAAAAGGGCTTCACATGTTGTAGATATTTTATAGTAAGTGCAAGTAGGTGGTTGCTGAGATTGGTGCAGAGCTTGACAGTATCAGGGACTTTTCTCAGTTCTCTTGGTTTTTGCCACATTCTCTTGAATAGTCTTCTCCTCCACTGCCACATTGATATGTCATTGGCTAGAGCTGAGTCACATGGCAGCCTCTAGCTGCAGTGGAGACTGGGAATGTGGTGCATGGGAATGTCTGCATTGTCTGAGACAGACCGTGGTCCATCACTAGGAGATGATCACATTGTCCTCTTGAAAAAAAAGTTATTAGCATGGAATAAATAGGCATTGGATATTAGGCAGACAAATAATAGAGTTTGCCACAGTGACTATTTGGATATAGGTGGTAGAATGGGTTGAACAGGGTCCTCCTAAAATTTCTGTCTACCCAGAATCTCAGCATACAACCTTTTCTAGAAATAGGATTTTTGCAGATGTAAAAAGGTAAGGGTTGTTATGTGATCACATGGAATTAAGAAGAACCATACCTCCAATGGGAATGTCCTTATAAGTGTCAAAGATACAGGTTTTAATCAATAATCAACTATCACAATAGGGAAGAGGGGCCATCATGAACTGAATTCAACTTCAAATTGTGCAGAGGTGACTCGGCGTTTTAAAAGGAGAATGAAGGAGTAGGGAAGGACAATGGTAGGGGTTTGAGCAGTTGGAAAGTGGAAATTTTCAAAAAGTAGAGAAGGGGAGGGCTGCTCCATGTGAAATCCATCTGGGTTTGTTAACTGACATTTATCCAAGTTAGGCTCCTACCCTCATGGAGAGACTGGCAGACAAGGGCCCCATCTGCAGGTGTTGGCTGAAACGAACAGTAGATTGTTTTGGCATCCTTGATCTCCCCCCGGGGCAGAAACTTAAGAGGGCTGAACACTCATCATCCTAGGGATCCGACCTTGAACTATTAGAAATGATGTAGTGTTTCTCCAAGTCTTTTAATGTGCTTAGGAGGTGGTGAGAAGGGAGAAGGGGAATGGACAAAACCATTTGTGTTAAGAGTCTGCAGCTTTTACAGACACCAAGCGTGAGGCCGAGTTGAGAAGAGGGCTTAGAGGAGCCTGACTGGAGTTTGGTCACGGAGAGAATCTTGCGGTAAGAGACAGACACAGTGAAGACAGCCCTGTGAAGACAGAGGCAGAGAATGGAGCTCTGCTGCCAAAACCCACGGACACCCAGGGCCACCGGAAGCTGGAGGGGGCGAGGTAAGATCCCTCCCCTGGAACCTGGGGAAGGAGTGTGGCTCTGCTGATACTTTGATCTAGAATTTCTGGCCCCCTGAACTGTAAGAAAATTAATTTCTGTTGTTTTAAGCAATGCTGTGGCAATTTTTTCCAGCAGCCTTAGGAAAACTACATATAGGGTGAAGGAGAGGGGGAAGCCTTGGAGTATAAGAGCCTGGGAAGATACGAACACCCTATGGTGAATATGTTCACGAAGATGCTTGGGAAATATTGGTGTGGGAAAGTTAGGCGGGGATTGGGACCATGGATTTAGGCTTGAAGAGTGAAGTAAAGAGTAAAGAGCTTGATGGGGGAAAGAATAGTAAATTTCATCAAACAATAGTTATAACTTAGAATAGAATTGTAGTGCTGAATCACCCACTTCAGTGCAGTTATTTCCCTCCCATTTCCAAATTCTATTTCGGTATGGCAGAGAGGGAAGATAAAGCATCATCGAGGGTTAATGAATATGGCTTATAAGGACAGATGAATTTCCACAAACTATGTTTGGAAAGAGTCATTAGCAGTGCTTTGATTTCCCATTTGCCTTAGCAGCAAATTTAGCAGTACATTCTAAACTTTATCATGGATTACTGTCCCTATTAGATTTTTTAAAATAAGAAAATAATAAACACTAATCATAGTGCTGCTATATACTCCTAATGTAATTTGTTCATGTTTCTAGTATTGCTTTTATCCCACTGCAATGTAATTACCATTCTGTCTCCCTCTCTATATTGTGAGTTTCCTGAGGATGATGCACCATTTTTATTTGTATTTGTATCTCAGTTACCTAATGCAATATTCAGCACTTTAGTTTACATAATAATTGTTGGTGAATTGCAGTAACAGAAGTAGTTGAGGGAAAAGGCTCTGGGGCTCCATGATGCGTGATAAATCCTGGCTGCACCGCCTATTAGCTTTGTGACCTTGGGCACTAAACATCCCTGTGTCTTGGTTTCCTCATCCTAACATGAAATAGTAATAAGACCCTCTTCATAACAATGTTATGATAATTAAATAAATACATTTAAAGCATAGAGGAATACTAAGCATATAGTAAGTGCTCAGCACATGAGCAATATCCACAAATATGCTATTATTAAGTAGAATATAAATATGAATTATTAAGTAGAATAAACTCTTCGGACATTCTGTACTGCTATCCAGCCTAGGCCTTCTTTGTTCTTTTATTTTACATCCTCCTGTTTATTTCTTCCATGACAGTATCATAATCTGTAGATTAATTTACTATTCACTGGCAAATTGGTCCTATGGAGGCAAGAATCTTGTCTGTTTAATTTTCCATTCATTCCATGTTTAACATCTGCATCTGCATACCGAAGAGATTAGTAACAGTTACAGGAATAAATTGATGAATGATCCATTTCATTCAGTGACCACTGAATGATAATTGATGAGTGATCTGTAAAATCTAATTGAAACCTTTCTTATAGAGCTAACATTGTAACACCTAGTTCAAAGTTAAAAGAAAGATAACACGCAGTAACAATAGACTTTCAAGCAGATCTGGGAAAGAAAGACTTCCTGTTATTTCTAGGACCAACTGCCTGAGAATAAGATAATACCTTGTATCACTACATTAACATATTCACTTGTCCCGTTTCTGCACTTTAGGGCAGTTCTGACATTGGAATAATTAACAATAATATCATATTTTTAGAGAAAGACCAAACCACTCACTGGTGACAGGTTTTAGGACAGGCTACCCCAAAATACGGAAAATTGGCATATTAAGTTTTGGCATATTCCTTTTAAGCTGAAGGAATTTGAGAAAAGACATGTACAGAAAGGACTTTCTGACCCTCCCCTGAAGCAAGTCATAAAACCCTCCAGTAGCTGGTACCCTCCCCCTACACAGAGGAAAGGAGCAGCTTTATCTGGGAAGATGAGGGGACACGGAGAGGACTCTGAATGACAGGCTTTGCTAAGTCCCACCCCCACCTTTCCTGCCCTTGGCTAATATCCTTTATCCTGTGACATCCGTCCTTGACTTTCCGCTCTTCATCAAACCTAACATAAACGCTCAGTTGGCAACTATTTGAGTCTTCATTTCCTTAAGAGGTCTCCACTGTCACATAGAACTTATGTTAAAAAACATGTGTTTTTCTTTTGTTAATCTGTCTTTTGTTAGAGGGGTCCCAAGAGAGAATTTAGAAAAGTAGAGGGAAAAGATAATTTTCCTCCCATACACTGGAATTAAGTAAAAGTTTATTTCATGTGAATTTTCTTTTTTAAAACTATGATCCATATAGAGGGAGAGTCAGTGTTGAAGTAACAGCTATTTTTAAAGTCCATCCCTTTATTGAGATACTAAAAGGAGTAATGAAATGAAAACTAATAGAATCTTTATAGGACTCATTTAAACTTTCCAAACCAAAATGCAAAACACCCTTATTTAACATGAAGTCCATCCCATTGCTTTGTTCAGCCATCCTTCTATACGTTTGCCCAGAGAAAACAGCAACAGAGGAAGAATATGTAAACATTTTAATCATTTCTAACTTGCCATCTGTGACAATTCATGGTGCGAAATCAGAAAGGATGGGATCACTTTTCCATTCCCTTAAGGTCACCAAGGACAGACAAGCTCAGGACTTACTGTATTTGTCAGAAGCAAAAGAGATGACTGGTGAGGTGGCAGTGACAAATCTGTTCTAGGCTTAGCTCATTTTACTGAAGAATGTGTGTCCCTTCTGACATTTATCAAAAGAAATTCAATTTTATAAAAAGAAGGATGTCAAATAATAGTACATAGCTAACACTCATTCTGCTGCTGTCAGAAGGCCTGATGGGGGCAAAAAGGAAAAGGGTAGATGGAAGAGAAAGTCATGCTGGCGAGAACCAGAGAGCCAGACAGGGCGGAAGGCCTGAGCTAATATACTCCCAGGCTGCTCCTAATTAAATTGCCTCTCTGTGAGATCCACATCGGTGCCTGGTTCACGTTTGGAATACTGTTTTCCATTTTCTCCAAATATAAGGAATAACACAAAGTGGGAATTTTCCCTTTTCCTTTTCCTTTTTTGTCTGCATTGGTTTTGGTTATTTTTCCTGCTGTTATCAGGGGAAAAAATGCTAATGAAAGCTGGTAAAACCCCACCACACCAGGTACAGTGAAATGCTCGCTGTGGGCAAGCAATCAATATTTCTTATGGTGATGGTGATTTGTCTCTGGAAGAAAAGGATATTCTGGGTCAAAAAATAAAACCAGAAGTTGTGACAGAAGTAGCAAAAAAATAGAAGTCAGATTAAGACCAAAGGAAGGGATTCTATTAGGAGACTAATGATGAAGCTGACAGAATCCTGTAACAAGTACTAGTGTTTTACCATACCGCATAAAAATATTGGATTAAGGTACAAATTAAATCTCTTTCTCAGTGAGGGGTTTCTGCAGGACATAAAAAATTAGGCTGCTCTCTAGAGAAGGCAGGAAACTTGATTAACGGATCCAAAAAGACAGCCTAGGGAAGATGGGTTTAACACCAGGAGGTGAAACACCAACTGTTACGCAAATTGACTTTTCCGAAAATGCTAGATAATTTCAATCAAGAGCTGAAATACGCTTCTTTTTTTTTTTAAACATTGGTTTTCTGGCCTTGACTAGTCAAGGGTGGTTCTTATTAAATAAATGCTACTGATGCATGCCTCCCAGTCATCTCCTGAGGTGAGTACTGAGATGCTACAGAAGACTTAACCACAAACAGGTTTTGCTTCTTTTCTCCAAATCTTCAAATACTCAGTGTCCTAGCTAAGGGTGGCTGAACAGGCAGCTTGTGGGACCTGGTGAACGGTGTGGAGACACTAGCTGCAAAGCGTTTGTGTATTACCACTCTGAGTCCTGGATGCTCTATAAAATACCTGTTTGATGCAATACAAAGCAGCCTTATTTAGAATAGGGACTCTAAACAGCTGCTAAAATTAGTCAGTGGCAAGATACTTCTGTGTATTTCTCTCACAACTAAGGCATTATGGTAAGCCCAGAGACATGAAACCAGGACTCCAGAAAAAAAAAAAAAAAAGATCACTATTATACTCAGTCCCCAAACTTGTACTTCCTGTCTTTGAGATATTCAGATTCAAGGTCCTGAAAGTTACACAGAATATTTAAACGTTTACCTGCTACTAAGGATCTTTCCTTGAACAAAAATAAATCAAGCTCAATAGCATAGACACAGGATCTTTCTGCTCCTTCTTGGAGGATTTTGAGAATTAATGTTGTAGAGATGATCTACATGGCATTAATATTGTCATTTTGATAAGTATTACTACCAACACAGCTTTCAAGGTTTGAAAATTTACACTGGTCTGGTCACAGATATTTGCATAAACCCTTCTGAATACAGGGAATAAGTAATTGATTAAACAAAGTAAGTTAACATGGAATTTTTAACCCCTCATATCCAGAGTTGGCAAACTTTCCTGAAGGTTAAAATATGTTTGCCTTTGCATTCTATACAATCTCTCATAATTACCCAAATCTGCTTCTGTGACCTGTGGACAGAATAGAAACAAATGGGCTTGGCTGTGTTCTGGTTAAGCTTTACTGACAGTAACAGGCAGTGGATTTTGGCGTGAGAGCCATAGTTTGCTGTCTCCTGCTTCATTTCATCATTTTTTTCCCTTCGCTTCTTTTCATTCATCCTCTGTCACAAAGTCATAGCTTGGCCTTCAAAATACAACAAAGCTGTAGCTACAGACCAAATATTGTAAACAAAGGTTGCAGGGAGGAACCTGAGAATCAGTTGAAAATCTGTGCTAAATCATAATGAAATATACACTGGGAAACATTAGGGTTAGCAGTCCACTCCCCACCCTGCTGCTTGAGTGATCTCTCTAAAATACAAATTTGATTGTGGAACTCCCTACTTAAAATGCTTCACCAGCAGCCACCAGCCCTGGGTCTTTAGCTTGTCATGATCTGCTCTTCCATGGGGGGCCCTGCTTCCTCCCTACCTCACCTCTTGCCATTCCTTCTCTTTTACACTCTACGTCCCAGATATATAGAACAAATTGTAATTTCCAGAATGATCTTTTGCTTTCCAACCGAGATCCTTATTACTCCTCCTGAAACATTCCATAAACATCTCTGAGTTTGCTAGCTCCATGGAGACTGGGCTTAGTGTCTAAAGTGACTTTGACTCGGAGACTGTGCTCCTAAGACATCTTTTACATACCTGTATATAATATTCTCACCACTCTCTCTAGATGATGTCTATTGCCCAAATTTAAGTTTTTTAAAGTGTGGTACCTGGCACACAGAGAAAAATCAATAATTGATTATTGAGTCTATCAGTTAATTAACTAAGCTTTGAACCTATCCACTTCTGCCTGTAACTGCAATTGTTCTGAACTATGAGCAATTTTTTTTGCATATTATCTAAAAATGATGTCCAAACAACTAAGAGAGAAATGAAAATAAAAGTAGTTAATGGAAACTCAGTGTCATAAAAAGGAGAAAAGTATTCATAAAAACCGCTTTACTTTTACTTCTTAAGTCTCTTCTGAACTGCTAGTCATATGAGACCCACGTTTTATTTGAAGAACAATTAAACATTTATGGGGTCTAAGGGAGAAATGAGCAGATGCTATATAAAGACATCTAGAAGAACAGGCTGTAGAAAAAATATTCTGTTTCATTGGGAGACTATTCAATATGTACATACAGCATATCCTTCTGGGTTATCAGATTCAAGCCTTTCATAGCTCTTGAACTATATTATGACTCTCTGTAAGTTGATAGACACGATTTTCTGTCAGGTCTTGTAGACTTCCCATCCTCCCATATAAAAAAATAGTTTTGCCTCTGTTTGCAATTCCGTTCCTTTACTCCATAGAAATGTGTGCTGTTGGCTTTTCCTTTCAACCTAATTATAACATCTTAATCTTTAACACATGCTAATTTTTATATCCAGATGAGAGCCATGATTTTATCTTTTCTAGAAAGTTATCTTTTAAAAGTTGTGGAGGTTCCATGGGGATGTCCATGAATTCACTACCAAAGACAGGAAAGCTTTATAAACAGAAATTTCACATCATGGACAGTTTACACCTACACTGGTCTCTTCTTGGCTCCCAAAAGTGAGTCCAAAAATGGCAGTAGGACTTTGTTCACTTTCTGCTTTTCTAATTTTAACTTTCCTCTCTACCCGTATTATATTCCCTGTTTTGGTTTTGGATTGTTCATCGCCAAGGAGATATTATTTCCCAATAATAATTGGGAATTGGGTTTTATGATCATATTATTTCATGATTTCAAACATAATAGTTTATAGAGATCTCTACTGGATTAAGGATAGCACAAAATCTGGTGTGTTAGTCTTTTCTGTTTTTCTATTTTAAGATCAAATCAATTAAGAATTTCATGCCCACTGGGAAGTTGAAATCTAGACTGGTGAGTTTTATGTTTCTGTATTTACTGTTGATCCATGGCTAAAATTTTAGAATAGATGAATAAATTAGATTATAAAAGCTCTTCAAAGGCGGAGCCAACATGGCGGCGTGAGTAGGACAGTGGGAATCTCCTCCCGATAACATATATATTTTTGAAAATACAAAAAATACAACTAATCCTAAAAGAGAGACCAGAAGACACAGGACAACAGCCAGACTACATCCACACATGCAAGGGCCCAGTGCCTGCTGAAAGAGGTAAGATACAACCCCCGGCCCGGCGGGACCCGAGCCCACCTTCTCCCAGCTCCCGGCGGGAGGGAGAGGGAGCCCAGGACTGCTAAACACCCAGCCCCAGCCACCCGCACCAGAGCACAGACACAGTGCATGCGTGGAGGGCTGGAAACCAGGGAAATAGGGCAGCAACACCTCTGAGTGGGTGCCAAAGCTGATGCCCCTGTGACAAAGAAAAGCGAGTGCTTTTTGAAAGTCTTAAAGGGACAGGGATTTAACAGCTAGACGGAAACAACACAGGTCACAGCCCAGTGGCTGGAAATTACAGGGAAAACCGGGTGCACTAACCCCCTGGGCAACAACTCTGAGACCCCTCACGGAGGTAAACAGCCAAACAGCCCCCCCATCCATTACCTCTCCAGGCGCTGCGAAAGCGCAGAAACAGCCTAAGGCAAAACATGCCCACAGAAAGGCAGAAAGGAAAATTCCTACACTTCGGCTGGGCAAGACACAAAGACCCAGCCTACACGCAATTACCCAACACAAGCCACTAGGGGTCGCAGTTGTCCCAGTAAAGAAAGGTCAGTAGCAAGTGAAAAGTTTGGCCCTCCCAGCTGACAGTCAATAGCACCTGTCAACATGAAAAGGCAAAAAAATATGATCCAGACAAGACCAACCCAGACAGCTTCGGCATCTGCTATATCTTCCCCTGAGAAGGAACCTGGGGAGATAGATTTAACCAGTATACCTGAAAAAGAATTCAAAACAAAAGTCATAACCATGCTGATGGACTTGCCGAGAAATATGCAAGAACTAAGGAGGGAGAATACAGAAATAAAACAAGCTCTGGAAGGACTTCAAAACAGAATGGACGAGATGCAAGAGACCATTAATGGACTGGAAAACAGAGAACAGGAACGCAGAGAAGCTGATGCAGAGAGAGATAAAAGGATCTCCAGGAATGAAAGAATTTTAAGAGAGCTGAGTGACCAATCGAAATGGAATAATACCCGCATTATAGGGGTACCAGAAGAAGAAGAGAGAGAAAAAGGGATAGAAAGTGTCTTTGAAGAAATAATTGCTGAAAACTTCCCCAAACTAGGGGAAGAAATGGCCTCTCACACCACAGAGGTACACAGAACTCCCATAACAAGGGATCCAAGGAGGGCAACACCAAGACACATAATAATTAAAATGGCAAAGATCAAAGACAAGGACAAAGTATTAAAGGCAGCCAGAGAGAAAAAAAGGTCACCTACAAAGGAAAACCCATCAGGCTATCATCAGACTTCTCAACAGAAACCCTACAGGCCAGAAGAGAATGGCATGATATACTTAATGCAATGAAACAGAAGGGCCTCGAACCAAGACTACTGTATCCAGCACGAATATCATTTAAATATGAAGGAGAGATTAAACAATTCCCAGACAAGCAAAAGTTGAGGGAATTTGCCTCCCACAAACCACCTCTACAGGCCATCCTACAGGGACTGCTCTAGATGGGAGCACTCCTAAAAAGAGCACAGAACAAAACACCCAACATATGAAGAAGGGAGGAGGAGGAATAAGAAGGGAGAGAAATAAAGAATCATCAGACCGTGTTTATAATAGCTCAACAAGCGAGTTAAGTTAGACAGTAAGATAGTAAAGAAGCTAACCCTGAACCTTTGGTAACCACAAACTTAAAGCCTGCAATGGCAATAAGTTCATACCTTTCAATAATCACCCTAAATGTAAATGGACTGAATGCACCAATCAAAAGACACAGAGTAATAGAATGGATAAAAAAGCAAGATCCATCCATATGCTGCTTACAAGAGACTCACCTCAAACCCAAAGACATGCACAGACTTAAAGTCAAGGGATGGAAAAAGATATTTCATGCAAACAACAGAGAGAAGCAGGTGTTACAATTCTGGTATCAGACAAAACAGACGTCAACATAAAGAAAGTAACAAAAGACAAAGAAGGACATTACATAATGATAAAGGGCTCAGTCCAACAAGGGGATATAACCATTATAAATATATATGCACCCAATACAGGAGCACCAACATACCTGAAACAAATACTAACAGAACTAAAGGAGGAAATAGAATGCAATGCATTCATTCTGGGAGACTTCAACACACCACTCACTCCAAAGGACAGATCCACCAGACAGAAAATAAGTAAGGACACAGAGGCACTGAACAACACACTAGAACAGATGGGACAGAAAATAAGTAAGGACACAGAGGCACTGAACAACACACCAGAACAGATGGACCTAATGACATCTACTGAACTCTACATCCAAAAGCAACAGGATACACATTCTTCTCAAGTGCACATGGAACATTCTCCAGAATAGACCACATACTAGGACACAAAAAGAGCCTCAGTAAATTCCAAAAGATTGAAATCCTACCAACCAAATTTTCAGACCACAAAGGCATAAAACTAGAAATAAACTGTACAAAGAAAGCAAAAAGGCTCACAAACACATGGAGGCTTAACAACACACTCCTAAATAATCAATGGATCAATGACCAAATCAAAATGGAGATCCAGCAATATATGGAAACAAATGACAACAACAACACTAAGCCCCAACTTCTGTGGGACACAGCAAAAGCAGTCTTAAGAGGAAAGTATATAACAATCCAAACATATTTAAAAAAGGAAGAACAATCCCAAATGAATGGTCTAATGTCACAATTATCGAAATTGGAAAAAGAAGAACAAATGAGGCCTAAGGTCAGCAGAAGGAGGAACATAATAAAGATCAGAGAAGAAATAAATAAAATTGAGAAGAATAAAACAATAGCAAAAATCAATGAAACCAAGAGCTGGTTCTTCAAGAAAATACACAAAATAGATAAGCCTCTAGCCAGACTTATTAAGAAGAAAAGAGAGTCAACACAAATCAACAGTATCAGAAACGAGAAAGGAAAAATCACGATGGACCCCACAGAAATACAAAGAATTATTAGAGAATACTATGAAAACCTATATGCTAACAAGCTGGGAAACCTAGGAGAAATGGACAACTTCCTAGAAAAATACAACCTTCCAAGACTGACCCAGAAATAAACAGAAAATCTAAACAGACCAATTACCAGCAACGAAATTGAAGTGATAATCAAAAAAACTACCCAAGAACAAAACCCCTGGGCCAGATGGATTTAACTAGGAATTTTATCAGACATACAGAGATGACATAATACCCATTCTCCTTAAAGTTTTCCAAAAAATAGAAGAGGAGGGGATACTCCCAAACTCATTCTATGAAGCTAACATCACCCTAATACCAAAACCAGGCAAAGACCCCACCAAAAAAGAAAACTACAGACCAATATCCCTGATGAACATAGATGGAAAAATACTCAACAAAATATTAGCAAACCGAATTCAAAAATACATCAAAAGGATCATACACCATGACCAAGTGGGATTCATCCCAGGGATGCGAGGATGGTACAACATTCGAAAGTGCATCAACATCATCCACCACATCAACAAAAGGAAAGACAAAAACCACATGATCATCTCCATAGATGTTGAAAAAGCAATTGACAAAGTTCAACATCCATTCATGACAAAAACTCCCAGAAAAATGGGAATACAGGGCAAGTACCTCAACATAATGAAGGCCATGTACGATAAACCCACAGCCAACATTATATTGAACAGCGAGAAGCTGAAAGCATTTCCTCTGAGATCGGGAACTAGACAGGGATGCCCACTCTCTCCACTGTTATTTAACATAGTACTGGAGGTCCTAGCCACGGCAATCAGACAAAATAAAGAAATACAAGGAATCCAGATTGGTAAAGAAGAAGTTAAACTGTCACTATTTGCAGATGACATGATACTGTACATAAAAAACCCTAAAGACTCCACCCCAAAACTACTAGAACTGATATCGGAATACAGCAAAGTTGCAGGATACAAAATCAACACACAGAAATCTGTGGCTTTCCTATATACTAACAATGAACCAACAGAAAGAGAAATCAGGAAAACAACTCCATTCACAATTGCACCAAAAAAAATAAAATACCTAGGAATAAACCTAACCAAAGAAGTGAAAGACTTATACTCTGAAAACTACAAGTCACTCTTAAGAGAAATTAAAGGGGACACTAACAGATGGAAACTCATCCCATGCTCGTGGCTAGGAAGAATGAATATCGTCAAAATGGCCATCCTGCCCAAAGCAATATACAGATTTGATGCAATCCCTATGAAACTACCAGCAACATTCTTCGATGAACTGGAACAAATAATTCAAAAATTCATATGGAAACACCAAAGACCCCAAATAGCCAAAGCAATCCTGAGAAAGAAGAATAAAGTAGGGGGGATCTCACTCCCCAACTTCAAGCTCTACTATAAAGCCATAGTAATCAAGACAATTTGGTACTGGCACAAGAGCAGAGCCACAGACCAATGGAACAGACTAGAGAATCCAGACATTAACCCAGACATATATGGTCAATTAATATTTGATAAAGGAGCCATGGACATACAATGGTGAAATGACAGTCTCTACAACAGATGGTGCTGGCAAAACTGGACAGCTACATGTAGGAGAATGAAACTGGACCATTGTCTAACCCCATATACAAAAGTAAACTCAAAATGGATCAAAGACCTGAATATAAGTCATGAAACCATTAAACTCTTGGAAGAAAACATAGGCAAAAACCTCTTAGACATAAACATGAGTGACCTCTTCTTTAACATATCTCCCCGGGCAAGGAAAACAACAGCAAAAATGAACAAGTGGGACTATATTAAGCTGAAAAGCTTCTGTACAGCAAAAGACACCATCAATAGAACAAAAAGGAACCCTACAGTATGGGAGAATATATTTGAAAATGACACATCCGATAAAGGCTTGACGTCCAGAAGATATATAGAGCTCACACGCCTCAACAAACAAAAAACAAATAACCCAATTAAAAAATGGGCAGAGGAACTGAACAGTTCTCCAAAAAAGAAATACAGATGGCCAACAGACACATGAAAAGATGCTCCACATCGCTAATTATCAGAGAAATGCAAATTAAAACTACAATGAGGTATCACCTCACACCAGTAAGGATGGCTGCCATCGAAAAGACAAATGACAACATATGTTGGCGAGGCTGTGGAGAAAGGGGAACCCTCCTACACTGCTGGTGGGAATGTAAATTAGTTCAACCATTGTGGAAAGCAGTATGGAGGTACATCAAAATGCTCAAAACAGACTTACCATTTGACCCAGAAATTGCACTCCTAGGAATTTACCCTAAGAATGCAGCAATCAAGTATGAGAAAGACCGATGCACCCCTATGTTTATCGCAGCACTATTTACAATAGCCAAGAATTGGAAGCAACCTAAATGTCCATCGATAGATGAATGGATAAAGAAGATGTGGTACATGTACACAATGGAATACTACTCAGCCATAAGAAAAGGGCAAATCCTACCATTTGCAGCAACATGGATGGAGCTGGAGGGTATTATGCTCAGTGAAACAAGCCAAGCTGAGAAAGAGAAATACCAAATGATTTCACTCATCTGTGGAATATAAGAACAAAGGAAAAACTGAAGGAACAAAACAGCAGCAGAATCACAGAACTCAAGAATGGACTAACAGGTACCAAAGGGAAAGGGACTGCGGAGGATGGGTGGGTAGGGAGGGATAAGTGGGGGGGAAGAAGAAGGGGGGTATTAAGATTAGCATGCATGGAGGGGGGAGAAAGGGGAGGGCTGTGCAACACAGAGAAGACACGTAGTGATACTACAGCATTTTGCTATGCTGATGGACAGTGACTGTAAAGGGTTTTATAGGGGGTACCTGGCATAGGGGAGAGCCTAGTAAACATAATATTCACCATGTAAGTGTAGATTAATGATACCAAAAAAAAAAAAAAAGGCAGTTCCTGTGTGGTGACCTCGAATGAGTTCTACACAATGGTATAAAGGGCATATAAAAGTGTAGGCAAAGGATCTGTTTGTGTTTATACAGAGGATCAAAGCCTAATTTGGCTACCCGAAAATCAGGTAAGATACGATATGAAAAAGAACTTCTAACATCAGCACTCTCTGGAAGACTCATGCCAGAAGATGATCATCAAAAAACCCCAACAAAGATCCACGCACTGCTACAGCTGTAGATGCACTCATCCCACCAGTTCCTGGACTTGCCATGGGAATGAAGAAGGAGATATCTAAGCTGGCCTGTGCATACAGTAAAACAATAAATTTGATTGGATCTATACTGTTGGAACTCAACCAAGAATTAGGAGAAGTGTAAATTGTAGCGCTCCAAAATCTTACAACTACAGACTATTTACTGTTAAAAGAACATAAGGGATGTGAACATTCCCCAGGAATGGGTTGTTTTAATTTGTCTGATTTCTCTCAGACTGTTCAAGTTCAGTTGGACAATATCCACCATATCATAGATAAGTTTTCACAAATGCCTAAGGTGCCTAACTGGTGTTCTTGGTTTCACTGGAGATGGCTGGTAATTACAGGTATGCTTTGGTTATGTAACTATACTCCTATTATGTTAATGTGTGTGCGCAATTTAATCAGTAGTTTAAAACCTATACATGCTGAAGTTACTCTACAAGAAGATATGTCAAAGAAATAATCAATCTTCCCATGTTTTCTTCCGCCTGCTACTTCTATAGCTTTTCTTCTTCCTTTCTAATTACAACCCTTAAATAGAATTCATGCCTCATATCAAATTTACCGAGTATCATAATTCTTCCAAGTCGTTAAGATACCTCAAGACAAATGCTGGGCATTGAAGCCACAGGGCATTAATATGCAAAGAAGTAAAAAGCTAACCTTTTCAAACAATAAGGCTTCTCTCTCACTTCCCAACTTTACATTTCCCTGTATGGCCCCGGAAGATGACTGGTCAGCCAGAGACAGGTAAGATTCCTCAAGGGAGGAACAACCTAAGACAGGCACAGTCGCAGGGGGGTCATCAGGTGAGAAATTGGGGATCAACAGAGGTGAGGCTTAGAACCTCACTCCCCGTGTTCTGAGAGAAATATTCTGCATACGTGGATGTTTTCTTGCCCTTGTCTAGCTTGGATTAACACATCGTCTACAGGCACACACCTGATCATCTACATTTGCTCTCTTACAACACTAAACTATGTTTTCTACCTTTATCTTGTATCTACCTACCACTTCAGCATTTTATTAAAAATAATAATAAAGAGAGAAATGTGGTATCCACATATAAACCAAGTATAAAAACCAAATGAGTATTCATATTTGAACTGACTGTTTATAGTTCATAATGCATGAGCAAAACCGGAAGTTTCTGTGATGACTGCCCTTGTACTGTTCACCACGTAACTTATTCACTATGTAAGAATTTGTTCTCCATGTAAGAACTTGTTCGTTATGCTTCAGAAAATTGGAGACTGATGAAAATTAGGCTTGGGGTGGATTAATGATTGTGCATTGAGCATTGACTCCCCTATACAGAATTTTATTGTTGTTAACAACTATTTGATCAATAAATATGAGAGATGCCCTCACAGAAAAAAAAAAAAAAGTACACACTTCCAATTGTAAAATAAATAAGTAACCGGGATGTAATGTATAGCATAAGGAATATAGTCAAAATATTGTAACAACTTGGTGTGGTGATAGCTGGTACCTAGAATTATCATGTATATAAATGTTGAATCACTGTGTTGTACACCTGAAACTAATGTAATACTGTGTGTCAACTACCCTTTAATAAAAAACAATTATCTACAAAAAAAAGGTTCTTCAATTTAATAAATTTTATTCCAATTGGTTTACAAAGATAATTACTTAAATAAATTTTATTCCAATTGGTTTACAAAGATAAATAATTACTTAAATAATTAGAATATTCCTAAAATTATCAGAAGATAAGGAAATTGAACTCATATTTTCAAAACATTTAATGTAAGAAGTATTACGACAGAAATGTTTAAGAATAAACTTTCACATAATTTAGTAAATGAGACTTTAATATTGGTTTTATAAAAGAAGCAGCTTTGTCTTCTCTGATTTGTTAATAGTATAATACATAAAAGTAGATTTTTATTTTACTTGTATATGTTTTTTCTAATCTTATATAGATTTACTGGTTGAATAAATTTTCATTACTTCTTAATGTTTAAGATTATGAAAAATGTAAATTTGTGTTTACCCAGATTAAACCATTATTCTAAGAAACTTTATTTAACAGTAATTACATTTTGTTATATATCAGTTTGAAGACAGTTTCCAAGATCTATAGATGTCTTAAATCTTGAGCTGATGCTAACTTAATTAATGGGCACTCATTTGATGATGACAGTATATTGAAATAATAAGATAGAATACTGAATTACAGATTACTGTTCATAATTTTAAGTTTATAACAATTTGCTTCATTTTCATGAGGCTAACTCTTGGCTCTGTAATGAATGTGCTCATTTCTGCCACTCTTGAGATGTGTATGTAAAGAATGTGTGTGGCTGTAGAAAGCTGTGTTACGTGTATTCATGAGCCTCGCTAGTGTGCTACAAAATGCTGATATGTGACAGGCAATCATTCACTCCCCAGTGTTTTTCTGTGAAATCAAAGTTAGTTACTTTGGTTAAAAGTTATAATTAATATGTGGTATAAACTATATTTAGAAGCCATAGTTTCAGAGAAATACAGCTCTGTATGTACTTTCATTTTTTTAAGGAAAAAAAGAGTTATATCCTAAAGGAGTGGGGTAGTTTCGTCTCCAAAGTCCTCTGGGTTCTTCAAGTTTTTGAGGACTCCTCAGAACTAAAACTGTCTTTGAGGTTTCCCAGAGGACTCCTATAAAATCACAAAGATTTCTTCTTTCATGTTTTACAAACAGAGGTACTAGGAAAAAAAGGTAGGTTTATCTGATACATTATTATTGATCAGTTCTCTTGAAAGAGTTGTCAAATCAGAAGAGATGCTAAGCCTACCCTAGGATAATTCCTGTGAGTACAATCTCGTTAATACAAACATTTGAGCAACTGAAGTCTGGAAGTGAAATTTCTAGAGTTTGTTAGTGCCCTCACTATCCATGATGGATTTCTATTTATCAGAGTCCTGGTGTTGCTTTATCTGTTAGATAACAACAGTATAATGTTATCAGTCATAATTTCAGTTATTATTTTTTACATATCAGATTTATTGAGACAGAAGGCTCATACCATAAACTTCAACCATTTAAAGTGTACAACTGAATGGCTCTTGGTATATTATGCAACCACCAGTACCATCCATTTTAGAACATTTTTATCACTTCAAAAAGAAACCATGTACCCATTAGCAGCCACTCCCCATTTCCCTGCATAGCCACCAACTCAGATTTGCCTATTCTGGACTTTTCATAGGAATGGAATCATACAATATGTGATCTTTTGTGACTGGCTTCTTTCTTTCAAACAAAACATTTGAAGATTCATGTTGTAGTATGTGCTAGTACTTTATTTCTTATTATTGTTAAATATTATTCCATTGTATGGACATAACACATTTTATTTATCCATTCGTCAGTTGATTGGCGTTTCTGTTTTTCCACTCTTTGGAATACTGCTATAAATATTGATGTACAAGCGATTGTGTGGACATGTATCTTGGGTATAAACTTAGTAGGTTTGCTGTGTCATGTGGTAACTCTATGGTTAAGTGCTTTTATGTAACTCTATGTTTAATTGCCACACTGTTTTCCAAATGGCTGTACCATTGTACCTTCCTACCAGAAGTGAATGAGGCTTCCGATTTCTTTACATCTTTTTCAACACTTGCTATTATCTTTTTGATTTTGCCATCCTAATGGGTGCAAAATGGTATCACCTTGTGATTTGGATTTATATTTCTCTGATAAGTAATGATGTTGAGCATCTTTTCATGTATTTACTGGCCATTTGTATTTCTCTTTTGGAGAATTGTTTATTCAAATCCTTTGCCCATTTTTAAATAGTATATTTGTCCTTTTATTAGTGAGGTGCTAGTCTTCTTTGTATATTCTAGATATAAGTCTTCTATATCTTTTGCAAATATTTTCTCCCATTCTGTGGGTTTGTCTCTTCATTTTCTTGATGGTGTCTGTGGAAACACAATTGTTATAAAGCCCAATTCATCTAGTTTTTCCTACTGTGTTTTTGGTGTCATCTAAAATTGACTTCCTATATTTTATTCTAAGATTTTTATTATTTTAGCTCTTATATTTAGGTCTATGATCTCTTCTGAGGTAATTTTGTATATGATGTGACAAAGGGGTCCAACTTTGTTCTTTTGTATATGGATATCCAGCATTATATTTAAGAATGATGCTCATTTGATCAAATATGACAATGTATTTCTAAGAAAGTAAGGTTTTTAGACTTTATGAACAAAGGCTTACAAAGTTCTGTTGGATAAACTGGCCTGGTACCTGGTTTACAGGGTTTCTAGCCTTCCAGATGAGCTTGGAAGGTCAGTTCCCATTAGGCCCAAGAATCTTAGAATATTTTGGGGAATTGGAAAAGATAGGGATTTGCCCATATTTGTAAGTAATATAGGTGAAATTTGGTGGTGAATTCTTATCTGGTCTTCTAACCTCAAAATAGCAAATAACAAGAGGCTTTTAAAAGCGCATTCTGAGATTCTGTATAAAAACTTCCAGCAAAAAAAAAACTTGCATAGGCCTGTATGGTAAAGTAGAGTTGTTGATACATCTTTATAAGTAACCAGGCCAAATCCACTAACACCAATTTTATTTTTTAATCAAGAATAATGTTTTGCAATTATTTTTTATCAAAAGAGGAGAGACTATAGAAAAAAACTGTTTCAGAAGAAAACCATGCATTATTCACATATAGCATATCCTGTTATCAGATTCTAGCGTTTCATAATCTTTGAACTATTTTACATGTCCTAAACACTGATAGGTAGCCATATTTTGTCCTGTCTGATAAAGTTTTGACTTCCTTCCTCCCTCAGAGAAAAACCACCTTTTCTTCCATTTACAATTCCATTCCTTTATTCCATGTAGATTTGTGCCTCTTGACTTTTCCTTTGAACTGGTATAACATCTGCCTGGTTTCCTCAACAAAGGAGTGAAGTTTAAGCTTTAATACATGTTCATTGTTACATCTGCATAAAAGTCATGATTGTCCTTTTTTTTTTTTTGAGGAAAATTATCTTTTAACAGTACCTTCAAAATGGGACAAAGATGAAATCAGGTAAGAAAGAAAGGGCCAAACAAAATGCACAATTTGGACATGTCTAATTTGGGCAATGTATAGACAATGAACCAAACTGCAGAGAGATTGACTTGCCCAGAGTCATAGATCCAGAAAAATGGGAAGGAGATGAAAGTGAAGGCTAGCCATAATTAATGGAAAAAGGAAGTAAAATGACCAAAAATATGTGACTAAATGCTCAGTCCCATGAGGGTCTCAAATCCCCGAATCAAAAAACAAGAACTGTCTTTCCTTATCTTTGAGAGTGACAAAGACATAAAAGAGTAATATTATCCAGTACCAGCAAGGGGCTGGCAAAAATCAGCGCACCCCCGCTTTGTCAGTGAGCATGTAAGTCATAAGCTCTCCAGGAGGCTATTCAGTAATATCTATTAAGATTTAAATGCAGGTACTCTTTAATCCAGCAACTCTATGTTAAGATATTTAATCAGTGGAAGATTTGCACAGTGAAAGATAAGTTCAAGGATGTTTATTCCCAGTATTGTTATAATAGAAAAGTTTGCAAACACCCTAAATTCCCATCAAAATGGGTTGCTTCAGAACAGATATATAGAATTTTACCTAAATGATTTTGAACAACTTATGGACTATGGAATATACATGTGTGTATATACATTTTTTTTTAATTGGAAATAACTAGATGTCTTTTGACTGTAGTGCCCATTGAAGAATTAAGTCACTGGATGATAAATTAATACTAAATGACCTGAATACACATCATGAAAATAATCACTTATGGATGACTATAATTCAAATGGAATTAATATCCTTTAAAAAGATATTTGTGGTGTTAATTGATTTCAAACTGTATTACCTCCAATTTCAAAATAGGTTAATTTAGTAGGTGCATAGCATATGATAATTTTAAGAATTCCAGTCATAAGTTACATTAGAATGCTATAGAAAATAGATTTGATCAGGGAACCAAGCCAATGTCATGGCTCATTCTGCATTAACACCATGGCAAATATTAGTAATTAACATATACCACAGGCTTAATGCATTGAAATTGCTTCTGTCAGTTGCACTTCCAAGCAACCCCATAAGGTAGGTTATGATTTTCCTGGTTTAACGGGGTAACATGGAGCAAAGACTAAGAAAATAATTGACTCCAGATAACCCAAGAAAGCAAAGTGAGGATGCAGACCAATATCCCAGAGGACATTCCCCTAACACTGTTAGTATCTACAAAGCCATATTTTAGTCTTTCACTTATTGAAAACAAATTTGAAGAAATAAATCACACACATATACTTACAGGTCCCTCAACAAGGCTATGTGTATAGATGAGATAACGTAACCATTCTAAACATTTTCCACACCAAATTTACTTGCTATTCAATATGCATAGTTTCCAACTGCTTTCTATTCACACTAAATCCAAAACAAGAGGAAATCAGTATACTGTGAAATAAAAAGTGTACCAAAAGGCTGTTCACATTTCTTGGCAGTGGTGGAGTTGAGCTTTGTCATCTGCGATCTAATGCTCACATCACTCAGGACTGAACTCTGAATGTAGTAAACCATCAGTGATTGCTACTGATAGACTGATAAGATTTGAATAGGTCACAAAGGGATACCAGAGACTCTATTTCCCAGGAAGTCCTCAACAAATATTTATCTGTCTAGAGTGAATTATTGATATGGAGACTATTGAAGCTAGACTACTAATAGGTGGCACTTTCGGGACTATAATTCTTGAGAAAATATTTTTGTCCCCTTCCTGGTGGGTTATCTAAATGGTTAAATATAGCCTCTTCTGATACGGTACTTGTCTGCCACCCTCCCCTTATAGAAACTGTTTTCTGAGTAATTTCTCTTGTACGTGCATTTTAAAGGTGTGTAATTAACTGGTAACAGGTTGTTAGGTAGCTGATGAGGTGTGAACCAGCCACTAATTTGTTTTCTTTATTTACAACTTTCCTTGTACTTGAAGATGACAGCATGGTGTTTTTCATTCCCTGCTTACTTCACCAGATTAAAAAGTGATTTGTGAAGCCATTTTTAATTCCTCAAATTCCATTAAAAAGGAATATCCAGGGGAGTCTCAATCAAGACATAATAGGCACTAAAATGTGATCACACAGCAGCACTTCTAATGTGGCCCTATTTCAGCTATCATGTGAAGGGATTGCCCAGTTAACTGAACTCAGCCCTAATACTGACATACAATTTCTGAAATAACCTCCATGCAGTTGGCACTGGCTTTATTGCAAATGTTTGCAGCTAACATACTTTATTGCTTTAGAATTTATCATAAAACCCACAGGGTTAATTTGTTACAAAATTATTATTATTGTATTATTACCAAAATAGTTTGCTCTCTCCCCTCCAAATTGCCTTGCCTCCTATTTAATAATACACTTTAAAAAAAATCAGTTCAGAAGAAATTAAAATAGAAACATAATGAAATGAGAATTGCTGAAAACACGAGACTGGAATGCTGAAAATGCAGCTGAAACACAAGTGGCTAAATGTAGTTAATATGTGATCAGAAGGGGGTAATTTGGAAGCAGGGAGAAGATTGAGTTATTGGATGAGTTTGAAAAGACAAATAAGAATTAAAACTCTGCCTTTTTAAAAAATATAACCAAAAGCTGAGCTGTAGATATGTAAAAACATACTTCCATAAGGGCCTGTGAGCCTTGGATAGACTTAACCAACATTTGACAAACAGGGGTTAGTTGAGTGTCATCATTTTCTTTCCTACCAGTCAAAGCCAACCTTAGCACTTCCTTCTAGAACACTGTGGCCTCCAGTATACTGTTTTTAAATGCAGATATGTCTTGGAGCATCAGCTCCAGAAGTTGCTATGTTGATCACTTTTGTGTGATAATAATAGGCAAAACTTACTGAGTTCTTGATTTATAGCAGGCTTTGGTTCTTTTTTTTTGTAATTGTAATAACATCTTTAACCAAATATTTCCAAAATATTATGTTTAACATCAAAATTATTAATGAGATATTTCACTTTTTTCTCCTATACTAAGTCTTTTAAATCCAGTGTGCATTCCACTTTGAAATCCAGTGTGAGTGTTAACATCACATCTCAATTTGGACATTTGACATGCACAACAACCATACATGGGTAGTAGTTCCCTACTCAGGGACATGATTCCCTTACCACCTACCTAAAGCGGCCTAGCCACTCACCTTCTACCCATTACCTATTTTGTCTTCTTTGGAACCCTTACCAGTATCTCAAAGTGTCTTATTTGCTTACGTGTTTTCTCCCTGAAGACAAGGACTCATTTTGAATAGAGCCTGGCACTGAGTAGGAACTCAATATACACTGTCTCTGAATCCATGTCCAGGGATAGATGACAGGCCCCTGAGTTCACCTTTGACCTACCCCTGCAGCTGATCCAGACCCACTTGGATGGTGTTTTCCCTCCCTCATCCAGGCCCATCTTTTGGATGTTATTTTGAAATGGTGGATGTGACTCGCAGGACTCTTTCCACCTTGAATTTCCCAGCTCTGTGATATGGGGACCCAGGCCACAGACCCTGGGAACCACACGGGGTTCACCTTCCTCACTAAGGTGCTGCCCTAGGTAGGGCTTGTGCAGAGATGTGGAGTTCTCAGTGACTGAGCCCAGATGTGCTGCAGAAGGCAGATGATCAATCAATTCCTAGCAGCTCTGTTCTAAGTTAATAGTATTAATTCATTCAATCTCAACAGTGATCCTATGAATAGTAATAAATATTAGGATTCTATTTTATAGACAAGGGAACTGAAGCACAATTTTATAGTTAAAAGTAACTTGGATAGGTTTACATTGTTCTGGAAATTTAAAACAAAAATCTGTCAACCCAGAAAATCTCTCCACAAAGGTTAGAAGAGAAAAAAAATAGTTTTATTATTGAAAGAACATCAAATCAGAATGTGGTACACTTCAGAGGCAATATTGTTAAGAGATTGCAAAGATAGAAGTCCCACCTTTTTTTTTTTTGGTAGCCAGATACAATCCTTTACATACATGTTCTCCAGATAAAGGATAACTAGTTAAGTAAGAGGACTTTTTGTCACCCATAATTCACCCTAACCTTACCTGGTAATTGGGGTGACCATCTGTGTTAGCCAATTGGCTTTATCAGAGAAAACATAACTTCCCCTATCTTTATGACAGGACAGAGTTTTGCAATTTGCGTCAAGGCAAGGCCCCCTAAGTGAGAGACAGGAGAGCTATTTCCCTTAATATTCACACTTCAAAGAGACGTTATCCAGGTCCTCAAAAAGGCATCCCTGGGTCGTACAGCTGACAAAAAAACCATCTAGTTTTCAAAAGGATTTATATACATTTCAGGAGAGGAGAAAATAGTTATGATTAAAAGTTTCTAAAATAAATGCTTTCAGGAAAAGGAAGAGAGGGAAATCTCTTCCATTATTTTTGACTGGAGGAAATAAAGCCTCTTATTTTTAATTTTTATTTGTTCTTATAGTAGCTAGTAAGTGGCAGAATTAGAATTCAAGCCCAGATGGTCTGACATTAAAGCCCTTTTAAAAATCATGTTAATCCCTGATGAGTATAGATGCAAAAAATCAACAAGAAATATTAGCAAATTTAATTAAAAAATACATCAAAAGGATCATTCATCACAACCAAGTGGGATTTATTTCAGGGATGCAAGAATGGTACAATGTTTTTAAATCAATCAATGTGATATACCATATTAACAAAAAAGAAAAGAGAAAGAAAGACTATATATCATCTCAATAGATGCTAAAAAACCATTTGACAAAATTCAACATCCATTCATGATAAAAATTCTTTAAAAATGGGTATAGAGGGAACATACCTCAATATAATAGAGGCCACATACAACAAACCCACAGCTATCATATTCAATGGTGAAAAGCCAAAAGCTTTTCCCCTAAGATCAGGAACAAAACAAGGATGACCATTCTCACCACTTTTATTCAACATAGTAGAAGCACTAGAAACCAAATTGGTAAGGAAGAAGTTAAACAGTCACTTTGCAGATGACATGATAATATATAGAGAAAACCCTAAAGTCTCCACCAAGAAACTACCAATAACTGTATTCAGCAAAGTTGCAGGATACAAAATTAATACACAGAAATCTGTCTCATTCCTATACATAAACAATGAACTAGCAGAAAGAGAAATCAGGAAAACAACTCCATTTACAATTGCATCAAAAAGAAAATACCTAGGAATAAACCTAACCGAGAAGGTGAAAGACCTTTACTCTGAAAACTGTAAGACACTGATTAGAGAAATTAAAGAAGACACCAATAAATGGAAATCTATCCCATGCTCATGGATAGGAAGAACTAATATGTCTAAATGGTCATCCTGCCCAAAGTAATTTATAGATTCAGTGCAATTGCTATCAAAATACCAACAGCATTCTTCAATGAACTAGAAAAAATAGTTCTAAAATTCATATGGAACCACAGAAGACCTCAATAGCCAAAGGAACCTTAAGAAAGAAGAACAAAATTGGTTATCATACTCCCTGACTTCAAGCTATATTACAAAGCTACAGTAATCAAAAATAATTTGGTACTGGCACAAGAATAGACCCATAGATCAATGGAACAGAATAGAGAGCCCAGAAGTAAACCCATGCATCTATAGTCAATTAATATATGACAAAGGAGCTATGAATACACAATGGGAAAAGACAGTCTCTTCAATAATGGTGTTTGGGAAAAAAGGACATCTTCATGAAAGAAAATGAAGCTGGATTACTGTGGATTAACACCAAACACAAAAGTAAACTCAAAATGGATTAAAGGCTGAAATATAAGACATGAAACCATTAAACCCTTGAAAGAAAACCTAGACGAAAATCTCTTAAACATAAACATGAATAAATTTTTTCTGAACCCGTATTCCCAGGCATGGGAAACAAAATAAAAAATGCAAAAGTGGGACTACATCAAGCTAAATGGCTTCTGTATAGAAAAGGACACCATCAATAAAACAAAAAGGCAGCCTACAGTATGGGAGAATATATTTGCAAATGGTTTATCTGATAAGGGGTTAAAACACAAAATATATAAAGAACTCCTATGACTCCAGACCAAAAAAACCCCACAAAACAAATAACCCAATTAAAAAATGGGCAGAGTACCTGAATAGACATTTTCCAAAGAAGATGTATAGATGGCCAACAGGCACATGAAAAGGTACTCCACATCACTATTTATCAGGAAAATGCAAATCAAAACCATAATGAGATATGAACTCAACACCAGTCAGAATGGCTAATATTAACAACACAAGAAATAACAAATGTTGGTGAGGATGTAGAGAAAAGGGAACCCTTGTACACTGCTGGTAGGATTGCAAACTGGTGTAGCCACTATGGAAAACAAGATGGTGGTTTCTCAAAAAACTAAAAATAGAAATACCATATGACCCAGTAATTCCACTTCAAGGAATTTACCTGAAGAAAACAAAATCCCTGACTTGATAAGATATATACATCCCTATGTTTATTGCCACATTATTTACCAAGATATGGAAGCAGCCAAAGGGTCCATCAGTAGCTGAATGGATAAAGAGGTGGTACATGTACACAATGGAACATTATACAGCTATAAAAAGAAAGAGATCCAGCCATTTGTGACAATATGAATGGACTTAGAAGGTCTTATGCTAAGTGAAATAAGTTAGGTGTAGAGAGACAAATACCATACGATTTCACTTATATGTGTAATCTAAAAACAAAAGAAAGCAAAATGAACAAAACAGCAATACACACATAGACAGTGAGAAGTGACTGGTGGTTACCATGGGGAGGGGTTGGGGTGGCTGGATGGGAAGACTGAATGGGATAAAGGGGCACAAAAATTCTCAGTCATTATATAAGTCAGCCACGTGAAAGAAAGTACAGCATAGAAAATATAATCAATGGTTCTGTAACATCTTTCTATGTTGATAATAACCACACTAGAGGGGGTGAGGATTTAATAATGTATATAACTGTTGAATCACTATGTTGTATACTTGAAGCCGATATAATATTGTATAACAACTGTACTTCAATTAAAAATATATCAAAATAAATAAATGAAATAAAAATAAAAATCATGTTATACCACCTCTGTAAGCTTCCTACTTGGAAACTAATGGAAGGACGAGATGCACTGAGGGAACACATACATTCACTCATTGGATATTTATTGACCTTCTACTAACTGCTAGGCATTTTGCTAGGGACTAAGGATACAGTTATGAATAAAATAGACAGGTGTTTTGCTCTCATGTAACTTCGGGTTGGGGTTGAGAGACCTATATTGAACAAATAGTTTTTCAAATGAAACAAAATTATAGAAACTGAAAATGATGAAAAGCACAGTGTGTTTTGAGAGCAATTTATAGAGGGAATTGGAGCTGGTCTAAATGGTCTGAAAAGTTGTTTAAGTTGAAATGGAAAATTTGATATGATAGTAAAGGAAGACAATAAAGACATGATTTGAAATTTGGGGTATGACATAGTTTGGGAATAATAAGATGAAAAACTAAGCATGCCACAATCTTTTAATGATTTTTTTTGCAAGAGTGAAATGATAACTTTTAATATAAAAATATTGTATCTTTGTCTTTAATTGGTCAGAGTATTTTACAACTGTTTAACAAAGAGCAGTTAAGTTGTAGAAAACAGGTAACAATGCAAATGTTACCTGTGTATAGAAATGCAAATGATTCCTTTTCATAAAAATTCAAATAAATTTTGTCTGAGTTATCACTGATTTCCATCTCTTAGAAAAGATGATCCCAAAACATTAAATTTTACTGCCCTGTAGAATTTCAACATCTATTAACAAGTTTGTATCTATTAACAAGTTTGTATCTATTAACAAGTTCATTTCTTTATTTCTGCTATATGTATGTTCTTCAAATTTTCTTTGAATTGGTGTTAACATCTTACTAGTTCCTTTATCAATTAATAAGTTAAAAATATTTACCATGTTCATTTTATATTTCTGTAAGAATCTTTTTGAAAATTATAATGTATTGTGTGGTGGAAGGTCTGATCCCATATATTCAGGCAAGGGTTCTTCCCGGTTTGACCACATAAACAAACCTGTAGCCACATCACATTTCCATTGTACTCCTCTGGATAGATGTCACATGAGATGCTCATCAATCCTTTAAACTCTCACTCCAAAATCCTACTCCAAGAACTTTATTTTATTTTATTTTTTATTTTGGTATCATTAATCTACAATTACAAGAAAAACATTATGTTTACTAGGTTCCCCCTTCACCAAGTCCCCCTCACATACCACTTCACAGTCACTGTCCATCTGTGTAGTAAGATGCTGTAAAATCACTACTTGTCTTCTCTGTGTTACACAGCCCGCCCCGTGCCCCCCCCACTATACATGCTAATTGTAATGTCCTCTTTCTTTTTCCCCGCCCTTATCCCTCCCTTCCCACCCATCGTCCCCAGTCCCTTTCCCTTTGGTAACTATTAGTCCATTCTTGGGTTCTGTGATTCTGCTGCTGTTTTGTTCCTTCAGTTTTCCTTTGTTTATATTCCACATATGAGTGAAATCATTTGGTACTTGTCTTTCTCCACCTGGCTTATTTCACTGAGCATAATACCCTCTAGCTCCATCCATGTTGTTGCGAATGGTAGGATCTGTTTTTTTCTTATGGCTGCGTAATATTCCATTGTGTATATGTACCACCTCTTCTGTATCCATTCATCTACTGAGGGACATTTAGGTTGCTTCCATATCTTGGCTATTGCAAGTAGTGCAGTGATAAACATAGGGGTGCATCTGTCTTTTTCAAACTGGAGTGCTGCATTCTTAGGGTAAATTCCTAGAAGCGGAATTCCTGGGTCAAATGGCATTTCTATTTTGAGCATTCTGAGGAACTTCCATACTGCTTTCCACAATGGTTGAACTAGTTTACATTCCCACCAGCAGTGTAGGAAGGTTCCCCTTTCTCCACAACTTCACCAACATTTGTTGTTGTTTGTCTTTGGATGGTGGCAATCCTTACTGGTGTGAGTTGATATCTCATTGTGGTTTTAATTTGCATTTCTCTGATGATTAGCGATGTGGAACATCTTTTCATGTGTCTGTTGGCCATCTGGATTTCTTCTTTAGAGAACTGTCTATTCAGCTCCTCTGCCCGTTTTTTAATTGGATTATTTGCTTTTTGTTTGTTGAGGCTTGTGAGCTCTTTATATATTTTGGATGTCAATACTTTATCGGATCTATCATTTATGAATATGTTCTCCCATACTGTAGGATACCTTTTTGTTCTATTGATGGTGTCCTTTGCTGTACAGAAGCTTTTTATCTTGATATAGTCCCACTTCTTCATTTTTGCTTTTGTTTCCCTTGCCCAGGGAGATATGATCATGAAGAAGTCACTCATGTTTATGTACATGAGATTTTTGCCTGTTTTTTTCTAAGAGTTTTATGGTTTCATGACTTACATTCAGGTCTTTGATCCATTTGGAGTCCACTTTTGTATATGGGGTTAGACAGTGATCCAGTTTCATTCTCTTACATGTAGCTGTCCAGTTTTGCCAGCACCATCTGTTGAAGAGACTGTCATTTCCCCATTGTATGTTCATGGCTCCTTTATCGTATATTAATTGGCCATATATGTTTGGGTTACTGTCTGGAGTCTCTATTCTGTTCCACTGGTCTGTGGCTCTGTTCTTGTGCCAGTAACAAATTGTCTTGATTACTGTGGCTTTGTAGTAGAGCTTGAAGTTGGGGAGCAAGATCCCCACCACTTTATTCTTCCTTCTCAGGATTGCTTTTGCTATTCGGGGTATTTGACGGTTCCATATGAATTTTTGGACTATTTGTTCCAGCTCATTGAAGAATGCTGTTGGTAATTTGATAGGGATTGCATCAAATCTGTATATTGCTTTGGGCAGGATGGCCATTTTGACGATATTAATTCTTCCTAGCCAGGAGCATGGGATGAGTTTCCATTTGTTAGTGACCTCATTAATTTCTCTTAAGAGTGTCTTGTAGTTTTCAGGGTATAGGTCTTTCACTTCCTTGGTTAGGTTTATTCCTAGGTATTTTATTCTTTTTGATGCTATTGTGAATGGAATTGTTTTTCTGATTTCTCTTTCTATTAGTTCATTGTTAGTGTATAGGAAAGCCACAGATTTCTGTGTGTCGATTTTGTATCCTGCAACTTTGCTGAATTCTGATATTAGTTTCAGTAGTTTTGCAGTGGAGTCTTTAGGGTTTTTTATGTACAATATCATGTCATCTGCAAATAGTGACAGTGTGACTTCTTTACCAATCTGGATTCCTTGTATTTCTTTGTTTTGTCTGATTGCCGTGGCTAGGACCTCCAGTACTATGTTGAATAACAGTGGGGAGAGTGGGCATCCTTGTCTTGTTCCCGATCTCAGAGGAAAAGGTTTCAGCCTCGCGCTATTCAGTATTATGTTAGCTGTGGGTTGATCATATATGCCCTTTATTATGTTGAGGTAATTGCCCTCTATGCCCACTTTGTTGAGAGTTTTTATCATGAATGGATGTTGAATTTTGTCAAATGCTTTACCAGCATCTATGGAGATGATCATGTGGTTTTTGTCCTTCTTTTTGTTGATGTGGTGGATGATGTTGATGGATTTTCGAATGTTGTACCATCCTTGCATCCCTGGGATGAATCCCACTTGATTATGGTGTATGATCCTCTTCATGTATTTTTGAATTCGGTTTGCTAATATTTTGTTGAGTATTTTTGCATCTATGTTCATTAGGGATATTCGTCTGTAGTTTTCTTTTTTGGTGGGGTCTTTGCCTGGTTTTGGTATTAGAGTGATGTTGGCTTCATAGAATGAGTTTGGGAGTATTCCCTCCTCTTCTATTTTTTGGAAAACTTTAAGGAGAATGGGTGTTATGTCTTCTCTATATGTCTGATAAAATTTCGAGGTAAATCCATCTGGCCTGGGGGTTTTGTTCTTGGGTAGTTTTTTGATTGCCGCTTCAATTTCGTTGTTGGTAATTGGTCTGTTTAGATTTTCTGTTTCTTTCTGGGTCAGTCTTGGAAGGTTGCATTTTTCTAGGAAGTTGTCCATTTCTCCTAGTTTTTCCAGCTTGTTAGCATATAGGTTTTCATAGCATTCTCTAATAATTCTTTGTATTTCTGTGGGGTCCATCGTGATTTTTCCTTTCTCGTTTCTGATTCTGTTGATGTGTGTTGACTCTCTTTTTCTCTTAATACATCTGGCTAGAGGCTTATCTATTTTGTCTATTTTCTCAAAGAACCAGCTCTTGGTTTCATTGATTTTTTCTATTGTTTTATTCTTCTCGATTTTATTTATTTCTTCTCTGATCTTTATTATGTCCCTCCTTCTGCTGACCTTAGGCCTCATGTGTTCTTCTTTTTCCAATTTCGATAATTGTGACATTAGACCATTCATTTGGGATTATTCTTCCTTTTTTAAATATGTTTGGATTGCTATATACTTTCCTCTTAAGACTGCTTTTGCTGTGTCCCACAGAAGTTGGGGCTTAGTGTTGTTGTTGTCATTTGTTTCCATATATTGCTGGATCTCCATTTTGATTTGGTCATTGATCCATTGATTATTTAGGAGTGTGTTGTTAAGCCTCCATGTGTTTGTGAGCCTTTTTGCTTTCTTTGTACAGTTTATTTCTAGTTTTATGCCTCTGTGGTCTGAAAATTTGGTTGGTAGGATTTCAATCTTTTGGAATTTACTGAGGCTCTTTTTGTGTCCTAGTATGTGGTCTATTCTGGAGAATGTTCCATGTGCACTTGAGAAGAATGTGTATCCTGTTGCTTTTGGATGTAGAGTTCTATAGATGTCTATTAGGTCCATCTGTTCTAGTGTGTTGTTCAGTGCCTCCGTGTCCTTACTTATTTTCTGTCTGGTGGATCTGTCCTTTGGAGTGAGTGGTGTGTTGAAGTCTCCCAAAATGAATGCATTGCATTCTATTTCCTCCTTTCCTTCTGTTAGTATTTGTTTCACATATATTGGTGCTCCTGTATTGCGTGCTTATATGTTTATAATGGTTATATACTCTTGTTGGACTGAGCCCTTTGTCATTATGTAATGTCCTTCTTTATCTCTTGTTACTTTCTTTATTTTGAAGTCTATTTTGTCTGATACTAGTATAGCAACACCTGCTTTTTTCTCTCTGTTGTTTGCATGAAATATCTTTCTCCATCCCTTGAGTTTTAATCTGTGCATGTCTTTGGGTTTGAGGTGAGTCTCTTGTAAGCAGCATATAGATGGGTCTTGCTTTTTCATCCATTTTATAACTCTGTGCCTTTTGATTGGTGCATTCAGTCCATTTACATTTAGGGTAATTATTGAAAGATATGTACTTATTGCCATTGCGGGCTTTAGATTTGTAGTTACCAAAGGTTCAAGGTTAGCTTGTTTACTACCTTACTGTCTGACCTCACTTGCTTATTGAGCTGTTATAAATACAGTCTGATGATTATTTCTCTCCCTTCTTATTCCTCCTCCATTCTTCATATGTTGGGTGTTTTGTTCTGTGCTCTTTTTAGGAGTGCTCCCATCTAGAGAAGTCCCTCTAAGATACCCTGTATAGGTGGTTTTTGGAAGGCAAATTCCCTCAACTTTTGCTTGTCTGGGAATTGTTTAATTCCCTCCTTCATATTTAAATGATAATCTTGGTGGATACAGTAGCCTTGGTTCAAGGCCCTTCTGTTTCATTGCATTAAATGTATCATGCCATTCTCTTCTGGCCTGTAAGGTTTCTTTTGAGAAGTCTGATGATAGCCTGATGGGTATTCCTTTGTAGGTGACCTTTTTACTCTCTCTGGCTGCCTTTAATACTCTGTCCTTGTCCTTGATCTTTGCCATTTTAATTATTATGTGTCTTGGTGTTGTCCTCTTTGGATCCCATCTCTCGGGAGTTCTGTGTGCCTCTGTAGTCTGAGCAACTATTTCCTCCCCCAGTTTGGGGAAGTTCTCAGCAATTATTTCTTGAAAGATACTTTCTATCCCTTTTTCTCTCTTCTTCTTCTTCTGGTACCCCTATAATGCAGATATTGTTCCTTTTGGATTGGTCACACAGTTCTCTTAATATTGTTTCATTCCTGGAGATCCTTTTATCTCTCTCTATGTCAGCTTCTATGCATTCCTGTTCTCTGGTTTCTATTCCATCAATGGCCTCTTGCATCTTATCCATTCTGCTTATAAATCCTTCCAGAGTGTCTTTCACTTCTGTAATCTCCATCCAGACATCTGTAATCTCCCTCCGGATGTTTTGTAATCTCCCTCCGGACTTCATCCCTTAGCTCTTGCATATTTCTCTGCAGCTCTGTCAGCATGTTTATGATTTTTATTTTGAATTCTTTTTCAGGGAGACTGGTTAGGTCTGCCTCTGCATATCCTTTCTCAGGTGTAACTATCTTGGACTGGACCAGATGTTTTTGCCTTTTCATGGTGATAGCAGTGGCTGTAGGCAGGTTGCAGGTGTGTCAGCTGGGAGAAGAAAGTCCTTTCCTGCTTGCTGTATGCCTTGCCCTTCTCCGCTGCCTGTGATGGTTACCTGCACTCCTGGAGCAGCCACCGGGTTATTCCCCTAAGCTGCTGTGGGCCGGGTGTCCATCAGAGCAGCGCGGATCCCTGCGGGGAGTGGCAAGCATGCCAGGTGTGCTCCTCCGTGCTAGCGGCGACCCTGCCGGGCAGCTGTGTTGTAGCAGCAGCCTTTTAGTCTGGCCCAGGTGGCTGTGCATTGGACTGGGATTCTTGTCAGCTGCTGGGAGCATGCCTGCTCTCTCTGGCTCCATTGCAGGTGCGCATGGGGCTCTTCCGCACAGGTTCTACTGGGCTCCTCTGGCTTCACGGTGCATGCGAACCGCGCCCAGGCTGTTCGGTTGCGTCGCTGCAGGCTAGCACAAGCCTCTCCTGCAGCGCATGGATCTGCTCTTGGTTCCTTCCTGCACTGCCATCCCCAGCGCATGCTGCCATACTCCTGCTACTGGGCCTGTGTGTCATGGTCCGCGCCAGTTGGAGGAACAACTTCCAGGCTGCTTAGTGCCGTGAGGGGTTTCAGAGCTGCACTTACTCCATTTAGGGCGCCTAAGTTTCCCCGGTATTCCCAGCTGCCGGGACAACTTCGTCCAGCTATGGGGTCCCTGTCTCTTTAAGTCTTGCAGAAAGCACTCGCTTTTCTTTTGTCTCAGGGGTGCCGGTTGTGGGGACCTGCCCGCAGGTTTTGCTTTTCCGTTTCTCTAATATCCAGCACCCCCGTGCACCTTGTGTCTCTGTTCCAGGTGTGGATTTCTAGAGCTGATTGTTTAGCAGTCCTGGGCTTTCACTCCCTCGTGGTTCTGACTCCTTTCTTCCCGCTGGGTTTTGGGGTGGGGGAGTGTTTGGGTCCTACCTGGCTGCCACTTGTATCTTACCTTCTTGGTGTGATGCTGAGTTCTTGCAGATGTAGATGTATCCTGGCTGTTGTACTGCATCCACTGGTGTCTCTTTTAGGAATAGTTGTATTTATTGTATTTTCATAAATATATATGTTTTGGGGAGGAGATTTCCTCTGAACTACTCACGCCGCCATCTTCCCGTGATCCCCTCCAAGAACTTTTATTAGGTTTATTTTAATCCTAAAAACACTCTAAATTTAACATGATGCAAGCAGAGGGGCCGGGGGAGGCAAAAACCAAAAAGAAAAAATAAACTATACACAAACATGGAGCAGGCATAGAGAGAAAACTTTAAACTTCCATAAATCCCAGTCAAATTTAACCAGCTCTGAGAAAAATTACTATTTGGCCAATGTCCCTTTTTTCTCTTTCTCTCCAGGCAGCCTCTCTCTAAAAATTTTAATAGAAATCTGTGCACTGCCTGCCCTCCCCATCTCCTCTCAGCCTCTCACGCTTTGCTTTTCTCAGGTCACACTGCACTCCTGAGTTTGCTTCCGTCCACATTTAAACAAAACAGAGCACTGAAATTCTATCCTATCTCTTCCAGTTCTAACTCACTGCTCATTGGAAGGGAAGTCACCTCATTTGTTGGTTTGTACTTGGTCAGTAGTGCTCATTTTTCTGACCAACATCTGTACTCAAGACATAAGTAAAGGCACGTGAATATTTTGAGCAGTTGGAATCACAGTTAAGTTCTGGAACAGAGTAAACAAGAATTAAGATAAAATATATCACTGCGAACTACTTGTGTAAATAAGAAATGATATAAAATATTAAAGAATAAAATGAAAATGAATAAGAATTTAAAATATTAATCAGCAATGCCCAGCTATAACAGCACTTTAACTTTGGTAATTAGTACTACTGGAATGTTAAACCTCTTATTTTTAAGTGATTTTTTTCTCTAAAATTTGAATTTGATGTCATGCCTCTAGTTCAAAAACCTTCAAATACTTCCCATTATATTTTAGATAAATGATTAAATTTTTTACCAGAGTCAGTCTGTCTAGTTTCATCTGGCACCTATCACCCTTGTTCACGATTTGAAGACTAGAAGCAGGGGAGGAGGGCAAAGATGGATCAACAGCAAATTGCATCACTTAACTCTCCCCATCCAGTGCCTCCCACAAGGTAGCATCAGTGTATTGGCTGGAATTCTCCTCCGGCTACTCCCTTTTGAGGATAGAGACTCTCAGTCCTATAATTTGGAGCTTATTATTATGTGGGTTGTGGCGGGGTTTTTACTTTGTTCCGTTTTTATCTTAGGGAAGATGTCCCTTGTGTGCCTGCATCCTATTCAGTAGCTAACTCCACATCTCTAGGGAAACGTGTAGGGGAGGCATTGGCCCCTCTCTAAGTGGGAGAGGCACCTCAAGATGTTTTCCTGCCAAAGCTCTTCTTATTTCCAGCATTGAAATCAATTTTATTTTTAGAAGGTAATCCTGTCCTAAATAAAATGGAGTTCATTTTGGACACACTTTAGTAGACAATTCAAGACAAGTGTTTATTAATTGAATAGCACTTTCTTAAGGGTACAGGGCTTTGTTTCTGCCTCTGCACAATTCCCACACACAAGGCAACCATCACAACTCTCATTCCACTTGCAGACTTTCAACGGGACCAGGAGTGGAAGCCAAAGTCCCCTGTCACTCCCACAGAGACATGTCTTTATGAGTGTGTATGAATGTGTGTGCGTGTGTACGTGATATGTGATTCAAAGACTGCTCCGTCCTCAGTCTGTTATGCTTTGCTAGAAATTGAATCCCACTCTTTAAGAATTTCTCATATGAGAATAAGACCCAAGGGGGGGGACATATTGAATGGGGGTGGGGGTAGGGTCAATGAGAAGAAAAGATGGAGTGTTCTCAGAGACATGAAGAGCCTGGACAGGACCTCAAAACAAGAGGGCTTAGACTAGGGAGAGGGGAGGCAGGTAGAGGAGGAAATGGGAACAGAAAGAGAAAGCCTGTGAAGTACCTGAAATGAATTTAGCCCACTTCACACTTTCAGATGGAGCCAGTGATACCCACTCTTGGGATTCTCAGACTGGGGAGAGTGGTTCTGGACTTAGATGGGAAATAAATCCAAATCTTCCTTTATTTGAAGATTGAAGGTCCATTGACCTCACCAGACTGCCAAAGGGATCAGGGGCTCAAAAAATAGCTTAAGAACCAGAGTCGTAGCCATTTTCTCATTATTATGTTCTTCCAAGTGCCACTTTTTTTCTTATCAACCTCATCTCTAACAACTTTTCCAATTTACTCTTTTGAGAATACTTTATATCCTGTGGATCTCTGAAACTGTCCTTAGATGCACTTCTCCTTACAAAATCTGTCCTGGTTTATAAAGACTTTGAAAGAGAATGGGCTATCTGGAGAAAAATATCCATAGACTCAGGAACAGATATGGACAAGAGCCCTACTTCAATTCAGAACACTGAGACTATTTATGGTTCATTTAAAATCTGCAAAATATTTTACCAACACACCCACCACCTTTTTGCTCAATGTCAAAGAAGAAAGGAAGAGAACAGACGAAGGCTTTATAAGCATGATGGTGTTCAGCCCTACTGCTTTTTATCTCACCTGCTCAATAGTAACTTCAAATCATCTTCTTCCAGGAAGGAGTATTTGTAAATTGCATCAAAATGATTCTGGACTAGCAGGCCAACTGGTTAGCCTGGACTCCTGGAAACAGCTAGAGAAGCTCTCATTTGTAATGTCATGTTGATTTCTTATTATTTAATATATCAGCCAAGGGAGAAAATGCTCAGATACTTGTGCTCACAGCAATATGTGATCACATCTCTTTCTGTATGAAGGATTTTAAGAGGTAGGTGATTACCCTGTAGTGCTTGATTATATGAAAGAGGTGCGTATCTGCCATCAGTAGCTCATAACTCTGTTTTTGGTTAACTTTCTGCTGATGTTTTTAAACATTTTACTCCATATTGTTACAGCTGTGTTGATTCAGATTTTAATGGAAACAACACATTTCAAAACACATTTGAAATATTTTAGTAATTAGAGAGCAATTTTAAATTCTGTTTACCTATGCATTTTAGAAATGTTCGAAACAATTATTCTCTGCAAGACTGTTTCACACTGTCAAGAATGTTCAGAAAGAAAGGATAGAGCATCTTTCCATTTGTTTCAAAACAACCAAATAATGACTGTTCACTTATTTTGTTGTCTATTATAAACATATATACTAAACTAAAAAAGTCAATGCAAAATGCCTTTAGCTCTATTATCATTTTCCACATTTCTTAAACCTTTTCATATTTAATTAACATTACATATCCTAAGGCATAACTGTTACTGGAGAATACAGCAAATCTCTATTATTCTTTAGTCTGTTGCTATCTTTGTTTTATTTATTGTCAGATTGCTAAAATTTGAAGAATGTCAAGAATTTAAAACATCTGCAGATGAGAGGCAATTAAGCTCCTCTTTTCTAGTATTGCATTACCTCTTTCAGACTAACAGAATCCTATTTTCTAGATTACCTTTTCTAATAGACTTCCCAGTACCCTAGAACCAAGGTTAGTGACATTTTAGGGAGGGAATAGGAGCATTGAAAAGCATCAGCAAACTTGGGTGGAAGGCAAACGTCTTTTGAAATTTAAGTTCGATGTCTAAAAATCAATGAAGAAATCATTCATTTATGAGTCTTAAATTTCAAAAGACATTTGCCTTCCACCCAAGTTTGCTGATAATAAGCCAGTAGACTGCTCTTTTGAGAAGGATATGGTTTGGGGGATTTTTGCAGGACAATTCAATTTCATGTATTAAATTAATTTATGTTTTAAAAAGTAGAACTCCTCAGCTAAATTTCTTTGGAGTAACATTCTAAAAGTGAAGAAATGCTTTGTATCAGACAGTATTCTTATTAAAAAGAGTGACATAAATATTATATTCTGAAGTTTTAAGACTATTGGGGGTGGGGTGGAGAGTGAGCCCAGGACATGGAGGTAGTTGCCACTTACACTAACCACACAGGGTTTGGTGATTCATCTGGAGAATTCTGTTTTATATATTTCCAGGGACCAGAAACTAAAATTTTAGGAAGAGGAGAAGATAGGAGAATGTCAGTGGACAGACCCAGCCACCTAGCTCAATACCCAAACTAAGCAGAGTAGTGAAATGTAGCTAACCACTTCAATCCATGCACTCCTTGAAAAACATTAACATCTTCCCCTGACTCACACCCACGAAAATGATATGTTACTTGGGGAAGCTTATACCTCCCTCAATGAGAATCTTCTAAATGAAGATCAAGTATTTTCTTTGAATCCTTCCCAGAGAAGAGGGCTTTATTAAGCATTATTTTCTATAGTTGACACTTAAAAATGATGGAATTTTTTTTTTAGGTATCAAGTTCTGATGTTGAACATAAAATGTTTTTTCAAAATCTCTACCACTACATAAAACAAAAGTCAAACATTTCTCTACCAACTGACTGTAGAGCCTGAAGTTTCCACATTCATTCAGTCTTTGGATTAAGGCAACAAAGGGATCTGGTACCATGTTATTTGGCTACTGTTAGTTTCATAGATGTGGTTTATGTGATTGGCTCAAACCTTAGAAGAGTTAGCATTTGGTGAGGAAACCAAGATACATCCCAGGTGAGACTCTGTTGAAGGCAGCCTCAGGTAAGCCACCCTGACAGGACCCCCAGGCAGCTGTGGAAAGAGAGCCCTGAGAATGGGTGGCGGGCTCCTTGTCCTGTACAGCCGGAACAGCGCCTCGGAGGGTTAACTGAATGATACGTGGCACACTTCTGCTTGTCCCCGGGGCTTGAAAATATGTCACCAGAGATGGAGTAAGTGCAACTAGCTGATCAAGATTTATAACTTGTTACAAATCCGGCTGGTTCTTTTTTGGGCTGTTGGCTGTGTTTTGCTAAGTCTGTTTTCAGGCAGACGTGTAATATGACAGGCCACTATGTTTGCCAGGATATTTACTGTCTTCCTTTCGGCCCCAGGACTTACAAACCTCCTCCTGGTCAATGTAGCGGAAGAAAAGGTTTTCCTCTACCTTTCTAGGTTCTTTCAGCTGAATATTAGTTAAATTGACATAAGACAGATTAACAGGAGAAAAACAAACTTAGTTACATATGTACAAGGGTTCCATAAAAAATAGACCCAAGGGCAAGTCGGGCAGTCGAGGCTTATATGCCATCCTGAGCTAAGGAATGGAGTAAGGGCCTGGGTTTTCAAAGGGGAGTAGGGTGATTTACAGGGCAATAGAGCACATGTTTGGTGATTAGAAGTTTACTGTGCCACGCAGAGACAGTGGGACACAGGGAGGAATTTGGACAGACAGGCCCTGCTGAGCTCCCCCAGCTTACCACCCGGAGCCCATACTCTATGTAGTTCCTGGGTGATAGCTCTCCCCCTGATGAGGCCCTCTGCCTAAATTCTTTTAGGCAGTTAAGAGAAAGTTATAAGCTCTTCCTGAGTCTTTTGGGCTTTGATTGTTCCTCAGCTTAAAATAATCCACATACCAAAACGGCACATTTTGGGGAGGCTAGTTCTGAACTCCTTCACCAGAGAAATGGCAAATAGAGTATGATTCATCATAATGCAGAGAATCGACTGCAGGCTTCTCCATATTCTAGTGTATCCTACTTTATATAATAATACATTTTGAAAAGTTTGAAGAAAACCACACTCTTGTAAATTGAAGAGTATTCTGTCATGGACTTATTGTTTTTTAAGATATACATTCCCACATGACATAAATCTTGACTTCAGACATCATGAGAATTCATGTATTTAATGGAAAAATAAAACTTTATAATAAAATAATAGCATCAAATAGTCAAATACGATTTTAACTGCAATTGCTGTACCAGTGAAAAAGTGTCATTGAAGGAGAGGAAAGAACACTAAGCATTTTTTAAAGGGTCTCAAAGAACAGTTTTTCTCAGTATATGATTTCTTATCTCAAAGTATATTGTTCAAACCACTATACCAAAAGCACCTGAGACCCTTGTTGAATTCATCTTCTTAGGCCTACAACATGTAGAATTTCTAATACAGAGGATTGAGGTGGAAACTACCTCAAGTGCTTTTTAAGAAGCACTTCAGGTGAATCTAGTGCATAATAAAGTTTGAGAATCATTTGCGAATATCCATTTTTAATATAAATTTTGTACATATTTTTAATACAGAAAAGTATAAGAAATTTAAAATGGTCCATAATTCTACTCTTGTCATAACAATTAAAATGTACATGAAACAATTCAAATAAAACAGAAAGTTAGAGGTAAAACCTACTTCTTGCCACACTCCTCCTTACCAACACACACACACACACACACACACACACTCCCTCTCTAAATAACCACTGTGAACTTTGTTACCCCAAGAAATGTTAGCATGTATATGCATGTACTTTGTATTATGCATAGAAAGTGAATCATACTATGTTTACTGTTCTCCAACTTTTTACCTTACTATAACACAACATCACTGTAGAACATATTGAGCGCTACCTCATTCTTCTAGACTGCTGCATAATATTTCATTAAATACATTCAGTAAAGTTTATGTCTTACCTATCCAGCTTTTTACTATTATAAACAATATGATCATGAATAATATGTATTTAATGTATATGTTATGTATTGACTGTGCTCTCCTTCAAACTGTAAATCTCATATTAGAATTATCCAGGAAGAGACTTCCATGTTTTCTAGATGCTTGAGACCCCTCTCTTAAACTCATTTCTGCTAAAATGTTAGGAAAGATTCTTAGCAAGTGTGGAGGTTGGGTTCATGTTAAAGCAGCTAGTGATTAATTTGAGTTAAAGTTAATTGTACAGACAGCCCAATCATTTATTAACTTAACAGACCACAAATGCAAAATAAAATAAAATAAAATAAATTAAAATACGGCAAAATGGGAGAAAACAGAGCAAACTTAGCAAAACTGTAAGAAGGCAGGATTAGGAAAGACCCAGAAAATAAAATGTAACTGAGTAACAGGGTTATTAGAAGGAAGATTATTCAAGCAGCAATGATTATTTCAAACATACATAATAAACTATTCTATTGAAAGTAAAATGTATTCATTTGTTTGTTCATTCACTTGTTCAATAAACATTTATTGTTAAGCACTATGCCAAGTTTGTGGATATATGGAGGGAAAGATACAGTTCCTGCCCTCAATGAGTTTGCCTCTGTGGAAATTCAGATACAAAAAAGGTCAATTGTTTTTTAAAAATACAGATGAAGAAAAAGGGAAGTCAGGGATATTTTTAGAGAAAAGGTCTCCAGGTGGCATCCAAGATAGAAAAAGTAACAAGTGCAGCCATTGAGGATTATAAGAGCAAGGCATTTAACTTAGAAATTAAAGGGCAGTTCATGTTGCTGGAGAGGAAAGTGCAAGGTAAGAACTGTAGGAGTGAGGGGAGAGATCTCTAGATAGCAGTGGGGGGCCAGATCACAAAAGGTCTAATTTGCCATGCTAAGGGACTGAGTATTCTGTATATAATAGGGAGTAGCCAAGAATTTTGAATGGGAATATTAACATTATACTTTTTAAAAAAAATCATCAGAAAACCAGGTAGAGTTGAAATAATCTAGGTATAGATATTAAAACCCTGATAAATTACAGCAATTGTAGTAGTGGGCCTGCAGATGACAGGACTCTTCATAGGTAGAACCAACAAGGCTTAGCAATTGACTAGATGGGGAGAGGAGGTGGAAAGGAGGAATTTATAATGTTGTCAAAATTTCTGACCTAGGCAAATGGGTGTCTGGTCATAACATTCTTTGAAATAGAAACTAATAAAAGGGAAACAGATCTTTCCTGAATCTCATTCAGATATTCTCAACCCTAGACACAACACACTCTCTTTACATAAAAATAATTATAATATCCCTACTACCCTGAAAATTTGTGGATAACAATCTATTTACATACATACTTTTTAAACTGTAACTTAATGGCCCAACAGTAAGTAAAATATAAATAAAGGAAAGCAAATGAAGACAACATATCTATATCAATATATAAATGTTCAGACATGACTACGTAAAACTGTAATGAAGTAGACAGATGTTTGGACTACGTGTAATCATTCTCAGAGACTCTGCCACACATGAAGGCCAACATACCACAAAATGCCATGTCCCAAAATGTTGGAAGAGAGTTCATCTTGGTCGCAGTATCAGAGAAGGTTTCTTAATGCTGGGGACATTTGGCTTTTAAAGGAGGAATAGAATTTTTAAAAAGTAGAACTAAAGGAAGAAGAAAAGGGATTCCCAATACAGAGAACAATACAATTAGGGTGTAAAACGGGAAAATACAAAGTGATCTTTCGCTTTGGCTATGGAGGAATCTTCATGGAGTTGGTGTACAAAGCTGGAGTTCTCACTGGTTCGGAGAGGGCCTGTGAAGTCTGCCAAAGCGTTTAGACCTTAATAAGCTAACTTGAACTTTTAGCTTGCTTCCGTAAGTTATTTGCATTAATCATCAGCATGAATAATTTTATTTTCCCATAAATATTAAACAGATCATTCTTAGGTTAGCCATGCCCAAATTATCTCAAATTTTAAAGTGATGAAGTACAAATTAATGAGATTTTATTGTCCAAGTTGATAAAGCTGCATTAAAGAGACTTTGAAGGTAATGAGTCGATATAAAAATAGATTTCTTGTCTTTTCATATAATGCCAGGCTTGAAAAGATCAAATGAAATATTTTGTGCTTCCTCTTCTGGATACTAATCTGAGAAGAGGACATTTATGATCTCTGCTGGCAGTGATGTCGGGAGAAGAGTAAAAGGTAGGGAGGTGATGAGTGGCAGCCAGAAAGAAGAGAATGGATTCCATTAAAACAACTTCTATGTGAACACCCTATCATCGAAATTACCATTTTCTTCTTAAAATATAAAGATGTATTATGTAATAATATTTAACAGTCCTAAGAGGAGTGTTAATTATCCTTGCTAAAAGACAATGAGATATTTCATTCAAGTAATATTCCTCTGAGAAAAAATAATCTCTTTATAAAATTTTATTTTCTTTTTTGCTTTAAATGTCCTATTAGGTTTTCAAAGCCCTATCTACCTTCTCCTCAATTGTCCATTTGACTAAGTAGTCAGTCCAGAAGAATCAGGAATAGGATAGTTTAAACTACTTCTATCCATTTTAAGTCTCATAAATAATTGAGCTTCAATAGAGGGTGGCTAGGCTGCAGTCCAGTTCCATTTCCTCCTACCCCATTATAATGTAATTCAGGTTTGTTTGGTTGTTGGTTTTGCTTCTTTTTAATCCTGCAGGGAAAAGCATTTGATGATTGACCTGCTCTATATAATAGTACCTATTCTAAGTCAATGACTTTGAGGTATTGCATGCCATTTCTTTCCATATGTTTGGAAATAAAAAGGATGTATAGAATTCCCATGCCAGCTCCAGCACTAACAAAGCTAAGGAGAAGGAAATGAGCAGGGCTGGAAACTTGCTCTTGGTCCCAAAGTGACTTAACTTCAAGACCCCAAAGCAGAGGGTCCAAAATGAAGTTAAACCAGTTCTCAGGTGGAAATCAGCAGGTGGACAGAGTCAACATGAAAGCATCGTAGCATCCTGTATTTCGGCTCAAGAACATCAGGTAGGTTCCATTCTCAGACGGCAGTTCTGGTTGGTGGTAGGTATTTAGAGCAGAGAACCGCAAATTAGAGCAAACTACAGACAATAACCATGGGTTAAATCCAGCCAGCCACCTGTTTTTATAAATAATGTCTTCTTGGGACACAGCCATGCTTATTCATTCCATACAGTCTGCGGCTGTTTTCGCCCTACAATGGCAAAGTTGAGCAGTTGCAACCAAGACTTTATGGCCTGCAAAGCCTTAACTAATAATTATCTGGTCTTTTACAGAAAATGTTTGCTGGTCCCTGGTCTAGAGTATTAGGCTGGGGAGACTCCTGAGGCCTCAGCTAATCTCAGAAGGAGAGAATGCTCTGATTGGTATTTTTATGTCTGCTAAGTTCATGGAGGAGGAGCACCATATATCTCTCAGCCCCACACTATCCCCTTTCCAGAATAAGAATAGCATGATGGGAATATGTGATGTAAAAGAGTAGGTTCAGCATCAAACCCAAAGTCTAATTATCTATCAGAAATGGGAGAACATTGAAGGGTATATCAAGAGTTGGGGGCAATGATGTGAGAAGCAATGTCAGGGAAAAGAGATGACTTGTCACTGGGGATGACAGGAAACTTATAAAACCAAATCTTATCATTCAAAATATATGTACATTAAGTTTAGTTTTCTATTCTATGGATTAAGTTACATTCATTGGCAATATAGAAAATATGAAGGAAAATTATGAGTTTAAGTGACAGAAACACGGCATAGTGGTAGGAAAGAATTCATCTTTTCTTGAAAAAGTGTGGCTCCTTTCCTCTGCACCACCCTTCACATTCATACACATCCACTTACATGCACCTTCAGCCCTCCGTCTCACAAAGCTGCCTGACTTCCTACGAATAATGACACCTCTTTGCCCTGTGATAGCACAGTCAGAACTGGAATATAAAGACAACTCTTATCTAGTAGCCAGTAGTTATTTGTGAATGGACAAAGAGAATATTTTCATTACTCACTGGGTCCTAAGGGTTTATTCTTATACCTCATCAAGTCAGAATAGAATCAAGTGAAAACCAATCTAAAAGCATCTGAAGATTTTTGGCATGTGGTGTTAGGGATGCTTGTTAGTTGAAATGCAAAAACCTCAGCCTGCAGCAAGAAGCAAACAGTCCATTGGTTGGCAAATTAACCAAAACAAGAGACATTGGATAGTCATCAACATATCTTTAGGAAGAAACCAGCCAGGTAAGTAAAATTTCTTTCTTTGACACACTGACAAAGGAGAGGCAATAGATATAGTATATCCAGACTTTATAAGGCTTTTGATACTATTTCACATGGCATTGCTTTTCAATAAGCTAGTAATACATAGCTTGGATCACAGTGCTGTCAAGTGGCTAAAGAGTTGCAATCAAAGAGTAGCTATCAGTGACTTCCTGTCAACCGGAGGACATTTATCAAGTGGTGTCCATCCATAGGGGCTGACTGTGGACCAGAGTTATCCACAGGGTGATGGAAGTGAGCATAAGTTCAATAAATTTGCTGATAATACCAATCTGGAGCAGCTTCTTACACCTGGCAAGATGGGAATAGCTTTCAGTGACCTTGATTAAGTCGGGCGGGTAGAGTGGGACAACCTCAAATGCCAGGACGCCAGGCCAAGACACAGTGGGCAGATTTTTTATGCAGGACGGCTTACAGCGTGTTGCACTAAAATTCAGCAGTGTTTCATTTCCAAAAATTTCTGAGGCACTGTAATTAATTAACAACTCTCCATGATGCCAAGTGGTTTAGAGCAACTTTTATTATACTAGTTTCCTCATTTGCAAAATGGAAACTCAAAGACATGTCTCACAACATTGTTCTAAAATTTAAATTATCCCTGGAAAGTGCCTGTCAGATATTGGATGCCTAATGTTAGTTTCCTGCTTCCTCCCTGTTTCCCCACCCTTGTTATAGTGGGACCAGCACTGGCAAGGAACTGCCCTGAATTCAATGTGGAAATTCAAAAGGAAAAAAGAATCTTCCAAAAAACAAAAAAACTGGCATTGAACCTAAAAGTTCCCTCTGGCATATCAAAGTGTTACCCTTTAATAATATTTCAACCAAAGAGTAGAATACTTCTGCAAGGATGTTTCAAAATTACATTAGAGATTGAAGAATTTAAGAAATTTACCTTCAACAACTGTGGAAGTTGGAGAACTATTACTTCTTCTACTTTGTAGATCTTACAAAAGATTAGTCCCTATGCACCGGGTGGGTACTCAATAGATGCTTGTTTCATTTACCTTGTACGATGTCAGAAGGAATGAGTTTTTTTTTTTTGAAGTATAATGGACATCCAATAATCTATTAGTTTCATGTGTACAACATAGTGATTCAACATGTGTATACACTGTGAACTGATCACCTTACTAAGTCTAGTCACCATCTGTCACCACACAAACTTAATACAATATTATTGACTGTATTCCCCATGCTGTACATTAAATCCCCATGACAGGTTTATTTTATAACTGTGATTTTGTACCTCTTGATCCCTGCCACCCATTTCACAACTCCCTCCACCCCCACCCCCATCCAGGAATGAGTTTTTAAAAATCAGTGCTTAATAATAGTTCTAAAGCAGGTGTTCTTAATCCTTCGGGGATTAGCTATTTCTTTGAGAACAGGAAAGGAAAACAAGAGCCAGTGCAGCATCTGGAACACAGTTTTATGCATAAATTTCCACCGAAGCCTAGGTGGAAAAAAGTCAAGATAGGTCTTAAGTTGTATTCCCGTAAGTAATGTACCTGCTGGTACCTGGAGCAGTGGAGCGGTAGGTTAAGCAATGAGAAAGCTGAGGGGTGTTCTTAGTCAATCTCTTTCAAAAATAAACTCAAAGATGTCCTCAATTGTAAGTATCTTCTGCTTGAAGAAGGTAAGATAGAAAAGCTTTTGCTCCCAATTCCTTAAATTCAACTGAGGAAAATAAAGAACCACTGTCAGAAAAGGAAATTTCTGGCATTTAATATCTCTTTCCCTACCTTCACGGCCTGCTTATCACTTTCATTTCATTGAAATAAATTGGCCAGTCAAAAGAAAGCTTCCCCACATTCCCACCACCAAATCCACCAACTTCTTTGCATCTATACCCCAAACATGGCCTTTTTCCCTGCATAATCCAACTTTGTGCACTGATTCTAGTCCCTCTCACCCCTGCCTTATCATTTGTCCCCTGCCACACGCGGTCACTCCCAGGGATCATTCTCAGCAGGTTACAGGCATATCATTAAATCTCTAACCTAAAATAATTAAAAACCCAAAAACACTTTAAAAAAACCCTCTCTACATTCCTCTCTAGCTAACATTGCCAGAACTAAATTCTTTCCTCCCTTTTACCTCAAAACTGGGAAGAGTTGCCAATATTCTTGCCTATGCTCCCTCTCCTCTGTCACTCTTGAATAGTCTCTAGTTAGGCTTTTGTTAGCTCTACTGTGCTCAAACTCCTATCAGCAGGATTCTAATTAACCTCCACCTGGGTAGATCCAATGATTGATCCCCAGTCCATGGTTTACTTGGACCATCTAGATCACTTCCCCTTTACTTGAAACACTACTTTCACTTGTCCTCCAAAACCCCACTTGGTTTCGGTTTTTCTCCTATCACTGGCTGCTCCTCCTCAGTCTGCGTGGCTTAATGCAACTCCCATTCTGTCCTCTAAACATTGGAGGGTCCCAAGACTTTGTCCTCAGGCTTCTCCTCTTCAATTTCTGTACTTAACTTCTGGGACATTTTATCCAGTCTCATGACTTTTGTAAACCACCTCAACACCGACAATTCCTAAATATAGAAGTTTGGCTGAGACCTCGCCCCTGAATTCCATTCTCATGTATTTAACTGCCTTCCTGACATTTCCACTTAGTTGTCTAATTGGCATCTCAAATGCAACATGTCCAAAACCGAGTCCTCAGTCTACTCCCTCCCATCTCAGTAAAGCCAACTCCATTCTTCTAGTTGCTCAAGCCAATAATCATGGAATCTTCCTTAACTCCTCTTTATTTTTCAGTTCTGTCAGCTCTACCTTTGCAATATATCCAATTGTACTGTTCCCACTATCATCCTTTCCTGGTAGGATTATTGCAGTAGTCTCCAACCAGCATCCCTCTTCCTCCCATTTCTCTAACCCTTACACTTACTCTACATACACACATACTCTAGTCTTCAGAGCAGCCTAAGGGAGCTTATTAAAGCTCAAATGCAACTATGTGAAGCTTCTGCTCGAAATATTCCATTTGTTTTCCATCTCATTCTAAACAAAGTCCTCAGTCTTTTCCACTACCCACAGGACGCTACACATTTCAGTCCTGGAAATTTTTCTGGCTTCATTTCTTACCACTCTCCTTTGCTCACACCTTTCCAGACACAGTGTCTCCTTGTCTTTCTCTAATACCCCAAACACCTTTCTGTCCCACAGCCCCTTGCTGTTCTCGATGCCTGGAAACCTGCATGACTCTCACTTCTTTTAAGCCTCTGAGGAAATGTTGCTTTCTCCAAACACCCTATATGAAATCTCACAAACTCAATACACCTCATCACTCCCAATTCTAAAACAGGGTAACTATTCTGGTTTAATTATTTGCAGTTACCACCTTACCATCTTACTAATATACATTTGTTTGTTGTCTATCCCCTTCTAAGGATATAAACTCCATGAAAGCAGGGGTTTTTGTCTCTTTAATTCACTGCTTTATTGTCAGCACTTAGAACAGTGCTTTGCACGAAATAGTGCCCAAAAAATATTTGTTGCATGAGGACTGCCTAGTGCCATTGCTCAGAGCTTCAGGAGATTGAGCTGAAACTGGAATTACTTGGAATACTTTAAAAATCATCTACAACACTCATATTTTTCTCTAAAATAATCCTGTAAAATTAAGTATGAATTCTTAACCAAGACTTTTTGTTGTGGATGCTGCTTCTATTAAAATATAAACAAAGCCTTTGGTAGCATATTAGGTAGGGTTCTCTAAAGAAACAAAACCAACAGGATGAGGGTAGGAATTGGCTCACATAATTGTGGAGGCTTGGCAAGTCCAAATCTGATGGGGGAGATGGGTAGGCTGGAGACTCAGGGAAAAGTTGCAATTTGAGTTCAAAGGCAGTCTGCGAGTAGAATTCCTTCTTGCTCAGGGGAGGTCAGTCTTTGTTCTGTTAAGTTTTTGCACTGACTGGATGAAGCCCTCACACACTGTGGAGGATAATGTGCTTTATCAAAATCCACCAGTTTAAGTGTATCACAGAGAAGGGACATAGTGGATCTCTGGCAGCTTGCTGCACTGATGGACAGTGACTGCATTGGGGTATGGGTGGGGACTTGATAATATGGGTAAATGCAGTAACCACATTGTTTTTTCATGTGAAACCTTCATAAGAGTGTATATCAATCATACCTTATTAAAAATTTTTTTAAAAATCCACCAGTTTAAATGTTAATCTCATCCAAAAGACACCTTCACAGAAACATCTGGAATAATGTTTGACCAAAATCCAGGCACTGTGGCTCAGGCAAGTTGACACATAAAATTAAACATCACAGGTAGGTTATTCCAAATATATACTTTTTGGGTTTGCCTGCTTTTTCTCCTCACCTATATACAAGCTTCTGGGCACAGTAGTTTTCAGAAGAGTAGCTGATTGATAAATCTGAGGTGACTTTCATATTATGAGGCCTAGGGAACATGAATGACAATTAAAAATTTATTGTTTACCATTAAGGGTCTCCATACATTGGGGAAATTCTCCTGCTAAATTTCTCAGTTGCTTTTCTGAACAGGTTCCTATTTGATTATTTATACCCTTTAAATAAGCTAAGAGGTAAGTATGGAGAGTCTTCCAACATCAATACTTCCACTAGGGTTGGCCCAACAGAATCTGTGTTCTTTGATAGACAGAGGCCTAGAACATCAAGTTACAAATAGCTTTTCTGGGCTGGGAGGCAGGTGTGAAGCCATAAGCCCTGGGCAAAAGTCTTAGGTCCCACAAAAAACCTGCAAAGGGACTGTTGTCATCACAATCTACAAAAGTTTAGCAACTGTTGTGATCAGTGCAAATTACATGTGTTTGAAGATCATTGTAAACACATACAGTCCCAAAATAAGAGGTTGTGCATGTGTGTGTATGTGTGTGTGTGTGGTGGGCATGTGCTTTTCTATTCTATTGAAAACAATGCTCTGGAATAGTGACCATTGATGCCATGTGGTATTTTGCAGTTAACCCCTAAGAGGTGAGATGTCAATGATGAGGCAATGGTTTGTAGTCATTTAATGCCCAAGAAAAGATTTGAAAGTCAATAAATACTTGACAGTAAATGACTAAATATATAAAACATTTTAAAGTCTTCATGTGGGTAAACTGAATGCCGTGAACTGAATTTCCCCAACAGTTGACACAGTGTTTCAGCAATGGCTGTTTTTTATCAAGGAAAAAAGTAACCTTTTCATAGACTTGAAGCTCTTACTCTGTTTTTAGTATAGATTTCAGCAAGAACTGTCAATGTATGGGGTCAAGAAAATGCTGGCCGTAGGAATACAGCTGTCCTAACAGACTGACACAAGTAGCTCTCATTTCATATTTCTATTTTTCCACTTGGATTCTTGGAAAACTGTAATCCAGGTATCAGATCAGGTCATCTGGCTCTTTCAGATTTAAATATAATTGGCTTACGTCTCTTTGTTCTCTGTCCTGTGGGAATGCTGATGCTCTCCCTGGTATTCTCACACAGGTCTTAGTGCTCATGTTCTGTGGACATCATCTGCTCCGAGTTCCCTCTTCTGCCGATCTCTTAATGTCCTTTCCTCTGACAGCACTCGGCCGCCCCAACTCCGCTCCTCTTAGCGGTATGGCGACCCAGATATGGACTCAAGCCCCATTTCCTTCTTGAGAAAATCACACAGATGAGGAATGTGGGCATGAGTAAGGCTTTATCAAAGATTTGGGGAAACCAAGAAGTTAAATCCCTGCAAGGCAAACAATTCAAAACATGAACAGCTGTTGCCACCGGGGTGTAGCCATCCGATGGATGTTTCCTCCATCTTGCTCCCTTCCCTTTACTGCTTTCCCTCAGTCCCAAACTTCTGTTCTTAGAGCAGGTCAGTCTCCCTATAGATCATACCTCAGGGACCCATCTTCCCTCTTAAAGTGATCTTTCAGAGTAGGGTCTTAAACCTACCACAGAGCACTACCTAAAGGGTCTCGCTTTTTCATCCATATACGGAAGGGGGACGTGGGAAGCGCCACTTGCAGATCTCTCTGCGTCTGTCTCTCGACTTGGATAGCCATGTACCAAAATACTGAAGGACTTCCTGTAGCTTTTTACAATTTCATCCTTTTTCCTGATTCCATAAGCATCACCTTTTAAAAGTGGAATGTCTTCAGAAAAATTCTACATTTATACCTTATAGCTGTAAGTAGATCATGGTGGAAACTCTTTGTAAGCTGAGAAGCAATTAGTTTATCTGAGCTGATTTACACACAGACTTTTATTTCCCAAATATTACCTACTCTACCGTAACAGTTCTCTGCTTACATTATTTAAATTGTTCTACATCCAGAAAATTAGAAAGCAGAGTCTCAGTGTCATAGTGGAAAATCCCAGAAATATCAAATCATAAAGAGGCTTGAATCTGAACATCCGTCAGTATGTAAGGACCATCTGGGTACCTTCAGCAGCATCACTAGCAGTTAGTTATTGGTAAATCCAAAGGCCTTAGTTTAATATTTGCTCAAAATAACTTTTTTTCATTGGTGTAAAAACTACATTTTAAGACTTGGTAGAACACCTGGATCCAGATGGAGCTTTCAGCTCCTCAAAGAACTCATTTCCTTTATTTTGGCAAAAATACATGTAAATGTTCACAGTGTGCCAAATACCATGATAAACTATACATGAATTAAATAATTGAGTCACCACTGCCTCATGAAGTAACTGTTCTTATCTCCATTTCACATATATGAATACTGAGGTTTGAGAAGGTTAAGTAACTTGTGCAAGATCACAAAGACACTGGCACACCCAGGTATATCAGACAAGGAAGGCCCTGGCAAGAGACAGCTGGCATGCATAAACAACATAATTGAGGAGAGTTTAATGAAAAAAGTGTTTGTCAAGGCGTGGGCAGGGATAAGCAGGTCCGGCAAGGGGAGGTCAAGCCTATACGGGCTGCCAACAGTGGGAGCGGATATGATCCCTGGGCCTTGGAGCAAAGGGCACGGAGCACTTACTGGGACCGGGGAAGACCTCTAGCCATGGGAGAGGAGATGCCCGATAGAAACCGTAACCTTAGGTAGAGGAAAGCAGACGCCCAGAAGAATGGGGACCAGCAGAATGCATTCCTCGAGCTCTCATCGCACCCTCTGACCTGCTCGTGTGTGGCGGTGCCCAACCCGGAAGCACAGGGCAATGGTGCCTGTGTGGCACGGTCCATAGGTGGGCTGCCCCAAAGGGGAGAAGCTTGATGAATGTGAATCCCTCTTCTTCTTGGAATGTGCATTGTGAGCTTCCCAACACATGATCTAAAAACCTCCAACTTGTAATGTTGGGAGAAGGGCTGCAGCCTTATCATCAAAGCCAGTATTTCTGATGAATATAGATGTAAAAATTCTTAACAGAATATTAGCAAACCAAATTCAACAGCACATTAAAAGGATCATACATCATGACCAAGTGGGATTCATCCCTGGAATACAAGAATGGTGCAACATGTGCAAATCAATCAATGCAATATACTACATGAATAAATTGAAAGACAAAAAATCACATGACTCTCTCGATAGATGCAGAAAAAGCATTTAACAAAATTCAACATCCATTTACAATAAAAGCTCTCAACAAATTGGCTATTCAAGAACTGTACCCCAAACATAATAAAAGCCACATATGACAAGCCCACAGCTAACATCATACTCAGTGGTGAAAGGTTAACAGTTTTTCCTCTAAGATGAGGAAAAAGATAAAAGTGCCCACTCTTACCACTCCTATTCAACATGTACTGGAAGTTAGAGCAATTAAGCAAGGAAAATAATAGACATCCAAATCAGGAAGAAGAAAATAGTCTTTATTTGCATATGACATGTCTTGTATATGTAAAATCCCTAAGACTCCACCAAAAAACTGGTAGAATAAACAAATTCAGTAAAGTTGCAGGATACAAAAATCACATGTGTTCCTATACATTAACAAATTATCTGAATATGAAATAAACTCCTTTCTAATAGCATCAAAAATAATAAAATACTTAGGAATAGATTTAAGCAATGTGATGAAAGATCTGTGCACTGAGAACTCTAAGGCACTGATGAAAGACACTGAAGAAGACACAAAGAAATGTAAAGATATCTGTGTTCATGGACTGAAGCCTATAGTGCTTCATCTCTTGACGAGAAGTGGCAAAGAATCTGCAGCCAAGTTTCAAAATAGCCACAGCTGATCCATTGGCTGAAAGTGTCTACATTCTTCCCACATGCAGAACATACTCTCTGTCAAAAACTCACAGCAGTCCCATACTTGTGCAATGTCAAGTTCAGGTTTGAGGTCCAGGATCTTGATATCTAAATCAGGTCTAGATGTGGGTAGCATTCCTAGGGTATAGTTTTTCTGATATGATTTATTTTTATTTAAAGACCTGTGTACTCGGGAAAGGCAGTACATAAAGAAAAGACAAGTAATGATTCTATAGCATATTACTATGCTGATGGACAGTGACTGTAATGAGGTATATGGGGGGGACTTGATAATAGGGGGAGTCTCGTAACCATAATGTTGTTCAAGTAATTGTACATCAACAACACCAAAATAACTAAATGAAGGAATGAATGAATGAATAAATAAATAAATAAAATTAAAGACCTGTGTACTAATGAGACAAGTTATCTGCCTCTAAATATGTAACATAGAGAGGCAGGATAAGTGTAGGATTATGCGAAAGATACTCCTATTCAAAAAGGGGAGAACCAGGAAACACCAGCAATCCCCAAGTCCACAGCAATTCTGAAATCAGGCCCCTGCCGCTAGTTCTTTGATTAGGCTCCTCCCAGAAGTGGGTCACCAGGACTCTAGGCTCCACACTGGATTCTTGGTTCACCTTCTGTGTTGTCCTTCCATTCCTAAAATAATTAGCCCATTTTTGCCTCTGATAAATACTCCCTCTCTGCTTTCTGCCCGTAGAAGTTCAGGGATTCGAGACCTCGTTTCATTTTATACAATTTCTCTCCCTTTCATTCCAAGCTGACATGATTTCTTTAAAATATTTTTCTTATGCATTTATAATACATTTAATGAGTACCTAAAAATCTCTCCTAGGATCTTTGAGTCCCTAGGATGGGAATCCTCTGAGGCTACAAAAGAACAATGCCTTTGAAGTTCTTAGATTTGTCTGTTACATCAGGGTTCGTTCATCTGTCTCTCTCAAAGGTCTGTGTTTATGGGTAGTGTCTCCCAGGCACATTCTTAAGAGCCTTAGATTTTTGTTTGAAAAGGGTGAGGCCCCACCTTAAATTTTTGTGAGGCCTAAACACAGGTTTGTAAGTCATGCACCAAGTTTCATCTTTTCCCTGAGACAACATTTTCCTGAGAGCAGCTAGCATTTGGTCCTTTTCCTGAGGTGAGGTCCTTTCTTACTTTAGGTACTCTTTACTAGCTGGGGAAATCTCACTTGTGCCTTTTTCGTTTTTTCCAAACTCTACTCTTTAGTGCATTGCCCTTCTCTCACATTTTGTTACAGGAAGATTGATAAGCCGGAAGAGACCATCACTTCTTGATGGGTCAAAGAATGTGAGTCCATGTTTTAAATACTTTCAAAACGCCACAAGTTTGAGGGAAGGGGGGAGGGGGAGGGGTTATGTTATCATCAAATTTGTCATAGTTCAGAAACGGAAGCTTCTGAAGTTTTAGTTAACTAGCACATACTCCTCTTTTGAACCACAATTTGTTAAAAGCACATCGAACTATTTATGAGTGGAATGAGACACTGTGAATTGGAATTTCAAATGAACAGTGAGTATCATCATGTAGCTGGGGGGAAGAGTTCAAATAACTTTAAGATGCTGCTGAAATTAGATCTTGACTCAACATTAACCTCAATAAAAATGATATATGACTTGGGGAACAATTGTATTTAACCTTATGAAGTAAGATCAATGCAATTAAAATGAATTTTCTCTTGAGGCTGTTATATGACTTGTGCTCTCTCTTATTTCATTTGCCTTTGGTTGGGGTACTCGAGAAAAGCAAAATTCTCAAAGAAAATACTATAAACTGAAACAGATAATTTCTCTTTTCAGGACCTACATTTTTTACCAAGAATCAGCATGTAAATACTAAGCATAGATCATTCCAATTATGAAAGGCTCACAAATATGAAACAATTCTTAAAACTTTATCCTCTTAAATAACATATGGGAAAAAAATTACTGTGCTTTCCCCACTCTAGAACACAAGTAAAAAACTTTGTCACCTTGTATGTGCACATTTTCACTCCCTCCCTGCCAAACATATTCTGTACTTAGATTAAAAAAAATAATCATTTCAGGGGAAAGAAATTTTATTCTCTTAGTATGGATATTAGAAAATGTGGCCTTCTCAGATATTGGTTAGAAGTCCATTTGCAAACTGGTTCTGAGGCCTACTTAAGGTTAAGGAGGAAGAAAAATGATTATTTAGTGCTTTAAAAAACATAAACTTTAAGAATCACTTTTATTAAATTCTAGCCAAGAAATTAAATAGTGAAACTTGTAAGACAACCGAAGTCATTTTTGAACCCTTAAGCTAGTCTTCAAACATAGAAATAGTTTATCTATGAAATTGCAAATAGATTATATAATATACTTAATATTGGACTTATTCAATCAGAGGCAAACAAATTTGGATTTAGGAATCCAACACAAAAATTGGCAAAACCTTATTGTGCATTTTGTGAAATTTATTCTGAACAGACTATAAAATCCCATGAAGGCTATGGTCCCAGTGGCTGTTTCTGTGACGTAAGGACCTTTCCTCATTTACTTGGCACCACCTTAGGCAGGTGGATAATAGTGGGTTATTGTAGAGAAGAGAAACAACAAAGTTTGCCAGCTCCTTGTCTCATTAGTACACAGGTCAGATTTAAATTTTAGAACTTGGGCAGCCAAAGAAGTAAGATGACATCTGAAAGACCACTGCTAAGCTATTAGTAAAAAGAGGAAATACACAGCATGTAAATGCTAACTGGAACACACCTGAGCACATGCGTACTTCCAGAAGAGATTAGATCAAACATGGCAAATGCATGGTACTCAGGCTGCCACTCCCTACTCTAGAGCTCACAAGGGAAATTTCTAGTTAATCATCTTTTCCTGCCAAGCCCTGAAACAGGCTCCCAGTGCAGAGTTCCAGGCAGCTTCTGACTGTTGTTTGGCACTGACATTCAGACAAAATCTACCTGTCTCCTGGCTGACATGGTCATAGTGATTCCAAACTGAACATAAGTCACAGACATAGCTGATCTGATTTTATCACTAGGAATATGGCAAGGAGGAATCTTTAGGCAATGCTGCCATAACACTCAGCCACGATATGACCACTAAAAATTACCCTGGCGCATTCCTGGAGGCCGGCTGGGGTGGGGGCAAACAAACAGGCTGTTGAGATCCCCATCTGTCTAACAGTCAGCAGTTTTCACATCTGCAAAATAGAGATCATGATACCTGTATCTCAGGGTTGTTATCAGGATTAATAGAGATAGAGCATTTAGATTACCTGCTTAATGTCAGTTTCCAGATCTAGCTGCATGATATTTAAAGAGACGTTAACAGAAACCTAGAGCAACGCATCTGTGGAAGTGGTTAAAAGAGTGGGAAAGTAAAATAGGGAAGATGTTAAGGTGATCAGAATTGCATGTGGCATGTAAGGGAAGAATTAGGAATTCCTACTCAACACAGGGCGCCCATCTCTTTGGAGACTGGAGACCCCAGCAATGCCAGCTGCAGTGCAGTGCAGGTATCTGTGGTGCTACATGGTATCCTCTGCTGGTGACCAATTAGCTGCTTGGCATTTGGTAGAACTTGAACCATAATTTGAAACACAGCTATTCATCTCCTACAAAGCCTATCATATAGAGCATGTAATCAAGGCATAGAAAGCTTCTAGAGGATCCAAGAGAGGAGCCCTTTTTGAATTCTTCTCTTCCATCAGTGTGGAGCTGATTCGATGGCAGGCTAGAAGCCAAGAATTTCTTGTTATGTATTTTTAAGGTGACCTTGGCTCATGACGAGAAATACTACTTACTGGTTAAGGTAGTCACATCAAGTTCACCTTTAGTGTGCATTAGCAAAACAGAAGGCACATAAAAATATTAGTGGGACACAGATGTGGTATGCATTCTGAAAAGTATCTTGTATGGTAATGACAAAAAGTTGGGAATGAGTGAACTAAAATGTGAAAGAGAAAAAGGGAAAGAGAAATTAATAAGGGACAGGAACATAGGGAGCCTTCCTCTCATTTAGGCATCTAAAGTTTCTTTCCCCTGCCTCTGCTTTTGACGTTGTGATGCCTGCCCCTCAACTCCTATGCAGAATGAGGGCAAGAAACCCAGGATGATTCTAAGGATTTGGCATGGTCACTTTAAACAATTACTGATCATTTAGTTAAATTGCTTTCCCTTTAATTAAGAAACAATTCACACTTTGCAATTTAGTCCCTTCTAACATTTAATTAGGGCTTCCAGTCTGTACAGGGTGAGTGCTATCAATCACATCAGAAGAGCCACAACACTCATTGCCACAGAAACAGCACAGAGGTGGTCATGACCAGATAGTCCACTCCGAGCAGGTGACCATTAATCAGGCAGACTTTTCTCAAGCAAACAGTTCTAAAGTACCTTCTCATCAGGCACTGTGTAGCTCAGAGTCTAATAAGGTTTTACCTGTTTAAGGTAAGTAACCAGATCAAGGCAAGTAAACAGGACACTCATAACACAGTAGGGTGCTCCAGTTTGTGTGGGAGTGAGAGCTGCTCATGTGAGCACTGCAGAGCACCGGTCACGCAAACCACCTCCCAGCCCTTGTCCCCCGCCTCTCATATGCCCCTAATTCTTACTTTTACCTTTGACACCATTGCGAGGCTCCCTGGATTCCAGTCCAAGCCTCATGTCTTAGTTTAATGACCAGGGGGCCCTAGTTTCTACTTCTTGCCCTGAGGTTTGCATACTACCAAGACTATAACTCCTAACAAGACTGACACTATGTGTTGGCCTGCTTTCTAGAAGAACCTTATCTTTTTGCTCCCCTCCAACTGACTCCTTCAGTCTCACCCGTGGCCACAGCTCCTGAACCAGCCTGGGAATATCTTGGATAAGTAGAGCTTCCTGGACAAAGGAAGTTACTGGCAAACCCTGGATTGCTGCAGCACCCCGGCTGCTCTCCCTACAGTTAGTCTTGTTCCACAGCCTGGGCAAGGGCTGGCCCTGGTGACTGGAACTCTGGCTCCTGCAGGTTGGATGTGGAGACAGAAGCTCCTTTGGACCTGTGAGCAAGCTCAGTTCCGAGTTGGGCTGCTGAACTTCTGGCCATTTAAGCCTTGAGCATTATAGTAATTAGTGTTTGCAAACCTTGGCTCCTATGAATTAGGTTGGATAATGATTCTACTTTATCCATTACCCCTGAAATGAGAATTGATGGATAAGATTAACATTATACCATAAAATGGACTGGGGGTGGGGGAGGGGCAGGGTACCACCATAAGTTACATGGTTATGAAATTGTGTTATCAGATAAACAAATTCAGCTCAGATGTTCTGCTTCCGAAAAAAAACAAAATGAATAAAATTCAAGACATGACTGATGTTGCTCAACTTTTTCAAGAAGTAATCCAACAAATATAATATGCAGCTCCAACAAGCATCCAAAAGCTGTATAGAGATGGAAAGACCTCAGAGTAAATCCAATTACCATGTTGGTGGCTGGGATGTGTTTTCTGGTTGAACTTCATAGAAAAGTCAGGGTCCTTATGCACTAGGGCTGTTTTAGAAGACAGCTATCATATAAACAAATTTGGTATCTGTAACAAATGGTCTCAATGTAGATGGTTAGGTTTGTAATATTATTATGATGTTAAACAAAATTAAATTGAGCCATGAAACGTAATAATACCTTGAATTTATAGATCACTATCTTAAGGTAATGCCCTTTATTCTTGGATACTTTAAAAGTCATTTCACTTCTGTCTGATATAATTTTCAAAGTAAAGCATAAGATTTACCAATTAAATCCTCCTCCTCTCCAGTAAATTTTACTGGCATTTCGCCTCACTGTCTTCTTCTGCAGTTACATAGTAATTTCTCTGTAAGGTCCTCCAAGTGTTTTACAAACATTAATTAAGCTTCACAATACCCCAGCAAGGGAGAAGACCAGCATCATGCCCAGGAGTTCTCATGCTGAGATGGTGGTGAAATGACATTTGTTCCTGTCACTCAGAATCAGCACTTGAAACTCTAACCTGTGGGGGGAGAGGATGTGCTTGATTCTGCCAGAATTACAAATGACAACATGATGCTTCTGCTTGCTCTAACAAAGGAAGATGGGGTGGCTTTTCCTATCAAGTAATTGCACTGTAACACAGTATGTGAAGATATTTCCTTTTATCTATCATTCTGAACACCTGATATGATTTTTATTCATATTTTGAAGTCAGCTTAAATCCAATGTTCTACTTATCCTGTTCTATACATGAATATTGTCTTAGTAGCACAGTTTTAACCTTTATGTAGCGAACCATTGGAAAATGAGAAATTACAGTACAGAAATAGTTGGAGGAACATCCACTTTAGACACACATGGATCTCACCCACCTTCTGAATATACATTCATAACCTTAGCTCTGGTACTGCCATTAATGCTGCAGTAGTGGACGCTCTCCTGAGTATGCTGCCTCCTTGGCTCTTAACCCTTACTGCACCTCATAATCACTTGGGGAACTATTTAAAAATACTTCTGCTACTCTATACCAATTAAAACACAGTCTCTGGGGAGGAGGCTGGCTGTGGGCATTTTAAATGCACCCTTTATACTGCTACTATAGCCCTGGCTAATGCCCCTTGGGTAATACTGTAAGTACCTGGTTGCTGGCTTGAAATATTGACTGGCAGGAGAGAGGGACAGCCTAGGCTGAATCTGTTCTCACCTTCAAGGTCAGTGGGTGTTCCTGCTGGCGTGTTATTCTTGAAACATTGCCTAGTGCCCATCTCAGGCTTTGCTGGTCACTCCCAGGATGATACCCCAGTCTCGGTTGCCTAGAGCCCTTGTTGAGCCAAGGAAGTGTTACAGAGGGGAATGGATGCAGCTTTGAAGAACAGAAAGCAAATGCTGGGCCAATATATAGGCCAATGGGTCAAGAAATACATACTATAATATAGTTTGCACCAATATAGCAAAACGGTCAGCTGGGATATTGAGCCATGATATTACCTAGGCTCATAATACCTCAAAGATATTACCTAGGCTAAGTTTAATGAAGACATTCTATTTTTCACTTCTATCATCTAGCTAAATCTTTTGACAAGATAGATTTTGTACATGGATCTCAATGGAGGTAGACACACAAAATTACTTGTGTGGAAAAAAGGGGAAGTCATGCTTCAGAGATGTTTGATATTATTGATGGTTTTAAGTGGTGTCACAGAAGCTACATACATATATTCAATCACAATGAGATGATTTTTTTCTTCTTTTAAGTTTTTAAAAATATTAAAAATTCTTTTAAAATTAGATTAGACCAAGGTAAAAGTCTTAGTTTGGTGTTAAGTCTTTAACATCTTTCTGGTGCTGATATTTTTTTAACATAGAATTTAGGGAACAATGGAAACCAGCTGGAATTTAAAAATAGTTTTCATGTGTTCTCTTTTATTCATGATAAACAATAACATTTTCCAGTTTACAGTAATGACTCTGAACTTCTTTATAAATTACACTTACTTTAGAAAATTTGAGTTGATTTAAAGAGATACCACAGGAAGTACACATACATACATAGCAAAAATTGTGGAAGGAATCATATTACTTTACTTGCAAATGATTCCACCATCACTTTTTTTTAAAGAGGTGAACATGTTCTTAGACCCCATTACCAATGTAAAATATAAAAAGCATAATGTCTATTTTCTAATTAAGTAATTAATACTTTAAATGTATCGCAGATATATTATGCACACCCATATCTAAAGTTGTTTTCAAATGTAAACCCTTAATACTGGCATATTTAACCATTTGGTTTATGATCTGTAATAATTTCCACTTGCTTTTCATAATCACACTAAAACTGGTTTTTAAAAGGCTCAAAATAGATTTTCTAAAGGTAAACAGCTGTTCAGTTTAATGATGCAAACCGATGCAAAGATGTTCAGCAAATATTGGCAAACCAAATTCAACTATACATTAAAAGGATCATACACCATGATCAAGTAGAATTTATTCCAGTGATACAAGGATAGTTCAACATCCACAAATCAATAAATGAGATATATCACTTCAACAAAATGAAGGATAAAAGTCTCATGATACTCTCAATAGATGCAGAAAAAGCATCTGGCAAAATTCAATATGCATTCATAATGAAAACTGGGTTTAGTGGGAATGTTTAAAACATAGTAAAGGCCATATGTGACAGGCCCAAAACTAACATCATACTCAATGGTGAAACATTGAAAGCTTTCTTTTAAGATCAGGAACAAGACAAGGGTGCCCACTCTCACCACTTTTAATTCAACACAGCACTGGCAGTCCTAGCCACAGCAATTAGGCAAGAAAAGGGTGGTGGTGGGCAGAAGCCCACAAATCATAAAGGAAGGAATAAAATTGTCTCTATTTGCAGATGACATGATATCTACTATAGAAAGCACTGAAGACAATACTGAAAACTGTTAGAATAAACTTCATTAAAGTTGCAGGATATAACAGTCAATATAAAAAACATCATTTGCACTTCTATAAATCAACAATGAACAGAAAGAGAAGGTTAGAAAACAATCCCATTGAATGAGAAGGCAGGTCCAAGATGGCAGAGTAAAAAGAGCCTGAGCCTACCTTTTCCCATGTACACACAGAGCAATTTATCCGAAGGACAGAGTAAACACCTTCTGCACAAGGAATAAAGAGATCATGCAAAAAACAGCAGGAGAGATGGAGACACGGTAATGGAGGGATCTCCATGGCTCTGCTCTAGGGAAGGATATCATTGAGCTACCCGAATGCAAGCTCACCTACATTGGGGCACAGGATAAAAGCCACAAGTTGGTGAGTTTAAATTCCCTGCCAAATGGAAGGGGAACTGCTGGAACACTTTCAGGCACCAGAGCCACTAGTAAGTAACATTGTTTACATTCTCCTACACCTTGGTCAACACTGCTAGTGCAAATGGGAATGGTGAGCACCAATGTTTACATTCCACATGCACATTGATAGTGTGGATAGGAGCAGGGTCAGAATGAACACACCAGCTCTAGATGTGACAGAGGCAACCTCCTGGCTCCCATCCACCTAAGCATACCTGTCAGAGACCAAAGTGGTACAGAACACCTGTCATGAGAATTCACTATGCTCATGCCTGTTCCATCCCTGGCTGCTCCATTTGCACATTCTCCAGCCTGGTGCCAACTGAGAGACCCCAGATGGCAGCCATCTTCACTTAGCTCTCCTACTGGTGTGGTCCTGGAAGGTGCCCACCGGGGAGATCCCTGAGAGTACCTCTCCAACCCAGCTACCCTGCCAAAGAGGCCCCAGCTCATCGCTCACCCAAGAGTTCCCCAGACCATGCACCTTCATCACTGGCCTCCCCACCAGTGCAGTCCCAGCTGGCAACCACACAGGAGACCCGTGGTACACACCCTGGGTATCCCAGCATTGGGACACCCCAGTCCATGCCCAACTGGCCTCCAGCTAGCCATCCAAAACTGCTAGGCAAATGCAACCTACCAAGGGAATATTCCTACACAGGCATGCCTGCAAAACTTGGAGAGACAGCCCTTTCACCTAAACTATAGAAACAAACACAGAAAGCCAAAAAAAATGAGGTTCCACAGGAATATGCTTCAAACAAAAGAACATGATAAAACTTCAGAAAAGAAAACTAATGAATCAGAGTTAAGCCATCTACGTAACAGAGTTCAAAGTAGTGGTTAAAAAGATGCTCACCAGACTTGAGAGAATAGATTAATCAGCAAGAACCTCAACAAAGAGATAAAAATGTAAAAAAGAACTAATCAGACATGAAGAATAAAATAAATGAAATGAAAAATACACTAGAAGGAATTAACAACAGATTAGAGGATACAGAAAAATGGACCAGTGATTTGGAAGACAAAGTAATACAAACACTCAAGCTGAAGAGCAGAAAGAGAAAAAGAATAAAAAGAAATGAGGATAAGTCTAGGGAGTACTGGAACAATATCAAACATCAAAACATTCATATTATAGGAGTCCCACAAGGAAAAGAGGGAGAAAAAGGAGAGGAAAACATATTTAAAGAAATAATAGCTGAAAACCTCCCTAATGTAGGGAAGAAAACATACATCTTAGAACAGGAAGCAAAGAAAGCCACAGACAAGATGAACCCAAAGATGTCCACACTAACACACATAATTAAAACAAATAATTTCTATTTTTAAAGATCTTTAAAGATCAAAGCTGAAGTGAGACAAATAGCAATGAGAAAAAAAGCAGTGGGTTACCCTCAAGGGAAACCCCATAAAGCTATCAGCTGACTTTTCAACAGAAACACTGCAGGCCAGAAAGGAGAGGCATGATATATTTAAAGTGCTAAAAGAGGAAAATGTACAACCAAGAACAGTAAACACAACAGAGCTATTATTCAGAAGTGAAGAATAAATAGTTTCTCAGATAAATACAGGATAAGTGAGTTTACTACCACTAAACCAGCCTTACAAGAAATGTTAAAGGGCCTTCTTTAACAGAAAAAGTAAAGGTCATACTGGAAGCAAGAAAATTATGAAAAGAAAACATTTCACTAGTAAAAGCAAACAATAAAGGTAGTACAACAATCACTTAAAAGCTAGTGTAAAGGTTAAAAGACAAAGGTAGCAAAATCAACACCTGTAAGAATTATTTAAGGGAATTACTAAAAAAAAAAAAGGGGCTAAAGAAGATACATACACAACACTTTGAGGAGAGGTTGTTAAAAATGTAGTGCTCTTAGAATGCATTCAAACTTAAGCAACTGTCAACATAGACTCCTATATATAGGAGATGTTATATATAAACCATAAGGTAACCATGAATCAAAAACATATCATAGATACATAAAAAATAGAGAAGGAATCCAATCATAACACTAAATAAAGTCATCACACAAATTAAAGAGAGCAAGAGATAGGACCAGAGAAAAATGACAAAAACAACTAGAAAATATTTAACAAAATTGCAATAAGTACATACCTATCAATAATTACTTTAAATGTAAATGGACTAAAAGCTTCAATCAAAAGACATAGGGTGACAATGGGTAAAAAAACAAGACCCATCTATTTGCTGCCTACAAAAGACTCACTTTAGTCCTAAACACTCTGAAAACTGAAGGGATGGAAAAAGATATGTTATGCAAATAGAAATGAAAAAGATATGTTATGCAAATAGAAATGAAGAAAAAAAAGCTGGATTAGCAGTCCTTATATCAGACAAAATAGACTTAAAAACAAAGACTGTAACAAGAGACAAAGAAGGACAACACATAATAATTAAGGGCACAATCCAGCAAGAAGATACAACAATTATAAATACTATGTACCCAACAGAGGAGATCCTAAATACATAAAGCAAATATTAACAGTTATGGAGAGAGAAATTGACAGTAACATAATAGTAGGGACTTTAACATCCCACTTACATCAGTGGATAGATCATCCATACATAAAATCAATATGGAAACAGTGGATTTGATTAACACATTAGATGAAATGGAATTAACAGATATATATACATATAGAATATAACATCCAAAAACAACAGAATGCACATTCTTTTCAAATGCACATGGAACATTCTCCAGAATAGAGCACATGTTAGGCCACAAAGCAAGTCTCAGTACACATAAGAGGACTGAAATTATATCAAGCATCTTTTCTGGCTGCAACAGTATGAAACAGGAAATCAATTACAGGAAAAAAAACTGGAAACAAACACACATGTGCAGGCTAAATAACATGCTACAAAGCAACTAACAGGTCAATGAAGAAGTAAAACAGGAAATCAAAAAGATACTTGGAGGATAATGAAAAAAGAAACAAAACAATGCAAAAATCTTTGAGATGAGGCAAAAACAGTCCTAAGAGTGAAGTTTATAGCATTAAAGTGCTACCTCAAGAAGCAAGAAACATCTCAAGTAAACACTAACCCAACAACTAAACTGAGGGAACTAGAACAAGAAGAACAAACAAAGCCCCAAATTAGTAGAAGGAAGCAAGCAATACAGACCAGAAACAAATGAAATAGAGACTAAAATAAATAAATAAATGCAAAGGATCAAAGAAACTAGGAGCTGGTTCTTGAAAAGATAAACAAAATTGATAAACCTTTAGATAGACTCATAAAGAAAAAAGAAAGAGGACTCAAAATCAGAAATGAAAGAGAAATTACAACTGACACCACAGAAAAACAATTAGAAGAGATTACTATAAAAAATTTTATGCCAACATACTGTTCAACCTAGAAGATTTGGATAAATTCCTAGAAACATGCAGTATCTCAAGATGGAACCAGGAAGGAATAGAAAACCTGAACAGACTGATTACTGATAAAAAAAATTGAAGGGATAATAAAAAAGAAACTCCCAAAAAACAAAATTCAAGGACCAGAATGCTTCACAGATGAATTATACCAAACATTTAAAGAAAGAGTTAATACCTATCTTTTCAAACTATTCCAAAAAATATAAAAGGAAGGAAAACTTCCAAGTTCATTCTGTGAGGCCAGCATCAGCTTGATACCAAAACCAGACAAAGGCACTACAAAAAAGGAAATTACAGACCATTACCCCTGATGAGCATAGAGGCAAAAATCCTCAACAAAATATTAGTAAACCAAATTTTAAAATACATTAAAAGGATCATTCATGACCAAGTAGGATTTGTTTCAGGGATGCAAGGATGGTTTAATATCTGTAAATCAATCAATGTGATACACTACAATAACAAAAGGAAGGATAAAAATCATATGGTGATCTCAGTCAACGCTGAAAAAGCATTTGACAAAATTCAGCATCCATACAGGATAACAATTACACTCAACAAAATGAGTCTAGAGTAAACATACCTCAACATAATAAAGGCCATATATGATAAACCCACAGCTAACATCATACTCAATAGTGGAAAGCTGAGGACTTTTTCTTTAAGATCAGAAACAAGAGAGGATGCCCAATCTCACCATATTTATTCAACATAGTACTGAAATTCCTAGCCATAGCAATAGGCAAGAAAAAGAAAGAAAAGGCATCCAAATTGATAAGGAAGAAGTAACATTGTTGCTAATTGCAGAGGACATGATACTATACATAAAAAGCCCTAAAGATGCCACCAAAAAACTTACTAGAATTAATAAGTGAATTCAGTAAGCTCGTAGGATACAAAATCAATATACAGAAATCTGTTGCATGTCTATATACTAATAATAAAGAGAAATCAATAAATCAATCCCATTCACAATTGCATTAAAAAGAATGAAATACCTAGGAATAAATTTGAGCAAGGAGGTAAAGACCTATACTCTGAAAACTATAAGACTTTGATGAAAGAAATTGAAGAAGACACAAATAAATGGAATGCCATCCCATGCTCATGGGTAGGAAGAATTAATATTGTTAAAATGGACATACTGTGCAAAGCAATCTACAGATTCAATACAATCCCTATCAAAATGTCAATGACATTTTTTCACTAAACCACAGCAAATAACCCTAAAATTTAAATGGAACCACAAGAAACTCCAAATAGCCCAAGTAATCTTAAGAAAGAAGAACAAAGCTGAGGGTATCATGCTCCCTGATTTTATACTACATAGCACAATTCTCAAAACAGTATAGTGGCAGAAAAACAGACATACAGATCAATAGAACAGAATAGAGAGTCCAGAAAGAAACCCACACTTATGTGGTCAATTAACCTATGAAATAGGAAGCAAGAATATGCAATGGAGAAAAGACAGTCTCTTCAAGAAATGGTGTTGGGATAACTGGATACCTACCTGCAAAAGAATGAAACTGGATCTGTTTTACACAATACACAATAAACTCAAAATGTATTAAAGACTTAAATATAAGATGTGAAACCATAAAACTCTTGGAAAAAAACAAAACAGGCAGTAAACTATTGAACATCAGCATTAGTAACTTTTTTCTGGATGTCTCCCCAGGCAAGGGAATCCAAGGCAAAAATAGACAATTGGGACTACACCAAACTAAAATGTTTCTGCACAGCAAAGAAATCATCAACAAAATGAAGAGGCAACCTACTATATGAGAAAATATATTTGCAAATGATATGTCTGGCAAGAGACTAATGCCTAAAATATATAAAGGACTCAAAAAACTCAACAGTATAAAAATGAAAAAAATTGATTAAAAAATGGACAGACAGAATAGACATTCTTTGGAAGACATGCAGATGCCCAACAGACACATGAAAATATGCTCAACATCACTAACCACCAGTGAAATACGAATCCAAACCACAAGAGATACCACTTCACACCAGCCAGAAAGACTAAAATAAACAGGAAATAATAAGTGTTGGCAAGAATTTTGAGAAAAAGGAACCCTGTACACTGCTGGTAGCATTTCAAATTAGTATAGCCACTACGGAAATCAGTACAGAGGTTGTGCAAAAACACCAAAAATAGAAATACCCTCTGACCACAATTCCACTTCTGGCAATTCACTTGAAGAAAAACAAAATCACTAATTTGAAAATATATGTACTCCTATGTTTATCACATTATATACAATAGCCAGTGGATAAAAAAGATCTGGTATACATATGCAATGGAATATTATTTCACCATAAAAAATAACTAAGTCTTACTATTTGGGACAACATGGATAGGCATAGGGAATATTATGCTAAGTGAAGTAAGTCAGACAAAGACAAATACTGTATGATTTTCCTTATATGTAGAATCTAAAAAACCAACCAAACAAACCTGAAATAGACTCATAAATAAAGAGAACAGAATGATGGTTACCATAGGCAGGATAGGGATTGGTGAAATAGGCAAAGGGAGAAAAATTAGAATGTTTGATATCTTGATCTGGGTAACAGTTACATGAGGGTATACACCAAGCTATACACTCAGATTTGTGCATTTTATTGCATGTACTTCAATATGAAACTTTTTAAATTAAAAAAATTGCTTGATTATCAAATTCAGACAACAAAGATAAATAGAAAATAAAGTAATAATAATCATTACTAAAATACCAGTGTTGAGCATTTCAATATAGAATTAGGAATAAATAACCATGAGACCAATAGTCACATTTTTAAAAAGGAAAAAATATCATTTATAATAGAATAAGAAACAATAAAATATCTAGAAATAAATTTAATGTGGAGATGGAGTATCTATGCACTGAAAACTTTAAAACATTGGTAAAAGAAATTGAAAAAGACACAAATAGAAAGATATTCTGTGTTGATGGATTGGAAGAGTTAATATTGTTAAAATATCCATACTACTCAAAAGTCATTACAGAGTCAATAAAATACTTATCAAAATTCCAATGGCAGTTTTCACAGAAATAGACAAAACAATCCTAAAATATGTATGGAACTACAAAAGACTCCAGATAGGCAAAGCAATCCTGAGAAATAAAAAGGCTGGAAGCATCAAACTTCCTGATTTCAAATTACATTACAAAGCTACAGTAGTCAAACAGTATAGTGTTGGCATAAAAATAGACACACAGCATAATGGAACACAACAGAGAGCCCAGAAATAAACACATGCACAAATGGTCAATTAACTTACATTTAATGAGCCAAGAATACACAATGGGGAAAAGATGGTCTCTTCAATAAATGAAATTGGGAAAACTGGACATCTATGCAAAAGAATGAAACTGGAAACCTATTTTATGCCATAAACAAAAATCAGCTCAAAATGGATTAAAGATTTGAACATAAAATGTGAAACTCTAAAACTCCTAGAAGAAAACAGACAGCAAACATCAGCCTTGGCAATAATTTTTTGGATTTGACATCAAAAGCAAAGGCAATAAAAGCAAAATATCTAAGGACTACATCAAACAAAAGCTTCTGCATAGCAAGGAAAACCATCAACAAAATGAAAAAGCAGCTAAGGAATGGAGAAAATATTTACAAACTACCTACCTGACAAGGTGTTAACACTCAAAATATAGGAGTTCATATAACTCAATAGCAAAAAACCAAATAACTCAATTTTTAAAAAATAGGCAAAAGACCTGAGTAGCTATTTTATCAATGATGACATACAAATGACCAACAGATCCATGAAAACTTACTCAATATCACTAACCATCAGGGAAATGTGTATTAAAACCACAATGAGATATCACCTCATACCTATTAGAATGTGTATTATCAAAAAGACAAGAGATAACAAGGTAAGGATGTGGAAAAAAGGGAACCCTCATATCCAACTAGTAGGCATGTAAACTGGTACATGAAAACAGTATGAAGATTTCTCAAAACATTATATATAGAACTACCATATGATCCACAATTCCATTCACGAGTTTTTATCCTCAGGAAATTAAATCATCTTGAAAAGCTGTCTGCACTCCTATGTTCATAGCAGCATTATTCATAATAGCCAAGGTATGAAAACAACATAAGTGTCCATGGATAGATGAATTGAATGGATAATGAAAATAAGCCATATGCACACAGTGGAATACTAATCAGCTGTAAAAAAGAAATCTTGTCTTTTGTGAAAACATGGATTGAAGGGCCCCCACCAGTAAGATGGCGAACTTCCGGCTTCTCTTCTGGGTCCTCAGTTCCCGACGGTGCCACTTAAAGACCAATCACCTCTCTCCCCACTCCCACTCCCAGCACCTAGCCAATAGCCACCAGCCCCGTAGAAGTAACACCACAATCACCCCATGCCCCTTCTTATATAACTCAGCACCTTTCCCCAATAAAGCGGAATTCTCCGGTGAATTGCTGCTGTGTGTCACTCCCTTCCTTTCATTGGTGCCGAAACTCGGGAGACAGGACACCCCAATTGGGCCCCGTCTTCCCCCGACACCAGCAGCAGCTTGCCCTCGTCCTCTTTTTCCGGCGCTGGCTCCTCACACTCACCACTCCTCTTTGGCCTTTAGGTAAGTTTTCCCCCGGAGTGGGCCGCTCTTCCCCGAGCTATCGCAGTGCCATTGACCGTGATCATCTGGCAAGGCCCTGACGCTCGGGGACGAGGAGGGAACTCTCCCCGCCTCAGGCCTTCACGGCTGCTGCAGACCCTCAGGCCCCTCCTCCAACAGCCATAAACGAGGTGACTCCTTTGTAGATGAGAATGCTCCCTTTTCCCCCTTTCTCCTGTTCTGCCTGCCGAAATCCGTTCCGTCCGCTGAAAATTCCTAGTACTAGGTTCCTCGTGACTCCGGCACTCTGCCTTCTTAGAGAAGTCTGGGTGACGACCCACTCTTCCTAAGAAACCGACTCGTATACGAGTTTCCACAGACCACCAAGGATCACCGGGGACGCCCTTTGTCTCCTTGCGGTCTGCTCCCAGTACGAGGGTCTCCGTTCGTCTTCCCCTGTTTGTCTCCTTCTCTGTCCTTTAGCCATGGGAGCCTCCTCATCCCTCCCTGAAAGTTCACCTCTTGAATGCCTGCTCAAGCATCTAGCCACCCTCTCCCTGACGCCTGATATAAAACCAAAACTTCTCTGCAAATACTGCTCCCAAGATTTGGCTGACATATCCCTCTAGACAATAACAACCAATGGCCCACAGGGAAAACTCTTAATCCTAACATCACTCACGATCGCTTTAACTACTGCCAGCGCCTGAAAAACTGAAAGGAGATTCCCTATACCGAAGCTTTCCGCCTCCTCCCCCCGCCTCCCCCCAAGTTCTCCTAGCCTGCAAGCCGTCTCCCCCGCAAAAGCCTCCCGTTCACTCCCTTCCCCCTCCTCTCCTACAACAACCCCTCCCCCTTCCTCCACCATCATCTCCTCCCCCACCTCACCCCCTTGCAGTTCAAGCCTGAGCCTTTCAGCCCCCCTCTAAGTAAGTTCCAAGAGCCTCCTCTGTCTTTGCCCCCATCACCTGTTTCTCCCCCACAGACTGAGCCAGAACCCTTCAGTCCTCCTCAGACTCAGTCCCGAGGGCCTCCCAAAATTATCGCCCCCCCTCCGGGAAGTAGCAGGATCTGAAGGCATCGTGCACGTTCATGTCCCTTTCTCCTTAGGAGATTTAGCCCAACTTGAGAAACGCCTATGTTCCTTTTCCACTGATCCCACAACATATATCAGAGAGTTTCAATAGACCCTCCAGTCATACAGCCTCACACATCATGACATTTTCATGCTCCTGGCCAATACCCTCCTTCCTGAAGAGCATAGACGAGTTTGAGACTTCGCCCAAACGCACGCCACCTAAACCCACAGGACTGACCCCACCTATCCCCCTGGCCCCACCGCTGTCCCCGAACAAGACCCACACTGAGATTATAACACCACTGTGAGTCTCTGCTCTCGAGATATCTTCGCCTGCTGCTTAATAGCAGGTCTGAAAAAAGCAGCTCGTAAATAGTCAATTTTCAAAAGCTCCCTCCGAGTTCTTAGACAGACTCACTCAAGCCCTATTACAGTATACCAGCCTGGACCCAGAAACGCCTGACGGGAGACATGTCCTTATGACATACTTCCTAGCTCAAAGCTACCCCGACATTAAAGCTAAACTCAAAAAGTTAGAAAAGGGCCCCGTTACCCCACAGACTGAGATCCTAACAGTGGCCTTTAAAGTCTTCCATAACCGGGAGGAGGAGAAAGAATGCCGTAAGCAAAAGGCTGATCAGGCCAATTTCCAAATGTTGGCCCAGCTGATAAAACCACAACCTGGGCGCTCTTCTGCAAACAAGCCCCCCACAAGAGCTTGTTTCAAGTGCAGACAAGAAGGACATTGATCAAGGGCTACCACCCCAAGCCCCAGATGCCACAAAAAGGGCCACTGGGGGTCTGATTGCCCAGCCACCCGAAGGGGAGGCTGGATGAACAACCCCCATCCTAAGCCCTCCGTAGTGGGGCTGGCAGAAGAAGATTGACGGGGCCCAGGGGCTTCTCGCCCAACCATTTCCATCAACAAACAGGAGCCCAGGGTTACTTTAATAGTAGACGGTCGCCCCATCTCCTTCCTCCTAGATACAGGAGCCACCTTCTCAGTCTTGCAAGAATACCAGGGCCCTACCACGCCTGCCATTACTCCTATAGTCGGGGTAGGAGGTAAACAGATTTTCCCATTAAAACCACCCCCTTTTATGCACAATCCAAGACAATCCCATACCTTTCTCCCACTCCTTCCTGGTTATGCCCCAGTGTCCCATCCCTTTACTAGGACGGGACATCCTTTCTCTCCTCCATGTTTCCATAACTATATCCACTCCCACAGCCCCCAGTACTCCCTTTCTGGTGGCCCTCATAGCTGACGACCCCCCTCTACCCAATGAAAACTCCAGTTCCGCCCTCATACACCCTGTAAGTCCCAAAGTTTGGGACATTACAAGCCCCTCCGTGGCTCTATGTCCTCCTGCCTCTATCAAATTACGTAACTCCTCTCAGTATATCTGTCAGGCCCAATACCCCCTAACCACTTTAGCCCTCATAAGCCTCCAACCCATCATTCAAGATCTTTTAAACAAAAATTACCTCAGACCCACTCACTCCCCATTTAATACCCCCATATTAGCTGGTAAAAAAACCAACAGATCTTTCCGCCTCGTCCAAGACCTTCACCTCATCAACATAGCCATCATCCCTATCCATCCCTTAGTCCCAAATCCATACACCCTTTTATCGCAGATCCCTGCCTCGGCCTCCCACTTCTCAGTTTTAGATCTCAAGGACGCATTTTTTTTTTCTATCCCTCTGAACCCCTCCTCCCAAAATTTTTTCGCCTTTACCTGGACAGACCCATACACAAGACATTCTGAACAACTCACTTGGACAGTTTTGCCACAAAGCTTCCGAGTCCACCTTATTACAACACGTAGATGATCTTCTACTCTGCAGTCCCTCGTGGGAACAGTCTCAACTTGACACTGCCTCCCTACTTAACCTTCTAGCTTCCAGAGGTTACCAGGTATCCCCCGTCAAAACTCAAATCTCTTCCCCTTCTGTCACTTACCTCCGATTTCTTCTATCTCAACAAAGAAAGTCCATTACCTTAGACAGAAAACGGCTCCTCTCTGACCTGCCCGTTCCCAAAACCAAGACAGAAATCCTTTCCTTTCTAGGCCTGGCTAGGTATTTTAGAGCATGGATCCCTAACTTCTCCCTGTTGGCAAGACCCCTATATGACCTCAGCAAGAGCCCCCCTGAAGAACCATTATCTTCCTCACCCCGACACTCCTTCATTAAGCTCCGTCGAGCCCTTGTAGAAGCCCCAGCTCTCCATCTTCCTGATTTGTCGAAGCCCTTCTCATTATACATTCATGAGAGGTCCAGTCAAGCTCTAGGGGTCCTAGGCCAATATTATAGTCCATCCTTTGCCCCAGTAGCTTATCTTTCCAAGCAATTAGACCCCACAGTTCGGGGATGGGCCCCCTGCCTACGGGCATTAGCCACTGGACAGCTCTTGCAGAAAGAAGCTCATAAACTGAAATTCGGGGCGCCCCTTACCATTCTGTCCCCACATCACCTAAAGGATCTCTTAACCTACAAAAGTTTACAGACTCTCCCTCCCTCAGACTCCTGACCTTACTGTCCTCTTTCCTCCAAAATCCCGTTCACCCCCTTTGCCATCCATACCCAAATCATGACTTTTTCCTCCTTTACCGCTCTCTTGCTTTTTCTCCTCATTCCTATTGTCTTCCCCGCCACCCCAGCCTCCTTTGTATGGTGATTCAAAGTAAGACAGACTTACACACAGCATCAAACAAAAGTTACTGCCCTCATTGCCACATCAGACTGCCCTCTGAAAGGCTGCTCCGAGCCTTTATACCTCCACTTTCCTCCCTCCACCGAAGTGTTCACTAGCAGCTACCTTTATTCTCCCTACCTCTGCTTCCGCTATGACCAAAAACAAACCTATTGCAGGCGATGGCCAGACACCTATGGGGGATGTCCCTATTGGTCTTGTGCCATTCACTACATGAGTAACTCCCAGTACCCACAGTATTACTCCTCCAACCATTTCATGAAATACCCCAACAGCTCATTCTCCTTATCAATCCCAGATCCCTGGGACTCTCGATGGGCCACCGGGGTCACAGCCTCAGTTTACTATGGGGGGGTCCTCGACCCCCCACGGTACCCTTCATATCTCTCCAGAGTATGTTCCCTCTCACTCCCAGATCTCTCAAGTTGCATCAGATATCGGACATTTCGAAAAAGTCATTATCCAAACTCTTGACGGCACTTCTTCATCTTCTTATTCCTCCTACTCTTGGTTACAGCTTGTTCAAGACACCACCATCTTTCTCAACCACACCCTCAACACCGCCAATTGTTTCTTGTGTGCATCACTACAGCGCCCATTGCTGGCCGCCGTGCCCCTTAATATTTCCAACTACTCCTTCCATGCAGAAGGACAACCCCTCCGCCCCCTGGCAGACATACCCCTGTAAGAACCAGAATACACAGATAATCTCACCATCCACCACTGTGTAAGCCCAGCTCCATCCCCCTCCAGCGCACTTCACTGCCTCTCTATCTACACCCCTACCTCCGGCTCTAAGACTTTCACTCAACCGGGACACTTCTTTTGGTGTAATAGCAGTCTTTTCAACTCACTGCCTCCCAACTCCGATATACCCTGCATTCTCGTCACCCTAATCCCACAGCTTACACTTTACAGCATGGCAGAATCCCTTGAGCTCCAACCTCCCTTGCCCTTGCGCACAAGAAGGGCTGCTTTCCTTCCCATTATGGTCGGTATTTCCCTAGCCACCTCAGCCATTGGGGCAGGGTTTTCAGGAGGAGCCTTGGGTCACTCTCTATGGGCAATTAAAGATCTCAACGCCAAACTTGAGGGAGCCCTGACATCCACTGCCGATTCCCTGGCCTCTCTCCAAAGACAGGTCACTTCGCTAGCTAAGGTCACCCTTCAAAACCGGCGGGCCTTAGATCTGCTTACAGCCGAGAAGGGCGGCACCTGCGTCCTCCTTCGGGAAGAGTGCTGCTATTACATCAACGAATCTGGCATTGTAGAAACTGACATTACCAAACTCACCGACCTTGCCTCCAGCCTCCACTCTGCTTCCAATTCCAACCCATTCTCTTCAATATTAACAAACCCCTTCCTCACCTGGCTGTGGCCCATTGCAGGCCCCACATAATAATCATTCTCCTTGCCTGTCTCTTCTTGCCTTGTATAGTAAAGTTCATCAAATCCCAAGTCGGAAAAATCTCTAATCAAACTTTCAACCAGCTTTTACTCAGGAACTACCAGCTTTTAGCCACAGAAGATCCCTCACCCTCACGTGACCTCCTCACCACACACTGAGATGGACCGCTCTCTCTGCTGGAAACTGTTCCTGGAAACAATGGCCACAGACGCCTGGCTTCTGGCACCTGTATCCTCTTGGCACCATTAGAATCAACAAATCCTCAAACCTATGGTTACAGGGAACCTTCATTGATTTCCAACCTGAAGAAGTCCACATCTACTCGTCCTTACTGTGGGGAGTCCTATCAACCCTTTCCCCCCAATCCTCAAGCCCTCACTCCCTTCTCCACCCCCGTTCAGCAGGAAGCAGTCAGAAAGAAAGCAACGTCCACAACCCCATAGAGGAGAAAGGGGGGAATGAAGGGCCCCCACCAGTAAGATGGCGAACTTCCAGCTTCTCTTCTGGGTCCTCAGTTCTCGACGGCGCCACCTAAAGACCTATCACCTCTCTCCCCACTCCCACTCCCAGCACCTAGCCAATAGCCACCAGCCCCGTAGAAGTAACACCACAATCACCGCATGCCCCTTCCTATATAACCCAGCACCTTTCCCCAATAAAGCAGAATTCTCCGGTGAATTGCTGCTGTGTGTCGCTCCCTTCCTTTCATAGATAGACCTTGAGAGCATTATGGTAATTGAAGTAAGCCAGACAGAGAAAGACAAATACCAAATGGTGTCACTTATATGTGGAATCTAGAAAGTAAAAAAGTAAAACTCATAGTAACAGAGAGTAGAAAAGTGATTGCCAGAAACTGGTGGATGGCAGAAATTGGGAGTGGTTTGTTAAAGGGTACAAACTTTAAGTTATAAAATGAGTAAGGTCTGTGGATCTAATGTACCACGTGGGGCTACATTAGTAACACTATATTGTGTAACTAAAATTTGCTAAGAGAGTAGAACTTAAATATTCTCATCCAAAAAAAAAATTAAATATGTGAGGTGATGGATGTGTTAATTAACTAGATGGAGGGAATCCTTTTGCAATGCACACATATCAAATTTATCAAATCATCACCTTGTGCACTTTAAATACCTTACAATTTTATCTATGCAGTATACCTCAATAAAGTTGGGGAAAATGTTTTCTATTTTTGCAAAAAAATATAATTATTATTATATCTTTGGCAGAATCTGAAGGGCTTCTTTTTAAGTCTTTGTTTTTGTAATATTAGACTTGAATTGTATCAAAAAGTACATTTCACAGCAAAAGCACTCTCGGGATTTATTCCAGAGAAATGAAAACTTAGGTTTATTCAGAATTTGAACATAAATGTTCATAGCAGCTTTACTCTTAGCAGCCCAAAACTAGTAACAAATCAGTTGAAGATGGCTTTCAACAGACAAACAGGCCAACAAATAATGGTGCACCCATGCAATGGAATACTACTCACTGGAAAAAAGGAATGAGCTATTGATACATTCAAAAACCTAGATGAACCTCAAGGTTATTATGCTAAGTTAAAAAAAACAATCTTAAAAGGTTACATTCTATGTGATTCTATTTACATAACATTTTCAAAATAACAAAACCACAGAGATGGACATCAGATTAGTGCTTGTGAGAGGATAGGGACAGGGACAAGGACAGAGGGTGGGTTAGGATTAGGTGCAAGTATTCACAGACAGGTTTTTCATGATGATGAAGATTTTTTTATCTTGATCATGGTAATGGTTATACAAATCCATACATGGGATAAAGCTACATAGAACTACACACATACATACACATAAATGAGGGCTAAAGAATGTAAAGGGAAATTTTTCCCTTACTTAACTCTCACCATACTTTTGACATCAAATGTGTGGAAGTTTCCCCCAGAACAGCAAATTCTCAAACTCTCTGAATACCAACTAGATGTCCTGCAACTCATATGCCACCAACTGCCTGGAGTCAGCACAGACCCCCACAAGACCAACCCCACTGCAGATGTCAATGGCAAGGTGTTAGTCCCCAGGTTTCCTACACTTCTATCCAACTTGGCTACATATCAGTGGTTCTATGATGCCTCGTTAGGTTGAATAATTTGCTATAATGATTCACAGAACTCAGGAAAACACTTACATTTACTGGTTTATTATGAAGGATATCATGAGGGATACAGATGAACAGATGGCTGAGGAGCTGTGTAAGGTAAGGCACAGCAGGATCCCATGTGTAGGAGCATCTGTCCCCGTGGAGTTAGGGTGTGCCACCCTTCCAGCATGGGGTTATGGTCACTAACCCAGATGCTCTCCAAATCCTGTTGTTTATGGAGGCTCCATGATTGACTGATTACTAACTCAATCTCCAGCCCCTCTCCTGTCCCCAGAGGATGGGCAGTGGGGCTGAAAGTGGCAAGCTTCTAATCATGGCTTGTTCTTTCTGGCAGCCAGCCTTCATCCAGGAGCTCAGGGAGAGTCACCTCATTAGAGCAAAAGATGCTCTTATCACCCAGAGAATTCCAAGGACTTGGGAGCTCCACACCAGGAATCAAGGGCAAAGACCAAATATTAGAACAAAAGATGCTACTAGCGCCTCTTTTCCTCAGGAGATGATAAGGGTTTTAGGAGCTCTGGGTCAAAAACTGGGATCAGAGACCAATATATGTATTTTTTTTTTCTTATTTCACACCATGAAACTGAGTAAGATTTGTAGTCTGATTAAGTCATCTACCAATGTCATTTCCTGATTTTGGTATTCTACAGCTATGTCAGATGTCATCATCAGGGGAAGGGTATGCAAGACTCTGCCATTTTCACAACTTCCCACGAGTCTTCTGTAATGATTTCAAAATAAATAGTTCTTTTAAAGTACACTTGATCTGTTCAGAAATGTGATTATATTAAAGATCAGAGACACAACATGTGCCCTTTATACTCTATCTGCTCACACATGCAGAAACACAAGCACATTTCTGTGTGAGAAAATCATCAACAGGTATGGACTTGTGTAAATAAACTTTTTGAGAGATGTCAACAAAAACCAGCCCTAGAAGATACAACGAAAATAGTCAGCACAAGCATTAGCTTGCAGCAGCTGGTCTCCAGCTTACCCACTGCAGTTGCACAAACGGTACTCGAGACTGGAAGTGTTTGAAAGGATGAAAAATTGGAGATAAACATAACACCCTTTGCAGAGGAAATCAGTCATGGGCTATACATTTCCCAGCTTTGCTGTTGGCAGAATACTCCTATGCTTTGCCCGGGTGGATGTGCTGCAGTGTTAGGGTAGGGGTGACACATTTCCACTTTATCCCTTGGGAAACGTATCACAAATAAAAACAAATAGGTGTCAGTGGCAGTGAAACTTGAATCCTCCATCCAGAGGCAGCTGATTTTCTTGTTCTTCCCATGGCCTTTGTCTAATCAGGCACTCAGCATGTGGGCTCTGTGAGACTGGAACAGGCCCTCACCCATAGTGACCCTCCCTCCACCCCCCACCGCTTCCCCCACCCCACCCTCCACCCCACCCTTGCCACCTTAACTAAACTAACTCAAAAGTTCTTTTCATCTAAAATCCTGGGACTTCAAACTCAGAAATCATTTCTTAAGCAAAAGTGACAAAGGAAGCTTAATATAAAGGCAGATTCTCATCCTCCTCATGTGGTGCCACTTACAAAACAAAGAGAAGGATCTAGAAAGGAACTGCTCTGTGGAGTGAATTGTGCTTTGAAGGTTCTGCGGTTGCCAAAGCGCTGGAGTATCCTTCTAGTGGCTGTTCCCTATCGGTACACTCTGGGCCTGAGGGCGACATTCGTATGTCCATAAAGAAGAGATTTCACATTAATACCGGGATGACTAGGACCTTCCCTAGACCTGTCCTATCGTTACTGTTTCCCCTCAGGCACAGGTGGCTTGGGCTTAAACAACTTAATTTACACTTGATGTGAGGTTGCATAATGCCATTAGACTCATCTGGTATTTGTAAAGCATCAACATTTTATTACCTCCACAGTGAGTACAGACTGATCAGAAACCCCACAGGCATTTGTGTGCACGTGTGAATCAATGCCTTTGGTACAAAGTGTGCTGTATACCCAGGCCTGGTGGTTGACTTGGTGTTTGTTTATTTTTTAAAGTTCCCATTCTTCTACTTACACGTGCCCAGGCTTCTAGTCCAAGGACCTGTTAGCAAAAGTTTCTCTCCCTGACTGTTTCATTTTTGCCCTAAACAAAACTTTTTCTAATGTTGAGGTAGAGATATTCAAAGAAACAACAGGGTAAAGCAGCAGTCTACTCTCAAGTAACACTGGTATGCAACTTCTACCCAAACTTGAATAGATCCAGTGCCTAAAGATTGATATCTGGGGCCTTTTTAACACTTGGTCGGCCATCATACACCCAGAAATGTATCTACTGAGAGGCTTGCTTTCTACCATGAGATGAGAAGATGAAGAGCCTTGTGTTAGTTTTCTATTTCTGCTCTAACTGACAATTTCAGCAGCTTGAAACAAGGCAAACATATTACTTACCGTTCTGCACGTCAGAAATTGGATGTAGCTGTCACTGGTCAAAGGTCAGGGTGCTGGCAGGGCTGCATCCCTTTCTGAAGACTCCAGAGCAGGCTTTGCCTCCTTACCTGCTCAGCTTCTGGAGGCTGCCCGCAGTCCTCAGCTGGTGGCATCCTTCCTCCATCCTCAAAACCAGTGAGAGAGGCTCAAAACCCTTTTATACTGCCACTTCTCTGCAGCTGAGAACAGTTTTCTGCTTTTAAGGACTGATGTGAGAAGATTGGACCCACCTGGATAATCCATACTACTCTCCCATCTCAGGCACCTTAACTTGAATCATATCTGCAAAGTCCCTATTGCCATGTAAGATATATTCATAGGTTCTGGGGATTACGATATGGGCATCTTTAGAGGATCATCATTCTGCTTACTGTAAGCCTCTACACAGAGTCATGTCAGGCTCATGGTATGCACCATACATCTTAGTCATTTGGGGCTGCTGTAACAAAGTATCATAGATGGGGTGGCTTATAAGTAACAGAAAGCTGTTTCTCATGGTTCTGGAGGCTGGAAGGTTGAGACAAACAGTGAAAGCCTGGTTAGGTTCTAGGGAGGATCCTCTTGCAGGCTGTTGATCGCTTGTCATATCCTCACACGGTGAAGAGTAGAAAAAGAGGATGCAAGCTCTTTCATGTCTTTTTATGAGGGCACTAATCCCATCTGTGAAAGCTCCACCCTCATGACCCAGTTACCTCCCAGAGACCTCATCTCTTAAGACCATCACACTGTGTGTTAGGAGTTCAGTGCATGAATTTTGGGGGCCACAGATATTCAGTCCATACCATAATGTCTCCTCATGCTCCTGTCTCACTGAAGCACAGACAGTGGCGAGTGCAGCCCGCTCTCAGCAGCTGGGTAATGCTGCCTTCATAATACGAGTTTGGGAACATTCCCTCCTCTTTGATATATGTATTTTTAAGAGTGTAAGGAAGATTAGAGTTAATTCTTCTATAAATATTTGGTAGAATTCACCATTGAAACCACTGGGTTCTGGGTGTCCTTCTATGACTGCCTTATTTCACTTAGCACAATGTTCTCAAAGTTTACCTGTGCTGCAGCATGTGAAAGGACTTCCTTTTTTCCACAGCTGAATAATATTCCTGAATAATATATACCACATGATTCCATTTTATGAGGTATCTGAAATAGACAAATTCTGAAGGAGGAAGTAGGATGGTGGTTGCAAGGGGCTGGGAGGAAGGGGAAATGGGGAGTCGCTGTTCAATGGAGAGAATTTCAGTCATACAGAATGAAAAAGTTCTGGAGGTCTGCTGTACAACACTGTGCTTATAGTTAATAATATACTGTGCACTTAAAAATGTGTTTAAAGGATAGATTTCATGTTATAAATTTTACCACAATGAAAGTAAACACATAAAAGATAAAATCAGTACATTAAAAATGATTAAGACACTTTATGCTGCATATATCTGGAGTTGTATATAATAATCTTGCCCTTAAAATGTGTTCAACTGCATATAATACTCCAGACCCTCCCAGAGCACATTGGAACCTCATTTTGGTTCTGAACACACTGTAGAGGGGAATGCTAGAGCTTGCCTAGTATTAGAGTAATAAGGGGTCCCGAATCCATGGCAAACAATGTTTGAAGGAATGTGGTCAAGAGCAGTCTAAGCTGTGTTCAAACATATGAAACATCATCCTTGGCCAGAGAGACTTGTTTCCCAAAGAACTAGGTTTTAGAGAGCTAGTGCTGCAGTAAGAAAGTCTTTGGCTCTGTCAAAGTGCCCCAGAGCTCCTCAGCAAGAGAATACAATGCCTAATGGGGGGTGAGGCAATGTCCCATGCGGGGTGTCTCATGAGCCACTACTCTCAGGTAGTGGCTGGGTGACCATCTGCCAGGGGAGTCATAGGAAAGTCCCTTCTAGCTCAAAACTCATTGACTCAATGACAACACTTATTAATTAAATTAACAAATTATTCTGTTAAGTGCTGAAGTTTCAACAAGGATTCCCTTTACTCATTCTCTGCTCTGTGATGGATATTAGCTGTGACTTAGAACTTGGGGAAAATGTTAAATCTTCTTAAGAGACCTCTGTGTGAGCACTGACATGGTGCCCTGACACTGGCCCTCTGGCCTCCACAGCTGGGGCCTTGTAACCTCCTGCTTGGAGGGCCAGGCTCTCGTGTCTGTGAATCAAAGAAATCCACTTCAAACCAACATCAGGAAAATGCAGAATTTATCTTAAATTTCAACAAACCTGTTTCACAAAATCCAAGGGCAAGAAGCACACTCAAGTCTGAGGGAATTTAGGGAAAGCCTTGGGAAGCCACGCTGTTTCTCCCCATGTCTTTGTTTCTTTCTGCCTCTCTCAATCTCTGTGGCCTTTTTATACCCTGTCCATAAGCTTCATTCTTGTCTCTGCAGATGAGTTTTCTTGGCTTTTCCATATGCAGTGCTGCCTCATGGCTCTACATGCAAGCTGAGAGACACTTCCAAATTCCTAGAGGAGAGCCCTGAGTGGCTGAGCTTGGATCAGGTGTCTATGCCTGCTCTGGATGGTCAGCAGTCAGTGTCAGTGGTAGAAATGTGGTCTCAGGGTTTATCTCCATAGAATATAAATCTTGGAGAGAGTAGTTAATGAATAGAGCAGATACTTCAATACATTATTGAAATGACTACATGACAGAAAGTTTTATCATGGTATTTGGTATAGAGTAATTGATAAATAAATATTAGATTTAGACTAATTACAACTATATAGAGCAAAAAAGTTGCCCTGAGATACGGATTCTTCTTGGGAGTCACAGAAGCTCACAGAATTCAAATTTGTGTCTTAGCAAAGTTCCAATTTAGAGTATCACAAACCTCCAAGTTCACTATTAATGAGTCAAGATTGTGGTGTGTAAACTAAGCAATGTCAGAGATCTATCAATGTTTCTCTTTGAAACATCCCACTTGTAAAAAGAAAAAGACCAAGAGTTCAATATGAAATTCAAAGATATAACATTGATTGTGATCAAATAAGGTAGAGTTAGGTCACTTACCTGAGTATTTCACATTTGTTCTCACATAATGACCAAAAAATAATTTAAAACAACAGGAAGAATTATTTAATATGTTACATCTTTGAAGTCCTTTTTGGAAAGTATAGGTAAATTCTGATATTTTACTTAAAATCATCCATTACTTCTCAGTGAAACTTTCATTGGGAATATCAAAACTATCTCAATGGGGTTAAGACAGAGCCAGAGGCTGAGAAAATTGCTATATGAGAAAAAATGATCCATGGAGCTCTAAGGTCTCAGTTGGTATGATTTTCTATGACAAAGCCAATTATAGGCCTATCCAATCTCTACTTACTGAGGGTTAATTTAAGCTAACATCATTTCATATAATATTCCTTGGGAACTAAATCCCTTGCTTCTTAGTAAGTAAAACTCTTTTTGACTTCAAAGGGAATTTTGCCTGTCTTAGAAACCAGATCATGTTTCTGGGCATATTACTCTTACATGATCTCCTTTTCCTCTTTACTTCTTTTTAGTGTATTGATGTCTGAAAATTTTGGTGGACTATGTATTAATGGGTAGGAGTAACCCCCATGCTAGTTTGCATTGTCTCTTCCCTTTGCCTCAGCTGCTTAAGTAGCTTTTAAAAAGAGTTCTTTCTGTTGGCATACTTCTGAGAAATTGCACATTGCAATAGATACGATTTGAAAATATATTAATATACATTACAAATACTAAGGGATGTGTTATATAAAAAAACATAGCCCACAGCACTGGCAGGTTGAACAGATACATTTGTTCTGCTTCTGCTCTATTGCTTCAGTAAAGTGCTTTGAAATCCATGTGTGGTCATTTAAGAGGGTAGAGAAGCTATACCAAAGGGTTGAATTTCAGCCATTATTTGACTTTTTTTTTTTTCCAGGAAAGTATTTCCATATCTATTTTATTGGCAGTAAGATCACATTTCAATCACTTTACATGTACATGCATACATTGCATACACACACACCTGGCAATTATTTCATTTGGCACTTCGATTTGCAGGGCTTTATATTCAAAACATGTAACATATTATATATTTATACCCATATAATTCTGATTTTAACAGGATTTTTTTTTTTTCTGTGAAACCCTTATGTGCATTCTCCATGTGAAATGCCCATTTCAGATCCGGATACCCCAGGAAACATCCTGATGCACTGGAAAGGAACCTGATGAGCTCAATCTTTGGGCTCTTGAGAAGATGACAGGGGATGTTATTCCCTGGCCCCCACTTGCAACCTTCTTTAACTGTAGTCAGAGTCTACAGCTTCAGAACAGCCAGGCTGCTCGGTGTTCCAGACATTGGTGAGAGGAATTACTGAGCCTCCTTGGTGAGCCAGATTCTGTGTGTGTCAGAGCAACTCCTGGAATTGTCTTCCATCCTTCTGAAAAGGAGTATGATCCCACATGGTGGATGGCTACATGGTGAGCCCGGCTGGTCAGGTACTTAGGAACACCATCTTAATGATGATGATACACTGGCTAAACGCCATGTTGGCGTCTCCACAGAGGGCCAGCTGAGCCGGACCATTATTTGACATTTTAAAAAATTGATGAAACACAGCCCATTGGCTCTTCTAATTCCTTTCAAATGCAAATGCATAATTAGTCTTCCTAACTTCTGTGAAGAGAGAGCATGAATCAAGCTTCTTTCTTGGAAAGTCAAGGCTAATTTCATTCAACAGATGTACGTAAATTGATAGTTTAGATAAAGACGTCTCAAGGGAAGGTCAGAAGAATGCCCCAACTGAATTTGGCTTTAAAGGGCAAGGAGGAACTCCAGACTCCTTTATTTCTCTCTCATCAGTATTTTGCTGCACCCACAATACAGATGTCATACTCACGATCAGTCTGAGCGGAGCAGCCGGACCATTGCTCCCTGGTTTGTAATGGCGCCTCTCTCTAGAGCCTAGAGATAGTCCCGTGACAAACATGTCCGTTTTCCTTGCCTTCAGTCATCATTTCGTTCAAGTTTGGGAAGGTAATACCACATTGTTTTCTTAATTAATTGAGATTATGTGATCATAACTAAGATTTTGGCAGCAGTGGTGAGAACAAACTTATTAATGATGATCAATTATGACCAGGTGGACTTTCTGACAGCTGATTTTTACCTGACAAGATGTGTAGAGCCTTTAATGAGGTAAATATAGCTAACAAGCTGACCTCACCATCTGCTGTCATTTCTCTGCCTGGGTAGAACATTTCATTCGTTGCACATGAATTTTAACCCTGTTCAGTGCAGGCCCCTCAGTCAGCCCTGCATGGGACTCACAGTTCACCATCAGTGGAGCCAGCGGCTGAGTACCCCACAGCCTATTTATAGCCCCGTAACTGAAGGCAATTTCCCAAAACCAGTTGGTAGGGATCTAAACAATTCCATTCTTGCTCCAAACAAAAGAGAGTAAGTCAGGACTCTTTCTGTTTTGTTCAGTAGGTAAATAGCTTCACATCAAAGAATTCTGAGGCTTGAAGTGCTTGCTCTGGTGTGATGGCTGGAGACAGCTATAGCAACATGGTGTGACAAGAACAGTGACACAAGTAAGCACAGCCAGGGCGGTGGAGCTGCCAGACCCGACTCCTCCACAGGACCGGGACATTCATTTCCCCAGCGACTGGCCGTTTGAGCAGGAAGCGCTTGCAGACGTGTCCCCTCCCTGCCCAGGAAGTTCCCTTAGCCAGGGAGCCGCCTCACTCTCAGTCACATGACCTCTGCTCCCTTATCCCTGTGAGATCAGCAGAGGCTTTTAGGCAGAGGCATCTCAGATCAATTTATCCCTCTGCCTAATCTCGCTTCCCTCGCCCCTCACAATGCGGTTCCTGAGCTCCCCAGTAAAAATCCTTCATTTGACCCTCTTTCCCAGAGTCTGAGCTACAGTCCCAGTACCTGAGCGACCACCTACAGTTATGCCACAAGAGCTTGCCACAGATAAATACTGGACTTGGTCCATGCTCACATTTTGTGTGTGTGCCGTAAGACTTACTCCACATTGCTACATGTCTTCCCTGAGGGTGAGAAAGAGATTGTTGCTTTATTATGTACTTCATTATGGATACAGTATGGTAATGACTACACTTTCTCTGGGGTATTCATTCATATACTCTTGCAATGCATATGGTCCTACCAGCTGCAACTAAAATACTCATGCATCAATAAGTTAAATAAATAAATAAATATTTATTCATGCTTTCAATCAAGGATTTCAAGGGCATGAATTGCCCTCGGAATGCCTCCTGCCATGTGTTGTCTACTTCTGTGCAGTATGCCTCTGTTTCCTCACTCTCCTGTGGCCATTCAGCTCAATCCTATGTGCTCACCTGGCTATGGTTTTGCTTTCAGAATAGTTTGTATATATACATTGTGTGCTTCAAGACTTTGGTTTTGGACAAGCTAAACCTGAGATGCTTATAAGATATTCAATCAAAGATAGTCAAGAAGGCTACTTGATAGAGCAATCTTGAACTCAGAGAAGACATATGGGTGTTAGCATTAAACTGCTATATGAAATTATAGGAATGTAATGAGGTTATTTAGGGAGAATGGAAAGAGAGAGGGGAGTGCTTAGGATGATCTTGGAAACTTAATCTAGGGGCCTGTCAGAGGATGTAGGATTTACGAAGACTGAGAATGAGCAGCCAGAGAGAGAACAAACTAGGAGAGAGTGGTATTGTGGAAGCCAGAGTGCTTTAAGAGGGACAAGAGCAACTGTGGGGTTTAAAAAACAACAACAAAAAACAGCTTTATTGAGATATAATTCACATACCATAAAGTTCACCCTTTTAAAGTGTGCAATTCAGAGACTTGAGCTGAGCATCCATTACTACGAATTCCAGAATATTTTCTTCCCCAAAGTAGAAAGCTATGTTATCAGTTACTCCTCATTTTCCTTTCCTCCCTCCCGCCCCCACCTACCCCACCCCATCTCTAGCAACTGCTAATCTGTTTTCTGTCTCTGGATTTGCCTATTCTAGACATTTCACATAAAAGTGGATTCAAACAAAATGTGGTCCTTTGACATTGGCTTCTTTCACTTGTTTTCAAGATTCATCCTGTTGTAGTATCATTGGCACTTTATTCCTGTTTATTGCCACATAATAATCTATCAAATAGATCCACCACATTTTTTTCTGTTATTATCAGTTGAACATTTGGATTGTTTTGCTTTTTAGTTATGAATTATGTTGCTATGAACATTCACATATATGTTTTTGTGTAGATAACTTTTCAGTTCTCTGAGGAGTATAATTGCTGTGTCATACAGTAACTCCCTTTAACTGTCTGAGAGTCAGAATGTTTTCCAAAATAGCTTCACTGTTTTGCATTCCCACCAGCAATGAGTGAGGGTTCCAATTTCTCTACATCTTCACCATTACTAGTTATTGCCTGTCTTTTTTATTATTGCTATCTTCATCAGTGGGAGGTGGTATCTCCCTGCAGTTTTGATCTGTATTTCTTGGAGAATTAAAGATTTTAGGTATCTTTCCATGTGCTAATTGGCCATTTGTATATCTTCTTTGGGGAGCTGGCTATTCAAATCCTTCGTCAGTTTTTTAATCGGGTTAATTGTTTTTTTATCATTGAATTGTAAGAGTTCTTCATATATTCTGCATTAAGACCCTTACGAGATATGATTTGCAAATATTTTCCCTCATTCTGTGAGTTGTTTTTTCAGTTAGTGGTACCCTTTAAAGCATAAAAGTTTCTAATTTTGGTGAAACTCAACTTCTCTATTTTTAATTCTGTTGCTTGTGTTTTTGGGGTCATGGTCAACTGTGCTTTGTGTGCTGGGAGAGATGAATAATTTCTTTACTCATTACTTTAATGAGTAAAGAGAAGACAGAGAAATAACCACGCATTTGGCAACAAGGAATTCACTTTGATCTTGGAAGAAGGTTTATAAAATATTGGGGTTGGACTTCTGCTGAAGTAAATTGTGGGGGTACTAAAGAGACCACCTAGGCTGACTCCGGCTCCTGAGGCACATGGAAATAAGAGGGAAAGCAGCCTCTATTTGAGGGGGCTGCAACTTGCAAGGGAGGTGTCCTCAGAGACGTCAGCTTTTAGAAAAGGGAGTCAAGGGGATGTTCAGGAAAGAGGTTAAAGTCATAGAACAGTTTGTTGATCAGTGTTTGGAGGTTAGAAAAGGCACAGGGAAGGGCTAGGTTGCTGGTGTACGACTGGTAGATTGGGTCACTTTGGGGGAATCCTGGAATGAATTCTAATTCATCATTTGTCTTCACATCACTAGAATAAGACTTAAAATTCTGAGGTTAGGTATCCAACTAGAGACCTCTGGCTGCCAGGGAGCAGAAATAAATAGAGTCTAGCACTCAGGTTCTATGATGGGAGATGGAGTACCACGTTCCAGAATTTTACCCATAATAGAGGCTTCCCCCTTTCGGGAATGCAAATTAGATTCTGCATTATTATTTCTCTCCAAACACAAACATCTGCAACATAGACTGTTAAATTTGTGTGTCTACTCTAAAAGAATGTTTTAGGTAAAATCCTCTGGGCTGGGTGACAGAGATTCAATAGTAAGTCAAACTCACATATAAATATCTGATTTGCTGTCACTTTTGACTATATGTTTGGTCTAGATGGTTTGAAGTATGAATTATATCAGCATAGATTTTGCAGGATTGTAAAATCTTCAAAAGTATTTTTAAGGCATCATATATTCCTGGAGGTATTTTCAACACATGCACACACACAAAGAAGACTTATTGAAAATAATCTTTCCTGTATATGTAAAAATATGCTAAGTGTCTGCTTTGATTTATTCCATTCTACTTCTGGCTGCTTACGCAGTACAAAAACCCAGCAAGAAGCTGTTGGCAAACATGGTTTATTTTTACTGACACACTCGCATCAATTCTCTGATTTAAATTCCACATGTGTTGTTAGGGTTCAGTCTAAGCTGCTTAAGCACTGTGGATTAAATTTGATAGTTTTTTTTCATCTCCCCACATAATAATCCCAGTGTTCCAGGATGGGTATATGGCTGTGATCCATGACCAGTAATCTTGGCTCTGAATGTTTGGCTATCATCTCCAGGCCTAAGGCACCTGCAACAGGTCTTCCCATTTCCAGCTGGCAGTAAGGGGGAAAGGCTTCGGCCCAGGGGAAGCAGCTTGTCTTAACATTGAGTTGCTCCAGGATTTGCATACTCACTTATGATCACATCCCATTGGCCCAAATTTAGACACATGGTCACTCCTAGCTAAAAAGGAGGCTGGAAAATGTCTTTACCATGAGCCCAGCTAAAATAAATGAGTTCCAGAGCTAAAGGAAGAAGGAGAAAAGAATACTAGGAGGCAAAGGTCTCCACCAAATCAAGGGACAACTAATGTGTGAAAGTTTACCAGTTTTTCCACGCTTACCCAGTCCTTGCTGAATGAAGTACAAAGAAGGATATTCTGTTTTACAAGGAACCTCTTTCTTTCTGCTCCTTACAGTGGGAAAAGGCAGTTAGACATTAGAAGTAAAAGTGGGGGAAGTGGGGGAATTACCTGGGTTCGTAAGTCAAGCTTTGCTCTATACTGGCTCTGTGACTTTGAGTAAATGAATTCACTTTTCTGTGTCTTAGTTTCTCCAAAGGGATGATAGGGATGGAAAGTGCTCGGAAGAGTACCTGGGTTACAGTAAGCACTCAGTTATATGTTAGTTTATATTCTAGCTGCTACTGAAGATAATTAATTGCTTTTTAGTTTGAAAAGTATTTTTAATCATGAAAATATCCTGAAATTGTACTGATATGGGTTGTACTTTTCAAAGAGCAACCATGGTCCCATTTAATTGGCCTTACCTTTCATCCTCTGTAACTTTTCCAACTTCATCTATTTTTACTGCTCCCCAAAGTTTTCCTCCATTGCCAACACCTTGCTGCTTTCTGTTTTGGCTCATTCTAGTTCCTCCTTCCAAACCCCTTCCAGAAAATTCATGTTGAGAACTTTCTTAAACTTGCATCTCAAATCCCCACCCCAGCAACTCTTGCCCTCTCCCCCGGCTCCTGCACTTGAATCTCCCTCCCTCTGAAGATGCTCATTTCATCAGCCTCTTCTATCAGCTGATAAGGCTCTCTGGTCTCTCTGACACTGTTAATGGTCTCTCAACTATCCATTGTCCCTTTCTTGCTTGCTATTAGAAATCTAGTTCAAGGCAGCAATATGTTCAGCCCCAAAGGAAATGTTTGCTTATCCAGCCTACCTTGCAGCTAGGGATAGCTATGTAATACAGCTCTGGCCAATGAGATGTACTAGTTTCCTTTAGGACTTCACGGAAGCTTTTGCTTTTACTAATGAAACAAGAAGCTATGTATTGCCCCCATTTCCTTTTCTTTCTTTCCTCCCTTTCTCTCTTTGTCTTCTTTCTTTCATCTGTGTATGTGATGTCTGAAACTATGGCAGCCATCTTGTGTCCATGAGGCAACACTCAGGAAGAAGAAATCAGATCCATTAAAGATGGTGCTATATAGAAAAAGCTGCAGTTCCTCTTAGTATCATTAGGAAGCTGAAACATTGTCAGCAACCACCTAATTCTTCCTTTCTCTTGTCTTTGCCTTCTCTACTTACACACTGATAAATCCACCAATTCCACACATTTCCCATGCCTCTCCCACCTCACATAAAAGCTATGTCCTCTTCAGTCCGAAAGTTAGTAAGATTGGCAGCAGAAAATACTTAAAATTCATATCTTCTCCACATCCCACCTCCAGACTCCAGCACTGACTTACTCCACTGATTATTCCAACCTCGTTGCCTAGCACTCTGCATGAGGCTCTGGAATTGTGTCCTCAGTATACCAGCTTCATCTCTCATCTAAGATGTGGTATCCCAGGGATAGATAAGGGCTTCTGAATTGCTCTCTGATATCGATCACTTCCCCTCCTACATTTTCTAATATATTAAAGAGCTTCTGAGTCTTTGTTCAGGCCCAAGTCTTCCACATAAATGTCAATTTATTGAACTGGGCTTCTCTCTACTCCTCATCTGACTCCTGGTTGAGACTGTGTGGGGCATTCACTGCCTTGATTCAGTCTAGAGGCTGGAATTCTGTTTTCCTTGAGAAGACTTCACAGACACCAATGGAACCACCTGCCAGGTGCCTGAGCACGCAGCCGCCCTCTGTCCCTTGCCCTTGTCTAGTGGCCTCTGCCTGCTCACCTTCAGCTTGCAGCCTACATAAATCATGCCTGAGCCATGACTGGAGACACAAGGTCTGGGCCTTCTGTGTTTATCCAGATTGTACTGAGCTGTTAGCCCCTACATCTGATCAGCAATCCCAGCTGCAGGTCTGACCTGGTAGGCGGGTCCAGTGCCATGCCAGTCCCACTCGTCCTGTCTCATTACAAAAAACCTGACTTCTCAGTAGCAAATCCTTTGGTAACTTGATACTGATTCTAGTTACATGGGACTTGTGATTTGTCCTTTTAACAATGCCATTGAAACCCTGAGGGTTAGCGAGTTTTCCTTTTTAAATTTTAAAAAATGAGTTCATAGAGGGTATTCATGAACATATAATAGGCTGGTAATAATTGTTCAATGAATGGACAGAGTCACTAAGGCCAAGGAAAGCCATGGGTCAGAATAACAACAGTGCTTCCTTTTCATAGTCTGTCCTCTGAACAGCTTCAGGGAGTTAGGCCTGGTTGTAATTGATAAGGAAAATAGAAGTCTTTAATTCTTTCCAGTGCTGCCTTGTCTGATTAACACTGTGATGTAGGGCCAGTGGCTGCAGAGGAAAAAAATGTAATCTTGGTATTGAAGTTAGTAATTCCAAATGTGATACAAATGACCTGGACACAACTCATGGTAGAAAATAGGACAGGGGCTTAATGTAAAATCCAACCTTTGAGGCCTTTGAAGCCTACTCAGGATTCACTCAAGCCTGACCCACACCACCCCTGGTTTAGTGCACCACACCTCCACATGCCTGGTTCATCAGCTCATTACATTTGATGGAGTTCTTAAGGCTATGAAAGCCTCTTGGGACTTTGTTTTTTAACTAGGCAGAGGGAACACATTTTCATATTCTCATTGCTGTTCTCAATAGAACATCAACATTTTTTGGGGAGTCATATTTGAAGTGATGAATGCTCAGTGAAAAAGTGCTGCAGCATGAAGAAATCATGCAAAAAAGTGGTACAAAGAAATGGCAAATTGCCATCTAGAGACTAAAAAAATGAATGAGTGGACCAGTTCATGAAGAAAGACCTCAGAGATTGTTCTTCTGTGGGCTTGAGTCAATAATTGCTCATCTAATTTACTGTCAGTTCTTTGGAGGTAGAAATGTTTGAAAATCTGGCTCCTTTCTATTGAAGAAGAGTTCTTGAGCAATACCAAATGAGGGTCTTGGGGTCCAAATCTTCCTGTGATGAAACATATCAATGTGTTAAGTTGAAGCCTCTAAATCAAAGGTCTCTAAAGACATAAGCAACAGTACATTTCAGTGTAGAATATTGTATTAGTCTAGAAATAATAAAACTGCTAAACAGTAAATACGTGCATTCCAAAGAATAATGCATTAAGGACCAATATGGTATATTACCGCAAACACTATGGCTACATAGTATCCTTGTTTTGGTATCTGGCTTTCACTTCCCCTCAACATGAACCACTCATTTCCACTGCATTCTCTGGACTGCTGACCCCTATGGAATGATAATCACTGATCCCCTCGCAGGGGCCACCTTCCTCTCCTCCCAGCTCTCACTCCTTGCACATCCTCTTTCCTTTAGCCCAACCTCCAGCCACATACCTCCTGGTCTATCAGAGCCCCACAGGTTTGGACTTGTCTGCTGGGCCTCGCCCAGTGGATTATTGCTGTCAGTGTGTCTTTGGGCCCCCTTCCTTCATGCCCCAGGAGTGCTCAGCTACAAGGAACCAGGATGAAGGCAATTTTCATTTGCCTCCCTGGGAGCTAGAGCTTGGCCCCTGAACACTCTTGGAGAAAGTCACAAAACTGTGCCAGTTGGTGCCATCACAAACTTGTGGTCTCCAATCACAGCTGGCTCTCCACACTGCCCAGTAAACTCAGGTGTTTAAATATCAGTAACTACAACATACGTGGCCAAACTTTATAACTCTCCTCAGGCCTGCTTTACCAGTCCACTGTCCTTATTCTCAGCAAATAATTCTCTTCTTGCTACATGGATAAAATGGAATCCTTAGGAGGGAACTATAAACTTCCCCCACATCCTTAAAAATGCTGGTTTGTATTCAGCACCAAGAGCCCCAGAGGAAAAGACACCCCTCCTTCTTCTCAAGAAAAATCCCTTTGCTGTCCTCTGCAGCCCATTTCCAGTCTCAGGAACATCTTCACTCACCCCATAGGCCAACTATTTCTCTCCCAGATGCACCCTATTGTTTTTTATTACAGATAGATCTGTTATATTTGTACTTTTCTGCTTTGCTACAACTCTGCCTTTAGTCAGATTGCACTTATTGCAAACCCGTGGAACCCCTACCTGGCCTCCTCCATTCTTTGTTTCTCCCAGGCCATCCCTCACCACTGTGAGTGATCTTGCACAGCAATCTTTCTAAAACATAGGTCAGAGCATGGCTTACCTCTATTTAAGATCCTTTAGAGACTCCATTTCACTACTAGAAAAAAAGTCCCAACTCCCAGGCATGGCAAACCATACTCTTCATAACCGGGTCCATTTCTCTACTCTGTTTGCCACTGAATGTTCCTGCAGTCAGAACCCACTTCCACCCCCTAAATGCTCCCAGGCTCCCAGGTCTCTGCTGGTACAGGTCTCTCTGCCTGGAAAGCCTTCTCCATGTCTGCCCTCCTTGGTTGGTCTTCAGTCTTTGATCAAGAGCTGCCGCCTCTGTGGAGGCTTCTCCACCTCACCCCACCCCATTACTCCCACTCTAGGTTAAATGCCTCAGCACTACCATAGCATTCTCCTCATGATGCTTTTCTAGTCCTTATCATGCCTTATCAATTATTCATCTCTTTAGCAATTTATTTCTTTATAGAAGGAATCAGAAAAATTGGAAGCATACATAAGGAAAAAAATCCTTTAGTTCTTCTACCCAGGTTTATCAATAATAACTTTTTGGCATATATCCTAGTATCTAGTATCTAGCATATATTTCTAAGTATAGTATATATGAGTATATACTAATTTGATTAGTTTATACTGTACATACTGTTTTATATCATAAATATTTTCAGTTAATAGTGTTGTAAATACCTTGCCATATCAATAAATATACATACACATTATAATTTTTAATAGCTGCTAAGAATTATACTGTATGGATATTTTATAAAATCCATTCTTTTTTACTAGCCATTTGGAATATTTCAAAAATCTCATTATTACAATCAGCATTGCAATAATTATGCATAAATACTTGTGCATAATTCTGATAAGGATATTTTCTTTGGAAAAGTTCTTAAAAATATAATTTCTGGGTCAAGGAGTGTGTTTGTAAATATTATGCCCAATAGCAGAGTCACCCTGTGTTGAAGTGATGGTCTACTTCTCTTCCTTCCCATTAGTCTGGAGATTACTCCAAGGTCAAAACATAGTTTTGTTAGTTTTTACGCCCCCAGGCCCACACTTGAAGTATTACTGTCTCTGTCAGTGTCAAACAGGTCAAAGATCCATGCCCTAGCTGACTGCCTTTTCTAAGAATAGGGAAACTCAGCCTTCCGGATCATCAACCCCAGACAAACTTAGTTCCAGTTTTTAAGAAAATCAATCAAACAGCATGATAAGCAGAGGGTGTTTGTTAAGTGGCATATATATCATGTGAAGTTAGCCTTTATGGACTGTGCCACTCATGTGGTGATTAATCATGCTATGGTGGCATTTCTTACTATGTTATTAACCAGTAACTATACAAATCTCCATTTTTCCCGTTAACAATAAATTCCTGGAAAATGGGGATAATACTTCTCTATGTGTATAGATTTTTGCTCTAAGTGGGCTAAAAATAAATACTTTTTAATCACCTAAATAAATATTGTTGATAAAACTACCAGAGGAAGGGACAGAGCCCTTTTTCAGATGTTTTCAGATAAGAGAATTAACCACCTTCCACGGTGAGCCCTCAGCACACTGGTTACATGTAGTTGAACGAGACTCTCCTCAGCATCAGTCAGGTGGCAGGCAGGAAGTGGACAGTCCTGGCTGACAGCTGGTGGGCATTGCTAGGAGTCAATGAGGAGGTCAAGGACCATTTCAGCACCTCATACTTTTGCTGTGGCTACCCAGCTCTCACCACTCAACCTGTCAGTGACTTTCAGCATTGTGTCTTAACATTTTATGACTCTGACTTGAAAAAATTTTCTGAATAACACTTTTAACAGCCTGCCACCAACATGAAGAATGCAGGAATTTTATCTAAAAGCCAGTAACAGGAACATGGGAGAAAATAAAATTAGTCTCTGTGAGCCATTACCTACTTACCAGGTTGTTCAAGTACTTTTGACTTGAATTCTACAGCAATCAAACACTCACAGCTTAAAATGCACCCAAAGCTCTTAGCCTAAGAAGTCTTTGAAATCACAGCTAAGCATTATGGAGGTAGACAGGAAGGAATAAAACAGGTTAAAACTTACTATGTTACATAAAATTACTACAAAGAAACTATATCCCACTAAATACTTGAGGCCTAGGCAATAACTAATCAGCTCATTTCTACAAAATGTTTTTTAGTTTTTTATTTATTTAAAATTTTTTTATTGAAATACAGTTGATACACAATGTTAGATTGGTTTCAGATGAACAATAGATTTGATAATTGTATACATTACTAAATGCTCACCATAACTGTAGTTACCATCTGTCACCATACAAAGATACTAAAATATTACTACCTATATTTCCTATGCTGTACTTCTATCTCTGTAACTTATGTTATAGTTTGAAGTTTGTACCTCTTTATCCCCTTCACCTATTTCACCTGCCTCCCCATCACCCTATGTAACCAGTAGTCTGTTCTCAGTGTTTATGAGTTTATCTATTTTTGTTAGTTCACTTTTGTTTTTCAGATTCCATATGTAAGTGAAGCCATATGGTATTCTTATTTCTCTGACTGACTTATTTCACTTAACAGAATATCTGCTAGGTCCATCCATGTTGTAACAAACAGCAAGATTTCATTCTTTTTTATGGCTGAGTAGTATTCCATTGTGTCTATTCTTCTCTCAGACAGTAGGTAGCCTTTTTGTTTGTTGATGATTTCCTTTGCTGTGTAGAAGCTTGTTATTCTGATGTGGTCCCACTTGTTTATTTTTGCTTTTGATTCCTTTGCCTGGAGAGACCAGAAAAAAGCTACTAATACTAATGTTCAAGAATTTACTGCCTATGTTACTTCTAGGAGTTTTATGGTTTCATGACATATTTAGGTCTTTGATTCATTTTGATTTTATTTTTGTTTATGGCATAAAACTGTGATCAGTTTTATTCTTTTGCATATAGCTGCCCAGTTTTCCCAACACCATTTATTGAAGAGACTGTCTTTTCTCCATTGTATATTCTTGCCTCTTTTTTCATAGATTAATTGAGCATGTAAGTGTGGGTTTATTTCTAGGCTCTCTATTCTGTTCTATTGATCTATGTGTCTATTTTGGTGCTAATACCATAAAGTTTTGATTACTATAGATTTGTAGTATAGTTTGAAGTCAGGAAGCACGATACCCCCAGCTTTGTCCTTCTTTCTCAAGATTGCTTGGGCTATCCTAGGTCTTTTGTGGTTCCATACAAATTTTAGAATATACCCTCTAGATTTACAAAAACTGTCACTGGTATTCTGATAGAGATTGCATGAATCTGTAGATTGCTTAGGGTAGCATAGCCATTTTAACAATATTCTTCCCAGTCATGAACATGAAATAACTTTCCATTTATTTGTGTTGCCTTAAATTTCTTTCTTCAGTGTTTTATAGTTTTCCAAGTACAGGTCTTTCACCTCCTTCGTGGGATTTCCTCCTAGGTATTTTAGACTTTTTGATGCAATTGTAGAGGGATTGTTTTCCTGATTTCTCTTTCTTCTAGTTCATTATAGAAATGCACAAATTATAGTGCATATAGAAATGCAACAGATTTCTGTACATTGATTTTGTATCTTGCAACTTTAATGCCTTTATTAACAGTATTTTGGTGGTGTCTTTAAGGTTTTCTACATACAGTATGATATTTTTCTTATCAATTTGGGTGTCTTTTATTTCTTGTCTTATTGCTGTGGTTAGGACTTCCAGTACTAAGTTGAATAAAAGTGGTGAAAGTGGCACCCTTGTCTTATTTCAATCTTATAGGAAAAGCTTTCAGTTTTTCACCATTGAGTAGGATTTGTCATATATGGCCTTTATTATGTTGAGATATATGTCCTACCTAGAGTTTTTATTATGAATTTATGTTGAAGTTTGTCAAATGCTTTATCAGCATCAACTGAGATGCCCATATGGTTTTTATCTTTCCTTTTGTTAATATGGTATATCATATTGACTGATTTGCAGATATTAAACCATCCTTGCATCCCTGGAATCAATCCTACTTGGTGATATTGAATGAGCCTTTTAATATATTTTTTAATTGTTTGCTAATATTTTGTTGAAGGCTTTTGCATCCATGTTCACCAGGGATATTGGTCTGTAATTTTCTTTTTTGTAGTCTCTCTGTCTGGCTTTGGGTGGTTTTTCCTGGCCAGGGTAATGCTGGCCTTGTAGAATGAATTTGCAAGTTTTCCTTCCTCTTCAGTTCTTTGAAATAGTTTGAGTAGGCTAGATATTAATTCTTCTTTTATGTTAGATAGAATTCAGCTATGAAGCCATCTGTCCTTGACTTTTGTTTATTAGGAATTTTTTTGATTACCATTTCAATTTTGTTACTAGTAATTAGTCTGTTCAGATTTTCTATTTCTTCCTGGTTCAGTCTTGGGAGCTTGTATGTGTCTAGGAATGTAATGATTTCTTCTAAGTTGTCCAATTTGCTGGCATATAATTTTTCTTAGTAATATGTTATAATTGTATTTCTGTGGTGTTGTTTGTAACTTCCCCTCTTTCATTGCTGGTTTTATTTGAGTCCTCTCTTCTTTTTCTTGATGAGTCTACGAAAAGGTTCATCAATTTTGTTTATCTTTTCAAAGAACCAGCTCTTAGCTTTAAATTGTATTTTTAGTCAGTATTTCATTTATTTCCTTCCTTCTATCAACTTCAGGCTTAGCTTGTTTTCTAGTTCATTTAGTATAAGGTTAGATTGCTTATTTGAGATATTCATTGCTTCTTGAGGTAGACCTGTTTCACTATAAACTTTCCTCTTAGGACTGCTTTTCCTACATGATGAAGATTTCAAACTGTTGTATTTCTTTCATTAGTTTCCAAGTATTTGTTTATTTCCCCTTTGATTTCCTTGATGGTCCATTGTTTGTTTAGTGGCATGCTGTTTGGCCTCCAAGTGTTTGCGTTTTCTCCATTTTTTTTTTTTGCAATTGATTTCCAGTTTCATACCATTCTGGTAGGAAAAGATGCTTGATATGATTGCACTCTTCTTAAATTTACTGAGAATTGCTTTGTGGCCTAACATGTGATCTATTCTGGAGAATGTACCATGTGCACTTGAAAAGACTTATGCATTCTACTGTTTTCAGATGTAATGTTCTGTATATATCTGTTAATTCCATTTGGTCTAATGTGTTGTTCAAATCTAGTTTCCATATTGATTCTCTATCTGAATGATCTATCCATTGCTGTAAATGGGGTGTTAAAGTCCCCTACTATTTATATATTATTGCAACTTTTCCCTTTATGTCTGTTAATATTTGCTTTATATATTTAGGTCCTCCTCTGTTGGGTGCTTAGCTATTTACAATTGTTGTATCTTCCTGCTGAATTGTGCTTTTAATCATTATGTACTGTTCTTCTTTGTCTCGTTACAGTCTTTATTTGAAAATCCATTTTGTTTGAGAAAGGTATTGCTACCTCAGTTTTTTTCCTTTCTGTTTGCATAGAATATCTTTTTCCACCCCTTCATTTTCAGTCTGTGTATGTCTTTAGGTCTGAAGTGAGTCTTGTAGGCAGCAAATAGATGGGTCCTGTTTTTTTTTCCATTAGTTGACCCTATCTTTTGATTGGAGCACTTAGTCCATTTACATTTAAAGTGATTATTGATAGGTACATGTACTCATTAATTTTGTTAAATGTTTTCTGGTTGCTTTTGTCATTGTGCTCTGATCCTTTCTTCCTCTCTTGTTTTTTTTCCTTAGTGCATTAAGACTTTCTTTAGTGTTATATTTGGATTCTTTTCTCTGTTATTTATCTATTATAGTTTTTTGGCTTGTAGTTACCATTGTGTTCATATATGACATCCTATGTATACAGCAATATATGCTAAATTAATAATCATTGAAATTTGAATAAATGCATTCTACTAGCACTGCATTTATTTATTTATTTTAATTAAGGTATCATTGATATACTATCTTACGAAGGTTTCACATGAGCAACATTGTGGTTTCAACATTCACCATATTATCAAGTCCCCCCCACCCCAGTGCAATCACTGTCCATCAGCATAGTACTATGCTATAGAGCCATCACTTGTCTTCTCCGTAACACTGCATTTTTTAAGGTACATGATGCCTTCGAGGAAAATGGCAAGGTGAATCCATGCATAGGATGGGCTACTTCTGCTTCTCTTTGTCTAGGATTTGTATGCCTCTAGAAATACTCTGAGTTTGCTGTTTTTGGCCTGGCCTTTCAATTTTTTTTTTGTAAAGTATGAATGCTATTTAGGCAAAAATTGGAAAATTCAAAGTAAAGACAAATTACCATCAATAATTTCACCACTTAAGGCAAACATTATCAGTTTGGTGTATGTTTTTAAAAGTATGCATTAAAAAAATTGCTCTAATCATAGCATGCACATATTTTACATCTTTCTTCATTCCATACGCTATTAGTTTTTCCTCATTACCAGTCTTCAAACACATTTTTAAAAATTGTACTATCCGATTGATTGGTTGTGATATATTTATGTAACCATCTCTATACTAACACTTCTATGACTTGAAGTTATTTCCTGTTGTTTCTCCATATACCCATGAAATATTTTCTTGGTATAGATTTCCAGTAATAGAGTTATGGCTCAAAAGACATGACCATTTTTTAGACTCTTGATCCACATCACCAAATTGCATTTAAAAAAGGTTATCCTAATTTAGTGCCACTAGCTGTATCAATAAGTACAGCTTTCACTATATTCTTCCCAGAATTGGATGCTATCATTTTATATATTTAGCTAATTTCATAGGCAACAAATGTTACATCATTGTTGTTTTCATTTCTTTTTCTTTGATTAACAGTTTGGTGAATTATCTTACCATGTTTACTTATGGTTCATCTTCTGTAAATTACCTATTTATTTGACTACTAACTTATTTTCTCCTTAATTCTTATGTCTCTTAATATTGTCCTTATTTTTTTCAATCAATTTGTATGAACTCTAAGTAAGATATTGACACTGTCATGTTTGGTGCAAATTTTTTTTAGCCTGTTGTTTGCTATTTTGGCTCTATTTTTCTTTGACATACCTAAGTTTTGAAATTTAAAACAGTGAATTCTGCCAACTTCTTGTAAATTCTTGACCTTAGAAAGTTGCCTTACCAAAGGGAGTAAACAGGAAAGACAGAAAAGGAAATTCATACTGTTGTCTGAAGTGAGTACTATACTTGGTCTTGTCTTCAGGCCCAGCCCTCAGGTTACTTCTTTAAACAGGGTCAAACATCACAGCCAGTCTTCTCACTTCCTCACTGGTAAGCACAGATTCGGAGGAGGGAGGTGAGATGAGATCTACTGGTAGGTGGAGAGCTTATTCTGGTCAGGGAAGCACCTGCTCCTCTGGGTTTGGAATAAGGCTTTGGGCAAGCTGTGGTCAGGTAAGAGTTTGAGGCACAGGGAAGGGAAGGACGATGGGTATATAAGACCCACCACCAAATTCTTCATCATAGGCATAAGGCTTGCTTAAAAATGACTATGTATTTCCTCATTTTCTTCCCCTCTTAGAGGGAAATAACTTGGGACTGTTGACTGTGTTCCCAAGTCAGTCACACCAACACATGTGTGTTTAACAGAATGAGAAAACTCCCATTATTGACACAAAACTTGTTGGTTGTAATGTTTGCAGAGTTTCTTTCAGAACTCTAAAAATTTTCTACTAGCTGCTTTGTGCTGCCACTAAAGAACAAAGGGGAGCCTTTCCTGTAAGCCTATTGCAAATGAGTTGATGCTGGGGTTAAAATTTGTTCGTAACACTGTAAGTCACTTCTGCTCCAGGAGGAGTTGCAATGGGTCCAGAAACTCCTCCCCTTCACTCCCTGCTACACACACTGCTTTAAGTAGACACCTGGTTGCAAACTGTGTATGGGCTTTTCAAAGAGGTCCAAATCCACATCTGCAATGTATCATGTAAAGGAAGGAAAACAATAAGCAAGAGGTGAAGCCAGTGTGCTGTTAACTGAATGTTTTAGAATTCATTTTTCCAGTCATAGTCATACATGCATACAGTTCTATAAAGCTGTTGTGAAGAACATGAGTCCCCTGTGACATTACTGTCCCCCAGACATTTTCACTTTTCAAAGGCAATTATTTTCCATTTTTAGAAGTTACTTTTTAAATTTAGGGATATAAGATAAACATTAAGATGTATCTCAAATTGTTACTTTTTGATTATCTCTAAATTTTAAACATTTATTGACATCCCTTTATGGAAGATGAGAATTTATTTATTCTCCACACAAATTCTTTCCTTACGCTCATCTTTTCAATGTTAACTATATATAGATCAATTATATATAAATCACAATGCTTTACATTTCCATAAGTAGGTAAATATTATATGTTGCTTTCTCTGGAGTTAACTTTTTTCCCCATTTGCATAGCTTTCTAGGAACCTATCTCATCAAGCCCTCCATTCTTTTCCAAATGTGCAATCTCCCTTCAGTAAGTTCAACACACCAGGCATTTGATCACTTTACCTTCTTGGGACAGTTCACTTAGCAGACTGTGGCACTTCCTATGGCTGTTCAGGTCATTGTCCTTCCTTCTAGGCTTTTTGTTCCTCCACTGATTGCACAGGTTCTGGATAAGTGACTTGTATGCAGAATGTTGGAGATTTTTCTAGTATTCTAGGCAAATAGAGGATCTAAAATGTCTTTCTAGCAATCTCTTCTTTGGGACGAAGTATTTTCAGTAGGTGCCATGTTAAACATTAATGTCCCCTACTTTTCTGCCTTCTCACCTCTTCTTTTTATTTCCTTTATAAGGATATCAATTACCTTAGTACAAGAGTCTATAAAATACTTCAAGAACTTATTAACATTTCCTCCAATTTTGGGTGAGGTAGCAACTATTTCCTTCCCACATTGCTGGTGCTAACACTTTCGGGAATAACTTGCCAATATGCAAAAGAACTCTAACAATCATCATTCCTTTGTGTTTGCAATTTCAGTCTAGGAATCCATCATAAGGAAAAAACCCAAGACATGGAAGAAGCTGTATATGAGACCAGTCATAGAGGTGTTATTTATACTGGTGAAAAGTTGGAAACAATATAATGTCCGCTAACAGGGGAATAGCTAAATTGTGAAGCATATATGCTTTTTACATACATGTACTAATATGAAAATACTTACTATAACATTAAAAAAAGATAGGCTACACCATGATTACAACCATGTAAAACATACATGTTGAGAACTGAAACAATCTACCCCATATAGCGTATGTCTACACAAATGTGACTTCAGTATTCCAAAGCTCATTAGCATAAATTTACTCTTTCAGGACTCCCTAGGCCAGACAAATTTTTTTATTATTCATAACAGGTACTTCTCACTAAACCCATCAAATAACCAATAGAAAGCACAGATTGTCAGTTTATGTAATAAGACTCTTTGAACTCAACTCAAAATCCTTGCCCTGCTGTTTCCACCAAACCTGAACAATTATATCATGATCTTTACTCAAACTTAAATAATGCCTGCTCATTGAAAGACCCACCTTAAACAAAATTCCAGAACTACAAGAGAACCTGATCTTGCCCTGCCCCCTCTGAGACACTACCAAAGTCCTGTTGGAGTGCTTACCCTTATGACACGAGCAGTAAACTCAGCTGTGTATTTTCAACAGGTTGTACTGGCGATACTGGGGGAACAAGTGCTCAACAATGTAGAAAAACTATGTAATATATCCCTGTAGAAAAAGGCAAAAGGAGTATGTAATAAAACAACAACAGGGGATTGGTATTCTCTCAATTTTTCAAACCTTTTTTATGGTATCCTTATGTAATGAGGGCAAGGTTTATTTCAATCAATAATAATTCATTTTGGTATAAGCCACTTTTTAATGTACAAAGATCAAATAACAGCAAAGCTGTGCAACTTGTTATTCTCTATGTGGTGTTATGTAGAACAATCAATAACAATCCACAGAGAAGACTACTTAGGTAGGAAGCAGAGCTATTCATTTGTAATTATGCTTGCAGAATCGAAATACTTAGGGGCTCCCTTTTAATGAAAATGATCCCAAAATGCTCTAAAATCATTTAGTTAATGTTGAGAAACAATCAGGAGGACATTGACTATGGCCTTTAAATGGGTTTTGGTATTTAAGGGGACAGAGGCTTTAGACAATGGGTTGCTTAGCACTGAGATACATAAATATTGGAAACCCAACACAGCATACATCTCACAAAATTAAAAGCCAGGCTTTACTAACAGCAATCTTGTGGTCAATGGGTTTTGCAGTGTTTGTCAACTATATCTCCTATCATTTTATGAAAATCAGGGAGAAAAGTTGGATGTAGTTAATTACAGCTTGTAAAAACAGCACTGAGCTTTTCCTTTGTACAATCGGCAGTTACCTGTTTTGTATTGGGTTTTCTAATGCAAAGAAATTTTGATGGTTTGACTTGTTACAATTCACTCTGGTTATGCCAATTAATGGTTAGCCACACAGGGAAATGTTACCTTCTTTACTGATACGAACCAGTACTATTACCTTCTCAATCTTTATTGTCTATGGCATAAATAAGCTTTGTACGGAGAAACCAAGTGCATCAACCAAGGCTTAACAATAACAACAAAACAGTCTATCTTGATACCTGGGATCTATCAACAAAGAGGTCTAAGAGATTTATGCAGCTTCTGTTCTAGGTAAAGGAACAATGATAACAGGAATAAAGACAGAAATATTAAGATTAATCAGGTAATTTTATTTAATATTTACCATTCAGCAGCAACCAACAGGAACATTTGAGCTAACACAATCTCTTAAAATGTTCTGCTATATAGCTGCTGCAGAAATACACACACATGATAAATTCAACTGTTCATTGCCAATTTTTTTTTTAAAGTGGCTTCAAGAGCAAATAACACTGATTTATACTGTGCCCAAGCACTAGTCAACAACTCTATTAAATTACAGAGGAAAAGGAAGTCAAAGAAGCTTTGTTATCTTACGCATGTCAACTTATTTAAATGGAAGGCTTTACTTCTTTAAAGCAACCAGAAATATGGAGCTTCCTATGTATGTATGTATATATGTATGTGTGTGTGTGTGTGTGTGTATATATATATATATATATATTAAGGATGTGATTACAAACACAGTGTTATCATCAAAAGCAAAAGCTAGTCCAAGAAATTTTTGACTGCAAAACTTGCAAGATACAAAGCTAAAATTCATATGTTCCTTTTCTCAATTATGAATACTTTCGCTAAACATAAATATTTTAACATATATTAATTTTTCTGACATTCAAAACTGTAAAGTCAATATGGCAGAATTATTGTTAAAAGCACATATGTACAAATATTCTTTTTCCATACATAAAGTATTTGGCATAATTATAACAATCATTCAGCATCCACAACTGTTTGCTTTTATTTTTACTTTTTTTTACACATAATGGTATCTCTTATTAAAATTAACCAGTTATGTACAAAAATACTTGAACATTTATTATAGAAAACCTCTATAACCAGCCTCAACAGCATAAACCTGCTGAATGGTTTCATTAAGAGAATATAAAAAAGTGGTCACTGCCTTCCAGGTAAGCTAACAACAAAAACAAACACAGTTAAACTAAAATGAGCTTCCCAACAAAAGAGGGAAAATATTTAACAATATGATTCAAAATACAGTTCCTATCTATTGTCAATTGAGTGTTATAAACAGTCAGCAAAATGAAAAACAAAGATACAAAATACATTACTACATACAAGGTGCATTTCACACGCCTACAACTGTGGCACCAGCATCTCTATCTAAATCTAAGATGCTATGTCGCAATGTTCAAGCCAGAGCAGGCTACAGCCATCATCCTTCAACAAAGAGACAACAGATCAGCTAAGAAGACAAGCTCCACTAGTAAGAATGGAGAGTTTGAGGAATTTTTTACTTTGTGCAGGATTGAAAGTTAATGCCCTTGCCTTTTGAAAGTCCTTTTGCCATTTAGTCATGCTAATATATTTTCTCTAAGGTTTTTTTCTCCCTTTACGCTATTGATTTAATACTGTCCTGTATTGATTCCTGAATTCTTGTTAATGGGACACATTAATTTGTGCCTATTTAATACATGAACGTCTGCTCCTTCAACAACACATTTTGCAGAGGAAATTATAGAGTAAGGAAGCACGAGATTCAAGTAAACATTTTTCCTGGGGTCTTTTGCTTAATCTAGCTGATTGGAACTCTGAAAGTAAATTGCACCTTGAAATGAAATACAGTAGATACCATTACTAACCAAATTCACAAAGTGTTAAGAATGTAGACGGCTGTCAGATGTCAAAAGCAACCTTAAGGAAGTGGTTTGTTTCAAGAACACCACAACTTCCAGTCCCAATGCTTGCAACCCTTTAAGTATTATTGTCTAAGTAGCTTGCTTTAACTTTAAACTCTGATGATGTGCATTGATCAGTCTGCTCATGCAGAGAGCCAGAAACCTCACCTTATTTACAGAAGTCTCCTTTAGTAAGGGCCATTGTGTTAGGATGTGCATTGACTTAATAAGCTTTCTCGGAGTATCAAGTATTCAGTAAAAAGTATACAACATCACACGTCGTATTGTTTGACAATACTGTACTGGTTTTAAGATTAAACTATATAAAAAAAAGTGAACATAAAAAGATACAAAAGAAGTCTTTATCACTATTTACCACTTTCAAATGAGAGACGTTTTAATGAAATTCAGCCATACCTCATGGAACATCTGGCGTTTTAGTCAGTAACTTTTAATATTGTGCAACATATTAATAAGCAAGTTTTAATTCTGTTCACCGAAGGACAAATCTGAGTAAGTTATTAAAGTGCCTACACTAATGTCTTCTCATCATACTTCTTACTCTCTTGTAAACGGCAGAGAATTCATCGCGGATCAGTATCAAAGTGCCTATAACTGAGAGACTTTCCGGGGCAGGGGCCGGGGCCGCGGGGGCTCGGTCCTCCGGGTCCCGTTCTCCAGGAGGCCGGGGCGCGCCAGGGGCTTGGGGGGCAAGGCGGGTGGCTCGGCGGCGGCGGGGACGGACAGGCTGTGAGGCAGCGGGGCGGGGCGCCGCAGGGTTCGCTCGTACACGCTGTAGGGCGGCGGCGTCCTGCTGTCCCTGCGCGCCGGCTCCTCCGGCCCGCTGGAGCTCGGCCCCGCCGCCGGCTCGCTCACCTGATTCTCGAAGCCTGAGGTTTCCGACGTGCTGCACCGGCTGAGGGAGGAAATCCCGCTGCTGTAGCTGCCCGACAACACGGGGGAGTTGGAGACCAGTCCTGGGGAGTGATACTCCACCGGAGAGGGTGTGAAAGACTGCAAGGAGCACTGCGCAAGTGGGAGGGAGGGAAGCCAGGACACGCACGTTATGGGCGGAACTGCGGCCCCTGTGCCCCGCCGGACCCACACCCTGAAGCCCGCACCCCAGTACCTCAGAGTGTGACTCCATTTGGAGACAGGGCCCTGAAAGAGGCGGTTGTTACGAGGCCTTAGCGTGGGCCCTAATCCCACCTAATGGCTGCTCTTCCAAGAAGAGGAAATTTGGACGCAGACACTAAGGTGCGTGCACACAGAGAGAGAGAGAAGGGCAGAAGGTGGCCTTCTGTAAGCCAAGGAGACAAGCCTCAGGGGAAACAAAGCCTGGCTTGGTCCGAAAGCCTCCAGAACATTGAGAAGATATATTTCTGTTTAAGCCATCCAGTTCGCGGTATTTTGTTGTGACAGTTCTGTTGGACTAATGCAAACACCCAGACAGAAATCTGAGTGTTGTCATTCTCAGCACTGAAAACATACATCAGGCATTTATCTGCCAAGTCCACCAGCGAAAATAAGGAGTATAGAGGAGAAACGAAATCAGGAAGAAAATTCAGAGGCATATAATTAGTCCCATGGTTTGAAAGATATGGGAACTGGCAAAAAAAAGAAGTCTTTGGAGGTACCATTTCCCCTTTCTAGCTCAGCAGGGCAAGAGCCAGAACTGGGACAGGACGCAGTGTAGCTCGCGGTGTGCATGGGCCTCACACTGGAAGAGTGAGAGGCCTGTAGGCCTGCATTGCAGTCTTCTGTCTCCCCTACAGCCTCCGCAGCCCTCAGGGTTTTAAAAACATTGCAGATGAAATAGCTACTAATTTTTAAAATTGGGATGATTTCCCCTAAAACTCCAGATTTCTGGCACTTCATAAAGAAGTGGAAGTTCTAGCAACAATGGATCACTTTTTCTCAATGGAGATCATCTTCTGAAGATGAGCAGGGCCTGCCCCTTTAGATGGGGCATGGAGGCTTCAGTTTACCCAAGTCCCCACTACCCCACATTGTGCTTTACCAGCCTCACTCATTTATGTTAGCTGCCTAACTCCACTAACATCTGAATTAGCTACTTTGCTAACTGGTGTCCTAAGGAAAATGAATCCCAAGAGATGCTCTGTGAAAAGAGGCTTCCTCCTCTGCAGCATGCTGCATACTCTGTACTCCTTGAGCACATTCAAAGCATATTGCCATGTTAAAAGTCTTATAATAAAGAAACCTAAAGGACTTTGTTCAGCCCAGTGTATTCTACACTTATCTGACCATAGACCATTTTTTCATTTATGACATAAGAAGCCTGTAAAATTACTGTTCCATGGAACACACTTTGAGAAATGTTAGCCAAGATGAAGTTTGCCTTGCTCTCTTTTTTTAAACAAAATATTGCTGGCAGACACACATCCTTTTAAGTAGCAGGAGTCTAAAATTAAGCTTGGCCAATTAAGAGATCCAAATTCACGGCTGTTTCTGTCAGTGGAATCAGACCCCAAGTTCAAAATAAGGCAGGTAAGCTTGCTCTTCTCCACACAGTTAGCACCATCATTTAATTGCTGAAAACACTTCTATCAGCTAAGGCAACAAACTGCATCCTTAGCACAGTAGAGCTAGTAACTTGGTAGCAGTGTGCCCTCTAACGTAACTCAGCAGTTACAACACAAATGTTCCGTCCATCTTCTCTTTAAAACCCATTTGTAAAAATAGGGCTAAAAGGCTGCATACATATGGCCAATAAGAACATATGCAGGTCTGTAGAGCAACAGTATGCCAACCCTGTGAAATGGGACTTTATGGTAGCTACTTAAATATTTTCATCCCTTCAGTTCTTTTTATTTTTAAAGAATCTCGAAGGCTTCTTATCATGTTACTACTCTGCAAAATCAAGTTGAAAAAAGGCAGATGTTAATTTTTTATCACTGTGGGAGCTCTTTGCCAGAAACACTGCATTGCTTTCCTTCCTGTCACATCAGGATGGCAGTCTAGGGCTTTCAGAGCAAATGCAGTCCCACGTACTTCATGATTAACGGCTGCATTGCAGAATGACAACAAAACTAGCAAGTAATTTTCACTCACCAGCAAATTTCTACATCAGAAGTACTGGAATGCAAATGAAATCACACATTTTTGTAATTTTTTCCATTTCTTTGGTTTTGTTTCCCAGATTCTCAGTTTCTATCAGCAACTATCCTTAGCACCACAGATGCATCAGATCACGACCTGCTCCTGTGTGTTTGTAGAAGCTAATTTGTCTTTTTCTTTTACATTAGCTAGAAATATCACAACAACAAAAAGCCTATAAATCCTAAGTCACTCAGGTACAAAATCATTCTTTCAATACTCACTTCAACCTTATATTTGCCTCAAGTGTAGCAGCTCTGAACACCGACCTCTATATATATTGACAATCCTTGCAGCCAGTCTGATTCAATTAGGATAGAGACTAAATATTATTCTTTACCTTCATGAGGGATTTTGTATGTTTAGAGATGTTAAATAGCCAATGTCTACATAACAACTCAAACATCTCACCTTTAAAGCCTCCAGTTTGGTCCCCAGAAATTTTTAATGCATTTTACTGTCTTCTTTTTCATTATCAAGTATGTATAACTAACATAAACAAGAGTATTGGCATAAAATATTAGAGAAAAAGCTTTGTCAAAATGGATGAGGCTGATGATAAAGGCAAAAAGACACAAGGGAATATTTAGCAGATCTTGATTCTTGATGCTTTTCAAATGTTGTTTTGTTTTGTTGATGTCCCTTAAACCAAAAGACCCAGCAGAAAATGTCCTGTGAGATTACTGGGGACCAGTATCTTTCCCAATTCAGTGTCTATAGTCAGTGTACTCTCACTGCCACCAGTTGGAGAATGAGGTTAATACTCTGACAAGAAAGGGCTGCATTCATGGCCTGGGCTCCCCAAAGGGAAAGCCCAGGGCTTTTTCTTACCCATGTTCCTCTACCTCTTCTTCATATGTTCTTTGCCTCATCTGTGCAAATGCAAGCCCCTCATTAAAGGACCAGGGATGGGGCTTAAGGAAAAAAGGAATGAAAGGAACTTGGGACCAGTCTCTAGCCTCAGTCAGTGTAAGAGTCTGTACCTTCAATGGAGATCGCCCGGCAGGCGACGGGGACACCGACGCTGTGTGTCTTGCTGGTGAAGCTGTAAATAGACAGAGATCATTTCAGTTCAGGGAAGCCAGGTAGTTGCCTATTTGCAAATGCCCTCTGTATGTATAAATTTGTATAGATGAACCAGTGCACCTCCTGGGTGAGGAGGTGGGGGGAATAAATGATGCCTGTGCAAAACAAAGGATGGCAGCACCAAGACATGGGGTGATAAGGAAAAGTCACCACTGCATACATGACAGTGTAACCAAAGTGACGGGGCCCCAAACTGGTCTACTGTCCCTTCCATTTCCCCAAATTCTAGATGCTTCTCTGCTGCTTGATGTATTTCAAAAGGTGCTTTTTGGTATGAGGTGCCAGGGGCCAGTCTTTGAAAACAGCTACTGACTTTGGCCTGAGGGTCACCTGGGCAGCTTAGAATAGATCCATGGGGTTATACTTACACCAGCCACCCCTTTCACACCCCCACTCCTCCTGTAACAGACAGAAAACCCTTGGCCATGTCCACACAAGAGGTGACTAGCTTTCCATTTCTCCCCCTACTGTTTGCCTGTACCCAGGTCTTCCCTTTGTCCCCAGGGGGCTGGGGCTCTGGATTTCAACATCATGGCCAAGAAGTGCTACATCTTTGTTTCTCCTGCCAGAGTTTCAAGCCCTAGCCCTGGCTGCAGTGCGTGCACTGGCACTGCTGTGTAGATGTGCGCTGGCAGCTTAGACCCAGCTCTGAAGGAGAGTCATGCACAGAAAATGCCTGCTGAGGCGGTCACCATGGTGAGTGGGAGTCAGACCCCCCATTCAACCCACAGAGGTTCCGGGGAGTTCAGGGTCTGTCGCTCTGTGATGAACTGCCATTCTCCCAGCTGTCACAATGAGGTTTGTAACTCATAAGAAAACTACAGAAAGGCTGAAGGGAAAAAAAGACAGTTACAGATTCCCCAACAGTGACCACAGATGATGACATGAGAACAGACCACGAGAGCAATCAGTGCAGAAGGGAGGGCAGCCCTGCCAAGTGATGGGGGAGAGGTAAGGTCCCCTGCTCTGGGCCCTAGGGATCAGGGAGTGTGGTCTGTTAGCACATTGTGGGCTTGTGCAGTCTCTGCCTTGCACACTGGGCATGCCATGTTCAAACACTGGCATTAGCTCTCCTGTCCTGCCAATCGTGGGTATTGATTATGGAAGAAAACCATGTCTATAGAGAGAAGGAGTTCCTGACTGTATGTCTGCCACTTGCTGTGGCAGAAGTCAAGACTGACTGACTGTAGCTTGGGACCCTTTTCCTCCTGACTCAGGCATTCAATGGCACCACCACAGTGGACTCCTAGCAGCCCTTGCCATCCACTGCATATTCACAGAGGTGTTTTTCTAGAAAGGCATTCTCACACAGAGACCTGTAGAAGTTCTATCACTATCACTGTCTACAAGTCTGAATGGGCCTAGGAACCTAACTACCATAAATATTATTATTCCTTAGAAGATGTTTTTCAAGTTTCCAAAATTCAGGACACAACCAGGTTTAAACTGGAGACTGCCTGAATGTAAGTATGTCATGAATAAAAGACAAAAAAATGACTCGGTTAATAAGTCTTAATCTTCCCTGGTCACAATGATACACTAATGCAGATTATCAACTAAGCCTGGTTATTTCCTGTTTTGTTTAAAGATTTCACATGCCTTTTAAAACCTAAAAACTTTTCACTGTGGCAAGTATAGAACAAACTGGTTAGCAAACATAGTTTTTTTCTAAGAAAACTGACTTTTTAAAATAAATAAAATAGAAAGATGAGATGCTAAAATACAGCAAATGAAACATAAACTATCAACCCAGAAAAATCCGTGAAGGAAATAGTATCTTATTTTCTCTCGCCTTTAGGCCAGTTGTATTTGTAAAGCTTCAAAAATCCTCTATGACTAGAGTAAGGATTGAAAAGACTCTCCCCATCATCAGGATAAGTAGAGTCTGTACAGCAGAGCAGGTCCCTCTAAGATTATGGCATATGTAGGTCACCAAGCAAATGGCTTGTTTGGGAGGAAAGGGGAGCTATGATTGCTGTGAACTCAGAAAGGAAGTTTCTCAATTTTCAGTGGTTCTGAAAACCTAGAAAGGTTTGGTAAAATATTGATTCGAGGGACTTACCCCAGAAATACTGAAATTCTGCCTTTATAGGTCTGAGGTTAGACCCAAGAATGGGCTTCTTAAACCACTACTCTCAGAGATGCAGTGCCCTGAATCAACCCTTTGAAAATGGGTTGACTGTTGACTATAGACCTCCCTAAGTAACAGAAAGCTATGGATGTGAGGTTGCTTGTTCTCCACAAGCCTATCAAATTATAGTTAGTCAGTTACTATTTAGGGGAAACCAGAAACCTTGGATGAGTCCTGAATAAGACTGAAGAAAGTGACTGACTTAGCAGAGGTTGATAAGAATGAAGTGGTTGATAAGAATGAAGAGGTTAATAAGAACGAGAAAGAAAATGTTAGTGGCTTAGCAAAGTTAGGGGACTTCCCTAAAGTCTAAAGATGGTGCCTATGAGGAGGACATTCTACAAAATCTGTCTGTGGAATTTATTAGGAATGGAGCACTGTTTGACTCAGTCTGACAGACTCTCAGGAAAGGAGAACACTGTAAACGAATTATACAGCTACTAAGGTTTTTACCTCAGATACCAAATGCCTACCTTTCTCTGAGGAATTCGCAACAAGTTGGAATAGTCAACAGAAGTTATTTTATAAAAGTGATTGTTCGAATGCTTCAAATACCCACCAGTTTGTGTGGGTCTTGGAGGGACAGGGGGAGAGAGAATTTTCCCACTATCCGACACGTTCTTGGCTTCTTTCCCACTGTCCAGGCTCCAGCTGCTAGGGGTGGGGTTCACAGCTGGAAGGGAATAACACAGCTAAAAATACACGTCCACTGGCCCTGTGAAACACCTGAGACCTTAGAAGAAAGTCTCAGAATGAAATTATCCAGAATGAAAAAAATCAACTAGATTAAACAAACAAAAAAAACAGGATATCTCCTAAATACGAAACCTTTATTTCATTGCCTACCTCACAGTTATGGTTGACATTTAATTGGGTGATAGCATGTCTGTTTATTTCCCTCAAGCTGTCAAACAGAACTACAAGTCTCTACACTAGAGTGTAGAAACTTGTTGAGAATTATAATGTGTTTAGATGCTTGATAGCAGATGGAAGATGTCATCCCCAGACTATTTTAAAATTTAGTTTTTAGTGTAAATTTCTGGACAAGTGTCATCCAAAAGGGGTAGAGCAATAACATGCTAATGCTTAAACTGTTTGGTAGAATTATTGGGAAGAAACAGCCATGCCATAACCATCCTTCTGACCAACTTCTCAAGAAAAGGACGCTTGTTCCTAAAAATAAATGGATTATACTAAATATATCCTTTAAAAAAAAAACTGGAATACTAACAGTATCATTCCAGTTTTATAATTTGCCTGTTCTATGCTTCAGTAAGATGCAGAACTATAGAGTAACCCTGTTAGGAACAAGGGCAAGACACACAAGGCTAAAAATAGTGGCTATGCCAGAAGGCTTATAAAAGCAGGTCTTAGGAGATTTCCAGTAGCTTGTTCCCTGTACAGACACTGCCATCTGATGGACATGTCTAGAAGTTCAACATTTTACCACTATACGTTACCACTTCATTTAATAGGATGGAATTAGAACTCTGACAATACTTTTACACTGTTCCTTTTAAATTGACCTTGTGGTTTTCTGTGGTAGAAGGCGTAAGAAAAATATCATATTCCTAAGTTCTCCAGACAATCAACATTTGACTTGCAACATTAAAGCAGAAGTTGTGTTTTATAATAATTTAGTTTACAATCTCACTAATTTCAGTCTCTCAAGAAAGATTTAGTATTAATGTATTGGTGTACTCAAATGACAATACAGTCTAGTTCTTAACGGGAGCAACTGAAGTGCACTGGATGGGGACATTTCCTTAATGACTTCTGACTCCCTGGCTTGTGGGATCACTTGGAGTTTTGAGGCTTCACCCTGAGAGAGGTGAATGGGTGACCTGCTGCCAGCCCCCAACCCCACAGCTGAGGAAGTCACACTGAATCTGCTCTTCCTCTTCTGCTGAATTGCACAGCCTGATGCTAATTGGTTATTAACTGCTATGCATGTGTTTCACATTTTCTATGTGACCTTGAGGCAGGGCACACTCCATTATGCACTGGATTGCAATTCCTTAATAATACTGGAGTCACCACAAACAACACATGAGCCAGCAGAATGAGCTTTGTAAGGGAGACAAAGGATGGGACTAGAATCCATTTGGGAAGGTGCTGTTTTCATTGTGTTGAACAGGGATAGCCTATGTGGCAGGGGTGTGGGAATTGCCTCCAAGGCTTACTGAATGACATTAAAGCCATTTAACAGAGGAGTTCCTAACTTGCTCAGATACTGCTGGTAAATCCTACAAGAAAACAGTTTTAAAAGAATGCATCATGAAAGACTTTCATTAATCCCCTGAAAGAAAACTAGTTCTGATCATTAGAAATCTGGAGATCTGCCTTCTCTACAGACACACAGAAGACTGGAGAAAATGAGGACAAAACAAACTTGTACACATTCAGTACTGATGAAAAGGCTGGCTTTATACCCACCTTTCTCAGGTGTAGAAAGATTCGGGTCACTGCGTGGCAGGGCCCCATCTCCAATATGATTAAACAGCAGCCTCTGGAAAGGTACGAGAGTCTATTTTTATGATGTATATGCTGGTATGTGAGACTGTCTAGCAAATGAGATGATTATCTCATTACTACAGAGTTTGGTTCAAAAATAATTTTTATATGGTATACAATGAGCCTGGGAGCGAAGAATTCAATTACATTCATGGAAAAAAGGAGAGAAGGGCCTTAGGTTTTGAGAAAGAGAGCATGATGTTTAAATAAAGTTTGTATTAGATTTTAAATATGAATGGTAAATAAGTTTTCATAATAAAATATAGGGAAAATAAATAGTAGCAGTTAAGCTACGGTGTTCTTCAAAAATACAAATGCTAAACTGGCAATAAGAAATGCAAGGAAGAATTAAAGGAAAAATATTAGCTCATAAAACCTCTAGTGAATGGACTTTACATTTTAAATCCTAGATCAGGCTAAAACATATGAAATGCTTAATATTCTACAATTTTTAGAACCAGGTAAAATTGGCATTTTTGTGGGTTATCTAATATATTTTTTAAGAAGTGCAAGCCCTTAGAAGGAGATGCACCATAGCAATGAGTATTTTGAAGTTCTGGCAACATACAGGCTCCTTCAAATTTTACTGAAAGCAGAGAACTCCACAGGCTTATCTAGGAAGGCTTTCAGAGTCCCCCACACTGGCAATGTGCTCTCCCCGAGCAGATGGAACAAACTGTGAAATTCCCTTGCAACAATCAAGTGATAAAGGGAAATAAACTGGTTAGCTGGTTCAGCCAAAGGCGCTCAGCTACAATTTCTGAGACATCAGTGTTGTGCAGAACTTGCAGGAAGATCACACAACCAGCAAAGATAAGCCAATCAAGCCAAACCCCACCCGCTCTCATCCATTTCCAGATGCAGCCACAGACTTTTGACAGGATGATGTAGGAAAACAGAAAAATTAGCTGGAGCAAAATAACTTTTGTTCTCTGCTACCAAGTTATTCCCAAATAATCAGTAAATTCAGGGTTACACAGGAATCTTCAACTTTGAAACCAAAGCCCTTGAGGTACACAAAGAGCCAAGCTCTAGATCCGGCCCTCAGACTAAGGGGGGTAACTTCCAACCCAAATCCAGGGAGGAGGTGAGGGCTATGCTGTGCTCCCTTCCTCCTGAGGAGTACAGGCAAAGGCCAGACTCAACCGCTCCTCCCTCAGTGCACTAAAGAAGCATGGTGATGGCCAGCATCATGGTTCCCTCAGACAGGAACCAACTGCAGCTCGCTCAAACTAGGTAGAGGCCAAAAGAAAGACTGCTGGACAGACCATGTTTCTCCTCAAGGATTTTTTGCTAATGCAAGAAGTTCCTCCAAATTTCTGCTACATGTACATGCAAATGCAAACACACATGTGCACACACACATCAACTTATTCACCCAATTACCCCTGTAATGTTGAAGTAACAGCAGTGAAATATGGAGGCACATCAAGGAGGAGAAAATCATTTTCCATTTTCCTCTTAGCTTTACTGCTCAGGCGACAACCCACGTATTTGCACCGAAATATGGCTCAGACAGACTCCTAACAGAAGGCACAGAACAGAGCTTCCCTCCATCCAGCTGGGCTTGCATCTAACATAGCCTGTCCGGTTGCCTCTGGCAGTTAGTGTGCTTGTGCAGAGGTATGTAAGCAGTTCCAGAATCTTCCTTGTTTTCTAGCATTTCCACCCCTCCAGGACTACCTGAGAAGGCTCCACAGGTGTGGGATAGATGGCACTGCATGGTCTCTCTCGCGGCGACAGGCAGGAGTTCTCTCTGGAATGTTTGTGTTTGTCAGACAACAACGGAGAAGCTGGGAACAGGAGGAAAGAAAGGACCATCAGTGTGGCGGGTGGGAGCTGGGGTGGCTGGCCGGTCCTCTGGGCAGCCCTGGTCTACCCCACAGCTGGCACTGACCTCTGGCACTTGATGGTGCAGAACTGGTCACATTAGGCGAAGCAGAGTGAGTAGAACTCAAGCTTGAGGTAGATGGACTTGGCTGGAAATACACAGGGGCTGTTATCACCCACTGCTTCAACGTTTCAGACAACACTGACATATTTGAAACAAAATCACTGACACTTTTTTTTTTTTTCAAGCTAGCCAGAAAGAAAAAAGGCATTTAGAAAAATCTCACTAACTCAGACTGATAAGGAAGCCTGTCTGAATCAGAACCCAAGACTTTGACTCCTGCCAAAGGGACGCCTCACAGTGGTTTCGGCCACATCCATGACTGCGTCCCAGGTGGCAGTGCGCTTCTGGCCGGAGTACGGGCACTCCGCCGGGGCACGGAAATCGGCGGATGCTTCTAAAAGGCAGAGAACGTGCCCTTTCATTTTCTCCAAAAAATGCATTCAGAGCATGAATCTGGTAATACGTAATCATGCCCCTTTTCCAAAGATGTGGTGAGGAAAGTTTTGGCTTAGTCTTACTGAACTATCGTCAATGCCATATTAGTAGTGTCTAAATAAATTTTTTTGTTGTTGCAAGAGTTAGACTGACTAAAACTGTGAAAACCATTTTTTCTTTTGTAAAAAAATTATTATAGATTTTTCCAACACACACTTTTCTCTCTTCATCAGGTAAAGAGATTGTATAATGGACCCCTATACCCTGTAATCTTAAGGAAAAAAAGCCACTTCGATGGCAGCTAGTACGTGGTGACATGCTCCCGGCATCCTGGCCCGATGAACCAAACCAGAGAGGTTGGTCTCAACATCAACTAAGCCCTGTAACAGCCTGCCCAGGTTTTTCCACTGCTTGCCCATGTCCTCTCCGAGTGGATGCGGCGGGCTCTGAGAGAAACACCTTCGTACACTCCAGAGACCACGACAGCAGTCATGTCTAAAAGTCTGTCCGGAAGTGAAGTTCTTGCTTGCAGGTCTGATCATCAGCACAGCAGAATGGACGGAAACTTTCATGATCGAGACAGAAAAGGAATAAACACAGCCAGACAAAAAGCCAGTCAAGTACCTGCATGTTAAAGACTTCATCAGAGCTCTCTGACTGCCCTGTGATATTGCTCACTTCAGCAGAAGCTTGTGAGGACAGGGAGGAGGAAGAGTACCGGTTGACAGCTGGGTAACTTAATGGGCTGTTTCGGGGGAGAAAAAAATGGTCGTTAACTCAGTCTCCGAATCGTACTTTATCACATGCTCGCATGGTATAAAACCGAAGGGAAAAAAAATATACATCCCCTTTCATTGTCTCCTGTTTGACTCAATGTAATCGAATGTTCGAGTTTATTTATTTCTCATGCTGTTGCTGTTTTATCAAGCGGCAGATGTCTGCAGCTGCCTCGTGGGTTAATTATTTCATTAAGAAATAGTGTATTTGACAAATGGTGCCATAAAGAATGAGAGAATCATTCCAGATCATCTTGTGGGGAGGTCAAATTGTAAGATAATTCAGAATATGACTTACCTGCGTCTAGGAATTACCCTGGTACCATCTGGGCTCATAGAAGCAGGTGCTGAGTTTCTACACACGCGAGGGCTTCCATTAGGAAAATGGACTGGACTGGCTTGTATACAAGCAGAGAACTCCTAAAGATGTTGTCAAGGAAATATTTTAGAAAAGTAATTATGTGGGCAAAATAACTTGTGAGGTATTTTAGTACATTAGATACCATGAAATCTTTACATAAGGCAACCAAGGTAAGTTTGGGTATTATTAAGCTTTAAGCTTTTTCTCACTTTTTTGTTTTCATAAAAGTTGAGCATGACAAATATAAGATAATGCAGTTTTAATATCTGAGGGCCCCCTGGTAAAATGGTGTAGTTTGGTAGCAAAACCAATAGATGCCACTATTGGATACTTCATCATCCCTTTAACAAAAGGCAAAGGGCAGTGATCAGACTGCGCTCCACCCCCGCTCAGCCACCGTGGACATTTTGTGGACATACCTGTATCCCTAAACTGGACTTCATCACAAAGAACTGGTCAACCAGCTTTTTATGAAGGGGTCTCATATCTTGAGGTACAAACTTCTCATGCACAGCCAAACCAAATTCCAAAATCTGGGCCTTGATAATAATGTAAGAAAAAAATCCACACCAATGAGTAACTCCACTAAGTGCCTGCTAGGGGTCAAATAGTGTACTATGCATTCTTGTTAATCCCCTCAATCCAGTAAAATAGGAACAACCCTTAACTTAAAGGTGTGGACACTGAAGGGTCAGAAACATCCTCCTACATGTGGTAAAAGATAAATGGGATTTGAACTTAGGGGTCTCTGATCCCAAGTCTTGATTTTTCCACTATCCTGTTTTTTTCCCCCATATATTTTAGATCTGTAAAAGCCACCCTTTTAAGCAGCTGTGTGTCTCTGGTCCACTCTTGCACTTTCCAAGAGGGGGCAGGAGGTGCTCCCTGAGGGATCTTTTTCTGAATGGTGACCCTCTTTTCCGCATTACTTTTCTCTCTCCATCAGGTTTTCTGTGCCATCTATCCCTCCCCCAGATGTTCAAAATCTGTCACAGAGGAAGTAAAAAATGAACAGGAATCCTATCATAGTTGCTATGCTTCTTGCTTTTATTAAAAAATATATATTATTCTTGTTCATTTATTGTAATGCAACAGGGAAAAAAGGTTTCCTGATGTGAGGACCCCAAAAAGAGATGAACATAAACATTCACATTTCCTTTACTCAACCATCAATAGTGCTTAAGCCCTTCAATTTGACTAGCAGCTGTCTAAAAGATTTTTTTAAATGCCCCATGTTAAAGTGGTCAAAGGAACAGACTTCATAGGCTAGGAGGAAAGCAAATCACACATCACCTCATCTTTTATCATTACAGCTTGTGAGGTAATGTTTTCAGGGCTGTGGCTCTTTCCATAAGGCTCCGTGAACATAACTGGGCATAACGTAAGGGACACCAAGGTTCTGTGATTTTATTTTTCTTGAGAGGCTTCTTGGCCCTTTTAACTTTAATCCTGGGGCTATAATTCAGTCAGACAAAATACAGCAGGCAAAAGTCTTAGGGTGAGGCAAACCGCTCACGAGAGACCTTTCCATAATCTTAAGAACTGGATAACCTAAACTGCTCGCTTCCAGTACCTACATCACCCTCAAGGCCACATTGAGAACTCAGCTTATTCTCTATTTCCTTTCAGATCAACTTCAAGTAACTCTTCTCTCTTTTCCAAAAGCTGTGCGACTGACCCTCTTCCAGCCATAGCCCTTGTCCATGGCCACTTCTCTCCCCCCAGTGTTAAGTTCTGTGGACTAAGCCACAGAGCCTAATGTATGGATGAAAGTCAGACACAACTTCAGCATTTTCTAATCCCAAAGGGCATACTTTATTTGCTTATTGATTTGGTATTATCAAGTGCGAAGAAATATTTTTGTCCCATTTATCATACATATTCCATTTTTCATGGATATAAAATGTCTTTATTTACTATCTAACCCAGTTTTTTAATCACAATGTCTCCTACCCCAGAGGTTTTCAAACCTTTTTCAAGCCAAGAGCTATCAACAGGAACATAGGAGGTAACAGATTAGTCACTCCAGTTCCTTGATCCTTGTAGTTGATGGAACGAAATAAAAATAAACAATGCTTCTCTGAAGTACAAAATGATGAAGTGTATCTAGTTTTGCCTGTATCATATATTTATATAGTCTTAGTCTGTAAAACATGACACTGTTTTAAAAACACCTGACTATGACATTTAAGAATCCAATTTATTCATTTATCTGTTCATTTATTTTGAGGTGGCCTGAACTTATTTGAGCCCAAAATTTTGAGTGAAAAGTCAGCATCCAGCCTACAGCAAGTCTTTAGGAAGAGAACATTCAAAGAATGTTCCAAGAAACCACTTGGAGTTGTTTGTTATAAGGGACTTCCATAGTCTACTCACTGTTCAATTTATTTTTGCATCAAAGTACGAAGAAAAAATAGAATTAGAGAGTTGGAACACTTTACAGATGAACCCGCAACCCCTGACTGCCAGCTTCAGTTAGACAACCAGTGTAGGAATCCATGTGGATGGGTCTCTGGAAAAGCATGCACACATCTAGCAGGAGACGTGACTGGATTCTCCTCCACTTACCTGCTCAAGCATCAGCTCTCTTAACCGTGCAATTTTCTCTCCATCTTCAGGGTGACTTAAGATATATTCTTTGACAAAGAATGCCTAGTAGGAAAATGGATAGTCAGTATACTTCAGGAGAGTTAAAAAGAAATGAAAAGAGTTGTTTATAAAGACCTGGCATATTTAAAGACATGATACCACTGTAAACCACACTGGGGGAGCAGACAGAATGATTCCTATTGTGGGCAGCTAGTCACAATGGGAATATAAGGAAAGGATTGGTCAAGGGAGATCAGGGATTATATGCTAAATATCTTTGGTAAAACAAACAGATGAAAAGCAAATCCAAACCAATAAGCTTTATAGTATTACATCCTAAAATAAATAGCCTCAAGACTCCGTCTGACCAAGATGGTGGCCGCCTCACTTTCCAAGTTATTGTGCCTTTCTGTTTGAAACTAAGAGTACAGAAGGAAAGTCCACTTAAAGTATCTTCCAAACAAGATCAGGCTTGCCTATGCCCATGAATCTCATTGCTCAGGGAATTGATTTTAGGTAGACATTTATTAAACAACCCTGATACCCTCACTACTTTTATTCATCTAAGAACACATGCTTTTATACTCAAAATATCACATCTTGGGAAATGGAATCCAGATATGCATCACAAAGGACTGTATGTTTGCTCTATTTAACAAAGAACTCGGTGTCAAGTTTAGCCCTGAATCAGCATGCGGATTTGTGCACATATTTTGAAAAAAACTTCCAGAAAACCTAAGAAATGACATCTGAAAATTTTCAAACAATACCTAATCCTCACCTCTTGATACCTGGAAACTCCACCATTAACTGCAGCATCTATAACTCCATTCAGGCACATGGTCAGGGGATTAATATTCTGCATCTGTCTTGTCTGACACTGACTAATCAGAGTCTTCAGCTGTTGATTCTTATTTTCTAACACTTCAATTGCATTTTCCAGAGGACTCATTTCTACCTGAGAAGCAAATGAACACAAATATATGTTGGATTTTGTGACATTCAAGAAGAAAGACGAAGTAGCTTATCCACATTCTAAATTATCTATGCATCCCCCTTGGCTACCATCAATACCTCTACCAGGGGGCCATACAGTAGAACAGAGAAGAATGTGGAACATAAATTAGCTATTCATTAGTAAGGTCTGGAAAGGGAAGGGGATTATACTCATTGGTTGAAATGTGGTTTGGATAATCAGCAGTCATCAAATATATATTAGCATTGCAACAATCAATTTAATCCTTAAAAGAAAATCCAAGCATTCATGTCTTTAAAAAGTTATTTTTCTCTTTTCTTTGGAAGGACAAAATATTTAGGGGCCCTGCATATTATTATCACCATTTTAGTTGCTTACTTAATGCAAAATACCACGGGACATACAAAGATGCATTTACATATCCTCTGATGTCAGGGAGCTTTCAGCCCAGTTGGGAAGAGGGACATATGTCCATATGGACCCCATATGCATATGCAACAGCACCATAAGGTGGCACAAGATGATCCACAGTTGGGAGTTATAGAAAATAAGACAATCATGTATGCTGCAGGATCTATTTGTTGAAGGAGAGCCAAACAGAATCACAATGACCTAAGAATTTGGGGTTGCATAGGGGACCTAACTGTGAAAATGATGAAGGTGCTCTTCAAATGCACATCATTGTGACTGTCATTGGCATTGACATTCTTTTTACAGAGAAGGTCTGCCAAGCTCTCAGCTGTGAAGTAATTCAAGCTTACAGTAAACACATTTAAATACTCGTTCTTTCAAGGAAGGAAAAAATTAGAGTTTTTAAAGGTGACTTACATCATCTTAAACCAACACTGTAAAGTACTAGAATAATATGACATGTCAAAAGTAGAATATACATTCATCAAAAGATACTATAAAAAGAAGGAAAAATAAGCCAAGAAGTAGAAGATATTTGTAACATGTAAAACTGTTAAAGAGCCTGTGTCCAGAACATATAAAAACTCTATAAAACAAAAGGGCAAACAACCCAGTAAAAATGGGAAACCACTTTGCAAAGGAAGAAATCCAAATGGTCAATAAACACATGAAAACATAATGAACCTCATTTGTTATCAAAGAAGTGCAAAACAATCCTATGGTAATATACTACTAACCACTCAGCAAAATGGCAAAAATAAATATGACAGTAGTAAATGAGGGTGAGAATGGTAAGCAATAGAATCTCTCAATTCCTGTGTTGGAAGTTCAAATTGGCTCAATCACTTTTAATTTGGCATTGGTAAACAGCTTGGCATTGTATATTGCAGTCGAAAATCTATGTATTCTACTTTATGATCCTGTAATTCTATTCCTATGTATATATCTGACAAAGTCGAGTAGGAGACATATGTACATGTGTACAAGGAAACATGTACAAAAATGTTCATAACTGTCTCCAAAATCTGTATGTCCACTGATAACAGAATGCCTAAACATAATATGGATGTTCATTCAGTAGTATAGTATACAGCATTGAAAACAAACTTCAGTCACATGTAATAACATGGACTAATATTACAGATAACACTGAGAGTCAGAAGCAAGTTGCACTAGAATATATGCAGTATGACACTGCTGTATAAAGTTCAAAACCAGGCAAAACTAAATTGACTTGTTTTAGAGAGGCATAAACTTAGGTGATAATCTAAGCAAGGGAATAGATACCATAAAAGTCAAAACAGTGGTGACCTCTAAGGGAAAGGGAGGGAGTTGTAAATGGGAAGCCTTTAGGGTGCTACTGGGAATGTTCTGTTTCTTTACATCAGTGGTGCTAAATGGGTATTTACTTTCTATTTATTTATGAAATTAAACCTTTGTTTTATGATCATTAAAGCAAATCATAAAAGAAAAGTCTGAGAGCTCTTATTAACTGAAAGTTAAGAAGTAAAACATCTCAGAAACAGAAAGTATAACAGCGGTTACCTGTTGTAAGTTAGACTGGCACTAAGGGGGAAAAGGGGAATTGTCCAATGAACACAGTTTCAGGTTTGCAAGATGCAAAGGGCCTGTTGCTGTTGCACAACAATGTGCACATAGCTAACACCTGGACTGTATACTTAAACTTGGCTAAGATGGTAAATTTCATGTTTTTGACCACAACTAAAGAAAAAGGAAATTCATGCTCATCTTTATAAAATTCAAATGCTATGAAGATGAAAAAGTTTTTAAAGTAAACCAAAACAAAGTGCAAGAAACACATGCAAAAGACAAGCAACAACTTGGGAAAATATTTGTAACATACATGAATTATTAACATTTCTCAAATACTGAAGAAAAGTAGACAAAGGCTATGAAAAGTGCACTCACAAAATAAATAAATAAATATATGAAAAGATGTCATCTTCACTAGCATTCAACAAATACCGAAAAAAAAAAATCAACCCTACTATGATCATTGTTGGTCTGTTATTTGGAAATATTAAAATAACATAACACCCAGTGTTGGAGAGAATACTAGGAAAATGGGTATTCCTGAGAACACTTATTTTCTCCAGATGGGGCATAAATTGATACATGCCATTGCTGATCCATGAATTAAAGGTTAAATTGTAGATCCTTACCAATTCACTTCTAGGGAAATTATTCTAAGAAGATGGTCAAAGAAGTGTGCAAGGAATAATGTATAAAAAATGCTCATGAAGGAATTACTTTCCTCTACCTCCAGATTGTGAACTTTAAATATTGGTCTACCACTAAAAAGAATCAGGAATCACTGGAGAAATGGTTGCTTTCAGGTCTGGGGCAGGAGATGTACAAGTGATCCTGTACTACCTAGTCATATCAGTAAATCAAGGACGACAGTTGGGGGAAGGCATTAAAGCAGCTGGCCTTGTGATCTATTCACCCTCTTTACTGTGCAGATGTCCTTGGGGAACAGAGCAGGTGACCTGGTCTTATCCCCTTGTCAATTGAACCTTCAAAAGTAAACAGACTAAGAGTAATTGCTAGGGGAAGAGATGGTATCTATGGAATGCCCTTAGCAGGAAGTCCTCAGTTGAAGGACTGCTTACAGTAAATAAACAGGGTGTTCACGAATCCATGAGGCATGATTCCCTGGAGGATGTCCCAGAGGAGTTTCACAATTCTCTGGAGTATAAAATGGCATGTTTCATAATTTAAATTTCATAATTTAAAAGTGCTCCCTGGATGAAAAACTCTGTGAACTTCATTTAGGCACACCATTATTCCTAGTTATTATTATTGATTAGGGAAGAAGGACCTGGAAGACAAAGGCTTTCGGTCTCAGGCTCAATGCTTCATCTGAGCCTCTTGATTGCCTTACAGTTATTAGTAAAGCTTGATGCTGACTCCTCTGTCTGATTTGACAATCTGGTCCTGTGTGTTAGTTCAGTAACAGAGACTACTTATACTTAGATACTGTCAAAAAGACTCAAGAGCCAATTTGAAAATTAATAAAGTAATAACTTTAGTGGATTGAAACAAAACTAGTATGTTTAAATCTATGGGTTACTAATGATACTAAAAACAAAGCTAATCAAACAAAAGTCTATCTCGTGACTTTTGTGGGGGCATTAAGGAAACCAAATGATTACTTTGAAAAATGGTAAATAAAGGAAAGAATAAAGTATTACCCTTCCTTTCCTATACCACAGGGTAATCAGATAGTTGGAGAGGGGATACTTCCAATGAATGAAGAAAGAAGGGATGATAAAACATCACCATTTTGTAACCACTAATAATACATTGATGTATTGGGGCAGTGATCATCAGCGGCTGCCAACATCACACACGAAAAAGAGACAATAAAAGCATTTACTGCCACCTAGTTAGTCTGGCAAATAAACAAACAAAAAACAAAAATGAAAACAAAATAACATGTTAAATTACCCAACTGGTTTGCAGGCTGCAAAATCCATACTTAAGCAAACACTTCAGGATAAACAACCTGGTCTCTACAACAAAAAAATTGCAAGGAAATAGAGTGATTCAGAGGGAACCTATGGATTAGAGGAGACTTAGGAGACACTGCAAGCAACAGACAGCCCTTATTTGGATCTGGACTCAAACATCAATGTCCAAAACCAACCAAACAAAAACCCATAAAATGAACAGACTCTTGGTGAAGTATGAATGAACACTGGGTAATCTACAGTCAAAGAATTATTGTTAATTTTTTTAGAAGGGAAAATGTATGATATTGTGATTATTTTTTTTGTTAATAAACATACTGGAATATTTATAAATGAAATGATATGTCTGCAATTTACCTCAAAATAATCCAATGTTAGAGAGAATGGTACAGATGAAATAAAATTGGCCTTTTGGTATCTGTATCAGGTTCATTATATATTTCCTCTTCTTTTGCATGATATAGCTTAAGTTTAGCAAGGACACTGGCTGCTGTGTACAGAAGTGACTGTGGGCACTGAGGGAAGAAGCAGGTGACCTCTTAGGAGCCGACTGAGAAATCAAGCTCTGGGTGGCACTTCCAGGGGAGCTGGTGAAGTATGGCTGGATTCTGCATATATTTTGAGAGCAGAGCCACATGATTTTCAGATGGATATGATGTGAGGTGTGATAATATTCTCATTATCTTTAGTTAAAGTTAAAGAAATTTTTATTTGTATGTACTTGTATAGTTTGTCACCTTGTTTAAATTTTTTAAAAGGGCTTTATTTTTAATCAGAAAACCACAGATTTTTTTTTGAAAAAAAAAAGTAATTACTGAGGAAACAGGATTCAAAGGCATTGTTATCTTTGAAAGAATGGGATAATACATTCTGGGGCTACCATTTAGAGAATAAAGGCTCATAATCTCATCTGAACCTTTTGGTGCCAGATAGTTCAGAGTTCAGAGTTTGCAGATTTTAGAAAGGTAAATACAGGGCCAGTACAGTATATTAAATAGTCCTCAAGCAGGGTGCAGGGAAGTTCCCTTTAGCCAAATGCATTACTAGTTCTGCAGTAAAATATATGAATATTCATATTAAGTGAGGTAAAATCATAAATTGCCTTACATCAGATCAGGTTAGATTACCAATTGAGTTTTGGGAGCCAAACTTATGAAGACATATTTTGTTTCTCAAAATCTTTGTAGATTTGACATTGTACATAAGGATTTCAACTCAGTTTGGCCTATATTTATTGAGCCCCTACTATGTGCCTTTTATCTTGAGGACCTTATACACTAGGAATCAAAGCAAAAAAGCAGCAATTTTAGGAGAAGGTGGGACATTCCAGGCAGTGGGAACAAGGGAAAGACAATACAAGTTTGTTAGGAGTGGGCTGTGTTCAGGGAACAAAGTAGGCCAGTTTAATTTGCTCTACTTGATGGGATATACGATGGCTTATTCTAATAAAGACAGCTGATGTTTGAAAGGTTGTATTTAGTAACGCTCCTTTAATTATTACAAGCATGCTATTTTTTATTAGCACTGTGTGTGTGTGTGTGCGTGTGTGTGTGTGTGTGCACGCGTAAGTGCGTGTGTAATATTTCGAAGGTTTAGGATCACTGGTGAGACTTTACAGAATTTAACACTCTGGGTAGTAAACAGCTGCAAAAGCTCTCTGAATCATTAATGCAGCATAGATGACTAAGAACACTTCTGTGGGTTGGGCCCATGCCATTCAGCGGGAAGCATAATAGAAAGATTTTCCAAGCACTGTGTTTGGCAGCCTCTCCTCTCCCATGGAAGGCACCAGGGTCCACCATGTACACAGCCGGCTTTGGAGACCCTTCACTCAGACCCTACAAGAGTACAACTGCACTGAGACAATCTGATGAACTCAGTTCAATTTGTTCAGGGAGCTGTGTGAATTTTTAGCGCTGCAAAAGGAAAATGCCATTCATTAAACCCTTAGCTTAACTGAACACGGTAAGATGAGAGGTTTCAATGCTTAGGGGGATAGAGTTCAGGTAGGACAAGCCATTCTTGGAAGACAATTTGGGCAGGAGGTGTTCTTATTTGACAGAGCAGTCTTGGTACCTAAATATGGAAGGGATTCAGTTGTATTTTCACAACTGGCCCACTATCTGGCATCTAGAGGACTGTGGCAACCACAGGGCTGGGATTCCAGTTCTTCTGACTCCCAGGCTCTAATTGTTTACATGCTCCAGCCATATTTTTGGGGAATCCTAGCTGGCTGGACTAGGACAGGAGCAACGTTCCCCTTCAAGCCGTGGGCATGGTGGTCAATATCATAAACATTCACTGACTTACTATGAATGCTGACAGGGACTTTGAGTCAAAAGCAGAGGCAATTAATATATGACATGACTCTCTTCACAGGTAAGTAACTGTGATGAGAAAGCAGTTGAGTATAAGCTCTGATCCTTACCACTTCACGCTTTTCCACTTCAAACCAGCGGGAAATTCCAGGTAAACTCTGCACCAAGTATAGGGACGTTCTCTCCACCCAGAGACTCTGTGGAAACAAAACAAATGCCTAATGTTTGCCATTCCGTTTTATCAGGTTCTGCTCATTCCTGCCAGCTTTCCTTTAGTCTTCATGCTAGCATTTTGGCAATTCCTTTGCACTCACAAAGCTATCAGAGTAAGATTACCGCTGATGCTTGCGTTAATAATTCCATTACATGTTGTCTGAAACTTTTTTGTGTGTGGAGTGAATTATCTACTGTGGAGAGGAAGCTTAAAAATATAAGAACAGGCTATAACATTATTTCCTTTGCTATTGCTATTTCTCTAAGATTCTAATTTAAACTCTTTTCATGCTTTAAGGTCTGAGCCATTTTTAATCTGAAAGGGATATCGTATCAGATAGCCAGCACAGGATTAAAGAAGGAAAGGGACTTCAGGAATCACACAGCTTGAACTTTCTACTTTAAAGATGATGCCAAGCCTCACAGAGGCCATGTGACCCACTTGGAGCTACTCTAATTACCTGCAGAGCCAGGGCTAGACCCTGCCCAATAGAGCTTCTGACTTCTCCACGGCTGCATCCACTGAGCCACAGTTTCTCACCCCCATGTGAACTGCCGTAATCCTGAAGGATTTATAGTGAAGAGGTGGGCTTCCCTCTAGCCAGGAAGAGCACCCCCGTGGCATGTGCATCCATGGCTGCCTTGGTTAAGGGCTGATGATGACAGACTTCACTTTGGTCAACCGGGTTTCATATCTATGTCTCATTTTTCTTATTTAAATAAAGTGTTTCTCCCAGAGGATAATAAACTGTACAAAATTCCTGAAATAATGCCATTTATTCAACAACAACAAAAAAATGGAAGGATTTCTTGGTGCCAGCCAAGATACACTGAAATGAATATTGCAGAGTCCCTGTGACAGTCGCTGCAAGTGTGGTGGTGGTGACAGGGAGCTAAGATGATAAATAAGGGCTAAGGGCTCAGGGTGAGGAGAAAGGACTGCTCAAGATGCTGAGGGAAAGCAGGGGAAAGCACGCATGCACACGCGCCAGCCTGTGGGAGGACAGCACTTCTCAGAGGAGGTGACATGTGAGCGGAATTTGAAGAGTGAGTAGGAGTTTGCCAGGCGGAGTGGGGGAAGCACGGCAGGCAGCAGGAGGCAGCAGGAGGCAGCAGGTGCAGGGACCAGCGCAACTTGCCAAAGGGCTCAACAAGAGATGGAGAGAGAAGCTCAGTGAGGGCGGGCGGGTGGGTGAGTGGGCTGTGACAAGGAAGAGACTTCTTGAAGGGCAGTCTGGAGTCAGAGGCCCAAGGGCTCTAAGCACAGGAATAAGGAGCCAGATTTTTTTTTAAAGGAGGAATGTTATACCACTGAAAATATATGAAGTGATGGTCATGAGGAGGTATGGTGCAGCAGAAAATGCAAAGAAGGTATGAGAAGGTGCAGGTTCTAGAGCATGGTCTACAGGCAATTAGGCTGTGACTCTGAGCAGGTCAACTGCCTGACTCCGGTGGATCTGGGACTTTCTGTTCACTTAGCATCAACTAATGATCTTTAATAGGTTTTAGAGGACAAAAAGAAAAATGTAAGTATTCAAAAGGACTAAAGAAGGACCACAGATCTTTTCAGTAAATCCAGGGCTGTTTTCCAAAGGTTTCCATGCCATGACTTTTAACCCATTAGAAAGACTGCTCTTTGTTCAGTCCCATCATAATAACACTGCAAAACTATCACAGCCTCCCCTTGCGATTGCTGGGATGCAACTAATTTCTGGAGTTATGACTGGGAACACTGGGCGCTGACACTTAGGCAGAGGTGACAAGGTGAGTCAATGTCAGGCAGTCATCGCTGACAATGTCAGGAGAATGCTTTCCAGCATATGCAGAGACTACGAGGGACAAAGCTAAGCCAACTAGCTTACAATAATAAGCTTGTTGCACGTTCTCTGATTAGGGGGAAATGCTGACTACCTGGGGATTTATCTGATCTCATTTGTCACTGTTATCAAGGAAGAACAGGTTATAATTAACCTGTGGAACAATCTTGCATTTTCCCCCAGTGGGGCTGTGAGAAATCTTACCCCTTCCTGGCTGAGAGAGCTCTGACTCAGTAAGGCATACTGGAACTACTGAGAATGGGGAACTCAACACATGCCAAGAGTCTGAGGTTTGCTTTGACTCCGGTTCCTCTCAGAAGTCCTAATTACATACTATTCTAAAAGGAAAACGCAGCAGAAGACAGCAGAGCTTTCCCATCATACCAGCAGTCTACCCAACTGTTCTCTGTCTCAGATTCTTCTTGTCCCCTGTTCATTAAGTATTCTTTACTCATTGTACTTTGCTCAGAATAAATATCTTGAGGTTCCCACAGTTGGTTCAACATGAATGAATGAGAGGACTGAGCTAAACTGTGAGACCTTAAAGACTGGCCTGAGGACCACTGGCAATAGAACTGTCAAAAGAAGCTGATTTCAGGGCTTCCTCTCAGATCTACTGAGTCAGAATTACTGGGCTAAGAAACTGCTTGGTTAGAAAGTACCCCATGTCACTCTGATACACAGCAGAGTTTGAGAAAAATTAGACTAAATGATTTCCCGTCCCTTCTGGTTCCAGCACTTGACTCTTTTCTGAGAGAATTTTTATCAAGGATCTTGCCCCAAGTGGCTCACCATCTATCTGAGGGAATCATATGTAATAAGAACTGCATGGTACCTTGAATTCATTCTCTTTATCTTTAGTGCCTTTGTGAAATGGTCTGTCATAGCGGAATTTCCAGATATGATTCACTTTATAGAAGCTTTTGATGTTGTCCGGAACACCCTCTCTCTGCAGGACCTCCTGGTTCTCTGGAATAGGCGTCACGGCATATATCTGCAAATCTAGAATTCAAGAGTCAAGGAGGGAACCTGACTTGACAAATTCCATGGAAGTCTGACTTGAGCTGAGATGTGGCTGGGAGAAGAGGATGGGTAACAATCTGGTCTTTCCATTTGGGTTGAAGTCATTAAAACAATTGCCAAGAACGCAGTTCTTAGCAAATCATTTCTCAGACTACAGGCTTTGAACTAGTTTTAGGTAGGTGATTCTGACAATTTGAAATTTCTATGGCCTGTGAATTTATTTATAACTTAATTTTTTTTTGGTGGGGGTGGATGGGAATGGCTTGGGTCTTAAGTACTCAAAATTATATATTCCAATCCTTGTTCATGAGACATTCATGTCTTCAGTGCATGTATGGCCCCTTTTAATGAATTTGCTTGCAAAATTATGTATAAATACCCATGCAGCCATGACCAAAGAGTACTGATGGTGACTGACACTGGCCTGTGGGATGCTCGGTGTCTCTAGCCTTCCCACATTTGTGGTATCCACTCTCCCAAATCTTGTACTGATAAGCACAGTGTTTAGTTATAGTTGATATTTTAAAAAATTACATTAAAAGGCATCATATTTACTTGTATATTTACTTTCTTCTCCTTCAAAGAGGGACAGCAAAATCTTTTTCCTTACATGATTTCTTGCTTCTGTTGCATTTTAGTTTCTGCTTTGAAATGGTATCCATAATTATCAGTGGGAATTTGTGATTTTCTCTCAGATCATCAGTCTCAGAAAGAGGCAGAGGGACTCAGAAAGGAATGCGAGGGTGAATTCGTTTTGTCTCTAAAGCCTGTGTAATTTCAATTGAGTTGTTCATGTTTAGACAATGAGAGTGTCAATCACATAGCAATTATTGAAGGCTATCTGAGGTGCCAAGGCTAAGAGTCCCCAAAAAATACTGGGGTACCTCTTTCTCTTCCCTTCCTTCCAAAATAAAAATATCAAGGGCAAAGGGGATGAATGAGGTGTGCCAGTAAACATGATGCTATCATTTCCTTGAACTGAAGCAGTTTCCGCAAGATATGCCAGAGGAAAACTATTCTAAGGGAAATCACTAAAAGGTGTTTTAAAAGCAGGGCTGAGATACATAAAAGTTTTAATTGAAAGGAAAAACTTCCTTGAACAGGACTCTGAAGGGATTTCTTTCCAACTGACATCTGATAATGACTAGAACAATTCTGTTCAGAAGGAGCTAGGAGTAAGATGACAAGAAAGAGGGAGAGTAAGAACACGGCTGTTGAAGAACGAGCCAGCGTCTGAACAACCTTGCAGGAAAATGCTTTGCAGCTAATGGCCAGTTGGATCTGACTGGAACCTGGCCTTTCTCGGTGTGGATACACTGGGCCTCTGCCTGGAAGATGGTCTCGTCGGGCTGGTTGGCATGCTGCATGGCAATGGCATGGGGGAACTCGTTCAGCATTCTCTGTTGGAAGGCCTCCAGCCTCTCATAGTCATGCCCTCGACACACGAACTCCTTATTCTGAAATCCAAAAGAAATTAGGACCATATCATTGAGTGCATTAATTACAGAGAGAAGTAAAAAAATATGACACCGGCAGTAACGGAGCCTATGCCCCACGTCAAAAGACTATAACAAGAGAAATACACTGGCACAGGCTGAAAAAGTTTGCCTAAACGTTAAAAATACAAGGCAAAGGTCATGAGCTTCAGACTATTGCTTTTAATAAGACCCAGTAAGCATGCTTCACCCTTCTCAATTTGCTGGTGTGATGTGCCAAGTGGCATCTGATTCTCAGAGCACCCAAGTACAGAACAAAGCAATCGTGTTCCCTCTTAATGAGCACATGTGGTACAGATTATTTTTATAAACTGGATATCAAACTAAGTGAACAAATTCTAAATTCAGAAGGAGAGAAAAGCAACTTCTAAAAAGGCATTTTATTATATTTTTTCTATAAAGGCCACAGAGAAAAACACTTTCATTACTAGATTCTTCTATGGAAAGGAAGAGTGAGGTTGTGTGTATCCCTGATCTCACCAGGGCTGACACAGGGGGCTTCCCTGCCATATAAGCAACTCAGTTCAGCTTTCTGAGGCCAGGAATCCTGTTAACTGCCCACAGCTAAGATTGAGGATTTTTAGGACCTTGCTAAATGTTGGACAAATTTTTGTCTGGTTTTTGTTTTGTTTTACAATATGTATAAATATTCTGTGGCTCGGGAATAAGTCTCATTCAGAGAAGAATGGTGAAGATTTATCCTTGAGGTAGGCTAGAGAGTTGGAAAGATGGACAAGTTTCTAAAACGTACCTTAATGATCAGACTAGATATGAGGGAACTCTTGAGAGTTTAATGATAGTGAAATTACAATTGTTGAGCACAGTCATTAGCTAGGCACTCTGCACACATCTTACTTAAACCAAGTGAACTTAGAAGAAGCTCAACATCCCTCACCTTGTACAATGGGGAATCGAGAATCAAAGATCAATATATACTTCGTCCATTTATACTAGATTCAAGCTCAAGTTTGAGTCCAAGGCCTGAGCTCTGGCTACACTAAACATGGGCTGGTATATCCAGAAAAAACTCCTAAGAGCTACTGAGACCAAGAAAGGTTGTGGGGTAACCTGTCTTGAGATCTTTGAGAAAAAGAGTGGTTCGTGGTCTGTGGGAGCTGAGACTCAAGTTTCTCCATGTTTCTCAGCTCAAATGGATTCCCAGGATAGTGCAAAATACTCTAAGAACTCTGGGCTAAAGTAAAGAAATTAGAAACCACCCATGGGCAGGGAGCTCAGGGCTGCAGCTGAAGAAAAGCAGCCACAGACAAAGCAGAGGAAACAGCAGCGGGACTGGACTCTGAGACCCTACCACAATTCCCCACAAACCTCTAAATACATTAAGACCCTTTGAAAAACAAGCTAAAACAGACTACCTAGAAATCAGGACCTCAAAACAATCCTATATTCAAAACTTACTATATGAAGTTATACCATTTGATGTTATATTTTATTTATTCTACTCAAAGGATAAATATACTTGATAAAATAATACATAGCTTCCTGTATATTACAGAAGTCCCAAAATAAATATCTGAATACTCTACTAATTGAAACGTTTTTAAAGGAATGCTTTTTATAAGTCACAATAGTTAGTAAAATCAGGGGAGTTACTCTAAGTCACAGACCATAAAATCCACCCTTTGAAGTATGCAAATCCATCTCTCTTCAGTAGAGCTGTACAACTGTCAATGCTAGCTAATTTCAGAACATTTTCATTGCCTCAAAGAGAAACTTGTACCCATTAGCAGTCATTCCCTACCTCCCCTCACCCCAGCCCTTGGCAACCACTGCTCTACTTTCTATGCTATGGATTTGTCTATTTTGGAGATTTCATATAAATGGAATATAAATGTGGTCTTTTGTGATTGGCTTCTTTCACTTCACATAATATTCTCAAGGCTTATCCGTCTTGTGGCAAATCTCAGTACTTTATCCCTTTCTTCATGCTGAGTAGTCCCTTGTATAGATACACCACATTTCCTTTATCCATGCATCAGCTGATGGATATTGGGCTGTTTCCACTTTTCAGCTATTACGAATAATGCTGCTATGAACATTTGTGTATATAGGTCTTTGTGTAGAGGTATGTTTTCAGTTCTCTTGAGTATATACCTAGGAGTAGAAATGCTGGGTCATATTTGTTAATACCTAAAAAAAATCTTGTTTACTATCTTTTTTTGGAAAAGGAAATACATATCTCTGGTTAAAAAAGAAAATCTCAAATAATACAAGGCATACAATGAAACATAAGTCTCTTTCCCATCCTTGACGACAGTCATTCTCCCAAGAAGAATTCAGAGACATTCTATGCACATAAAACACTGTTTATGAAGAGCCCATTTTCCATGAAGCTTAAAAAATGACTTAGATTATACAATTGTATAAATTCATTAATTTATGAGCTTTAGAAATTATACTGAAATTGATCAAACAATGAAAGGAACTTTTAAAGGTTGGTTTTGTTTGGTTTTAAACTAAAGAACAGACTAGATTCTGATTTTCTATGAAGATCTAGTCCCATGATTCTGAAGGGTGCAGTGCCCTTTAGGAACCAACAGAGGGTGACCCTTCTCTTTCACTTCGAAGGAAATGCCGCTTATACCTGGAAAAGCTGTTTTTAAATGAGTGAAAACATGAAGATTTATTTATTTTAATTGACTTTTTAACAAAATTAATTTATCAGTCAATTCAGTTTTCTAATTTGCTGAATTACCTTTAAAATTTGGCTCCTAAACTACTTCTGATTTTTTAAAAATGCTACACTTTTAATCAACATTATTTGCATATACAAGATAGATGTCTAGGGTACTTCACAGTATACTTGCTGGCTGAACTCAACTCGATCAGGGCTACAGTGTGACTTTTGTGGGCCCCTTCCTCCATAAAAATATTAAAAGTGGTATTGTAGGACTGATTTGGTATAAAGTTACATATGTCAGTAAAAATCTAGCATATAATATGCAATATAATATATAATACAACATTTTCTTTAACCTAAAAGTTCACTTTTTCCTTTGATTTTTAAAATAAGTTGAAACAGTTCATACTCCATCTAAAAATATTATAGTCTCTAAATTCTGTTTAATGGATCAATTAGTCCTGGGTAAGAAAACGTTATCTTTTACTTTGCATGATTTTGAGCCGAGAGAGGAAGGGGGTCTGCTGAGGTAGAGTCATGTCGGGACCCTCCTGTGAGGTCGCTGGGCTCTGTGCTGCTCACAGCTCTAGAATGTCCCTCACTCGACTCAGAACCTGGATCCAGGCCATATCCACTCTGCAGGGGGCTGCTGATGACAGCCCAGGCCTACCATGTCCACTTACAAAACTTAGTCTTTCAAATTGACAAAGTGCTCTGAATCTGCCGTTGTTTTTGATCAGGAATCAAGCTTTCCTCTGTCTTTAGGCAGGTCCAACCTAAAGAGTCAGCTTTGTTACCACACACAACATCATGTGGATTCTTTTTTAACCTAACAAGGAGATTTCACTAATGTCTGTGTGGAACCCAAATGCACAGCCATTTCAGTCACAGACGATAACCTGTCATCTGAGTGTTCCATGTAACGCTAAAATGAATTTTTGCCCATGTCAACTGGATATTTTGGAATACATATATATGTATAAAACTTTACATAAATATATAAATAAATAACTACATATAAAAATTTCACTGTGAAAGGCAGGTAAGTTAATGATTCTTAAACAAACAATGAAGTAAAATTTTTCTCCTCTGCCTTCTCCTTCCAATACTCTGTCCTATATCTTTTCTCATGTGCTCATTACAGAAAGGTTAAGTGCAACGCAAACACAAAAATATTTGTATATTGAAATATAAAGTTTGTATTGAATTCACTCAATTTTCCAATTATCCCAGACACTTCTTCTTAGTTGATTGGGGAGATACATTTACTCTCCTAACCAATATTTTTATATAAGTGAGGGTAAGTAAGATGTTACATACTGAAGTATTAAGTATTCAAGTCTATAAGATACTGTTTGACACAATGTGAAAAACAGTAAGAATGGAGTCAAATATTTTATTATCCAGTAGGTACCTTAGAATGAAAATTTCCTTTGAAGAAATAGTTTATACTAGCAATAAATTGGATCTCTTTGCCGGGTGACATTTACCTTTTCACAAAATCATTACCTAGGCCAAACAATGTTCTTGACATTAGTCGGGAGGTAGTTTCCACATGATGTGAAATTTATAAAATTTTTATTACATGTGCAATGTTTTCTGTATTTTCTATATTTCTAAACGTTTCTGTATTTCTAGGTATTTTTATTATATGTACAATGTTGTCTGCACCTCCCAGCCATTTGTCTCCAACGCTAACTTCATGGAAATTGTAGAATGCAGAAAATAATGAATGCCAATCACACAAGGGAAACAACTATAATTACCAAAGGCTGTTCTCAAAAATATAATAAACTCAGAAACTTAGGAAGAAAAATCAAATTACTGCTTGATATCTTGGGAAATTATTTTAAGACAAGGCACTCTAGGTTAGTATGGTGTTTGCACGCTAAAAAGTTAGAAATCTCATGATGTGATTACCTGTTTTAAAGGAAAAAAATGTCACAATTATCTTAGTTTTCTGGATTGGAATAGATACATTGGAAGTATGAAAGTAAATTAAATGGTATATTACTTACCCTTAAGAAAAATGGAAATTTTTTTCCATAGAATCCAACTCTGAAGAACTCTGGTTCAAGACGTTGCTGGTCCATGATTTTGTCATACAAAGAGGCTTCCATCATCTAGGAAAGCACAGGAGAAGATCTAATCATTTCATCTCATCTTTCAGCTTCACTGCTTATAGAAGAGGTTATTTCTTCTCTATAGAGGAGAACTTCATTTTAGTTCAGTTTGCAGAAAAAAAGGCTTGACTCTCTTTCTATGCTTTATGGCAGGGATCAGCAGATTTATTCTGTAAACGGCCAGAGAAGAACTATTTTAGGCTTTTCAGGCCATATGGTGCCTGTCACAACTACTCAATTCTGTGAGGCCCACAGGCAGCAGTTTGCTGACCCCTGCTTTAAAGGATCAACTGTATTATTACATGTTCTCACCAGAGAAAATGAGTCCTATGAACATAAGTCCATTGAAGAAATTCTTTCTCCACAATTAAATAGAAATTAACATGAACTGTTAGATGCAAAACCTTTCTGGAGAATTCTGCTGCCAGACGATCTCACCTGTGGATTTCCTTCTCCTTGGTCATGTAATTCAGGACATTTGGAAGGTGTAACCTTGCACAGGTTGGACAGTGATAAAACTGATACACAGACTAAAAGAGGCCCACAGTGCAAAGTGCTGTCCAGGCCAAAAGCTCTTTAGTGTGTCTCTGACAATGTTGGAACTCTGAAGCACGTAAAGCTTATGGTTTCCTATTCATGGTATTATCGTTCCCAGGGTTTCCAGAGAAAGACTAATATTGTACTTGAAAACCTCCCTCCCTCCCCCCACCCCCAGTAACAGCACCCAAAAGAGCAGTTGGCCCGAGGTGTAATGCTTTGGGTTTATAAAAATCTCAGTGACTATGGTACCCAAGGGCTCTCACGGATAAACACTGTAACCTCGCTTCTGCTACAGGGACAGAACGCCAAGAGAGGCACAGCGATGTTTTTATATAAAACTACAGGGCGTGTCAGAGCCAGCATGAGGGACTGAAGTTAACACAAGGTTTTTTCTCTTTGGTTTTCATGTTAGGAGAAATACCGATGGACTGCTGACATGAAACACTTGACCAACAGTACGGGGCTCGCTCCTGCCAGATGGCTGAGTTCCCTGTGGTGTAAGTGGTGTTATGAGCTCTGAAAAGTTTACAATATCATCCTGTAAATTGCTATCTCAGAATTAAAAGGCAATATCATAATCTTTTAAGAAAACATATACATGTATATGATAAAAAAGCTGATGATCCTATTTTAGAAATGCTGCAAGAGCATGAGAGTTACGAGATGACATAAAGCGTCCATGACTCTAAGGAATAAGGAAGGACTCAGGTGGCAAAAGGGACTTGTTTGAACCTGAAAGAAAAGAAGGGATTAAACATTTGGTTCAGGCACACAGAATATTAAACTCCTTGAGTCTTGGTTACTAAGACCTTGATTTAGATTTAGCAAAAAAAAATGTATTTATTTATTTTTCTTTTTTCTTTTTTAGCTAAAGAGAGATGACACCTATAGAATTCTGCCCCAAAATATTTAAAAATGGGTCAGTTAGCCATTTCTACTATTTTGCTGTGCAGTTTATATGATTAAGAATGGTATATTGTTATAGAGACTTGTGTACAAGTGGGAAGCTCTTCAAATAGTGTGGAGATTTTCCTCAATAAACTAAAAGTATTAATCCTGGATTCGATTGTCTATTTCAGATGTAATGTTTAGAATAGATTAAGGGTTTACTTTTTGTATATTATCAAAAGCATCACAAAGATCAATTGCTATTTCTCTGTATAAATAGCTGAGAGTGCTTTAGAAGAAAGACTAATCTTAAAAAAGCTGTCTACAAGACATGTCAAGACGATCACAAAGTAAACTTCATAGAACCATCTTGGAAAGCTAATCAAAAAAGGATGCCACAGCCTGATCAGGAGGCATCCAGCTACCTTACCCTCATCTTGCTCAGGTTTCTGTAGTCATAATAACTCTCATACTGCTCTGCGATCTTCCGGCATAAGATGATGCCATTCTCCCAACACTGTGGACAAATGAATGTTGTAAATGTTTAAGGGTCGCTATATCAATGATACCTTAATAAAAAAAAACACTGTTGCTAAAAATGCTAACCATCAAATAAATAAATAAATAAATGTTAAAGGTCTCAGAACATTTACTTACTTCCACTCAAAGGACAGGACATATTTGCTTTCAGATCATTAAGCCTTACTTCTTAACCTTTTATAACCTACTTTTGATACTATCATTGCAACTTTTAAGCATGAAAACAGCATGCAATTAACATGTAAACTATTAAAAATCTTTAGAAAGTTGGAAATTAGAATCTACCACAATGGTCATTAACATATGGTGCAGAAACAACATTTTCTGGTGTCATTTCAGAATCATCATCCTGAAATCATTACAGTTCCACAAAGGCCAAGATGAATAAACAGGACCTCTGGGCTGAGGTAGGGAATTGCCACTGACCTCTAAGGCCCAACTGTCCACAGCTGGCATGCTGGATTCTTAGCTTGGCTCAATTGCACTTGTAAATTATGAGGGTCTAATCCAGCTGGTTACTCTAAGTAAAACTGCAAAAATTTTTCAGTGTAGTCCCATTGTCAATAAACTTTTTCTGCAGAGGGCCAGACAGTAAATACTTGAGTCTTTGTGGGCCATACAGTCTTAGTCGTATCTATCCAACTCTACCATTAAAGCACAAAAGTAGCTGTAGACATGAGTAAGCTTAGCTGTGTTCCAGTAAAACTGTAATCTATGGACACTTCAGTGTGATTTTATATAATTTTCACAAGTCAGATATTCTTTTTCTTTTGATTTCCTTCAACTATTTAAAAATTTTAAAGCAGTTCTTAGAATGTGAGCTATACAGAAACAGACAGTGAACCCTCTGACCCATGACCGTAGTTTGCCATCCCTGATCTAGCGCAAACCCCTGGGAATGGGCCAATCAATACATGCAGCCAGAGATTCTGGAACAGCTTATCCAACAGGTGGAAATTCTACCCAAGGAGGGCACAAAGGCCTTTCCTTGCTATTAACATAAGAATGATATGCATTTCGGTAAATAATAAAGAAGAGTAGAAAAAAAAGCAATCAAATTTACTTGCATCAAATTTTTAGGTGTACCAACTATATTTTATAAAAAAGTGAAGGACACTGGTTGAATTTTAATCTTCTGTTAGCCGTGGCTATTTGGAAGGTATTTTAAAATCTAAGACATGTATCACCAGAGCATCCAGGTGCTCCTATCAGATAAACACCCAGGGTCAGATTCACAAGGCTTTGGGCAGAGCGCGGCAAGCCTCTGACGGGGCGGGGGTGGGGGGTGTGTGGCGGGGGCGGAGGGCGGCGACGTGCTGAGCAGCAGCATCGGTCAGTGCGGTTTCTCAGAACCCCGCGGCATCTCCAGGTGTATCATGGATGACAGAATATTCTTTAAACAAATTCGGTTTCATTTATTTTACCTTACAAAAAAGTGGAATGGGGTGGAATACATGCCAATTTGGGGAGGTGAGTGAGGGGCGAGAATGGTTTTTTGGAGAATAAAATAGCTGGTGTCAAAAACCTCTAGATCGGTGTTTCCAAAGTGTGGCTGGAATCTCCTGGAGTCCTCGTGGAAAACCACAGAATCCCCTGCCCCCTGCCAGACCTATTTAATCAGAATGTTTGGAGGTAGGGGCTGGGAACGTGCATTCTAACAAACTCTTGGATGTTTGTAAGGTTCGTCACAGTGTGAGGGCTCCTGCCCGAAGAGGGGAGCACCAAGTGAACTACCAAGAAGGAAGCGTGACACCGCACAGCTGAGCCGGGGGTGGGAGGGGGGGCAGGCCGCTCACTTTGCCTCTGTCGAAGTTCTGGATGATGGCCAGGTGCAGGCGCTCCTTGCGCTGCCACTCCATTTGCATGGGGTAGGTGAGGAACTCCCGGAGGGGCCGGTCAGACCATTCGAGCAGCTCATCGTACAGCAGGAGGGTATAGGCAGCCTCTGAAAGTCAAGAGGGATGATGAAGGCAATGATCCAGGCAGAGCCCCAAACAACCTCGCCTCAAATGGGGCTGGTCAGAGACCCGCCGGAGAAAATAGAGTTTTCTGAATTTCATGATATTGAAGTAAAATGTCCAGGATATATGTAAGAGCAGCTTAATGAATGATGACCTCCCCTGGAAGATGGAATTATCAGAGGTTTGTGTTTAATCTTTTGGCTCCCCATATTCTTTGACTCATTCCTTCTCTCATTCATTCATTTCACTCTCTCCCATTGCCTTCCCTTCTTGATTTTTGCTACAACGCCTGTATGCTGCCAGCATACTAAAAATGTTTAGGGATAGCTTGTTGTAGTTGGTTCAACGGGGAGACATGGCTTTGTTTGCTAGGGAAGGCCACTAGTTCACTGGAACTGAGAGTTGGGAATATGGGCATTTTCCAAAGGGCATACTTAGGAAACAAAAAATGATAGCTAAATACTTCTGGATACTAAAAGGCTTGAACAATTGAAAATGGCTTTGGGAGGATGGTCAGGGTACAGGGTAGAGTTTAGGAGGGACAAAGAAGCCAGAGAGGAGCTGAGAGTAGAGAAGAAAAAAAAATCTAGCAAGGCGTGGGGTGGGGGGATTTAGAAAGGGCAGAAGTGCTGGATAAGAAGTGTACGTATGTGTGTGTTGTGTGATGGAGTGAGACAGCTATGTGACATGACCCACCCCCACTCCAGCTGGCCCCCAGACCTCCAGTCATGGCTACTGAAGTCATTCCATGTCTGGTGTGGTTGGGATTTCTTGGGGAAACACGTAAAGCTGGGACATTCTGTACACACATGTGGAAATGGTGACCTGCAGGCTTATGCACAGTTGACAGATAGGTAGTATATTTAATAAAATACTTGCCAAAGTGGTCAAGAATAGAAACCAGAATTCATTGTCACTGCTGAAGGACAGGAACAATTTTTTCCTCTGACATTGTAATAACCAACTCACTAAAGTGCATAAAATGGACTTTTAACAAACCCTTATGTTACTAGTCCATTTAACTACCATCCCTATTTGGGTCTTAAAAGATGTAATAGTAGCTTTTAACACAATGTCAATAAATGGTCATTTTTTTCTTCATTTGCTTTAAGGGTAACTACATATAAAGCTCTAAAGTAATATGTTCAGTTCTAGTACTATGATGTAGCCACCTCAATATATAAAATACAGATGTAATAAGAAAGGCTTGGTTTCCTAAAAGTTTTCTCTTACCTCTTAAACCCAGATACCTGGGATGTACAGCCCCTAGCCTTTTATCTCTTTACCTCTGGTGAGCTCAATCTCCTGGCTTCAATGATTGTTGCAAGAGTTTTCAAAACCCACCAGCGGTCTCTGATCCTGCTCCATTCAGTTCACACACTATTACCAATAATGACCTTCCTTCAATGCAAATGGCACATGTTGCTTCCAGTTAAAAGTAGCTAATGACTCTCAGTAGCTAACAGAATAAACATAGGCTTTCTAAAGTGACAGAGAAGGCTGGTCATGATCTGGTCCCTACCAACTTCTCCACTCACATTTTTCCATCATCCCCCCCCACAGGACAGGTAAGGAGTCACTACTGTCTTTCTTAAAAAGCCTCTAGCCCTCATAATTGGAGACCCTAGAAGGCCCAGGGGGTGGCTGGAAGGTCAGATATGGGCAAGTGGCCCCTAAAACGTTTGGGAAGAAAGTACACATTGGCATGCCGTCAGAGGATGCTGCCAAATGGCTCAGTGGTTGGCATGGGAAAGGTGTGAAACAAAATCACACTTGCTTCAGCATTTGATTCAGGAAAGTGATGATGTATATGTGGGATCAATTGTGTGTATAAAGGAAGCTGTAGAAATTTTTCATTAAAAAATAATATATATATATACCTCTGAGGCATGAACAGCACAGCAGACTACAGAGGCTGCTTTGAACACATTAGCAAACTGTAGATGTCTTATTGTAACATGTTGTATATTTATTCTTCTGCATCTTTAGAAGACAATATTATGTATTAAAGAGGGAAGAATGAATGACATCCAAAATTTCCAACAGGCAATCTTTTAAAAAGTATTTATAATTTTGAACAAAGGGCATCACCATATAATTAAATATGGGCCATCTTTTTACATCATTTTGAAAAGTGTACAGTGAGGATACCAATATGCAAAAAGAACATAGAGAAGAGTGGCGATGAATAAGGAATGGAGAACATTGTTACGAAAGGCTGGAAAGGCTTAAGCCATTTAAACAGAATGGTTCCATCTATGGAGATGGAAAAGTTTTTCCATCAGTTTCACTTTCTCCAGGGACACACACAATGAGGACAGAGAGAGATCAATAAAATGTTATTTGGGAAAAGGACTTATTTCTTATGACTTTGGGGAACATAAATACTCTAAGTTGAGTAAACAAATTAAAGAAAAAAATATTTACCCATTTCCAAAATATAATCAGACAGAGTTGGCCTTTGTTTCAGAGAACCAGAATGCACCCGCTCCATATTTGGAGGCTCTTGTCCTCAGTGTCCTTTCTCACTTCTTTTTTATGGGTTTTTTTAAAGAACCCTACTAGGTTGTTCTCACAGATACAAAAACCAGCTTCACCACTTCTCTAAAAATTTGACTACTAACTACTTAAAAGTGACCATTTAGATTCTCAGACAACATAGTCAGCTCAGACAAAATCTTAGTCTATTTAATTAAAACTACCAGCCAATCTGTGTGAATAGATTCTAGGGATCCAGGAATTACCAATATTAAAGGAGAAAGAACCTGCTCTCTAGATGTTAATTGAGTAAATTTATTAGTGATGCATTTACTTAAATCTCATGTTGCTAGGCACTATTTTAAGAACTGAGAAGAATAAAAAGAAGAAAACATCATCTCTGTCCTCAAGGAATTCACCTTTTAACTGATGATATGTCTATTGACTGATAGATCTACCTACCTATCTACCAACCTATTATGTACACACATACACACACACACACACACACACACACACACACACACATCTCATATTACTACTAATAAAAGCAATGTGATAAGTGTTTTAATGGAAATCTGAAAAAAAAATGCAATGGGAAAAATGTTGGAATTATCAACTCATCACATGGGCAAGAGGTAGGGCATGGAGTTAAGGAAGGGAAGAAAAGGAAGAGAACTCCAGGATGGCAAAGACTTCATGGAAAAGATGATAAAGGAACTGCCCCTGAGGGATGAAAATGAAAAATGCAGTACAAACGATAAGTTGAGGTTAAATAGACAGGCATTGGTTTAATTATGATGGACTTGAATAAAGAGCTTGAACTTTATTTTGCAGAAGACATGAATTCACAACAGATATATCTCTAAGAAGGGGTTGGCAAAATTTTCTTAAAGGCCTGGATGGTAAATAATTCAGGCTTGCAGGCCAATGGTCTTTATTGCAACTACTCAGTTCCGCCACTGGAGCACAAAAGCAACCGGAGACAATATGTAAATAAGTGGGTGTAGCTGAGTTCCAATAAAACTTTCTTTACAAAATCAGGTGGCTGGTCTGCAGGTTGTGGTTTCCTGACCCCTACACTAGAGAATGACTGTGGAGATACTTAAGAAGCAGTCCAGGAAAGAGATGATACAGGCCTGAGGCAGTGAGAGTGGGAACAATGAAAAGGAAATGACTTAAAATATTTTAAGGAAGTGAAATCAATATAGCATAATGAATGATTTTTTGAGGTAGCTTAACAAGAGAGAAAGCAACGATAATATCAAGGTCTCAGACTGAGGAAACAGGGATGCTATTAATCAATACAGTGAAATCATAGCTAGAGGCATATTTAAGTTCTGGGAACATGAAAACCATTTCAGAAAGGATTCCTTTACTGTCTTCAAGCTGAGGGAGGGGCCACGATACAGGAGTTCCTTGGAAGACTAGTGCAGCAAAAGACTAAGATCTGCAGTGCCTCAATCTAGTAAAGGGTTCTCATTCTGGTTAAGATGTAGCAAGCACGTTCTCTCGAGCTTACCCGCTGACTGCAACTAAAAACCCTAGACAGAATGTATAAAGCAACTACTGGAAGATTCTGAAAAGTAAATAAGAGAAAGTGGACAGAGTAGGAAAATCAATATTCAAAGAATGACCATATAGTGGTGAGTTCCATGTTATTTTTTGTCTCCCACATCTCATGGCTTTCCCTGTCCTGAAACTACAAATGGAAATAGGAAAAACCTCTAAGAAAACCTTCTCTAGTCAGAGGATTGGGAAGACAACCTTTTGACTTGGGATGGGACTGGGATGGAGCACTTTTGGCTCTTCTGGCCCACTCTGAATCCCAGGAACCAGCTGCAAACTTGCATAGGGGCAGTCACAGTGGCAGGAGCAGCTTCCATAGGCTTTTGACGTTCATGGCTAGGCCCCCAGGAAGACCAGTGTAGGGAGCACATTACTGCGTGTGGATCAAGCTTTGATTCTGAAAACTTTGGTTCTGATCCAGCAAGAGTGCTAGGAAAAGGAGCCTCTGAGAGAAGAAGAGTGAGAAGATCATAGAGGGGAGGGAAATGGAGAAAGAGATCCTTAAATTCTGTATATGATGTCCTGGTTCACTCCCAAGCTGCACATGCACAGGATGGACTAGAATCAACATCACAAAGATTCTGAGAAATGAACTATGGTAGGGATCACTGTCTAGGTCTCAGACTCTCCCTGGGCGACACACAGGCAGGCAAGACCAGAAGAGTACTACAAAGGCTTTGAAAACTAACCTGACATTAGAATCACACCTCCAGCTCAGGACTTGAGGTTTGAAACTAACTGGACTGATTATCTGCTAAAATAAAAAGAAAGTCAACATTCTCCAAAGATTTTAACAGAGCCCAGAGTCCCATAATACTCAAAATGTCCAGGATACAATCCAAAATTACTTGTCATTTAAAGAACCAAGTAAGGGGAAACTAAGTAAGTCTCAAAGGAAAAAGGCAATTAACATAGGTCAACCCCAAGATGATTCAGATGTTGGAGTTACAGACAAGTACTATGAAGTACATACAAAAATTAAAATCCTACTGGAAGGGCTCGTTAGTTGAATGGAAATGACAGTGGAAAGTCAATGGATTTGAAAACAGATCAACAAAAATTATCTAATCTGAACAATAGAAAGAAGAAAAATTGAGAGGAAAAAAAAAGAACAGAGCCCTAGAAACTTATGGAACAGTATCAAAGGGCCTAACATTCATGTCATTGAGGTCCCAACAGAGAAGATAAGGATTGGTGCAGAAAATATATTTGAGCAAATAATGCCTGAAAACTTGATGAATTTGGTGAAGAAGATAAGTTTATAGATTGAAGAAGCTCAGTGAACCCAAAAAGGACAAACTTAAAGAAAACCATGTCCATGTACATCATAATCAAACTGATGAAAACCAAAGATAAAGTCTTCAAAGCAACCAGAAAAAAAATGCACATACATGGAAAATTTACATGACTCCAGATCTCTCATCAGAAACCATGGAGTGCAGAAGACAGTAAAACAATATTTATAAAGTATCTACTGAAACAAAAGAACTGTCCACCAAGAATTCCATATCCAGCAAACATTGTCCTTCAGAGATGAAGGTAAAACAAAGACATTCTCAGATTAAGGAAAGTAAGAGAATTCTTCAACACTAGATATGCTTTAAAAGAAATAACTAAAACAAGTTGTTTAGATTGAATGAAAATGATATCAGGGGAAAATTCAGAACTTCATGAGTGAAGAAAGAACAACAGAAATAGTAAATATCTGAATAAATATAATATTTTTATCCTTCAAACTTTTGAAAATAGGTATGACTATTAAAAGCAAAAATGATGACAGGATCTGATGAGGTCTCAATATGACAACTGTAATATAAATGGGGGAGGATAACAGGACCTATGTGGCTGTAAAGTTCCTGTATATAACTTGAAGTGGTAAAATACTAACTCTGAGTAGACTGTGAAGAGTTACGTATATAGTTTGTAACCCACTAGCAACCTCTAAAAAAATGCCAAGATATATACTCAAAAAGAAAATATATAAACTAAAACTGAGCACTTGGAAACATGAATCCAATTTAAAACAAATTTCAATTTTAAAGTAGAAATGCTTGAGTTCTCAGCTGTAATTATAAAAAGCAAAGGAGTGACCATGTTTAATAAACTGACGTCCAGCCCATTTCCCCAACCTGAGCCAAAAGATAGACTTACCTGTGAAGTTCTGTGCTTTGAGATGCAGATCATAGAGTTTGTGGATGTAGCGAATGTACATCTCCTCCTTATTCAGTTCAGTCTTATAGAAGTTCTGTAAAAGAGATTACAGTAAGTACAGACAGTTCTGCAAGCTCAGGTCTGCAAGTAACTGCCTTTTACTCTGCTGCAGTTTTACTTCTTTAACCAAGAGAATGGATGCATTTTTCCATACAGAAGTCTTTTACAACATTAAGTAAGGAGGCCCAGTGACATACTTTCCACTCAACACTGTCTGTGTTAAATATCACCTAGCAATTATTGGATAAGCTGTAACTCTTGGGAGGTGTTACTACCACTGATTCACATTTCTTTAGTTACTCTGGATTATTTTTTGCTTGTTTTACTGCCAATGCACAATCAGCCTATTCAACTAAAAAATATTAAAAATATGTAATAGAGCAACCTGTTTATTACATTTTATCATTGATGTTTGAAGGATGTTTATTTCAAATTTCAAACATATTTTGCTCTAAAGGAAAAAAGATAAATGGTAAGATATACAAGTAATATATAACTTGTATACATACTATATATATACATATATAATACATATATATCTATAGATATAGGTGTGTGTGTGTGCATGTGTATGTGTGTGTGTGTGTGTGTGTGTGTATATATATACACCTAAGGTATATAGGTAAAGATATATATATATATATGTGTGTGTGCATGTGTGTAGATACACACACACGAGATATATAGATAAGGATGGGTAAACAACAATGTTAAAGCATTTTTTTCCCCCTGAAGAATCATGTAAAAGAGGGTAAATGAAAATGGTCTCTATTGTAAGATGTTATTCTGAGTTGCTTGTGTTGGAGTTTAAATATTTCCAGTTTATGCTCAGAACATAAAGGCGTTGATAACAAGAGGTTTTATTTCAAATCATTATTATAGGGGCCTACTAACTGAAAATATTTTACTTATTAAAAAAAAAGTATCTGTATCTTACTAAACATCTCTAAAATGTTTTAACATTAGTTATCAAAAACTCAACTTTGACTTGCCTGGACACATTAAAGGTACAATTTATAAGCATCCACATCTACTCCTTCACCATGTTCAAAAGTACATTAGTCCTCATTGAACTTAATAAACAAAGGAGCAAATGTATATGAGGCTGGATTCCAGCAAAAGCATGACACTGTGAGACTCTGAGGGAGGCAGATGCATTGTACATTATGAAAACCCTATTGAAGCCACCTGAACTACAATCATCATTGTTGCTGTTGTTTTGACTGATGCTACTTAGTATGTGGATGAAGGGAAAATGAATAGTGATGGGGAGATAAATCTGTTGATCTGAAGGAGTGTCAGGTTTTTCTAAGAGGGAAAGGCCAGGAATTCTAAAAATGTTTGAAACTGATTAGCTAGAGAGGTCCATTAATTTAGGACCAAACTGGTCGATGTGGCTGTTTAAATTGTACTTGGGCTTGAAGCCCGAGACCTTTTGTCAAAGGTACTTTCTTTCCGCCACCTACAGGTGTCCATTACTCAACATGAGGACCCTTACAACCTTGAAAACACTGACATTTAGTTGAATACATCATAATAATTTCTTCCCCCAGTTTATACCATTATCCTCCCCTTCTCCTCTTCTCTCCTGCAGATCTTGGCATTCTTTAAAAGGCTAAGTAAATAATGCTATTCACATCTCTCTTATTATAACCAAAATCATTTTAATTAGCAAGAATTGTTGTACCATAAACACAAGTCTAACAACCCCACAGCAGGTTTTTACATTATTAAAGGATGATTTGCTCTAACAGCTTTTTGGTAACAAGGAGCTTTCTTTGAGAACAAAATAAGTGATCATTCTGTAAAGAATAGTTCTCCTTAAAAAAAGAAAAAGATTTCTCCAGTCAGCAGATGAGAATCTTTTACATATGTCTGGCAAAACTTGTGACACAAAGAACAAAACAATAATTACATTTCCTTGTATTAGTCATGTCAAAGATTACGCATTTTTAATTCTACACTACAGTTTAACTCTGATCTTATAAAGGAAGCCAGAGCTGCCCTGAAGATGAGATGGAATTTATCTTTCCAAAGAGTTGAGAAAAATCTCTAAGAAGGAAGTGAGTGGTTGAAGAAAAAAGCCTTATTGCTCCTAGAAAACATCAAGAACTTTCCACATGGAGTAGAAGCTAAAAAGATTAGCTTCAAAGTTATATATTTGGTTCCTTATTAATAAGTATTCTTGCGCTAGTTTGAAATCAGAACTGCTTTTACAATGTTAACATTTCCTATAAGGACTATTTTTGATCAGTGCAAAGCCAGCAGGATAAATTCTTTGTCTCAAGTGTATGCTGATGGGGCCACTGATTTGACCAAGTCTGGTTTATTCCTACTGAGAGGCTAGAGTAAACACATTTAGGGCACAGTAGTAATTCCTCATCCAAGAAAATGAGCTCGTCTGTTATACCAATTGAGAAAATGAACCTAGGGTCTACAATTATTTGTTTACATTCAAATAGAAGGCACTGTAAAGCAGATAGAGACACTGGAAGAAAATTTGTTTGGAAAAATGTAAAGGTTTTCCTCTGAAATTATTTATGAGGCTTTGTGGCTGGACCTGGGGTAAAGCCAGGATTAAAGAGACCAACTGAGAAGATGAAAAGCTTAGAGCACACACGGCTTTTCTCCCCAAACCCTGACATACAGGGGGTTACAGAGGAGCAGCTCAGGCTGAGAATCTTGAACACAGTGAAAGGTTGTAACAACAGGCAAAGAACTGGGGAGACTGAAGAGTGAGAATGACTTTGCTCAGGGTTAGAAATAAGCGCTGAGGGGAAGTAACCGGGCTGACCCAGTGAGTCTGGCCTGATGGCTTGGAAATTACTGTTGGGTCTGATAAAAAATTATGGTAAAAAGTGCATTAACAAGATGGGGCCTGATAGAAGATGCTCAGATCCCACTATTTTTAGCAACTGATGTTGGAGGTGGAGATGCAATGATTAAATTCAAATGAGGAGGAAGTGGTGGGTGTGGCAAAGAATATAGTGATGGAGGAAGAACAGCACAGTGAGAAAACTAACATGGGAAACACATAAAAGGAAGCTGTAAGAAAGCTTAAGTCCTCAGTTTTGAAGAGGTCTGTAAGGGGAATACACAAAAAACAAAGCAAAAGCTGACTCCGATTAGCCAAGTCAAGGCAGAATCAGAGTGAGGGATGCAGTCCCAAGGTGAAGTAGAGTACAGCCAGGCATGTGAGGGAGCCGAACGGTCAGAGTCAGACTGAGAACGCCTCACAGTGGAAGCTTCCACCTAATCCGGGACATTAGAAAAGGAAACCACGGTATTCACCAATTTAGGACTGGAAGAAATCATATATTCTTATATTTCAAATCTGATTAAGGGAAATTATCAGAAGTATCAACATACCCTATATTAAAATAGAGAACACCAATGTCTAGATGTATGGTCATTCTTTTGCTCTGAGGTGAGACTACCAGTCTGTTAAATAGTTAGTTATGAGACATTTTACTATGAATTTAGTTTAGCCAGGAAAATTCTAGTTTAGCTTGATACCCTTACATAATATTATTTTCTATTCCTAAAAATGTCCTGTTTGGGTGACAAATTATATGGTGGTCATCCTAGTTACAATTCAAACTTTAACAACAGTGGTATTATGAATCTAATTTGCAAAGAACCTAGGGAGTAAAAATTAGTGTGTTAAACAGAAAACTGACATTTGTTCACAAAGGAAGAGATCACTAATATTTATTAAAATGTAGAATGAATATAAGGACAGCAAGAAACTGTCCACACAGAAATAGAGACCTCTGTCTGGGGAAATCATGCTTTTCCTAGGATAACAACCAAACCTGGCAGGATAGGAGCGCCAGGCAACAGGACTAAGGGCAGCATCACCCCCATATTACGGGGCCAGCCATGGGAGCCCTGGGGAACGCAGGGGGTGCACTCTGCAGTGCTTGGACCTGAGAATTTCCTGGAACGAATTCAACCTGAAGCTCACTATGCCTCTTTTAAAAACACTTTTAAACTTTTCTAAGAAACATCCAGGTAACAGCACATTGTGGATTAAAAACAAACAAAACACAGTATTTCTGGGAAAATGAACATTGGGCTATAAAGAGGAAAAGAGGAATAGTTTACTAACCAGAAGGCTAACTGTGCAGCCAATCTTTTTGCCATCTACCTCTCCCATTTTCATGCAGTCCCTAAAAAAAAAGCAAGAGTCAGAACTTAGAACTTCCTTCCTTCCTAGGGGCAAACACAGTTTGTTCTTTAATGGGGAAAAAAGGTCTGAGACCGGAGGCAATTTGCAAGTTGCTATTCAGACAGAGGCTCTGGAGACTAAAGGCAGTGCTTCCAGGCTGCATGATCTCCCAGCAATGCTGGAGCATCAGACGTTCCTGAGCACCAGTTTCTGCTGAGAATTTCACTTGTACATCCAGAGAAGGAGGGGTGAGGACATGTTATAATATGCCTCCTCCAGTGTGGTGAGAAGTAGCTGGTAAGCCTGGCCTTCAATAGAGAATGAGCGTTTTGTTCTCAAAACAGAAACACCATGCATTTAAGTGGGATAAAATTCTTTAACAGTTTAGATAATCTAAAAATCAAAACTTATGTCTATGAAAGGTTATGATAACATGCATTTCACTCCCCCTCCCTTTTGTAAGAAAGCAGCATAGTAGCACAATTCTCTGTTACCTTGTCTTCCCCGTAAAATCAATAGATCTACTTGTTAGAATAGGTGAGTCTAACACCCAAAAAAAGATGCCTTTAATATTGGGACTCTGAGAATCCTTTCAATTCACTAAGACTTTGAAAGAATTGTCAACTAAAACAAAACAGGAGAAAAGGAGGGGGAAAAAAACAGATAAAAACTCCAAACCAGTTAATTAGAAGTCCATTATCTTACTGCACAAGGTCCCAGGGTCTGACTGCCAATTCTTTGAGTGATTAACTCTAGTGGAATGTTGATGGTATTCTAGCTCTGATTTTCTAACTCGAGCACAGCATATTTGGGAAGCGTAGGGACTCAGCTTACCTGTAATCTAACAACCTCTCCATTAGACGAGTTACAGTGGCAATTAATGAAACACCACTTTCCCTCCATGTTTCCCGCTCAATTTTCTTTAGTAGACTGGAAAAGAAAGAACCCAGGGCATTTCAACATTTATTTTTGTCAGTCACCATGACAACCATTTTACTTTCATCTGTACCTTAAATGCCTTAGCAACCACTGTAACATCTCACAAGTAGCACGATTTGCAAACAATGTCTTACCTAGGATAGGGACCAAATAGTGGAATTCTAATCCAGGAAGCATTGACAAAGCAAATTGATTTTTCAGATTATCCAAGTCATAAAACGTGAACACATGCATATAATCATATTTCCAAACTATGCAAGCACCACATAGCTCAGACATTTCTTTCTAGCTCCTCTCTTACACTAACAGAGGCTTGAGCCTTACCACACCAAATAACACTGCAAAAAGCAAAAACAAAAAGTACCTCTAAGTTTACTTTCAAGTAAGATCTTGCATTATTCACATAAAAATGTTTTCCTACCTCTCAGTGGAATGCATCTTCATCCAAGCAATTTTACTGCAATGCAACTGCTACAGGAAAATCCTTTTACAGACGGTATGACGTTTTGCGTTTTTTCCTTTCACTTAACATTTGCCCACTCAATACATACTGTACTATCTGTGCACTCAATCAACAGTTTCATTCATTTTGTCCTTAATCACCGAGGATTTTCTATGTGGTTGTTATAGAAGATTGATGACAAGTACTGAACATCTCTCCTCCTACATTTTCCCTAATCTTAAGCACCATGGACCAGAGGCACTATGTAAACATAAAACAACAATCATAATAATTAGGATCTGGTTCACTTCACACTGCCTCTTGGCAAACCACTCATATACTTGGCAAAGCCTCTATGACTGAACTTTCCCCAAAAGATAAAAGTAAGAACGGAAGCATGACACTATGAAGTAATTCTCTACCCCCTCTGAATTTAATGATCATCTTTTCTGCCTAAAATCTTGCTTCCCTGTCATCTTGGTTTCAGGTATAACATAGAAAGAAAACATTTCTTAGAAGAACAATCCAAGCCTATTATATGTGTGCCTAGTGGAAAAATAAACATTAAAGAAAAGAGCTGTTTTGCCAAAGTTTTGTTTTTTGGGGTCTGTAACAATGTTCTTTTCTCATTTTCCTCTCCAAAGCCGCCACTTCTTGCTACTGCCATTCTATCACTCCTGTCCCTTCATCTGTCACCTACGCACCCTCAATCATTTGCCTTTTTCTGTCTTCTGAACTGTTTCCTGGATTAAGAAGTAGAGTACGAAGGGATGGGGCTCGCCCTGACTAATCTCCCAGAGAGAGGTCCCCTAGTTTGTTTAAAATGTGTTTTCTTTCAAAAAGCTCTCAACAGCACCCATTTCAAGTTTAAGTGCTAAACTGGTGTTGAACCAAGTACCCAAATGAAAATCTGCCTGCCAAAGCATTGCAGGATGTTGGAGAAATCGCCCCAAGTGACAGCCCACACCTCATACACTTCAGAGGCTGAAAAACAAAGAGCTCAAGTTAAGTAATAATTCTAAAAATACATGGAGACTTCTTTTACAGAGTGAGTTTTACTAATTTGCACAGCCTCCTAATGCAGTAAGAAATCAGAGCTATATAATGCGCTTGTAAGAAGAGGCAAAGCTCTGCAGAGCCTGTTTCCTTGACTAACACAAGACCCAAATGTTAGGACCAAGTCTAGAAGCCAATTCATCTGCTTTCTCAGCCAGGCTTGTTCCTTCTGCTGGAAGCCTGACGACCTCCCAGTTTAGCTGATACAAACTGAGGAGAGAAGCCTCTCAGCAAGAAGAGAAGTGTCTTCTAGATAACTTGGGTTAGACTAGGTGTTTTTATTAGGTCTATATTCATGCCCACATACCCATGTTGAGGATACAGGGATTCATCTAACAGCAGTGAAAGGTTATTTCTTATTGCTAACTGATAGGCAATGGGCCTCCATACCTGTGGGCAGCAGGATAAACCACGGTCCTGTACGATAATATTACTCATCATACTCACTCTATGAAAGAATATGGGGGATGGGTAGGATTTAGTCCTCAATCTACCCCTCTCTATACCAAAACAGAATTGGGTTGAGGCCATCACTTTTATGTAAAATACCTGTGTCTGTGCATGCTCTTATTAAACCGAAGACAAGAGTTTGATACCTAAAGTATGCATTGCATGGCTAATGCTCTTCCTCCAAACTATAATCAAATGTATGATCACTAAATAAAGATCTTTGAAATGCTCTGAAGTCTTACTGAATTATTTAGAGCAACATATGTGAAAAAGCAGAGTAAAAGACTAGGGAAAGAACTGAGATGGATGTTCCCTCTTCTGGAAAACCCCTTTAGGACCCCCAAGGCTGTAGGTACCCCCTCTGTGTGCTCCTATAGTACAGTTGCTGCGACACCCCAGCCTTCTGAGAGGATCTGGCACAGAGAAATGCTCAATAAATGAAGTTGAATGAAGGGATCAAGCAGAACCTGGGGAAGCAGAAGTGAGTTCTGATACTCCACTCTGGATCTTCAGCATTATCAAAAACAATAAAACCGGACTCCAACTTATTTCGGAAAGATGTAGATGAAGATGTAGTATGGATAAATGAAGATAATGTTAGGGGTTAGAGAATGATGAGGTGACTTCTTAGGAAGGAAAGCACCACACAAATTTGAAGTCTGGCTCTCAGGAGCCTATTTGGGCGAGCAGCACATTTTCAGGAAGCAGTGGGCTACTTCCAGCTTCTGAACAAGTTTTAATTTTTAGATGTGAATTACAGAGAACAAGTGAGAATCTGTACCATAACAGCATGTGTTCCTAATTCATAATGTGTGCAGTGACTCATGGTGATTATAATAATTCATTGTGATTTCTATTGCCAAAAAAGCATATTATTGTTTCCTGAAATACAGATTTTCACTTTCTTTCCTGAGCCCCAGTAGTGATATTTAATTATCACCTTAGATTTTATTTATTCCCAATATGCTGATCATAAAAGCATGAAAGGAAAATATTTATAGTAACATTTCTAGTAATTGAAAAATCAAGAAAAGAAAATAATCTCCGTTGAATCAGGTACCTTAAAATTGTGCTAATTACAGAGGTTTAATACATTAATTACTGACTTGATTCTAATGTCGAAGTACATCTTCTATTTCAAAGTCATATTTATATATAAGCAATCTGAATTGCATGTTTCAAGCCTTTATTAAAGTAGAGAAGAGGCACTAGAGAACTATGTATTTATTAATCTTGTGAATTTATTATAAATAATCACAAATCTCAAGGGAGTTATTTCACTGAGTGCTTTCTTATTTTAGTTCTTTGTCAAACCAAGGACTAGTAACTGAAATGAGACCAGTTTTCAAAAGCAATTTGTTATATTGGATGAGGTTTTAATCAAAATTCTTGTTAAACTCCAGCTATCATGAAAGACAGATGCTTTGTACACCAAAATGAATGAGGGCTTGGTGAATAATTACTGAAAGTTCCAGTTTAATTACAGCATCAGAAGAAAATGGTGTTGTTCAGGATTCAGTACAAAGAATGTGTTTTATCACCCACCACCACCAGAAGAGATATGTAAACCCCTTCTTGGCTTTTCCTTTCAACATAATTTTCTTAAAAGCTTCAAGAATGATTTTGAATCAGGCAAGCTAAAATCTATCAGTCACTAATAATACATTTCAAACCTATATATTTCTATGTTAACTTTTCTAAATCGATGATCATAAATGAATTACAGAATCTTGTATTTGGCTATCAGTTCTAAAGCATTCGTATTTAGTTTTAGGTGATACATGGGCATAAATACAAGTAAAAGTATACTGTGTAGTAGAAAAATGTATTGCTGAATGATTTTTGCACTTCTGAAAGAACTGCAAAACATTTTCCAAGCACAGTGAGCTGGTTCTTCCTTCAAAAAGAAACACTTTATAAATAGGTTAGAAAATGACTAAGAGCCATAAAATACTATAGAGAAAACAAGTGTTGGAATTAAAATCTTAAAGTACTAAACCTTTCTCACATATCATCTCAGTGGGTGAACACTAGGTAAGAGCAATTCACCCTGTGAGTGTGATCACATTCCACTGGCAGGACCACCTCAAAGTCCCTTCACAACACTCCATTATTTCTCTCTCCTCCATGTAAACCCAAATCACAGAATTTAAAAGTGATTAGCTTCCATGATACTCTAATAAGAAACATTTATGAAGCAACTAATAATCCTGAGTGAGCCATGAGTATTTATGAATTAAATCAAGTGTTGAAAAACAGATGCAAACCAGGTTTATTTTCCCAACAGCCAATCAGCGCAGGGTATCTTACTTTGGAAAGTACTGCGTACAAATAGACAAACACAATGTTTTTTTTCCCCTCTCCCAAACTCAGCCCTACTTAAAATCATTATCGTGCAGCTCTGGTTTTAAAATTATTAGGCATGAAGAGTGAGATTTGTTATGTAACACATACGACCTGACCTAATCAGAGATTAAAATAAGGAGACATGTCTAATCATGAACATAATAAGATCGGTTTGTTCGAGTTAGGCAATTACCCTTTATTGCACATTCCACAAAGACAAAGCACTCCTGTGAGACCCAAGCTGTCTTTGTAGCTCTCAGCCACTCGGCACTGACACCACAGCCTCTGAATAGAACCAGCCTGAGGTAAACGTTACTCACATACTGTTGAAGAGCTCACGGTATGTTTCATCACCTTTGCCTTCTGACATCAGACTGTCCAGTTTGTCAATTAGCTTGGCTTCCACCTGAAACACACCCAAATATTACTCTCTCTTTCCTCCCCCTCAAAGTAGGATTTCTAGGCAAAGTGAAACACATATATCTGCAAGGGTAAAAGCCAGAGTAAATTTTGTGAAAGCGACTTTACCATAAGCTGTGGTTAATAGCAGATACCCCCTTGGAATTCCAGGGGGCTAATTTAGGCGGAACAACATGACTTCTAACTCCCAGCGAGGGAGCACTTGCTGCTGCCAAAGGCATCCATCTAGTTGTTGATAAACACAAATGTGCTTGCAGCCCAGCTTATCATGGGATTTTTAGAAGCTCTAAAAAAGTGTCAAGTCCTATTTATTTATTTTAAAAAGCACTATATATATATGAACATCAGCAAAGTAACATATCAACAAATATTAATTTAAATCTTTGATGTGTTTTATATCTATTTTCTTTCTTAAAACAGTTCGAAGTTGCCCTAATCTTGGCTGAAGTGGAGAACCTGCCCTCTCCATGTGCAGATGGCAGATCGTAGAAATATCCTAAGGCAGCAAAGAAGCAGGTGAGACAGAGAAGCCAAGTCATTTGTATCTTCAGTAAGGTAAATCCTTTAGGACTTGAATATTAGGAAGGTAGAAATATCCCTCCATCTATCTCAGGCAGTGTAAGTGACAAAATGAAACATCTCTGCATAGTCATTTATTAAACAATGAGGGATTGGAGGGATACTGGACTTTGTCAAAGGACTAAGCTCTATTATCCTTTGAATCAAATTTCAGTAAGGGGATAAAGACAAAGGAGAAGGAAAGGGCATCCCCTCTATCCCGTACAATTTTAAAATAGCCTTTCATGTACCTATTAGTTTTCTTGAAAAGAAGTGCAGACATCGATACAAGTGAAATGCTGTGCTTTTGGCAATGAGAAGGTTCTGTGTGTGTGTTCAGCTTGCTCATTCAGTTGACAATCATTTCTAATATTTCAGAAAGGCTTCATTTGGAAAAGGGCCAAATCCTTCACACAGGTGAGTCGTACCCATGCTAGGGCAATGGCTGTGTGAACAGACAGCAGGCCAGCTAGCTCCACCCTGAGTGACCTGGCATGGCAAAAGCAGCTGACTTCATATGAGATCTGGTTTTATGATAAGAACATCTGTCTTTTCAAAACTGGAGCAGAGCTATTAGTACCTATGTCAAAGAGAAGTGATAGTCTTGTCTTCTCGGAATTTCCCTTGCAAGAATTTCCACTGCTTTCCCCTTATAAATTAATTCTCAATGCTTCAAGCAAAAAAGAGCAATAAAACATACTGTGCATCAAATGCTCAAAACTAAGCCATTCACCAAATGTGTAGACCACTGAGAGGTCGATTATTTAAGAAATCATTAACCTTCTGATTCTTCTATGTTGTGTCCAACTGGGAGCAAATAAAGTCTCTGCCAGTACATAGACACAGGCCTGGGAAATCACAGAAGATTTTAGCTGAAAGGGAATCAAACAGGTTTTCAGGGCTTCCCCAGAGGCTCGGCAGAACATAGGACCATTGATGCCCAGGGCCATATGGCTGGGAGCGGGCAGGCCAGGCTGGAATCTAGGTCCCTTGACGGCTGTTTCAGTGCTCATTTCCCAACTCAGAGTTGAATCTGGAAGCTGAGAGGCTTGAGGAGAACTGAAACATGTTCCAACTGCTCTGAGGAGCACATGTGCTTACCTGTTTAAAATTGCCACTCCGCCTCTGCTCCCAGTCCATCATATCATGGAAAATAGGAATCATGACATTCCGGAGATCTGGCTGGGGTATCAAAGTCACTTCTAGGAAGGGGCCGATCAGGGCAGGGATGAAGTGAAGCTTGTGCTCTCCTAAATTGAATGAAATATTTGAGTTTCAGTACATTTAATCTTAATAAGATTTCAGAAAGTTAGTATTATAAGTTGAAAATTACTGCCACAAGTTTATCTAATTATAGTTGTCTTTCTAAGCAAGAATATATTTCCCTAAACAGATATAGAAACAGTAAATTTCCATGTGCTAATAGTTCTCCATCATTTTTAATTAAAAAACTTTTCAGTTAATAAAAAAGTCATAAGATACAATTAAAAGTTATATAAATCATCAGAAATTGGTTATATATAGTACTACACATTCATACATTACAATTTTTATGCAGTCATTAGAAATGAGGCTGAGGAAGGACAATATAAGTGAAGTTTTTCAACATAATGAACTAAAAAATGAAAAAGCAAGGTACAATATAGTAGGTATGGGTACGTTTTTCATTTTAAAAAGATGTATGTGATAGTTTAGAAGATTATATCCCCTATTGTTAACCACAGGGGCTATGTCTGTGGGTAGTAAGATTAACAGGTGATTTTTTTACATGTGAAAAAAGGCAGTTTCTTATCAGTATTATGCCATTTTTATTTATTTATTTTTCCATAAGGTAAACACACATTCTAAATAAAAATCTAAATGGTGGTCCAAAAAAGGAATATAACAATTTTCTGAAAAGACTACATTGTAACAACAGTGAACTCAAAATGATGCATCACTGCCCCCTGTTATTTCTTCTCCATTAACTTGAGTGTCCTGCGTGAGAGACAGACAGATGTCCCAGAAGGATGGTTGGATTCTTCCTTTTTATTAAAATAAAATATTTTTTTAATTAAAAAAAATCAAATTTTAAACTAACTTAAAAACAACAATATCAAAATGGTGTATTATCAAGTGCTCAAAGGTATGGTCTTGATAATTCACAGGAAAGGAGAAGGTAGGGTGAGGTAAAGATAGATGACTTCATCTAGCAGATGAGTGTTGAGTTCAGTCTATTATACTGATTAACTGTTAAATCTCAGTCTCTATTCTTATAATGAGAGTACTGCATACTCTACAATAGCCAAGACACAGAAGCAACCTAAGTGTCCATCAGTAGATGAATGGATAAAGAAGATGTGACACATACACATAATGGAATATTATTCAGCCATAAGAAGAAAACAAATCCTACCATTTGCAACAACATGGATGGAGCTAGAGAGTATTATGCTCAGTGAAATAAGCCAGGCGGAGAAAGACAAGTACCAAATGATTTCACTCATCTGTGGAGTATAAGAACAAAGCAAAAACTGAAGGAGCTAAACAGCAGCAGACTCACAGAACCCAAGAATGGACTAGTGTTTACCAAAGGAAAAGGGGTTGGGGATGATGGGTGTGGAGGGAGGGAGGAGGGGATTATGGGGCACTATAATTAGCAATCACAACACAGGTAGGTCAGAGGGAAGGCAGTAGTATTGCACGGAGAAGACAAGTAATGACTATCAAAAGGGGTCGAGGGGAGGGACCTGATAATAAAGGTGAATGTGGAAACCACAATGTTGCTCATGTGAAACCCTTGTAAGATTGTGTATCAATGATACCTTAATTAAAAAAAAAGACTACTGCATACTCACAAAACAAGTTGGGAAGCTGAGCAGAAGATAGGTGCCTTCAAGAAAGAGGATAATTTTATCCATATTTTTCTTTTCTACCTGTGATCTTTTGTAGTTAGGGTCAAATACACACAGAATCATACTGTTCCATTACTGGCCAGTTTCAGAGTTACATGCCTTCACATTAATTTCTGTTTTATTTTTTGTACTAGAAGGCATTAAGGTAGCCACAAAGCACAGACATAGACATATATACAAATCTAGGGTGCAAATATATGGTTTAAATGTATATTGACTTTAAAGAGGTTTTTAAAAGGAAGAGAAAATGAAAGAAAGATTTTGGATATTGTGAAAATATGATGAATGAGATCAGGGATGGGCAAACTTCAATGCGTATTTGTGGAGTCACTGTTTCTGGAGACTGGAAGGGCCTTTCTTTATTGCAGTATAGTTGATACACAATATTATATCAGTTTCAAGTATACAACATAGTGATTCGACATTTATCTACATTAGTAAATGCTCCCACCAACTAGTGTAGTTACTATGTCAATATAGAAAGATGTTACAGTATTATGGACTGTATTCTCTACGCTGTACTTTCATCCCCATGACTAATTTATATTATGATTGAGATTTCATGCCTCTTTATCCCCTTCACCTATTTCACCCATTCACCCCAACCCCTCCCCCATGGTAGCCACCAGTCCCTTCTCAGTTCTATGAGTCTTTTGCTGTTTTGTTCACTTTGTTTTGCTTTGTTTTTGGAAGTGCCTTGGAATAATCTGGCCATCTTTGGAAGGATGCCCCCATCCCTTTTCTCAGTGTTATGGTACATTTAGCAGGACCCGACTCACACACCAATCTGAAAACTCCTCTGTATGACTGAGGTCACGTGGTCCTTTCCTCTCTCTGAGGTTTCATCAGAAGTGACTTAATTGTTTCTTGCCATCTCTAAATCACTTTTCCACACCCATTACAAGTAAGGAAGAAAACTGGCTTGTGGCTCCTTTTTCCTTTCCTATGTTTCTTTTTGACCCAGGCAAAATTTCTCCCAAGAGCCTGCTCAGTTTTCCTCAACAGAGCACTAACACCTCTTATTCATCAAAAGAAACTTCCTTAGTAATCTAACCTTGTATATTTTCCTCTAAAAGAATAAATTCTTTCACAACTGACAAACTCACTGTGGCAGAATATACAGAAACATCAGTTCACAGCTCTCCTCCCTTATTTCCCCCATCTTCCCAACATGACCGGTTCAAGCAGGTAACCAGTAGCCAGACTGTGCAATTCCTTTCCTCAGTCATCTTTGCCAGGGCAGAAAGCAGGATCCACCTGAACTCAATCACTCTTGCTGTCATTTGTAAAAGCCTAAACCCACTCAATGCTTATTCAAAATTTCCTGGCAAGTGAGGGGATTAAAGATAAAAGAGGGAAGGAGATCCCTGTAGGGGCAAAGGCTGGCAAGTCCTGAGATTAACAGGCCTTACATCTGTCCCATGGCCCTGCCCCAGGAAAGGGCTGCAGGGTTCGAAGTCCAGCCATAGATGCTGTGCCCCAGAAGAACCACAGACTGAGGGCCCACCTGCAGGGCAACAGCCATCTTGGCTTGTGACTAATAACCAGGAGGGCCTCACTGCTGCCTTGGGACTGTGCAAGACGCCAAACCTTTGCACAGCTTTGGGGAGGAGGCATGGGAGAGGCAGGAATACTAACTAAAACGGAGTTTCCTGCCCGCTCGGATAGTCCTCGTGTGCCTGCACTGGTGGGATGGGATTCAGAGCTGCTACATTACAATCTTCATTTTTAATCTTTCCTGAGCCTGGCATAATGGCATCATTAGCATGCAGCTATTTTACTTACCACCATTTGCTTGAGTATTTTTTAATTTGTTTTTTAAAAAATCTCTTCCATTTATGGACATTTTACCTGATTTTTTAAAAATAAATATATTATGAAAAAACTCACACAAACACACAATTATAAAGGACACTAAAACAAATCTGCACATATGCATCATCAAGCTTCAGTAATTATCAATGTTGTTGCTGATCCTGTTTCACCTGTCACATCAACTTTTTTCCCCCAGGGTATTTTAAAGCAAGTCTGAGACATATCATTTTACCTGTCCATACATCGATAAGCATCTTGAACAGGTAGGGCATTTTGTAAATATAAAATACAATGTCTTTATCACACCTAACAAAGACAAACAATAATTCCTTAAATTAATCTAAAACCCAGTCTATATTAAAATTTCCCTGGTTGCCTTAAAATATGTCATTTACACAGCTGGTTCCTTCAATCATGATCCAAACAAAGTTCATACACTACATTTTGTAGCCTGATTTTCTATTGACAGTAGAGAAGCCACACCTACATTTAAATCATTGTGTAGGAAAGCATGAGAATAGCCTTATTTTCTGAAAACATGCTTTGGGAACAGGATCTGTGCAAACCGGAACACACTCTCCACCATAGAAAATTTAATTTCTCCCAAATCAGCAAAGCAAAATCTTGAGTTATGTATGGCAACAGCAAAATAAACTTCATTTAACTGATTTCTTTTTAAACCACAGATGTTGTATACTTTTCCCATCTCTAATTGTCAGCCATATGGTCTTGTTTTGAAGTATTCAGGGCACCTGCTCCTGGACGGCTGGAGTTTTATATTTATACACACAGAACAGCCTGCTAGGGAAGTATTGAATTTTCTACAGCAGTTACAAGACACTGTGTTTGCAAATGTGGAAGAAAGAGCCCACTTTATATTTAGTAAGAATGTTAGTTCAATGGGAAAAAAAGATAAAAACCTAATCTTGTGGTACAACGAATGCCAAAGGTTGGACACAGTGGTGAAAACCAACCTCTTCCTTTGCAGACTATTCTTGTGGGAGAAATGTATAAAATTTGGGGAGGGGTTCTCTCTTGACAGAACATTTTTAGTCCTACTCAGGAAATGAAAATACTGAGCAATAACACATTTACAAAAAGGTGTTCACTTTTGACTCCTTGGTCTTTACTATTCAAAAATAAATGATCAAAACCACAATGAGATACCACTTCACACCCATAAGGATGACTACTATTAAAAAAAGTGTTGGCAAAGATTTGGAGAAATTAGAACACTTGTGCACTATTAGTGAGAATGGAAAACGGTAGTAGTCACTGTGGAAAACAGTATGAGTATGGGGCTCTTCAAAAAATTAAGCATAGAATTACTATAAGATTCATTGCTCACAGTTAAATCTAGGGGATATAATGATCCAACTTGAAAATCTACAGCTTCATGTTTAAAAGCAGATAACCTCAATAGGATGGAAAAACCAATATTTCTAGCATGTGGAAGAGTTTCCACACTTATGATGCAAACACCAATAAAAAATTAAAAATATTGCCCAATAAAATTTGTTTCCAAATTAGACCAAGTGGCCACTTTCAAGTGGCAAAAAAGTATATTTAGTGACTCTGGGCATTTCTTCTCTTCAATTCATTTTCTAAAAAACAGTACTTTTTGTATCTAGTAAAAAGTATTGAAGATTTTGATTTAGGAAATCATAAAAGCTTACTTGCTTTACTAAGACATGATGAATCTGTCTTTATGAAGCTTTTTCCTGTTTCACAGAAATTTGACAAGAAGTTTAAAATATAAGATTTTAAAATGAAACTCTACACAGGCAAGGGCCACTTCTTCTCATATCTCACAAATAGTTTGCACATAGCCAGTGCTTGATGACCTGTATTAAACTGAATTTATTGTCCTGTTCTGTTAAAAAACATAAATCTATAATTATCTGAATAAATGCTCCACTGGCTTTTAAAATACTCAATATGACACATTTATAAGTAAATCAAATTATAACTAATATATTTTTATATTCCTAAGTAACAAGCTGACTTACGGTCTATAAGGGATGTTCAAATAGTACCCTGATGACTTAGCTTTGCTTATCAGTTTGTAGGAATATATGTTAGAAGAGAGGCTTTAACATTTCTGAACATTTTCCAGTTCTAGTTGTAGGAAGTGCGGTAGTACTGACCTTTAAAATTAACCTTATGTTTTGGAGCATCAGAAAAGTCAGGACACAACCCCTGGGAAATAATTCAGAAACCAAGGAACATTTATTAACACTCACACTATACTCGAACTATGTCATGCTGGGAATTTGTGGTTGAGTTTAAAGAGCCTTTTCTAACAGTGCTAGTGAGGTGCTTCTTTAGGGCCAGAAGAAAGGGGATGGTGTCCACCATAGTGCTTTTCAATCTCTAGCCAAGTGCACGGAATCACCTAGAGAACTTGTGAACACTCAGATGTGGTACCCCACTCTGAGAAACTTGGTCTCAGGAGGTCTGCAGTGCAGCCAGGGACTCTGCAGTTCTTACAAGCTTCCAGGTGAAGCTGATGTGGCTGGTCTCTGAGTATCTCTGTCTAAAGCGTCCTGACATGATTATGTGTTATGGGGACCAACATGCTCCAGAGATTTCCCACATTCTCTACATTTCTGAAGAAAACAAAGAAGTTATTTAACATAAAAGCCAGAGAAGTAGAAATATTTTTGTTTTAAAGACAAAAATAGAGAGGGAAAGTTTATGAAGTATACAGAGATGTCTCTAGGGAGACGAAAGGTGCTGCTTTATGTAGCAAGCAGAAGGTCATGGCCCTAAATGCATAGCTATCCTGGCTTGGATAAACATTTCTAGGGAAATAATCATATGTGGCGATGCTAAGATTTACCTACAAGAGCTAACCTGCCATGTTGCCTAGTATTCTGGTAACTCAAACGAATCTGTCCTGGTCTTATCTGAGCCTAAACAACCACAACAACATTTCAATGCGTTATTCTCTAAAAATATCTTGCAATGCCCAATACAATATGGACACTACAAGGGCCTTGATCTGCTTTTGAAAAACAAGGACACAGAAAATCAGCAAAACAGGAAGACTAAGAGGATCTTCAAATAAGACAGACTGATGCTATTTCTGAGCTGAATCTAAATACACTCATTTCTTCTTCTTGGCTGGTTTTAGATACTGGAAGTTGCTTTCAAGATGCTAATTCACTTGTTTTCTGAAATTACCAGCAAATATTGAACACAGACTCAACTATGTATAACAAGGCTTCCTTCAATTGCTGTATGTATTTGGGGGATATACATATCCTAGTCAAAAATCACTCTGTAACATGAGTTGAAGTAAAATGATAATGGTCCTATTTTCCCTTACAGAAAATAATGCTGCTATCTCCCAAGTTGTGCTGGGATGAGCCCAAGAGAAAAGACACTTTCAGATCTTTAAATATTCCATTCAAATAGGTCCCTACTTTAATAAGCCACAAGGAGAAATCATAGCGCAGTAACAGCAAATGAATACTATAAACTTGCATAGTTAACATACCAAATTAAATAAGTTAAGACTCTCTAGAAAGAAACCCTATGCCAATGAGCTTTTAAAACTATTTTCCAAAGTATATTCTTTCCTATGCAACCAGGTCTGTGTCATCAATTTGCTGGAATAATATGCATTATCTGCTGTGGCAGATGAACAAAATTGGATCTGCTCATTCCTCAGCAGCTGCAGATGTTTTTAAGTCCTTTGGCTTTACTCTTTATGATACAGGCCCATGGTTTCAAGTTTCTGAGAGTACTGACACTTCAGTCACTGTTTCATGGAGTTTATTCTAAATCTGTTATGCTTCCTAGCCTCAGTTCAGAGTTCTAGAAATTCCAAGTTAACAATTGCCAAATCTGAAAAGTTAGCTCATGGCTGGAAATGTGTGAATTACTGGAGCAATGCTAGATTACAAAATGCATCATTCCTTGACAATGAAACACAAAGGTAAGGAGATTTTTCTTACAGACACTAACCTAAGGAATTAGTTTTCACCTTAGTCAATGCCAAAGTATCAATTACTTTCTACAGATATCTTCAGTGATTTATACATTTGGTTTCAAATGCTGTCACTAGTACATTGCCTTTCTTCCTTTGTACAGGGATGAGCTGGAAAACGGAGGGGACTTCTCTTCACTACTTACCTAGATTTTGCCACATGCTGAAAATTTCACAACCCATTGTTACACGCATGTCACCGTACCTGAAATGGAACAAAAAGAGAACCTGATACAAAGCCTCCAGAACAAAACAATATTTTTATCTCTTTAGGATACAATCTATCATTCTGAATTACAAGGCAATTTGTTTTTCATTAATGATGTTTAACGTAGATATCTTGATGCTTCTGATGCAAATCTTTAGTAAAACAGACTTGTCTCATAAATTTTGCTTCTATAGTATTTTGAATTCTGAAAGACTGAGGGGAAAGATGTATAAATAAGCTCAAAATATTGAAATTTCCAGAAAAGACTGCTTCTTTCCCCTTGGTCATTAACTCTCCAATGTGATTTTTAATTATGGACATCTGATTTATGAATTATTTGACCTAAACATGCTTCAAAAGGCACAAGATTTGATTTACCTTTTATTCCTACCTAATTATGCTCTGATACTTACTTTTCTAGCACCTTTTTCTTTTTGGAAGGTGTAAACATCTCTAATTGTAGACACAACTGGTTTATAAAAATGACTGCCAGGTAAAAGTAGGAATCCCAGATCTAAAACAAGAACAAGGTATTTAAATATTACAGTGTTACAAAATATTTACAGGTGAAGTAACGTGGTATCTTGGATCTGCTTGAAAAGTGGTAAGTAGTTGGGGATATAGTTGAAATAAAAGTTGACAAGAGTTGAAACTAGAAATGGGTTGTATGGGGTTCATTATTCTATTCTCTCTACTTTTATAAGCTTGAGGTTTTCTATACCAAAAAGTAAACTAAATAAATATTATAATTTATATATTGCTTGAATGCCATATCTCATATTTCCTGAGCTCTCTGGCATCTGCTAAATGGTAGAGATGTTTTGCTTCCCTTATAACACACCACAGTATCTCCAAGGAGGCTGAAGTATAAGTTGGACTACTTTATTCCTGTGTGAATTCATTTTTGGAACTCTTTTTAATGTAGAACTAAAAAAAAAAATGCATATACTTCTTTGGATATGCTAATTGCTTTAAATTCAGACAGTATATAAAAATTCCCTGCCCAAACAAATCTTCTGAGTCTATTTTCTTATACCAAAAACAGCATCAGAAAGAGATCAGAATAAAATTCCCAGAAATAAACTTAAGCAAAAACATGTAGGACATAAAGGAAGGAGGCTACTTCTCTACTGACACCATGTAAAATTAAAGATAAGTAGGGGAAACATTATAAAGAATTAATATCTTTTATACATAAAGAGCTCTTACAAACAAAAAAGAATATGATAAAAACCCCAGCAAAATAATGATGTCAAAAACAGATACTTCACAAAATATGAATTGTAGTCAATAATTAGTCAACTAATAACTAATTCATAACTAATACAAAATGTAAATTAAAGTTAAAAAGACTGTTTCCCTTATCAACTAGCCAAAAAAAAAATTATCTCTTTCAGTATTGGCATGTATATAAGGCAATCAAATGTAACTGATATAACCTTTAACTCAACAATTCCATTATAAATATTTATCAACAGAAATAATTAGGGACATATACCAAGTTTTAGTATGTGAGAATGCACATAAGAAGAATAATTTATAAGAATAAAATAAAATAAACAACTTGAATATTAAAAAGTGGAGCTCTAATTATGAAATTTTGATATATTGGTTATTGATAATCATAGTATGTCCATTAAAATCCCATTGGTTTTTATAGTTTTTTGCTTTTTTGCATTTTCTGGTTATCCAATAAGGAAATGTCATTAAATATTTAATACAAAAAACATTATTTTAAGAATAATAATAAAGATGCCAAGAACATAAAACATCATTAAGAAGGGGAGCCAACATAGGTAATGCTCATATTTGTTTACCATATATCATTTCCCACTTAAAAAATACTACATCAAGAATTCTTTGGCATGTAAGCATATCACATTATATCACAGATATACAAAGAGTTCTCCTGAAAGAATTTTGCTGTTTCATTTGTTTTCTTTTCATTAATTCATTATAAAAAATGGGAAGATGGAGAAGAAAAGGAACTAATGAGTTTACTTTGTAAATATTTTCTTCATATGAACTCTATTTTAAAAAATGTCTTAAAAACATATGTTCTAAGTTCCCTTTGTCATGCATGGGGAAAATAACAAAATTAAAACTGAAAGTAACAACGAAAAACAATCTCCTTTTAAGCCACTATGATTTCTGTCAGGTTGATAGGCATGATTATAGCCCTAACTTGTTCACAAATATAATGAAAACTCTTCTAATATTATTCATAATTAAAATTAATATGGCCAAAGATTAATTTGAAGTATCTGGAATAAATTTATTTTCCTATTATTAAGAGAAAAAAAGTCCGTTAGGTAATTTCCTGAAGTACAATGCAAAACGTTTTAGCCAAAGCTGGATAGTCATTTAAATGGACACTTACCTTATAATCAAAATTTTCACTTAAGAAGTTCTTACGAAGTGCATCTGACAGGTATAGAACTGTTGTAATAATAACACTAGTGATAAAAAAGAGTACATTTTAAGTTATAAACTTCACATTAGTGAAAATCATTTATTAGATAAGAGTAAAAAGCAACTAAAATTACAGAAAACCTTTAATAATCATGTGGAACAGTATTAAAGAATTAATACATGAAATAAAAAAAGAAAAGACATGTTGGAGGAAAATAAGAAAATGAAGTCTATCACTGAAGTGGGGTTCTTTGTAAAATGATACATTTCTAGGAATTCATACAACTCAGAAATATATTAATCTAGATGTTTTATGATTTTATTGATTTCTGAACAAAGCAAAATTAAATGAAAATATAATATTCATGTTTAATATGGAAAAAAGTGGCACTTTTTAAAAATAAAGAAAAAGAAATTGAGCCCCCAAATGAAATGGATAGGGTAAAATGATAGAATACAATGAGTATTCCTTAGACGTCTTCTCTCTGCTCTCCCCTGTTTAAGGTGTTAGGGGGCATGAAAGAGCTGTGGAAGGCAGAGTCCTCTCTCATGGTGATAAGACTGCCACTAAGGAAACAATTACAGACTGTGAAATTGTCTATAACCCAGTACTAAGCTGTGTGAAACTGGCTAAGCTGTGTAACGCTGGTGAGCATTATAGTCATTCAGAGAATGGGACACCTCAGAGCTGGAGAAATAGAGAAAGCCTGACAGAGGGGGCTTATGTAGTCATGTCTATCTTGCTGGGAAGATTAGAAAAGAAAGATTTGGTGAGCATTCTGGGTTAATTCTAGAGTAATATAATTTGCTCAAAGTCTGCTCCTTTTTTGCAGCTGTAACAGTAGATATTCACAACTGAATGCATTTCCAGTTAGTTTTTTAAATATTAGATACAGCATTATATTGAAACCAGATAGGCCACTCCCCAAACTACAATAACCCAAGCACCAGTATATAAAGGGTTGATACTTGAAGCGTCTTTGGTCTTTTCTGAGATGCTTGTGTAAAGGTGTGCTTGCGATGATGAGCCTCCAGCTCTCACTATAGGGTTTGGAATAATTAGTTGTAGGACCTTTGGTAAAACAAAATGAAACAGAACAAGACCCCACCAACTTCATATTTGGGCTATTCTACTGATAAAATATAGACTAGAAGGATATTTACTAGTTATAAGAATATTTATAGTCTTCGGAGGACATAAATGTTGATTATTGTTATGTGCTGGAAAACTCATTATTAAGCCTGCTCATGGGGTGGGGTAATATGAATGGGACAAGGGGTAGATGGCTGAATGTGAAAGCTCAATGTGAAGAAAGGAAAAGAGAAGAAAACCACCATTTCTTGGGCACCTGCTCTACTATGAACAAACACAGTGGTACACACATGTACATTTTATAGGTCATTTATGTCTTCAACGAACCTTACTATGAAAGTACAAATAAAGCCTATGAAATTGAGAAGTCCTGTGGTTTCTTTAGTCCCCAAGTGGCAGATACCATCAGTGAATTTAATATCAAAGAGATAAATCATCTGTGAATAACAGCATAAAATGGCAATTTTCTAGACACTGGCAAAGCAAAGATAGTAACTGAAGAAATTGCTAAGGTTCCCAAAGCAGTTTGTTTCAAACTTACTACATGAAACTGAAGTTAATTATCAGAAAGTGGAATGCTATCAGGTAAGGAAACAGTTCCTTGCCCAGCATCTAGAAAATCACTGGACTAATCAAGTTAAAGGAAAAAATTGTGCATCCTTCACATGTGGTTCTAAGCACAAATGTTCTGCCTTCACATTCAATGGAGAAAAACACAGTTGCACTATACCTGAGTTTTACATAAAAAAGCTTTTGGCCCCAACTCTAGCTTGGATTGTTGGTCAGCAACAATAACCTCTAGTGTTAGTGGAACATGACATCTCTGGGATTCAGACTATTGGACCGAAGGTCCCAGGAAGGAGCCAACAAATCAAGTTGAGAGATTCCAAGTTGAGAGGTTATTCCACAGCAAAGATGACCCATTTGTTATTTACATGCTGGGTCCCCAACACGCAAACAAAACTCACAGCTTCTTGAACTGCACTTGCTGGTGAACAATGTGGAGCCTCTCTGGCTTGTAGCATGGACCAGGGAGTCTCAACCTGGCTGCTCACTGGAATTATCTAGGTGCTTTTAAAACACAGACCATACCTCCAGAGATTCTAATGATTGGACTGGGGTGCAACCTGGACATCAGGATTGTTAAAACCCCCAAGGGATTCTTTTATGCACCCAGAGGTAAGAACCACTGTTTTAGACACAGGAGTGCTTCTTAAATTTTAATGGGTCCCCAGTGATCTGGTTGAAATGCAGATTATGATTTAGTGGGCTGGGGTTGGGGCCCTCTTTCCCAACAAGCTCCAGGGATGCTCATGCTGTTGATTCGCAGCCCACCCTTTGAAGAGCAGGGTTATCTACAGAGGCTTGAGTCAGAACACCATTCCAATGAACTCTGCTTCACATTCTTCCGGCTTCTATAAGTTTAGGCTAATGACTGTTCTTATGGTTCTCTAATGGGGCATGCAGTCCTTGCTCTAGATTGAACATTTCATCCTCTTATCAAGGCTGCTTTATCATTAGGCACAAGAGGCATGGTGTTTAGGGCCTATAAGCTTTTCAGGGGCTTTGGAAAATACTGAGACCTGGAAAAATGTTATGGGATCAAAAATTAAAACTGAAAAATAGAAACTAAAAATCTAAGAAAAGTTAATTTTATGTCTACAGAACACAACATCAATTTTATTAATTGTCCAATTTAATATTCATGCAACTTCTATTGTATTAAAAAATTATAGGTTACTTTTTACAACTTCACAAGAATTCCTAAATATACAGAATTGCTGAGAAATCACAACCAAATGGAATTAAATGGTTTACTCATAGGCCAGTAATTTACAAAGCGAAATGTAAAAACTGCTTTTCATTTTCCTTCAGTAAAATATATCTGTCTAATGTGGCATTCAGGTCTACTCAATATATTTGATATGATGAAGGATAAGTCTTCCAAAAATAAGACTTCTCAGGGCTAGAAAGATCTGAAAATGACTCTACTTCATTGTTTTTCATTTATGCTCATAATATTCAGCCAAACTCACAAAGGCAGCTCCCAGAGCTTTTTATGGTAACTTAGCAACACTGGGTTGGTTTCCTGGTACACCGGTCCCCAAGCCAGCTAAAGGGAATTACATATTATTGCTCCCTCATTGTAGTGGATACCTGTGGTGTTAAGGGATCTTTCTTTACTTGTTTCAATTTATCCTAAACCATGTGGCTCCTTTGGTTTTATTCTTACACCCATGACTCAGTTTCTGAACACGAGGACATTTCAAATCTCAGTGCTCCAATTCAATAGTGAAGAAAGGTTTGCAATCTGTTACTACAAATGGTCAAATTACTAGTATCTGCCATAGGAATGCAGGCACAAGGATCACTTTTGACAACTATAATCTATGCACACAGTGTGATAAAATTTACATGTAGAAGGGGAATTGGTGCACAGGGAGTCAGAGTCGGTGCCTCAAGGTTCCCAGCTACCGCCTCGTTCTAGGAAATATTTTTTAACCCAACTGCCTCCCTCCTATAGAAACCTCATCTCCTATAATTTGTCTTTTTGAAAAGTACTCCAACCTTATAGTCCGCTCAACTGGAAGCCCATCTCCACAAAGTATACACAGACTGAGAGAAGCCCCTTCGTGGCTAAACTGGGCATCACAAGGCTGATGTCGGCACATTGAAAAACCGAAGAAATCTAATACGGGAGTACAGTGAATTCCCTAGAGCCTGGTAGGCCGATGGGGGTGGAAGAAATCAACACAAAGACATTTAGGGCAGATGAAAACCCTGGATGGCCATCGACTGACCTAAGCACGTGGTTCTCCCACTTCAGCATGCATGAACACCACCTGAGGGGCACACAGGACTGCAGGGCCTCACCACCACCTACAGCATGGCGAGTTCAAGGTGGAGCCCAGCCAGGTGATTCTGAGGCACGTGATCATCCTCTCTCATTTTGAGGATTGGTGTAACAGATGGAAGAGGAGAGTTCTAACAGGGCTGGAACTTGGAGAGCAATGGTATTTGGGGAATTTGGCCTTGCTAACCACCGTCACCAAGAGTGGAACCTGATCAGGGTTTTTTGAATGACTGTAGCCTCACCATTATATTTAAAAATCTATGCTTCATCATACTTATTTGCTGTACTAGGTAATCCTAAAACGGGAAGCTTGCAAAACTTTTTACACCTTTTAAAGTATATTTTGAAGAACAGACTGAAGTTTGACAGGCAAAGCAGATGGAGACAGGCACATCAAGTGGAGGGCAGAGCATCAGCCCAAACAGGCAAGCGGTAACAGGACTGCTTTGCTTTTAGGTAAAGGAGCACGCAGCAGGTGAGGTAACAAGAACGAACGGAAGCATTTGAAACCTCCCTTGGCCTACTCCACTGGGCACTTCTGGCAGAATCTCACTCATGTGGCAACAGCCTCAGTTCTGACCTACTAAGCTCAGATCTCAAGGAAGCCTTTCCTTCATGTATTCGCTCTCCCTACACAACTTGACAGAAGATGCAGAATATAGGCAATTCTGTGTAAATATTTGCTACAACTATTGAAGTTTGGCACATTCATCTCAGGAATATATAGTTTTGATAAAAATCAGTATCTTATCTCTCTCTGAACAGTAAAATCATTTATGGATAATTACCCCAATAGAAAACCACCACCACCACCACCACCAAAAACAACAGTAACTGTGTCAATGGGTGCTCAACAGCACCCAACTTTTCAAGGTATCAGCTATGTTATCTCCTTTTCTATTACTATGGGAAAACTGCCAGTGCTCTCAGGTAAGGTCGAGCTTTCTTTGTGCATACTGCATCAGAATTACTCTCACTGTGGCAAGCTTCTTTCATTGAGAAAGTCTCACCACAAATAAGCAATATCAGCTGGACTACATCACATGCTCACAGTTAGTTAGCCCTCAGCACAAGCTGGCTGTGGACCCATAACAGAGAGCACTCAGACAGGCACAGAGAGCAATACCATACTCAATCCCATCCCACTTGCCTCCCCAAGGACACTGTTCCTTCACTTACCCCTGCATTCTTCAGCATCACCTCTGTTTCTGTCTTTACTGGGCCAACATACTATAATATTCCAATTAAAAAAGAATGCTAGTCCCCATAATCCTTCCAGATACAGTTCCGTATTTGCTCCCTTTTATAGCAAAACTTATCTCAAGAGCTGCCTATGATTACAGTTTGTACTTTCTCAATTCCCATCTGTTCTTGAATTCACCACATCACTGAAACACCACTTGTCAAGGTCACCAGTATTGACACCACATTGCCAAACCCCAGGGCCAACTGTCCATCTTCATCCCCAGCAGCTCTGGAACTCCTTCCTTTACTAAATACTTTCTCCACAGGGTATTATATGCTGCTGGTTTTCACCTTCCATCACGGGCTGCTCCTTTCTAGTATCATTTGTTGGATGCTTCTCCACATCCTGACCTTTAAAACGCTGACATGCACAAGGGCCCAGTCCTAAATATTTTTTGCCTTACAATTACACCTTCTTTGTGGTCTCTCATTTAGTTGAATGTCTTCAAATACTATCCATATACTGGTGACCCTCAAACGTGCATCTCAAGCCCTGTCTTGTTCCCTGAGCTTCATACGAGCATGTCTAGTTTCCTCTTCTACAGCTCCACTTGGACATCTAATAGCATCTCAAACTTACATTCAAAATAGGATTTTTCACCTCCCACACTCCAACCCTCAAAGCTGGTCCTCTCTCAGTTTTTTCCACCTAGGTGAATGGCACCACCACTTATTCTTCTGTTGGGCCAACACTCTATGGGTCATCTTTAATTTTTTCCCTCCCACTCTCATGCAGCCATCGTCAAGTTTTGTCATCTCTATCTCCAAAATCGATCTTCTCATTAGCTTCATTGCTATCCACATGCTCAAGCCATCATCATTTCTTATCTGGACTGCTTTACTAAGCTCCTAACTGGTTCCTCCTAGCCTCTCTATCCCCTATATTTGGGCCCTGTCCTCTTCTTCCAACCTCACCCTTACTGGTTCCTTTCCTCCTCCTGTTTCTGTCAGGCTGACAGTCTTTCAGTTCCTCGAATGTGTCATTCTCATTCCGACCACAGGGCCTTTGTACATGCTGGAAGGAATATTTGTCCTTTGCTGTTTGCTTGTTAATTCCTGCTTTAGCCTTCAGCTCAAGTTTCACTCCCAAATGAAAGACCCCTCCTACCTCAACTCAGAACAAAGTTCCTTTCATAAACCTCCTCATAGAACTGTGCTCCTTATCTTTATGACAGCTATTTTACACAGTAAGCAATGGTATATTTGCAGAATGGATGGGCCAGTGAAGAATGAATGACCTCGGCTAAGAATCTTTGAATCCATAAATTACTTATTTCTTTATGCAGATCTCATTTGAAAGTTAAATTGGTCACAAAAGAAAATTGAACACAAAAGAAAATGTATAATGTGTTTGAAATCCACATGCACACAAGACAGACAAAATCAGGGCCTGGCCAGGGAGTTTTTACTTTTCTCAGTAAGCAAGTCTGTTATAAGATTTATCTCCTAGAAAATATGTATAAAGCTGTGACTTTATTTTTGTGCTATATTTTGCAATGTGTATGGGGAGGGGGTGGAAAGAAGCTTGTCTCAAAGTGTCCTGTATTTCTGGTACTTAATTTTCATCTCCCTTATGTTCCTTCTTTCTCAGACTGAGCAGTTGTCCTCATCAGAAACATCTTCCAAGCCCTTACAGTGGGCTTGATACAGCTTTGTGCACAATCAAGGAGGATAAGTCACATTTCTTGTCCTTGTAAAACTGAGCCTGGATACACTCACCATGTGATACAGTATCAGACACTCAGGTGGCAATAAACAAAAGCCCATACTAATCACCAGGTGTCTGGTCACAGCTTCTGGCAGGACTAATAGTTCACGCAGGGAAGCTATGGGATTTGGGACAACACAGTTTATAGATAAAACTTAAAAGCATTTAATTTATTTGAAAACATCGGAAGAAAGGACCAATACATAAGAGAATATATATTCTGAGGGACAAGCTATTCAGTTGGGTTCAAGGGTAGGTAGAACACTGGTGACTTCTCAGCTAGTTACTATCAACTTGACATGTATTAAGTATACAGACGGATAGCAAAAGTGGAAGTTTTGATTAAAATGCCTCTTTGAGGGGTCCTGATCAAATATATGTCTAAGAAAGTTAGGACCATGAAAGAAATGGTGGTCAACTTCAGAGATGAGACCTTGCTCTCATAACTCACTTCTAAACAGTTTAGCAAAGTAGGATCTTTTCTTTCCCCAGTGTATGCTCTTTTACATACTTAAAATATCTTTAACATATTTCAGGAATTAATTTTTCTACCAATATCATACAGGTTAATAACTTTTACAGATGAAGCACAAATAGTTAAAGGCTTATTTCTGCATTTATAAAGCATGAGATATCTCCATACACTGATAATTTAAAATGGGAAATGGCTAGGGTGGCTAAATGAGGAGAAGACAGGAAAGGAGCAGGAAGAACAGCCCAGAGCACAGTGTCTGCTCCAGCCTGGCAGGTGTTTCACCAGGCCCCGGAGTCCTATGTGTGATTTAGGTTGGTCTTGCCACTGCCGGCCTTCACCAGTGAAAAAGCAGGGCCAGATTCCTCTCAGCACCAATTTGGGCTGCAATAGAATGCTATCACTGCATCTAACAAAGGTTGATGGCCTTTTTTTGGGGTGTGCTATAGAGTAATCTTCTTCAATGTATTACACATTTACTTTCAAGGACAGAAATCTTACAACAGACTTGCTTACCGAGGAAAGTAAAAACTTCCTGGCCAGGCCCTAATTTTGTTTATCCTGACTCTCTACCAGCTGTATCACTTAGATGTATAAAAGGAACTTTAATTTTCCCATGTCCAGCTTGGGGGTTTATCTTATTTCCAGTGCTCAGCACATGGTAGATGGATATGGTACTCTGCTGAGTTGAAATGCATTAAAAAAGGTCAGAAATGATTCAAGTGTCCAGGAACAGGGCTGGTCCCACAAACTATGGTACATCTATTCAATGGAATATTATACAGCTATAAAAGAAAGACAAAGCCAATGAATGAGGGGCTTTCTAGGTACCAAAGTGGAAAGACTGACAGGATTTTTAAGTGAATGGGTGATGTGCAGAACAGCGTATATATTACACTACCTTGCCAGATTTCTATTTGGCTGGCATTGTGGATGAAAATTTTAAACATCATGCATTTACTCAAAAGCAAAATCTATACTTGCAAGTCTATTACCCACTCCTGTGACCAAGACATCCTCATAAATGGAGTGGAGATTTTCAGGTGGGATAGAGAAAGAAACAGTTTAATATCAAAGAGCTACACAGTTGCCATGGTTTTCAGGAAGTTCAAGCAGAGCCTGTGCATGTAAGCAACAAAATGTCAAATTTACTTTCAGTCTGAATTTCTGCCATTGCAAATTCTATCTGTAGTCAAAATACCCTGTACACAGGGCAGGCAGAATGACCAAGTGATGGTGCTGTGTGATGATCATGTCAGCAGCCTGGACCCCTTCCCTGCGGGCTCCCTGGATTATTTCATTGCCCTTTCCAGGTACCCAGAAGGTTTGATCTTTACTAATAAGGCCAGATACATGATCTGTAGCATCTGGACATCCAGATGAAGATATTTAATTCTATTCACAGATATCAAACTAAATATGCTAAATTCTGAGGAAAGCTATTTCAGGAGTCTTAATTAGTTTTCAAAATGGAAAAGCTGCCTCTGTACTTATGTAAAATATAATATGCCATATTATACTATTTGTTACTTCTCAAAGCTTTTAACACATCATTTCAACACCTCCATAGCTATAAATGTATACTGCAGCAGAAACCATATTAGACATATCTAGTAAAAAAATCAAATCCTATATTCCTGGGGCTCTTACCACCATCAATCCTGGGTATCTGGGGAAAACATATGGTGTCCTTGGCCTATGGAGAGATACCTGGAGAATTCAACCTTCATCCTGAGCATGAGAGTGTTGGGATTACACAGAGGAGGAAGGAGAGTAATGCAAATATGGGCTGAGAGAAAGAACGCTTATGAAGCAGGGTAAATTATAAGTGTGGAAATAAAGGTCAGGCCAATTTACTACAGAATTTCATTGTTATTTTGTATCCTGAGATGACAGACAGCATGAGAACAGATAAATCCATGACACTGTATTCAACAGAACAGCTCCAGCCATTACTACTGCCCCCTAATCCTCTTTGCTGGCTCCTATTCCTTCAAGTATTAACCACACATTATTTTATTTTATTTTTCTGTTATGCTTAATTCAAAGTATCAACTCCTAAAAATTCAACTTTATGTCAATCACTTCCAAATGTCTGCATCTAGTTCTGAATTTTTCTCAGAGCACTATTTTCAACTCTCTACTGGCCATATCACTTAAATGTATAAGGAACTTCAATCTTCATGTGTCCAGCTCAGGGATTTATCTTATTTCCAGTGCTCAGCACATGGTGATAATTAATGTGCTCTGTTGAAGTAAAACAAATTGAGAAAGATCAGAAATGATCTAAGTGTCCAGGGACTGGGATGGTTACATAAACTATGGTATATCTACTCATTGGAATATAATACAGCTATAAAAGAAAGAAAAATCCAGTGAATGAGAAATTTCTATGTACTAATGTGGAAAGACTGCCAGGATTTTTAAGTGAAAGGACAATGCACAGAACAGCCTATATATTACATTACCTCCACATAAAAGAACACAAGAGGGATATACAAGAAACTAATAAAAGTGGTCACTACAGGCTGTGGGTGAGAGATAAATAAGACAGTAGGGAGTGGGAGTACTCAATGTACACTCTGTTATATTGTTTGATTTTTGAACTATGTTAATATATCACCTATTTAAAATGAATTAATAATTTTAAAAAAAGAATGAGAGAATATGAACCCTAGGACTTGGAGGTTTCAGACTTCAGATCAAACTAAAAATATCACTTTGTACTCTCTTCTCTCCCTATACAATGAACTGCAATTGTCATCAATTGAAATGCCTTACTTGTTAGCCACCAAGCGCATAACAGTCCAGTCCTTTGGAAACATCTCTGGGCGTATCAAAATTCGGAACACAGTAAATATCTGCAGCAGGAAATCCTTGGATAAGGAGGAAATAGACCATTTTACTGAGTTGTAACTGTCAACACACACACACACACAGCACCATTGTTACCATTTCCAAAGTGGTGACAGAGAAGGAGGGTGCCCCCTGTAATGGTTTGCCAGGAGAAGGAATCACCATCCTTCCTGCTCTTAGCTGCCAAGTGGCTTGCTACCCTTCCCAAATGTTCCTTTTTCTTTCTCTTTCTCACACACAAAATGACTTTTCATTTCTCTTCTAAAAAGTAGGTTTTACAAATAAAATGGAAAACTGGTAATAGCGGATTAGTAGGCAAATACATCTTCTTTAAGTTCTATTGTAATGTCCTAAACATCAGAATGTTTCAACCTGAGAGAACTATTAACAGTCCTAACTCAGTTCTGCTTTCCTTTAAGGGGATGACAAAATTTAGAAAGTTATGTTCATTAAAAAGCATCATAAGCTGACACTCACATTTCTTAGAGGGCATCTGGAACGCCCTCTAAGAAGCAGTTTTAACAAGATGCACACAGGTTGTTAGAATCTGAGTATGCTCTGCAGAGCAAGCTCAAATGAGGATGCCTGCTAAGCTGAGCCTGTGACAGGGGCTTAGTAGCTGAGTGTCAAGGTTTTCTTCACAGATGCCATACCAGAGGGCAGCAGAATTTACTGAGATGTTTTCTTTAAAAAGATCACCTGGAAAACTATTGACAAGAAGCTACTGTCAGACATGGAAGTATCTCTTCCTGAAACATTAGGAGAAATAGGGCTCCAAATGCAGTAGCACATTATACTTAAAGGGGAATCAAAGAGATAACATACCACACATAATGAAAAAACAAGCATGCCCTACACAAGAGAATGGCTCAGTTTAGCTTTGATTTAGATTTATTACTTAGAAAACTTAAATATTTTTTTGAACCTTAAGTGCTGCTAGGAAAATATATCTAGCAATCTGATAGAAGGCAACAGTATGGTGCTGCATTAAAAAAAAAAAAAACCAAAACACTAGAGTTTTATTTATCAAACGCAACAACACATTATGTTAAACATGTAAGCTGCTTGAGCATAAGATTATGGTTGTCACTCACACCATCAGAAGATAAAAAGATAGAATCTAAAAAGCTAAAAAACATGTGGGGTATGTGTGTGTGATTTTTTACATACTCTAACAGCTTTGATCGAGCCCATAAATATTTTGACGAGAATTTATTTTAGTTTCTTTGGCATCAACACACACCCGTTGATATGTAGCATGCTCATATGGAAATGAGCCCACTAGGTCATCTGTCTTAAATGGCCAGACAGATCCTGCTCAAATAGGCAGAAATGACAGAGAAAGAGTGCCCAACTGTATTCTACTGTAGGTCAAATAATTTGGGGAAACACCTCACATTCTAGCCCTCCCTTGGGATAGTAAGTCATCAACATACTAAACCTGAGAGAAGCCCATTTCAATGCATTTCTAAAATTTATTTCAAACAGCCTTTCAGTTGATTCTTTGGGTTTTCCAGAAACGAATGCATATAATCCTGCAAAAACTGATGTTTGCATTTAACTCCCCAAGAGTGATACCTTACTTCAGCCTCCTGTCTTACTGCATTTGCTTAGCTGGATACTGAAGAAAAATCAATGAACATAGGGAGTCATTTGTTTCTCATAGTCTACAATTACTTAGGAATATTTCAAATAAATTCTGAACTATTATAGTTTCATCTTTTCTCCTCAAGACTTTTAACGGGATTGGAAATTGGATGCAGCACACTTAGAAATGGGGTGTGTGTAGAGGAGTGGTAGGGTAGTGTGATAATCAGTTGCAGAGAATAAAACTGACTGAAAGTGGCTACCGGGGACAAGATAGCTGTCTTCTGGGCTAGTAACTTAAGTTGTTCTAGTGCTAGGGACAAAGGGAAGTTATTACAGGTGTAGGAGTTTGGGATACACAACCTGTTTCTGTGCAAGCTCATTTTCCTATTCCCACTGATCTCACAACATAAAAGGCATGGCAGCATGTCACACTGTGCCAATGCCCATGTAATGACTTAAATCTTTATTTCTTCAAGGAAACCTTTCAGTGTCTCAAGGAGTCTTCCAAGATATCCATTCAAGCTTCATCTACCTTTATAGAATCAAACACATTAATTCATAGAAACCTTATAATGAAAATAAAAGAACATTGTACTGAGAATCAGTAAAACCTAGGTTGTAATCTTGGCTCTGTAATTAACTAGCTCAGTGACCTCGGCAATATATCTAACCTCTCTGGAACTGAGTTCTTATTCTTGGAAAATGTGGCGGCTTTAAGGTCCCTTGTAGTTAGAGGTGATTTAAAAAAGTTAATATGATCACATATCTATTCACAATAGTACATAACATTTTTTCTTACTCCTAAACTGTAGGCTAACGTTTGATCAAATGGTAACAGCATCACCTTCCACTGTGATCCTAACACATAATTTAGTTCAGCAAGTATTTATTGTCAACTGCCACACAAGAGGTTTCATTTCAAACTCAGCTCCAACATTTTAAAGCACTGAGACCTGAAGGCTAGATTCTTCATATCCCCCTTTCTTTCCTCCCCAAATACAGTGGTATTTCTTTGTCTGTCTTCTCTAAGTACTTTTTGGCTCTGATCATTTCACTAAATATGTGCTTTTGCATAGATATATGAAATTATCTCATACATGTAACAAAAACTATAACAGATCCTTTTCAAAATTAAAAAAAGAACATTAGTAGAATACTATTCTTGCTTGGAGAGCAAGAAGTAAGTGTTTTGTATGCCATCATTTTTTAAATTAAGGCATCATTGATATACAATCTTATGAAAGTTTCACACAAGCAATATTGTGATTACAACATTCACCCACATTATCAAGTCCCTCTCTACACCCTATTGCAGTCACTGTTCATCAGTGTAGTAACATTCATATGCCATCATTTTAAAATTGGCAGTCTGGGAGTAGTTTTATTTGTTCACTTCAAATAACACAACACTGTAACTTAACTGCATTACTAGTATTATTAAAATAAAGGTTCAAAATAAAAAGGAAACAGAGAGGTGCTACTTTACACAAGAATTTTTCCGCAATGCAAGAGGTTTGAGTAAGGAAGTTTATATGAGAACTGAACAATAAAACATCCCATATTCAAATAGAAAAGAACGAAGCAATGTGTTATGCTATTAGAAATTATCACTAACATTTTTTCATTCAAAAATGCTGGGTACTTTATTATGTGCCAGGCACAGTATTAGGTGCTGGGGACACCTAGTGGGGTAAAATATATTCTTTTATTTATTCATGCAACAATATTTATGGCATGCCCACAACATGCCACATCATAGTAAGCTGAGTGTGATCTTTGCCTTCATGGAGCTTACGATTTGGTGGGAGAGATGAATGTTAGTCTAAAAACTGCACAGATATATGCTTGCAGTACAAGTAGGGTAAGTCTCAGGGGCAGGTACTCCATGCAGAGGAAAGAGCACCAGCAAGCCTCAGAAACAGAGGAGAACACTGGGTGCCTGGCCTGCAGACAGACAAGAAGTGGGGTGAAAGACAAACGGGGATGAATGAGAAAGAGAGAGAGAGAGAAAGATGATAAATAAATAGGGATCAATCAAAGATAGATGAATAAATATAAGGTAAAAGATGAATAAATCTATACGTTTTCCATGGTACGGAGTTTGGAAATTTGTCCTGAAGGCAATGTGGCGACACAGGGGTTTACGCAGCCGTGTCAGAGGGTCAGCTCTGTGCCTTACTGATTCTCTGACTTTATTGTATAAGGAAACTGTTTTGTCTTCAGGCATGACTGGTATCAGTAAAGCAGAAGATGAAAATTAGGTTTATGAAACAGAATGGTGAAAGACAGAAGAGGAATCCTGAGATCATGAAACATGAGTTAAGACACCCAGAAAATAAGGCATCATGAGTTAGGTAGATAGACCAGGACACTGTCTCCTTGTCAAGAGCAAACAGGGACAGGGCCTTCTAAAAACACATTTCTTTTACCTATGATTTAGATTATAATAAATGTTATTTTAAAAATTTGTCACAAATTTCAAATATGTAATATGTCTGACATGTAATTGAATTCAATTAAAGGGTGCTAATAATCATTATCACATTGAAATTCATATCCTTAAAACTGAATATTTAAGTACATTATGCAGAAATAACTCCCATGCAGTCTTCAATATTTGAGAGGTATAGAACTGTTTTTCTGTAATAAAATAAAGACTGTAAGTTGAAATAACTGTATAGGAAAAGATGGCTTATGAAGCAGGCAGACATTTATTAAGAGTGTTGCTTCACTGAACAAAGACATGAGATGCCAGGCTCTGCGCTTAGCACACAAAGACATGGTTCCTACCCTCATGGAGTCTAGAGTCATCAAGAATACAAGGGAACAACAAATAATTACAATGCCTTTTGAGTTGGATTTTATAGCATGAGCTGAAATCATGGAAGAGATTAATGGTGGTGCAAGTCAAGCAATGGAAGTGAAGTGGTAGAGGAATTGGCACTTCCAGTAGACAAAAAATAATAATTCAGAGGAATTAAAAATTTATATATGGTTTGTCAGGAATATGCAAGTTATTTTACATGGCTGGAGTTAAGGTATCTGGAAAAGGTAGGTGATAGTGAGGATGGGAAAGTAGACTGAGGCTGGGGAAGACCTGACAGAGAGATGGGATTTGGCCCCATAGGTCATGTGAAGTCCTCAGAGTTTTAAAGTTGGTTGAAACTTCACCTGACCTGATTTTTGAAAACAGTGGGCCAGTATATGGAAGACAATGAAAGGTTATAATAGTGCCATGCTTGACCTCCAGAAATGTATGATCTCATGCTTAAAGCAAGATCCCCACAGTTTATGAAAAGTCAAAATCAATAAAGAACAGGAGTCTCACTGCTCTCTGTATACGTGAAACACCAGGGATATGGACAAAACTTCAGCCCCAGTGGAAGGTGGGTGTATAATAAAACATTACGACTACAGAAGGAGAGAAAAACACCCGAATCACTTCAAAATTTTTGCTTTTGTTCATTTCTAAAATAACACTGCATTCTTGAGAAGGAAAGAATGAAGCAGTGCTGAGCCGCGGCCTTCGGGGCCTCGCTCCTGCAGGGTCCTGCTGACACCGTGACTCCCACCACGCACGCGCGGACCCCGCGAGCACCTGAGGACCCCGCAGAAGAGACGGCAGACTGAGCTCAAAGTTCCAGAAGCCGCTCCGACAGTAACCCTGGAGACATCCAGGTTCCTCAAGCCAGAAAGGAGTGAAAACGCTGTTCATCTTAGCAGATACTTGAGAACTACATACTTTCAAAATTCATTTTAATTCAGAGAACCACCGTGAAATGCCAAGCCAAATTTTTCTTTGAATTGGTAAGAAAGAAGAAAGCAGTGCTGCTAGGAATAAAGACCAATAAAAATAATAAAGACCAACAAAAATATTGATTTGAAAATCTCAATATATAATTTGTCAATATCAATTGAGATTTAAAATGGGTATGACCCAACAGTTCTGCTTTTGGAAATTCATGCAATAGCAATAAAGGCGCAAGTCTGTAGAGACATATATATCAAGATGTTCACTGCAGTATCCTTCCTAATGGCAAAAATCAGAAACATCCTGGATGCCCATTAAAAGGGGAATGATTAAATCATTTAGCACCCATATATTGTGATTCAGAGAAATAATTGATGTAGTAGACCCTACAATATCCATGACATATTATTGTATAAAAAAGTACAACTAATATGAATAATATGATTCCATTTAGAAAAATTGAAGGTGTGTGTCTATCACAGAAAGTAGTCTATGAGGACACAACCCTTTGTGTTAACAGTAGTTACCTCTGGGGATTAGAATAAATGTGTGTGGAGGAGAGTGGGACATATACTCTGATAGCACTTTAAACAAGCAGGATTATATGGTATTTTTAGTATCTAATCCCCATGTCAATTAAAATTTTCCATTAAATATTCCTCTATTATGTTATACCTTTTCTTATGGAGAGTTCCCTTATATGTTCCATATCTAACCTAAATGTAGACACAAAAACTCCAAATAACTTTTTATCTACTAATTTGGCCTTTCATTCACACTTCATGACTAGAACCACCACCTTACTACTTTTAAAGAGTTGATCAATGAAATTGTAAGCAATTTGATAGCAAAGATTTTCATTCAGGGAAGTTATTAAGGTTTAGGAAAAAGCTAAGTTTAGCTGCCTGAGCAGAGAACTCAGATGCTAATAGAATCCTGGTAATAGAATTCCTGGTCCTGCCAGTTACTTGATGATAACAGCAGGCCGGTGAGGTGCAGCAAGACGAACACGGGGAGGTCAGTAAAATGAAGGAAAATGTATGGCATTGCTTCTGGCACATGGCAGTGGCGGTGAGGAGGTATTCCCTAACTGTTCCATTATATACACATCACAATTATAAACTAATGTTGTGATACCCTTAATCAAACAATTGACATTGGTAATAAAATAATAATAGTGCCTACCTCATGGGTTTCTTTTGAGGAGTAAATGAGTTAATACTGATCAATCTCTTAGAACAGTGCTCTGCACGCAGTAATTTTTATGTAAATGTTTGCTGTTTGCTGTTGGGGCCCTCACTTCCTTTACCACAATACGCAAATCCCAAAGTATTTAAAAAATTTGGATTTTATAATCAGTTTATCCATATAATCCAGTACCACCTGACCTAAATGACTCCCCATGTGGTGAATGGCACTGACATCCAGCCAGGTTTCAAAGAACCTGGGAGTTATCTTCAACTCTTCTCTTTCCTTCACCTTTTAAAAATATAATCAGTC